>NC_141700.1:423100919-424531161 GCF_964263255.1 Lissotriton vulgaris | reverse complement strand
ACGGGTAAACATGCCTATTGTTTTTTAAGGAATGGACCACCTGAAAAAAAAAATGTTTGTCCTTCTCCTTACCGGTCAGCTAAATAGCGGTTGTTCAGTAGGTACATTACTATACCTGCACTTATAAATTCAACTTTTTTAGAATATAACAAATCAAAAAAATGGAAAAACGTGAGTAGGGTGGGGATTTGTGTACCCCAGTCCTGATGAAGGTGTTTTTACACCGAAACATGTTGACACACACATAGGAGGTGGGGCACATAGGTTACGCCAATACCTCCTCTCTCACCTTTTACTAGTACCAGCCCGGGGGCCAATTAAAGTTTTTTTGCTACCCCACGAGCCAGGCACTTTTTAAACTCCACTCACTATCAAACCCCACCACAGCACTCACAATTCCCTCACCTACACCACACATAGCCAGTATAAGTGCTCCCACGTAACCATCGGTCGCAGCACGCCGCATCCCGTAGAGGGGGACGAGGACCCCAATGATGAAGCATGACACCAAGGGGCCTGTTGGTGTGTGAGGGGTACCCAAAAACACCTAGTGTGTTCCCACCCACCGTAGGGACACCTCCTTCCCACTTCCTAATGGATTCCTTTTGTTTATAAAACTAACTCTGGGAGAACGAATCCATTTCAAGGTAATTCTCTCTTTCCCCTTTTGTTAACATTTGTACTGATGATGTAGTTGCCATTGGGCCTGGACGATAGGTGGTGTCGGTCGACTAGGAGAGGATGTGTCTGGAGGGACTTAGCAGCTGCCTGTCTTTGCCTTGCTGAAGCTTTTCTTTCACCTCTGGCATTTGCGGACAAGAGCAGGGATTCCATCGAACTTCTACTGCCAACAATCGGGGCGGGACGGTCGCACTGTGAAGTGTTGGGAGCAAGGCGGTTTGCGCTTGCTTCGGCTTACGTTCGGTTCTCCCTTGGGGCTGTCGCCAGGGACGTCGATCCACCTTGGTGGCTCTCTGGTGTCTCTGGGTGATGTCTTGGCTTGTGGCACTATGAGTCCTCATGCTTCTCCTCTTGTTTCCTGGGCACACCTATGTTTGCCGGCTCTTCCAGGTAACAGGATTGTCACCCTTCTTATTTGCTTCTCTTCTACTGGTGCAGTGAAATGCACCATGTCCCAACAAGGCCAACAGGGCCTATCAACATCAATGGTCTCTGGACCATGCGGGCGAGACGTCTGTCGCTCTTCTTTGCTTCATGATGAGTAGCCACTCTTCTCGGGTGCTCCTTCTTCAGGCAGCTTCTTGAAGCTCCTTCTCTGGGTGTTCCCTCTTCTGGGAATGACTTCCACGGGCAGTAGGGAGCTGTGCTAGTGGTTGGCCACTTGGAGTGTGCAACTCTACTCTTGCCTGTCTTGGGTCACCAACGATTCCATTTTGAAGCAGTGTGTGCGAGTACACTGTGCTGTGTTTGGCCCACTCGGGGCTCTGTTGCTGCTGTGGAGATGTAGAGGATCTCCCTGCTGTATCTAGCAGTGCTTCTTTTCTTTGGAGAGTTCTCCTTCCCTCCTGGGCATTTACCCATGCTGGTGCGCTTCTGGGTGCATATGTCACGCACCTAAGTCTGTGTATTCCTCGTCTTTTCTTGGGTGCCCTCTTCTGGCACTGGGCGAGCCTGTTCTTCCTCCTTGCGGTGGTGATGTGTAGCGCTCTCTTCTCACCTCTCTCTTCTCACTTGTGGTGGCGTTGGGCAGCCGCTGGGTTTGCATACCCTGCACCAGTCTTTCTTGTGCTTTTTGGAGTGGGGAAACTACTTTGAGGGGTTGCTGTCTGATTGAGCTTCTATCCTTGCTAGTGGTAGCTGTTGTTTGCGTGGTCTGCACAACCGCTTCATTGACCTTGTCTTTGGTCGCCTCTCGTCGGCACACTTCCGACTGTGCCTGTTGTGTGCTTCACTGGATGTGCTTGCTGCACATTCTGTTCAGACTTTCACTCCTGGAACTATAGCAGCTGTTCCTATGTGGCTGCACACTTGCTTGTTGCTGTGTTTTCCCTCTTAAAACACATGGAGAGATTTCTTCCATGGCACTGATGTGTTTCACTTTTACTTGTCGTCATCATCCTGGTACTACCTCTCTCTCAGCGGCAACTGTGTGCCCCATTCAATCTTTCCCTGTATACGGTTCTGTTGCACTTTACTTGTTTCCTGGGTGTGGTACCACAAGATGGGCACTACGTGGCGCTGCTGGGCTTTCTCTTCCAGTCCACAGCCATTTTGTTCCTTTGTCAAACCCCAACAGGCTCTCCGTGGTGCAGCAGATGTTGTCATGCCCCCGCGGGCGTCGCCGGTCCCAAGGAAATGGTGGGCAACTAGTGGTGGGTGCTCCCTCCAGCCTCCCAACAGTCTCTTGCTCGCAGACATGATGGCTATCCCCCGTTACAACCGGTGAGTGAAAACTAGGGCTGGGCGTAGTTTGTGAAGTACTGCTTCGCGAAGCTACGCGAAGTGCACTTCGCACTACGCAAGCTACGCCTAGCACTACACGAACTGCGTAGTAGCCTGTTCGCACTATGCAAGATGCCGTTTTCAATGATTGCACAGTGCGGACAAGCATCCGGAACTGTGCAATCATTGAGAACTGCATCTTGCACAGTGCGAGCTGTTGTTTTCTGCCGCTCGAGTAGACTTTTACTCGAGCTGCAGCTTTCTCAACGTGGACTGATAGTTTCTCATTAAGAGCGGTCGCGAGCATATGCGACCGCTCACAATGAGAAACCTGACCTCCCCACAACTTGATGTTGCTGATCGCGAACGAGGAAAAAGTCTTGCCGGCATGTCATTTTACTTGCTCGCGGTCGCCAACTTGACGTTGAGGACTGCGAGCAAGCGAAAAATGACTGCTGCACTATGCAACGCGTGTTTGCACTGTGCTATGTGCAGTTCTCGTAGTGCAAAGTAGCGCAAACTACGCAAGTGTAGCGTAGTGCTTCGCCCAGGCCTAGTGAAAACATCTTCTGTTTCTGTTAACTATGGGGCGAGGAGGGTTTAGATTCGCAGTCTTCCTCAGCAACTCTCCACCTCTCGATAAACTTCTTTTTCTATCTGTGTGGAGAGGGAGGGTGATACACTTCACCCTCAGTGCATACGGGAGGGGCACCACTTCCCTCTCCTGAATTCTCGGTTCAATGTCTCAGCGGCGCTGGCTGCACATAGTCTCTTTCGTAGATCAGCCCTTCCCTTGCCTTCTCTCCAGGTGAGGCTCTCTTTCAGTGGCGTAGGGGAAGGGTGAGGCACACAGGCTTCCTCAGATTTATGGATTGTGCTGCTGTCCTGCGGTCCCACTCATCAGGATGCTGCCAACTCAGGCAACAGTCGGAGCTGCGGATGGGTGCTTCCACTGGACTGTGTTACCCCTGTGATCGCGGCCTGCTGCTAGGGCGGCCCATCCTCATAAGCACCTGCACATCTCTTGCTCTACACTTGATGGGGCTCTGCTGATGCAGGGTGGGCACCTGCTCTTCTTTCTTGTGGGACCTTGGCAAGTCAATGGCATTGGTCACGCCATAGCTACGCACCCTGCTTCTACTTTCACCCTGCACACGAGGCTGTCACCGCAGCCTGTTCCGCTGCGCTGGGGGCTTCAGCTGGCGCCAGAGACTGCTGGCTCTATTAGGGTTACAGTTTATCTCCCTCATGAGGGTGGGGGAGTGGTTAGCTACTTCACTCTCTGTCCTCCTGCACTGGGATCACCTTCTGCCGCGGATGCGGGGTGGGCTCCCATTGTGTGGCACCATGCACTAACGGGCAAACCAGGTGTGGGGTGGGCTCCTGATCACCTTCTTCTCCTATGGGTCCTTATCATGCCTGCAGGCCTCTGGGCACGTCCGGCACCGGCTCGCAGAGGGGTGCCCTTGACATGGGTAGCACTTCCCCCTACGCCTATCAGCCGGGCTTTTGCATGCATGGGCACAGAGCCCTCATCGCCAATGTTGTGTTGTGCGCTCTAGGCCCACATGCTGCTTAAAGAGAGACACAGACACCGTGATTATGGTTACTCAACTGGCCACGAGCACGTGCACCGGGCCCTTTTATTGACAGGCTCACGTCACGTAATGCCTGTGGGGGATGAGTGTGGGGTGCAAGTGTGCCCACTCCGATAGGGGAGTGGCTACCAACTCTGTGTCTGTCAAGACACTAGAACGGGTCTCGAAAACAAACAAGTGTGCAGATGGTCGTTCAGCATGTGACCAGAGACATGCAAAAGTGTGTGATTTTGAGAATATTCAGGAAAATTATCTGACATATGCCTAATGTGGTTGTCTGGTATTGAGGGATTTAAAAGAAACACAAAATACCATTAAAACTTGAGTTTGAAAAGAAAATATCCCTGGAGTAGAATATTTTCTGTGACAACTAGTCTCCTGCAGCTAAAAATTATGCAAAATGATGCTTGATAATAACTTACGGACATTTTGTGAATGTAGTGTAAGGTGAAATTCAGGAATTTCATAAATGTTGCAAGCCTAACTGAAACTTCGCAATGGCTGACTGTGAGAAATAGAGTTATTGATGAGGGTGGTGTGAATCCTCGTCAATGTAAAATACAAAAGTCACTGAAGTGAACTGTGCTTAAACCACTGATAGCTTGGCACAAAAGCAGTGAGGCTTAACTTAGAGGCAATGTGTAAAGTATTTATGCATCAGACAAAGCAATAATCAGAGGTGGCTGCACCTGGGAAGCAGTAGTGGGGCAGGGAGGGGGCATGGGGTTTAAAAAATATATTCGGAAAAAAGATCACCTACTTGCTGGCCCCCCGCCTGGCAGACCAGCACTTCTCTTCTGTTGTCTCCATCCTCTTCCCGGCTTGTGTGCGAGCAGGAAGTGCCCAAGCTCTCCTAGGCCAATCACAATGCTGAAATGCAGCATTGTGATTGGTCCGAAAGCCGTTGTTTGGCGCTTCGATGGGGAATGGGAGCCTGGGCATGGTCTCCACCCAGTCTGTAATACAGCCTGGGTGGAGAGCATGCAAAGTGTGCAGGATAGTTTGGCTGGCCCGAGACAGGTTGTTAAACATTCAGGTGCACTAAGGAGGGTGTGCACCCGTCCCCCAGCGCTGCCCAGCCCCACCCCAGAAAACTGCCTCAGCACGGAAAAATAAAAAATTAACAGCAAGTGATTTTTATTTTATTTTTCCTTTTTTGCAGTTTTGAAAGCAGTGGGGCGGCACTTGTGCCTCAGCAGAGGAGCTGCCCCTGGCAATCATGTGAAAACACAACACAAGAAAATCCCCACATCAATTGTGAAATATAGAGTGAGATGTCATGAATTATTTGACACCAAAACGAAACAAATCCGATCAGAACCACAGATATGCAATTTCAAAGATTTCAGGTAAGTATAGTGCATAAAGGCAACAAAGTCTGTTTGTGTGAGACTGGTTGAACATAACAAAATCAGGCCAACTGCGATGGAGTGTGGGTCAGATACAGTGACCAGGTTAGTCCTGCTGAAGTAGAAACCTTTTAATTCCAGCACAAAGAGATCTTTTTATGCGGAAGAGACTGAAAGGAGCAGGTAAAGCGTCAGGGATGGTTGTCGCTGCAGCGCTAAAGGCAGACCGGACCTTGTGGATAGTCATTGCTGTACCGTGAAGATCCCGTCCGCCCCAATCTGTCTGGGAGCATAATAGGCTTGTGTGAAGTCCTTTGTGGGTGAGCTGGGCCAGTTTCATTGAAGTGTAAGCATGGTAGATGACAGCTCCACCCCCCCCCCCCTCAAGCCAGGATGGCGCATCTTGCAAACATCAAGAAACTCTATTTTTATACTGTGTGGGAGAAATACACAACGGCCAACTGCACCTAGTCATGTAACCCAGTACAGGTTGCAGGCAAAACATGCTTTAGGACAAGCAAATGTCAGCTTTGTAAAAGTAAACACTGGTTCCCTCAATGGAAGCTAATGGCCTATGCTTCCTAGGCAATTGTAATGAGATGTCTAGACCAAAACCAAAGTTCGTAAAAGACGAGCTGTTTAATAGATTACCACATACTTACATGCACAGGCATATGAAAGCACTAAGTATACATATACATTGATAGTACCTTACAAACAAGTACGCAGTGATAAATAAGCCAATGGCATAGACGTACATGTGTTTGCTTTATTTAATGTTTGCTAAGGATTGAACCGATATAGTGACTTTCATCTAAGGTTCCCTTTACTAAAACATATGCTGCTTAAGTCAGAATGTTTGGTTTATTTATCACTGCATACTACTGTTTATGATCTTTCACCAATCCTAACACTACGCCATTCTCTTGGAGCACCTACTGTTGTTTGTATGGTTTTCTATACTTATTTGTAAGGTACTATCAATGTATATGTATACACAATGCCTGCACATGCATCTGCATTTCAGTATATGGATATCTATTAAACAGCTGGGGATTTACAAAACTTGGATTTCTCTCTAGCCCATATCATTACAATAGCATGGGAAGCAGAGGCTATTAGCTTCCCCTGAGGAAAACATTTTTTAGTTTACTATATATTTACTCAGGTTCCAAGGGACACCGAGATGCCCCATACATTGTCTATAACTTTGTAAAAATAGGACTTTCAGAATTGTGACATAAAATCTGACTTTGCCATTAAATAGGGTTTTAAATTACATTTCTTCAGACACCAAACATGATATTCTGACCTGCTCCAAAAAAACATCATATCTTATTAAATGTTATAAAATAACTAAAGTTTATCCTTTGGGAGAGGGAGGCCTTAAAATAGTGAAAAACTAATTTGAGAGTTTTCACTACCATGACATGTAAAATTGAAAAGGTTCATGCCCAACATTTTAAGTACACTGCACCTTGCCCTCTACAAAATGTATTACTACTTTAGGGTTGACATAGATATTAAAAAGTCCCCACACCAATTTTGAAATATAGAGTGAGATGTAATGAATTATTTGACACCAAAACCAAAAATATCCAATCAGAATCACAGATATGCATTTTCAAAGATTTCAGGTAAGTATAGTGCATAAAGGCAACAAAGTATGTTTGTGCGAGACTGGTTGAAAGTAACAAAATCACGCTTACTGCAATGGAGCGTGGGTCAGATACAGTGACCAGTTTAGTCCTGCTGAAGTAGAAACATTTTAAATTCCAGCACAAAGACATCTTTTTATGGGAAAGAGACTGAGAGGAGCAGGGAAAGCGTCAGGGATGGTTGTCGCTGTAGCGCTAAAGGCAGACCGGGCCTTGAGTACAGTCATTGCTGTACCGTGAAGATCCTGTCAGGCATTGCAGATGGTTGTTACAGGAGATTCGCATTGGCAGTCTTCCTGGTCTTCAGTGTTGTCTCATGAAGTGCAGACCTTGCTTTACTGGTCATCGCTGGCAGTCGATGTAGCACCAAAAGTCGGGGTCCACGGAACTTTGTGTTAATGGTCAGTGCGGGAGGCAATATCTTGCCATAAATGGGCCTGCTTGGGGCCGCAAAAAGACTAATGCCCACATGCATCAATGTCAATTGCATTCGCAAATGGTGTGTATCGCAATTTTCGGCCGTTTGCGAATGCAATTGACTAATTTGGAATGCATCATGCATTTCGCAATTTTAGGAATCGCAACCATTTTGCGATTTCTAAAATTGCGATTGCATTTAAGAAATCGTAATTTCATATTTCTTAAATGCAATGCATGATCATTTTTTTTTGCGGATTCGCAATTTGGAAGGGGTAAATTAGCATGAAGTTGAACTTCATGCTAATTTACCGAAAACTTTCAAACATGCACTAGTTGCATATTTGAAAAGTTTTAATTTACACACACACATGTCCTTGGGTCTTGTGTGTGTGTAAATTGCACTCAAAGTAAAATTTCAGGGGTGCAGGGAAGGGTTCTTTGGACCCCCCCTGCACCCTTGAAATTGCATTTAGATTTTGCGATTCGCAAAATGAAATTCGCAAAATGTCTATGCCTTCCCATTGATTCCTATGGGCCATTTGGCCCATAGGAATCAATGGGAAGGGTTTTCCTTAATTGCGATTCGCAAATTGTGAATCGCAATTAAGGAAAAATACCGAATCGCTAAAAATATTGCAATTTTTTAATGCATAGCATTTTGCGATTTCTTAATTGCGATTCCTTAATTTTCGCAATTAAGAAATCGCAAAATGTAACAATGATGCATGTGGGCATAAAACTTCAGGATGTCTCCTTTTCTTCAAGTAAAACTCAACTGGTGCTACACCAAGGGTCCAGGACCTGAGAGGCACCTCTTAAGGATTATGAACTCAATCCATCAATGGCCAGCAGGGCTCAAGCACATACAGTTGCAGAGCCAGGCATGCCCAGTTGCAGCAAATCAGCTGGGCTTTTGCAGAAAGGCCTTTTGAGCTTGTTGTGTACCTGTAGCTCAGAACAGGAGGCTAGTCTCCTGACCCTTGGAGTTCAGATCTGCATGGTATGTAGAGTGCAGATCTAGTGTTCCTTCTCAGACAGATGGGCATGTCTCAGGCAGCAAGGTAGGCCTCTGACAGCACAACAGTCCTTTTTCTGTAGTATCTACAGGTTCAGGAGTGAACTGAGGAGTGAACATAAGGGGCCTATTTTTATATCTGGCGCCCGCCTTGAAGCGGGAGAAGCTTCTAGAGTTTTACCCCTTTGGAGATGTCTGGAATTTCCTGTCTCCCTGCCTCTGTCCCAATCGGTCTGGGGGCATAATAGGCTCATGTGAAGTCCTTTGTGTGTGAGCTGGGCCAGTGTCTTTGAAGTGTACGCATGGTAGATGACATCTCCACCCCCCCTCAAGCCAGGATGGCCCATCCTGCAAACATCAAGACCCTCTATTTTTATACGGTGTTGGAGAAATACACAAAGGCCAACTGCACCTAGTCATGTAACCAAGTACAGGTTGCAGGCAAAACATGCTTAGGACAAGCAAATGTCAGCTTTGTAAAAGTAAACACTGGTTCCCTCAAGGGAAGCTAATGGCCTATGCTTCCTAGGCAATTGTAATGAGATGTCTAGACCTAAACCAAAGTTTGTAAAGACAAGCTGTTTAATAGATAACCAAATACTTATATGCACAGGCATATGAAAGCATTAAGTATACATATACATTGATAGTACCTTAAAAATAAGTATGCGGAGATAAATAAACCAATGTCATAGATGTACATGTGTTTTCTTTAATGAATGTATGCTAAGGATTGAACTGATATAGTCACTTTCAGCCTAGGTTCCCTACTACTAAAACATATGCTGCTTAAGTCAAAATATTTAGTCTATTTATCACTGCACACCGACTCACAGAGAAGCAGTAGATAGTAACAAATGCTCAGATTTCCATTCAAGTGCTTCCTTGTTTCAAATAAATATGATCTTTCACCGATCCTAACACTACGCAATTCACTCGGAACATCTTCTGTTGTTTGTATGGTTTTCTATACTTATTTGTAAGGCACTATCAATGTATATGTATACACAATGCCTGCACATCATCTGCATTTCAGTATATGGATATCTATTAAACAGCTTAGGATTTACAAAACGTTGATTTCTCTGTAGCCCATATCATTACATTAGCAAAGAAAGCAGAGGCTATTAGCGTCCCCTGAGGGAAACATTTTTTAGTTTAGTATATATTTACCAAGGGTCCTAGGGACACCCGGCTGCCCCATACATTATCTATAACTTTGTAAATATAGGATTTTCAGAATTGTGACATAAAATCTGACTTTGCCATTAAATAGTGTTTTAAATTACATTTCTTCAGGCACCAAACATGATATTCTGACATGCTCCTAAAAAACCTCATATCTCATTAAATGCTATAAAAGAACTCAATGTTATCCTTTGAGAGAGGGAGGCCTTACAATAGTGAAAAACTAATTTGAGAGTTTTCACTACCAGGACATGTAAAATGTAAAAGTTCATGCCTACTATTTTAAATACACTGCACCTTGCCCTCTGCAAATTTTAGGCCTAACCTAAGGTTGACATAGATATTAAAAAGGAAAGTTTAGGCCTGTCAAAATGTTTATTTTGCCACATCAAAATGGCAGTTTGAAAGAGCAGACACAGGCTGCTTTGACTTTACCGAGAGGTTTTAAAAAGGCTACTTAAGTGTGTGCACAATAAGTGCTGCAGGCTCCATAGTAGCATTTAACTTACTGGAACTGGATACATGTAGTACCACTTTACCAGTGACTTACAAGTAAATTAAATGTGCCAACTAGTATAAACCAATTTTACCATGTTTAAAGAAGAGAACACAAGCACTTAAGAACCTGTTAGCAGAGGTAATGTGATCAGAGTTCCAAAGCCAACAACATTAATTCGGCAAATCAGGAGGAGTTAAAGCAAATGTTTGGGGGGAAATCACACCAAGTATGATAAGGCTAATGACCCTGAATTGAGATCACTTGTAAAAGAAGAACCAGCCTTAAAATATTGGTTCTGCAGAAGGATTCTCTGGTTTTGCTACTTCACCAGACATGCTGAGTGTTACGTTTTATAATTCATGAAACGCGTTTTAAGTGGTTTGGCAAGTTTTTCTTTGACACATTGCTTTACTAATTCCAGTTGGCATTTATGTCTTATCTACAGAGAAAGTGCAGAAGGGCATCCTATCCAGACAATGCACAAAATGTGATAGGAGACAACACATTACTAGTTGAAGAATCAGAGCCTAAAGATAGAAATGTTGCACTCTCAAAGAAACCCAGAAAATAAAACCAGTACATGGGTCTGCTAATTTTACTAATCCTGCTACTAAAGCGTTTGTACAAATGTTGGCAGAAAGTGAGAAATGCATGCTGAACCCATACTTGATCAATCCAATATTCAATACCTAGCACAGTCCCAAAAAGCTAGATCAGTAAAACAGATATGCAATGGCTTACTTTTGTTGAGTACAACACAACAACATTGTAAACTCAAAGAGTAATGATGAACAAGAGAATAACCTGTCACACAGGTGTACACCTTTGAATCAGTTTGGCTGCTCATAGAGAGGTTCAGAAAATCTATACAGCAGTGAATCATATGGTTGACACTGCTGCATCATAAAATGAAGGATTTATGGGACATTCCTGGAAAGCTGTGAGAAACATGGGTGCTAATCATCTGTACATTAAATGAGTACACCATCATCTTGTTCCTGAATATCTTCTCCTGCATTTTAGGCAGGTTGAGACAATGTGTGTGCAAGCAATACAGTAGACAACATCCAGGAATCAAAGAAAAATATTGAAAGGAATCTTCATTCCTAAATATCACTTTTTCATTCAATTTGGTTGCCCATGTCACTGAGCATGACATGAGGCACCTGCCTAAAATCTGCATAGGTTTGGATGTTAAACGACAACCATCTTTGTCAATTTCCACCGGAAAAAATCAAAGGTGCAAACATTAAAAGCAGAAGTAAGCTATACTATTTACTGCTGTTTTCTTGTTGCTTCATGGCTCCAAATTTTTGGTGAGTTCAAGAATGTATCAAATAGAGCCAACATATTTATTTGAAACAAGGAAGCACTTGAATGGAAATCTGAGCATTTGTTACTATCTACTGCTTCTCTGTGAGTCGGTATAAAAGTAATTTAGACTACAGAAAAATTAATTCATTTGTTTGCAAAAGAGAACACAGATGATGATTCTTGTGGTTAAAGATCACCATTTTGCTGGTATAATAAATGTTATACAAATTAAATGTATAATATAATAGGTTCTAAGTAATGTTACAAATGTTTATGTTTCAATATTAGTATTTGTTTGCTCATTTCGGAAAATAGGAGAAAAATACAAATGTGTCAAAATGCAATGTAAAATTCTGTTTTGTAAAAATATCAAGACATCAGGGAATAAGTAAATGTTATTGTTACAGTAATTAAATCTTTTCAACATGCATTATTTCAAATAAACAAACAAGCCGTGAAAGGATTAAACCCTCTTTGAGGCATTAAATACAGGGAATGGTGAGAAGTCCAGGCATGAAGTGCTGGTGGGTCGATGTAATCCCAATATTTTAAAATAGACTTGAGCTGCATTGTGAGAGTTGCTAATGAGAGGAATCCCTCTGACCATGAACAATTTTTCCAGCCCCTGCAGCTCAGTGCCCATGCCCTTTCAGAATCTTGGAAGCATAAGTGAGGAAGGTACTGTCTTGCAGGATAGTTGTGCTGGATTTCCACTTATGAAAGCTTTTACTGCTGGCCGATGTGACCTAACTTGCAGAGCTCTAAGAGCTGGTCATAAGAGTTTTTGCATATGAGTTAACAGGACTGGGCACACACATAATAGGTGGAGCAAGGTTTCATGAGTATATCTGCATAGGCAGCACTGGTTGGTGGATGAAGACTGCTTCCAGGAGGAGACGAGATCCTTTGATGGGAAAACACAAAGGAGGACGAGCAGCAAAGCATGTTTCCTGACTGCAGCGAAATGAGAAGTCAGACATTGGTGTGGGCCCCAGGCCACATGCAATGCAAAACTGCCCATGCATGCCATTTACAAGCAAATTCAGCCTTGTCTAAGGTGCATGATAAAAGATTGGCTGCTCTCTTGGTGGGCCTGTTTATCAATTTCCAGCCAACATTTATGGATGAGGGAGCTTGACGCAGCCAATCTCAGCTTCCAACACTCGACCCTGATGGTACAGGCCAAACTCTAACCTGATTAGAGCTTGTAGGACATACTGTGGTATCTGAAAGAGTTTTTTTTATAGAGGCTCGATTGAAGTGTATTTAAAGTCACCACATCATCCCTTTTTAGCAATTCTGAACCGAAAGATATCGATGGCATAAATTTTACACGAATGATCTGTAGAAGGTGGTGTGTCAAGGTGTTACATGTCTTTTGATGTCAAGTTGTTTTTTTTGTCCTAATTCTGCCAATTCTCTTGCTGGAAACACTCCTATCCCAATTGCCAAACCAGGGAGCAGAGCCTTTACATCCTAGAAAAAGATGCTGTTTCCGCTTCCATCCTTCACCAATGAGCCGGTAGCAGAATGAAACCAGGACCGACAGCAAGATTCTTTGGCTTAATCAGCAGACCTCCTGAGGCATTGGCCCCAATCAACCAACAATGTCCAAATTTTCTCCCGGCTTCTAAAGTCACAAGCCATGTCAAACTGACTTGTAGAGATTATATTTTTAACATAGTCAGAAAAGCAAGGAGGACTTTTAGGTTTCCAAAGCCTACAGATATCTGGTCTCGCCAGTAGGATCACATAAAAAATTAATCTGGAGATAGCAGCATTTTTTCTTGTTGAATCATCCTGATAAAGCCCAAAAATATAACAATTGGGCTTACCTTGACTTTTTGACCAATTACTTCACCCAAGAACTTACACATCTCAATCTAGTAACAAGTGATCTTTGGGCATGTCATAAACATCTGGATATCATCCGCCGAGGGGTGCATACATCTTGGGCAAGCATACGGGATTCCAGTCACTCTCGACAACTTGGCTGGAGACCAGTAGACCCTGTATGTGATAAAAAGATGGTTACACTTAAGAGAAGCGGGGTTCGCAACTGCTCGTAGAATCGTGAAAGAGTCTAGCCAAACCTCTTTAGTATTTTCACTCTCTAGGTCTCCAGCCCAAAGCTTTGAGATATCCATGTCCAAGTGGTCATCCGCCTCTATCAAGGCCTGATACCACGAAGACACTTCTTTTTTCAGAGGGCCTATTCTCATCGCCTGACCTAGCCAGGAATCTTCTTTCTCCACTACCCAAATCTGCCTCGACCACCAGGAGGGGACCTGATAATATTTAAATCTAGTTTGTTGACCCCCCGGTACAATTACTCAGAACTTCTCAGTTGACCAAAGATGAACCAGATTTAAGATCGCCCCCAACAAAATAGCCCTGCAGAGTTTAATGAAAGACTAAGCTGGTCTCTCAAACACTCAGGGGTTTCCAGAGAATCCCAAATTGGGGCCCAAGAAGAGTAATAGGGAACTCCTAGTTTTCTTTCCTGCAATTCTGAACCGTAAGATATTGATGGCATAAATGTTGTACTAATGATCTGTAGAAGGTGGTTCAAGGTGTTACATGTCTTTTGTTGTAAAGTGTTGTGTGAACAAAAATGTTTTCACTATTGCTCTTCTGGATGAGATATGAGGGTGAGTGAGAATCCATGTAGACGCCAAGGTACATATAGAAATTCACGGTATACAGTCAAAATATCGAGTCAAAAAGATAGAATTGCAGTAATATCGAATTAAAAATATAGAATGGACAAAATATTGAATGGACAGAATATAGTCAGGAAAAATATCGAATTTGAGGTACCTAAGTTAATATCGATTTTCATAATTATAGAAAGTCAAAATATCAAAGTATATAATATAGGTATTAAATATATTGATTTTTTAATATTATCACATTTTTTAAAGTGTTTTTTATGTTAGTATATGTGCGAAAAGTGTATATTTATTTTTATGATATATTTTAAGTAATACATTTTATGGTATTTAATTTTTGTGTAATTTAATTCTGTAGCGGGTTGTTGGTTCATAGGGGAATAGGTTGGGAAGTAATTTAATTATAATTAATTAATTATTTTTATTTATTTATTGGTATTTATTTTGAATTAATTGGTAATTACTTTTTAATTGGTAATTAATTAAATTATAATTGGTCATTTATTTCACTTAATTTATTAATTGATAATTATGTTAATTTTATTAATTTCTTTTCTGTAGCGGGTTGTGGGTTTATAGGGGAATAGGGTGGGAAGTAATTTAATTATATTTAATTAAATGTTTTAATTTATTTATTGGTATTTATCTTGAATTAATTGTTAATTAATTTTCAATTGGTAATTAATTAAATTATAATTGGTAATTAATTGTTATTAATTGATTAATTGATAATTATGTTAATTTTATAAATTTATTTTCTGTAGCGGGTTGTGGGTTTATAGGGGAATAGGGTGGGAAGTAATTTAATTGTAATTCATTCATTTTTTAAATTTATTTATTGGTATTTATTTTGAAACAATTGTTAATTAATTTTCAATTGCTAAATAATTAATTGTTAATTTGTAATTAATTTGTAAAAATGGGTAATGATTTTTAATAATTAGTTTTTATTTGTATTTTGAATTGATTAATTATTATATTATATTAAACTGGAAATTACTTTTAATTAATTTGTAATTGGCATCAATATTTAATTTATTTTTATTAATATATGAAGTATTTACTTTCCTTACTGTTGCACTCAATGGAGTGGGAATAGTAATTTTTACCTCTACGCTATCCAAAGCTTTCCCTACTGTTGCACTCACTGGATTGGGAATAGTAATTTTTACCCCTACTCTATCTAACGCTTTTTCTACTGTTGCACTCTCTGGAGTGCGAATAGTAATTTTTACCCCTACGCTATCCAACACTTTACCTACTGTTGCACTCACTGGAGTGGTAATAGTAATTTTGGCCCATACGCTATCCAACGCTTTCCCTACTGTTGCACTCTCTGGAGTGGGAATAGTAATTTTTACTCCTATGCCATCCAACGCTTTCCCTACTGTTGCACTCACTGGAGTGGGAAAAGTAATTTTTGCCCCTACGCTATCCAATGCTCTCCCTACTGTTGCACTCACTGGAGTGGGAATAGTAATTTTTACCCCTATGCTATCCAACGCTTTCCCTACTGTTGCACTCTCTGAAGTGGGAATAGTAATTTTTGCCCCTACGCTATCCAACACTTTCCCTACTGTTGCACTCACTGGAGTGGGAAAAGTAATTTTTACCCCTACGCTATCCTACGGTAAAGATATTGTATATTTTTTTCTTAATATTATGTTAATATATATATATCTATATATATGTTTTAAAAAGTAAAATTTTATTTTTTTATAACTTAAATAATTATTTAATAATTTCAAGGTTCTTTAAGTATTTTTAAGAATATTTTAGTGAATCATTTTTAATATTTTATTAATTTTAAATTATTTGAAAGATATTTTTAAAAATTCGATATTTTGACTAACTATATTTTTTTTAACGATATTTTTGATTCGATATTTTTGTACTTACCTGTTTGTATATAGGAAATCGATATTTTTGCGTTCGATATTTTAACTTCAATATTTGTTTAATTCTATATTATTGTTATCGATATTATGTCAGTGATCCAAAGTTCACTAATTCTAAAGTGCTGCCCTTGACCCAAAAAGTCAATCTGGGATGCAATTTGTTGCATGAACTTGAGAATAAGACCACCTTGGTTTTACTGAAATTAAGATCCAACCACAGATTGTGAGTGCATCCGCTTAATTGCTGTATAAGACGCTGCAGGTCATTCAGTGTTCGGCTGAGGAAGTCTATATCATCTGCATATTGAAGAGTTGTTCCTGGTCCTGCCAGATGGTGTCGCTCAACACTTGGGCCAGATAACTGTCGAGGTCAACACCCTACACTTACATAAGAGATGATATAAAACAAATGAAATACACTGTTGAGGTTGTCCAGGTAGATGTTGGATAGACAGGGGGGTAGAATACACCCCTATTTTAGGCCTATGTTGGTGATAATATTTTGTGTGGTTCTTTGGCGATCATTGAACATCGCTGATGTTATAGCTTCTGTGTCCCAGAAGGGTGCTAGTGATGGTGCTGTTTCTGTAAAAGTCACCTGTGAGTGTTCTTGTTGCTTGTGCTTTACTAGATCTTGTGATACAGAGTTTCTTTATGTGAGGGATAAGCATGGGCGAATTTTGCGAATCTGGCGTTTGCGAATTTTGCGAATTTGTGAACTCACAATCAGCAAAATCCACAAATTCTCGCAAATTTGCGGATTTTTTTTTGTGTGTTCGCAAGGATTTCTGCCAATTCGCAAGGGTTTTGTACCAGTTCGCAATTGCGAACTTACATGTCGGCTCGCAACGGTCGCGATTATGTTGTTTCTACGTCTGGTTCATCATCACAGGTTCCCAGCACCCTCTGTTTCACCCCTGCCACCCTCTGTTTCACCCATGCCACCCTCTGGTACATCAATGCCACCCTCTGGTTCATCATCACTGTAGATTATGGGGGGAAAAAAGCAAGCACACCTGCCCTGCTTCAACTCACATGAATTAATTTGGGGTTGATTTATTAATGTGTCACTGTTTTGAAATTCCTGTCTGGCACCTGCTTCCTTATCTGTAATTTGCTTTCTGTTGCAGTGCAATTTTTTTTCAGGACCTTTGTGGCCTACTTGTAGCTATTCTATGATCCGGCTGTGAGGGTCAGAGCAGGGTCATACAATTGTTGCAACTAGCAACTGAACTCTGGAGGGGCCCCAGTCAGGAAGCACTACAGGGAATGGTTACTAATGATGAATTTGAACTTTTGCACCTGCTGAGTGCTTTCAGTTTAGCAAAACTCGTTTTTCTGCAGAACAGCATTACAGCAACTGTAATGCCCCAAACAAGCTTACTTGTGAAAGTTGATTTCTAATCCAAAAGTGATCCAAAGAAAGTCAAAAGGCCTCAAATCCAAAAAAGTGCAGGCAAATGTCAACCTGAGGAGTTATTCTCATAAAAATCATCATTTTCAGAAGGTCTATGCTGCTTGCTAGTGGATTTCTTGTGCAGAATTGCAATTTTTGTAATTTCGCGAGTGCGAGATTGTTGCTGCCCGCCGCACCTACATGTTCGCAATTGCGAACTTACACTGCACGCCGCAAAATTGTATCACCAAGAAAAAAATCCGCTGCGTGCAAATTTGGGGATTTTCGGTAAATTCGCGAGTGTTCGCGGATTGCGAATTTACCGAAAATCCGCAAAATCCACGAGCGGGACGTATTTTCCACCCATGCTTAGAGAGGGAGCCCTGACCGGTTAGTGGTTTTAATATGACCTTCGGCAGCCGGAATATTGGATATCATTAGGAGGCTGGGTAGTGGGCAATCTTCTCTTTTAGGTTGTTGTAATAAGCTTGATTTTGCAAGAGGTTTGGCCGTTTCACCATTTATCTGCCTCTATTTTACCTTGCTTTTATGAGACTCTTACATTCTCTCTTTGAGAAGGATATTCGTGAGCTTGTAGGAGGAGAGTCTAAGATGTGCTCCTTTTTGGGGGAATAACTGATTTATGGACTGAATGTCTGAACAGTAGTTTCTTGATGCCCTCGTTAACGAATGTGGCTTATTTTAAGATTTGTTACATTCCTGTTTGTGTGGAGAGTGCATCATTCCTGTTGATGGGCCTGAGGATTGTGGGAGAAAGGACATGCTTGAGAGACCTTAACTTCATCCAGTATTTCTGATAAGATTGTGGGAACGGATGCAAAGAGGTCTAGAGTTGATGCACATTGGCAAGAATATTAGGTCATGGCAAGACCTTGTTGTACTCTTTTGCTCTTTTCATACAATGCCTGCAGCTTTCAATAGGTTCCTTGAACATGGGCTGCAAGAGCGTTTAAAAGGTCAACTTGTGTATCCAATTTGTCTGTGTGGAATGTTAATGCTGATGACATCACCTTGACGGTGCTCAGCCAAGAGGACCAAATGAATGTGACTGGAGGAGAATTTGACACATCTGAGAGGAGCCTTACCATCTGATCAGGTGAAGTATTTGATTTATTAGCTTGGCCCTCTTTTGGGCGTAATCAAGAACCAGATGCTCAAACTTCTTATTGACTGTTCATCTTTGTTGATCCTAGAGTGTGGACGTTCTGTGGGGGTAATTTGGTTCCCAAGTGGCAATTCAATAGGTGAGAGCAAATGTTGTAGTCGTGCTTTGGAGCAGAAATAAGAGTTGTGCTGAATGGATCAGTGGACTGTTCATGCGACTGATCAAACAGGATTAAAAGCATCTCCCACCACACTATTGAGTCTTCAGAGTTCTCCTCCAGCAGAGCATTATTTAGTCTGTTCTGGGACTGACTTGTACAGCATGTTTGAGGATGCAGCTGAGACCAGTCCTGTGGGGAGGACCAACTGGAGGGTTTACCAGGAGGCCCTATGTGTGGGGTGTTTGAACTTCCTGTTGGTAGCCTTTGGTGATTTTGAACTTGCTCCGTGATCTGAACTCATGCCTGGGTCGATAGCTGAACCTTGGGATGAGTACACTTACTTAGCTTTAATGCAGATTTGAGGGGGACAGAAGTTGTTGCTTAAGGTCATGTTCCAACCTCTCCTCAATCCCTGTCCATATCAACATAGGCTGCCCAAAGGCTGTCCAGTAGTTGCCTTAGCTGGGTATCAGTGGGCTTCGTTAAGTGGCATCTGTTCGTATTCTTGCCCTAACATCGAAATGGTTTGTCGGGTGGGTTTTCCTACAAGACAGCCTAAGAACACCTTTGTTGTGCAGGGTAGAGTTGTGCACTTCTGAGGCGGATTTGTAATAGTCATACCCAAGAGATTAGTGCTGGTAATGTTTCTTGGCGTGATGTCTGCTCTACATGTCTCCTCTGCCGTTTCTACTGCAGGAGCTGGAGTCTCGGGGTTAACTGTGTGCTTTGCCTTCTCAGTACCTCCGTTCTTTTTTTTTTTTCTCTCTTCATTGCCCTGAGGACTTTTCCTAATCTCATGGTGTCCTGTATGCAAGTGCAGCTGAGGGCGGGTAGTTGTTGGTGCTGCTGGTACAGCTAACGCTGGTGCTGATGAAGGCAATGAAGCCAGGAGTGCCAATGGATGTGTGATGCTGGTTGAGGTGGACGAGGTGGCAGAGGGGAGGGAATGAATAAGATTTACAATTCTGATAGCTTGCGAAAATGTGAATTGACAGAAAATGGCTGCAAAACAACTCTTTCACAACATCTAAACACAGACCATACATATTTGCTTGTATAGGAGCATCAGGTACATGGCATTTGCATACCTAAAGTTTATAACATGTAATGCACATGTTGAGTGTTTTCATATTCATTGCCTGCTCTACTGCCAATAGTGTTGTGATAAAAGCAGCTTATTACTATTGTGGAGTGGGAAATGTGGCACATCCAGCAATTTGAGCCATTGTGATTTACAGCTTTATATACATTTAGCTGATAATATGTGAGCCATCTTTATTTTTGAAGTGTTTCATCCTGTGCAAGAGATAAGCCCATATGGAAAATCCAGAACCAGCCCAGTATTTCAAAATATGTGTCATAGACCTGTTAGTTGGGACAAAAGAGCTTTACGATGTGCTTGCAAGAGGAGGTGCACCTGCACAAACTGTAAAACTGTACCCATTTGTGCCAAACTGTGCCCCCCAACTCATTGTGCATGCAGACTATATAACTTCTCATCACTTTGGCCTAAGATCTTGTATATAGCAGAGAGTCGCTGTAAGAGAGAAACAATTTTAGACCACTTCTGAGAAGATCCAAACTGATGATCTCCCTGTTGTGCTGCAGTGCCAATTAACTTTTTATGCAATCCAATGTGAAGCTGAAAACGTTTTTAACAAGTGGTAACTTGGAGAGAGCTAACTATAAATAAAAAACATATGTTTCTGTTTAGTAACTTCCCTGTTTGCTCATTTGAATAAAAACCTTAGACATCAACATGGGAATGTATCATCATTAAGAGAAGAGATTTATCTAAAATGTTTCTGAAACAGTTGTTGCTGGACATTGGGTTACTGGTTGAGGGGGGTGAAACCCTACTCAAGCCGCAACCACAATCTCTGCCAGACTAAAGTCACAAGCAAGTCCCAAATTAACCTGTGTAGCTTGGCACAAGCAGTCAGGCTTAACTTAGAGGCAGTGTGTAAAGTATTAATGCAGCACTTCAAATAGTAACAAAGTAACAACAGAAAACAAGAACATTTTTAAGATAGAGGTGAAAATTGTGCCTATAAGCATAAAGCGGGAACTGTGGTTATCTGGTTACATCAGATCGGGACAAAGTCACAAGTTCAAACTGACCACGATGGAGTGGGGGCCGAATAAAAGATCGGAGTTAAGCCCGCTGAACAAAAGTACCTTAAATCCTTGTTTGCAGAATGTTGTGAGATCCAACATTGAGGATACGTCACACCGTGGCGGTTCAAAGGAGCTGCTAGGATGCGATGCGTAGTCCTACATCAACCTCAAAGATGCTTGGTGAAGTCCTGTGGCAAAGATGCATCGCACACCAGCGGTCCCGAAAAAGCTGCGTGGCTGTGATGCAGAGTACCGCATTATTGTTGAGGATGCCATCGACAAAGGGCTTGTGATGTGAAGTACTGCAATAGGGATGCATTGTACAGCAGTGGCTCTGAAGCAGCAGCGAGAAGATGTGTTGCACTACATTGGTGCTGTTTATAGGACCACAGCTGGGCTGGCAGAACACCTTCAGGGACACTTCTAAGGGTTCGGGATTAGGGTGGCACCCCTTTGTGGGACAGACTCACTGTAGATTGAGTCCAGATGCTGGGCTCAAGGTGGATGGAGCCATTTCTGTCCCTGAGGCTCTGATCAGGAGGCCATCCAATCAGCCCTTGGAGTCACTCTGGTGGTCCTCGGATCATGATCGTGGAGATGTGTGGCTCAGGGGTTAGAGGCGGCAGACCCGGAAGCAGAGATCGGCCCTGGACCAGGGTTCAATTCCCCGCCTCGGCGGGTCTTGGGCTCAAAAAATTCCACGGACTCGATAATTCTCGCTCCGGTGCCTTCTCAACTCACGGGTTCACACTCTGCGACTCTGGGCAATAGCTTGCTTAATCTCCACAATGGCCCCTCGCGGCGGGATGCCTGGCTTTCACCTTGTGGATACCCTGCCGGGGTTATCTCACAGGGGAATACCAGGACGGGTTCCCTAAGCAAGCGCCAGGAAACCCTTTGTGGGTAGCTGTGCGCTATATAAGCTCAAATACATTTACATTTACATGATGCAGGTCCAGTCCTTTCACTAAGAAAGCATGCAGCAGGTTAGTAGGCAGACAGAGAGCAACTGTTCTGGCAGGGCAGCACAGCAGTCCTTCTGAGTCTTCCACAGGTCCAGAGGTGTACTGAAGAGTTTTTTCTAAGGGTCCACTATTTAAACCTGGCAACCACTTTAAAGAAGGAGAAGGTTGTGGAAGTTTCCAGCACCAGAGGTGTTTGGAAAGTCCTGCCTCCCTGTCCTGGTCACAGTAGACTAGTGTCAAATCCTTTGTGAGTGTTCTCACACACATTTTTTTGTCAAGGCCGGACTGGCATACTAGGCATCAGGTGTTTCCCCAGGAGATTTGAAGTGTGAGGGGCTGTTTTGTTAGTGGGGGCCAGTTTTGTCATAGTGTAGCAGTTTTAAAAGCACTGCAAATTTCGTGTATATCCAGAAGTTTTTGGACAACAATAAAAGTTTCAAGATAACTCAGGTGAGTAATGTACCTTTTGGAAAGAGACAGGAGTTTGACAATGGGCAGTTTTGACTCATCTAAGGTTGTGTAGAGGGTTATTATGCCTGCTGCAAAGAATGTGTACCATGCATATCTCAGAACAGTATTTTATGTGCATAGCTCAGTGGGTTACTACTCTTGTCACAGGAATTCTTTTGGTACTTTGCAGTTCATAAGCTAAACTCATATTCTAGGGCAGTGAACAATAAACTGCCATCAACGAGCTGCATGAAAACTGCATGGTACTGGTTAGAAAGTTATGGGTTTTTTCACAGTTTTTAATTATTCTGATGATGCAAAAATAGGTCTGTTTGAGAGAGATGATAGGTACTGTTGAAGGGTGATAGTGAGAGAATCATTGAAGAGCCCCAACTAAGATTGCTGTATCCTGGTACACAGTAAGATCATCATTTACTATGCTTTAAAAGCTAATACAATTGATTATATAATGACAAATATATTGAAGAATGCACCCTTTGTGCCCAAGTTTCTTCGGGGAGACAACCCCCAAAACCTCTCTTTGTAGTTGTCAGACTCGCTCACTGCACTCGCTATGTACCGTATGGGGTGCTGGTTGGATACAATATCCAGGGCTGCTTTGGACTCTCAGTCTGGCCCTTGCCGACCCTGGTCTTTGTAATGTGCAAGCATGGTAGATGCAGCTTAACCCCCTCATCTAGTCAGAAATGGCCCATTCTTCCAACACCTATGCCCCTTTGTCACTGTCTGGGAGCAATATACAAAGACCACATGACAGGTGCAGTTAGTAATATGAACCAGCATATAGGCAGCAGACACCAAATGGTTGGGGAAAGAAAATGTCAACTTTCTAAAAGTCTAAAACTCAAAATGCATTGGGTAATACGTATAAGGCCTACGCTGGTGTTTATGAAATCACGTGCCGCTGTTTAAAAACCAGGAATGGAATGCAGTCGCATTTGAAAATGTACAATAAACTTCTCAATGGAATTTCGCTGTCTCCGTGGTATTGAAATGGAAAAGGTCGAATTAAAAATTGAATCAAAGGTCTAGTTTCGAGAAAAACTGGTTGAAAGTGATTTATTCTAAGGGAAAAGGTCCCATTCATAGCAGTGCGCCAGTCTGGTGCGTAGGTTCATGTGCTTTATTGTTTTCATTTTGAAAGAGTGACCAGGGATGGGTCATTTGGACTGTCGCGCCGCAAGCCAACATACGCATACTATTGTGGTTTATTGAAAAGGGAAGGAGTGCACCCTGACTCAAATACCCTTGTCGCCCACAACTTCCTAAAAGTGGGATTTTCAGAATTGTGTCTTAAAATTTGACTTTATCAACAAAGGGAGAATCGTAAGCGGACAATATTTAATGGGGTCCAGTGTACATGTCCGGAAGACTAGTAGCACAAGAGGGGTACAAAGTTCCCCGGGGAGAGTGTGCAAGTCAAGTGTGCATGTAGCGTAGAAGAAGGTAAAAAGGGAGGTGGAATCCCTTTTTGGAACTAAAACCCTGACACACCCAGCAAGCTAGATGTCATGCTTCATCATATGGGTTCTGCCCCTGTCAGACTGGCGCTGCAATGTCTGACGGGCACCTGTAAAGGGGTTCTTTATCGGAGATCTTTTGTTCCAGCTATATGGTGCATGCGGGTGAGAGGGCGAGTGAAAAGGTGTAGTCGTGAAGTAGTGGTGAATTAAAAAAGGTGGGTCAGACCACAAGGAACTTTATTAGCGTGGCTGACTCCCTTGATTAAAATAGGTGGGAGGGGAGATATGCGCTGAGAAGGTACACAGCAGAATATCTGCAACCCTCTGGTCAGGTCAACATGTTTCTTGCCGACATGGCAATTCTTCAGGAGCTAAATGCTCAGTACTACACAGTGAACAATTAGTTAAATGTGAATTACAACCTTATTCCTTGAGGTCAATAGGTAAGCAGGCCGGCAGGTCCTGCTATTGCGATGGACCCTAAGTGATTCCCTAAGGCGCCTCGCAGTCTGCTCCCGTGGGACCTGCACCCATGAGTCAGGTACCCAGTCGGTGCACGGTCCTACCGTAAACACCTACCCCGCAGAGTCTGGTCAGGATGTTAGGTTAGTTCCAAAAAGGGAATTCCCCCTCCCTTTTTACCTTCTTCTACGCTACACGCACACTTGTCTTGCACACTCTCCCCGGGGAACTTTGAACCCCTAGTGTGCCATTAAAATCTGACTTTACCATGAAATGGGCTTTAAATCAGAATTCTTTAGACACTTAACTCTACATTTCCACCCAATTGAAAGTTATCACTTATGTCACAAGCCAACCCACTGTTATCCAATGTAACAGGTAGTCCTTGAAGTAGTGCAAAACAAATTTCAGAGTATTTCACTACCAGAACATGTAAAAGTTAAAAGTGTATGTCCAACCTTTTCAATACACTGCACCTGCCCTTAGGGCTGGTCAGAACCAACCCTAGGTGTGATTTATATGTATTGAAAAAGGAGGGTTAGGCCAAGCAAAATGTTTATTTTTCCAGGTCAAATTGATAGTTTAAGCAGTTTAAAACTGCACACGCAGACTTCAATGGCTGGTCTGAGACATGTTTTACAGGGCTATCTAAGTGGGTGGCACAATCAGTGTTGCAGGCCCACTAATAGCATATACATTACAGGTCCTGGGTACATGTAGTACCACCTTACTAGTAAATTAGATGTGTAAAATGGGTTTAAGCAAATGTTGCCATGTTTTAAAGGAGAGAAAACATGCACTTTAGCACTGGTTAGCATTGGTAAAGTGTACAGAGTCGTAAGGGCATTAAAAATAAGAACAGCAAACAAGGCTGACAGGTCTAACAGTTGTAAAGAATATATGTTATGTTACAAAGTTGTCTTTAGCATATGGTTGTAAAACTTTATAAAAGTAAAACAAATGAGAGAGAAAACACAAGGAAAACAAAATCAAGTGCCAAAATCTACCAATATATCCAATTATTATTCTGAAAGGGATCCAGAGATTTTTTGATTTTTTATCTTTATGACCACAGAAATATATCAATATCTGATTCTGATCTCTTGCTAATCACCAGGAAGCAGGTCCACGTTCTCTATATGAATCACTGACATGACACTGTTCTATTTTGCCTAACTTATCTACTTTTCCTTCAGAAGCAAGCCCAGCTGCAAGAATTCTTGTGTACAGAGAAGATGAGTTTCCCTCTTTCACAATTTAGTCAATCCAGGATTGAATCAAATACTTGGGGTAATGTTATTGATTAATAAGTAGCTGCACTTACCTTTGGTTTCAAACATGCTGCTGTTAGGTGAAATAGGTAAACCTCATATTATTTGGGTATTGTTGCTTGTTGGAACTGGGGTTGTCAGAGTATGCATCCTGTACAAACAGAAACCACCACTCTTGTCATGATAAGCTAGATACACAGTAAAAGATAACCCTGTGCTCACTCTCTGGTAGCTTGGCACAGAGCAGTCAGGCTTATCAAAAGAGGCAATGTGTAAAGTACTTGTGCAACACATACACATGGTAACACAATGAGAACACTACACAAAAACCTCCACACAGTTAGATACATATGTTATAATTCTGTGAGTAAAACAAGACCAAAATTACAAAAATTCCATAAGTAGAACTGAAATTATGAATTTTTAAAGATTACATAAAAATCTAGTTCTTAGAGTCAAATTTCGCTTAGGGTTTACTTGAGGTCGTGCAGGATCAGGGTAAATTCAAAGTTCAGGTCGAGCGCGATGGAGGGCTGGCTGACTACAGGACTCCCACAGGTCCCATTGAAAAAGTACCTTGGATGGAGCCAGAGTCGACACCAAAGACTCAATGTCTCAGTTCCAATCCACACAGGTGATGAAGACTTCATCGCTAAACCCCTTTATAATGAAGGCACTGCGTCATCATTGAGCAGCGCTATCCGTGGTCGCCGAGCCATGCAGTTTGTTGAAGCAATGTCGTCAATCGGCTCCTGCGTCGGTGTCGAGGGGCAATGTGTCGGTTCTGATTGGGGCAAAGTCATCACTGTGTAGATTTTGATTGTTCTGGACAGCAGAAATCATCACTCATGGGCCCAGTACTGGATTTCACCACTTGGTAGGGCAGGACTCTTCAATGTCAGAGTCCAGGTGCTGTTGCAGAGTTGAGGGAAGTCTTTGATGGCCCTGAGACTTCTGAACAGGGGGCAAGCGAGCAAGCCCTTGGAGTCACTCTGGGTTTAAGTGAGATAGGTCCAGTCCTTGTCTTCAGAAGGGCACAAATTAGCAAGCAGCAATGCAGCACAGCAAAGCAGAGAAGTTGTTCATCCGAGTGTATCAGTGTGTGTGTCAATCCTTGTAGCACAGCAGTGTTTACTCATGACCGAGTTTTTGACCCGGTCCAGTAGTGTACAGTCTTGGTAGTTTCAGAGCCCCAGTTGTTATACTCAGCTGTGCCCTTGAAGTGGGGGTGACTTCAAAGCAGGCCTTTGAAGTACACAGATCCCCTGTTTCATCCCAACCCTGACTCCAGACTACCAATAGGGGAAAGCAGCCCTTTGAGTGGCAAACAGGGCGCTGCCTATTCAGGTGTAAGTGTCAGCTCCCCTCTCTCTCTTCCTGCCCATGAAGTGTTGTCAGAATGCAGATAAATGCAGATGAGTTCTCTGTCATACACCTCGTTCAAATGTTTTTGGCTGTTTAGAGGGAATGGACAAAGTGTAGCTGTCACCCACCCCAAACGCGTTTTGGAGACAGATCACAAGCACACAGAGCAGTAGGAGCAGATAAATGCCCACTTTTGAAAGTGGCATTTCTAAAATAGTAAAGTGAAATCCAACTTTACCATCAAAGAGGATTTATCATTACCATTCCAGAGATATAAAACATGATGCATCTACTCCTTTCAGATCATGAATTACAGTTTAAATGTATTTTAAGGAATTCCCAATGCTACCCTATGAGAGGTGTGGGCCTCGGGGGGCGTGGCTTGGATGCCGAGGAGATAGGCAGCGTGAGCTCGGAGCTCCGCGCCCGATCCCGGAAAATATCCTGAATCTCTGATCGTACCCCGATGAAATCGGTATAATCCGACACTGGACGGTACCACGGAGGGTCCGGCGCCGACGGCAGACGACTCGGGGCCATTCCAAGCCCGATATCTGAATTTGAAAGCTGAACTCAGGCGTGAAGACCTCGACCTAAAATGGCGGCGGTGGCATGAGGCACAGAGACAACGAAGGCGCTGGCCCGGAGTCACATTAAGGGCTGCTACTTCCACAGATAGGAGGTGTTGACGGCTGCATTGCGCCCCTCTCGGGGTGTTGGAGTGGACCTCTAGCGCGCCACCGGCGGTGGTTGGGATCCGAACCCTTGATAGTGGCGGCGACAACACGGCGACGACCCAGTGACGATGGCCCCAGGCCACTGAGCACGACTGGCGCCAGCCGGATTAGCGGCCGATCGAGCACCCTGCTCCCTAGAGGCAGCCTTGAATCCGGAGACTAGAGCAGTGCCCCAGGCGCGGAACGCAGCGGGCCTTTTCCGCTACTGCTGCAAGGGGACCTTCCTGAGGGCGAAGCCCGGCGATGTGCGTAGCGGGGGCAGAGACAGCTTTGGAGGCCACCGCTCGTGCCGGCCCAGATGGAGAAGCCGAAAGGGAAGGGAGATGGTGCGACCGATACAGAAGCCGCGGAAGGAGCGGATCGAGACCAGTCGGCGCTACAAAGGATGCAGGACCGTATCCTGGAGGCCATCGCCACCACAAAGGACGCCTTGCAGCAGGACATAGCCCAGGTGGCGACGGGCTTGGGCCTCCTAAAAGCTGACCACGATAAGCTCAAGGACAGAGTGAAATCCGTGGAGGTCACGGTTCAGGAATTGGCCCCGAGCCATGCAGCGGTGAAGGCGCAGATGACGGAGGTGATGGATCGTTTGAAGGTGCTGGAACGGAGGGCCGAGGACGCGGAAAACCGGAATAGGCGCAACAACGTACGCCTAGTAGGCCTGCCGGAAAAAATCGAAGGCGACGATATGGTGGGCTATCTCGATAATTGGTTGCGAACGGAGGTGGTGCCGGAGGGACTGTCCCCCTTCTTCTCCCTTGAGCGGGCGCATAGGGTTCCGGCGCGCCCGCCGGCCCCGGGCCTCCCGCCTCGCCCAGTGGTGTTCAAGTTGCTCCATTACCGGGACAGAGACTGGCTTTTGCAAAGGGCGAGAGAGGCAGGGCCCTTTCAAGTGGACAACAACAGGGTCACTATGTTCCCGGACTATACGTTTGAGACGCAGAGGCTCAGGGCGAACTTCCTGTCCCTTAAGCGGGAGCTCCGTGATGAAGGCATCAAGTACTCCCTGTTGTTCCCAGCGAAGCTGAGAGTGGTGATAGATGAACAGACACTCTTCTTCACGTCCTCGGCAGACGCTTGGGCCTGGTGGGACACTTATAAAGCGGGAACGGATGGTGCCAAGGCCAGGGAGGAGGAGGCTAAGGTGGCACAGCCGATCAGGAAATCTCAACGGATCAGGAAGAACCGCAGGAGGACCGGCAGACCTTCGGTGTCACAGACGGAGACGGAGAGACAGGCGGCCCTACAGGCAGTGGCGGACTTATCCAAAACTACCAGAAGTCAGTCCGGGAAGGGCACGGACTCGGAGGGCCCGGGCACGGGCTCGGAGACGGGACTTTCGGAATATGGTGGAGCCAGGGGCCCTATCGTGACGCCGCAGACTTCGGAGGAGATACTTGAGGCGTGTTGATCTGGACTAGTGGAGTGGACTCGCTGGTTGGACACCGGGGCGCTGGGCCCGTGGCAGTGGAACACTGTTACTTGAGGTTTCGGGGCGCTATGATGTGGGGATTGTGGGGTGGAGTGTGCGGGGTTGATTTGCTTTCACGAACCTTTCGCATCGTACCACGCCCTACTGGCCCTTAAGGTCATCGCAGTGGAGACTGCGACCATTACTGCCTTTCTTTGAGGGGTGGTTGGGAGTGTTGGTTTGGATGGGGGTACTTCCAGTTGCGGGGGGCCTGTCCTGGGGGGGTGGGAGTTGAGAGCAGTTGGGGTTGCTCGGGGGGTAGTTGTTGTTGGGGGGGTTTGGCTTCCTGTTTGGAGAGGGAGGGTGGATTGGTCCGTGGTCGCGGAGCGAGCGAGGTCAATGAGCTATATTGTTCGATCTGTTTGTGTGAAGGGGAATGGCTAGTACCGGGGCGTTGAAATGTGTGTCCTGGAATGTGCGGGGTATGCAGTCCATGACACGCAGGCATAAAGTTCAGGCATACCTCAAGCGTAGGGGGGTTCACATAGCGTTCCTGCAAGAAACACATCTTAATAAGCAAGAAGGGATTGCACTGCAGAGGCGTTGGAGGGGGCAGCTGTTTAATACGACGTTCTCAGCTTTTGCGAGGGGGGCACTGATTTGGATACGGGCGGGGGTTCCCTTCCAGGTTACAAAAACATTGGTGGACCCTGAGGGCAGGTATGTGGCAGTGGAGGGGAGGCTGAAAGGCAGGGTGGTGTCTCTCTGCACAGTGTACGCTCCCAATGTGGATCTGCCTGCATTTTTGTCTACACTCTCGGGTAAACTGGCGGGTTATTTGGCGGGGCCGGTACTCCTGGGGGGGGGATTTCAACTCGGTCGAGGATGTGATATTGGATAGGTCCCATCCCCCACTGCGCGCGTCCCCAGTGCATAGAGTAGCCAAGCGCAGGTTGGAGTGGCAGGAGAGCTGGGCCCTCACGGATGCATGGAGGGCGTTACACCCCACTACTAGGGACTACTCCTTTCACTCGCACCTGCATGATCTACACGTCAGGCTGGACGCTTTTCTGTGTTCCTCATGCGTACTTTCTGCGGTGGGAGGGGCGGAATATTTGGCCCGAACGATATCGGACCACAACCCTTTGTTGCTATCCCTGAACTGGATGGTGACTGCTAACTGCGTGCCAACATGGTGCCTGCAACCCGACACCCTGGATGACTTGTTGTTCAGGGAGGCCCTGGGAGAACGCATTGAGTGCTACTTTGAGGAGAATAACGGCTCGGCCTCCACGAGGGTGGTAGAGTGGGATGCGTTTAAGGTGGTGGTGCGAGGACACTGTATTGGACACACGGCTGGGGCTCGCAAGACTTTGTTGGATGACTTGGATAAGGCTGAAAAGCGGTTGAGAGAACTGGAGAAGGGTCGCCCAAATCACCCTGAGTTACAGGAGGGGCTTAGTGGGGCCAGGGAGGGGCTGGCTGTGGAACTGGAACGGCTGCGCAGCTTTGATCACAAGGCGTACATGACGAGGGCGCACGCGGAAGGCGATAAGGCGGGGTCTATGTTGGCGTGGCTCGCTAACCCAGTCAGGAGGGGTATGCCGATCATGATGATCCAAGAGACAGGGGAGGAACCCTGCCACACCCAACCCGGGATCCTGAATACGTTTCGGACTTATTATGAGGGTCTCTATGAGAGTGGTGGAACAGGGGGGACAGATGAGCTAGGAGAGTTCTTGGACGGCTTACGACTGCCGAGGGTGGAAGATTCGGAGGCAGAGGAGCTGGGTCGGCCCATTACGCTCGGAGAGATAGGGTGTGCAGTGAAACAAATGGCTAGAAATAAGACCCCGGGACTCGACGGACTCCCGATAGAGTTTTATAGTAAATATCTGGAGTGCCTTGCTCCCCGGCTGCGAGAGGTCTACAATGAAGCGCAATCGAGGGGTCGGCTCCCGGGCTCCATGTGTGAAGCCCTCATGATCCCGCTGTTAAAACCGGGCAGGGAAGGAGCGGCTTTATCCTCGTACCGTCCGTTGTCCATGTTGACGACGGACTACAAGATCCTGAGTAAGATTCTTGCCAACAGACTGCTGGTGCACATGACTAGCCTTGTTCATAAGGACCAATGCGGTTTTATCCCGACGCGCAACACTACCCACAATATTCGCAGACTTACGAGACTGATGGGGGCGGACTGGCCGGGCGCCGTCTCTCCATTTGTCCTTTCTATTGACATAGAGAAGGCCTTCGACAGCCTTGAATGGGGGTACTTGTATGAGGTGATGCGACGCTTCGGGCTGGGGGACGGATACATAAACTGGACCAAGGTCCTGTATACTGATGCGGTAGCGAGAGTCCGAGTGGGTGCTCTGATCTCGAGGCAATACCCGGTCAGGCGTGGCACCAGACAGGGGTGTTCCCTATCTCCGCTCCTGTTTGCCCTGGCGATGGAACCCTTCGCTGTGGAGGCCAGGCTGGGCCGCCACTACGCCGGTTTATCATTTAGGGGCAGGCCGCATTACATTTCTTTATACGCAGATGATCTGCTGATGTTTTTGGCTGACGCGGGCCCCGAGCTAGAGGGGGCACGGCGGTTACTGGGGCGGTTCGGCCGGCTATCAGGCCTGAGGGTCAACTGGCCTAAATCCTGCTTATTCCCCCTGCGGTCAGGAGAACCGTGTCCACTCACCGCGCAAGAACTCCGGTGGGAACCGCGCTGTCTGCATTATCTGGGAGTCTATGTCTATCATACCCCGGCTGATTTGCTGGAAGGTAACATCACCCGTTGTATTACTACCCTGCGGGGGAACATGGACTTCTGGTCTACCCTGCCGCTATCCCTGGCTGGTAGGATCTCCCTGCTCAGGATGGTGGCCCTGCCCAGGCTATTGTATTATTTTAGGACGCTCCCGGTGTGGGTCCCGAGTTCTATTTTCAAGCGCCTGAGATCTCTGGTCATAACGTTCTTATGGGGCACGGGACGGAGGCGCATAGCGCTCGACACTCTGCTGCGCCCCAAGGATGAAGGAGGGTTGGCGGTACCTGATTTTGAGGGATATTATCTGGCCGCGCAGCTGCAGATTTTTACTCAGGAGGTCGCGAAAGTGTATAGAGGCCCTGAGGACGCGAGAGTAGAAGGCACCCCGCGACATGTGCTGGCGTACATCACGTTACACCAGAAACTCCGGATAGGAGATTTGACGGTCGAGGAGCAGACATTCCGGCTCTGCTGGAACCGGGCCCGTAAGCGGGCGGGAGTCCGCCTTATGTATGCCCCTGAAATCCCGTTGGGGATGGTTACGGCCCTCCCACATGGAGGAGACTGGTCGCGCTTGTTGGGTTGGGAGGAGGCGGGGATACAAATGTTGGGTGATCTGTATGAGGGTGGGGTACTGCTGCCGTTTCAGGAATTGCAGGAGCGGTTCGACCTACCGAGGGGCGACTACTTGTTGCACGCAGCGGTCACGGGCGCTATGCAGGCTCACTGGGGGGAAGGATTGCAGGAGCCGGGCACCTCCATGGCATGTCAATACACGATGATGGCTGCGGGGACCTTTAAGGCTGTCACCTGCTTGTACTCCAGGATACAGAGGGAGGCCTTACAGCCTCTGACGGCTCTGAAGGCCAAGTGGGAGCTGGACCTCCAATTAGAGATCCCTGACACGACCTGGGGCCAGCTACTGAGGCGGGCACGGAAGAGCTCGAGAAATGCCAGGTTTCAGTTAATCCACTTCTACATCATTCACAGGGCATACCTCACACCGGGGAAAATACAACAATACTTTGGGATAGAAAACGCTGCTTGCCCCAGATGCAATACGGTTGGGGCGGACCTAGGTCACATGTTATGGGATTGCCCCTCTCTGGGAGACTACTGGCAGGAAGTGGGGCGAGCCCTCAACAGTGCAACAGACAGGGACATCCAGTACACGAAAGCGGTGGGCATCCTCCATTGGTTCCCACACACGCCTAGAAACAAGACTACCAGCAAATTTATAGACTTGGGACTCATTCTAGCTAAGCGGGAGATAACGAGGAATTGGAAATCGAGAGTGGGACCCGCGTATAAGAGATGGTATGGGGAATGCCTGAGGTGGGCGGCGTGTGAAAGCACCTTGAGGTACCAGATGGCCTGGAGGACAAATGACGAGAAGGCTCTGGAGAGGGCAACTGCGTGGGAAATGATGGTGCAGGCGCTCCGCGACATAGATGATGAGGAGCAGGAGGGCGAGGAGGAGCTGGATGTAGCAGACCCTGTCATCATACCGGGGGGCACACCTTAGCGAATGTATGTACTTCCTGCATCACAACAGACGTTCTTACAACGATGATTCAGCGCAGCGCGACCACGGGGGAGGGAGGGAAGGAAGCTGGAATTGGCGGGCTGTTGGGGGAACGAAATTATGGGGCGGGGGAGGGGTGAAAACCAAAAAAGCAACCCAGCAATACTTTAGTACCACTAGTGTCGGACAATGTAAGATGGTACGAGAAATACTCATGGACAGAGGCTAACCGTGCCTGAGGAAGGGGCGGACCTCCCGGACAAGAACACAATGAACAATGCTATTTCTTGTACACAGAGTGATTATAATTTTGATTGTCTTGTCTGTACAATTATATTGTTGATGCAATAAAAATGATGATCAAAAAAAAAAAAAAAATGAGAGGTGTGGGCCTCAAAGTAGTGAAAAACAAATGTAGCTGTTTGTCACTACCAGGACATATAAAGCTTAAAAATGCACAACCTACTTTTTAGTCACACAGACCCCTGCCCTGAGGGCTACCTAGGGCCTAATTTAGGGGTGATGTTTGTGTAATATAAAGGAAGTTTAAGGCTTGGGAAGTGGTTTTATATGGCAAGTTGAAGTGGCATTAAACTGGACAAGCAGACCTGGCAATGGCAGGCCTGAGACAGGCTTGAAAGGCTACTGGTGTGGGTGCACAACCAGTGCTGCAGGCCCACTAGTAGCATTTAGATTACAGACCATTGGTATATGGTATACCGCTTCATGAGGGACTTAGAAGTAAACTAAATATGTACATTTTACACATACCAATGTTACAATGCTTAGCAGGAGAAACATGTGCATTTTAGCCCTGGTCAGCAGTGGTAAAGCACTTAGAAGTCTTAAGGCAATACAAATGTATAGAAAAAAGAGTGGGCAAGCGGACAAAAAGTTTGGGAAGACCACCCTAAGGATGAAATGTCTAACAGTTCTGTTTCTTGCAAAGCTATGTCATCTTTCAGTTGCCTCAGGCAGCTCTTCTGAGGAACTCACAGTATCCAAGTAATAATCCTGTTTTACTGAGAAGTATCACTTTTCTTTGGCTACACCAAAGTTGCATCTGAGGTTGCTTTACATTGTCTTGCTAATAATGTTGTGATAAGAATTTGAGAGCTCCTATTCTGCTATGCTCACACCCACAAAAATTGATAAATGTCATAGTCGCTTGGTAAATGTGTTGTTGGTTCGCCACCATTTCTCATATAATGGTTCCTTAATACTGTTGATTGTGCACGCAGTCAAGAAAAGTGTGCCAGCAAACCTACTGTTGCCACACCTACTGTTGCCACACCTAGACAAAAATTATTAGATAGAACAGTATGTGGGACCACTACAATGCATTTACAGCAACTGATTTTTCACTGCAACTAAGTAAGTAACAACAAAGTAAGTTACAATGTATTACATTTACAACCCATTTAAGGATTAGGATGGGAGGTGGTATACAGGGGTAGAAAGGGCATTTTAGGTTTGAGAGAGGTCAGTATTTAGGGATAATATCTAAATTTTAATGTTCATTGAAGGGTGGTGTACTAAGAAGTTTTTAGGATTCTGGGAGAGAGTACTGTTGAAAGCCCTGAGACCAAAATATGACATCTATCTTGTGACTCAGCCAGGCAAACACACTCCCTCCATGTGCCAATGATTGCTTACTTGTTCATCTTTATGGGGCTCTCTCACAAGGCACTTTCTGGAGCACTACAGTAACCATCTGGCATTGCACAAGCACCAGAACATGACCACTGCTGGTGGCCAAAGTGCCTACAGAAGGGTCTAGATGTAGCAGATGAGGATTCTCTAATACTGTATGCTTATTCCTATAACTGGCTTGCTTTACAGTAGCTAGATCCAGAAGCTCAAAGAAGTCTTTGCGTGGGCTTTTTGTGCCTGTAGGCCCATACCGCTACATATCTCTATGGATCCAATCCCCTGTGTGCACTTCTCATTACCAAGATCTGCCACTCTCTTCCCAGATGTGGGGCAAGTAACACAGGAGAATATTACGATAGCATAGGCGGTTGGAAACTGCATTTATCTACAGTGGCATGTGCTGCAGCCCAGAAAAGGGCAGCAGCAGAAGCAACAGTATAAAAAGGCATGTTTTCAAACATCCATGCACAATGTGCCAGGCACCCTGTGGTGCCTGGCACACAGTGCATGGATGTTTATGGGGGGCACCACATGTGCCCTGCTAACTACTTAGCAGTGGCCAATGGGGGACGGGACCTAGCTTGGGGCCTCCAAAGTCCCTTTCGGACAGCATTTACATGGCAGTGGGACCACCATGAAAAGGCTGTGGAAAATGGATTTCCTAATCCCTATGGCGCTGTCTGCACAGGTACCTCCTCCATTGTAGAGATTAGGGTCTGACTGCTGGCCTGATGGGCTCCTTGAGCGTGTCGGAGGTGGCGGTCTGTCCCCCAGACCGCTGCGGTCCGACCTTCTACATTGTAATGCGGTGGTCAGACCGATGGCCTTGATGTCGGTGGGCCCCTCGATGACGGCCTATCCGTGGAGGTGCCACTGACAACAAAATTATTACCCCAGTGTCAATAGCAGATTGTGGTCACACGATATACAGGTTTCAAGCTGCCAGCAAACCCTAACAGAAAATCAGTAGGCAAATTAAAATTGCAATGCACCATGACTGTTAAATGTAATTGCTGAGGCACTAGATTTTACTGTACTTCAGCATTGCTTAATGCCCCACAAGTTTAATCATTCACATACAAAAATAGAAATACTTTCTAGATTGGAGGGTTGTGATAACCTGTGGCAGTGCAAATATTTATGAACAGCATAGAACTTGCAATCATTTAGGAATGGTGAAGAATATATAGTGTAGTAATAGTAACTTGTGTTGCAACTGTATACCTTTTTTTGGTGTTGTGTTGTTTTCTTGCATCATCTATTTTGCTCTCATTTGTACTATAAATATGGCTGAGTTCTTGAAGTATTCATAAATTTCTTATTTCCTAGAAATATAGCAAATTTGAATGGACAGTTTACCCTAATTTTACGTGTTATTTTTATTATTTCTAGTATTAACCTTAACACCATTAAAATAAAACAACCAGAACAATCCACTCTGTAGATTCAAAAAGTCATGGCTGCTGACTGCTTCTATGTACCTGCAAGCCGTAGGAAACAAGTACAAAATTCTCTTTGATATCACATATTTGTATCTGTGACTTCAATGATCTGGGAAATTGCAAGACACTCTCACTTAACTACTAATAACTAACACAGATTCCAATATCAAGTAACTCTTTATTAGGGAACTACCTCGTCTACTGCATGGACTCTTGCTGTCATGAGTCATAGCATAAACATTGTTGATGCTGTGCTTTACGGTTCACAGTCCTTGAATGTCCATGGTGCACATTAAACGGCTGCATTAATGAAAGGGAGAGCAGGTATTTGAACCAACCAAATTCACATGTCTTGTATAGTGCACGTGTCACCCGGTCTGCTTATGAAAAGGGGCAGAAATCCCCTTGTCGGGGGGATCCCAGGGGTCAATGAGTCCCTCCTGGGGATGCACTTTCTGACAGACTCTTTGTCTCTGTTCCATAATATGGCCCTTTAGTATTGCACTGGTGCTATATATGGAGTGCGGTTTTTAGGTTTTTTGGGGCCCTGGGCAAGACCTATTTTAGCGCCTCCTGTTCGTAGCTACTTTTAGTTTTATTACTCACTACTGTGATTCTTTTGGCCCACATGATGCTAACCAAACATTTGCAAAACAGATTTCACAAAAAAACAGCTGAAATATGTTTTTCTGTGGACCCCCAGAAATCCTTAAAATGACACCTGGCAAAGAAAGACAGAGGTAGAGTTAGGCAGAGACAAGAGAGGTTCAGCTATAGAAATAGACAGTGGTGAGCTAGAGAGAGATACAGTTTACTTTACAAGGGGGGACCCTTGGAAGGCAGAGGCCCTGGGGAATTGCCCTATTTGCCATATATTAAAACATCCCTGTCTATATGCGCAAGAGTGTGACCTGAATTACAGAAGGTGAAGCACATGTTTCTACAGATCATTCTGTCATACCGAAGTGTTTGAGGCACAGAAAGTGGGCACAGATGCCTGAGTCACTCTATGTAATATAGGTCCAGATAACCCATCTGTTTCTGTCAGTTCAATTCAAACCTTTTAGTCAGTATTTTACTTGTAGATTGCCATTTAGACTTATTGAGACACTATTATTATTATTGGAACTTATTATTGAAAAAAGGCTATAAGATTTTACATTTTAAGACCATATACGTTTTAGCCATTTGATAAACTATTTAAATTTTATCTAGTTGTGTAATTACTTTTTTCAAATTGAAATAACATAATGATTAGTTTGATTCTGTATTGCTATGATTTCTAATTGATATTTTGTAATTTTACAAATGTTTTATTACAAATTTGTTTTATTTGCAATATTTTATTGTTTTAATTTTTTTTAAATATAGATTTTTTTGTAGTGGATGTTGGATTAATAGAGGATACGTGTAGGGTGATATTTTTAAAATGTGTTATGCTTTTCAATTTTTAGTAACAAAATGTATATGCAAATTGTTTTATCATAATATATATTTTTAAAACATTTAATTCGAAATGAAATATTTTTAAGTTTTTTTGACAATACAATATTAAATATTTAAAATCATTTAAAATATTTTACATTTGTTTAATTTATGAAATTGTTCTAATTTATAAATTTGCATTGTTTAAATATTTTTTAATGATTGAAACATTCTTTAGTAGTGGTATGTTGGGTTAATATGGGATAAGGTGGGAGATCTTGAAAAATCATTTTTTGCATTAAAATGTTTATTAATGTTCAAATATTTATAAAAATAAAATTAGAATGGGAAAAATGTTCACAACTTTGGGGCTTATTACGATGACGGAGGGCCCATCATCGCCAGCGGGTTGGTAACGGGCCCTCCACCATCGTACCGATGTTTAACCCCTGCATATTATGAAGGCGGAGGAATGGTTAGTAAAGCATAATGGTCGTAAAGACCGCACGCCACAGTTCTGACCGGCGGTCCTTTTCCAATGGCCTGTCGGAACCCAAACATTGGCTGATACGACGGCGGTGCCATGCAGGCACTGCTGTGGGGATTTTGATATCCCTTTCCTCTGTTCGTTATGCGGCAGACAACCTGCTGCAAAACGAATGGCAGAAAACAATTTGGGGACCTGTGGCGGGCCCCCCTCAATCCCAGGTGCAGGCACAAGTACCCTCAGGGGCACCTGTGGTGCCCCCCTAAATATCCCTGCCCCATGTGGCAGGCACTGCAAGGTGCATGCCACATAGTGTAGGGTTCTGTCTGCACCCTCTATTTTGAATTGTGGCGAGAGCTGCTGACCACATCCCAGCCACAAAAAAAATTTAGGGGATGCGACTGCAGTGGTGGCGGTGGCATCGTGATTAGGATTGTGAGGAGGCCGCCACATAGGCAGTGGCCCCAAATCTGTATCAATGGCGGAAGGACGAAAGTCTGTCTGCCATAGTAATAAGGTCCATTGTTCTTATCCTAAATATTTACCAGATTAAAAAAATACAGGTTTACTCCTTAAAAATGTATGAATGGTAGACCATATTATTTAAAATTTAGAAATGTAATTAGTAACTTAAAAATATATATTTTTTTTATTTACTTTTTATATAAATAATAATAGTTTAAATTAGTGTGCTATTATATAATATTTTAGAAAAATTTAGAATCCTTTTTAAGTATGATAATATGTAGCATTGATTGTGCATTTTTTAATTATAATATTGTGGTTAAAAAGGTTTATTTTTAATTGGAAGTATTTCATATGTATTTTTATGTTTTATATACCTTCTCTAAATTTGTAAATGTCACCCTTTTACTGTCTGACACCTTCCCCAAATTGGTTTAAATTGGAGTGGAAATAGTAAATGTTGCCACTTTAGTATCCAACACCTTTTCTGAGTTGGTTTAGATTGAAGTAGGAATAATATATTTTGACGCTTTATTGTCCAAAATCTTCCCTAAATTTCTTCAGATTGGAGTGGGAATAGTTAATGTCTCCCCTTTAGTGTCCAACACCTTCTCCAAGTTGGTTTAGATTGGAGTGGGAATAGTAAATGTCACCCCTTAGTGTCCAACACCTTCCCCATATTGGTTTAGATTGGAGTGGGAATGGTAAATGTCACCCTTTTGGGCCCGATTATGACTTTGGCGGTGCAGCACCGGGTCAGCCCCACGCTGTGCCGCCAATGCCATAGTTGGGCCTCCCGCGCCATAAAGAGTTTCCTCCTGTCTGACGGGCTTTTTTGTTTGCGTAACTAAGGCAGTGTTCATAAAATTTAACCCTGGGTGAAGTACTATGCTACGCTCACGTAGTTTGCAAAGTTGCGCTACTTCGCACTACGTGAATTGCACGTAGCACTGTGCAAACACACATAGTGAAGCATAGCGGTAATTTTTTGCTTGCTCGCGGTCCTCAAACGTCAAGTAGGCGACCGCGAGCGAGCAAAATGACATCCCGGCGAGACTTTTTCCTCGTTCGCGATCAGCAACGTCAAGTTGCCGATCGCGAGCGTGGAAAATAAACCTCCCGGCGAGATTCTCAATGCGGGGAGGTCAGGTTTTTTATTGCCAGTGGTTGCATATGCTCGCGATGAGAAACTACTAGTCCGTGCTGAGAAAGCTGCCGCTCGAGTAGAAATCTACACGAGCAGCAGAAAACGACCGCTTGCACTGTGCAAGATGCGGTTTGCACTGATTGCACAGTGCAGACAAGCATCCGACACTGTGCAATCAGTGCGTACAGCATTTTGCACAGTGCACTACGCAGTTCGCATAGCTACGCGTAGCGCGAAGTGCACTTCGCTTAGCTACGCGTAGAGTTACTATGCGAACTAAGCCCAGGGTTAATAAAAAGGGTCATCGCAATAGGATTGCCAAAACAGTTCCTGCATGGCATGGACTGAACATTTCATGCGTTGCAGGAACTGATGTGCATTCACACAGGGGGGCACAGGTTGTACCCCCCTGTGTGCATCCACAGGGCGTAGAGGCACAGGGGGTCCTGTAGGGCCCCCTTTGTTTCATCTCCTCCAGGATTTACATGGAGGAGGTACTGCCATGAAAACCCTGGTGGAGAGGAAACTCCAGCAAGCTCCAGGGGACCCCACAGCACAGCACTCTGGCTGCAGAGCTCCTGATTGAGCCCAGAGGGGACCCGTTCATGTGCCTTACAGGTAAGCCTCGAGTTTTGTTACACCAGTGACTCCTGACAAGCCTTTGGATGCCTCTACACCAAATCAACGTTCCCTGGCAGCTGAAGTGGGGCTGTGGCTGTCTGACCACCCGAGTCATGCTGACTTTTCAGCAATATTTATGCATTGCGGACGATTTTTATCGCATTTGCGATAAACCTTGGTAATACCAAGGTTTATCTGCAGGTCGGCGATACATTTTTGTCTCTAACCAAGCAATAGCGATAATTATCGCTTATGCTTGGTAATATGCTCCATTATTTCTCATGAAAGTGTGCTGTCCACATTTGACTTTTTAGTACAAGATGATCCTTAACTGAACGTTAACTTGAACAGCTCTGCATTTCTTGAGACAAACTGAAATCCTGAGAGGTAACAATGAATTTGGTGGTGTACAATGAATTGAGATGGGGCAACAGGAATACAAGCTAGTGTGTCCCTCTAATTACCTACACTGGAAGTTATTGCCATGATAAGAAATCAATACAAAATCAAGAGGTGTGATAGGGTCGAGTTCCTTCCTTCCAATTTACTGTGGAACTCTTGGCTGATGGACCAATGCTACCTGCTGAGAAATGTAGAGGTGAGAAATAACTCATTAAGGCAGACTACAAAATCTAAAAATCATGACACTAAAGAATCACAGACTCCGAATTCCAGGTTAGTGGGTTTATTACAAAGCCAAAAACTACTGTATGTACAAGCATTACATGACGAGGTAGTAGAAGTAAATGGGAACCAATACAAATCCAAACCTACGGGCTAGTTTCATAAGATGAATCATAAACAGAATGACGAGTTCCAGAAAAAGAATGCAGGAAATGATTTCCCCCACGTCAAAATCAGGCGTGAGGGCAATCATCAAGCATTAGTCTGTCCCTACACTACCACTACTGTGACATCCCTACTAGCATTCCCCAGACCTAATCAGGAAAAGGTGTCAGCACGTGAAGACTTCCTATGAAGCACACTCACCTTATATGGGTCAAGTTGCCAAAGCTACTGAGCTCGTTCTAAGATGCTCCTTCTCTCTCCTACGATCTCCTTACCTCCCCTCCTGACTCAACCCCCAGGGCACTTTCCCTATTACAAAACACAGAAACAAAGAACAGGCTCACAGATCACTTCATCTCGCGGACACTTCTCATAGGTGATTTTCCATTAATTTCAGTCTTCCCAGCTCCTGGCTCCATTACCTTGATTCCCAGGCCTCCTTCAGTGAGAAAGAACACTGCCTCTCAATTATCAATGTTCCTCGCACAAAATTATCACCTCCTCCTGAGCCAAACTACTAAAACAAAAGCATTTATCTAACTAACAAAGACAAATTTCTCCACCTGCAACAGAAATGTGAGAACAGAACAAATTCCACATGCACATGAAATTCACTAACAAAGCTAGCTTGAGAGCCTCCAGTGAAAATACATTTCAGGCCTACACAAATCGGCCAGCATAAGATTGAAACTAATAGGCCCTTCAAATACACACATAGGTGCAACGTTGTATTTAGGCCTTGCTACATCATTATATTACAAAAGCACGAAAAATGCATTTTCATTGTGAGCAACCTATGAAATCGTACGTATGAAGCAGACTTAGTCACATCTACGTGCAAACTTTACTATGGTGTACGTTTAAATCCAGTGCATTACATTACATATGATCAACTTTGTTAGGCAAATGCAATCAAATACTAATGGTTTAATTGTTCAAAATAGAATGCCACATTGTTTCTTTGCATTGCACAAACTTTTTTATCATTACACTTTCATCCGTTATAACTCAATATAATCTAATAACCAAAAGTTATCACAACAAAGGAATACATGTGGATGCAAGCTATCCGGGATTATGATGCGCCCCTACAAATTGATAAGAACACTCTTGCGCTCTATCAGGTGATAAACAAAAGCATCCATGTATTCTCTGTCAGACGATATTTATCGTGAGTGTCAACACAAACAATCAGAGCAAATGTTGCAAACAACTACTGGGTCGGCAAACTCTGACTCATCCAGCAAAAACAGCATTGACACAAAATCTGTACATCTTATATCGCCGCATTTATTGTTACTCCTGTCAGCTGCCGCGGAGTGTTTCAAGCCTTGTATTTGTGTTTTGTCGTCCTGAGGTGTGCGGGCCACGCGCTAATGTGTTCACTCCTGTCTTCTTCAATAAGCCACGTATTGTGTCAGCGGCTCCCCTTTCCCCAGGCTCAGGTGAAAGCTCAGATCCAGCTGACCTCCATTACTAATTCTTCATCGTTTTCCCTTCTCCTAACCCACTGGAGGAAATGATGCTGTCACACACAGACTGAGAGAAAGGTGGACCCTCTAGGCAGTTTGCCGCACCAAAGCCCCAGAGATAGCAAAGTCAGACAAGCTTCCAAGCTGCTTCATAATCTCTTTCTCACAAAAAGAAAGCATGATATGCGAAAAATACTCCTGGAGGCTGCCTCGCATCATTTTTAGGGGGTAGAGAGATAGCACGATTTAAAAAATGTTTTATATTTATTGATCACATGTATCGATAAAATAGTAAGCATATGTTTTACATTGCATTTACATACCTTCATCTCTGTGTATTGCTTTCTTTAGAAAGGTTTTTGTAATTGTATCTGACATCTATATTCTTTTTATATTATATTTGAAAACCAATTTTTTATCCTATTTTGTAATGCTGATCCTCTACTTGAGCACTGTTTCTGGAGAAACTGACTGTAGTTTTGCTGTTTTTATTCCCTACAAATTTAAGAAAAAAACATTATAATGTACGAATCACATTTGTATTCAACACGGAATTTGAGGGACTGACATGGTGCATTCCTTTATCGCTATGTCACTTTTTTATGACACTAAAAAAGTGCACATAATTATTAAGAATTCAAATGACTGAATATTCTATTATGTTCACTTTAGATATGTAGAAACACAACAAAAAAGTATGGCATAAAAAGAATGACAAATATTTCTTGTATTTCATTTTCTATTTTCTTTTCATTACACCATTTATAGGAACAATATTTGTGTTCCATAAATGAATGAGAACGACGCCTCTCTTGAAAGTTTGTGCAAACATGCTTTAGATACTAACTAAAATGACACATCATTGACCTGACCATGGTTTTAATGGATAAATATGTTGCATTAGGGCTTTTCTGTTTGTTCTAGTGAAATATTCATTTATACAAGAGGAGTTAAGAATATTATCTTTTATGTTTTCTCGGGTGTAAGATTACAGTAAAGCAGAACTGAGGATAAAACTAACTTTTGTAACGTTTGGAAATGAAAAACTCACAATATGGGTTACTTTCCTCCTACACACATTTCCCAGGTTTTTTTCTCAAGTTGTATTCGTATACTGTAACGCGATTTCTGGCTTGATTGTAATAAGGGTCTTAGTAGTAAAATGAATTACACCCAGGTGTCTGATTTTTCTTACATATTAATTTGCTTTTTCAAATCCTATCTACCTGCCCTCGTTGCATCAATGTAAATCCTTCACGCTGCATTTTATGCCATGCCTATTTCTGAAATGTATTACTGTAACGCTGACTCGAATGTTTCAATATGTATATATCTGGATAAGAATGCTTTATACTCCCAAGTGACTAAATATGTGCCTATTTAGAAAAAAAACCAACCCTAACATCCAGTAACGTTTAAACTCCCCGCCTGGTTGTGCTTGTACTTGAGTTGGTATATTTACAAAGCATCTTTTTTTTCTTGCCGCTCAAAACTCTTTTCATGTAAACCTTTGTTTGACTAGTGTGAGGAATAGGTTTCCATTCACCAGCTAATATCAACATTGCCAAAGCCGCGCTGTTTGCTGTTTGCTCTCAACTACAGTAGATCAAGTACAACAGTTAAAAGAGTGCCATCTGTGCCATAGTTAAATGGTCCTGAGCATTGCTAACAATTGATAAATATACTGCCATGCCCCTGTTACAAAACACAAAAGGCAACCTGCGTGAACAGGTTGCACAAATGTGCACCTAGAGGATTAACTACCACAAATGGAAAGGAAACAAGGGAAACTATACCAGTGTACAAATACATTGAGACACAATTGCATAGCTAGAATAAACAATATTCCATATGTGAGGAACCAGTGAAAATCATTGAGCAAGCTGTGGAGTAGCAACACACTAGACCTTGGGTACTCACAAACTTTCTCTCAAGGGACAAATTTGCAGTGTGGTTTGTGTCCGATGGCCGCACTGGTGGGGGCGGGGTCAGTGGTGGAGGGGGCGGGGCTAGAGCAACAAAACAAAGTGTGACCATGAGGTTGAACACAGCTCCCTGCAGCAGACGCCTTTGTCCACTGAGCCACCAGATCCAGAATGCACATCTCTCTCTCTCTCTCTCTCTCTCTCTCTCTCTCTCTCTCTCTCTCTTTCTTTCTCTCTCCCCCTCTCTCTCCCTCTATCTCCCTCTCTCTCCTTCTCTCTCCCTTTCTCTCCCTCTCTCAACCTCTCTCTCCCTCTCTCCCTTCCTCTCTCCCTCCATCTCTCCCTATTTCTCCCTCTGTCTCACTCAGACTGTCTCACTCCCTCTCCCTCTCTCCCTGACTCCCTCTGTCTCACTCCCTCTCTCTCTCTCTCTGTCTCCCTCTCTCTCTCTATCTCCCTCTCTCTCTCTTTCTCCCTCTCTCTCTGTCTCCCTCTCTCTCTCTTCCGCCTCCCTCTCTCTCTCTCTGTCTCCCTCTCTCACTGTCTCCCTCTCTCTCATTCCCTCTCCCTCTCTGTCTCCCTTTCTCTCCTTCCCTCTCCCTCACTCTGTTGCCCTCCTCACTCTGTCACCCTCCTCACTCTGTCGCCCTTCTCACTCTGTCGCCCTCCTCACTCTGTCACCAGCCTCACTCTGTCACCCTCCTCACTCAGTCATCTTCCCCCTCCCTCCTTCCTCCCTCTGTCTGTCACCCTCCTCCCTCCCTCCTCCCTCCCTCTATCTGTCACCCTCCTCCCTGCCTCTGTCACCCTCCTCCCTCCCTCCTCCCTCTGTCTGTCACCCTCCTACCTCCCTCCTTTCAAATCGTTCACCCTCTGTCTCCCTCCTTCTCCCTTTCTCTGTGTCCCTCCCTCTCCCTCTCTTTGTCTCCCTCTGTCTGTCTTCCTCTGTCTCCCTCCCTCTCCCTCTCTTTGTCTCCCTCTCTTTGTCTCCCTTCCACTGTCTCCCTCCTCCCTCTGCCTCCCTCTGTCTGTCTCCCTCCCTCTGTTTGTCTCCCTATGTCTGTCTCCCTCCCTGTCTCCCTCTGTCACCCTCTCCCTCCTTCTTTCTCCCTCCCTATGTCTGTCTCCCTCCCTCTGTCTATCTCTCTCCCTCTGTCTGTCTCCCTCCCTCTGTCTGTCTCCCTCCCTCTGTCTGTCTCCCTCCCTCTCCCTTTATCTGTCTTCCTTTCTCTGTCTCTCTTTCCCCCCCTCCCTCGCTTTCCCTCTAGCTGCCTCCCTTTCCCTCCCTCCTTTTCTTCCCTCCCTCGCTCTCTCTCTGTCTGCCTCCCTTTCCCTACCTCGCTCTCTTTCTGTCGGCCTCCCTTTCCCTCCCTCCCTCGCTCTCCCTCTGTCTGCCTCACTTTCCCTCCCTCCCTCGCTCTCCCTCTGTCTGCCTCCCTTTCCCTCCCTCCCTCGCTCTCCCTCTGTCTGTGTCTGCCTCCCTTTCCCTCCCTCCCTCGCTCTCCCTCGCTCTCCCTCGCTCTTCCTCCCTTTCCCTCCCTCCCTCTCCCTATGTCTGCCTCCCTTTCCCTCCCTTCCTCGCTCTCCCTCGCTCTCCCTCCCTTTTCCTCCCTCCCTTGCTCTCCCTCCCTTTCACTCCCTCCCTTGCTCTCCCTCTGTCTCCCTCCCTTTCCCTCCCTCCTTCTACCTCCCTCTGTCACCCTCTTCATCGCACCCTGCCTGTGTGTGCCCGGGCTGAGACTGCTTCCGGGCACACACACACACACAGCAGCACCCGAGTGCTTCACAGGTCTTTAAAAGACCATTTGTATGTTAGTGAGGCTTTTGTATTTCACCTCTTAGCGCCCCTGCAGCTCCACTCTGACTGTGACTTGAATGCCCGGGCCCCCACAGAGCAGTAGAATCTCGGTGTGCAGTTTGCAGACATTCTGTGAGATAGTGCCATCTCTTTTTTGCAATGGTATGCCCCCACTTTTTTATGAACTGCTAATGTGCTTTGACTGAGTGTGCCCTGCGTTCCTGCCAACCAGGTACCCAGGGCCTGTGTTCCTTCACTAAAAGCTGTGTTGAAACTAAAACTCAATTGGCAACTCTGGCCACCTGTCAGCACCAAGTAAATGGTACCCTAGGTGCCCAGGGCATGGTGACCAGAGAAGACCCCTGAGGACTGCAGAACTTATTGTGCCACCCTCAGGGGCCATGTACCCTGACACCCACACACTGCTTTTGCAGGCTGAGTGTCTAAGTACAGAACTAAAAAAAAGAGTGGACATGGCACACATCCCTGTGTGCCATGCCCACAGAACCCACTGCCCTGGCATACTTCAGTCACCCCTCTAGCTGGGTGCCCTATGCCAGAGGTGTGGGCACAGGTGCATGAGCCCTGTGCCCCTACTGTACCCAGGGCCATTCCTGGGCAATGTAAGTGCAGTGATGCCATTTAAGAGTATATGTTGCTGGGAGGTTGTCATTACGAACTCCACAGCACCATAATGGCTACACTGAAGACTGACAAGTTTGGTACCAAACTTCTCAGCACATTAAACTGATACCAGTGTGGGATTTAATGTAAAATGCACAAGAGGACATCTTAGAGATGCCCCCTGAAAATCTAACCTGCAATCCACATCTGGGCTGAGTGGCTGCAGAGGCTGCCACACAGCAGATATGTTGCTGGACCCCTTGGTGGAGAGCCCCCCGCTCTCTTGGGCCTGCAACAATGCACAACCTGGGCGAGGTGCTATGTCTCCTCCACCAGGATGGGTAGGGGGAAGCTTCAAAGGCATGTGAGATTCTCCAGACCATTTGCTGTACCCAGCAACTGGCCCCCACCAGTCCTGACCCCAACTCTGGCGGGAAGACTGGTGGGAAAAACTACATCAGGAAGGGGGTGTGCCAGCCTGTGCCAACCCCACCCCTAAGGGGTGCGAGACGAGGTGAAGCACGACCCCGGGCTCCAGCCATCTTGAAGATGGGGAGCCCTGCCCAATCACAGCTAGGATCCTGCCCCCCTCCCACAGCAGAGGAGCAGGCTAGAGGGTGTACCCACCCCAGGACAGTTAACTATTGGTCCCTGCCCTTGCCCTACCTGTAACGCCCCTAAACTCAGTATTTAGGGGCACCCTGAATCTTCGACCTCAGTTTCCGATACTAAAAAAAGAAAGAAGATCAAGAAGAAGACACGCCGCGTAGCTGCTAACAACAGGATGACAACAACTGACTTGGCTCCAGCCCTACCGGCCTGTCGATCCTGGAACCTGCTCCTGCCTAAATCCTGGTGACTCCCGCAGACAGCAACCTTGGGAAACCAAGAGGACCTGCCTGCCTTGACCCTCCTAAAGACTGGGACTACCATCAGCAGAGGTTCTGCTGCAACAACCCCCCTGGTGTCAGCCAGGAAGCTCCGGACCAGCCCACTCTGCACCAGCTGAGCCCGGCCCACGCCCGACTAATCCAAGACCACGAGGACGTCACCCCGGCGACTGGGACCTGAAGTCCAGTGCCCAAAGACCCTCCTCGACGAACCAGACAAAGCCTGCAGACTCAGAACCAGGGCCCCCCTACCGCGACCAGCTGAGGGTAAGGTTTACCGACACCCAAAGACACCCCTGCACCCGGTGCCCTAAAGCCCCCGGTGCCTCCCTTTGGGGTACCTACCTGTGCTCCAAGATTCCAACTTACCTCTGTATGTGCTGGTCGCACTTGGAGAGTCTCCACCCCCGAGCCTGCAGCCTTTGTTCTCTTTTTATCTTTTACATTGGATAACATTGAGCGCCCGAGGGCTTAAAAGCACCCTGCACCCAGCCGCCCAAGTACCGCTGGCTGTGACACCTTTGTCCTATCCTTCTTCCCCTTTTGCCCTGAGCAAGTGACCAGGAGCCCAGCTCCCACAGCCGTGTGGCCTGCTACCCAGCAGCCACCAACCGGAGGCCCCCTGTCCCCTATTGGATAACATTGGGCCTAACTACCTCTGCAACCCGATGCCCCTGCGCCGCTGAGGGTAAACCAACTGTACCCATCTGACATTGGGGGACCCCTGAGTCTATGCCCAGAACCACAACTTCACCAGTCGAATACTTACCAGGATACCTGTAACTCACTTATCTGCCTCTGAATAACATTGACTAGTTTGACTCACAAATCTTCTGACTACTTTTGAAAACTTGAAATATTCCTATATTATCATCCAAATTCCAAAATACTCTCCTGTGACCAGAAGAGGAGAAAGTATTGTACCTTGTTAGCCCAGTGCTGAACCGCAAAAGTAATCCCTAGCGGGTTTACTAGTAACTTGTATTTTCTCCATAGCAATCCATTGTATGCTTTTCTATTACATTTCTTCTGTCTACTTTTGAAAACTAGAAATATTCTTTAAAAATCATACGAAATACTGAAGCATAATTGCTCACCTGTTTTAAGTTGAGACCCCAGTGCTGGCCCCAGGAGCCCAGTACTGGATTACAAAAGTAACGAGAACGTACTTCACTTGCAACCTGAATTTTCTCCCATTGGATAACATTGCCAAATTTCTGTTGAAAAGTTTCTAAGTGTGAACTTTTAAAATAGCTTTTTATGGGGGCGTGGCTTGGATGGCAATGAGGAGAGTTGCCTGAGTCCAGAGCTCCGCTTCACCCTGGAAAAATAACGAGCCCGATAACGACTCCAGCTAACCAAACGAAACCCAAAACATTCCAGGAGAAATCGGAAACTCTGGTGAGCAGGAGGGTATCAACAAGACAGGATAACAACGACAACATCAACTACTAAATCGATTCCATTAAAATTATCTCTACCAGGGGAAAAGAAAACAAAATGGCGACGGAGTAACAGAGCAACAGGGATAAGTCGGAGGCGAAACGGAGGCACTGGCGCAAATACCCAACAGCCAAGAAACACCCAGTAAGAGGTCAGTGCTCGAAACCCACCCTGCCCTAAACATTAAACCTGAATGCTCGGATCCCGGATACCAACAAGAAACAATATGCGCTCACCACTAACGCGAAGATCAGGGGTCTCCAAACCGGTCCTGGAGGGCAGGATCCATGCCAGATTTTTTGGATATCCCCATTGAGATACATGTAGTAATTTTAAAAATCTGGCATGGATCCGGTCCTCCAGGACCGGTTTGGAGACCTCTGGCGTAGATAAAGCGAAAGCACAGGGCAGGACGCAGCCATATTGGGAGGAGAAACGGCAGCGAAACTCCAGAGAGGAGGGAACAATACGAACCAAAGGCCCTGCAGACCTACAACTGAGGCCCAAACAGCAACAGTATACAGATCCTCCACTGGGGGGTAACGTCAAGCAACAGCTAACAGCAGCGACGCCCGACCCGCCATAAAGCGGAGACGAAACCGAAACCATCGGAGGACCGCCATCTTGAATAACGTGCGAGGCAGCAAAAAACAAAGCCTACAACAACTCATACACAGGGGCGTTCGCCGCAACAAAAGGCTGATCCTCTGAAGGGAGAATAGTAAGGCAACGGCACACAGCGGCGACGTCCGACCCGCCAAAAGTATAGACAAAACAGAAACTCCGAGGAGCGCCTGCCATCTGCCCCGAACAGTATACAGGGCTACCCATCCATACCACCCATCGAGAGGCCAGGGTCCATACACCCCACAGCGCACAGACAAGCGTGAGCAATAGAAGCAGCAAAAATTGGGAGGAAATCACCTGCTACAGATCCGCTATAGGGGGAAAAGCTAAAGCAACGGCACATAACAGCGACGACCTACCCCCCCAAAAAGCGGAGGCGAAACTGACACTATCAAAGGGCACCACCATCTTGGGAACCGCCATCTTGAATAGTGCGGGAGGGGATAGAACAAAAACCTACAAACAACGCAGGGGTGCCCAGCCGCACAAAGCACTTTCCTCAACGCAAACACCATCGGAACGCAAAGAGGGAGATAGATAATACAACAATCGGCATAACCAAGAGTGATCAGCCCAGGAGAAAACGTAGGGCGAAACTGTAACTACCTACAAACGCCGCCATCATGCATCTTGCATCTTACGACTGCCTAGCAGAACTAAAAAGGCACCACACAGCCCAGCACAACAAAGAATGATCTCCTAACCATCAAGGGGCATTACCAGCCTGCCAACTCAGGCTGCTCTAGCCTAGGCATGGGCGTAAAATCCGTTCCGCTCGCGGATTTTGCGGATTTTGCGGATTTTCGGTAAATCCGCAATCCGCGAGATTCGCGGATTTCCCGCAAAATCCGCAAATCCGCGCGCTGCAGATTTTTTGCTTGTGTTCGCACTGCTCGCGGCCCGCGGCGCGGGCAGCAACAATCTCGCACTCGCGAAATTACAAAAAAAATAAAAATGGCGGAGGAGTGAAGGAGGGAAGTGGCCCAGTCTCCAACTTCCTGTTCCTGTCCAGCAAGTTCCTCCCATTGGGGAGGGGTGAAGGAAGTGCCCCAGTCTCCAACTTCCTGTTCCTGTTTCCTTTCCTGGCCATTTTGGATTCGATCTTGACTGGGAAGGATTACTTTTTGTGGATGCTGCTGGATATTTGGATTTGAGGCCTTTTGGATTCAAAATTTGATTTCACAAGTAAGTTGATAAGTTGATGTTGTTTGTGGTGATTTTTGTGTGTGTTTTTCGACTTTTGGGGTGGTGTTGGGGGCTGGCTATGTTGGTGGTGGGCCATTTGTATTACTTTTGGATTCGAAATTTGATTTCACAAATAAGTTGATAAGTTGATTTTCTTTGTGGTGATTTTTGTGTGTGTTTTCCGACTTTTGGGGTGGTTTGGGTGAACAAAGAGAGTGCCAGTGGTGACAGAGGGTGGCAGTGATGAAGAAAGGCTTGCAAACAGGCTGGGCACGTAGAAACAACAAGTTCGCAAAACTGGCGACCTGACAAGTAAGTTCGCAATTTGCGAAATTGCACAAAACCCTCGCGAACTTGCAGAAACCCGTGCGAACACCCAAAAAAAAAATCCGCAAAATCCGCGATGATTCGCGGATTTTGCGGATTTTCGCAATCCGCAAATACGCAAATCCGCAAATTCCCGGATTGCGAATCCGCAAAATCCGCCCATGCCTACTCTAGCCAATGCAGACGAAAAAGGGGTCCTCTAAAGTCAACAAAGGAGGCTACGAGCGCGATCAATCACGCCCTAAGCAAGACAAAAACCACCACGGCCGCAACAACTGGGAGGTCCCAATAGCGAATAGACATGCCCTAGGTACAGAAACAGCACGCAGAAACCATCGCGAAGCGTAACCTCCCAACTACAGGAAAGACCGCCCTAAAGTGACCAAGGGTACCCCTGACAGACCTTTCAAAAACCAGCAGAGCAGAAGCAACGACAGCACAAAGTGAACAAGACAAAAGAGATCCATAAAACGTTCTCCCCTACCAAAAGCAAGACAATACAAGGCAGCAAAGACCGCAGAATGACCGGAGAACGCAGCAAGAAAGGCACAGAACAAGTCATATAGATAGGAGATCGAATGCCAAAAAACCCACAAATCCCAAGTAGGCCCCAACAACAACAGCCGACCGCACAAGCAGGAGCAATCAAACAAGAAAGCAGTGACCAACATAGAGCCAAGAGATTTGACTGTCTACTAACAAAAAGAGGCATAGCCAAAATCGCGGGCAACGAAGGGAAACAAATGCTGAAGAAGACAAAACATGAAGGAGTCCATGATTCGCCAATATAACAAAAATCAGACATAATCAGTGCCTTGGACAGCACCCTAAAAAAACTTGCAGAGGTACATGACCTAGCTGAGACTGCAACAAAAATCCACGGATACGATCCAGCTTGAACTAGCAGCTGTGAGAGCAGATATCCACACAGCTAACAACAGGCTTGCCAAAGTAGAACTGAGAGTCATTGACTTGGAAGACAAGGCACAGTTCACTGGAAAGGCAATCGGCAACATAGCCAAAGCTACCACAGACCTCCAAAAGCAGGCCGCAGAATTCGAGGACCGAAGCAGAAAAGGCAATATAAGAATTCTGGGAATACCAGAAGGCGAGGAAGACAAGGCGGGCTTACGCGTGTCACTATTGCAAGACCTTATTCCCAAGCTAACCAACCTCAGGTTCGAGAACCCATTCGAACTAGACAAGGCATACAGTGTACCTGCCATAAGACAATCGAACAGAACAGGACCAAGACCAATTATATGCAAACTACAACGATCACACCAAACCAAAGCGATCTTCGGAGTTGCAAGAACGAACCACAACCTGCTGTGGAATGGGAACAAAATCATCCTCACCAAAGATTGCTCAAAATCCACAGTCGATATCAGGAAAGGCTTCCTGAACCAAAGAGACGAACTAAAGAAAGAGAACATCACCTTTTCATTCTCTGGCCCATCGAGATTCAAAATAACCAACAAGGAAGTAACACTGGCCTTCGACGATCCCACTGAACTAGCCCGTTACCTAGAAGGCCCAAAAACCAAAGCAATGGAGATGTCAACATCATCCAGCAAGAGAAGTGCCTCACCAGACCTCACCCCGGAGTAAAAAAATGGCAACCGGCCAATGCCGCAACCAGACTTTGAGTAGTTGCACGATCAGTCCTATGGATCAATAGGTATCTACCTCTAGTATGTAACAAAAACTTTTCGCACAGGCATATCTACCTCACGGATTGCAGAATCGTGAACGAACGTACTGAAGCAGAGGAAGAGACGGGACAAGCGAGACAGAACTTTGAAATAACTATAGCCCTTTCACTATCATTTTCACAGTTACACAGTTACACAATAAGACTTCTGGACCTCAACAGATATCTACCTATTGCAAGCAACGAAAACATTTACGCAGACAAATCTACCTCAGGGATTACTAGAATCAAGCACAGAGCAACAAGAACGAACGTACGAACAGAAGCACAAGAAGAGCTTAGACAAAGGTGACATAACTCTGAAATGACTATATCCTTTCAATTTTAGACGGGGAGGCTATTGTACCAGCAACTAAGGCCAGTTGGGCAAATGCATCGGTTAAGACCACCCCTTTGATTTGATTGTTTTGATTGTAGATCACAGAGAAAAAGAATGTCGTACAGCAATCTCTGACTAGCCTGGGAAGTAGCGGGCGGGAGGGACCTTGCTGTCGCACGTCTACAGTACGACGAAGAAGCAGGGAGGGGGTGGGGCGGGAGAGGGGTGCAGGGTGGCAGATGTGAGGGGAGGGGGAGGGAAAGGGAGGAGGGGGGGCTCAATGTACATAGTGTCTGTCCATTCTGTAATGTCTTTTTGTTTAGTTTATTCCACATCCGTGTCCTAGTCACCCACAAGTGCTCAGTTAGCTCATACGACCAGACCATGCCACGACTACATACACCAACTCATGCCAAGGCACAGCTGTTTATGACACCAAATAACAACATCACTATGCAAACAAACCTAAAAATAGTCTCCCTTAACGTCAAGGGTCTAAACCACCCGGTCAAGAGGAAGAAAGTCCTAGACTACCTAGCTAAGATCAAAGGTGACATCATCCTCAGACAAGAGACGAAACTAGCCAGAGTAGATGCAAGCAAACTCAGAGTGAGATGGATGGGTCAGGTAGCCTGCTCCCCCGCGGTAGGAAAAAAAGAGGGGTGATCACCCTGATAAACAGTAGATCCAGGATAACTATTGAAAAAGAACAGTGCGACGATCGGGGAAGACTACTGATTACCCAACTAAAAAGAGGAGAGGAAACTATACTGCTAACCAACACCTACGCTCCTAACACAATCACTGGGAAGAGGTAGCGAGGCAAATGGAGGCGTACCAACCATGCGACATGACCGTGCTGGCAGGCGACTTCAACCTCGCCATGGACCACACCTTAGACACCCAATCAAGATCACAAACCCACCCCCCACATCCCTCAACACTCTAAAAAACCTATGCAACAAGTTCAACCTAGAGGAGCCATGGAGACTCCAACACCCCGATACCAGAGACTACACCTTCTACTTGAATGTAAACAACTCATACAGTAGAATAGATTACATCCTGATCTCAGCCTCACACGCACACCTGATTGAACAAATAGACTTCGCAGCCAGGACGATCTCAGACCACTCATGCATCAGCCTTCAACTCCCGGGATGCCACAACGTGCACATCGAGCGCAGATGGAGGTTTAACAACATAACCATGGCAAAAAAAGAGGACAAAGACAAGATACAGAAAGCCATAGAGGATTACATTCTAGAAAATTATATCCCTGACACAGATCCAAAATGCCTATGGGATGCCCTGAAGGCAACCATCAGAGGAACGCTGATAGAAATCAAGGCCAGGAGAGACCGGGAAGCGAAAGTGCAACTAAACTAACTAGAACGCGACATCAAAGAACTGGAGAGGCAACACATTAAAGAAACCTCGAACACAACCACACTCATAGAGCTCACAGGGAAAAAATATGAATTCAACAGAATTCTGAGTGAACGAGTAGGTCTGTGGATCAGAAAATATAAACAGATCAACCTATGCGAAGCTAACAAAGCGGGCCAATCACTTGCATCATACCTCAAATACGAGCAAAGAAAGCAAGGTATTTCAACGATCACAGACACAAAAGGCAAGTCACACACCAGAAATAAAGACATCATACACACATTCATGGAATTCTATAAAGAACTATACAAGAAAGACGACAATCTAGAACAAGAGGGATGCTTAGCCTATCTAGAAAGACTCCAACCTACACAAGGAGACCGAAGAGTAAGCAAAGACACTAGGTCAGGACATAAAAACCAGCGAGATAACCTCAGTCATCAGGGTTCTAAAAGACAGTAAAGCCCTAGGTCCAGATGGCTACACTGCAACCTTTTACAAAACCTTCCAAGATCAACTAAGCCCAGTTCTAGGAAAAGAGTTTAATCACTGTGGAGAAGAGGGGGTTGTCACAGAATGCACATCACAAGCCAACATAATAGTCATCCCTAAGGAAAATAAAGACCCACAATGGCCCAAAAACTACAGCCCAATATCTTTCATAAACCTAGACTGCAAGCTATACGCCAAAGTCCTGGCCACAAGACTAAATAAAGTGCTCCCACAACTAATCAATAATTCACAGGTAGGCTATAAAAACTTGCATGTCCCACAACAACACAAGACTCCTCTGCCAAGTCATAGAATACGCCTCCAAAACAGTCAACCCCACGGTGCCCATCACGTTAGATGCAGAAAAATCCTTCGACAAGGTATCATGGTATTTCTTAGAGAAAACCATGCAAGTTCCCAACCTGGGGAGAACTTCACGCAGAAAGTTATGGCTCTATACAAATCTCCCAAGGCCCAGATAGCAATCAACAGAGCGACCTCACCCCCCTTTAACCTCGAAAGAGGAACGAGACAAGGTTGTCCTCTATCTCCTCTGCTGTTCCTTCTCGCCCTCGAACCCCTGATCAGGGACATCACAGAAAACAACCATATAGCGGGGGTAAACATAAACAACACTACAGCCAAACTAGCTGCCTACGCAGACGACCTGCTCATAATAACGGAGAAACCCGCTCAATCTATACCTGCACTCATGCACATTATCGACATATACACAAAACACTAAGGCTACAAACTCAACAGAGACCAATCAGAATACAGTATGCAGTATTAGGCTCCTCCGGACTAGCGTGGGAACCTTGCTCTGTCAAAAACCTAGGCATCCACTTCCGTAGAACGCTAAGATCGACCCTGGAACGGAACGAGAAAACTACTCTAGAAAAGATAAAAGATCTGCTAGATACCTGGTCGTCTAAATTCATCGCCTGGTCGGGGAGAGTAGACACAGTCAAGATGATGATCACTCCCATAGTTAACTATCTTGCTTGAATGCTCCCCCTGGCTTTCACAGATGATTTCCACAAAAAAATTGGAATATGGCGTGATAAAAATCCCAGAATTAGCCTCCAGAAACTCAATCTATGCAAAAAGCTAGGGGGCCTCAACGTGGCAGACCTGAGAACATTCCAGACAGCCTTATAGCCAGACAAGGAATGCACTGGGTACTGCCCATGCAGCCCTACACACCAACCTGGCTGTCTATAGAGAAGGCCATTCTAAACAATGCAGACCCCCTAACTCTCCTCACAGCCAACAAGCAGGCATACAAGAATAACCCGATCTGCAAGGTCACTAAACAAGTGCTGCTCAAAGTAAACAGAAAACTCGAAGTCAGCATCAGGAACTCATCCTGGGAATCATTCTGGGACAACCCCAAGATCAAATACAGAGGAAAGACCCTAGATATGCACATGTGGAAAAAAGTAGGGCTCTCATACCCAACCCAGCTAGAAGAGGCAGGATCAACCCTAACCTTCAACAGTCTAAAAAACATAGACATGACCTCCCTGAAGTAGAACTTTACAATTTCCTAATCATCAAGACAGCCATAACAAAATCTAAAATAACCGGACACAAACCCCCAATCTTCAGATACATGGAGAACATAAACAACTCAGGCCACCAGGTCTTGCACTTATATAAGCTCCTCAGCCCAAAAACATCCAAGTTAAACACAAAAAACAACACCTATTGGAGAACACAACTTGACTCCAATCTCACAGAATAAGAACTACAAACGTTCTGGGAGGCCCCTTCAAAAAACATGATTTCCCCGGTGTTAACACAAACCAAATTCTGGCTTTTACACCAAGCATTCTGGACACCAGCTCGCCTAGCAAAACTAGACCTGAAAGGCAACGACAACTGCTGGAACTGCGGAGCCGCAGGGGGAGACCTCGCACACCTCATCTTCCATTGTAACAAGGTTTGCAAATTTTGGGAGAAGGTGCTAGGTTTCATCAGCGAAGCCCTAGGATGCACCCTACAACACTCATTCACCACAACTACCACCGCTCATATCACAACAGACCTAGTCACATGACAAAACAGACACCTACTAGGCTTCCTCCTGATGACGGCAGTCAAAACAGTACTAGCCAAGTGGAAAGACACAACCAAAGCCACATTCAATGGGTGGCTAAATTGGGTCACATTCCTAAGAGGAGCAAACATCACAGCACTAAGACAAACACCATGGAAGAACCCCGACCACACAATGTGGTCATCACTAGACAGACACCTCAGCTCCTACAAACCTCCATAAATCTACCGCACATGCAGTGCAACTGCTAACAACGCAGGGTGTGTAATCTAACACTAAACAGCCGCCAAACTCATCTATGTTTTGTCTTTAATATGTAACACATGAACACACGCAATTACCCATTCGTTCAATGTTAAATGGTTTTAAGTCGACTGAAGAAATGTTGGGCAGACACATATGTAAACCATGTAACCCCAATGGCTCTCCCGTATAACCGCCTGTTCGTTATATGTCATATTATATTATATATTTGTATATGTGAAAATACCAATAAAAAATATATATATATAAAAAAATAGCTTTTTATTCCTGAAAAATCACTGCAATACCTAAAACGTTTTTGCTAAACTGTTTTCAGCTTAGACCCCAGGACTGAATCTAGGAGCCAGTCCTGGATTTACCAAAGTGATCTACAAAGTAATCAACTGTGTTTATACAATAAAATCCATTGAACTCAATGCTAAATTGTGTGTAGAATTGTGTTGCCCACTGCAACCCCTGTACCTATTGTGTTTACTATGTTTATTGCCTTTCTGCAAAGTACTCACCTGAGACCTCTCATATTGGGAACAGTATATTTTGATACCTGTTGGTTCTACAAATAAAACAAATATGTCTCTGATATAAAAACAATTGGCCTGGAGTTCAGTCTTTGAGTGTGTGAAACCTTTTGCTGACTGAGCGTGTACAACAAATGCTTTACACTGTCCTCTGGTACTACCTTACTGCTTCACCAAGCTACCACTTTAGAGAGTAAGGTCACACCTGGCTTTAACCTCTGTTATACCTCTGGGGTTTGTGGACTCTATACACACTGTACCTTATTCTGGTCCACTATATATAGAGCCACTTTCTCACACACTCTTTATTTTTTTATTTTTTAAACACGGGTAAATTAAGTGCAAGGTCCATGGGCCACCCAGGAAGGCTTGCCGGGCCATACTATGAGTATTTGACAATTCAAACAAGTTTAGCAGTTCAGTAAAGGAGCAGTCACCAGAAATCTCCGCCCATCATAAGTTCTGTGCAATGACCTCTGAACTTCTTCTGCAGCAAAGTTGCAACCACAGACATAAACTTCCCCCTGCAACTGGACACCCTGGACCTGTCCGAAAGCATCCCAGTAATGAAGAAAGTAAAATCAAACACCACGTAAGATACCATTTGCACAAAGGAAACCACAACACTCATGAAGACCACTCACTCAAGTGCCCCGGTGGATCCCTTCTACCATCACGCCTTCGACAAAGGAGCAATCCCTATCAGCGGGGACCTCAACCCTGTCCTCAACATCTCCATCAATTATGCAACATTTACTGGAGCCATGGAACCATGCAGCTGTCAACACCCTCTCAAAGAAACACTAAGCTGACAAAACTCACCAATTACAGATCAATAATCCTCGTTCCTTAGCTAGGCAATGTCCTGAAAAAAGACATTGACAAGTGCTTCTCTGACCACCTCCGGAAACACCAGCTTCTTGACTCCATACAATCAGAATTCAGACCTAACTACAGCTTGGAAATCACCACTATAGTAGCAACAGATGACATCTGGATGATCCTCGACTGGGGGAAAACTGCAGCCCTCCTCTCTCCAGACCTATCAGCAGACTTCAACACCATCTCCCAGCCAATCCTAATCCAATGACTTCACAAAGAAGGTATCCAGGGACTGAATGGATCTGCTCCTCCATCAATGAAAGAAATTAAAACATCAACATGCCCCCCTATACTAATGAAACACAAGATCTTATAGCGGAGTCTTGCAAGACTCCTTGCCCAGCCTAACTATCTTCAACATCTATGTGACACAGATGGCTGACATCATATGAGCTTACCACGTACACATCCTAATTTATGCCGATGACACACAACAGATACTGTCCCTCTCGTACAAAACACTGAATACCCTGAACAAGTTCACCAAATGCATGACAGAAGTAGCTACTTGGATGGAATTAAAATTCCCAAAATTGAGCCCAGACAAAACCTAAGTGGCAGTCTATCGGAAGAATGTCTCACCATAGAACTCCAGTAAGTAGCTGACCTTGGGCTAATCCCCTCACACTGCTCCCAAGCGATAAACCTTGAAATCATCATAGACAACAAACTGGACTTGACGGCCCAAGTGAATGTAGTAGTTAAGGCCTGCTTCAGCACATTAGGGCTGAAGAACAAAATCTTTTAGTGGGGGACCAGACACCAGGAAAATGATCACCCATGCCCTCCTTACCTGCACACCATACTATCGAAATATCTTGTATAGAGGGATTACCAACCATGTCACAAGAAGACTGCAGACCAGACAAAATACAACAGCCACCACTAATCCTCAATCTCTCATGTTGAGCCTGCATCACACCACATCTTAGGGAACTCCACTGGCTCTTGCCACAACACTAAACCTACATTCCTCAACAGTTGCATTCACTTTCAACAACCTTTCAGATACTTCCGCTCTTCGGGTCTATTACTAGTGCACACCCCAGGCATACACAAAAGAGCAGCGAGCTGCACCTTTTTTTACCTGGCCTCTAAAGCCTGGAACATCTCTCCACAAAATCTGAGAGCATATGTCTCTCTTCTTGACTTTCTCAAGAGACTAAAGACTTGGCTTTTTGAGTAAGCTCCCAGGGCTGTTCTCACACACCTTCCACAGAGCAGCTGAATACTCTCAATGGGTGATTAGTGAACTGAAAACATCAATAGAATAACATAACAGTACTCAATGCCACATTTCTGTTTACTTACTTATGGCATTAGAAACAGTGTCATAAAGAGTCATCACTGACTTCATTGGCAGGGTCAATCATCAATAGGAAGCTCCACGAGTAAACATTGTCAAATGCAAATAGAAGGCACTGAAGATACACACATCCATGTAGCTACTTCTAATTTCAGCAGTAAACTCACAGGCCTCATTGACAAAGCTATTTGCACTTGTAAGTGATTCTTACACATACACGTAAATTAATTTTGGAGTGCAAAATAGCTCTTGAAACCCCCAGAACATGGTTTTGAACTTGAAAATGGATTTGCTCACATTCTGTATGAGTAAAGTAAATCTTCTGCCTCGGGAGAAGAGTCCAAATTCTAAGTTGCATTGTAATGAATGTTTGTAACCACCCACAACCAAACTATTTGTAGTTATTAAAAAACTTTTTTTCTGACTTCATTTTCACCCCAGAAATTGTCAGGGACTTCCTCTTGTCGAGGACAGGAGTGAATTGCTTCTAGGAAATGAAGTGAAAGGTAACATCCCACAAAACTGGTGAGGGTATGGTGGAAGGGTTTTCTGCATGGGGAAAATGTTGCGCCATGGAGAGAGAAAAATGAAAGACTTGTAAAGGTGATTTGCACATCCTCCTTTTATTCCTATTCACGTACATATTTTATTTGAGAAAATGCAATTCTCAGAACATTTTTAGATCTTCACCCGCAAAGCGGCAATTACTTTTGGTTTCCGGCTTCAACATGATATGTTTTTTAGAACTTCAAAATAATGTAAATGTGCCACCACACGAGGTAAAAACCCTGCAGGTGCAGTTTTCTTTTTTTTCTGAGGATCAGATCCAAACTTTATGGGCAGATCTGGTGGAATCTCTACTTGTCATTAAACAATGTTTCATACATGATTACGTCTCTACATGCAACAATTAAAATGAACATCTACTTTTCCACTGCACTAACCTCAATACCAGATCCAACTCTACCCTTGTAGCAGCCCCCTACTTGCTAGAACTATTTTTGCATGGTATGGGCTGCAATTGTACCTCCACACATTTATTTCCATGACCATCAAGGAGCTCCACACATGCTTGCTCATCTCTCTGAATATTAACCACTATTACATCTTGCACTCATCCAAGTCAGCAGTAAGTGTCCTATTCTTCAACTTGTTTGGGCACTGGCAAAATATGCCTGCTCAATCGACCTTTCTATTCTTTTCCTACCACCATAAAAATATTTCATTTAGCTGTTGATGCCCATTCTAATCTTTCCAGATCCACCTCCACCCTTTGCCTTCAGACAGATAACTGAAGATGGATAACAAAAAACACACTTGTTCAATATTGTACCAACATTTACAATGACAATTGGACCAACAGACCTAAGCAGAATGTCATTTTTGAAACTTAGCAGCCAATTCAAATGTCATCTCTGAATGTGTCTGGTGGTGCACGTATTGGTGCCACACTCCAACAACACCAGTGTGTAAATATCATTTTTTTCAAATTCACATTGAATTGAGTATATATGCTCCCAATTATTGTTTGTGGACATTCTAGGGCAGTGTTCCCAGCTACTGTTGGTAAACACAACAAAATCACAAGTTAATAAGAGTTCACAAGCCTTTGACAGGCAAACAACAACCTGGAAGCTGTTGGAGATTAACTTATGTCAAGGTCTGAAGGAGGGTGGTTAATAATGAAGGTAGGTGATCAGCCAGTCCCCTAGGTCAGTACAGTCTATGACCTTCACTGCACTGGCATATAACTGACTTAATTATTAGAGATCATTGGCTTCCTGACAGGGATCTTGTTGCATATCATCCTAGTGCAGCTGTGTCAGTTTCAGTGAGTGCAGGCACTTTGCTAAGAAGGTTACCGTGTTGTTTGGCTCTGTTGGGTAAAGATTGTTCTTATTCAGAAACAACTGTCCAAAGCAGAGTGGTTTCGAAAATTAAAAACATGGCTTTTTAGCATTGCTTGTTTTCATTGCCTAGGACCATCATTCTTCAGAAGGCAACAACATATTTGTTTGGTTCTTTTCTCTCTGTGGGCCTAGCCTAGGGGTCCAGTGACAGAGCTTGCTGAGGCTTTGAGAGTGTTCCTGCCCTCTATATTGTAAGTCAGGTGAAATGTAAATTTATAGTGGCTCACCAACTGTGCCAAAATATAAGGGGCCCTCTATTTCTGTTTCCATGGTATGTATGGCAGGAACTTTTAAGTCTGCAGGCGGAATTGGAGGAATTTAGTAATTCCTTGTTACTCTCGTAATGTGGAATTACTTAGAAATTCTGCTGCTTCGCCTGTGGAATATATCTGCACTACTAATCATATCATTGATCTGACTGTCATGGTCTCTCCTTCCTTGCATAGGGGTATTAATCAGACCCATACTGAGGTAGATGGCTATAGCTTTTTATTTTAGGACGGCATCTATGAGGGAGATAACAGGGTTCAACCAGTGATCAGTTCAATAACGTTGAAGACGTCTTACTTCTTCTAGCTGCTGTAGGTATGAAGGTATCATGAGGTGGATTTGAGTCACTCAGTTTTGCTAAATTGATGTGACGTGATTTATGTGTCATTTAGCGCTGCTAAGCCCCAGAACAGTGCTAGGAACTGCCATAGGATGTGATTGGGCAGCAACCAAATTCAAGGTGATTTCAAGCAGTCCCATGAGCTATGCTGCAGCACAGTTAGGCCCTTCAGTGGGAATACATTCAACCACAGAGTTGGAGTTTTGCATTAGTGTTTTTTAACTTCTCCATGCCTGTTACTGGGGAAGAAGTATCCCACTGAAAAATTGTAATGCTGAATGGCCAGAGTTATGATTTTAGCTCCATTTTTATCTTCACAGAAACCTGGACCAACTCCACCTCTGTCACCGACATCGCCACCGCCATCCCCGATGGATACAAGATCCAGAGGAAAACCTGCCCCAACCCCCAAGAAGGAGTACTCGCCATCGCACAGAAGAGCTCCCTTCGACTCATCACCTCAAACATGAGCGACTCCCCGTCCACCACCGAACACCTCCATTTCCAGATACAGACCAGCCTCAGAACCACCGGAAGTGGCACCCTCGCCTACAGGCCTTCAAACTATGTTCACCTCTACCATCGCAGACCTTGTCGCACCCCATGCCATCGCCTCCATGGACTACATACTCATCGGAGACCTCAACTTCCACCTAGACCACCTCAATGACCCCAATTCCTCTACCCTCCTGAACAACCTCGCCAACCTTGGACTGAAACAAGTCATTACTGCCCGCACCTAAAAGGCAGGTCATGCCCTCGACCCCATTTTCGCAGGAGGTAACAACATCCACTTCAGCCCCACCACGCAGCCCCTCCGGAAGGACCACCACTGGGTACACCTCCACATCGACAAACCCGTCGCCCTTAAACCTGTACCTCGCCCACCGTGAAGGAACTGGAGCAAGGTCACTGAGCAGCACCTCAATTCCACCCTCAACCGCAATGCCACCACACCTCGACCAACGCCAACCTCGCCACAAAAGAACTACACAGATAGATCACCAACTGCACAGATGAACTTGCAACCCTTTGCAACCCCAACAGAAAGTGCTCCAGAAAGACCACCTGGTTCACCGCAGGCCTCCATGAATCCAGAAGCACCTGCAGATGCCTAGAGAAGAATTAGTGAAACAGCAAAGTTTCAGAAGATCACACAACATACAAGAACGGAATGACAGAATTCCTTCAACTCATTAGATCAACCAAAAGGATCTTCCTCCAGACCAAGATCAACGCCAACTCCAGCAACTCGAAGGAACTCTTCAACATCATCCTAGAATTCACAAAAACCTCCAGTGAGGGCACGGACATCACCCCCTCCCAGGAGCTCTGCAACAGGCTCAGCGCCTACTTCCATCTGAAAATCAAGTCCCTCTATGGCAACTTCAAAGAACTGACACTGGATGATGAAACCACTCTTCCAGCAATGCCAGCCAATCCACCATCTCTGCCTGGACCCCTGTCACCACCAAAAACACCGAATCGACTATGAAAGGCATCCACTCTGGAGCACCCATGGACTCCTGCCCTCCGCACATCTTCCACAGATCCTCCGCCACCATCGCACCCGAACTACGATGCACCATCAACACCACCTTCGAAACTAGCATTTTTCCTGATGACTGGAAACATGCAGAAGTAAAGCCCGTACCCAAGAACCCCTCGGCAGATCCCTCGGACCTCAAGAACTACCGACCCATCTTCCTCCTCCCCTTCAAGGCCAAAGTCACTGAGAAGACCACAATGCCCAACTAACTAAATTCATCAAAGAGAATTCATCTAAGAGAACTCCATCATCGACCCCTCCCAATCCAGATTCTGCAGCAACCACAGCACTAAGACCCCCTACTCGCCGCCACAGATGACACCAATCAATCAATCAATCAAGACATTTGTAAAAGCGCGCTACTCACCCGTGAGGGTCTCAAGGCGCTGGGGGGGGGCTGCTGTTACTGCTCAAACAGCCAGGTCTTGAGTAGCCTCCTGAAGGTAAGTAGGTCTTCGGTCTGCCGTAGGAGGATGGGGAGGGTATTCCAGGATTTGGCGGTGAGGTAGGAGAATGATATACCTCTGGTGGTCGCTCTCTGGATGCGGGGGACGGTGGCGAGGGTGAGGTCAGCGGAGTGGAGCTGGCCGTTTGGAGTGTAGAAGGTGAGTCATTTGTTGAGGTATTCTGGTCCAGTATTGTGGAGTGCTTTGTGTGCATGGGTGAGGGGCTTGAAGGTTATCCTCTTGTTGACAGGAAGCCAGTGTAGGTCTCTCAGGTGGGATGTGTTGTAGCTGTGGCGAGGGATGTCGAGGATCAGGCATGCAGATGCGTTCTGTATGTGTTGCAGTTGTTTCAGCAGTTTGGCCGGGGCTCCCGCGTAGAGGGCTTTTCCGTAGTCCAGTCTGTTGCTGACGAGGGCCTGGGTGACAGTTCTTCTAGTGTTGGTGGGGATCCACCTGTAGATCTTTCGGAGCATGCAGAGGGTGTTGAAACAGGAGGATAAGATGGCATTGACTTGCTTGGTCATGGAGAGTGTTGAGTGGAGGATGAATCCCAGGTTGCGTGTGTGGCCGGTGGGTGTTGGTGCTGCTCCCAGGGCGGTAAGCCACAAGGAGTCGTCCCAGGCAGAGGGGTGGAGCCGAGGATGAGGACCTCTGTCTTGTCCGAGTTCAGCTTCAAGCGGCTGTTCTTCATCCATTCGGCGACGTCTTTCATTCCTTCGTGGAGGTTGGTTTTGGCGGTGGGAGGGTCCTTGGTGAGCGAGAGGATCAGTTATGTGATGTTGAGGTTTTGCAGTCGTGGGCGAGCGGAGCCATGTAGATGCTGAACAACGTCAGGTTGAGGGAGGATCCTTGGAGTATGCCGCAGATAATCTTGGTGGCTTCAGGTCAGAAAGGCAACAAGAATGAGGCTAAGAACTACAGACTCATAGCTCTTATAGATATAGATGCAAAATACTTTTCAGGGCTACTCTTGGAAGAACTAACCTCCTGGGCGTCAGATGCTGCCATCAAACATAAAAAAACATTATATGTGTGCTACATCGACTTCTCAGCCGCTTTTGATAGCATTGACAGAGGGAAAATGTGGTAAAAACGTGGGAGGTGGACACCAAATTGCTCAACTTATTGATCTTACTACATTCAGACACCTGGATCCAAATAAACCTGGGGGCCGGCAATTGTTTATCAAAAGAGATTTCGACCACAAAAGGGCTGAAACAGGGGTGCATCCTCGCACCGACCCTGTTCTACCTTTTTGTGTCTGACCTTTCTAATGATCTGGACAGCTATAACCAACACGCCCCAAAGCTAGGGGGTCTTACACTGTCGAACTTATTATATGCAGACAATCTGATACTAATCAGCCGCACCCCAGTAGGCCTACAACATCTTAATAACACAACAAGTACATTCTCTGATAAAATTGGCCTGACCATAAACATGGAAAAATCTAAGGTGATGGTTTTTAATCAAAAATCAAAAAAGCAAACATTTCAATGGTCTCTGCATGACCTCAAAATGGAAACAGTTAAAGAATACAAATATCTGGGGATAATTTTTGATTCCAACGGCTCATTCCAGCGACATGCGACAACAATAAAAAACAGAGGGATTTCACTGGCCATCGCTTTAAAAAATATCAAGAGCAAAATAGCGGGCCCAAACTTAATCCCCTTGCTGGACATATTTCGTGCAAAATTGCTACACATGGCAGTGAATGTATGAGAGGGAGAGATGAGGACACTCTAGACAATGTGGTCAGTAAAACACTCCGAATACTCTTCTCACTCCCCCCCTACACCTCCCCAGCACAGTTAAGGCTGGAGTTTGGTTTACAGAAGCAGCAAATTGCACTTAAAGGCGCATATGCTAAATGCTGGCACAAAATAAAGAATGCTGAACCAGACTCCTTGAACGCCCACCTTTGGAAAGAGCAGGAGACAAACAAGGGATCCCCCGCAACGGTGTACCTACAAGCAGCTATAAAATCCCTTGCATTAAAAGACCTTTGGCACTCGAGCTGTTCACACAAGTGCTTCAAGAGCCTAGTCAACAAGTCAGTGAAAATATTTTCCATGGAAGAAGACAAAGTCGCACTAACCAGGAGATCACACGGGTGGTTCGTGATCCAAGGCTACACTAGCACCCTACCTCAGCCATACCTCAGTACCAGCTTCTCAAGGAAGGTGAAGGAAGATTTACTGCGGCTGAGGATGGGGGTAATTCCGTCAAAAGTACATCTTCCCCCATGAAAACACCTGGAACCGAATTCCAATTGCAGGTTTTGCGAATATCCAAAGGAGGACGTTCTGCACTTGTTATGTAGCTGCAAAGCTCTAGAGAGTGCCCGAAGGGGCAAACTAACACAGCTCTGGAATCAAAATGGTGTGCGAACTCGCAGACAAGCCCTGTTGACCAGCATCAAGGGAGAAGATATCAAATTAGCCTGCAGTCTAGTGTGCTTCATGAAAACAGTTAACACGATCCAAAACCCAGAGGCCAGAGATTGAATTTGACTCAAAAGACTTGCTTTTGCATCTTAAGAAACTCTCTTTTGATTAACAAAGACTCAGTAAACCTTGAAATGCTTTTCTTTTACAAACACAATGTATTGCATCAGTTTGCACGGATCTTTCATCCATATTTTTTACCCTCCTTTATTGTTTTTAACTGTTTTTGTAAAACTCTTGATTTTGTATCTACTCCAATGTTTTTTAAAGAGTCATTGCAAAAATTTTTATTAATCACAATAAAGTTTATTATTATTAATGAATGAACATAATGAATGGTGGCTTCAGATCAGAAAGGGGAGGCAGACGCACTGCGTTTCTGCCGGAGAGGATCGAGGTAGTCCAGTCCAGTGCTTTGCCTCAAATTCCTGCATCGTGGAGGCAAATGCGTAGGGTGTGGTGGCAGACTGTGTCAAAAGTGGCTTATAGGTCCAGGAGGATGAGGTCCACCGTCTCGCCGTTGTCCAGCAAGGCCCTGATGTCATCGGTGGCAGCAATGAGGGCAGTTTCGGTGCTGTAGTTGCTGCCGAATCCGGACTGGGACGGGTCCAGGATGTTGTTCTCCTCGAGGTAGCGGGTCAGCTTGACAGTTTTCTCGATAACCTTCACCGGGAACACGAGCAGGAAGATGGGCCGGAAGTTCTTGGAGTCTGCTTTGGGTTTCTTGAGCAGGACGTTGATCTTGGCGTGCTTCCAGCTCTCTGGGAAGGTCGCGGTCTCGAAGGAGATGTTCATGGCTTTGCGGAGGTGGGGTGCGATGGTGGCGCTGGCTTTGTTGAAGATGTGGTGAGGGCACAGGTCTGATGGGGAGCTGAAGTGGATGGTGCTCATGATTTTGATGGTGGCGTCGTCGTTGATGTTGGTCCAGGTGAGTAGGGGGTCGCCGTGGGTGGTGGCCTTGGGGTCGGAGGTTTTGTTGGCTGCCGTGGTGGACTGATTGTTGAAGCTGTTGTGGATGTCTGCGATCTTGCAGTGGAAGAAGGAGGCCAGGGAGTTGAACAGGTGGGATGTCGTTTGTGCTGGAGAGTTCCTTCACAATGGGGAAGAGCTCTTTGCTGTTGTGTGCTATGTTGCGAGGCGGTCCTTGAAGGAGGTCTTTTTGGCGGTTCTGATGAGGTGGTGATGTTGGCGCATGGTGTTCTTGTGGGCTGCTTGGTTCTCTGGTGTCTGTTTGTGGTGCCATTTCCTCTCCATCTTCTGGCAGTTTTACTTGGAAGTCTGGAGGTCCATTGTGAACCAGCTGGCAGTCTTGTTGGTGCGACTGTTGGAGGGGTTCTTGATCGGGGCGAGGGTGTTGGCACAGTCATTGATCCAGCGTCTGAGGTTGCTGGCAGCAGCGTCGGGGTCGGTGGGGTCTGTGGGTGGGTTTTGGGTGAGGGTGGTGTTTATCGGGTCTTGAGTTATTTTGCTGCAGCAGCGGCGGGGGATCTGTTGGGTGCAGTGGTGCCCGGCAGGCTTTTCAAAGGTGAAGTGGACGGAGCGATGATCGGTCCAGTGGAGTTCATTGGTGTGGCTGAAGGAGACGTGGAAGCTTGCAGAGAAGATGGGATCAAGCATGTGTCTGACAGAGTGGGTGGGAGTCGTGACGAGCTGTTTGAGTCAGAGGTTGACGAGATTTTCGTGCAGGGTGGTGGTGTTGGTGTTGTTATTGTTCTCGAGGTGGAAGTTCAGGTCCCCGGGGAGGATGTAGTCCGTGGACACGAGTGCATGTGTGCTGACAAAGTCGGTGATGGCATCTCTGAACTGTGGTCTGGGTCCGAGGGGCTTGTAGATCAGAGTTTTTCTGAGGGTGGAGTTGGGATCAGTGGATATCTGGAAGTGCAGTTGTTCGGCTGTGTTGAGGGTGTCATCAGAGTTGGTTGAAGCTTTGAGGGTGGATTTGTGGTTGATAGTGATTCCACCTCCTACTCCGTTGGTGAAGTCTCTGCGGGAGATCTTGTAGCCGTCCGGGATGGCTTTGGCGATGTCGGGTGCCGAGGAGTCATTCATCCAGGTCTCTGTCAGGACGGCGACGTCCGTGGAGGATGTGCCGATCAGGTCCCAGAGTTTGACGGCGTGTTTGCGTGCAAAGCGGGTGTTCAGGAGTATGCATCTGAGGTAGTTACGTGCTGTCCTGGTTGGTGGCTTTGCGGGTCTGCTGCTGGTGAGGCTGCAGCTCTGGCAGGAGAAGGGTCCTTGGTTGTGCTTCGGGGTGGCCTGGAAGCAGGAGTGTGCTCGTCTGGTGTTGAGTGTGTGGAGGGTGCTGGCATCGTAGCGGAGACGGGTGCCGTGGCATTCGCAGGGCCAGGGGTTCTGGCGCTGGGTGCAGTCCAGGTGCAGATGGGCGCAGACAGGCTTGCCTTCAGTGCGCCTTCGGGCACAACAGCGGCGCGTCCGCTGCGTGGCCGCCATAAGAAGGTGACAACTGCACCCTCCTCGACCAAGGCCGCTCTGCGGCCCTGATCCTACTCGACCTCTCTGCAGCCTTCGACACCGTCTCCGACCACACATTAACCGCTAGACTCCACGGTGCTGGCATACAGGGAACCCCCCCTTGAAGGGCTTTGCTCCCTCCTCACCGGCAGAACTCAAAGAATCAGACTATCGCCCTTCCTCTCCGAACCCAAAGAGATCACCTGCAGTATCTCAAGGATCATCACTCAGACTTTCACTCTTCAACATCTACATGGCCCCACTGACCACCATCGAAAGACAGCACGGTCTCAGCATAGTATCCTATGCCAACGACACCCACCTCATCCTCTCCCTCACCAAGGACCCCGTAGCCACCAGACTCAGCTTCCAGGAAGGAATGAAGGACGTTATATCCTGGATGAGCAGCAGCTGCCTGAAGCTCAACTCAGAGAACACAGAGGTCCTCATTCTCAGACCCTCTCCCACTGCATGGGACAACACCTGTTGGCATATTGTCCTCTGTAGCACGCCCACCCCCACAGACGACGCCCAAAACCTAGGCATCTTACTCAACTCCTTCCTCTCTATGACCCGACAGGTCAACGCTGTCGCCTCCACCTGCTACAACATCCTCTGCATCCTTCGCAAGACCTTCAAATGGATCCTCCTCTGAATCAAGAAAGACCGTCACCCATGCACTGATAACCAGCAGACTGGACTACGGAAACACCCTCTAAGCCGCAATCAACAAGTCTCTGCCCTGCAAACTCCAGACCATACAGAACACCGCAGCCAGACTCGTCTTCGTCATCCCTCGACAAGAACACATCTCTCAACATCGGCAAGACCTCCACTGTCTCCCAGTCGAGAAGAGAGTAACCTTCAAGATACTCACCCAGGGATACAAATGCCTCCACAACACCGGGCCCCAATACCTCAACAAAAGAATCTCCTTCCACGTACCCAAGAGAACCTCTGATCCGCCGACGCTATCCTCCCTGAAATCCCACGCATCCGCTGAGCCAGAAGGGTGGAAGAGCCTTCTCCTACATCAGAGCCAAGATCTGGAACAAGCTCCGGATTGACATCAGAAGCACCCCCTCTCTGCACATCTTCAGGAAGACCCTCAAGACCTTGTTCTGCATCCGACCAGACCTGCTTACCCCCCCCCCCCCTCACTTAGCGCCTTGAGACTCTCACGGGTGAGTAGCGTGCTTTGCAATCCCCTGATTGATTGATTTTTTATTCTTTGATGCTCATGTGATACTACATTATTACTCCTCCTTCTAATATGAGCAGGGCTCTCGCATGGATTCTGCCTTCTTAATACCATCCTAAGACAGCATGCTTATTCACTCTGTCCGATGGCCACAGGCTGCCTCTGGGATCTCAGTACACACTAAATCAAAGGCGTCTCTCCTGTTATTAATATAGCCAATGCCATGGCTCTGCCTCTGACTACAATCCACTTGTTCTCACACAGTGAGATTGTACTCTGTCTAGATGGTCCATTGAGCCTTAATAGTGAGATCCATCCCGAACAAACATCAAATCCTAACATGCAGCTGGAATGACAACATCACAGGATGCAAGAGGAGACCGGCAGCAGGCAGAGTTTTCAGGGAAGTCTGTCAATCCCAGTTTTCCTTGTGGGTTCTTTTTTACCACTTCTGCAAGAGCGAAGGCAGACGTGACAGGCTACAACAGCACGTAGCGGCGAAGCCTTGCTGCTGGCAGTCAGTGCGACCCTCCAACAGCACGCTGTGCTTTTTGCACCTCCGACCACAGGAACAGACAGAGGATCCCCGGCACATGGCCAGAGACCCCCAGGATGCAGATAGACAGAGCCCACAGGGAGTTGTGATATGGATCCAAGACTGGGTGATAACACAGTGGCCCGGGAGGGGTGGATAGGATGGGGTATGGGTGAGTTTCAGAGTGGGAGGGTAATGTCAAAGGTGGAGGAATATTGAGGTGATCTGAGGGATCGGTGTAAGATATAATGTCCACCAGCAGAGAGGAGGATAGTTTGGATGGATCTGGACTCAGATTCTTCATACTGTGATCTCAGAGTCAGCTTTGGGGGTCTGCCCCTAAACATGTACTTTTGGCACAAATACAACCCTTTGCCTTTTCTATCTTACACACATATTGTAACTAACCACTTCTTAATACTATGTTTATGCGTCTGTGCAACAAGGGGGTTGAAATGACTGAAAAGTCGCACTTTAGCCCCCATATAAAACACTTTGCTAAACAAGAAAATTATCAAATGTCATTAAGGGGGTGGGGAACACCACAGAATCTCATGGAGTTTTTTTATGTAACTCCACAGAATTCAGTGGAGTAAAACTCTGAGAGTTTCGCCAACCCCCAATCCATGGTGGAAACATGGAAGGAACATTCCCAAAATTGGTAGGTGTGTCAAAAGAGATGTTTCATCATGAAAAAAAAACTATCTCACTTGATAAACAAGAAAATGTAAAAAGGAAAAACACGTTCTTATTTAATTTCCAAATACAGAAATGAAGAGTTTTTTTAATTTATTTTAAAAATAAGACTTTTATTAAGGTTTACATGAAGAAACCAACACGAGACTGTATCTGAATAATACAGAAATAACAAATATGCATTTCAATCATTTAACTTTTTCTTTTCAACCTCACCAAAAGGTTTAAAGTACAACAGAATACGTGGCATTTGGTTGCAAGAACACTTCCCCCAACACCTCAACATGAACTGTACATCACTGCACATTTTGATGACAACATCCAATACCTTTTAGGCATGCATCCACCTAAACTGTTGTGTCAATCTCACATGTTTCCTGACTTTCAGCTGCCGTAGAAGTCGCTGCTATCCCCCTCACTTCAATATAGACTTTATTTAAAGCACAAACGTTCTTAGGCCGACTACGTGGCGGTAGCAGATCACTGATGTTTTCCGTTTGCGTACTGCAGTACAACATGTCACTCAACCACTGTAAATCGTGGCGGTCGGACCCCGTTGCCAACACATTGCCATTCTATGCTTTGCCAGTAGGAGCCCCATATCTACAAGTCTACCGACCCTTTTAGGTATCAGTTTGGAGTACCCCAGTAACGCCAGCTTCACCATTTGTCCCAATTGCTTAAAAAATAAATCCCAAAATTTGGCTATACCCAGACAAAGCCATTCTGGGTGCATGAAATCAGCCATCTGCTTGTTACATCTGTCGCATTCAGCCCCCTCCCTTAATCCATATCTACAGAGTCTCTGCGGAGTATACCCTATTCAAGTTTTTGAAGTAATGAGTCTATGTCTACCATTCAGTGATATGCATTTGGTGCTAGTACAGCAGTAGGCCCACATTGCATCCTCTATCTTCCTGCTCAGATCGCTCTGCCACGCTAATTGGGCTTTAGTATAATGATTTGCCCTATAATCCATGGATAACAGGTAAATCTTGGAGATTATTCGCTGCAGCAAATCGGCCCTAATAATATAGGAAAAAGAGGATAATTCCGGCGGTTCCGCTAGGTCCCTACCAGGATATGCGCTAAGTCATGCTGTGCTATGAAGAACTAAAATTTGGTAAGGTGAGTTGCAACTATATCGCCAGCAACTAGGTCATCCCAGCTTTTCGCCATGCCATCTTCAGATAAGTCCCCTACAATCCGAACCCCTATAGAATTTAGCACCCTTGTAACTCCTCTCTCTCTGCCAGGGGGGCAGCCAATGGCACCATTCTATCAAAGGGTGCAGGGAATATAATATAGCTCCTGCCCGCTACTTCAGGAGATGGTGCCAAGCATGTGTTGTTGTGTTCACCGCTTCTAGTATCCCAGTTCTACGATCTGGGGGCAAAAACATTAAGACAGGCATAGGCAGAGGGGAGGCGACGACTTTCTCAATATAAAAGTGCGGGATGTCCGACTGACCATGTATTCAGTGGAAAGCATGCGCACTTTGAGCTGACCGCTAATAGAGATCCAAGTCTGGAGCGCACAGCCCTCCCATATGGTATGGTAGCGTGAGAACGTCCCATCGGACCCGCGCCTGTTTACCCGCCCAAGCTAGTTTATCATCAACGTAGCAGGTCGGCGGAAGTAGGAGCCAGGGAGAACCAAAGGAATATTATGAAAAAGGAACAAAAAATGGGGGATTACCATTTTCATGATGGAGACTCTGCCCAACAGGGACAGAGGCAAGCGGATCCATCTCTCCACATCGTCCTCTAATCTATCTATAGCCACCCTATAGTTCTCCATGAACACCACCTCAGAGTCTGTGTGGATTTTGATTCCAAGGTATCTCACTGCGTCTGTTGACCACTGTAGTGAATAGTCAGGCTCAAATGGGACTGTAATAGGCGTAAGTGAAAAGATAATGGATTTTGGCCAATTAACCTTCAGTCCCAGCAGTGCACCAGAATGTACCACCTCACGTAACACAGAGGAAAGGTGCCGCTCAGGGTCACGCACATAGAGTAAGGTGTCGTCTGCATAAGTGGAAACTATCAGCTCATAACGTAGGAATCTGATTCCCTTGAATCTGTGGTATTCTCCAATCGCGTAGGTTAAGGGCTCAGCCACTAGTGCATAGAGAATAGGGGACAATGGGCAGCCCTGCCGAGTCCCCATAGTAATGCGTATTGGGTCTGTCACAAGATTAACCATTTGTATTCTAGCACTAGGTGCACTGTATAATACCTCTAACAACTGCAAGAATACGGCCCTCACCCCCATCCTCAGCAGAACCTGGCACATAAAGGGCCACTCCACAGAGTCAAATGCTTTTTCCATATCAAGGAATACCACTACCGCCTGAATCTCTGACTTGGTATGTTGCATCGCGCCAAACACTGTTCTTAAATTGTAAGTTAAGTTCCTATTAGGAACAAATCCGGCCTGTTCCGATGCCATCAATAGTGGGATAAGCGGGACCAGTCGTGTTGTCAAAATCTTTGCAAAAATGTTGGTATCTACGTTAAGCAAGGAAAGCGGGCGATAGGAGGAGCACTCATTTGGTGGTTTGCCCGGCTTCAAGATAGCCACTATAATTTCTTCATTCATCTTTGGTATAGTACCCGTGATGCACATATCATCAAAAAGCGTTGCCAATTGGGGGAACAATAAGTCCATGAATGCTTTTTAAAAGGCCACAGTTAAACTATCTACTCCCGGCGCACTCCCTGACTTTATACCGGACAGCGCCAGGACAATTTCATCTTTCTCCACAGGCCTCATAAGGAATTTGCGGTGTGTATTTGTTAACCATGGGAGTTTAATATACGTCAAGTAATCTATTATCTCTGCTTCAGAGCTCCCACTATTTGTCGAATACAGCTTGAGTAATAGCTTCAGAATCTTCCTGCTATTTCCGCCTCCTCATCCAGCGAGTCCCCCTCAGCAGATTTGATCTCCGTTTCTATCGTCCTTTCGCGCCGCTTTTTAAGGAGCTCCGCTAGAACTGTACTCAGCCTCTCCCCTTCGCCGTACGACAATGCAGTGGCATATTTACCCAGGTGTTTGAATCCATATCCGCTGTGTCCTGGTATTTCTCCAGCTGAACTTTGAACTCAGACGTGAGCTCGTCATCAGCACCGGCTTGAAGTAAGTTCTCCAGAATCTTCAGTGAAGACTCTAAATCCAATAGTCTTTTACGGATCGCTTTCAAAACCCCTGAGTGTTGGGTCATTGCAAGCAACGAACATATACCTTAAATGCTTCCCAAACGACCTGAAAACTATCAACCGATCCTATGTTCGTAGCAACAAAATGTTTCGATTGCTTCCGCCAGTTCTTCTTTACACACTGCATCTAGCAGCGAATAGGGTGGGAACCTCCATGTAAAGGGGGGAATGGTTTTCTGTTGGGTGTCGAATACTAGCAACAACGGGGAGTGACCCGAAAGCATACGGTGTACACTTTGCAGTGTTGGACCCTGTCCTATTCGGGTGTGACAGTCATGGTACGCTGAATAATGCATGTAGTCCCCTTTCTACTGACACCGTTGTCGCCATGTATCAGATAAATTAAGTTGTGTCAGCAGATCTGTGACTGTGCATGCAGATGAAGTCAGCAGTATATCAGGCCCCCCAAACTATCTATCCTTGGGTTCAATACCATATTGAAATCACCACCCCAGAGCTGGTCACTGCGCTACACCCACGGACCGTCTCCAGTAGGAAAGTATAAAAGATGGGATTGTCATAGTTAGGGCCGTAGACATTCACTAGTAAAAGATCAATTTCTTTACCCTTGCATCTAGAGATCACATAACGCCCATCCTTATCAGTGCATAGGGGTTCTAGTTTGAGAATAGATCTGAGGTTCACCCATGTAAGCACCCCATGCATGGGTAGTGAAACCTGCTGCATATATATAGCCTAACAGGCCCCTATATCACAGCATGGGGCTATCTTGGGGTAAGTGGTTCTCCTGCAGGGTCGCTACATCAATATTATGTCTCACTAAATAGGCAAGGACCTTCCTCAGTTTACTGTGATCGTTCAGTCCTCTAACGTTCCACGTGAGCACTCCAATCGTGCTGTTGAGGGCAGTCTTAACTGCAGCAGGCAGGGCAGTCATGGGGAAAAGTGTCAGCCATAGTCTCTGTCACTGTTTACAAATAAGCTATAAACACATGCACTTACTTTCCACCTAGTGGAGACACAGCTGTAGGTAAATATCTTCAGTCTCAAACCCCATCTTCCCCCCTCCCACGTCAGGCAATACCCAACTGTGCCCGGCCAAAATACCCCACAAATCCCCCCCTCCCACCCCATCAATCAAACATGTGCTGTAATATCTCCAAGGATTCCGCAACTAAAGGTAAGCCCCCCTCCCTTCCCACCACAAAACATAACCAACAAGTGTGTTTTAGTCGGGCGGATGTTGCACAACATGTAGGAAGGTAATACCAAACCCGACTAGGTTCGGATCTGCGTGCCACACAGCTAACATACAACACCTGCAGTTGGTGTCACCCCTCCCAGCCCCCCACATTCCCTCACACCAAAATCGTTGTGGCAGTCCTTCCCCAGGCACCCAAATATCGTAGGAAGGAGCCCTACACTCCAAATCTGCACCACCTTGCTGTCCCAAAACTGTTATATCATAAACGTCAGTGTCTCTCAGAGATATTTTCACACATCACCACACTATTCCCAGATAACTTTCCCCAATAACTCCCTCTTATCTGTGTCATATGCAGTTCCTCATTAAGTCTTGTTCATCTGGTTTGCCTCCAACTGCACCCTTCAAGGGACTTCGTTCCGGGCTGCTGGGGTTCTCCTTAATTCACTCTTTTAGGACCTTCTGCAAAGTTTTTGGATCAGTAAAGATGAATGACTGACCCTGTCGATTGACACACAGTCTCACTGGGCACAGCATGGCATAATCCAGGTTGAGGTCTCGCAGTTGGCGCTTTAGTGGGGCAAATTGCTTGCGGGCCTTCTGCACCCTAAGTGTAAAGTCCGGGTACAATGAAATGTTAGATTCTTCATACTGCAGCAACTGTTTCTCCCTGGCAACTCTCAATGTTGAGTCTCTGTCACGGTACTTAAGCAGTTTTGCTATGATCAGACTCAGGAGGCACCAAGTACCGGGCGCGGGCCCAGAGAGCGATGCGTCCTTTTAACTACGAAAATAGGAGAGAATGTTTCCTTGCCCAGAAGTGTTACTAGCAACTGCTCGACGAAGTTCTCCATGTTGCCAGTCGAGGTTTACTCCGGAAGTCCTGTAATCCGTAAGTTATTTCTGCGAGAGCGCGCCTCCAAGTCCTCTGCTCTGTCCTGTAGGGTTTGCAGCACTCTCCCCATCTGCTTTTGCTCAGTATCTATGGTTGTTTGCGCCTCCTCGACCTCCGTAACCCGTCGCTCCGACATGTCAAGCCTCTCTGCATGCTTGTCCACGTGTTCTGATATTCTGTCCAATCTACAGGAGAGGGAGTCTATTTTGGTCCCCAAACTTGACAAACTGCTCTGTAAACCTTTCCATTGCGACGAGTATTGAGCGAATATCTCCCTCAGTATCATTGTGTGCTGGGTCTGACGTGTTGTCACCATCTTCCGAGGTGTTCTTTCTCCCTTTTGTTTCTTTTGGTCAAAGGTGAGGTAAGTTTTCAACATTTCAACTCCGCCCATCTCGGCGTAGTCCCAATCCACTCCACAGCTCCAAGGGTGGCCCTCCAGACATACAGGTAGCTCAGTTTTTGTGCCAAATCGACCGTGATCCAATCTCGTTGCTTGGAGGGGCGCTCAGCTAGCAATCAGGATCTACACATCTCCTAGTACTGCTGGGCTGCCATGTCGCAAGGCCTCATCATCTCAAACCAGTCATCCAAAAAAAACATCCCCCCTTCTTCGATGTGTCACAGCGCACAAGACAGAGCTAAACTAATACCGCAGTCCACAGACGCCAAAGCAGCAATCCCGCTGGCTGCCAATGCGCACAGCTATGTGTGTCAGCTCAGACTCAGGGCTCTCCCCACCGCAGCTGTTTCTCTCGAGGGGGCACCCCCCTGAGTCCACCCAGTGATGTGCAGCGACCGCTTCTCCTAATACTTGTCTCAGACCAGGCCGTAGCTGAGGGGACCAGACGTCAATACCAGCAACACTTGATTCAGGGCCTGCTTTCAAAATAGCATCACCAGTGCCCAAGAGTCCTCCTTAATGCTGCCGTCCCAGACACCTAGCTGCAAATGCACCAGTGCTACAAGTCTGAAATACGCAGCAGTCATACACCCTCCTGTGACATCCAGCTAGCGGTCTCAGCTCTCCTCGTTGGCTCTCGGAGGCTCTGTAGCACGTGTGAGGCCTTGTAGTCTGTCAAGGGGTCGCAGCCGTCATCTCCAGCATCGCCACTCACTCGTTACCTGCTCACTGAGGCCTGTTCATCACTCTGCCACACCCCGCCCTCAGTCACTGCAGTCTTCTGTGAATGGCTGGAGCTGCGTCGTCAGGGAGATCGGCCTCCAAAGTTAGGCAATATGGCGTCAGTTACTTCTCCACCACTCCGTCTCGGCTGCGCCCCTCACAGCCGTGCAGACCGGGGCTTCGGTGGAATATTGTTGCTCCCTCCCCTGGGGTCCACACTGTCTGCCACACAATAGCTGGTGTGCTTCGAATGCTCACCGGTACCCACTGCGCTCACAGTGTCTCCCGGGAGCATCCTTGTCCTCGGCCGCGTTTACTACTCAAGGCCAGGGACACAGGCCTAGGTTCGGGGCTTCCTCCACCGGCAGTCGGATCTCGGTCGGTGTTCGGCTTGGGGTGCCCTGGGACGGCTCTTCTTATCCCCCAGACGCTCCACTATCATCCGCAGGGCAACCAGGGGCAACAAGACCCTGCAGATGCAGGATAGCTGACAAATATTGAAATGGCTACGCAGAGCTAAGAACTCAGGTGGCCATTACCGTTGTGAGCAAGCTCTGCCGCAGCAGAAATGAAGAGTTGCAGCACTTATCTATGCTTCAAGGAATAGGCATGTGAGTACTCCGTGGAATTTATGACAACCCTTGTAATTTTCAGGAAAGTCAGAAACATATTTTTGTGACTTTGCCCATCAATGGTGTAGGCGGCCCGAGGGTCAGACACAAAAAGTCTTTTATTGGCAGCACTCCTGCGCTCTACAAGTTCTAATATCGAATAGGCTCTAGATTCAACAAAAACAGGAATAATGGCGTAGTCCAGGTTGAGCTCTGGGTATTTGTCCGCTTCTTGCTCCCTGAGTCTTGGGCTTGTCTTCCAGCCCCTGGGTTGGTTCCCGCCGGCCTCCAAAGAAGGGAAAAGAAAAGAAGAAAAAAGGTCCGGGGTTATCTCCAGTCTGTCTTTCTCTACTATTACATGTGCTGCTGTCACCCAGCGTTCAATGTAGGGATGGGAAAAGGGGTCAAGAGGGTGTGGGATTAGTGTGGGGAAAAGCCGACAAGAATCAGTGCATCAAGGATTCGTGCCACCCCACCAACCCCACCAAAAAAATTCCCCTTAGGGGCACCAGCCTTGGGCCACTACCCGGAAGCAGGGTCGTGGCGTTGGGACCCGGGGCGTCCTCTCCCTTCCTTGGCCCGCCGGGTGTGAAGGTGTTGTACGGTGCCGTTGGACTTCCCTGGTCTCCGCTGGGCCGCTCCTCGTACTTCTCGTCCACCGCTCCTCTCTGCTTCTCCTATGCGCCGTCTGCTTCTCTTTTCCTCTCAGGTTCCGCTCCACTGCTTTCCGTGTTTAAATCGCGCCGCCATTCAGTGTTTTCTCCCTCGTTCTTATGGTCCTCATCCAACGTTGCAGTTCTGACGTCACTACGCGCAACTAGACCGCGGGCTGTTTCCGGTCTGTTTCCATCGTCCCAGCCCGTTTCTTCATACTTCCGGTTGGCCGATTCCTTGTCTTCCTTCTCACAAATGGTTTTTCACAAGCCTAAGAATTAAGTTCAATATATTTGCATGGTTTGGATAAATGTATCAAATAGAGCTCACCCTACATACACTCATGAACTACATGTGCTAAAGGCACATGAAGAAATGGTTTTAACCTGTGGTGGCACATCAAATGCAGCATAGCATCATGCCTCATAGATGAAAGACATGAGTTAAGTTGGACCTGCTAATCACAACAGCAGACAACATATGTTAAAACCTGACAGTTTTAGAATTGACAATTGTATCATTGGTTAACGACTATACTGGTCACGTCTACACCAAGAAATCAATAATAAGCATATTAGAAATTAAATAGATTAACACATTAGTGAATGTTATATAAATAAATAAAGTTACAAACTAGTTCAGCATGTGGATGAATATAAGGCCTAACTCTGAATTAGATCAACAATTATAGTAGAGCTTTCATCACTAACCTAGAAACTCCATGCTGAAAGTATTCAGCAAGAGCAAGATGTTAGGGTAGGAAAAATCAAGACATTTTGGTGGCGATATTGAAGTGTTTACAAAATAAAGCTTTACGGGCCTAAAAGACTAAATATATCTTTGTCTAAGGCAGGGGTCTCCAAACCGGTCCTGGAGGGCCGGATCCATGCCACATTTTTTGAATATCCCCATTGAGCTACATGTAGTAATTTCAAAAATCTGGCATGGATCCGGCCCTCCAGGACCGGTTTGGGGACCCCTGGTTTAAGGCATGTGAGTTCTGTAATTCTGACATTCAACATTTTCCTTCATGGCATCTTCAGCCTCAATACATGAACAATCATAGTATACTCAGTCCTAATTTTCTTCTTACAATTAACAATGTAACTCTCAGTAGCTCTTGTTCAATGCTATGCATTAGATCCTTGCTTAGGAATGTTTCTTAGCGTCCTCCCCTTAACATCGGCATGTAAATGCCTCCTACCATTCGAGGTAGTATAATGGATTCTTTTGTTGTAAGCTCTTACTAGTATTCTCACTCATTTTCTCAAATAGGAACTAGCCAAAGCTTTCTCCAATTCAGGATGAAAACTGATGGACTAAAGGCTTAAAAACATTTGACTAAAATATTGAATGTTCCGGAAAACTGATCTTAAAGGAAGGAATTTTGGCTTTAATATGTGCATTGGTAGAAATAATGAATATCATATAAACAGTGCAATGATAACTTGCAGGGAAAAAATAAAATGATGTCTGGTGAGCGGTATTGAGAATGTGCTTTTGTAGTAAAACTATATTATGAAAACGAGCTCCCATTACAGTGAATGTATCATGGTTGTTGTGAGTAAATGCTTCTCCTCAGCACCCTATTAATTGAGCCATTTGTGAGGCATTGGGTTGTTGTTACAGGTCAAGGGGCCCTTGTCAAGCAACAGCCAGGTGAAAGTCAGAAATTCAGGTTGATAACGATGGAGCATGGGCCAGATACAGGAACCAGGTTAGTTCTGCTTAAAAAGTTATCTTCTAAAGTCCAGGGCAAAGAATCCAGTATGTGGTGGAGGGAGTCATGAGGAGCAGGGAGAGTATCGTGGATGGTCATTGCTGTAGAACAAAGAGCTGGACGGGCATTGCAGACGGTCGCTGCTGTAGCATGAATATCCTGTCAGGGTCCTAGACAGTCAGTCATGTAGCTTCACGCGGGAGATCCCCGGGGGCTATTGATGATGTAGCAGGAAGTGCAGATCTCGAGTTGCTGGGTTTCATTGGGGTTCTCTGTAGCATGAAGAGTCAGGTTCATGGTGCTTTGCATTGGTAGTCGTGCAGGAGGTAAGATCTTGGCATGAACGGGCCATTTGGGTTCGCGAAGAGGCCACAACTTTAAGATTTATCCTTTTCTTCTAGGAGGAGCTCAACCAATGCCACATCAAGGGACCAGGACCTGGAAGGCACCTCTTCAGAATCACGAACGGATTCCAACAGAGACCAGCAAGGCACAGGCAGGTCCAGTTGCAGGTTCAGGCAAGTACATTGCAGTAGGTCAGCTGGGCTGTTGCAGGTAAGCTTTTGGATCTTGTGTTGTTCCTTATCTCAGGAAGCTGGTTAACTAGGCCTTAGAGTCACTCAGCCTTGGGTGAAGGGTGCAGGTCCAGTATTCCTTCTCAGACAGCAGGGTAGGCATCAAGCAGCAGGGCAGTCTCTTTTCAGCAGTATCCACTGGTCCAGGAGTGTACTGATGAGTGAGTCTAAAGTTCCCATCTTTATACCTGGTGCTAGCTTTTTTTTCAAATGTTTTTATTAACAGCTTTATTGTTATATTCCAGTATTCGTCAGTGGTGCTTCTGACCCAGAGTTCCAGTGCTATAACATCAATCAGAAGGGGCACATCAGGATAATATATCACATTCTTTTAGCAACAGGTTGTAGTGAATGTATTAATGTCCCCTGCTTGAGTTACATTGCAGATCAAAAAAGCTTTAGGCAATGAACTATAAACAATGAAACATTACAAGATCTCATTAGTTTCTAAACAGCTTTCCATAATATGCGGGCATTTCTGTAGTTGCCTCACCACATCAAGCGTGTTCCTGATGTTATGTGGGGTTGTTGTTCCTTTGGATAGGAGAAGAGCCTGTTGGTGTAGGTGCGGAAGGGAAATGCACCATCTGTGCATTATAGAAAGTGGCAAAATAAGTAGGTGTCTTATGGGTGTTACAAGTTTGTGTCCAACCATGATATCAGCAGGGAGGGTACATTAAGGGCTGTTTTACAATCCGGTATATGAAAATATAATTTGCCTGTAAAGCAGTGGGTGTCGTACTAGCTTCGGCTGAACAGTCAGTGTAGCGCCTGTCAAGCCAAACATAACCAGGGAAGGGAGCAGCTGTCATTCAAGGGGGTCGCTCTTCAGTTTTAGCTTTTACTGTTTGTAGGAAGGTTTCCCAGATCTCGATTCCCCTGTCTGGGGGTCACCCCTAATACTGAGCAACTGGACCTTGTGTGTGAGCCCTAATTCAGGTCAGCAAGTAACGCAACCACCGCTACGTATCTTGAGGTGCAGGAGACTTCCATGCCCTGGCTCTGTTGCATTTAAACAATACAAAAGCAAGATCTCTAAAATGGTGTACATGTTTATCACCCTTCCTTCGGGGGTGCAGTCCCAAAGGCACGATTATGCTGTGGGAGTAAGGTTGTGCATCGCCATGTTAGCAGCCAAAGCAGTTACATTTGTCCATGAGGGTTGTAACGAGGGGCATGCCCAGACCATGTGGAAGAAGTCTGCATTACATAGTATGCATCTGGGGCATTCTGTGGCATATGTTGGGACCATAGATTGAACGCAGTGTGGGGAGAGATAAGTCTGGTGAACAAAATTGAATTGTGTATAATGAATTAGGAAATTACGGGACACACAGTTTTTATCAGTTGGAGGACTTAAGACCAGGCCTCCTCAGATAACGGTTGTTGGTGTGATTAACGCGATTACGCAAATTACGCCCACCTCTAGTTGGAGTATCTCATCCCACCTGGTGCATGCTTTCACTGTGTGGTTCGTTGGTGGAGTGTGGAGCACTGTTTACAAAGCAGTAATGGTGTGGCTGGGTCCGGTGGCAGATAAGATGACTTGTAGCATCGAGCTCTGATTCATCTGCATTCCAAGGCTCCTGGATAACGTGCTGGAGTACCCTGAATGTTAGGAACTGTTAGTTGCTTAAGCCATGTAATTCCATAAAGGATATGAGTGAGCCCTCGTTGAAGAGGTCACCCAGCAAAGTAAGTTCCACCTCACTCCACAGAGCCAGATCTGGAAATATTGCTACCAGGCATTGTGTGGGTAAGTCCCAAATAACAATTACCAGGGACTATGAAAGATGTAAGCCTTTGGAATGTACAAATCTGCTCCAGCAGGCACGTGCCACCGCCATCTGAACTTGTGTCGCATACTGGACATTGAGTCAGACAGTCGAGTATAAGTACTTCCTTCTTTCAGTGCAGCGTGCACAAGAATGGTTTCAGGATAAAGCGGGGTGCTCAGCCATGCCATCGGCCACTGTAATTGTGCAGCGGCATATTAGAGTTCAAATTGGGGTACCCCTGAGCTACCTCAATAAAAGAGCATTGTATCGTGCTCAAGGCGACTCAACCACATCCCGAGCCCCATATCAGTTCAAACAATGAGCCGTTCAGCCTCCGTAAAAATCTGCACTGTAGCAAAAGTGGAAGGGCCACAAAGAATTACACAGTCGATGGAGAACCAGGATTTTGGTGATAGCCACCCGGCCAGGCGGAGATGGTGGGAGAGAACACCAAAATGGCAGGGAAGGCCTTATGGAGCCCAAGGCCCTAACCAGATTCCCCTCCATAAGATCTTTCTTAATGTGGTATATTTGTATACCTAGATATTTAAAGATTTCAAAGCACCACTTTAGACTGGTCGTTGGGGGATCCTCTCTTTCTTCAACAGGTCTGTACACCAGAGAGAATACACAGAACTTATCCCAGTGTATGCTTAGCCCAGACATTTTACCAAAAGTATCCAATAGTTCCATAAGACCTGGAAGCAATGCAATTACCTCCCTTAGAAAGATTAAAGCATCATCGTCTTAGAGAGATATAATGTGGTACATATCTCATTTCAGGATGCCCCACTCCTCCGCATGCAAGCGAAGTTGGCAGGCAAGGGATTCCATTGCAGGTGCACACAAGAGGGGGGACAACAAGCATCCTAATCTTGTCCCACTGCAAAAATCTACCCTGTCCAGGATGACCTAACCTGTCTTCATTTACATTGTGGATTTGGCATTCAGGGGACAGATCCACCCCAGAAATCCCAGTCCCAACCCCATCTCAGTGAAGATCATCAGAAGGTAATCTTACCTCAAGGCATCAAATCTCTTTTGCAAGTCCAAGGACACCACTACAAGTCCAAGAACTACAAGTCGAGTGCCGAGCATAAGGCGTAACAGCCTGTGAATGTTAATGAAGGTGCTGCATCCTGGTATGAATCCAGATTGGTCTGTATGGACTAAGAGGTGTGTTGCTGCTCTTCCGATACCAGTGAGGCAAGTAAGCGTCCTGAGTAATCACCCTCCGTATGTTGTGAGGCTACGCGACACCTATAGTTATGCTTGCCAAGCATGCCCTCAGCCTTGGTTTGCTGCTTCCATAATACGTGAAGGTGCTCAGTTGTGGCTACCTCATCAGATACCTGGATTCATAAGAAGCAGAGGTCATGACACCAGCCTCCTATGTATCCCCCAGGAGGCTGCCAAGAAGAAGCCCTCACCTTGTGAGCATTCCACTCAACCGCTTGAGACGTGTCACTGCCTGAATTCAGGGTGAAATATTGATTGATACAGTGGGCAAGATCAGCACTGAAGGGGTGCCAGATAAATCCTCCGATTGTGGATGCCATGAGGGTATGGTTGGGTGTTGTCGTACCCACTGCAAGGTCAGACTTTGGGGACCGTGGTCAGACAGGGTGCGAGCAACGTATTCCACCCCAGATACTCACACATCTAGCTAGGTCGTATATTGAGAATGAGTCAATTCTGGTGTGGTTGTCATGGACCTCTGAATAGGAGTATTCCTGATCTAGGGGGTGAAGAGATCACCATGCATCCAAAAGGTGCATGCACAACATCCACTGACCAAGATGTTGTGTGGACCGGCGCATAGCAGCAGCTCAGAGTCGGGGGTGGAGGGATCACGCTTCAAATCCGGGACACAATTAAAATCCTCGCCCCAGAGTCTGGGAGAGGATGGGTCTTTGAGAAGCACCAGTGTTAGGGTATGTAAGAGAATTCACCCCATTGAGTGTTGGGGGCATGGATTGCGATTAGTTTGAGGGGTTTACCATCTAGATGACCTTCTAGAATCACATCAATCAATCAATCAAATAATCTTTATTCGGATAAGAATATCCATAAAAGTACAATTCGCCACCACCAATAAAGATACAGTAAATGTTAAAACATAACATACATTATCATCCAATACAGATACAAAATACAGAGATAAAATCACATTAAAAGGAGTTGGACGGGCCTAAAAAACTAGCAGCTTGAATGGCATAGTGCAAAATGTAAGTTTGAAACAGTTTGTGCAAATCAGCAAAGGATTACGAATAAAGTGCAATAATGTGCGATCAGACAGGCCAATGCAAAATATGGGATTTGAATTAATTTTTGCAAAATCAGCAATAATTTACATGTAAAGTGCATTATTATTCAATGAGACAACAATATCTTCCAAATAAATTCCGAAATTATTCACTGGGGCTACTTGCAACAATGACAAGGTATAGGTTGTGAGCGGGGTAATAAAGGCTTTTGCGCTTGGACATCTTACAAAATGTATTGCTCGTTTTACAAAATTTAACCGACATTAGGATTCATTCATTGAAGCACAGGAGCGTACCGCAGCTTGTAGGAATGTGCTTACAAGGAAAATCAAATCATCACTTCCTAGTTTTTAAATTTCAAAGTATGCTAATTTAAAATCCAAGATAGCCCGAGCCTTGAAATATGGAGCAAAGTACTGTTTTGTGTATCTTAGATAAAATTTACAAAAGAGTAAAAAATGTAACAAAGTTTGTTTACTACCAATGCCGCAGGGGCAGTTTAGTTGCTCCAAATTGCTATTAAATCCTATTGGAAAGCAGAGTGAATTTTTTATGCTGCCATCCCTGAGGCGGTAGAGTAAACTCCTTTTCCATCTCCCCATATTCTTCCTGAGATATTGTTGTGGCATATGATTTTGGATACTCGGTGTCTCCAAAAGGGGCATATATCTAATGATCGATGGTTTGTTGTGCTCAATGTCCTGTCTTTCTTTAAGATACAGGTCGTAAAGCGCCCCCCTGACTAATCTTATATTTATTCCTTCCGCTGCTAGTGGGCATGAAAAAATGTGCTCCCAGTTCACACTAGCAAGACTATTTTTTACTGCAGCTAGCCAGGGTATACAGCCACCTTTGTCGCACTTAAGACAGTCTATAATTATTTCTCTTGTTACAAATGCTGCGGGGTTCTGCCATATTTTCAACCAAAATATCGCTGGACGTGACCTAATAAAATCCTCCACATATTGTAAATTCAATTCCTTATGGCATATATAATTTGGGGATGAAATTTGCACACCAAGAATTTTCCTACAGAATCTGTTCTCTTCAATTTGAATCCCACTACAATCATGCCCCCAGACTTCGGCACCATAAGTGGCCGTTGGAACACATTGTGATTTATATATCTGAATCAATGGTACCACTACCTCGGATTGTTTTGGTTGCCGAAGGCTAACAATAGAATTAACCGCTTTAGTGAGTTTACTTCTACGGTGGGCCATGTGGGCTTGCCACGAACCAGAGTCTGAGAAAACTAGGCCCAAATAAGGAAAAGTGCTTGTGCATGTTAACGATTCGCTGCCCGATATGATGGACTTAATACCGTTTTTTTCGGCCCACAAGTCATTATATAAGATTTTTTTAAATTTTGCAAAGATCAAGATCCGCCATAAAAGACACAGATCCCGTAACTAAAGTTCGAAGTGCGTTGGGAGTGCGACCCATAAGAACCGCATCTTCTGCGTATAAAAGCACAGGCAGTAATCTGCCATTATTTTTGGGTACATCACTAGACAATTTTGATAAAGGAGTTATGTAATTCATTTATATAAAGGATAAAAAGCAGAGGGGCAAGAATAGTCAAGTTAGTCAAGTTAAAATTTGTATAGCGCACTACTCACACAGAGGGTCTCAAGGCGCTTGAGGGAGGGGGGGAGCTTTACAAATATCCAAGTTTTTAGTTGTTTTCTGAAGGAAAGGTGGTTCTGTGTGAGGCGGAGGTGGGTGGGGAGGGAATTCCAGGTCTTGGCCGCTAAGTAGGAGAAGGATCTTCCTCCCATGGTGGATCTTTGGATGTGTGGAATTGCGGCGAGGGCTTGATTGGACGATCGAAGTTGGCGAGTGGGGGTGTAGTAGGATAGGCGCGAGTTGAGGAATTCGGGTCCTAGGTCGTAGAGGGTTTTGTGTGCGTGGGTGAGGAGGCGGAATGTTATTCTCTTGTTGACGGGGAGCCAGTGGAGGTCTTTCAGGTGACTGGAAATGTGAGCTTGACGGGGGATGTCTAGGATGAGTCAGGCTGAGGCGTTTTGGATGCGTTGGAGTTTTTTCTGTAGTTTGGCTGTGGTGCCGGCGTAGAGGGTGTTTCCGTAGTCCAGTCGGCTTGTGACCAGTGCATGGGTGACCGGCTTTCTTGTTTCGGTGGGGATCCAGCGGAAGATTTTTTGGAGCATAGGTAGGATGTTGAAGCATGAAGATGAGACGGCGTTGACTTGTCTGGTCATTGATAGGGAGGAGTCCAGGATGAAGCCCAGGTTACGTGTGTGGTTCGTTGGTATGGGTGCGGTTCCCAGGGCCGGTGGCCACCATGAGTCGTCCCAGGCGGAGGGGGATGATCCTAAGATGAGGACTTCCGTTTTGTCCGAGTTTAGTTTTAAACGGCTGTTCGTCATCCATTCGGCTACTTCTTTCATTCCTTCGTGTAGGTTGGTTTTGGCGGTGTTTGGGTCTTTGGTGAGGGATAGGATCAGCTGAGTGTCGTCTGCGTAGGAGATAATGTTGAGGTTGTGTTGGCGCGCAATGGATGCGAGGGGACTCATGTATATGTTGTATAGGGTGGGACTGAGTGAGGATCCCTGGGGCACGCCGCAGATGACCTCGGTGGCTTCTGATCTGAAAGGGGGGAGGCGGACTCTCTGGGTTCTTCCGGCGAGGAACGAAATTACCCAGTCCAAGGCTTTTCCTTGTATTCCGATGTTGCTGAGGCGTTGCATGAGGGTGTTATGACAGACTGTGTCGAAGGCAGCGGAGAGGTCAAGTAGGATGAGGGCAGCAGTTTCTCCGTTGTCTAGTAGAGTTCGAATGTCGTCTGTTGCTGCGATGAGGGCGGTCTCGGTGCTGTGTTTGGCCCGGAAGCCGGACTGTGAAGGGTCGAGGGATTTGCTGGATTCGAGGAAGGCGGCGAGTTGACTGTTGACAGCTTTCTCAATGACTTTGGCAGGGAATGGGAGGAGCGAGATGGGGCGGTAGTTCTTGAGTTCAGTAGGATCTGCTGTAGGTTTCTTCAGGAGGGCGCTGAGTTCGGCGTGTTTCCAGCTTTCCGGGAAGGTGGCGGAGTTGAGGGAGCAGTTGATGACGTCTCGGAGATGGGGTGCGATAATGGAGTCTGCTTTGTTGAAAATGAGGTGGGGACAAGGGTCGGTTGGTGATCCTGAGTGGATGGTGTTCATTAGGCGGATGGTGTCTTCAGTGGTGATTGGGTTCCAGGCGCAAAGGTTGTTGGAGGGAGGTTTTAGTTCGGAGGTAGATGGGGTGGGCTGGTCTCCAAAGCTGTTATGAATGTCAGCGATTTTGTTCTGGAAGAACGAGGCTAGGGAGTCGCAGAGTCCTTGTGAGGGAGTGATGTCGTTGGTGCCGGCGGTGGGGTTGGTAAACTCTTTGACTATGTTGAATAGTTATTTGCTGTTGTGGGCATTGTTGTCGAGTCGTTCCTTGAATGCTGATTTCTTGGTGGATCGGATCAGTTGGTGGTGTTTGCGGGTGGCGTTCTTGAAGGTGGCCAGGTTGTCGGTGGTTGGTTCTTTTCGCCAGGCTTTCTCGAGGCTGCGACAGATCTTTTTGGATTTCTTAAGGTCATCATTGAACCAGGGGGCTTTTTTGCTGGCCTGCTTGATTAGATGTTTTTTCAGGGGTGCTAATTCGTCAGCGCTGTGGGTGATCCATTGTGTGAGGTTGGTGGCTGCTTGGTTTGGGTCCGATGATTTTGCGGGAGGGTTTTGGTGAAGCGATGTGATGAGCTGGTCGGTGGTAATTTTATTCCAGTTTCTTCGGGGAATTGGTTGTGGGTGGTTGTGGGTCGTGGTCTTATTGTAGTTGAAGTGTACGCAGCTGTGGTCCGTCCAATGGAGAGCTGTGGTGTGATTAAAGGAGATGTGCTTGCTGGAGGTGAAGATTGGGTCGAGCGTGTGTCCGGCACAGTAGGTGGGGGTATCAACAAGTTGTTTGAGCCCGAGATTGGCGAGGTTGTACAAAAGGGTGGTGGTGTTGTTGTCGTTGTTCTTTTCCAGGTGGAAGTTGAGGTCTCCCAGTAGAATGTAGTTCTCGGAGGGGAGGCCGTGAGGGCTGATGAAGTCTGTGATGTCTTCGCTGAATTGTGTGCGGGGTCCGGGTGGTCTATAGATGAGAGTGCCTCTGAGTGTGGTCTTAGGGTCAGTGTAAATTTGGAAGTGGAGGTGTTCTGCGGTTGTGAGGTTGTCATCGGAGCTGGTCGTGATGCGGATGGTGTTCTTATGAACGATGGCGATTCCTCCTACTGTTTGTTTGATGCGGTCCTTGCGTATGATTTTGTAGTCGTCCGAGATGGCTATGGCGATGTCGGGCGCTGATGAGGCGTTCATCCAGGTTTCTGTTAGAAAGGCGACGTCCGGCGATGTGGTGTTGAGTAGGTTCCAAAGTTCAATGGCGTGTCTGTGGACCGAGCGGGTGTTAAGCAGGATGCACTTTAGGTGGTTAGAGTCGGAGCTCTGTTTGGAGTTTGTGGATTTGGTGTGGGTCCTGATGTAGTCGAATTTGCAGGAGTGGCAGGTGAAGGGTCCATGGGTGTGGCCCGGGGCGGCTTGATGACAGTTTGGTAGTTGGCCGGGGTTCAGGGCTGAGAGGGTTGTGGCGTCGTACGTTATGCGGGTGGAGTGGATTTTGCGGGGGCCAGGGGGTCTGGCGCTGGGCGCGACCCAGGCGCAGACGGCGTAGACGGGCTTACCTTTGGCACACCTTCGTCACGCATGGGGCGCGTGAACGCTGCGCGCAAAAGCATCTGTCATATGTGGATAGTGGAGGGGGTGGGGGCAAGGGAGGAGCAGCTGGGAGGTGGGAGCGGGGTGGAGAGCTGGGCTGGGAGGCATAATAACAAACAACAAAATGGCAGCGAACCAAAAGCCTAACACGACGAGTTTGGGGCACAACCTGAATAATGGCTAGGAAATGGGCAATGGCACCGGCACAATCAGGCACAAATCGATTAAGCAGGCAAAGGCAGCAAAGCGCAATTGATTATTAATTAATGCACACTTTGGCAGTATAGCGCTACAATAAATTTAATCAGCAGTATAGCGCTATGATAAATGTAATCAACAATCAGGCACAAGTAAAAGCAGAAGCACTGCGAGCTATGCGCTGTTGATTTCACAAGCAAAGAGCAATCTGGCAGTATAGCGCTACGATACCAGATTCCAGGTCAGAGCAGGGAGCAGCGTGAGGAGCGACCGCTTCTGAGAAGCTCAGGACGGTCACAGCGCTAGAACAGGACGGTAGAGCCTAAACTTACAATGGGAGAGAGGAGCAGCTGGGAGGCGGGAGCGGGGTGGAGAGCTGGGCTGGGAGGCACAATAACAAACAACAAAATGGCAGCGAGCCAAAAGCCTAACACAACGAGATTGGGGCACAACCTGAATAATGGCTAGGAAATGGGCAATGGCACCGACACAATCAGGCACGAATCGATTAAGCAGGCAAAGGCAGCAAAGCGCAATTGATTATTAATTAATGCGCACTTTGGCAGTATAGCGCTACGATAAATTTAATCAGCAATATAGCACTATGATAAATTTAATCAGCAATCAGGCACAGGTAAAAGCAGAAGCACTGCGAGCTATGCGCTGTTGATTTCACAAGCAAAGAGCAATCTGGCAGTATAGCGCTACGATACCAGATTCCAGGTCAGAGCAGGGAGCAGCGTGAGGAGCGATTGCTTCTGAGGAGCTCAGGACGGTCACAGCGCTAGAACAGGACGGTAGAGCCTAAACTTACAGTGGGAGGGAGGAGCAGCTGGGAGGCGGGAGCGGGGTGGAGAGCTGGGCTGGGAGGCACAATAACAAACAACAAAATGGCAGCGAGCCAAAAGTCTAACACGACGAGATTGGGGCACAACCTGAATAATGGCTAGGAAATGGGAAATGGCACCGGCACAATCAGGCACAAATCGATTAAGCAGGCAAAGGCAGCAAAGCGCAATTGATTATTAATTAATGCGCACTTTGGCAGTATAGCGCTACGATAAATTTAATCAGCAATATAGCGCTATGATAAATTTAATCAGCAGTCAGGCACAAGTAAAAGCAGAAGCACTGCGAGCTATGCGCTGTTGAATTCACAAGCAAAGAGCAATCTGGCAGTATAGCACTACGATACCAGATTCCATGTCTGAGCAGGGAGCAGCGTGAGGAGCGACAGCTTCTGAGGAGCTCAGGACGGTCACAGCGCTAGAACAGGACGGTAGAGCCTAAACTTACAGTGGGAGGGAGGAGCAGCTGGGAGTCGGGAGCGGGGTGGAAAGCTGGGCTGGGAAGCACAATAACAAACAACAAAATGGCAGCGAGCCAAAAACCTAACACGACGAGATTGGGGCACAACCTGAATAATGGCTAGGAAATGGGCAATGGCACCGGCACAATCAGGCACAAATCGATTAAGCAGGCAAAGGCAGCAAAGTGCAATTGATTATTAATTAATGTGCACTTTGGCAGTATAGAGCTACAATACATTTAATCAGCAATATAGCGCTATGATAAATTTAATCAGCAATCAGGCACAAGTAAAAGCAGAAGCACTGCGAGCTATGCGCTGTTGATTTCCCAAGCAAAGAGCAATCTGGCAGTATAAGGCTACGATACCAGATTCCAGGTCAGAGCAGGGAGCAGCGTGAGGAGCGACCGCTTCTGCCAATGAAGATGTCTCCAGAGACTTCCCCATCATTGCTTATCCTCACCCGTGCTTTTAGATCCCTGTGCAAATACGCCAAAAAACAAACCAATGCCTCGTCCAACCCATAATTTAAAATAATTTCCCATAAACGCGATCTATTAACAAAATCAAATGCTGAGGTTAAATCCATAAAACCCAAATAAAGTGGAACTTTTTGTGCAACCGTGTATTTCCCCAAAATAAGATTCAAATTCAAGCACTGTTCCACAGTTCCAACATTGCTTCTGAAACCCAGGTGGCAACAATTTAAAATATGGTTGTCTTCCGCCCAGTTCCTAATATTGTTAAAGACAACCCTGCCCAAGATCTTCAAAGCATTGTCTATCAGAGAAATTGGGTGATAACAGCTGGGGTTGGATCTGTCACCTTTTGTAAAAATGAGCACAATAATACTAGTCGACCAAGTGCTCGGGATAGCTGCATTAGTCAAATTATTAAAAACATTACATAAAAGGGGAGCCCAAATGTCTGGTTCATGTTTTATAAGATCGATTGATAGGCCATCCGAACCTGGTGCTTTTCTCCCTAGACTTTGGTGTATGGCATCTTCGACTTCAGATATTGTTGTAGCGACCTTTAGGACTTGGGAACAGGTATAACTACTGGAGGTTTTGCAGCTCAGAGTGGGGGGTGGAGGGATCACGCTTCACATCCGGGAGACAATTAAAATCCTCGCCCCAGAGTCTGGGTCTTTGAGAAGCACCAGTGTTAGGGTATGTAAGAGAATTCACCCCATTTGAGTGTTGGGGGCATGGATTGCGATTAGTTTGAGGGGTTTACCATCTAGATGACCTTCTAGGATCACATATCTATCACCTGCGTCCACCCTCTGAGTTTCCACTATGTAGGATACCCCCGGTGCCGCCCAAATTAAGACCCCCTCGGGTGAAGGAGAATTCCGAGGTGCCATATACCTGCTCCCTCCATTTTGCATGGATTCTTTGTAATTCAGCAGCATTAATGTGTGTTTCTTGGAGCATGGCTATATGAATCGTGTTCTGTTTAAGAGAAGCAGAAATGTGATATTGTTTAAATATTGAGTTCATACTACGCACATTCCAGGTGATTATATGTATTGAGGAGCACGGGTTCTGTTAATACTCTCGATATGTCTTGCATTGTGTAAGGTCTGGGGGCCTTATGTGCTTTTTTTACATCTTTGTGGTGAGTAGGAGTCAGTTAGGCACTGCATATGTACATGTCGCACAGTGTTGCAACAGTTACAGAGCGGAACATTAGTAGACATCTCAGTTAACCATGATGACAATAAGCAAGAAAATGCCCCCGGGAACATAAGACCTGCCCATGAGTAAATCCCCAAACTGTGCATCTGCATCAATGTATTGCAAAGAAAGAGAAGCACAAAAAAAAAACAATGAATGTTAGAGTCCAGTTCGATTTTTGGGGTGCCAAGAACAAAGTCTGGGGCCGTCTGTGGCCCTAAGGAGGTTGCGATATTGCTCTGGTGTATCTCACCTCTTATCTGCCGGCCACAGATCAGTTTTTAGACGCATACATATAGTGTGGCACCAGAGAAGCTGCAGTTCCAGAAGACACAGTGATAAATCTTCTCTTGATCTGGGCCTAACTTTCGGACCCTGACTGCCCCCCCTTGCTGAAATGGAGTGAACTGCTTGAGTCCAATCCCTACTCCAATGGTAGTTCATATTGAAGGGGTGCAAAGGAGTTTGTGCTGTGTAGGGAGCTTCCACCACAGCTCTGGCATTTTCCTCAGCGACCTATATCTTGGATGGACTCATCCTAGGAGTACGATGCCTATGTCTTCCCTGTCTGAGTAGTAGCCAATCGTTTTCATGTGGATCCAAGGCAGGGGAAGGTAGCCTGTCTTTCATTTAGAGCCATGTCCACACATCCTCTGGTGAGTGGAAAATGTGAGTCTTGTCACCATCAATGACACGTAGCCTGGCAGGAAATAGAAGGGCATATTTCATGGTCAGTTCTCACAGGCACTGTTTAACGCGGGAGTACAACCCCCACCGGCGTTGCACCTCCATTGTGAAGTGAGGATAAACTGTGATGTGGGCATTTTCATGTGCTATAAGACCCTTGGTGCAAAAGCATTGTAGGAGTGGGTCACAGTCTCGGTAGTTGAGAAGTCGCTCTATGATAGGGAGTGGAGGAGCCCCAGGGTAATAGGGTCGTCCCAGCACACGGTGAGCCATTTCGACTGAAAAGAAGGCAGGCACCTTGATTTTCAGGATGTTCCGCCAAGAAAAACTCCACACTGGGGCATTCTGTTCGCTTATGAAAACCCCTGTGCTAACAACAAGGACCCCCTGATATGGATCAATATCCTGGGACAGGGTAAACAATGTATGTGAGGTAAAACTCCCAGGCATACAAACAAAATAGTGGCACACTAGACTAAGCAAACAAACTAGTTCAGTTTAGAAAATATACATATTTAATGTGATAAAAATAATGATAAAAATCAGTACATTAATCAAAATTGATAAAATAACATTGTATTAATACATATGTATTCACAGAAGAATTTAAAAAGAATAGATGGTTTCCTGTCGACGCGTTTCGACATATAGACTATGCCTTCATCAGGACTTTTACCATCAAATTGCTGTATAGTTCAGTTCGAAAAGACGATTTTGATTTTCCGTTTCCCTGCTGGTTATTTATTTGTTCCAAAATACAGGGTATGAAATCTTACTCTTCTCATGTAGCAGGGTCGTACAAACTGATATATAACTGGATATTCGGTTTTAATAATTTTTTTCAGGTTTCTTGAGTGGTTAGCTCTATTGCGGCTATAACTTTCAATTCTGTTATTCAGACGAAGGATTTCTTAAGGGTCCTTTAAACATCAATTACCTAACAGACGTAGCGTGGTGCCATAACGGTCCGTGGGCGTTCTCGTAGCTTGGTGATAGCGTATGCGGCTACGGCGTCACGTTATGCTGATATCTAGACTTCTCTTTTGGAGCAGTAGGCATGCTACAACTACGCACGCCGCATCTAATCAATAAATATACGAGAGTACAATGCCTCAGGATACACTGCTTAGCGGGTCGGTTTCCAAAAACGAACAACCTTATGAAAACCCATCAGGTGAATAGTATTACGCTGTGACCTACCCGTGGCGTCTTCTGCTCTGTGATGTAGGGCGAGAACCTCTGTCTCTAACTTCTTGAGGCACTCCTGCACATCCTGCAGTGAGAGCTTCACCGTTACAAGCATGGACTGCATGTTTATGATGAATAGCATGCAGCAGATGTGATAGAGTGTATGCAGCTCTCCAGTGAGGCCTTTGTGTTCCTGATGGCCTGAAGGACCTTTTCAAATTGGGCAGAGTGGGCAAGGAGCATCTTCTCTAGATGCTGAAGACTGTCAAGGATCTTGTCCATTGATGTGGAGTCCGTATCTGGGTCTGAGCCACCTGGTGGCAGTGGTTTATTGGGCTTTGTCTCCACCATCATGGACGTGCGCCAGAGTAAGTTCACGGGGAGAATATGAGAGCAAGCAATCTGGGCTCTCAGTTAGGTATATCACTGGTAATAATGACTGGTAGGTTAGTCGGATGCAGGGCACTGAGTGATGACAGGGAGGGAAGAACCCAGCAACGGGCCCTACCCCGGGAAGCGAAGCCCCACTGTGTATCACTAGAACTCCGACATCCAGTGCAATAGCCATGTGTATCACACCTTGGTGAGAGTGTGGCGAGCAAGTATAGAAAGCAAAGAAAATGTAGCTTTCAATACTTTCAAGATGACCACTACCTAGTGACACACAATGTGAATTACGTTGCCTGACTGACTGGCTGTGCTATAAGTACAGAAAGCACAGAAAACTTGGATTTCTTTGCTTTCAAGATGGCTGCTGTGTTGCATCATCACCTATGTAGTACCTGGTGAAGAGCAGTTCTCTCCAGAGGGGCACAAAGAACCTCGAGCAAGGATTACTAGGAAAGGGGCAGGCTGACGTGTTGCTAGCCAGGATGGCAGGCGGTCAAACTTAGTGCAGGGGTCTGCTTCTTCATGTATAGCAATTATATTGGAATGGAGCTGGGAGGATGCTGGAGGGGAAGAGGGAACAACGCAGGTTTTAGTGGGAGTTGAGGATGTAGGAGGTGGGAGGTGGCAAGGGAAAAGGGTAAGAAGAGGATTGCTGAGCGGTCAGGCTTAAGACAGCGAACAAGCACACCAGTCCAACCATTTTTATTACAGGGAGAAGAGCAACGTAGGGAGGTGGACTCGGCAGAGCTGGGTGCAGCTCTCTTATGCCGAGGTGAAGAGAGGGCCAGTACGACATGCCTGATATTGGCTGGGGATTCCTGTGCTGCATGCGCATTTAGGCCCAGTATGTCCTTGCTGACCCCAACATCTGGTGGGTCTGGAATGGCCTCAAGAGGAATTTTGATGGAAGGTCAATGTTTGGCTGTGGTCGACTGGCATGGACTGGGTAAATCAGCCCCACTGGTTGCCTGATGGCAGGCTAAGGGGGCGGCTTGCACAAGGGCAGTGTCACCAGCTGTAAGTACGGGCATGGGTTTGCCGCAGTTTTTGGAACCTCATGACCAGGATCTGTTAGATTACGAGGAGGACAACCTTGAACACGGCAAATTGATGGAAGAAGAACTCAGGGGAGTACCACTAATGTGATAATGAGTGTATTGCAAGGGCAAGCAGAGATGCCGGCAAGGCTTGTGGCGAGGCCAGTTGATTGGAGGAATCAAGGCCCCTGGTGAGGCCGAATGCATCCATGTGGGCGAAATGTATGCCTATGTGCATGATGATGAATCCACCCATAGTTTCCATTGGTGTGGGTGTAAGGGACCTGCAAGGGAGATAAGGGGAACACTTGCTAAAAGGGAAATATGTGATGGATGTGGGGGTACGCACCACAAAGTCAGAAGGCATTGGAAACTGTAAAGAAGAGAGTAGTACCATCAAGGGGGAGGAGGAAAGGGAGGACAGGGAAAAGAAGAAAAGAAGCTGACTATTAAGAGGTTGTCTGATGCTGGCCACAAAGGAGCACATTTGTAATAGAGAGTATGTTGAAATGCTCAAATTATTACATAGAGAGGTAAAGTCAAAGGAGGGCTTAAAAGAAGGGGAATACGAGCTGGCCTAACGGCCAATGGATCTTTGACTATCGAGAACAAGATGTCAGCCTTACTAATTTTTGCAAGTGTGTATTGCAAAAAATACCTGGAATGGTACGTTGCCATGTTTTAATACATGGACTTCATTAGGAAGGCGCAGATAACAGGGGGGAGGTATGCATGGGCCCAGTATAACGAGGAATTCAGGGCATGCTTGGCATGGGACCCGGAGGCTAAATGGGGGGAACTGGACATGACCTGTGGCAGCATACGATAGGGGGGCAGCAAAAGGAGGGGAGATGATATTCACTGCCAGTGGATTGCCAATAGTTTATCACTTATTTCAAGGGCACCCCACCAAGAAGGGGTTGGGGAACGCAGTTAAGAGCCAACAAGGGGCTGGGCGAATTTGCTGAGATTTCAAGTTCCACCATGAGTGTTCAAAATACGGGGGATGGCACCTCCTTGTCAGCTGTTTTGTGACAGGGTGGTTACCACAACCAGGGGAGAAACCAGTGGCAGCAGCCTGGCAATTTGGGAGAGGCAAAGCAGCATTTCACAGGTACCTGGGGCAGCAGTGGAACACAAGGGTCTGGGCTAAAGGGTTTGTAGTGGCTGGGGTGCTACGATCATCGTGAAGAAGCAGGAGTTTTGTTTGAAAGATTTCGGTGAGGGGTTTCATTTAGGGTACAAGGGGCCACAGGTCAGGAGGTGGAGGCATGATCTTCGATCAGCCAAATTGGCCATAGAGGTCTGGGAGGGTAGAATGGCGGGTCCCTTTCAGATTGGCCCATAGAGAATCTGATTGTGTCTCCTATTGGACTTGTGCCTAAAGAATAGGAAGGACACCTTAGACTAATACAGCACTTGTCTTGGCCTGAAGGAGGGTCATTGGATGATTTTATTGCGGAGGAAGTGGCCTAGGTGTCCTATTCCCAGTTAATGTGGCCATGCCACTGGTGATGACGGCGGGCTCGAATGCACTGATTGCAAAGTGTGATGTGAAATCAGCTTTTCGGCTGCTTTGAGTCCACCCAGAGGATTTTCAGCTCTTGAAAACCACTTCTAGAGACAGTGGTATGTGGTCCAGGCCTTGACAATGCATTACTCTATTTCCTGTGCATTGTTTAAATGCTTCAGCTCCTTTTACTAGTGTCTATTCACATGGTGCATAGGGCATCTGTTGGCCACACATTACATAGACAACTTCTGTTTTTGTAGGTCACCCTGGCTCTGCGAGCTGCCAGGTGGCTCCAGCTAGATTCCAGGGATGTGCAGGTTCTAAAGCTGATGAGAGTATTTGTGCTGGGATGCTTGCGATCACATTGCTTTCGGAGCATTACTCGTGCCGGGAGTGGAAAATGACATTGCAGATGTTGTGTCTTGTTCACAGTGGGGGAGATCCTGTGTGTTGGCCAAGGATGCCAACAGGACCCTGACACCCCTGCTTCAGCAGTTACTGTACGTAGGTGATGCCAGATGCTATAATTAGTGGTAGGGTTTCTCGTAGAATCCATGCGGGTCAGGTATGTTCTTGCCTGGAAGGAGTACCTGCAATATGGAGCCCAGCATTGTGACAAAATGTGGTTGCGGGCAGAGGATATCATCCAGTGTATTCTGGACATGATTGAAAGAGGTCTTTCGAGGACGGCCATTGTTTAGAAATTGGCGAGGATTGCCTTCATGGGAAAATTATTATGCAGCTATGCTCCATTGGTAGGTGAACTGGGGCGTAGACTTCTGTAAGGGTGGGCGTGGGAACAGGGCCCGTTGGGGTGAACACAGAAGCCGATCTCTTGGCATATATTGTGCAAAATTACAGCAACATTGCCTGAAGTTTACAGGGATGACTGGGAAACATGCCATTTTTCCACATTGATGTTGTGGAAGTTTTTTTAGGCATTTTGACCATCAGAGTTCCTGGCAAGGGAAGGTTTGGGTGGGTTTTGCTGGGAGGATGTTGTTAGGTGGGAGAGTAGGCTGGAGCTATGGCTTAGTCGTTCAAAAACAGATAAGCAGAGTCAAGGCAGACAGGTTATATTGCAAGCTGTGGAGACACTAGGCCTCTGCCCGGTTTGGTCGTCTTATCAGTGGTCTCTCTGTTGTGGAGAAGAGTTGGAGTGGTATTCAGCCGTCAATCGGGTGAACGGACTTCAGCGTATCAGCTACTGACACTATTGGGAAAGGCTCTACGGTGCCTGGGAGTAACAACAAAGGAATACGACACCCATTCTTTTTGTATTGGGGTATTGTCAATGGCAGGCAGCAGGGGCTGGGTGCAGAACAAAATCATGAGGCTTGACCATTGGTATTCGCAGTGTTATAGGTGCTATGTGAGGGGTTTGAATGAGGATATGTGCATGGTGGAGGTTTCTACGTAAAAATTGACTGCTCGTTTGTTACTCATAGGTTCAGTGGACTGTCCAGCGACAGAGGAGGTGGCCATATGGGTCGTGGGCCAGTCACTTGTGAAATGGGTGCAGGTTCAGGCACGGCAAAGTTATTTTGGACAGAATATGGGTTTTAATGAATGCCTTTTTAAAAATCTCCTGGAGGGGAAAGGGGGCATGTGGTGGTAAAAATTGATTAATTGTTTGAATGGCATGACGCTGGGTGGGAGGTGCCTAGACATATTGCTTTTTTTTTTAGAGAGAAAAATTTAGTTAGGAAAGAGGACTTGTCCTGATGAGTAGTTTGAAGAGGGGTTTACAGCTCATAAAAGAGAGGTGGTCAGGGTGCTTTGTCGTGTGGACAGAGTTTGTGCCTAGGAGGGCTTGGAGAGGAGCGTTGACACCTGGGGCAAGGGATAGAGCTCAAAGGAAAGTGAACCGTGAGATGGCTCATTTATGTAAGGGGATTGGTTTTGGCAGAATTTGCTAATTCAGATATAAGGTTTGATAAAGTGAAATTTTTTCAGGCCCATGGGGTGCATTTGTCTAGGATGGGTATGGATCTCTATTTTTGCGGAGATGAGGAAGGCGTTGGCCAGGAGTTTAAATGTGTCAATTAGTGGACCAAGAACCAGCTTAATGAGGTGGGGGGCAGAAAAAGGTTGTGTGGCCCACCCCCTTTTTCTGAGTGGCAGGGGCATGCAAAGTTTTCCAGGAGTTGGCAGAAGTTTGATTAGCATTGGCAGTTAGTGAACCCTGTGCAAGGAAAGTGTAGGCATGTAGTTCAAGGTCCAGTTTAGGATAATTGGTTATTTACTGTTTCATACTTGCCATACTTGCCTTGTGTGCGCTGCACTTTATGATTGCTATTTATGCAGGTAAGGTAAGTGACTCAAGAAGATCAGTCACTAACTGACCATGCTGAATCTTTGTCCCGTGGGAGGTAAAGAATCCTCTCTCCTTCCACAACTTTCCAAAACTATGTGCAACACCGAACGCGTACTGACTATCTGTGTACACATTCACTCTCTTTCCCTTTGACAGCACACATGCTCTAGTCAAGGCTATTAACTCAGCTGCTTGGGCTGAATTATGTCCAATATGTGCCGTCTCAACAATTGTGCATAGGGTGGTGACAGCATAGGCAGAAGTAGTTTCTCCATTTGGAAGCTCAAAACAAGAACCGTCCACCCATAGGATCCCGTCCGGGTCCTTGAGCGGAGTGTCCTTCAAATCAATCCTACCCTTCGTTTCTTCCTCTGTTCGGAGAAAACAATCATGCTTTTCCTGATCGTCTTTCTCATCTGGGAGTGGTAACAGTGTAGCTGGATTTAACGTGTTACATCTTTGGATATGTACATGGCTCGCTAAAAGTGTCAGCTCGTAACCAGACAAACAAGCACTCGTAAGATGCTGTGTCTTGGTTCTATTCAACAAAGTATCCACTGCTTGTGGAACCATAACAATAAGTGTGTTATCCAACACTAATTCGGCAGATTGTCTAATGGAAATTGCGGCAGCTGCCGTAGCTCTAAGACAACTGGGTAAAGCTTTAGCTACTGGGTCTAATGTAGCGGAAAAATAGGCACATGGCCTCTGCTTATCCCCGAATTGCTGTGTCAAAACTGACAACGCGCAACCTTCTCTCTCGTGAACGTACAATGTGAAGGACTTGCTATAATCTGGGGTACCCAACACTGGAGCGGAACACAGGGCAGTACGTAAGTCAACAAAACTTTTCTGACATTCATCCGTCCAAGGGAGCGGATGGGGCGTATCTTTCAACGTTAGTGCCACCAATGGTTTTGCCAGAAGTGAAACATTGGGAATCCATTGTCTACAGTAGCAAGTGATATCCAAAAAGGCACGCACTTCTCTCTGTGTCGTAGGTACAGACATCTGTGAAATAGCGTGAATACGTTCTGGAGTTAATCAACTTCCCTCTTTCGACAGGAGTCAAACATAGCCGGCCGGGCTTTTCTTCTAAACAGAATTGATTCCAAATTATCTAGTATAGCGGGGTCAAAGCTACCATTCTGGGGCCATCTCAAAACTCCACTATTTTTCGTATATATCGGCCCCATGTCTCGTAAAAGGTAATGGGACCAATACTGTGTTTCGAATAGAGCTCATAAGTGGGAGTTCCAACTGGGGGGATCGGGCATGATTCCTCCAACTGGGAATCCCTTGTACAACCCAAACAGCAAAATCTTCTAAATGTACTCAGCCCAGGCATTGTCACTTCTCTAGACTGATCACAAACAACAAGGGGTATAGATCAGTAAAACAGTACAATGGTACTTACCCCTTTGCTTCAGCTATTGCAATACCTGAATAAAACCCCAAAAATAAAACAAAACAAAGGTCTGTGGGAGCGACCCACCAAATACTTAACTAAGGATCGTTCTACACCAGCGAAGGTCCGTCTATCGTCTCGCTTTATTAAACGTCATCAGAAGGGTCCAATCCAAGGCAGGGCGACAGTCAGGGCAGCAGTCGTCAGCAGCCGTCGGAGAGGAGTAGCCGCGCTGTCAAAGACCTTCGGTCCACTTCCGACATACAGGGGTCGATCATGTGGTGCGCTTCCTCCGGAATTTTCTTGCGGGGCTCCTCACGACCCTTGGGCTCAACTGCTGCAGCTGAAGTCGCCCCACCTCGGGCGCCAGTTGGAGAACCGCAGCCTGAAGGCCCGGCGGCGCAGGGTACGCCTAATATCCCCGGGATTCAACTGCCTTGTCAAAACAGAGACACGGACTTTTCGTCTGGCGTAGAAGATGGCATTTATTAGCTGCAGCTAGTACAGTGGTCTTAGAAGTCGTCAGTGCAACGAGGTTCAAAAGAGACTGACACTTAACTCCGTGGCGCACAGGTTTATATACCATACAATACAATGTAAATTGCAATCACACAAGAGCATGAGCTATAGGCAAACGTTATAGACAATGTTTTAAGACCAAAGCAACTCAAGTTCCCAGTTCTGTTTGTCACTCAACCCCTTAAATAAATCACAAATGAATCCTCACAATTCGATTTACAAGTAGAGAAAACACAGCTGCGTGTTGTAGAAGGACAGTCGTGAAACAGTAGAATGCATGAGACGTGTAGCGAAGGACAGCAGATAAGATAACTAAAAGGAAACAATGGTGTGAACCAACATGTAGTCCGGACGGGGATTAATCAGCTCAGACAGGAATTAGTGTACTCGGCCAGACCCTGACACTCGTTAGTAAACATAAGCAAAGAAGCCACCTGACACGCAAAGGCAGAAACGACAAAAACATCATGTTCGCCGAGCTGCCTGAGTGAGGGCAACATAAAATGGCGGCGATCACAAAATGGAGGCTGAGCACGAACAAATTCGCAATTTACAGAACCTCACAGGCTGCTTCTGTGGGTGGCACAACCAGTGCTGCAAGCCACCAGCACTTGTAACAACAAAGGGAGTTTGGCCCATGCGGACGGAAGTGGGGTAAGGGCCCAAATTACTGTGTAAAAAGAAGGAACCCACACTTCGATAATTTCACACCATTGAACTTAAGGCTGAAAAAAGAGATAAACAAAGTTTAATATGTTTATCTGGGCGATTAGTTGCGCCGTTTTATTTTTCAATTTTGTCAAAAAGTAAAAAGTCACTTCGGTCTAGAGAAATCACAGTGTCTTGAACGTACTCACCACAAGCGTACGACAAGAAACTTAAATCAAACAGTGCATCAAAACACAATAATTTAACGCAACATACAACGTGAATTGTAAAAACATACTACTAATGAAAATTACAGTGTGCAAAAAAACATGTGACAATATTTCACAAAAGAAGGGGAAAAACGGTATATAACCATATATTTTGACATGACATGATCAGAAAATTGTTAAATTTGACCAATAAGGAGTCTATTGATGGATCTCCAAAAAAGAACAAAACGACCTCTCGGTAGCAGTGTTAGCAGGCTTGTAGTTCCTAACAATTTAATCTGTTTGTCAGAACTGAGGACTTGATCCTGTCCCCCTACGCGTTTCGAGTTTGTGAGGTGTCTTCTCAAACTCTCCTCAGGGCCAATTGAATTATTTTCCCCGTTTATTAAACCTATTCATAAAAAACACAAAGGTTTTTGGGACACTCGTTACTATTAGCTCCCATCAACCTACTCACGCTTTCTCGTATATACTACTTTAAAATCACACGTACCTCTGGGGATTGAGGTGATTCAATACATCCAACCCACATGTGTCGATCTCAGGGGGGTTGGTGGGTTCTGTGCGTGCAGGGAAAATCATTGGTTTGCTGCGATTTTCAAATCACTTTCCACATAGTTAACTGCAAGTAAAATGGGCGTATTACTCGCTGTTTTCAATGTGGGAAACATAACACTCTCCGATAGTGTGTGTAACCAATAATCACTTACTTTGTTATGATCAGCTTTTCGGAAATTAAGGTTGCCTTAGTTCAAAGATGATGCCGGGGGTTGTGCCGGTGGCCTTTCAACAGCGACCAGTGCCGTGAGTCTGTTGAAAAAAAGCACGGGCGGCAATTAGAAGTCACTCGGGAGCAACGAGCTCCTTTGCAAGGGCACGGAGCGCGCGCTGGGTGTTTACCAAAGGCTGCGCTAAGAACAATGCCCGGGTCGGCTTTCCTAATATTGAACGCTAGTTCCTTATTTGAAATGTATTTACATCTTGTTCGGGCTTCGCCTTGTAACGCGCTGTCAGTTAGCTGAACGGTTGTCCTACCTTGCAGCTAAGCAGCGTTCTTCACTTCCTCATTCCTTCACTGAAAGTGAATGCGGATTCGGTTGCCTCAGTGATTCAAAGGGGTTGAGCTCATCCTGAATGAGCCAATCAGAAGGGGATTCTTTTACGTTCTCATACTGGTGCATTGTGGGGCCTGAAGTCCCTTTAATGGTGAAGCCGGAATTACAGTCTAGAAACTTCACTCATTGAGTTCAACCCGGTATTTATGGTGTTAAACCGGAGTATCAAGTGGGCTTCTTTTCGTAGAAGCAAATTTCTACGAAAAGAAGCCTACTTGATACTCCGGTTTAACACCATAAATACCGGGTTGAACTCAATGAGTGAAGTTTCTAGACTGTAATTCCGGCTCAACTCCTTTGAATCACTGAGGCAACCGAATCCGCATTCACTTTCAGTGAAGGAATGAGGAAGTGAAGAACGCTGCTTAGCTGCAAGCTGACAGCGCGTTACAAGGCGAAGCCCGAACAAGATGTAAATACATTTCTAATAAGGAACTAGCGTTCAATATTAGGAAAGCCGACCCGGGCATTGTTCTTAGCGCAGCCTTTGGTAAACACCCAGCGCGCGCTCCGTGCCCTTGCAAAGGAGCTCGTTGCTCCCGAGTGACTTCTAATTGCCGCCCGTGCTTTTTTTCAACAGACTCACGGCACTGGTCGCTGTTGAAAGGCCACCGGCACAACCCCCGGCATCATCTTTGAACTAAGGCAACCTTAATTTCCGAAAAGCTGATCATAACAAAGTAAGTGATTATTGGTTACACACACTATCGGAGAGTGTTATGTTTCCCACATTGAAAACAGCGAGTAATACGCCCATTTTACTTGCAGTTAACTATGTGGAAAGTGATTTGAAAATCGCAGCAAACCAATGATTTTCCCTGCACGCACAGAACCCACCAACCCCCCTGAGATCGACACATGTGGGTTGGATGTATTGAATCACCTCAATCCCCAGAGGTACGTGTGATTTTAAAGTAGTATATACGAGAAAGCGTGAGTAGGTTGATGGGAGCTAATAGTAACGAGTGTCCCAAAAACCTTTGTGTTTTTTATGAATAGGTTTAATAAACGGGGAAAAGAATTCAATTGGCCCTGAGGAGAGTTTGAGAAGACACCTCACAAACTCGAAACGCGTAGGCGGACAGGATCAAGTCCTCAGTTCTGACAAACAGATTAAATTGTTAGGAACTACAAGCCTGCTAACACTGCTACCGAGAGGTCGTTTTGTTCTTTTTTGGAGATCCATCAATAGACTCCTTATTGGTCAAATTTAACAATTTTCTGATCATGTCATGTCAAAATATATGGTTATATATCGTTTTTCCCCTTCTTCTGTGAAATATTGTCACATGTTTTTTTGCACACTGTAATTTTCATTAGTAGTATGTTTTTACAATTCACGTTGTATGTTGCGTTAAATTATTGTGTTTTGATGCACTGTTTGATTTAAGTTTCTTGTCGTACGCTTGTGGTGAGTACGTTCAAGACACTGTGATTTCTCTAGACCGAAGTGACTTTTTACTTTTTGACAAAATTGAAAAATAAAACGGCGCAACTAATCGCCCAGATAAACATATTAAACTTTGTTTATCTCTTTTTTCAGCCTTAAGTTCAATGGTGTGAAATTATCGAAGTGTGGGTTCCTTCTTTTTACACAGCAAGCCACCAGCAGCATTTGATTTACAAGCCCTGGGCCCAAGCAGTGCACTGTACTAGGGTCTGACCAGTAAACCAAACCAGCCAATCATGGAGTCACTAATCCATGCATCAATTTACAATAGGGAGAGCATATGCAATTTAGCACTGATCAGCAGTAGTAAAGTGCCCAGAGTCCTAAAACCAACAAAAACAGGTCAGGCAAAATGCAGGAGGAAGGCAAAAAGTTCAGGGATGGCCCTGCAAACGGGGGAAAAGTCCAACATTGAGGAGTTTAGGAAAATGTCTGTTAATGTACACAGATATACATATTAGATAGATGTTATAACCGGAGGTCTCTGGTTGGCACAGGTATGCACTTGTGACAAGCAAGGACCCTCAGCTGCACGTCAGGGTAAGGGAACTACTCCTTCGAATAACCCCTGCTCAACCTCTAGGTAGTGTGGCGGGAGCAGACAAGGCTAATCCTCAGGGCGATAGTAAGTTAAGCATTCATGATCACACACAGTAAACCCACTGACCCTCCACAAATGGACACCAGTCGTATGGTTGTATCAAAAATACGTATACTTTATATAAAAGATAGATTCAAGCAGGATTATCACAAGACCAGAATAACGTTTAGTAAATTGAGGTCACCAGATCACAATAGGCAAACGTAGTCTTTCAGTGTTCGTTGTTTAGCAAGGTACGATGACAGGGAAATAAGAACGTTGAGGACCCTGGATCCGATATGAACTCGAGACGGAGTTCAAGTGTACCTTGCTGGTGGAAGTCTGAGGCGTTCCAGGCGTGGCTACTTGTGAGGGTGGACCCCGAACGAGGCCGACGGTTCTCCAGAGGATCTCTCCGGCTCAGTTCCCCTCGAGGAGCGAGGTGAAGGAGCTAGACTGTGGAGGGTTGCGGCGATCCGGGATCGATGCAGCTCACGAGGCGAGGCGCCGTTCAGGCCTGCGGGGCGTACTACTTCTTAGCACGCCAGGTCTGACTCGTGGATCTGTGAGGGGCGTCGAGTTCTCGGGAAGACGGGTGCAGCACCAGGCTTCCGGTACCACGGTATGGGGAGGCCTTTCTTGAGGTGCGGCACGGGCTATGGTATGCAGGAGCGCAAAGCGAGACAGTCGGGTACATTACGACGTACGGACCGTCCCAGGCTATGAGATGTTCACCGTGCAGATTCCGGCTGGAGAAGATGAGAGGTGCGAAGCTCGCTCCGTAAGTGGCGAGGTGACAGGAGAGCAGGCGGCCTGGCACTGAAGCGGAGAGCGGCTCAGGGATGAGCGGGACTCTCTACGGCGGGGCGACCAAGCTCCGAGCTGTCACGACCTGGGTGAGGGCGAAGGCACCTGAGTCACAACTCTGGCGAGGGAATAAGGACTGAGGCCCAACAGTAAATGGCCACAAGCAGGTAGAACCCAATGGTCCTGGGATTCCGTTCAGGGGGCAAGCTCTCGATCAAGCCCTTGGAGATCGTTTCAGGCACAAGTCTACAAAGTCCTCTCTGGTCCTTTCCTCTCCGTTCTCAGCAAGGCACCACTGCAGGCCAGTCTTACAGGATACAGACTGGTTTCCGTCCTTCAGCTTCTCTTGGTCCTTCTAGTCAGGCAGAGGTTCGTCATGGTCAAAACTGGATCTGATTTGTAAGGAGCGGAACTCCTATATTTATACTGCATTTCTTTTGTCTTTGCAGGCCAGAGGGCCTGAGCCTGGTTCAACCCGGTTCTGAAGTACTTTGTTGACAGGACGCTGCCGTCTTCTTTCAGGGTGCAGGGCAGAGACATCAGACGCTCCGCAGGAGGTAGAGCCAGCATTGTGGGGGTGGAGCACAACCCTATTCAGAGTCAAGGACTACTCCGCCCACCCATCCTGGTGTAAGCACCCCATTCACCACCTGGAGCACCTGACTATCCCCTGGAATCTCCCAGCCCTGTTACTCACACAAACCCAGACAGCAGATACACATCCTGGCAGAGGCAGGCTGAACAGTTAGGCGAGCAAAGGCTATCTTTCTAAAAGTAGCATTTGCAAACACAGGATATTAAAATAAACCTTACTAAAGGAAGTATTTTATTATTCTGAGTTCAGGCATACTAAACTCGACCTGCTACCGTGTTCCCTGAGCCTGCCGGGACTATAGGGTGTAATAGCTCCGACAGCTCATCTGGCCTAGGAGAACAGGTAGCCCTTCAATAGTGAAGAACGAGAAAGGGCGGTAATTCACTACTAGGACATGCCACACTCTAGCCTTGTCCTATCTTACGCTTACAATGCACCCTGCCCGTAGGCCTACCATAGGGGTGACTGATATGAAGGTGAGGGAAGATTCTGGGACTGGTAAGTGTGGGCACTTGCACAGTCAGTGTGATAGTATGAGACTGTACGCAGGGTCAGCAATGGCGGAACCGAGACATATCTTACGAGGCCGCTTCTGTGGGTGGTGCAACCAGCGCTGCAGGCTCACTAGCAGCATTTGTATCTACAAGCCCCGGCACGCCTCGTGCACTTTACTGGGGACTAACAGTAAACCAAATAATCCAATCGTGGAAATCAATTACACATACACTTTACATTGGGAGCACTTGCACTGCGGCATGGATTGGCCATGGCGCAGTGCCCTGAGCATCGAACACCAGCAAAACATCTGAGGCACATCAGCAAAAAGTGGAAGGGAGACTCACGCCAAGGTGCCAGGTCTAACAATAGAGGTCCTTATTATGAGTGCGCTGTAGGTTAGATTTAGCCAGAGAACAGGAATTATCCTTTACTGTTTTTCACATGGAGATTTTCAGATCTGTGTGTGAAAATCCAGAGGAAAACATGTGAGATTCCACACAGCACAATTGACCAGTTCACCAAAAGCATGCAGTTTCCTTTATTTCTCACCCCCAAAATGACCTTGTCTCCTGTAATGGTAATTGCAGAGTGGGGAAATAGAAGTAGATTTGAACAGGCCACTCATAATGAAATGGGCATTTGCTTCACAGGGCCAAGGCACGTTCCCGACAAATTAAAAACAACTTCAATAGCAACATCAATGCTAAACTGTCACAGCAACTACACATTAGGTACATACTGACCAACAAAATCGAGCTCGGGTTAAGTCCTCTACTCTTTTTATACAAATAATTTTCTCAACAAGTGGCCCTAGGCATTAAATGTGTCACTCACTTGCAAAGTATTAACTGTGCAATGTGTGGGTGAAAACTAAAATTTGAATGTATTAAAACAACACGGCATATCACAACTTTGTGCCAGGTAACATCAACATTGTAGTTACTTGTAATCAAAAAGAGCTGGTTCAGAGGTATTTCCCCAGATTACTGAATGGGTACTAAATGTCCTTGTCAGTCAGCAATCCTTTTTACCATGGACACTTCAACAGTGCGACTGCTGATGGCATTTGAGGGAGCAATTAGGTATAATCCATTATACTTTCGTTAAGTGCCACTTTTAGCCACTGAAAGCCCTGCTCTTATAGGAGACTGGGGTTACATCGCTAACTACTGTAGCGACAGGAGTTGAGAAAAAATTCAACTTATAAAATGCAAATACCTAGATGGAAGTCTGCTTTCCACAGCCACAGCAGACCTCAATCGACACGTGAGCTTCTGGTTGCATGGCTTTACGAATGGGACCCTGCCTCATGGTTATTGCTGAGGCAAGATTTTGGCGAATCCTTCTGATCAGAGCCCTTTGATTAGTGGTCAATTGATACATCAGATACAGCGCCTAGAATTAGCCAAATTACAACTCAGACACTGAAGCAACACTTCTGATGAGATTCAACGGTAAGTGACATATTTAACACTATGGGGCAGATTTATGTTAACTGGCGCATCCCCAGGGATGAGCCAGTTAACGTGCGGCACAGTGCGCCACAGCTCCGCCACCCATGGTGCGCTGCATTTATAATGCGGCGCACCATGGTGCAAAAACGGCACAGATGCGTGACGCATCTGTGCCGGAAACGTGGCGCATTGCTGGAGTTGCATCGCAAGCGCGACGCAGCTCCAGCAAGGCTCGGGGGTACACAATCTGCACAATGCTGCGTCAAGACCTACGCCTGCTTCAAGCAGGCGCAGGGTTTTGACGCAGCATTGCCCTGAAAGTGACTGAGTGAAATCTCATAGATTTCACTCAGCCACTTTCAGGAGGCGTTCCTGCGCAGGAACGCCCCCCCTGCGCAGGAACGCCTCCTTATGGCGCAGTGCTTTACAACGTGACGCATCTCCTAGATGCGTCACGTTGTAAATAGGGCGCATTGTTTGCACCGCAGTTGCGTCAAAAAAAGTGATGCAATTGCGGCGCAAAGAGGCGCAACAGCCTCATAAATCTGCCCCCATATTTCTAAACAGATTGTATTGTTTTAAAAATCCGAAATACTAACGTGCTGAATGATCATTTTATTTTAATAACATGGTGCACTTCTTATAAGCATCATTTTAAAACATTTCAAACGTCTACAGTTCGGCACAATTCCTGCCAGTTGACGTGCTTGTTTTAAACTTGGACCACAAGTGTGTGTGTCATAGTTTCTTAACAGGAAGCCGATTGCTTCGGTTAGAAATTGAAACTGTGCGAGTACTAGACACATAGAAAAGCATGACTCATTTATTTTACCCTAGTCTGTTTACGTACACTTGAAAGGGATTGAAAGCTGCTATGACTTATACAGTGGAGTTGGTTTTCAACTTTAAACATGCTGTTTTTCAAGTTCAAATTGTCATCCCTAGATAAATATAGATTATAACAAACCAAAAATAAAAGGGTGGGTGCCCAAATCCACAGTACAACTAACCACAATTGCAGAGGGTTTCTTTGCTTTCAATAGATAAACAGCAAATTAGTCAGTTTAAATAGCTGGTTGTGGTAAAATGAGTGTATTATTGGACAGGAACACTTCGTCAGGATGATCCAAACAAGTCAGAATTTAGCCAGCCTGGCCACATTAAATAAAGCATTGAACAGTTTCTTGTTTAATTCCTGGCGTGCCCTGTTTTTTCGAATCCTATTATTATAGTTTGGAGGGCCCTACGCTGGTCCTTTAGGAAAGTCAAAATATTGTATTGGTTTTCAACCTTTGAAAACCCACTAAGCTAAGCAGAATGCTGAGTGTCTGTTTTACAATTCCCGAGCAGTGACTCTGTATTTTTGGAATACCGCAGTTAATATTCACTTCTGAATCTAAACCTCAGATGCCTGTTTGTGTGTTTTTTAATCAACCCTTGTATGTTTGGTAGTAAACATGTGCATGTAATCGATTGTCTGCATTGCAGCATGTTTCAAACGATGGGAAAGCTTAATTGAGTGATAAATAGGCTTTTAATATATTACTGTGGGGAGACTTTCCAATGATAATTAAACACGTAGGTTCACCTAGAGAATGGATCTGGGGCTCCATTCTCTTTTATCTCCAATTCCCTATCATTTCACCACTTTATCATACAATCAGATATCTGCCATTGTTTTTATAACTCAGGCCGACGACATCCCGCCTTGGCAAGACCTATGCGACTCGCTGGCTACCTTCTTCCACCACAAGATCACGGACATCCACGACAGCTTCAACGCCACGACCGCACCAACGACTTCCGCCCCCACCACCACCACACGTACAACCATCTACTCTCCTGGACAAGCGTCAACGACAAGGACACCAGCGAGATCATGAAGACCATCCACTCCGGCTCAACGCTAGACCAATGCCCCCACCACATCTTCAAAAAAGCCAGCTCATCCATCGCACCCCATCTCTGCAAGGCCATCAACAAGGTCACTGAGAAAATTGGCAACAAACAGCTGACCCCCTACCTCGAAGACAGCAACAACCTGGACCCAACCTAGTCCGGCTTCTGCAGCAACCACAGCACCGAAACCACCCTCATCGCCGCCACATATGACATCAGGAACCTGCTAGACAATGGAGAAACAGCAACCCTTATCCTCCTGGACCTGTCAGCCGCCTTCAACACGGTCTGCCACCGTACCCTACGCACACGCCTACACAATACCGGAATGCGAGGGAAGGCCCTGGACTGAACCACATCTCTCCTCTCCGGCAGAACTCAGAGCATCTGTCTCCCCCCCTTCTACTCCAATGCCACCGAGATCATCTGCAACATACCCCGGGGCTCCTCCCTCAGCCCAAGGCTGTTCAATATCTACATGGCACCCCTCGCTCACGTCGCCCGTCAACACAACCTCAGCATCATCTCCTATGGCGACGACACCCAGCTGATCATCTCCCTCACAAAAGACCCCCACACAGCCAAAACCAACCTCCACGAAGGAATGAAGGCCTTCGCCGACTGGATGAGGAACAGCCGACAGAAGCTAAACTCCGACAAGACGGAGGTCCTCAACCTTGGATCCACCACTTCGGCCTGGGACGACTCCTGGTGGCCGACCACACTGGGAACTGCACCAACACCCACCGACCACGCACGCAACCTAGGGGTCATCCTAGACTCCACCCTCACCATGACTAAGCAGATCAACGCCATCTCCTCCTCCTGATTCAACATCCTCTGAATGCTACGTAGGATCTTCAAGTGGATCCCCACTGAAACAAGAAGAACAGTCACCCAGGCCCTCGTGACCAGCAGGCTGGACTACTGTAACGCCCTCTACGCAGGAGCATCGGCCAAGCTCTGGTTGACCACTGCAACACATTCAGAACACCTCAGCACGTCTGATCCTCAACATCTCCCGCTGCAGTCACATCACTCCCCACCTGAGAGACCTACACTGGCTCCCCGTCAACAAAAGGATAACCTTCAAGCTCCTCATCCACGCACACAAAGCCCTCCACGCCATGGCCCAGTGTACCTCAACAGACGACTCAGGTTCTACATAACCCTGGGCGTAGTTCGCGGAGCCGCACTCCGCGGAGCTACGCGAAGACGCACTTGCACTCCGCGAACTACGCATAGCTCTGCGAGCATGCGTAGTAGCTTGCTTGACCCGTTCGCGAGCCATTTTTCATCTTCGGGAGCGCCGTGGAACTCTGGAACCTGCTCGACACCACATCTCCAGACGTCGCCTTCCTCACGGAAACATGGATGAACGCCTCCTCAGCGCCCGACATCGCCGTCGCAATCCCGGACGGATACAAGATCACCCGGAGAGACCGCGTCAACGAGACAGGAGGAGGCATCGCCATCGTCCACAAGAACACCATCCGCATCACGACCAACTCAGACGACACCCTCACAGCCGCTTAACATCTTCACTTCCAGATACACACCGACCCCAAGACCACACTCAGAGGCACCCTCATCTACAGACCCCCAGGACCTCGCACACAATTCAGCGAAGACATCGCAGACGTCATCAGCCCGCACGCCCTCGTCTCCGCTGACTACATCCTCCTAGGGGACCTCAACTTCCACCTGGAGAACAACAACGACAACACCACCACCACCCTGCTGGACAACCTCACCAACATCGGACTCATGCAACTGGTGAACACCCCCACCCACTACGCCGGACACACGCTTGACCAAGTCTTCTCCTCCAGCAAGTACATCTCCTTCAGCCACTCCACCGGACTCCACTGGACATACCACAGCTGCGTCCACTTCAGCTTCAGAAAGACCACGACTCACCCCCACCCGCAACAGGTTCCCCACAGGAACTGGAACAAGATCACCACCGACCAGCTCACCACTTCACTGAGCCAGAACCCTCCCGCCAGCTCAACGGACCCCAACCAAGCAGCCAACAACCTCACACAGTGGATCACCAATTGCGCTCGCCCAACCAGCCTCGACCACTCGCAGTCCGGCTTCCGCGCCAACCACAGCTCCGAGACCGCCCTCATCGCAGCCACTGACGACATCCGAGCCCTGCTCGACAACTGGGAAACAGCGGCCCTCATCCTCCTGGACCTCTCCGCAGCATTCGATACGGTCTGCCACCGCACCCTAGTGCAGCGCCTCAGCAACATCGGAATCCAGGAGAAGGCACTGGAGTGGATCATCTCGTTCCTCACCGGAAGAACCCAGAGAGTCCGCCTCCCCCCGTACAGATCCAAGGCCACCGAAGTCATATGCGGCGTACCACAAGGATCATCACTCAGCCCCACCCTCTTCAACGTCTACATGAGCCCCCTCGCAGCCATCGTACGCCAACACAACCTCAACATCATCTCCTACCCCGACGACACCCAGCTGATCCTCTCCCTCACCAACGACCCAGGAACCACCAGAACCAACCTACATGAAGGGATGAAAGACATAGTCGAGTGGATGAGGAACAGCCGCCTGAAACTGAACTCAGACAAGACGGAAGTCCTCATCCTTGGATCATCACCCTCTGCCTGGGACGACTCCTGGTGGCCCCCTGCCCTGGGCAGCGCACCCAAACCAACGGACCACCCACGCAACCTGGGCTTCATCCTGGACTCCTCCCTCTCGATGACCAGACAAGTCAACGCTGTCTCATCATCATGCTTCAACATCCTACGCATGCTCCGAAAGATCTTCCGATGGCTCGCCACCGAAACCAGGAAGACGGTCACACAGGCACTCGTCACCAGCCGACTGGACTACGGAAACACCCTCTATACCAGAACCACAGCCAAACTCCAGAAAAGACTCGAACACATCCAGAACGCCTCCGCACGACTCATCTTCGACATCCCCCGACACAGCCACATCTCCGGACACCTGAGAGACCTTCACTGGCTCCCCGTCAGCAAGAGAATCACGTTCCAACTTCTCACCCACGCACACAAGGCCCTCCATGACCTGGACCCCAGGTACCTCAACAACCGCCTGACCTTCTACACTCCCACCCGCCAGCTACGATCGACCAGCCACGCCCTCGCCGCCGTGACACGCATCCGAAGATCCACCATGGGAGGAAGATCCTTCTCCTACCTGGCAGCCAAGACTTGGAACTCCCTCCCCATCCACTTCCGCCTGACCCAAGACCACCTCTGCTTCAGGAAGCAACTCAAGACATGGCTGTTCGAGCAGTAGCGGACCCCCCTCCCCCAAGCGCCTTAAGACCCTCTGGGTGAGTAGCGCGCTATACAAATATCCTGATTGATTGATTGATTGATTGCCTGCATGCTCGGGATGTGTAGCGCGCGAAGTTACCCATGAGGTTTGTCCCGCCCGCTCGCGTCCCCTTATTTCCGGTCACTACTAACGTGTTCGCGAGTTATTCTGTGCCAGATTGCAGTTTCTGCATGTTCGGCAACTCGATCTTACCGACAAGCATCCTTGCGCACGCGAAAATGCTATTGAGCGCGCGAGAACTACGGTACGCAGCAGTTTGCGGAGTATTCGACAACTTCGCGTTCTTCGCGGAGCGCGGAGTTGCCGAAACTCCGCAAACTCCGCAAACGGAGCGTAGTTCTTCGCCCAGGGTTAGTTCTACACCCCCACCCACAAGCTCCGCTCTGCCGACCTCGCCCTAGCCGCTGTCCCCCGCACCTGAAGAACAACAGCTGGAGGCAGATCCTTCTCCCACCTCGCTGCCAAGACCTGGAACACTCTCCCCACCAACCTATGGCAGACCCAAGCCCTACTAGCCTTCAGAAGACTACTCAAGACCTGGCTCTTTGATCAGTAGCGGCACCCCCCCCCCTCCCCCAGCACCTTGAGACCCTCACGGGTATGTAGTGCACTCTACAAATGCCCTGATTGATTGATTGATTGATTGACTACTGACCAGGGCTAAAGTGCATGTGTGCTGGTTTGATTGATGTATCCACAATTGGCACATTTAAATATATGTCATTTAATAAAGTGCATTACATGTGCCCAGAGCCTGTAAATGAAATGTTACTAGTGGGAGTGCAGCATTGCTTGTGCCACCCAATCAAGTAGCCCTTAAACATGTCTCAGGTCTGCCATTGCAAGGCCTGTGTGTACAGTTTACAGTGCCATGTCGACTTGGCATTGAAAACCCCCTTGCCAGTACCCAAACTCCCTTTTTACTATATAAGTTACCTCTAAGGTAGGGGATATGTAGCCCATAGGGCAGGGTTCTATGGAATCAAAAAGATTGGAAATGTACTTTTAAGTTTTTACATGTCCTGGAAGTGAAAAACATCCAAATTCGCTTATCACTACTGTGAGACCTGCCCCTCTCAGATAAGCATGGGCGAAAAATCCGTTTTTCAGGCGAATTTGCAGATTTTTGTTGATTTCGCAATCCGCGAATCGTGCGAATTTACCCAACAATCGGCAAATTCGCAAGCTACGAATTATTTCGCTTGGTCGCACTTGAAAAATACAATATCGCGCACGCAGCGTTGACTCTGAGCCTGCCGAGTTGTTTTTTTCCCGGTTTTGCGTATGCTGCGCCATTTTTGATCTTGCTGCGTAATCGCGCAAGAGTTTTTTGAACGCAATTACGTCATCGCGGCTTGCCATCTTGCACGACGAGAGTTTGACAACGCGAGTACGTCATAAATGCCCGCGACGGCGCAGCTGACTTCCGGCGGGATGTTTGAACAGCTTGCGTTCCCGAAATTGCAAAAATTGCAATTCTGCACAAGAAATCCACCGCAGGAAGCATAAACCTTGTGAAAATAATGATTTTGATCAGAATAACTCCTCAGATTGAAATTTGGCTGCACTTTTTGGTGCAGGAGTCCATTTTTTGGGGTGGGGTGGGAGGAAGGAAGTGCCTAAGAGTCTCCAACTTCCTGTTCCTGTCCAGCAGGCTCCTCCCAGTGCTTTGTCCATGTACTGGCCACTTTTCATTTGGCTGTTGAGCTGGAAGGATTACTTTTTCTTGCTGCTGGTGGATATTTGTATTTGAGGACTTTTTGGACTTTGGAGTTTGGATCACTTTTGGACTTGAGATTTTACAAGTAAGTTGGTGTTGTTTGTTTGGGGCATTGCAGTTGAGGCAACTCCAGTTCTAAAACTTTTTTCACAACTTTAACAAAATATATATTGTGGTGGGTAGCTAGCCACAGTATCCAGTAGGCCCAGGGTTAGTCATGGGTGCATGATACAACAGTTTCTCTGATTTTTTTTAACTTAATTCTCATTTATGTCATGGAATTTTAGCTCACTGTTATATGTTTTATTTTTTTTATTTTGTGGTGCCTGTAAAGTCTCACTAGCCAGTAGGCCCAGGGGTAGTGAGTGGTGCATGGACCTAGTCTTTCTGTGGGGTGCCTTGAATTTAAACATCATTGAGGGCATGGATGGCATGGGATTGTGGTGATTTTTATGTGTTTTTCGATTTTTGGGGGTGTTGTTGGGACTGGCCATGTGGGTGGGGGCCATTTTGAGTGCTGGTACAGGCAGGGCCTGGCCATGTGCTGGGGGGCAAGGGGCCATTTTGAAGGCAGGCAGTGTTCTCAGACCTGCACCATTTTGCCTAGCTTTCATCCATTATGCCCAGGGGTACTCAGTGGTGCATGGGCCTACTCTTTCTGTGGGGTGTCTTGAATTTAAACATCATTGAGGGCATGGATGGCATGGGATTGTTGTGATTTTTATGTGTTTTTCGACTTTTTGGGGGTGCTGTTGGGACTGGCCATGTAGGTGGAGGCCATTTTGAGTGCTGGTACAGGCAGGGCCTGGCCATGTGCTGGGGGGCAAGGGGCCATTTTGAAGGCATGCAGTGTTCTCAGGCCTGCACCCATTTTGCCTAGCTTTCATCCATTATGCCCAGGGGTACTCAGTGGTGCATAGGCCTAGTCTTTCTGTGGGGTGTCTTGAAGTTAAACATCATTGAGGGCATGGATGGCATGGGATTGTGGTGATTTTTATGTGTTTTTTGACTTTTTAGGGATGTTGTTGGGACTGGCCATGTGGGTGGGGGCCATTTTGAGTGCTGGTACAGGCAGGGCCTGGCCATGTGCTGGGGGCAAGGGGCCATTTTGAAGGCAGGCAGTGTTCTCAGGCCTGCACCCATTTTGCCTAGCTTTCATTCATTATGCCCAGGGGTACTCAGAGGTCCATGGGCCTAGTCTTTCTGGGGGGTGTCTTGAATTTAAACATCATTGAGGACATGGATGGCTTGGGATTGTGGTGATTTTTATGTGTTTTTCAATTTTTGGGGGTGTTGTTGGGACTGGCCATGTGGGTGGGGGCCATTTTGAGTGCTGGTACAGGCAGGGTCTGGCCATGTGCTGGGGGGCAAGGGCCATTTTGAAGGCATGCCGTGTTCTCAGGCCTGCACCCATTTTGCCTAGCTTTCATCCATTATGCCCAGGGATACTCAGTGGTGCATGGGCCTAGTCTTTCTGTGGGGTTTCTTGAATTTAAACATAATTGAGGGCATGCATGGCATGGGATTGTGGTGAGTTTTATGTGTTTTTAGATTTTGAGGGGTGTTGTTGGGACTGGCCATGTGGATGGGGGCCATTTTGAGTGCTGGTACAGGCAGGGCCTGGCCATGTGCTGAGGGGCAAGGGACCATTTTGAAGGCATGCAGTGTTCTCAGGCCTGCACCCATTTTGCCTAGCTTTCATCCATTATGCCCAGGGGTACTCAGTGGTGCATGTGCCTAGTCTTTCTGTGTGGTGTCTTGAATTTAAACGCCATTGAGGGCATGGATGGCATGGGATTGTGGTGATTTGTATGTGTTTTTCGATTTTTGGGGGGGTTTTTGGGACTGGCCATGTGGGAGGGGGCCATTTTGAGTGCTGGTACAGGCAGGGCCTGGCCATGTGCTGAGGGGCAAGGGGCCATTTTGAAGGCATGCAGTGTTCTCAGGCCTGCACCCATTTTGCCTAGCTTTCATCCATTATGCCCAGGGGTACTCAGTGGTGCATGTGCCTAGTCTTTCTGTGTGGTGTCTTGAATTTAAACGCCATTGAGGGCATGGATGGCATGGGATTGTGGTGATTTGTATGTGTTTTTCGATTTTTGGGGGGGTTTTTGGGACTGGCCATGTGGGAGGGGGCCATTTTGAGTGCTGGTACAGGCAGGGCCTGGCCATGTGCTGGGGGGCAAGGGGCCATTTTGAAGGCAGGCAGTGTTCTCAGGCCTGCACCATTTTGCCTAGCTTTCATCCATTATGCCCAGGGTAACTCAGTGGTGCATGGGCCTAGTCTTTCTGTGGGGTGTCTTGAATTTAAACATCATTGAAGGCATGGATGGCATGGGATTGTGGGGATTTTTATGTGTTTTCCGATTTTTGGGGATGTTGTTGGGACTGGCCATGTGGGTGGTGGCCATTTTGAGTGCTGGTACGGGCAGGGCCTGGCCATGTTCCTGGGGGCAAGGGGCCACTTTGAAGGCAGGCAGTGTTCTCAGGCATGCACCCGTTTTGCCTAGCTTTTATCCATTATGCCCAGGGGTACTCAGTGGTGCATGGGCCTAGTCTTTATGTGGCGTGTGTTGAATTTAAACATCATTGAGGTCATGGATGGCATGGGATTGTGGTGATTTTTATGTGTTTTTCGACTTCTTGGGGGTGTTGTTGGGACTGGCCATGTAGGTGGAGGCCATTTTGAGTGCTGGTACAGGCAGGGCCTGGCCATGTGCTGGGGGGCAAGGGCCATTTTGAAGGCATGCCGTGTTCTCAGGCCTGCACCTATTTTGCCTAGCTTTCATCCATTATGCCCAGGGGTACTCAGTGGTGCATGGGCCTAGTCTTTCTGTTTGGTGTCTTGAATTTAAACATCATTGAGGGCATGGATGGCATGGGATTGTGGTGATTTTTATGTGTTTTTCAATTTTTGGGGTGTTGTTGGGGCAGGCCATGTGGGTGGGGCCATTTTGAGTGCTGGTACAGGCAGGGCCTGGCCATGTGCTGGGGGGCAAGGGGCCATTTTGAAGACATGCAGTGTTCTCAGGCCTGCACCCATTTTGCCTAGCTTTCATCCATTATGCCTAGGGGTACTCAGTGGTGCATGGGCCTAGTCTTTCTGTGGGGTGTCTTGAATTTAAACATCATTGAGGGCATGGATGGCATGGGATTGTGGTGAATTGTATGTGTTTTTCATCTTTTTGGGGGTGTTGTTGGGACTGGCCATGTGGGTGGGGGCCATTTTGAGTGCAGGTACAGACAGGACCTGGCCATGTGCTGGGTGGCAAGGGGCCATTTTGTAGTCAGGCAGTGTTCTCAGGCCTGCACCCATTTTGCCTAGCTTTCATCCATTATGCCCAGAGGTACTCAGTGGTGCATGGGCCTAGTCTTTCTGTGGGGTGTCTTGAATTTAAACATAATTGAGGGCATGGATGGCATGGGATTGTGGTGATTTTTATGTGTTTTTCAATTTTTGGGGTGTTGTTGGGACAGGCCATGTGGGTGGGGCCATTTTGAGTGCTGGTACAGGCAGGGCCTGGCCATGTGCTGGGGGGGCAAGGGGCCATTTTGAAGACATGCAGTGTTCTCAGGCCTGCACCCATTTTGCCTAGCTTTCATCCATTATGCCCAGGGGTACTCAGTGGTGCTTGGGCCTAGTCTTTCTGTGGGGTGTCTTGAATTTAAACATCATTGAGGGCATGGATGGCATGGGATTGTGGTGATTTTTCTGTGTTTTTCGACTTTTGGGGGGTTTGTTGGGACTGGCCATGTGGGTGGGGGCAATTTTGAGTGATGGTACAGGCAGGGCCTGGCCATGTGCTGGGGGGCAAGGGGCCATTTTGAAGGCCGGCAGTGTTCTCAGGCCAGCACCCATTTTGCCTAGCTTTCATCCATTATGGCCAGGGGTACTCAGTGGTGCATGGGCCTAGTCTTTCCGTGGGGTGTCTTGAATTTCAACATCATTGAGGGCATGGATGGCATGGGATTGTGGTGATTTTTATGTGTTTTTCGACTTTTTGGGGTGTATAACTGATGTTCCTCTGTCTTCCATTGCTTTTAGGTGCACAAGACAACCACCAGTGCCAGGAAGAAGTCCTGCAGCGATCATGCGACGTCACGTGTGCCCACAGACAAGAAAACTCTGCAACTCGTGCAACTGCGGCCTGCTGTTCTGACATCTGAAGAAGATGGGCCCAAAGAAAGGTGGCCGTAGCGCCTCAGTGAAGAAAGTTGCCAGTGCCACTGCCAGTAAGAAGGAGCAGAAGAAGCAAGTGGCACCACCTACCAAGGAGATGGGTGTGCCCACCGACACCTTTTTTGGGAAAAAAACTACGCCTGCAGCAGCAGCGGTGTCCACCGGGGACCAAGCCGGAAGCAGCACCTCCGCCTCATTGGGGTCAGTGCCACCACGCCAAGGTAGGCCCACGCCCATGAGTGCCGCAAAGGCAGCCACTTTGGTTGTTCAATACCCATCGACCAGTGATGTTGGCTCATCACAAGAAAGTACCATCCAATCAACGCCAGGTGTAACTCAGCTGGCGAGTGTTCAACAATCACAGCTGCAACACCAACCACAAGTTCAAATAGTACAAGCGCAAGTACATGTGCAAGGAGAGACGCAAGTACATGGGCAAGGAGAGGCGCAAGTACATGGGCAAGGAGAGGCGCAAGTACATGCACAAGGAGAGGCGCAAGTAGAGGTGCATGGAGAAGTGCCACTAGAGGTTCATGGAGCAGCACAACTGCCTACAACGCTTGTTCCTCCAGAAGTAGGGGCACATGAGGAAATTGAAATTCAAGTGGAAGAATCATCCCAGGAATCCACTCCTCTTGAGGATGATCCATTGCTTTCCAGATCCCCAGCAAGAAAAAGGTTAAGGAGGGCTGCTACTACTACAAGTTCTTCTTCAAGCCCCCTTCATTCTGATGACCTTGATCTTGATTGGAACCCAGCAATGCAGTCCCTTCTGCCACTGGGCTGGTAACTTCGCAATGCACCCTGGGTGACGTAGTCCAAGGCAACATTCTATTCCATAGTGGAAGCCGCTTTGCCTCATTCCCTCCACATTGTCACTTCCATTGGGTCACCACATCAGCAAATCGCGACCTCTGCTTTATTCATGCCACTCAAACAGGTGTGTTGCTATATTACAGTTCCCCTCTTCCTAGGCGCTTGGGCCCGCTTGCAGCAGTGGGGCTGTCTCCGTGGCCAGAGCAAGGCCACTATATGTTCCAAATGAAAACTGCTCTCAGTGAGAGACACCCACTCAACGCTTGATTCAACCTTCTTTTATTTGCACAGCAGCATAAGTCGGGAATTACCTCAAAACAGCGCAGTTGTGTGCCATGTGTGCCGTGTGTGCCATACGCATTTCGGACTTTATCCTCCTTCATTGGCACGGCATTCTGGAGGAATTGACAAGGTAAAGCGTGCTCGATTAACTTCAAGTGCTTTTGAGGGTCTTAGTTCCGCCCCACTGGGTTGGTAAGTTTGCAATGCACCCTGGGTGATGTAGTCCAAGGCAATATTCTATTCCATAATGGAAGTCGCTTTGCCTCATTCCCTCCACATTGTCTTTTCCATCGGGTCACGAATCAGCAAATCTCTTATAGAGAAATTAATATTTGCCTCTCTGGGTAAATAAGGGTATGTTCATGTTAATGTTGGCGGATTTTGGTGGCCAGGGGCTCAATCGCCAAGGCAAATAGGAGGGGGCACAATGGGCACCCCTGCCTGGTGCCTCTGGCTATCGAGAAGGAGGAGGATCTGGTGCCATTAACCACCACGCTGGCTCATAGACCTGTATGTAGGAGGTGGATCCACGCCAAAAATGGAGTAGGAAATCCCATACGGTTGAGCTCGAAGGCCAAATAGTCCCATTCCAGGGAGTCAAATGCTGTGGTGGCATAAAAGAAGACAACCACTGCATTTGTGTTGGGGTCAATGTTGTGTAAGACAGCAAACAGGGTGCAAAGCTTGTGAGAAGTTCCTCGACTGGGAACAAATCCAGACTATATTTTAAACATATTTATGAGTGAGTGCTTGTCATCATGTCTGATGACATCAGAGGAAGTAATGGTATGCCCCTTTCAGTTATGACATTGAAGGTCATCAGTGAAATGATAAAAATAATTGCAAAATATAAGTTATTTTAAATAATTAATTATCTCACTACTCTGTTTTAATACTTGGCAGATTTCTGCCAAGTCCTCGGTGCCTCCCAATTCCGTTATTTTTGCAGTGCTTATCTTCAGTTGTCAGTGCTTGGAGCTTGTGTCTTTGGCACCTAAGCAATGGTAAATTCAATAAGTTTCAAGGAAAAGGCCAACTGGCTCTGTCAAATTTGTTTTTCGTTCGTGCATCTTGAACCCCCCCATCATCATCCTACTACAGTCACTTTTATGCATGAGCCAGGCTGCTTTCTAGCCCTTACTCCAGAAGTCTTAGCCTCTCTGGGGGCACCAATTCTTGTTTAAAAACCAAAACAAATAGTCAAATAAACATTTAGCATATTTTAATTTGACAAACATTATTGTACCCCAGCTTTTTACTACTACATTTATCTGCCAATTACTTAATTGGAACTGATGTTTAAGTTGTGAAAGCTGGCTCAAATTCATATTTTAAAATGCAGTTTGACATCTAGATCATTCTTATGAAACTGTCTTAAATGATTTAAAATGTTTAAAAAAACTGTGGAAAATGTTTGATTCCTTTGTTATGTTATGTTAAAGTCTCTTAGAAAGTGCACATACACCGATGGGTTTCTTGGCGCTAATTCTAAGAACTGCTGGAGCCCTATTGATTTATCATGTGCTTAGGTTTAGTTATAGGCTTGAGGAGTGTTCTGAATTTCACAAAGTGAGTACATGCTCTGAGGTTAGAAGGAACAGAATTCCAAAAGCCAGGTGCCAGCACTGAAAACCTGCAGCCACTTTGTGGCATTAGTTTGTAGGAGTGTGCGGCCAAGAGGTTCATGAGAGCTGAACGCAGGTTATGAATAGGTATATGCGTATGAGTAACGCTGGAGATTAATTTTGGGCTAGGACCATACCAAGACTTTAAGATCAGGCATCCCACTTTAAGAGCTTTTTGATATCCATTCTGTATAGAATATAAAAGACGTCTGCAAGTCCATTCAATTGATTCAAACTAAAAACATTCAAGTAAAACAATGAACTTAAGCCTTTTTAGCTGGAATCTACAAGAAAAATGTTCAAGGTTTTTCAAACTCATTAAAGCTCTGTTATATTCTATTTTCAAAAGAGATTAGCTTGTTGAGACTGATTCAATCAATCAATCAATCAATCAGTCATTTGTTAAGCGTACTACATACCCGTGAGGGTCTCAAGGCACTTGGGGGGAGGTGGGGGCCACTGCTGTTCAAACAGCCAGGTCTTTAGGGTCCTCCTGAAGGTTAGCAGGTCTTAGGTCTGTTGTAGGCTCAGTGGGAGGGTGTTCCATGTCTTGGCGGAGAGGTGGGAGAAGGATCTCCCACCTGTGGTTGTTCTTCGGATGCCCAGGATGGTGGCAAGTGAGAGGTCAGCAGAGCGTAGCTGGCAGTTGGGGGTGTAGAAGGAGAGCCATCTGTTGAGGTATGCTGGGCCGGTCTTGTGGAGTGCCTTGTGTGCGTGGATGAGGAGCTTGAAGGATATCCTCTTGTTGACGGGGAGCCAGTGCAGGTTTCTCAGGTGGAGGGTGATGTGGCAGTGTCGTGGTACATCGAGGATCAGTCATGCCGAGGCTTTTTGGATGCGTTGTAGTCGATTGATGAGCTTGGTTGGGGCTCCTACATAGAGGGCGTTTCCGTTGTTGAGTGCTGCTGACGAGGTCCTGGGTGACTGTCTTTCTTGTATTTGTTGGGATCCATCTGTAGATCTTGCGGAGCATGCGGAGGGTGTTGAAGCAAGAGGAGGAGATGGCGTTGACTTGCTTGATCATTGAGAGCATTGAGTATGATTCCCCGGTTGCCTGCGTGGTCAGTGGGGGTCGGGGCTGCCCCCAGTGCCGTTGGCCACCAGGAGTCGTCCCAGGCTGACGGGTTGAAGCCGAGGATGAGGACCTCCATCTTGTCCGAGTTCAGCTTCAGACGGTTGATCTTCATCCAGTTGGCGACGGCCCTCATTCCTTCATGGAGGTTGGCTTTGGTGGTGATGGGGTTCTTGGTGAGGGAGAGGAGCAGTTGAGTGTCATCGGAGTAGGAGATTATGTTGAGGTCGTGCTGTCGGGCGACGTGTGCAAGCGGGGCCATGTAAATGTTGAACAGTGTCGGGCTGAGGGAGGATCCTTGGGGTAGGCCGCAGATGATCTCGGATGCTTCGGAACGGAACGGAGGGAGGCGGACGCTCTGGGTTCTGCCGGAGAGGAAGGAGGTGGTCCATTCCAGAGCCTTGTCTCGGATCCCTGCGGCGTGGAGGCGTGCGCGTAGTGTGCGGTGGCAGACGGTGTTAAAGGCAGCGGAGAGGTCTAGGAGGATGAGTGCTGCAGTCTCCCCGTTGTCTAGCAGGGTCCTGATGTCGTCGGGGGTGGCTATGAGGGCGGTCTCGGTGCTGTGGTTGCTGCGGAACCCTGACTGTGAAGGGTCCACGATTCTAATCTCTTTGAGGTATCGGATTAGCTGTCTGTTAACGATTTTCTTGATGACCTTGGCCGGGAAGGGGAGCAGAGAGATGGGTCAGAAGTTCTTGAGGTCTCTATTGTCTGCCTTGGGTTTTTTGAGTAGGGTGTTGATCTCAGCATCTTTCCAGCTCTCTGGGAAGGTCGCGGTCTCAAGGGAGGGATTGATGACGTTGCGTAGGTGGGGTGCGATGGAGCTGCTTGCTTTGTTGAAGACTTGGTGCGGGAATGGGTCTGACGGAGAGCCGGAGTGGATTGTGCTCATGGCCTTGATGGTGTCATAGACACTCAAGCTGGTCCAGGCTAGCAAGGGGATGTGGTCGATGGTGTGCGGACTGTCTGTTGTGTTGCTGTCTGTTGGGGCTATCTGGGTGTTGAAGCTGTCTTGAATGTCTGCTATCTTGCGGTGGAAGAAGGTGGCGAGGGAGTCGCACAGGGTTTGTGACGGCGGGATGTCGTTGGTGTTGGAGCTGGGTTGGAGAGTTCCTTCACGACGTTGAAGAGCTCCTTGCTGTCGTGTGCGTTGTTGTCGTCGCGGTCTTTGGAGGAGGTCTTCTTGGTAGCCCTGAAGGTGGTGGTGGTTGCGGATGACGTCCTTCTGTGCTGCATGGCTGTCTGGAGTTTGTTCACTGTGCCACTCCTTCTCTGGTTTCCGGCAGGCTTGCTTGGAATCTAGGAGTTCTGTGGTGAACCAGCTGGCCCTCTTGCTGGTGTTTCTGTGGGGGGGTTTCTTCAGCGGGGCAAGGGTGTTGGCGGAGTCCTCGATCCAGCGTCTGAGGTTGTGGGCAGCAATGTTGGTGTTGGAGGGTTCAGTAGGTGGGCTGAGAGCGAGGTTTCCATGTAGTTGGTCTTCGGTGATTTTGCTCCAGCGGCGGTGGGGGATCTGTTGGGTGCGGTGGTGTGTGGTGGGTTTCTGGAAGGTGTAGCAAATGCAGCGGTGGTCGGTCCAGAAGAGTTTGGTGGTGTGGCTGGCGGAGACATGCGGGTTCGAGGAGAAGACAGGGTCGAGCATGTGGCTGTTGGAGTGGGTGGGCGTTGTGACGAGTTGTCTCAGTCCGAGGTTGGCGAGGTTATTGATCAGGGTTGTGGAGTTATTGTCATTGTTGTTCTCAAAGTGAAAGTTCAGGTCTCCGAGGAGGATGTAGTAGGTGGAGGTCAGGGCGTGCGTGCTGATGAAGTCGGCAATGGAGTTGCTGAACTGGTGGCGGGGTCCGGGGGGTCGGTAGACGAGGGTGCCTCTGAGGGTGGAGCTGGGATCTGTGTGGATCTGGAAATGCATGTGGTCGGCCGTGCTTAGTGTGTCGTCGGTGCTAGTGGAGACCCTGATGCTGTTTTTGTGGCCGATGGCGATTCATCCTCTGACTCCGTTGGTGCGGTCTCTGTGGGTGACCTTGTAGCCGTCTGGGTCTCTGTCAGGAAGGTGACGTCTGGGGAGGATATGTTGAGCAGGTCCCAGAGCTCGACTGCTTGTTTGCGTGCAGGACGGGTGGTAGAGGTCTTTCATGGCGGTTGGTTTGTCGGCGCTGCGGCTGGTGTAGCTGCAGTTCTGGCAGGTGAAGGGCGACCGTGCAGCAGCCAACATGTATGGGGAGGTGGGAGTGAGGAGCAGCAAGGAGGCAGGAGGCTGGGTCAGCGAATGGGCAGTCAGGGGGGCAGAGCCGCAGGGGACGCAGCGGTGGGTCGGTGAGGGGCGACGAAGGAAACAAAAGGCAAAAGGGCACAACAATTGAAGGGGGGACGAGTGGCACAGAGGGCACAAAGATCACAAAAAGGGCAAAAAGTTCACAAGAGTACAAGGGGAAATGAGTGGCACAGAAGGCAAAAGGTCACAAGAAGGGCAAAAAGGTCACAGAAAAACGGGGGAAACAAGTGGCACAGAAGGCAAAAGGTCACAAGAAAGGGCAGAAAGGTCACAAAAACGGGGTAAACGCATGGCACGGAAGGTAGAAAGGTCACAGAAATGCAGGGGCAGCTAAGCAACAGAAGGCAAAAACGGGCAGAGAGACACGGGGGCCACGAGGGGAGTAGATGGAAAAACCGGGCAGAGAGACAATTGGCCAGTGAGGGGAGCAGAAGGGAAATGGGACAGAGAGACACAGGGACACAATAAAAATGCAGTCACTACAACGGGAGCAATGAAAGAAAATACAGGCAATACAATGGAGGATAAGCAAACCTACGGCCTACCACTGGTCACCAGGGATGAGGCGCAGGTGGTAGCCTGCGGGTGGAGGAGGGCATTGAACTTCCTCAGCAATGGGCAGGTGGGCAGGAAGGCACAGGCGGTGCTGTGCGGAGGGGGGGTGACCTACTTGGGAGGGTCAAGGGTCGCTCTCCTCACCGCGCAGCGGCCGGCTTATATGGGGAGGTGGGAGGGAGGAGCAGCTGGGAGGCAAGAAGTGGGGGCAGCGAACGGGCAGTCAGGGGGGGGCCGCAGGGGACGCAGCGGTGAGGAAGGACGAAGGACACAGAAGGCAAAAGGGCACAACAATTGAGGGGGAAACAAGGGGAGACGAGAGGCACAAATGTCCCAAGAAATGGCAGAAAGGACAGAAAAAATGGGTGGAAACGAGTGGCACAGAGGGCAGAAAGGTCCCAAGAAAGGGCAGAAAGGTCGGAAAAAACGTGGGGAAACAAGGGGCACAGAAGGCAGGGGAAATGAGTGGCACAGAAGGCAGAAAGGACACAAAAAGGGCAAAATGTCACAAATATACAGGGGGAAACAAGTGGCACAGAGGCACAAAGGTCCCAAGAAAGAGCAGAAAGGTCACAAAAAACGGGCGGAAACGAGTGGCACAGAGGCACAAAGGTCCCAATAAAGGGCAGAAAGGTCAGAAAAAACAGGGGGAAACGAGTGGCACAGAGGCACAAAGGTCACAAAAAAGGGCAGAAAGGTCACAAAAAATGGGGGAAACGAGTCGCACAGAGGGCACAAAGGTCACAAGAAAGGGCAGTAAGGTAAAAAAAATGGGGGAAACGAGTAGCACAGAGGGCAGAAAGGTCCCAAGACAAGGCAGAAAGATCACAAAAAACGGGGGAGACGAGAGGCACAGAGGCACAAAGGTCCCAAGAAATGGCAGAAAGGACAGAAAAAATGGGTGGAAACGAGTGGCACAGACGGCAGAAAAGTCCCAAGAAAGGGCAGAAAGGTCAGAAAAAACGTGGGGAAACAAGTGGCACAGAGGCACAAAGGTCAAGAGAAAGGGCAGAAAGGGCAGAAAAAACAGGGGAAACGAGTGGCACAGAGGGCAGAAAGGTCCCAAGAAAGAGCAGAAAGGTCACAAAAAACGGGGGGAAACGAGTGGCACAGAAGGCAGAAAAGTCACAAGAAAGGGCAGAAAGGTCATAAAAAACGGGGGAAACGAGTGGCGCAGGGGCACAAAGGTCACAAGAAATGGCAGAAAGGTCCCAAAAAACGGGGGTAAATGAGTGACACAGAAGGCAGAAAGGTCACAGGAAAGGGCAGAAAGGTTACAAAAAACGGGGGGAAACGAGTGGCACAGTAGGTCGAAAGGACCCAAGAAAGGGCAGAAAGGTCACAAAAAATGGGGGGAAACGAGTGGCACAGAAGGCAGAAAGGTCACAAGAAAGGGCAGAAAGGTCAGAAAAAAAGGGGGGAAACGAGTGGCACTGAGTCACAAAGGTCCCAAGAAAGGGCAGAAAGGTCACAAAAAAGGGGGATAACAAGTGGCACAGAAGGCCGAATGGTCACAAAAAAGGGCAGAAAGGTCACAAAAAACGGGGGGAAATGAGTGGCACAAATGCACAAAGGCCACAACAAAGGGCAGAAAGGTCACATAAAATGGGGGGAAACGAGTGGCACAGAGGCCAGAAAGGTCCCAAGAAAGGGCAGTAAGGGCACAAAAAACGTGGGGAAACGAGTGGCACAGAGGCACAAAAGTCACAAGAAAGGGCAGAAAGGGCAGAAAAAACGGGGGAAACGAGTGGCACAGAGGACAGAAAGGTCCCAAGAAAGGGCAGAAAGGTCACAAAAAGAGGAGGGAAACGAGTGGCAAAGAAGGCAGAAAAGTAACAAGAAAGGGCAGAAAGGTCACAATAAATGGGGGGAAACAAGTGGCACAGAGGCACAAAGGTCACAAGAAAGGGCAGAAAGGTCACAAAAAACAGGGGGAAATGAGTGGCACAGAAGGCAGAAAGCATTGAGAAGGGACAAGGGGAACCCATTGGATCGCTCAGGACCATGGGTAGCAAGTATTCATCAAAAAACATGTGGTCCTGAGCATACGAAAATAGGGAAAACCGTAGATGTATATAGATCACATTGGGGTTCTATATAGTTCAAAATTCCTTGACCAGCCGGCCAAAGAATATTTATTGGTTCAATAAATTTATAATCTCACAAATACAACAAATAACCCGAGAGTTACGGGTTACATTGGGGCACAGTCCTGTGCCATGCAAGGAGGGGAAAGGTGAAAAGGTAAAGGTAAGTGAAGAAAATTTATCAGGCAAACAGTGTGAGCTTGCATGTCACTGGTATAAGTTATACATTTAGCAGTGTATCCTGGATTCATTCATACAACCAATAGTATCAGGGAAGTACATGTATGAACTACTCTAAGGTCGACGTTTCGATCCCCAGCTCGGGTATTACGGGATCATCATCAGGACAAGTGAAATAATATTGCCTGAACACATTTATATAACACACCTGTTTTGAGAAAAATCAGAAAAGGAGAAACAAAAAGATATATGTACAGTCAATACTTATGCAGTCTGTAGCAATAATGTGAGCCTTGACTGCATAAGTATTGACTGTACATATATCTTTTTGTTTCTCCTTTTCTGATTTTTCTCAAAACAGGTGTGTTATATAAATGTGTTCAGGCAATATTATTTCACTTGTCCTGATGATGATCCCGTAATACCCGAGCTGGGGATCGAAACGTCGACCTTAGAGTAGTTCATATATGTACTTCCCTGATACAATTGGTTGTATGAATGAATCCAGGATACACTGCTAAATGTATAACTTATACCAGTGACCTCCAAGCTCACACTGTTTGCCTGATAAATTTTCTTCACTTACCTTTACCTTTTCACCTTTCCCCTCCTTGCATGGCACAGGACTGTGCCCCAATGTAACCCGTAACTCTCGGGTTATTTGTTGTATTTGTGAGATTATAAATTTATTGAACCAATAAATATTCTTTGGCCGGCTGGTCAAGGAATTTTGAACTATATAGAACCCCAATGTGATCTATATACATCTACGGTTTTCCCTATTTTCGTATGCTCAGGACCACATGTTTTTTGATGAACAGAAGGCAGAAAGGTCACAGAAATGCTGGGGCAGCTAAGAAACAGAAGGCAAAAACGGGCAGAGAGACACGGGCAGCGAGGGGAACAGAGGGAGAGAACGGGCACAAATCACGTACAGGCAGCGGGGGAAACAGACAACAGCAGTCACAGACACAACAATGAAAATGCAGTCACTACATCAGGAGCAATGAAAGTAAATACAGGTAATACAATGGAGGATGAGCAAACCTACGGCCTACCACTGGCCACCAGGGATGAGGCGCAGGTGGTAGTCTGTGGGTGGTGTAGGGCCTCGAACTTCTTCCGCAGCGGCAGCTGGGCAGGGACACACAGGCGGTGCTGTGCGTAGGGTGAGCGACCTACCTGAAAGAGACAATATAGAGTTGAAGGCTGCACTCCCCCACCTTTAGGCCCGCCCACTTACGTCAAATACTCGCTCAGCTCAGGGCTCTCTTTTCAGTATGGTGTCCACGACATAACACGGCCAGTGAGGTTTCACTGTTGATACTTTTTTCTTTGGTGATAGTTATTTAAGATAGGTCAACTGTGCACAATTTGAACACAACAAGCATCTGTAAATAATTTCTATATGTAGGCAATTCTGTGGCTGCCTCAAACCTCAAGAGTTCTTAGAGACGATACATTTAGGAACATAAGACCTTTTTTCTACTTTATCATCCCATATTCAGATGTTGTGATGATCTGACCAGCTTCAGGGGAAGACCTCTCATGAACTCGAGAATTAAATTAAACAGCGGACAGGCTCATTACATGCTGACAATATAGCTCAATAAATAAAAAGCTTGCCACTATCATCTGTTGTAATGTGGAGATCACAAGTTTGAATCCTCACAAGACTGATACTTTGCACACTAATATTTTGGGTAATAGTAACACCAGTTATTTACTGTCCATAGAAACAGCAGATTTGCAGTACAAAGCACTATTATTTTTTTGAAAATACCAGTCATCCTGGTGGGAATTCCTAATTCCAATTGATCAGAAAGCTGTGACCTGAATACATTTGAGCTTGATTGCTTGACTAAAAAAAGCAATTGACATTGATACAGTAAAGCAAATGTGTAATAATTGCGACAGTTACACTATGCAACTGGAGGCATATTTACAAGCACCTAACGCCACTGGAGCGTCACTTTTTCTGATGCTCTTGTGACGTTGAGGCATTCCCCATGTTTACAAGGTGGCACTAAGCCACTTAATTTGGCTTAACGTTAACGGTACTTTGTAAATATGATCCTTTTCGCAGCAGTCTGCTGTGGCAAAGGGGCGGGCAATGGGTGTTACTGTGCACGTTCCTCTGCAACACTCTTTGCTTTTTAACCCTGCCCCAGATTTACAAGGCTGGGGCAGCATCAGAAACTAAGGCCAGGTAATACCTAGTCTTAGAATGGCGATACAAGCAGAAATGATTAATTCTCTTCATTTTTTGCACGTTCTTGCAGCACTCATAGAAAGAGCAAATCGCCAATTGTTTATTGTTTATATGCAGGAAGGATCCCTTCCTGCATATAAACAATCACCCTTGCAGCACAGTCCCCCTTGCAACATGGCACAAGGGGGCCTGCGCTGGCACTAGGAATCTTTTTTAGCACCAGCACTTGGGAAAACGCAAAATGTCAGAGTGCACGATTGTCAAATGTGGCCTACCTATCCCCCTGGATTTCTTTCCAAGGGAGACAACAGGAGTGTTTTTTCATCTGAGGTTAAGGGATGTCAGGTATACACTTTACCTATTTGTGATTGTGAGATATAGTTAGGTCATTTTGCCCTGATCATGACGTGCATTGACACTGAAAGAAATGAAATGTAAATATAAACCTAAAATGTCAAACTTATAGGTGAGATAACATTTTACTTGAAATCTTAAGTGATCACATCGGATTAGTACAGAAGTGAGATAAAATAATATCTTGGAACAATTCTGAGTACATTATGTTTATGTGTTAGTTTTTCAATAGCTATTTCTGATCCACTAGGCTGGTACACATGCAGCTGTATTTTAAAGTTCCCTTGCTCCCTGCAGAGATGTCAGCCCCTAGAAGAAATGATTAAAGGGCGACACAGTTAGTACTTTGTCTATATTTTGCTGGCTCACTTTGATAACCTCGGGGTTAAAATGCATGTCTGACAAAATGCAACTCTATTGTGAATAATGCCTTATGGCAATTTAAGGGACGTATTCATCATTTGACAGCACGCTTATACCACGGATTTTCCTTGTTTGTTGTTCTCTGCCTACAGTTATTGTTGGTTTATCTTTCTCGAAAAGCTCGAATGTAATAACCAATAACAGAGTGCTTAGGCTCCAAGCTTGTGAGAAATGGTCTTGCGTTTTATACACACACTGCTCATCCTTCTCACACAGCTGAAAATACAATGTATCTTTAGCTAAAACAACACCTTTTATGGACTCATTATATAAGGGTGGCACATTTTGATCTGTTCTTGTAGAGCATTGTCATGATTGCCAATAGAAAAACTGGGTTTAACAAAAAGTAACTTAAATGTTGTTAAGAATTCAGAGGCTCCATATTGCATAGGTGGATCTGATGTTGAACTGAAAAACTATGAAAACATGTGTAAAGTCAGAAGCCTCTGTTGACTTTGGTGATGAAGAACTGGGGGCAATGCAGTCTCACTAGTTCTACCTGTTAGCAGTAGTACTTTATGTTTGTCACAGATCTGATATTCCCGAGGGATTGTAGAAAATCTGGAAGAATTTACTATTTAATCTTTCAAGGAGCATGTGGGCTTGAGGTGGTTCTGGCATACTACTGTAAGCAATGTTTATGTACAATAAAAACAATATTAGTGATGCTAATGACAATGTTATGTCATAGAAACTGCCGCAGGTACTTGTGTAGTCCTTTCTGTAACATAAATGGAATAGGCCCTAACTTTGTGTCCATGAAATTTCATGGGAATGTTCTCTCATCTACATTATTGTGATTATGTTGGCAAGTCCCATTTTGACGTCTTCTTTTTTCATTAAGTGCCTGCTTGCAGATTCTTGCACCGCTTTTAGCAAAAAGTGTGGAGTTTTAGACATCTGCAGAAAAGTGTTAGTATCATGTTTGCCTCATATCTAGACTTACATATTTATATTTTTATTTATTATTATCTTTATGTGAATTGAGATGACACATTTATTGCCATGTTTGTTTCCTCCTAATGAGACTTTAGTGTCTGCAAGTTGTGCTTTTTTTTTATAAAAATGAGATAAGTTTAGTGATCAGATAATATTAAAAAAACAGGTATCTGCCCATAATATAGAGGGAATTGGAACTTGGGCAATTACACTAGATGTCACACTAGTTTGTAGCAACACTAGTCTAGGTCTGGGGCTGCTCTGGGAGCGATGCAGAGCAGTGGCCTTCAGCTTTGCTAAACAGCTATTTTTTGCCAGTAGCAGGTATGCTCTGCTATCCATCTAAAGTAACTCAGGGGCATATTATCAAGACAGGAGATAAAATTATCGCCGCTTTATTGGTAGAAAACTGCTGATAAAGCGGCAATAATGGGCTTGATAATATGCTCTATGGAATTCCAATCGGAGCCCATGTTAGATGTCTTCACATCTAACATGGGCTTTGATTGGAATTCCATAGAGCGGGTGCTTCTACCCACCTTTGCCCGGGGTGCCTAGTAGAGGAAGAAACTGTAACTCAGGTGTTTTTTTTCTGCTTGGTATATAAGTGGGTTAGGTCAAAGTGGTTTATTCAACTCTGCAGAAACCTGGGTATCAGAAATTATAAAGAATTCTATAGGGTTTTAAAATCCGACACCAACCCGGTTTTTGTTGTTGCAATTTCTAAATTCCTCTTTGCTATGTGGTGTAAACGAAGGTACCTATTGAAAAACCGATGTGAGAATTAGTAATACCCGCTCCTATCTGCCAACTATTGTGATCCTGGTCTCTGTAAAAACCTAGTCTGTAAGCGTAGGTATTCCTTGAATAACTGATGTGAGATCTATTAATACCCGCTTCTAATTGGTTGTTATTGTGATCTTGGTTTTTATAAAAACATGGGCTGTGATTTAAAAAAAAATATTTTTAGTTTAAATTATATTTGTAATGGTTGTTTTTAATTGATTATATTTCCCATAGTGTTGATTATCATCTTATTTGCCTGCTTCCCAATGGGTGATTATTACTGCTATGTATGTTTGTACCATTTTATTAATTAGTGCTCTTTATGACACTGTAGTTCTTTTTTTATATGAATTTTAAGAAGTTGTGAATTTGTATGTGCTTTTATGGCTGTAATAGCCGAAATAAATTTGCACGAATGAATGAATATGATGCTATGCTAGGAACTAATTGACCATGTCTGAAATGCTCATATTACTTTTGCTAACCATGTCATGCATTGCTACATTTAGTTTCTCATTCTGTGTGGTTACTATTCGTATTTAATGCATTAGACTGGTTTTAGAAATAAACATTATACAGCTTGTCGCCTATTTTTTTGTGCTATTTTGAATGTGTTATTCATTTACGAATTGCTCAGTGGGTTGTCGATGGATCAGAGACCAGCTGGACCTCTAATTCGCAATGGTGCATTGAACCAAGTCCTACCACCTCGGGGTTAGAAATCTAACCCCTGCATCTATCGTAGGGGGGGACCAGAGTGTGCCAAACTGAGTGGACATTTTAACGTATTGAAATGTACTGCCACTCACTGTATTTCCCATTTAACCCCAGCCAGATAACAACAAAGACTAGCAACATCAGCTAACCCTGACTGAAGTAAGAAAGTATTGTATCGACAGCTCCAGCATAGTTGCTCATTGCCCTGAGTACTGGACTTCTGCATATTAAATCTCTGCCATGAAGCAGAAAATCTGAAGTTCCTCAATACTTTGGGGCATATTAACAAGCCACGATTGCCACAGGAACGTCACTTTTTACGATGTTTGTGTGGCAATAGGGGCTTCCCCTTATTTATAAGGCAGCGGTAAGCCACTTAACATGGCTTAACATCGCCTGGTAAATAAGGCACCATTTCGCTCTATACATAGCATGAAAGGGGTGGGCAATGGGTGTTGCAGTGGCATTCCACTGCAACACCAATTGATTTTGATGCTGCCCCCTATTTACAACGGTGGTGTAAATAGAAGGCAGCACAAACATTAAGACTAGGGAAAACCTTGTCTTAACATGGCAAAATGAGGAGAAATGCTTTATTCCTCCTCGTTGTTTCTATGTCTGCTGCATTGTGCAGCACACATAGAAACAACTAATTGCCATGAATAATTGTTTATGTGCAGGAAGGTGTCCCTTCCTGCACATAAACAATCATTAAAAAAATTATGATATGCAACTTCTATGTCTGCTCTTTTAGTGCAGCACGCAGAAGTTACAACTCACCATTCTGGATTGTTTATGTAGGGACACCTTCCTGCACATAAACAATCATTCCCTCAATGTAGGCACCCTTGCACTATGGTGCAAGGTACCTACATTGGCACTAGACAGTTTAATTTAGATCCAACACAGGGAGAAACGCTGGGGTAGACTGTATTTTTGTCAATACATCATATCCCTACATTTGTAATGTGACAGAGTCCGGCGTTAGCTATTTTAGAGCTAGCCAGCACTCTGCCACTTTATTGTATATATGCCCCTTCACGTGTTGAGTGCCCTTTTAAGCTACACGTGTGATGTAATTTGGCAAACACTTGGTTATTCTTAGGGGCACAGACACACTCAGGGAGGATCAGAATAGTATAAAAATATCTTGACACCAGGATTCAGAAAGACTGTCAAGATTTATATGAGCAGCACAGAGACTTCGTACATCAAGACACTCTAAAAGAGGGTACTGAGGACAAATTTCCGAGAGTGGAACAGAGACCCTACATTTATCACTTTGCTTGAATTCAAAACATACAGGAATATTGACAGAGAGTGAGGTTGGGTACACTTTGTATCGTTATTGCAGACATTATATGAATAGGGTAGTGCGAACCAGGGCTTTAAGTGGGATTAAAAATCTGGGGGGGGGGTCTCTCAAAGGGGCATGACCGATGTAATTAAGGGTGTGGCTTAAAAAAACTGAGACGCCGAGACCCCGAGATGCCCACGGGCATTTGTTCGCGCTCTACAATTTAAAAAAATAAATAAATAAAAACACATAAGCTAAAAATCTGTGCTTAGCGTAGTGTGCCACCTGACATGTATTTTGCTGTTTCTAATATATGATGCAACAAGTAACATCATACCTACAACAAGTCAGGACTACTGATTGTGTCAACAGTTGTTAGTTGCACAAGGTAAATAAATAGTAACTATGGCTTTGTTGTATATAACATTGAAAAAGCTTCTACTTAAAGCCCTGGTGAAACCATGACAATGTGGCTGCTCCTCAGTTTCAAAAAGAAAAGAGAAATCCAGAGAGAAAATGACTCTCTTTAAATGATTTCCCTTCCTATCAACGCTCGCCTGGCGTGACGTCATGCCGTAACTACTTCACCTCTGAGAAGTACGCAGTGAGAGCTCGGGCACATAGATGTGCCTGCTGTCACTCCAGTCCGGGGGGAAACGGACCACCTGTGCCAGGGCACAAAACAGAGGCCGATAGAGACCTGTTTCTGGTCCTCATTAAAAAAAACTGCCGGTGCCCAATTAAAGCCCTAGTGCGATGCCGGGCCCCGGGGAAAGCAGAGTCGCAGACTAGTCTTTCCCCGGGGTCTTTCGCGCAGGGGATAGTCCAGGCAGGGGAAGGGGAGGAGTTAGGGGGTGGGTACTTAAGCGCGGGGGAGGAAGGGATCTTCCTCTTTTCCGCGCCTGGCACCATCGGGAGGGAGCTCGAAAAGAAGTTGTAGTTAGTGCGTAGTTGAGGCCTAGTGCTACTTTTAGGAATTGTTCTCGGAGCTGCTCGTCCGACAGCTGGGTTTTTGTGTTTCTTTCTCTTGTTGTTTCTCTAGTTTGGCTGGGATGTCTGGGGTGCCGGCGGAACAGGTCCGTGAGGCCTTGTTGCTGCTCGCTAGGGCCGGCCGCGATGACTTGATTAGGCCCGGGGTCATGGATCAGGCCTGGGTGGGGGCCACCAGAGGCACGAGGGCTGCCTCGGCGGGGGTGCAGGCGGCGGTTTTTGCCTGCCTGGAGGACGATCAGGTTCAGGAGGGTGGCTCAGGGGCCGGGAGAGGGGGGGGTGCCCCTAGGGATACTGCGCGGGGCGGGAAGCGCCGGTCGACTTCCACTCGCCCCTTTCCCCAATTGGATTTTGTGCCTGGGGCCTCGGGGGCGGCCGTGCGGGCCGTGCCCGAGGAACTTCCGCTCCAGGGTCCTCTGATGGCGCCGGACGGTGCTGAGCAGGGGGTGGAGCTAGGTGGCGCCCGGGCTGGGCCCGCGCAGGGCCTGGTCGGGTCGGAAGGTGGCGGCGGGGCCCCCGGGGCCTTGGTACGTTTGGATGGGGCTTCTGGTAGCGGGGATGGGCCTGGGCTGGACCTGCGGGTGTCTGGGGGCGGCCCAATTGACTTGTCCCGAGGCTCGAGGGCGGGCTCCCCGGCCGTGGTTCGGCCGTTGATGCCTGGGTTTTCGATGGGTAGGAGTGCCTCCCCTTCGCTGGTCCCCATTGGCGGCCCGGGTTGGGTCCAGGGTTTCCAACAGGTGGGTTTCTTCCCCCGGGGGTGCGATTTTTATGGCCATGGCCAGCCACTCCAGCCCCCTATCTGGGGTTCCGTCTCCTGGGAGGAGAGGGCCAGGGGAGAACGCATCTTGGAGCAGATTCAGGAGGTCAGGTGGGCTGAGGAGACCAGGGCCCGGGTTGGTTCTGTGTGGGGCCCCGACATTGAAGGACCCCCCACCCCCACCTCGGAGGAGGAGAGGGAGGCGGAGAGGCAGGAAGAGGAGGTTCGGCGGGCGAGGTTGAGGAGGTCAGGCCTGGCCGCCCACCCTCCTGGGGGCGCGGCCGGGGTAGGGACGGCCAGCACGGCTTTGAGGCCCGATGGTGCCGGGGCCCTGCCAGGTTCGAGCGACCTGGGGGGCGGGAGGGGATCCAAGTCGGCAGGTGTCGGCAGAGCTAAGGGGGGCCTAGCGGGGCGCATCACGGCTCCGAGACGCAGGCCGGAAGCAGCAGGGCAGTCCGCGGCGGCTGTCCCTCCCCCGCGGGATCGGGCAACGGTTTCTGGTGGCGCCACCGTTCAGCGTGGCCGCGAGTGTGGAACCAAGGGTGTGAAACGTGCTGTGAAGTGTGTCTCGTCCGAAGGTGTGGATCAGGAACCGGTGCTTGAACTGGATTACGGTGCTGAGAGCGAGGAGTTGGAAGAAGGGGAGGTGCGGGATGACCTGGAAGGCGTAGGCCGCACGGCGGGGGGTGACGACCTTGGTGTCTTGCAGGTCGGCCCCGGATCTCGGAAGAGGACTGGACCGGTGAAGGCCCGTGGGAAGGAGTCCGGAGAACGGCCCCGGGAGAGGACGGAGGCACCTACAGGTGAGAGTGCCTGGTGGGCGGCTTGGGATGACGCGCCACGGGGGGGGGAGGGGAGGAAGCGGCCCTGCCGCTCGGTGGGAGTGGGAGATGGGTCTGTGCGAGAGGGGGGGGCGCCTTCGGGCGGTCCACCTGAGGATGGTAAGAAGGTGGATGGTAAGTCGGTGACTTTGGGGGTACAGACTGACAAGGGTGACGGGAAGGAGGAGAAAGGGGTGAAGGTCCCGAAGAAGATGCCGTACATGGGGCTGGCAATGCCGTTGGGGTCTCATTTGTCCGAGAAGATGAGGGAAAAGATCTGGAAACATGAGTTTGTGGACGTTTTTAAGTTGTTGCACAGGGAAGTGCAGGCGAAGGAGGGTTCCAAGGAGGAGGAGTGGGAGTTGACGAGGCGGCCTAGAGTGCCTATCACGATGGAGAATTGGACATCGGCCTTCTTGATCTATGCGAGTGTGTATTGTGTGAAGTACCTTGACCGTGCGATTGCCTTTTTCAAGTACATGGACATTGTGCGCAAGGCGCAGATGCAATTTGGGGGTTTCGCTTGGTTGAGCTATGATGAGGAGTTCCGGGCCCGAGTCAGCGCCGATCCTGAGAAGTGTTGGGGGGAGGTGGATCAGGAGCTCTGGATGCAGTGGATGGCGTCGTCGCACTCGTCGGCCTCTACTCATACGGCCAGCGGTCTCCCGGTGTTGTATCGGTCTTTTCCGACGCGTCCCGCCCAGGGCGGGGCGGGGGGCGGAACTGTGCCCAGCACCATTGTGTCCGGACAGTCGCCCAAGCCTGGGGCAGGGGGGGCCACCACAGGAGTGTGTTGGAGCTACAGTCGGGGTTTCTGCTCCAGGTACCCGTGCAAGTTTAAACATGAGTGTTCTAAGTGCGGTGGGAAGCACCCCATCACTCAGTGCCTCTCCCTCGCTACTCCCTCGGAGCAGTGGCGGAATGCCAGGGGGCGAGGCCAGCCTGGCCCGAAGGGCGCCTACTCCGGTTAGAGTGGAGGCGATGGCCCCGTGGCTCGCGTGCTACCCTGACCGCGAGGCCGCGGCGCGGCTCTTTTGGGGATTCACCGAAGGCTTTCGGGTGGGTTATCAGGGCCCCAGGGAGCGGCGGTGGGGCCGAGAATTTGAGGTCGGCGCGGGAACTGCCGGAGGTGGTGGCCGCGAAACTTCAGAAGGAGGTGTCGGAGGGGAGAGTTGCGGGTCCTTTCCTAGACTGGCCGCTGCCTGACCTGATTGTCTCGCCACTGGGGGTTGTGCCGAAGAAGGAGGTGGGGGAGTTCAGGATGATTCATCACTTGTCTTGGCCGGAGGGTAGGTCGGTGAATGACTTCATCGCCGAAGACTCGAGGGTGCTGTATGCGTCGGTGGACGATGCGGTCCGGATGGTGCGTTCCTGTGGGCCCGGGGCGGAGCTGGCGAAGTGCGACATCAAGTCGGCTTTCCGGCTCTTGCCGATTCACCCGGCGGATTTCGGGCTCTTGGGCATGCAGTTCGAGGGTGCCATCTATGTCGACAAGGTCCTCCCCATGGGTTGTGCTATCTCCTGTGCCCTGTTCGAATTGTTCAGCTCCTTTTTGCAGTGGGTCATGGTGAGGGTGAGCGGGTGTCGAGAGGTCACTCACTACCTGGACGATTTCCTCTTCCTGGGGAGGGCGGGGTCGGGGGATTGTGGCAGGGCCCTGTCGCGTTTCCAGTCTTTGGCGGTGCAGTTTGGGGTGCCTCTTGCGCCTGAGAAGACGGCTGGTCCCAGCTGTTGCCTCACTTTCTGGGGATTGAATTGGACTCTGTTGCGTGGTTGGCTCGCCTGCCTGCGGCTAAAGTGCGGGAGATTTTGGAGTGTCTGGAGTGGGCAGTGGGGGAGAGGAGGATCCCGTTGCGGGCGGTTCAGAGGCTGCTGGGTTTCCTTAACTTTGCGTGCAGGGTTGTCCGGGCGGGGCGCACGTTCTGTCGGCGGCTCGGCATGGCCATGTCGGGGGCAGTGCTTCCGCATCACCGGGTGAGAATCACGTTGGGGGTGCGGTCGGATCTCAGAACTTGGATGACCTTTCTGCGGGAGTTCCATGGAGTGCCTTTGGAGTTTGATGAGGAGAGGGTGGTGTGGCAATGCCAAATTTTTTCTGACGCGGCCGGGTCAGCGGGGTTTGGTGTGTTTTGGGATGGGCGGTGGTGCGCGGAGAGCTGGCCGGCCTCCTGGTTGAAGCAGGGCAGGAGTATTGCTTTTCTCGAGTTTTTCCCTTTGTTGGTGGCGCTGGTGGTGTGGGGGGATGACTTTCGGGACAGATCGGTGCTTTTCCATGTGGACAACATGACGGTGGTGGACCTTGTGAATAACCAGAGGGCGAGGGACCTGCGAGTGTTGAAACTGTTGCGTAGGTTCATGCTGGCGTGTCTGCAATTGAATGTGGTGTTTCGAGCCAGGCATGTCCCAGGGGCGAATAATGACATTGCGGATGCTTTGTCTCGTTCGCAGTGGCAGCGGTTCCGACATCTGGCGCCGGGAGCGGACGCCTGCAAGACCGAGCTGCCGGCCGGCATCTGGGCATTGGGGGAGTGAGGATGATTGGTCTGGTGGAGGGTTCGCTGGCCCCGTCCACGAGGAGGACGTATCGTTTGGCATGGTCTGAATTTAGTTCTTTTATGGGTTGGACGGTGGACGGTGTGGTGTGTGGTGAGTCGGAGGTACGGGGGGGTGTGCGGGGCTATGTGCTCTCTTGCATGGACAGGGGCCTGACGGCGGCTACGATTTCGGGAAAGTTGGCTGGCATTTCCTTCTACTGTGTTTTGTTTCTGGGTTTCGACCCCACCAAGGATGTGGTACTGGCTCGCATGTTGCGGGGGTGGGGTCGGGAGAGGAGTGTTGGGGGGGGGCGCCCGCGGGAGGCGGTGACGTTTGACCTGTTGGTGCGTCTGGTGGGGGTGTTGCCTGAGTGTTGCTATGACGGCGCTGAGGTGGGCTTGTTCCGTTTGTGCATGGTGTGGATGTTTTTTGGGGCCTTCCGGGTGTCTGAGTTGCTGGGCACGAGGCGGGGGCCTGGGCGCTTGTGCGAGGATGTGCGAGTGGATGCGGGTCGTTTGGGGATCTGGCTGGGCCGCTCGAAGACTGATCAGTTGGGCCGGGGTACGTGGGTGTGGTTGAACGAGGCTGGTGGGGCGGTTTGCCCGGTGCGAGAATGGGGCTCCTTCTGCGGGGCGGGGGGCCCGCGGGGGGGCGAGATCTTCCAGCATGCGTCAGGTGCGAGGTTGACGGCGGGCCAGCTGTTGGCGGTGTTGAGGAAGGCTTTGGGTCGATTGGGATTGAATGGGGCGGGGTTTGGTACTCATTCCTTCCGTATTGGTGCTGCCACTGCAGCGGCTCGTCTGGGTTGGTCCTGGGACCGGATTCGGAGCATTGGTCGTTGGAAGTCTCGCTGTTGCGAGCGGTATGTGAGGAAGTAGAGGGGGTCCCAGGCAGGTTGTTGGTTTGTGATTTCTGTTTTGCCCGTTTCTAATTTCTTTTTTCTTCGTAGGTTGCGTGGGTGGCCCGGGTGGTAAGACAGTGACGTGGATCGTCAGGCACTCCTTTGTGCACTGGGCATCCAAGTACGCCGACCGACAGGTTTACGGACGTAACCTGGGACTGAGAGGACAATTGCACGAGGTGAAGTGGTGGGGAAAGAGTGGAATGCGATGGGGGGCACTACTGCCCTGGCTCGCGAAGATGGTGCCCCAGAGGGGCTGCCCGGATTTGTTGATCATCCATCTGGGCGAGAACGACCTGGTGCAATTGTCCGGACTGGCTCTGTTGCAATTGATGCAGAGGGACTTGGATGTGCTTAAATCAAGGATGTCGGGGGCCTGCATTGCCTGGACGGAGCTGGTCCCCCGAAAGGTTTGGAGAGGGGCCGTGAAACATGGGGCCATTGAGAAGGCCCGGAGAAAGTTGAATCGGGCAATGAGACTTTACTGTGTTGACAGGGGGGTGAAAGTCATCGCACATCCTGGAATTCGCCTGGAGGAACCTTTAGCCTTTAGGGAGGACGGTGTGCATCTGTCTCAGCTGGGGAATGCTTGGTATATGATGGAACTGAGGGATGTGGTGAGCAAGCTGTGGAATGAATCGATCTGGTGTCGGAGGGAGTGACTTGGCCCTGACGGACGGACAGCCCCGGGGCGGGGGGGGTGGGGCAGTGTACCGCCCTACAGGGGGTCCACTGGGTGGCAGGTTCCGAAGGGATAGGGGGTCAAGAGCGGGCATACCCATCCCTTGGGGGGGGAGACTTGGTCAGGACGGATCGAACTGGGTTTGAAGTTGGCAATGGCTGGGGGCTGGAAGGGTGATTGACGGCAAGTGGAGGGTGTTTGGAGCCGCTAGGGCTCAGTACTGACAGGAATGATTGAAAACGATTGGGGGGGATGTATGAGTGGGATGTTTCTGTTATTGTTTACTGTTCTATTGTTATGCGCAGTTCTGGTCTAATAAATGGCCTTTTACGCCTATAACTGCGTGGTCTGTTTATTGCGCGATGCCGGGCCCCGGGGAAAGCAGAGTCGCAGACTAGTCTTTCCCCGGGGTCTTTCGCGCAGGGGATAGTCCAGGCAGGGGAAGGGGAGGAGTTAGGGGGTGGGTACTTAAGCGCGGGGGAGGAAGGGATCTTCCTCTTTTCCGCGCCTGGCACCATCGGGAGGGAGCTCGAAAAGACCACCCACCCACCCGGCAGTTAGAGGTGGCTTGTGGGTTGGCTTTGTTGCGTTGCCAGTTTAGGCCAGAGCTGCGGTAGGCAGGTTCCGAAGGGATAGGGGGTCAAGAGCGGGCATACCCATCCCTTGGGGGGGGAGACTTGGTCAGGACGGATCGAACTGGGTTTGAAGTTGGCAATGGCTGGGGGCTGGAAGGGTGATTGACGGCAAGTGGAGGGTGTTTGGAGCCGCTAGGGCTCAGTACTGACAGGAATGATTGAAAACGATTGGGGGGGATGTATGAGTGGGATGTTTCTGTTATTGTTTACTGTTCTATTGTTATGCGCAGTTCTGGTCTAATAAATGGCCTTTTACGCCTATAACTGCGTGGTCTGTTTATTGCGCGAAGCTCACTAGACCAGCAGCGTCCTGTATAAAGGAAAAGGCAAATAACACAACCACTGCGTGTTTCATGGGGTGGTGGAAGCTGCACATTTCTAAAAAGGGAAAAGTGTTTTATACTGCGTCGAGATAAAACTGGTCAGCATATATACTTTCACTCTCCAATGAAGCTCAATTCTAATTTTTTCCTGGCAGATTTTACCTAATTTTCAAATGGAAAATTGAGAAACGTTCACAGATTCTCACGTTCGTCTCCTAGGATTTGTTACATCCAGGCTGCATCACATACCTCACGAATTCATCGTCACAAAAATGATTTTATGCATGCAGATAGACCAACAAAAAAACCTGTGCACACATATTCCCATGCACAATGGAATATCAGCCTAACAAGGAAGAACAAACAGAACCCCAAGATGAAAATAACAAAACACCGCCGCTAACGCGTTTTGAGTGCGTTGTCTGTTCAGGGTTTAGATTTCAGCTCTGTAGACTCAAAGCGAGGGAGAGCTGCAGTGCACAATGTGTGCTCCACAAACGGCCCCCAGGATGTTGGTTCTTTGCATTTTATAGTAAGAAAACATTAGCTTAACTCGAGCCTTTGATGTCTTCTCATTCCAGCAGAGGTCGAATAGGGGAGGTCTTCAATTAGTTTCTCATCAATAATGATTTCTTTGAGTACATTTTAATCAGGTCTTCAATCTTACCCAAGTCCAGCGACCGCATACCTACTGACCTACTTCTTACTGATGCTTTGAAAGATTTGGCGTCAGCATGCCGAGTTATTTTGAGTTTGTAAATTGGTGTAAACTCTCTCAGTGCCTAAAAAAAGCATTATAAATACCTTACGTCCTCATCGTGCAGCGAATACTGGAGAAATGCTGCATAAGAAAAGAACCCGAGTGATTTACAAGGAAGTGCACGTGGTGAGCAATTTTATATTTTCATTATCAATTAAGATTCCTCAATTAACTAATTTTCTTATAAGCAGAAAGGGGTAGGTAGAATGACAAGCATCTTCTTTTTTTTAAAAATGTTACCCTCACCTTCCTCTTAAAGTCGAAATTTCGACCATCTACCACCTACCCCAACCAAACTACTGTGTGCACCTGCTCAATAAAGTGCGTTTTGCTGTGAGCACTGGAAATGGCTCCAATGTGTTAATTTTGAGGGCTGGTTATGTTCTGCGTATGGCGCATGAAACACTGGTGGGTGATGATGTAAACCAGAGCCTATTTGCTATCTTCTCAAGAGAGGGGCAGCAGTGGTCAGCTCACTGTGTGGTCACTGTTGGGTGAACATCTTTGTTCTTGCAACATTCCATGAAGGGGATAAGAGAGCAAACGCCAAAAGCTGGCAATTCCTTTCTGGGCTCCACTCGAACATCTCAGTTTCTATGAGATAGCTCCGGAGTTAGAAGTGACGAGCAATGTTTACACAATAGGGCTGGCATTAAAACCCATAAACAGCTCTAGGAATGAGGAAAATAAAGCATTTCTATAGAGAATTGTTCAAATGCAGATAGATCGTATACAGTAACGCAACCGAGTCCATCTGGCGCACTCCTAAGCAGGAATGTTCATCAGCTGGCTCTGATTGATACAACAGTGTAAAGATGAAGATGAATCAACAGCTGATGGTCTCCAGCCTGACTAGGTGGTTCAGGTAACACGAGAACCATTCCTAGGAACTGCTAGAACCTTTAGCTGAGGGAGCATATACGTCAAAATGGGGTACATATGTTATATTATTATATTAATTTATTATGCGCACAGCGACTCCAACCAAGGAGCGTCCCGGCGCAGAGACAAGGAGAAGCATAACACAACAGGAAAAGAAAGACCTAAAAGGGATAACTAAAACAAGAATGTTTTAATGGCTCTCCGAAAAGACAACAGGTCCTCAAGCAGACGGATTTCAACTGGGAGGGTGTTCCAAATTAGTGCAGCTTTCACCCTGAAAGAACGACCCCCCATCCGGCTGAGTCTGAATCTGGGGACAACAGCAAGGGCCTGGCCTTGGGATCGAAGGTTGCGAGTGGGAACATAAAAAGAGATACAGTTGGACAAAATTTCAGTGCCTATACCTCTTAGGATTTTGAAGGTCAGACAAAGGACCTTAAAAAGAATACGCTTCCTAACAGGGAGCCAATGCAGGGAGCGGAGGACATTCGCCACCGGGCAAAATCTGGGTAGGCCAACAATGGCTCTAGCCGCGGCGTTTTGAACCCGCTGCCGACGAGTTAACTCAGCCTGGTTGGCCCCAGCCAGAAGAGAGCTAGCGTAGTCCAGGCAGGAGATGATAGTTGCCTGGACTACAAGCTGTCTGGTTGGGGCGTCAAAGAATTTAAGAACTGGTCTTAAACCTCTTAACAGTCCAAAGCAACAGGCTGCGTTTTTTTTGGTATGCCCTACAAAGGTGAGGCCAGCGTCCAACCAGACCCCTAGATTTTTCACCTCCGACACCGGGGTCGGAGTAGGGCCCAGCTCAGAAGGCCACCACTGATCGCCCCATAGCTCTACTCCCTTCCCGACAACCATTACCTCCGTTTTCGTGGCATTAAGCTGGAGACAGTTTCCTGTCAACCAGCTAGCCACCGCCTTCAGTCCAGACTGAAACCTGGGGGCATCTTGTTCCGCATCCCCGCTGAGAGTAACCGCCAGCTGTGTGTCATCGGCATATGAGACCAGAGTTAGGCCCCACTGCCTCGCGACATCAGCCAGCGGTCTCACGTAAAGATTGAACAACGTGGGACTCAGCGAGGACCCCTGCGGAACCCCCATGGCCAGAGGCTGGGACCTGGACTTGAAGGGAGGAATGGCAACGCAGAAGGAACGGTTGTCCAGGAAGGAGCGGAACCATTGCAGCGCCTGGCCGCCGATGCCAATCTCCTTGAGCCGATGCAGGAGGATGCTGTGAGATACAGTGTCGAAGGCGGCGCTGAGGTCTAACAAAATCAGCGCCGCCGTCTGACCAGCATCCAACCTCGCACGGAGATGTTCCACCATCACAAGAAGGGCGGTCTCCGTGCTGTGGCCAGCACGGAAGCCATTTTGTGTGGGATCGAGGGCGTTGGTCCGGGCTAGATGTTCTGACAGGGCCAGATTGACATGGGCCTCTGTCAGCTTTGCTGGCCAGGGTAGCAGCGAGATGGGACGAAAACTTTCCGGTTTAGATGGGTCCAAGGAGGGTTTTTTGATAATCGGGGACACCACCGCCTGCTTCCATCTAGTTGGAACTACCCCCGACTCCAGGGAGAGGTTGACAAGGGAACGTACAACAGGGCGTCCCATAAAGGTCTGATCTCGAAAGAGAGCAGGTCTCACTGGATTAGATGGAGACCCAGATTTAACTTGCAAAGCAAGTTTATCAAACCCATTCGAGGTAAGAGGGGGGAATGAGAGCAGGGTGATCTGACGAGGTGTCTCATTGGAGCTACCCAACGCGGTCCCAATGCTAGGGAATGTCCGGTAGATAACTTGGACTTTTCCCAAGAAATAGGAAGCAAGGGATTCGCAGTGTGCGACAGAGCTCCCAGCCGTAGAGGTAATCCGCTTTGCCATAAGATCTTTGACCGCCTTAAAGATGGCCTTCGACGGGTTGGTGCTGTTCCGGAATTCTTCGGCATAGAAGGCCGCTCGAGCACGACATATGGCCCGATGATAGAGCTTAACGGACGCGGCATATGCAGCTTTTAACTCAGCCCCATATGTCTTCCGCCAAGCCCTCTCCGCCCATCTACAGGCTCCCTTCAAGGCGCGCAGAGCGCCATCATACCAGGGACTCGACTCACGAAGATTGATCTTAGTCGATACAATAGGTATCAGAGCGTCCAGAGCCCTAGTGAGCCAAGAGCAAAAGAGGTCATACCCCTCCTCTACGTTGTTCAATGGGCCCAGGGGCTCCACTGACAGAAGACGATGGAAGTCTTCCAACCTGAGTTTGTTCCAGGGTCTCCTGGGTACCCGTCTAGCTGAAGAAGTGGAAGTGGTAGCTGATACGGGACAACAGATGGACACCAGAAAATGGTCAGACCATTCTACCGGAGTGATCGTCGTGACTTTAGCCTCTGTCAAATTGGTGAAGAAAGGGTCAAGAATATGCCCCCCAGAATGAGTAGGCTGGGAGACCAGCTGGGAGAGTTGAAAAGCCTCTAAGTCCAAAGAAATGCTACGAGTTGTCAGACTGGAAAGTGTGCAGTATGACAAGGTACAGAACTCCAAAGGGCTCTAGGGATGTAGCTCTTAGAATCAGAATTCCTAGGCATTTTTTAATAATCTGTACTTACCCTGTCCTCGGAATACTATGTGTGTCGTGTCTACGAGGTTGACAATGCGCAGCGCAATCACTCACGGACACAGGTAGGTGTGCTCACGATTCTTTATTTCGATATTGCATACAGCTAGTCACATGCACGTCCTTCTTCTTGGTCGCCCTGGTCGAATCTGTCCTCTTCCTGTCCCCTGACCGGATGTGGTGTCCGGTGACCTGGTCACCTCCCTCACGACCCACAGGGTCCTAGTGTCTGCTGTCCCTACTGTCCTGTCGCCTTGTCCGTCGTCTGTCTGTCAGGTCATGACATCTCCCCCCTTGTTGCAAACAACAGTTCATGTCCCAGTTCTACTAAACAACAGTTCGTGTCCCAGTTCTACTAATCCCTCCGTGTCACCACCATTTACATCATTGCTCGTCGTTGCAGTGAGAGAGAGAGAGAGAGAGAGAGAGAGAGAGAGAGAGAGAGAGAGAGAGAGAGAGAGAGAGAGAGAGAGAGAGAGAGAGAGAGAGAGAGATTGTCGGTCTCGTCGATTCTTCTCCCCAGTCTCTGTTTCCTACTTCTTTCTACGTAGTCTCTTTGTCCCTTTGCATCCCTGTGTTGGTCGTCGTTTTCTGCCGCCATCTTTCTTTCTGCTCTTCAGTTGTTCTCCGTCTTTTCTCAGTTTGCCAGTCGCTCTTTCTCTTTGTCGTTGTTCTCTCCTCTTGCTCTTCTTTCTGTCCTTCCATTGTCCTTCTTCTGCTCTCTTTTTGCCGGCCTCACGTCGCTTTGATCGTTGTTCTTTTACCTCCGTTTTGTTTCTTGCTCCTCTCTTTCTACAGCCGCCTTCTGTTGTATTTGTTCTCTCCATTGTTCTTTTTTGTTCTCTTCCTCTTTCTTTGTTCCCTGAGTCTTCTCTTTGCTTGCTCTCAACAGAGCTGTTGTCTTTTTTATATGTCATTGTTATGAGGCCCATCGTTTTGGCGGTGCTGCTGCTCATCAGGCATGGCCCTGGTACATCACCTTGTAGAACATGAATGTCCTCCGTGTTTATCTTGTCATTGTATCTCAGTTCCTCTGTGAACTTCCCCAAGTTGGTTACTTCTTTCCTTGCCCCCCAAGTAAAGATCTTTACCTTGGACGCTCTCAGGGTCGGCTTGACTTCCATTTTCTCATACTCCGATGCACACATGACATTGCAAGTTGCACCACTGTCCAGTACAAAGTCTGTTTCATGCACTCCTACTCTTATCTTTGCATGGTCTGTCTTTCCTCGGGTGCTTCTGTCTGCGTTGTTTCTCCTGTTTCTTCTTCCTTGCTCTGCTCAGTGTGCACCTCCGACATGTGATATAGTCTTTCTACTTTCTCTACTTCCTCTTCTTCACCTGACCCTCGTGATGAACTCCTCGTTTCGTTGTCAACATACCTGACATGTCTTGTCGTCGATTCCTGTGGTCTTCCTGTTCTCACATTGTCGTCTCTTAATGGGGCACCTTGGCACATACTGGCGTAGTGATTTCTTCCACCACATCTTCTGCACGTCTGGCCAAAGGCGGGGCATTGACTCTGTGTGGAAATTCCATTCCGCACTTGTAGCATGTTCTTTCAGGTCGTCTCCTCTCTTTTTGTTCCCTCCAGTCATTTCTTCGTTGGTCTGTGCGATATCTGCTTGTCGTAAAATGTGCGTTTTCTGTTTCACCGCTCTTCCCTCTTTCCATTTCCTTGGCATGCTCCGCTGCTCTCGCCTCTGCTCTCGCTAGTGACAGGATGTTCTCCAATGAAGTTGGTTCCTTAAGTATTCTTGCTCTGAATCCTGTATCACGACAGCCTTCTATGATCCGTAGCCTGATTGCTTGATCGTTATCAAATTTATCAAATTCACAATGTGTCACCAATTTCCTCAGCCGTGTCGCGAAGTCGTCTAATGTTTCGCCGACTTGTTGACATGTGATGGTAAAAGTATATCGTTCGAAATCAATGTTTCGTTGCGGGTCGAATTTGGCTGTTAGACATTTCTTTAGTTGGTCATATGTTTTTGTTTCATCAGTCGGCAGTGTCACCAGAAGTTCTTCTACGTCGTCCCCTGCCAAATTCAATAGTAGTCCCAGTTTCTTTCCAGCTGCTACATCTGTGTCGTCTACATATCTTTCAAACCGTCTGATCCACTTTTCCCACCTTATTCCTATTTGTGGCTCCGATAGGTTAAACTGTAGTGGTCTCCTGTATTGTGCGTTAGGCTTTGGATCTGCCATTCTTTCCTTCTTTCTTTATCTGTTCGTTCCTCTTTTATTTCCTCTTTTTCTTCTTCTTCTTTTGTTCTCTTGCTTTATCTTCCTTTCTCTTTTGTCTCTTTTCTTCCCCTTATTTTCTTCTCCTTTTGCTTTGTTTTATTGTAGTCTTTCTACTTTCCTTTTTCTTATGTGTCTCTTTTATTATTTTCTTTTCTCTTTCTTTGTTTATTTCTTCTTTGTCTTCTATTTCTGCTCTCTCTACTTTCCTTTTTCTTATGTGTCTCTTTATTATTTTCTTTTCTCTTTCTTTGTTTATTTCTTCTTTGTCTTCTATTTCTGTTCTGTTCTTTTCTTTTCGTTTTTAGCCTTTCTATGCTTTTCTTGTCTTTCCTTTATTGTTTTCTCCTCCTTTTTCCTTTTTGCCTGACTCCTTGATGGCCACTCTCCTTATTTCTATGCCTTTTCTGCTTTTGTCCTTTTTCCTAAAATGGCCGCCGCACTTCTCGCGAGATTTCGCGTTCGAAATCTCGCTTGCCCGGCCCCAAAATGGCCGCTTCCCCGTTCTCGCCTCTGATTGGCCTAGCCGCCTGATCCCAAAATGGCCTGCCGAGACTCTCGCGAGAGCTCGCGCCTATTTTGAGATTTCGCACGTTCCTTCGCGCTTACCCCAGTTTTGCCGGATTGTTCATCAGAGGCGGTCGGGTGGGCTCCGATGTCGCTTCTTTTCACTCCTCTTCTTCACTCTTCTTCTTTTGGGCACATCCAGGGTGGGCACCTGGTTCTTCCGATGTCGATGGCGTCAAGATGCACGTCGGTTCCCTTCACACCCTTCGTCACCAGTTGTCGTGTCTACGAGGTTGACACTGCGCAGCGCAATCACTCACGGACACAGGTAGGTGTGCTCACGATTCTTTATTTCGATATTGCATACAGCTAGTCACATGCACGTCCTTCTTCTTGGTCGCCCTGGTCGAATCTGTCCTCTTCCTGTCCCCTGACCGGATGTGGTATCCGGTGACCTGGTCACCTCCCTCACGACCCACAGGGTCCTAGTGTCTGCTGTCCCTACTGTCCTGTCGCCTTGTCCGTCGTCTGTCTGTCAGGTCATGACAATGTGGAATCAGGGGGTCCTTGTTTTATTATAGCTCTTAGAATCAGAAGACAGCTAATAGTCCCTAAAGTCTGGACATGTATTTTGGTGCTCGGAAAGTTATATTAAGTCACAATTTGTGCACGATGATGACATTTCCCCAATTATTTCGGTTGCTTCAGATAATGATAAGCATTTCTAGGCACTCATATTTACAGCATGCTACATATTTGACTTCAGCTGGACCCTTATTTTTGCTGGCTTTAGGACTCTATATAGTAGTAAAGTGCATCTGCCTACACTTTGTGTACATTGCACCCCCGATTTAGCCGATTAACTTCCCTATAAAGCTATTGTGAATGGAGCCTAAAATGTTCATGTGGCATTTTCAGTGTGTATTTACACTCTGGTATACCAGCTCTGTGATCAATGTAAATTACTTCTGCTAAACGGTAAAACTGCTGAGACTGCTTCCCCCCACAATGTCTTTTCAGCAAAGTCAACAGATTCCATTAACTTTACACAGCTTAAAAAAAGCAGGTGCATTGGTCCCCATTTCCAGTCCAGCATCAGATCCACCTATGCAATATAACGCCTCTTGATTCATTTTTTTCCTCATTCACCTCAGACTATTGATCCCAAGTTTCTAGTATTCCACCCTTTTATCGTATCCAGGAACTATGGGGTAGCCGTACCTACAAGCTTTATGAATCTCTTTTGGATACCCAACCTTATGCTGCCTGGTACTGAAAACTAAGACTAGTGTAATCATTATACAAATGAATTGATATCACCTGGTAATTCTGTGTGTGTTCTTCTAATATTTTCTCCCTGAGCTATTCAGCTCTATCGAGTTCACCCGAGGTCGCCAAATCCTGTATCTCTTGATGGAGTCCATTTTAAAGGTATATTTACAGAGTTGAGCCACTCAGCGTTGCTGGGTGGCACACCAGATGCCACTTTCTGCATATTTCCCTCTGTGCCAGCAATATTAAATAGAACTACAGCTTACTCTTATCATTACTCAACTTTTCAGGGCCATCCATGCCCCCAAAAATGATTAGGCTGAGGCTTACCTTAATGTCCATCTGCAAAAGGTTTTCCATTATCTTACCCATGCTTTCCCAATACAAGTATTGTTAAACCAACCTTGTCACGTCTCCTGCTAAACTTGTTCCAGGAAAACCTTGCTCCATTCAAGGCCCAGATAAAACTGTTGATTTTCCCTGGAAGTCTGTCTAACCATTCATTATAAAAGTGCAAGGGAAGTGTATTGAACAGAAATATGACTTTGGGCAAGACAGCCATCAGAACCAGCAGGAGGAGAGTTCAGCTCTTACTTGTCTCCACAAGAGCCTTTTTGATGTTTGTATCAAGCTTCTTTTTAGGATCCTGTATAATCCTTAAGCCAAGATCTTTCATCTCATTTGTGATTAACGTGTTCTCCCTCAGTAAGTTCCAGGCCATGATCTCAGTTTTTGAAGTGTTCACTGATAAGCAACCACCTTTCCAAAATTTGATGTCAACTGATCAATGGCTGAAAAGGCTGTTTTTAAGTTAGTTGTGTAAATCGTAAATTCATTTGCAAACAGACTTTTTTTTCTCAGCCATTGTATGCAAAAGTTCAAATGGAGGTCTTCTTCCTGAGTTTACATGTTAGGGTCTGAATGCAAAGATTGATCGATAATGGAAATAAGGGGAATCTTGCCTTGTACCCCTTGAAATTTTGAAAGCTGAAGTCAGCCTGTCATTTAATAGAATTCTAGCAGGGGGCTCTTTGTAAATGAATTGAACTACTCAACAGAATCCCCCCCACAAATTATAATGCTAGTACATAGTATTCAGGTATGTTCAGTCGCTTTAGTTGCATCCAATGTCAAAGCAGATAATGGTGTCTTAAGGGTGGTGGCAAGGTCTGTCATGTAAATTAGACCATAAGTTAGCTTGTGTAGCAATCAAAAAACCTATCTGTTCCTCATGTACCAGGCATCCGACTACTCTGTTCAGATTCTAAGCTAAGGCATTAGCGAAAAATGTATAGTCACTATTCATAAGTGAAATATGTCTGGATTACTCACAAAAGGTGGGATTTTTCTCCGGTTTCAGAGTTGGAGTAATAATAGCTTCCTTCCAACAAGCTGTCAGTTGGCCTCCTTTTTCAAAGATCTCCCTGAACAATCCGGCCGTCTTAGGTATTATTGTTGCCCCCAATCCTTTGTAGATTTAGTTTGGTGGGCTATCTGGCCCTAGAGCTTTCGATTTTCAATATCTTTATTTCGATCACTTAAGACCACAAAAGACAATTAACAGTAGTAAAACACACAACCCCGCCATTAAGAAGGGAAGAGCTGGAGGAGCTTCGCGGGCAAGCAAGATGGCCGCGTAAGCTCGGAGCTCCGGATACCCTCCGATCCTCCACATAAATCCTGATGAGAATCCTGATCCACGATAGTGGAATATTGTGGGTGAACGGTTGCTGAGGCGGGACTCGTTGTCCGATTCAAAATCCAACAGTCCTAGGTGGAGTTACACCGTGTAGAAGATTCGTGCCAGGGACGTGCTACTGCCCGTGCGGTGGTTGACGACGGCGACAATGTCGCACGGAAGCGGTGTGGTGTGTGAGTGACTACTCCGCTGGCCCAACGAAGCACGCAGAGTTGCGGAGTGGGACGGTGCTGATCAGCAACTGGTGTTCGCGGCGCCCGATAGTCGCATCGAAGAGCCGGTGTGGCCCCGGTGTGTAATCCATTGTGCTGGTCCCCAAAACTATCATGGCGGGCAGAAGCGAGTCGGACAAGGCGAAGGTCCGTGGGAGTAGGAAAACTACGTATTCCCAATCGAACAATATGGATCGCTATGCCCAGCAGAAGAGCTCGCCGGGTGCAGCTGCCCGGCCTAAGGACTCAAATCGGGACGAGTCGCCAGACACGTCGGACCCGACACTCCTGGACGTCATGAGCGCCATTGCGGGCATCAAAACGGAGATGCATAAACAACATGAGGTCCTGACGCATAAAGTCGACACCCTGGCGATTGAGGTCAACTTGATTAGAGCCGATCTGGGCAAGACCAACAATAGGGTCAAATCGATGGACATTAAAACCGCGAGCCTCACAACTGATGTATCTGACCTACAAACAGAGGTCCGAGACTTGAGATCGGCCAACGATCTTTTCGCGAGACGGCTGGATGATTTTGAAGGATGTGCCAGGCGACAGAACGTCCGAATCATCGGCGTACCAGAAGGGGCAGAGGACTCAGCCACCGATCTTTTCGTGGAAGACCTGATACAAACTCATCTGGCCCCTGCGGGCCTCAATTGTTTCTTCTCAGTGGAACGAGCTCATAGACTGCCAGGGGGATGCCCGAAAGTGGGTGCCCCGCCGAGGCCCATTATAGCACGGCTGTTTAACTTCAGGGATCGGGATGCTATCCTGCAGGCTTCAAGAAGAGACAGGCCGCTTAAGTTCCAAAATGCGGACATAAACTTCTATCCGGACTTTACTCGGTCGGTACAGCGGCAGCGACAAAGCTTCACGGGGTGAAGAGGCGACTCAGAGAACTGGGGATGAAGTACTCGATGATGTTCCCCGCGAAACTGCTCATTGAACATGATGGCCGTACCATATTCTTTGATTTGCCTGAAGTGGTGAGCGAGTGGTTGGACACTTTGCCGCAGAGACATGATGAACGCGAGGAACAATCGGAGGGCGCCTCGGGAGGCCCTGAGCAACAGGAATAGAGTCTATCTTCGGAACATTGTCGGGCAATGGGACTGCTGGTGACAACCGGTATCACATTCTTGCACTTTATAATGAATATCCTTCACTTGGTTATGTTGGGTGGCGGGGGGGCCTGCGTGATCTCCATTCTCCTCTAGGGTCTTTCTGTAGCGTAGTTTTCTGGGGCGACAGGCACACTGCTAGTTGGGGGGGCTACTTAGTCTGATGCAGGGGTGCAGGGTGGGGGGTGGTTTGGTTGTTGGTTGTATGTTTTATCCTTTTTTCCCTGTCTCTTCTCCAAGGCAATGTAAAAACTGTAATTCTTCTGGTTCTGTAACTATGATGCCTGCCGGGACTGGCGAAGGCCCACAATTCGACGATGGGGGGTGGGAACCTAAAAGTATTGTGTTGGAATGTCAATGGGCTGGGGGATCGCATGAAGAGAGGTGTGGTTTTGCAACTGTTTAAAAGATGTATGCCCAACGTTATTTTGCTACAAGAGACACACTTGGTGGGGAACACGTGCCAAGCGCTTAACAGGAAGGGTTTCAAGATGGTGGCGCACTCGGGGTTCTCTTCGGGATCCCGGGGGGCGGGGATCATGGTGCGCGCGCCTCTCCCATTTGAGATTGACTCTAGTGTTGCCGATGAGAGGGGGCGGTACGTCGCCGTCTCGGGGAGATGGGAGGGACGGTCCCTGGTTCTGGTTTCGGTTTATGTTCCCCCTGGGTTGCAAAACAACACGTTTCAGGACATTGGGGGCGCCATTTTAGGTCTCCCTGAGGGTCTGCGTATTATAGGAGGGGATTTCAACGCAGTTTGTTCGGGGACCCTAGACAAACATCCATCCAGAGAACTCCGAGGTTTGCAATCCTGGCTTCCCGACTTCCTGGACACTATGGGACTTATTGACTGCTGGCGGCTCATGCACCCTACCCAGAGTCAATACTCATTCCACTCAGGGGTACACGGAAGCCTCTCCAGAATCCATTATGTTCTGGCTCTAGCGGCCCACGCGTCGGCGGTCTCTGAGGCCCGACTACTGGCGAGGGGCATCTCAGACCATTCTCCGGTCTGGGTGTCCTTTGACTTCGACATCGTGGCGACCGAGAGGGTGGTATCAGTTAATCTGTGGTACTTCCGCAACCCCAAGACTCGTGGACTCATGGCTAAGGCTATTGAGCTTTATTTCTCTGAAAACTCGGGGTCAGTTACATCGGCTATCTCCCTATGGGAGGCCTTTAAGACGGTCTTGAGGGGTGAGGCGTTCTCCCTTATAGCTGAGGTTCGGAGACGCAGGGATGCGGATGTGGTGCGGATTGAATCTGAAATTGAAGATCTGGACTCTCAATTGGAAGTCGAACCGACACCGGACCTACTCCATGTTCTCTCACTTAAACAGTCAGAGTATCGAGCTACTGTTACCGATGCTGCCAAGGTCATGGGTAGAGAGCAACAGGGTAGGATCTATGATGTCGGGGACAAGGCGGGCAAACTCATCGCTTGGCTGGATAAAAAAGAGAGAGCCAGCCGTGTGGTCCCGGAGGTGCTGGGGGAGGACGGCGTGACTGTCACCGACCTGAGTGCCATAGTCAAGGCATTTGCAGACTATTTTGAGACCGTTTACACCTCGGTCTCCGACATGTCCGAGACTGACTCTGGGGAGCTCTTGGCTGAAGCGGAGCTCCCGTGCCTGTCGGAAACGGAGCGGGATGACATGGATAGGGATATTACCACGGATGAGATTGCCCTCGCAATACGTTCCCTGAGATCTGGCAAAGCGTCCGGCCCCAATGGTATACCAGTGGAGCTTTACAGGATTAAGCCTGATGCCATCTCCCCGCCCCTGCGGAACATGTTCCTGGAGGCACGGGAGACGGGCATGCTTCCCTTGGACCAGAGACTGGCCACCATTGTGGTCATTCATAAGGAAGGGAAGCCCAGAGACCTGTGTCGATCGTATCGTCCCATCTCTCTGTTGAATGCTGAACCCAAGATTCTGGCTAAACTGCTTGCCAACCGTTTGGTTGGAGCGATTAGCGACTTGGTTAACCCGGACCAGTCGGGCTTTATTCCACACCGCAACACTGCTCTTAACCTCAGGAGACTACATGGGGCCCTCGCGAGGGTCCACACGCTCACGGAGCCTGCCGTCTTGGCGTCTTTGGATGCTACGATGGCGTTTGACTCCCTCGAGTGAAACTATCTGTGGGCAGTGTTGGCGAAGTTCGGATTTGGTCCGGAATTCATAGGATGGGTCAAGCTCCTGTACGCTAGCCCGCTTGCCAACGTAACGGTTAATGGTTGTGTATCTGCGTCCTTTGCTCTCCGCAGAGGCATCAGGCAGGGTTGCCCCCTGTCGCCCTTGTTGTTTGCATTGGCGCTTGAACCGCTGGCGGTGTGGCTGCGACTCCACCCGGATATAAACGGAATACGCTGGTCCCCTGGATTCGAGGACCGTGTGTCGCTGTATGCAGACGACATCTTGCTATATCTCACCTCTCCTTGTAAGTCACTCATCGTGGTGTGTGATGTGCTACGTCTTTTTGGTCGGTACTGAGAGAGCGCAATTTGAATGAAATGTATATCGTAGCCACATTTACACGTATATGTTATAAACGAAGGAATGAAACGCATATCGTAATGTGAAGTTGACGACTACAGCATAAAGTCAACTAAAGTGATAACATGATATAGGAAATGTAAATGTATTTACTGTTAAACATGTATTAGATTTAGAAAGCCCGTATACATAATGGGTAAATGAAGAAATGCTTACAAAATGTAAACATGCACAGTAGAATTCATGTACGTGTGTAACTTTTAAACGGAGAAACGTGGAGAAAGGTATGGAGAAAACATAGGATGATAACGAATAAGCATATAACCTCGTATTCTGTGTATTATATATTCTATGTAAGTTGTATTCAAATAGAGGAAAGGATATACTAAAAGCGAATATATAAATGTATGTTAAAGGTTATACTGTGTAGCAGAAGTTTGTAGGAATGCTGGAAGAGTTTTAGGTCATTTGTGATTGTAACCTGACTGACCAAGAGTTCGCAGGAGCGTAGTCCAATGTATGTAATTTAGTGGACTTACAGGAGTCGTAAACAGCTTGATGTGAACGTGAGAGCCAAGAAGTCTAGCACTTGTTAGATTTAAGGTGACAACGCTGGACAAGGTTTATGGCCTGAACGTGAGGAGAGACACTTAGAATTTGAATTTTGTTTTGAAAAGACCATTCACAGGACCTAGAAGGGTCAAGCTCAACAATGTGAAGTTAAAGTCTTGTTTAAGGTCAGTTGACTTTTGATCTGAAAGTGTCAATAGAAGTCGCCAACAAGAAGATGAAGATGACATCTGAAGAAGAAAGGTCAACTTAACGGACGGCGAAAGAGATGAAGTAACGGACGAAGCTAGAAGCTGACATCATCGGGGAAAGTCCGTGGTGGGCGTCAAGGGGCGTTCCACCCACACTGTGATTGTGTATTTTAGGGACAGCACCCCGGGGTGAAGATAGCAATTGGAGATTAGGAACAGCGAGACGAATTGCTCAGAGCAAAGGCAAGGGTAGAATGCCTTGAGCAGATGCGCTGAGAGAGATCAGAGCGCTAGGGAGCAGTAGGCCGAGGACCCTTAGAGAGCGGATGGGTAGGCAGAGAGGGTACTGCTTCTTAAACTTAAGTTACCTTTAGAGGCTAAGAGAGTTTGAACTTCTTTGGGAGTCAAACTGCTGACACCTTTTTAGGGAAGAAACTTGCGAAGTAGGGATGTCACATAGCATAGAGTAGGGACAGTTTTAACTTGATTATTTTCTCTTACTGCAGATGACGCAGAAGAAACACTTCATATCGATTCCTTTTGATTTGATGATTTTGGAACTGGCTTTAATTGTATTTGTTGTCGATTAAGGTTCTTTAGGGAATACACGTTCCTTTTGGTTCCGAGATGGTTGATGAATTTGATTCTGAGAGATTGTACTTACAACTTTTATCAAATTTATATTAAACCTTTTTAAACTTTAACAGTTGTAAGTGATTCTTTAGGGTGGTGTCCGTATTTGGGGTTTATGGTACCTATATAAGGGTTGTCTTTTACTCAATGACAGATACTATCGGTCCAAAAATTGTCGAATGAGATAAGTGATCAGATTAATCATAAAAGATATCAAAATCTCATTCCCCGCAGTTGGTAGCAGAGTAATGATGGTTATCTTCTTGAGGAAGACGACCTAGGCCAGGTTTAGTTTACCCCAAGGTCCCTAGTCATCGTCGACCAGAAGAAGAATTGCAGCCGAAGACGGTGCTGACGGAGCGTCGAGAGAAAAGCAGCAGAGTCGGTCGAGAGTGAGTATAAGGGTCATGCGTTGTAAGATTGCGGTGTTTTATGTGTTCCAGTGTTGTAATGTCAAGCGGAGTTGAATGCCTGTAGTGTGATTGAGGGAAGGTTGTGAGCGCGCGCAACCGGATGAAATCTTATGTCCAGAGGACTTAAGTGGTTCGGGTGTATCGAACACCCAGAGTAATTTGACTACCATTGAAAGGGGGTCATGAGGTACCATTGATTTCCCGACAGACCGATGATAGGGGGAGCGTATGAGTGAGTGTATGAGTAACGGACGCTGGTCGTACGTTTACTGTATGTAAGTAACCTATCAGTTGAGGCAAGTGTCCGACCGTAAGAGGAAAGACTCTGTGCCAGTTGAGGTAGCAATTACAGTTAGACTGTGGCCGTACAGTCAGAGAAAAGTGATCGCTTGGACGGAAGTAGTCATTTTTCGGTGTATGAATGAAAACGCATGCGAAATCGTGAGACGGGTTGAGAAAGAAGGAGAACTGCTGCAGAGGGAACGAGTGACGTCAGCATAGAACCGCGCTGAGATTGGTTAGTTTGTCAAACGTCAGCGTAGAGCTGCGCAGGGATTGGTGGTTGTCGATAAGACATAAAACTAGGAAGAGAATTAGGAAGGAATATCGTACGTTATCGAAAATGAAGTGTTTCAAGGGTTTAGGAAAAATCTTTAAGAGAAAAAGGAGAAATTTATATGCAGGAGAAGAAGCTCCACCAGAAGGCACACCAGCTTATTATATGGCAGTAAATGTAGGCTTACATTCAATACTATGGATCTCTGAGTGGAATAGGCTAACGGAAGGGGAAAAGGAACTGACGTTTCCGAGATTCGGAACGTTTAAACTAGACGTGTTGAACCAACTGAAAGCGACGATGCTTTCAACGAGACCTCTACCGAGGCCAACACAATTTGAAGCTCTTGGTGCGTGGTTTAGAACAGCACACGAAAAGAGCGTAAAGAGGCGCCAAGAAAGAGTGAGACGATCAGTAAAGGCAGTACAGGATGCCAAATGGGATGAGGAAGCTAAGAAGTGGAGAGTACAGAAGATAGAAGCGGACAAACTGTTCACCATGATAGAGGCCACGGGAGAAAGGAAACCTCTAGAACAGGAAGATGAGGAAAGCGAGTCGGAGGAGGATCTGATAGATAGGCTATTAACGGATAGACCACCTCCATACAGCGGTGAACTTGCGAGTCCCATATTACCGCAAGAGGACGGAGCTAGGTGGGGGGAATATAAATCGATCCCAGTAACGGAGTGGGACGTTAACAAGACTGAGGAAATACCCCAAACTAGTTCAGAACAGAGAGTAGTGGGAAGATTTGTGGTCCAGAAGGTGCCAGAGACGCAATGCGCAAGGTCGTACCAAATGCCAGACGCTTTACAAGTTCCTGTTACCATAGGCCCTATTGTGTCAATCTACAACCCAGAAGGGGTCCAGCAGGAGGAGCAGGCACGATGGGACAGAGAAAGAGCAGAAGTGGAGAATAGGAATGCCGTAATGAATCCTCAAAGGCAGATACTAGCACCAATGAGTCGGAGTACCCCATTAGATTCCGCAACGGGTCCCAGGATAGAACAGGGAGGTCAAAGAGGGCCAATGGATTTGAGGGGTCCTAAACCGAAAACCCATAAGGAATTAAGGGAGTACCTGAGAGAATGGGATACGGCTGAAGAAGCTCGGAATAGAAAATTAGAAACGGGAGCTGAGTGGAGAGATCAGGATAACAGGATTCTCTCTCATTGTGGAGCTGGCGAGAGCAGCCCCGAGTGGGAGAGAGGGAGCCAAGAAAGCAGAAGAGATACTTGTCCTACTATTAGCGGCAATAGGCAAATGTGCGACGACAGGAGTGCAGGGTGTGGCGAAGTGCCTCGCGTCACCTTCAGTGAAGGGGAACGTAGGACACAGGAGTATCGGAATACTTTTAGGTGCACACACCATGCCCCAAATGAGGATGTGAGACATTGGAATCACGGAAACATGGAGAGTCGTGAAGCGTCTCGACATGCATCCGGTGATAGTGGACGGAGTCGTGAGAATCTAGGGAGTCGCGAAACGTCTCGCCATACTTCTGGTGATCAAGAACGAGATCGCGGGAGCATGGAGGGCCATGAAGGACCTTACTGCTTATTAAGCGACACCAGACAGCAAGCGAGTTACAATGGGTTAGAACAGAACGGTGGATCCTATCTCGTATCTGGAGAAACCGAGCCGAAAAGACGGAATGTAGGGTTGGGGGATGGAGCAATGTTCCACCACACCCCACGGGAAGATGGAAAGGCTTGGGATCTAGAGAGGTGGGAACAAAGGGATGGAAAGAAAACTCCTCATAACTCACCTGTGCTCAGGCGTAGGGCGTATAGCGGAGGTGAGAGGGATATGAGAGAACCACCTAGGACTGAGGTACTGAAAGCTGAAATAAAAGCGAAACGGCTCGATGTAATGAGTTTGAAGTCAGACTTGGATGAAATAATTGATGGCACAGTAGCAATCGAGAGATTAGACTTGTATACACCAGATGAAATATTGTTTTTATCCAAGGATATTACTCGAAGAGCGAGGTCAGCTCATGAAAATTTATCTAATTTGGCAAATAGGTATATGATAGACCTGTCACGAACTAAGGCTTTACAGGGTAACCATAGGCTAACTTGCACAGATCAAGATCTGGATGAGCGTAGAACGATCGCGCTGAAGGTACACATAAGGGAACTAGTCATGTGTATCAGAATATGGAGAGATCTGGATAGATGGGAGGAAAAATGGTCTAAGAAGGGATCTGTCAGAAGAAGTACAATTGTGAAGTCCCAGGACACAGACCTAATGCGAATGGAAGCTTTCCCTTTGCGAGAAATCGCGAACGGAAACTACGTTCACGTACCCTGGAGTAGGGGGGATTTGGCGGCATTTACCAATTCCTTCCCAAAGCTTAGAGAAAATCCCGTTGAGTGGTACAAACAGGTAGAAAGATTAGTGAAGATCTCGAAGGTACTGTGGATCGATTTGAACACATTGTTCGATATCGTAGTACCCGGAGATTTGTGGACGGCATGCAAGCTTAGTGTTGAATGGCCTACTTGTGAGCCTCCGAGAGATACCCGGACGAATGGTCCATCAGTTAGAGTCATGGAGAAATACGAGAGGGTCATAACAGGGCTAAAAGAGAAAGTGCCAGTGCACGATATAGACTGGGTTAAGATAGATCGAACTACTCAGGAGCCGAAGGAAACAGTCCATGAGTTTTATGAGCGATTGCTGAAAGCATTCAAGCAGTACAGTGGGTTAGATGTAATGGATCCTAAGGACATAGGGCAGTTTGTGTCAAAGTTTGTTCTCGGATTGAGACCAGACATAAGCCTAATGATTCAACAGCATTTGATCTGTTGGCAGAACAAGCCTTTAGATGAAATTCTGAGGTATGCAAGGTACTGTAGTGACGAGATAGATTCTAAGGCTAAGAAACTCAAGGAGAAGTTAATGCTGGTACAAATGCAAGCAGCTGGAAAGGGCGGACAACGACAACAGGGAGCAGGAACGCAAGCAAAGAAACAGAATAATCAGAGCAGAGATGAGGAAGAAAGACCGAGACCAAGAATGGATATTGCGACACTGAAAAAGACAACGAGATGTCATCAGTGTAACGAAGTGGGACATTGGAGACGCGAGTGTCCTTACAATGTTGAGGCAGGGGAATTAGAACAAGAGGAGGAAGAGGTACAGAATAACGTGGTTAAGGGAGCCGCAGCCCCGAAGGGAAAGTTTATCAAAGGGGGGACTCAGACTCCTCGAGCCCCGTTTCCTCAACCACCTCGCATTTCAAATGGAGGAAAAACCTACAGACAGATGCCATTGTTCGTAGGAGGAGAGGAATGCTACTACGTTGATCCACTTACAGGGCAGCGGGTGAATTGGGAGGAAGACTGTACTCTAGGAGCCGCCTTGGAAGTAGATCAGAGAGGACCATACGTAGAGGCTGAAGTAGCTGGATGTCCTACAACCTTTTTGGTGGATACGGGGGCCACTCGATCCACGCTGAGATCAGCGGTAGTCCCAGGTCTGCCAATATCGGGAGAGACGATTCAGGTGGTAGGAGTCGCAAACAAAAGGATGACGAATCCTCTGACCGAACCAGTGTCAGTAAAGATAGGGAATTACAGTGACGAACATCAGTTTGTGATCTGTGATTCTAGTCCTGTGTGTTTGCTAGGGAGAGATTTGCTGTGTAAACTGAATTGCACGATACATTGTACACCTGAAGGAGTAGAAGTGCAGACCAATGACGAGGATGCCGATTTTAAAGTTGTGAACTCGCAGGAATGTGTGGAACTATACCCTACCTTAACAGTGGAGGAGCTTCCACAGGATTTGAGGGAGAAAGTCTCAGCTGAGGTATGGGATTTTACTGGGGAAGAAATAGGATTGATCAAGGGAGTAGAACCGGTAAAGATCTTGGTAAGACCCCATGCTGAATATCCAAGAACACCACAGTATAAGCTAACGCCAGAGACGATTGCAGGAATAAAGCCTGTGATCGAATCCATGATTAAACAGGGAATACTGAAGGAGATCGTGGGAAGTCCATGTAACTCCCCGATTATGGGTTTGCAGAAGCCTAGCGGGAAATACAGAATAGTGCAGGATCTTCGAAAGATCAATAATATTGTTGTCTCATGTTGTCCAGTGGTACCGAATCCATCAGTGATATTATTTCAGATACCGTTCCAATCTGAATGGTTTACAGTGATAGATTTGTGCCAGGCTTTCTTTTCGATACCTTTAGACGAAGAGAGTCAGTATCTTTTCGCTTTTAAGCTGGAAGATCGCGTCTTAACATGGTGTTGTATCCCTCAGGGGTATACTGAAAGCCCATCGATCTTTAACCAGTTATTAAAAAGAAATCTTGAAAGTCTAGTACTGCCCAAGAATTCGGTTCTAGTCCAGTACATAGACGACCTCCTAGTTGCGTCAGAAACTGAGGAAGCTTGCAGAGAAGACACCATAACCTTGTTAAATCACTTGGCCGAGAATGGGCACAAGGTGTCTCCAAGTAAATTGCAATATTGTAAGACTGAAGTGCAATACTTGGGCCATAGGATTGAAAAGGGAAAACGGAAGGTGTCTCCAGACAGAATAGAGGCGATTATGAAGATGAACGCGCCTACAACACAAAGAGAGGTCAGGATGTTTCTAGGCATGGTCGGTTATTGTCAACAGTGGATAGCGAACTTTTCACTGAAGGCAAAACCTTTATTACAACTGACGCACAAGGGAGTAAGTGATCCGGTACCATGGGACAAAGATTGTTTGATGGCGTTTTTGCAGCTGAGGGAGGACTTATGTTGTGCCCCGGCTTTAGGAATGCCTGATCACACAAAACCTTTTTTACTTTACTGCTGCGAGAGAGAGGGATGCGCTTTAGCGGTTTTAGCTCAGACCCACGGAGACGCGCGCAGGCCAGTGGCGTACTTTTCGGCTACATTAGATCCAGTAGCCGCAGCGTTGCCCGGATGTCTCAAATCCGTAGCTGCAACGGGTGTCAGCATTGAAAGATCGGAAAGCGTGGTGATGGGACACCAGTTAGTGGTGTACGTGCCGCATTCTGTGGAATTGTTAATGACCAGGACGAAGACTCAGCATCTGACGAATAGCAGGCTCACACGCTACGAGCAAGTCATACTGGCTGCCGAGAATGTGACCCTAAAAAGATGCTCTGTCTTGAATCCTGCAACTTTGATGCCACTTCCGAATGAGGTGGATGATGAAAATTGTATAGATCATGACTGCCTTGATGTGACTGAACTATGCACCAAACCGAGACCCGATATTGTGGATGAGCCATTGACTGACCCCGATGAAATCTTCTTTGTTGATGGTTCATGTGTAAGAGACAATATCGGTCAGCTGAGAGCAGCTTATGCAGTTTGCACAATTACCAGAGTTATAGAAGCCGCTTGCCTGGAAGGAGTACACTCCGCTCAGGTAGCTGAAATTGTTGCCTTGACTCGTGCTTGCTTAGCAGGCGACAAACTTCGAGTCACCATATACACCGATAGCCAGTATGGTTTCGGGGTAGTTCACGATTACGGGCAGTTATGGTCTCAAAGAGGTTACATGACCTCCTCGGGTTCTCCCATTAGGAATGGAGAATTCGTGAGACTTTTGTTAGAGGCATTGCAAGGACCAACAGCCATAGCAGTGGTCAAGTGTGCCGCGCATACGAAAAACATAGACTTTGTGTCACAAGGAAACCGCTATGCGGATGAAGTAGCGCGTTATTGCGCAGAGCAGGGATATTCTCACACTGATGTTAAAGTGGGGGGAATCCAGGAAAGAACTGAATTGACAATGTTGCTAGATACTGTAGATATGTGGGATGAATTGAGATGTGTACAGGAGAATGCACCAGATGATGAGAAAAAGAGTTGGGAAACAGCGGGTTGTTCCAGAAGCGAGATGAATTTCTGGATCTCCGCTGATGGGAGAGCAGTTTTGCCAAATGAACTTGTTAGTCCAATGGCAAGGAAATTGCATGGATCAGCACACATAGGAAGAGATGCTATGGTGAGAGTATTCAGACAAACATGGTTTAATCCCAAATTTAGAGTAGCGGCAGAAGCAGTGTGTCAGCGATGTGCGATCTGTCAGCAACTAAACGTGGGAAAAAGAACACCAGTTACCTTGAGTCACATAGGAAGGTCTGGGGGGCCTTTCAATAGGATGCAGCTTGGTTTTATAGAAATGCCTCCATGCAACAGACTTAGATACGTTTTAGTGATTGTCTGCATATTCTCTAGATGGGTTGAAGCTTACCCTACACGTAGGTGCGATACACTTACAGTAGCAAAATTATTACTTAGAGAGTTAATACCGAGGTTTGGGGTGCCATCCTCTTTGGAATCGGACAGAGGAACTCATTTTAACAGCGAAGTGGTGAAGATGCTATGTTCAGCTTTGAATATCGATCAGAAGTTACACTGCAGCTATCGACCAGAAGCTTCAGGGATTGTAGAACAAATTAACAGTACAATCAAGTCCAGACTGGCTAAAGTTTGTTCATCGACATCCCTGAGTTGGCCAGACGCACTTCCAGTGGTTCTTATGAGCATACGTAGCACACCTGATAGGAAAACAGGCCTCTCTCCACACGAGGTGTTAATGGGGAGAGCTATGAGATTGCCATCGGTTCCGACTGCAGCGTTAGTGAACATCACAGACGATTTGATCTTGGACTACTGCAAGGGACTATCTGATGCCGTTAATTCTGTGTCCCTCCAGGTCCAGGCTGCAGAGGTTCCATCAGCACAAGATTTGTGCCATGACCTGAGTCCGGGGGACTGGGTCCTGGTGAAGAAGCATGTCAGGAAGAACTGCTTAGACGTGCGTTGGCGAGGACCGTTCCAAGTCATACTTGTAACGAATACTGCAGTAAAGTGTGGAGGTCTGCCAAACTGGATACATGCCTCACACACCCGAAGAGTGCCAACACCTCTAGAAGAAACAGCTCCTCTCTCGGATGAGAATCCGGCGGGAAGCGGAGAAGCCATAGAGGGGGAAAGTCAAGCTGTGGAGGTGATCGAAGAAACTGAAACTGTGTTGGAACAGGACGACGAGGGTCAGGACACTAGTGGGACCGAAGTCGCCTCAGGAGAGGAAAGTAATTAGGAGTCCGACACAGATATCGAGCAGACTGAGAGTGACCAAGAGACAAGTCCCAGAACAAGGAGCGGAAGGACAAGGAGTGACGAAGCCAGTTGGCCGGAAAGAAGGAAAAGGCCAAGCTCGGAAGGAAAGAAAGAAAGAACTCTTGTCCCGATCGCTGAAGAATCGGATCAGGAGGAAGAAACGACAGACTCAGGAACTGAGAATCCACGAAGATCGAGAAGGGTACGTGTGCCCTGCAGAAGGTACGCCACCCCGGAGTGGACTTATCTAGCAGATGTCTTGGGGACAGAAATCTGGGAGAGTGAAGAGCGTGAAAGTAATCGATCTCGATCCATATGTGGCAGTGGAGATATGGATGTTGACGCCGGGACTCGAGACTGAGGGGTTACTGACTTTCACACTTCCCATACCCCCTTACTTGAGTCGGATTAAAGATTTAGTGTTGAACAGATTACAATTTCCAACATTTGGTCATCAAATATCAGAGGAAGAAGATAAAGTCATTCGTTTTGAGTTGTTGGAACTTGTTGCAAGAGCTGCAGTTACAAGAATAATTATTGATACATAAAGACTTTTGTATATAAGAAAAGAAAGAAGATAACCTAGCGCCGAGTGGAAAGAAGAATAAAATTAGGGATTACATTTAGAGGATGGAGAAGGGCTAGGGTTGTCTGCTGCTAAAAAGAGAAAAGACATTGTTGTGAAAAAGAGACTTTGTTGATAAAAGGCACTTTAAAGATTAAGAAAGTAAACAAGCAACCAAAGACTGGAAAAGAAAACTTTCGCTAGAGAACGAGGTACGCTGTTTGATGACATGAAGAACGGCAACCCAAACAGAAAAGCCAGATGTATAGTAGGTACACTTATAGCAGTAGTGATATTTCTCATAATTACGGTAGTGACAATATCATACATCATAGGACAGGAGAACGATAAAGAAATAGCAAATATAAAAACTGTAACGACTTTGAAACCTGCTCTTGTGGGGAAGAAGGAGGAGAGCAATGTTATACGTGAAAAGGCGTTACTTGCAGATGAAGCTCGTAGATTACATGTAGACGAGTCACAGGGAAATTTTAGGTCAAACGCATATGCTAAACTGTTATATGAATATATCGATGCCATGGAGGCCAAGGATTGCTACGTTTGTATGCAATTGCCGGCTTCTGTAGACGAAGGCATTAGATATCATCATCTCCCATTGACTTATGGGATAACATGTAGTTTACTGCTTAGTATATTTTATGGTAGAGAAGGGTTTGAGTACTACTTTTCAAATTATGATTCGGTACTGCCTGAAGTTCCGAATTATAAGCAAATGAATAAGTGGGACTATTACAAAAAGGAGGATAGACTGGCTAAATTCTTTCTTCCTTGGGATACATTAGATACCTCATATGCACGTAGGAATAATCTGACTTGCAAAGTGTCAGAGGTAGAGAAAAAGTTTATTGGACAAGTGGATGACCGATACAGAAGGCAGAAGATTCTAAAAATGTCAGGACAATGGAAAACCGATTGGACAGAAGAAGAGAAGGCACATAAAAAGAAAGGTAGCAATGGTCCAATAGCATTGGATAGAACGCAGAAGGGAAAGTTATGTTTAACTCGAAGCAAGACGTATTACGAGAATGTATTTGTAGGTGAAGTAAATTGCGAACATGCTTTTAGATTGGAGTACTATACGAAAGACTTTATGAAAGGGATGCAAGCTATTCCGAATGTGTATTTTGTATGCGGAAGAAATGCCTATGTAAAACTACCTGACAATTGGTATGGTTCGTGTTACTTGGCAATTGTCTTCCCCAAAATATATCATGCAAAGGATGTAGCGATAATAGAAGGAAAGGCTTCGACGAGAACGAAAAGGGAAGTAGGAGATGTAGAGGTAGTAGGAGATGTTTTTGGAGCGATGTTTCCATTGTTAGGTTTGATCCTTAACGATGTTAAGATTAGGAGGTTAGCGACAGTTGTGGATAGATTGTCTGCCAGTACTGCAAGGTCATTAATGCTAGTAGAAGGCGAGATGCAGTCGATCAGAGTAATGGTTCTTCAGAACCGACTTGCTTTAGATGTACTGCTAGCAAAAGAAGGCGGAGTTTGTAAGGCTTTGAAGGTTCAGGAATGTTGTACTTATATTCCTGATAATTCAAAACCACTTGAGAAGGTCATAAGCAACATAACACAGATTCATCAAGAAATCGGAGATTTATCAAAAATAAATGTTTGGGAAAAGGTAGGAAATGGAGTAGGAAAGGTTGGGAGTTGGTTTGCTAATCTTGGCAAAAGTATAGTATGGTACATATTAAAGCCTGTATTAATACTATTGATTTGCATAATTACATTATTAGGATTAGTAAAATTATATAAATGGTATAGGTCGAACCGGTTACAAAGATCGATGAGAGATCAAGAAAGGAGACTAGCTGTTTTACAAGATCAACAGTATAAAAGTCTGAGAGCACTCGAATCGATAAAAAGAGGAAATGATGTAACTAGTTCTGTGTAAAGGGTTGTATTCAAATCGCTTTTAGTGATGACTCCTAAAAGTCATCAAAGGGGGGAACTGAGAGAGCGCAATTTGAATGAAATGTATATCGTAGCCACATTTAGACGTATATGTTATAAACGAAGGAATGAAACGCATATCGTAATGTGAAGTTGACGACTACAGCATAAAGTCAACTAAAGTGATAACATGATATAGGAAATGTAAATGTATTTACTGTTAAACATGTATTAGATTTAGAAAGCCCGTATACATAATGGGTAAATGAAGAAATGCTTACAAAATGTAAACATGCACAGTAGAATTCATGTACGTGTGTAACTTTTAAACGGAGAAACGTGGAGAAAGGTATGGAGAAAACATATGATGATAACGAATAAGCATATAACCTTGTATTCTGTGTATTATATATTCTATGTAAGTTGTATTCAAATAGAGGAAAGGATATACTAAAAGCGAATATATAAATGTATGTTAAAGGTTATACTGTGTAGCAGAAGTTTGTAGGAATGCTGGAAGAGTTTTAGGTCATTTGTGATTGTAACCTGACTGACCAAGAGTTCGCAGGAGCGTAGTCCAATGTATGTAATTTAGTGGACTTACAGGAGTCGTAAACAGCTTGATGTGAACGTGAGAGCCAAGAAGTCTAGCACTTGTTAGATTTAAGGTGACAACGCTGGACAAGGTTTATGGCCTGAACGTGAGGAGAGACACTTAGAATTTGAATTTTGTTTTGAAAAGACCATTCACAGGACCTAGAAGGGTCAAGCTCAACAATGTGAAGTTAAAGTCTTGTTTAAGGTCAGTTGACTTTTGATCTGAAAGTGTCAATAGAAGTCGCCAACAAGAAGATGAAGATGACATCTGAAGAAGAAAGGTCAACTTAACGGATGGCGAAAGAGATGAAGTAACGGACGAAGCTAGAAGCTGACATCATCGGGGAAAGTCCGTGGTGGGCGTCAAGGGGCGTTCCACCCACACTGTGATTGTGTATTTTAGGGACAGCACCCCGGGGTGAAGATAGCAATTGGAGATTAGGAACAGCGAGACGAATTGCTCAGAGCAAAGGCAAGGGTAGATGCCTTGAGCAGATGCGCTGAGAGAGATCAGAGCGCAAGGGAGCAGTAGGCCGAGGACCCTTAGAGAGCGGATGGGTAGGCAGAGAGGGTACTGCTTCTTAAACTTAAGTTACCTTTAGAGGCTAAGAGAGTTTGAACTTCTTTGGGAGTCAAACTGCTGACACCTTTTTAGGGAAGAAACTTGCGAAGTAGGGATGTCACATAGCATAGAGTAGGGACAGTTTTAACTTGATTATTTTCTCTTACTGCAGATGACGCAGAAGAAACACTTCATATCGATTCCTTTTGATTTGATGATTTTGGAACTGACTTTAATTGTATTTGTTGTCGATTAAGGTTCTTTAGGGAATACACGTTCCTTTTGGTTCCGAGATGGTTGATGAATTTGATTCTGAGAGATTGTACTTACAACTTTTATCAAATTTATATTAAACCTTTTTAAACTTTAACAGTTGTAAGTGATTCTTTAGGGTGGTGTCCGTATTTGGGGTTTATGGTACCTATATAAGGGTTGTCTTTTACTCAATGACAGATACTATCGGTCCAAAAATTGTTGAATGAGATAAGTGATCAGATTAATCATAAAAGATATCAAAATCTCATTCCCCGCAGTACTCTGGCCTGGTTATTAATTGGTCGAAGTCACACCTATACGTGCTGAGAGGTGGGACACCTCGGCTTCCAAGGGAATGCAACATACAGGTCGCGCGGCAGGGATTCAAATACTTGGGGATCTATATTTCAACGGATCCCAAGGTACGCTACACGAATAACTTGCTCCCCCCTCTCGCACGTCTCCGACGTGACGTAGAGGGATGGCGGAAGCTCCCGCTTTCCCTGCTCGGGCGTGCGGCACTGTTTAAAATGATGTCCCTGCCCAGATTCCTGTATGCTCTTCAAAATACCCAGGATCCGGTCCCATCTTGTTACTTCAGGGAGGTCGAGGGTTTGCAGCGGGCCCTTCTCTGGGATGGCAGGCCACACATCACTATTATGAAGCTTACGCTCCCATGGTATGACGGAGGCTTAGCGTTGCCTGACATCCGGAGATATTATTGGGCTTCTCTGCTAGCGGCCCTTAATCACTGCCTCTACGGTCCAGCAGTAAGCCCAGGTTACGCCATGGATCGGTGGCTCCTGGACGACGGGAAGTATCAAAGAGCGCTATACTCGAGATCTCTGGATGGTAGGATGTCGGGGCCGACGAAGACAGCTGTACATATATACATATATGGCGGCAATCACAAAGTCACAGGGGTGGAAGGGTAGACCTACGATGGCAACTCCTCTCTTTGAATCTGAAATACTGAGCAAATTATGGCACACGAAGGGATTCGACAGGTGGAACATGATAGGCATATCCAAGATGGAAGATATGATTGTGAAAGGGGAGATAAAGTCCTTTACTCTTTTACAGACAGAGTTCCAGTTGGGTGAAACAGAATATTTCCGGTACGCCCAACTGCGTCATGCCATTCTGGCAGTGATGCCGGAGGGCGAGAAGATCCCTGAGTCTTCCCCGTTGGAGGACAGGGTGCTGGACGGCCATATGCCGGACAGTGCCATTTCCTTAATATACAAAAAACTCATCAATGTCCGTACGGACCTCCTCCTTGGGGTGAGAGACCAGTGGGTGTGTGATGGGATTGAGCTGGATGATGAAGACTGGCAATATGCAGTGTCCTCCCCCAAGGAGGTGGCGATCCCGGCCAGGTTGCCGCTGGTTCAATTAAAGATTCTCCATAGAGTGTACGTGACGGGTCCCAGGCTGATATACATGGGTCATTCAGTGGACGGCCTCTGCAGGCGTGGCTGTGGTGCATTGGCCACCTTCATGCATATTATCTGGGAGTGCCAGGTGGTCGCCTCCTACTGGAGGCGTGTACATATGATCATGAGCGAGGTGACTGAGGTAGACGTGATGGCAGAGGCCCGGTGCTGCCTCCTGAATGTGTGGGGTCCTACTGATTATAATAGTGCACAAACACAATGGGTCACCTTGGGGAACATGGTCGCGAAACGAGATATTGCTCAGATGTGGGGTGCTGTTACAGCCCCAAAGGTGGTACAGTGGAAGGCCAACATGGATTGGTGCATGTTCCGAGAAAAGACGGTGTACATGGCCAGGGGTAAACCCAAAAAGTGGCAAAAGATATGGGGGGCCTGGAACGAGTATAGGGGTGATATATGCCTGCCGCCTGACACCGCCCCCCTGGAAGAACGAATGTCCCCGTAGCCTATGGCTCCAACATACGTCCTATTAGCTGATGTCTCCTGTATCCTCCCCCCTCCATGGTCTTGCAATTGGTGCTGTTCACATTGTTTTTATGTTATTGGGCCTAGCTTTTCCTATGATCGGGCTCTGTTACACAAATGTTTAATTGCCTTGTTTCCTAGCACTAGTTTGGTGCTTTTCCCTTTTTCATCTTAGTTATTTTTCAAAAAAGTTAAAAAAAAAAAAACCTTTGTACGATTTGGTAATATGCTCATTGTACACCAGCCGATTGATCGATAATATGCTGCCTAGCCTCTGGGATGTAAGGCTAAATAGCTGTGCGCACTGATTTGAAAATAAAGGTTTTCCAAAAATTAAAAAAAAAAAAGAAGGGAAGAGCTAAACAATGTTCATAATAGAATGTAAACATTTTTTTAATATTAATTACTGATTGGAAGTTTAAAAACATATAGATTTAGGTAAATGTACAAAAAACATTAAAATTCATGTTGTTAAAACCACACTAAGTGATCTAAAAATAATTCTAAAAAACATAGCACAAATCTACTGCACATTTCATAGAACTAGACAATTAGGAGCCCTTAAAAGTATGCAACCGCAGTTAGGCATAGAAAGTCAGGATTAGGATTTATACTAGACAACAGTTAAAACATAGTGCTGCCAGCTTAATACTGGCCTACCCATTTCCACGTCTTTTTACTTCATTTACAGATCGTTAAGTCGGATGGGCTGGCGATCTTGGTCATTTTTCACCGAATTAGCCACATCCAATTTAAGAATTTAGCAACATCTATAACACACAGTGCATTTGTGTTGGTCAGCAATATTTTCATTGCAGTGGCACTACTCCTAAGGCCCATATTTCTACATAGTGGCTTCAACCATTTTCTGTGCGGGGCCTGATAGGCCGGGTAGACAAGTAAAATATGCAGGTAGGTCTCCTCATACTCCACACACAGTTTGCACTTGGTGTCGTTTAGATTGTGCCATTTGCTTGTAAACGAGTTTACAGGTAGTGAACCCACCCTAAATTGAAAATAAAGATATCTGTCCCTTGGTTTGGCGATGACATCCCAAAAGTGCTCATATTGGGGACAGGGCTTAAACTCTAAATATTTGCCTATCAGAGATGTGGACTCCGAGGTTAGTATATTATTCTTCACCACCTTGGACCAATAAAGTCCTTTCATATCCTTTTTTGAAGGAAATTGTTGGCCTTCTGGGTCGTCCCATAAATGTTGCATTCCCATACTAGCCAGTGTCTTTTTAAAAAATTTTAACCACTTAATTTTGCATGAGGTGTCGGATTCTCATACTCTCATACATCTTTTAGGGCAGTGGCATAGTTCAATAACTCAGGGGTAGTCCATAATCTACGCCAATACGCTATTGCGCAAAACATGGCAACTGCGTTTTTGAGATGATAAGAGTATCATCGGCAAACAAAAGTATTGGTGTTTTTATGTTAGCAAGGGATGGTGCATCTGTTGAGAATGTGGAAAAGTAGTCAACAACCCCATCAATAAATAGGGAAAATAGTGTCAGTGCTAAGACACACCCTTGTTGAACCCCTTTAGATACTGGGAATAGGTTGGTAATATTTCCCTGAGTACTCAAACAAACTTGGGCATAGTTCCCTGCATACAGGAGCTCCACAACAGACATTAATTCAGCAGGCATACCCGAATCCTTGACAAACCTTTAGAGTTTGTTACAGGACACCAGGTCAAAGGTGGATTTTAAATTCACAAAGGCGGCGTAAATGGTGCCTCCTGCCAGCACAACAACCTGCCAGTAAATTAAGACGAACCAAAATCCCTGGTCTCATATACTCACATTGGTAGGGAATCCTGCCTGCACTGTGGTCAGTATGTCCTTAACAACAATCCAGTCTTTTATTTTATTTAATACCATTCTAGCTATTTTTTTTGCATGGTATCTATAAGACTGATTGGTCTGTAATTGCCTGGGCAGGAACAATCGCCTTTTTTATAAATAGGTAAGATCTCAGGGCCCTTCCAAGTATCGGGATGGGCGCCCCACTGGCTATTGCATTCGCTAGCAAGAGTATGTACTCTTGCCAGATAGCCCTGTCATTTTGGAATAAATCAGCCAGGACACCATCGGGGCCAGAGGCTTCCACTAGTAACTGAACCAAGTGCTGTTTTAACTTCCCCTATTTCAAAACTCAATACGGTGTCACATAGCGGAATTAGGTGTGGTTCCTTATTTCCACCCTCTGCCTCAAAAGCAAACTGTTTTAGAAAATGGGAAACCCACATCTCTGGAGCTACATGATTGTGGGGCACAGAAGCCTGTCCCCTCTATCCCATTTTACCTGTTACCAAAAGGGCTGTAGGTTCCTCCCTTGGCTGGCCTGGTAAAGACATAACCATCTCTGCTCGTACCAATCCTTTTTATTAGCTATATGTAATACAGATATGTATTTCTGTCAGGCAAGCTTGACAATAGCGTGATCATTCTGTTTTATGGCAGCCGCCAATGCGGCTTTAATGAAGAAAACAAATTTCGTAGCGCGCCCTGCATCGCATTTCGCGATGCAGGGCGCGCTAAGACATTCGTTTTATTTATTAAATTGTTTACTTACCTCCAATTATCCATATTCCGGTTTTTAGCACCCGCACCCTGCCCCTCCCCCACCCCGCCTTTCTGCCCCACCGGAACTCCCTCCACGGGCCGTGGCTGGCATTTCCTATCATATTTTACTCATATTCCACAGAGACAAAATCCTAACAGAAGCTGTAGGAAGGCACATTTCTACTTGAGAGATGCGGGTATATTTGTACGAATTTTCCTAATCCAAAGTGCGGAATATGGCAGGTAATCTAAGAAGGAGTTTTGAAATAGTATACCAGAAAGATGGGTATGATGTAGTGAAATGTTTGAAACAAAGCATGCCTTCTTTTTGAAATGATAACTACAAGAAAGGGAAATGTTTAAGGTGCATGCCTAATTGTTGCTTCTTATGTACTATATATGCAGTTATTCCTTCTTTTTAACCACAATAAAATTACATGTTTGCCATATCCCTTAAAAAAATGTTTCCTGTGAACCCCGACCTTCTCTGTGCTTATGTAGAAATGTTCTGATAAAAATTACGTTTTCAAAACGGAACAAAGTATACTAGTAATGCTTCCTGTGAGCTTGAAGTACACTGTCTGTTCTGGTACTTTGTTTTGTAGTTAGGAACTGAGGGGCATATTATCAAGGACTGGTGTTAAAATTATCGCCGTTTTATCGGCAGGAAACGGCCGATAAAATGGAGATAATAGGCTTGATAATACGCCCTTGTTATTTCCCATAGAAGCCCATGTTCTGAGTTTAACATAGGCTTCTATGGGAATTAACAAGGACGTATTATCAAGCCCATTATCACCGTTTTATCAGCAGTTTCCTGCTGATAAAACAGCGATAATTTTAACAGCGGTCCTTGATAATATGCCCCCTGAATCCTAAAAAAATTAATCCTTAATTTGACTGTGAAATTTTGCTTAGTATGCACGGTTGCCTTATTTTTAGTCCTTCCCATTCCTGCCTTCTATTAAACCTATTAAACTAACCAAAGAAAATAAATTAATTTTAATATGAACTTGTGACAGCCGTCTTTCTACTTACTTTTATATTATTGTTTTGTTACTCAGATGTGTCGGCAAAATTGACATTTTCTCCTGAATTTTCACTGAAGTACAAAATTGAATACTAGAGTATACTGTTGAGAAGCTAGATATCTTCTCATAAAGGAATAACATCTAGATTAGAGGAGACCTTGAGCTGGATGATATTATTACAGATCTGAAAAAGCTTGTAACTTATAAAAAGATAAAGTTAAAAATCTAGACACTAATAGAAGTCTGGAGTTGCATGTTAAGTGAATTCATCGGGAACCTTCTTAAAAATCCGGCAAGAACCAGTCCAAACCAAGGTAAATTCTTGTAAATGATGTGGCAAGTTCAGTAGTGGATTGCCTTTTACAAACCCATTTAATCCTTCAAGTGCTGAGGCTTTGACCACACATCTCAATCTCAATCCATCATTTGTATAGCGCGCTACTCACCCGTTAGGGACTCAAGGCGCTGGGGGGGGGGGGGGGGGGTCGCTACTGCTCGAAAAACAGCTAGGTCTTGAGTTGTTTCCTGAAGGAGACATGGTCCAGGGTCAGCCGTAGGTGGGTGGGGAGGGAGTTCCATGTCTTGGCTGCCAGGTAGGAGAAGGATCTTCCTAAGAAACGGTGGATTTGCGGATTCGTGGGATGGAGACGAGGGCGAGGCTGGCGGAACGGAGCTGGCAGGTGGGTGTGTAGAATGTGAGTCGGCTGTTGAGGTACTTCGGGCCTGTGTCGTGGAGAGCCTTGTGTGCGTGGGCGAGGAGTCTGAACATGATCCTCTTGTTGACGGGGAGCCAGTGCAGTTCCTTCAGGTGTGCAGAGATGTGGCTGTGGCGAGGGATGTCCAGGATGAGTCCTGCTGAGGCGTTCTGGATGCGCTGGAGTCTTTTCTGGAGTTTGGCTGTGGTTCCGGCATAGAGGGTGTTCCCGTAGTCCAGACGCTGGTGATGAGGGCTTGGGTGACCGTCTTTCTGGTCTCGGTGGGGATCCATGGGAAGATCTTTTGGAGCATGCGCAGGGTGTTGAAACAGGATGACGAGACGGCGTTGACTTGCTTGGTCATCGTGAGGGAGGAGTCCAGGATGAAGCCCAGGTTGCGTGCGTGGTCAGTTGGCTTGGGTTCGGTGCCCAGGGCAGGGGTCCACCAGGAGTCGTCCCAGGCGGAGGGAGACGGTCCGAGGATGAGAACTTCTGTCTTGTCTGAGTTCAGTTTCAGACGGCTGATCTTCATCTATTCCGCGACGTCTTTCATTCCTTCCTGGAGGTTGGCTTTGGCGGAGGCGGGGTCGTTGGTGAGGGAGAGGATCAGCTGGGTGTCGTCGGCGTAGGAGATGATGTTGAGGTTGTTTTGGCATGCGATGGCTGGGAGAGGCCTCATGTAGACGTTGAAGAGGGTGGGGCTGAGTGAGGATCCTTGCAGAACGCTGCAGATGACTTCAGTGGCTGTGGAGCGGAACGGGGGAGGTGGACTCTCTGGGTTCGTCCGTCGAGGAACGAGATGATCCACTCCAGGGCCGCTCCTTGGATTCCGGTGTTGCTGAGGCGCTGTATCAGGGTGCGGTGGCATACGGTGTCGAAGGCTGCTGAGAGGTTCAGGAGGATGAGGGCAGTAGTTTCTCCGTTGTCGAGCAGGGACCTGATGTCATCAGTGGCTGCGATGAGGGCGGTCTCGGTGCTGTGGTTTGCTCGGAACCCGGACTGTGAGGGGTTGAGGGATCCGTCGAGGGATCCGTTGGTCTCGAGGAAGGCGGAGAGTTGTCTGTTGACGGTCTTCTCGAGATGGGGTGCTGGACCCCTTTTTGCTACTTCGAGGCGATCACCCTTAAGCCTACACAATGTTTTTCCACTAAAGATATGGAGGTGAAATTTGCATTTTTTTTCCTACATGTTTGATATTCTGAAGGTATTGAGGGTCTGAAGTTTACCCTTGACTGTACGTAGTAAGTAGCCAAAATATAGCAACATGTTTGTCTTTTTTCGGGAAAATTGTGAAAATTGGCTTTACAAGAAAATATGCTTTTGATTCTAAAGTTATCATCAAAAAAAAAGTTTAATGTGCTTAAATCATGTTCTTCAAAGCTCTCAGGAACAGAGTTGATAAAAAAATCTTTTCAACAGTTTTGACGTTTTCCAAGTGGTAGCCAGTATTTCTTGTGTTTGCCATATCTACCTTACTGCACTTTGTCGGGGGGAAAAGGTATGAAACCAAAACGCTATATATTTCTGAAAAGTAGACACAATTCGGCTTTCAGCAATCAATTTGCATCAAACTTAATCTGAATTTCATATATTTGATGGTTGGAGAAAATGTAATGATTACCTTTGACTTGAATAAAGCAACATTACTGGAAAGTCACAGTGCACTATGTATTGAGCCATTTAAAATGAACTTTGGAGAAAACATAATAGCTCTTTCATTACAGAATGAGCAACAAGGGTGCAAATGTATTTGCTCTGTGTGTTTTGCACCAGTGCAAAGTTTCTTGAATGAAAGTCTTGATAACACAATAGGTTTAAACTCATTTGTTTTGGGTCAAAGTAAGTAGATTAATTAAAATGGCCTAAAATATGTTACAGAGAGAAGAGGCAGAGAAAATCTAGGTGTGTTCTACGCATGCAGGTGTTAGCCTTTTTTATTACACAGAAGGCTTCATAGTAACATATCAATGAACATTAACACTATTAAAGGCAATAGTTACACATACATCAGTGAAGATTAACTAATTTTTGCTATTTAATTTTGAACAATATACACATTTGATTCAATTCATGATATCATTCTATTCGTCCCCCCAAAAATGTTCTTAGTGACTCACAGGACATTCCATCATCTTATATTCCGTGGAGACCCTACCTCCCACGTTCCCTCTCTCCAACATCCAGCAGACCTGCATTTTATATGTTCTTAAGTATTTCCAAATGTCTTGTGGATATTGATTTGAGTTTGCCAAATCGAAGAAAATATACTCTTTTATACCATTGTAATGAATCAGGGGTTTAATTCAACACATGTAGCTTGCAAGTTGAGACCACTTGTATTTTAATGCAATTTGATGCTTGATCATTAAAATGCACTGACTCACAAGCTGTCCAATACACTCTTGAAACTGAATCTTAAAAAAAAAATGCTGAACATTCAGCTTTTTCCTTGGCAAAACTGGGAATGGCAAAGAACTGTCCACCAGGTGCTGTACAATGTCATTTTATCCATGGACCGCCAGACTTGTGAAGGGTGCAGTTTCTGACCACCTTATTACAATTGGGGTGTCAGACTGTGTCAGACTGTCATTGCCCCACTGCAGCTGTATATTGCCATGGTCAGGAGGCCGCAATATACTTGGCAGGACTGCTGCTGTTCCGCCAAGCATTTTTGACTTTCCTCCCCTTGCCAATTTTCATGGCGGTTCCTTCTCCATAAAAACCATGGCAGATAGAAAACAAAGGGGGCCCTGTAGGGCCTCTGCGCCCTGGGGTGCATGCAGGAGGGCACAACATGTGCCCCCCTGTTTTCATGCACCACAATTCCTGCACGGCATGGACTTTACAGTCCATGTCGTGCTGGACTATTTTTGATGTTCCCATTGCGATGCCCATTTCAAGGACATCGCCATGGGAACGTAAAAAAAAAAGCACACCAGAACTTGAGAAATACTGCTGGCGGGCAGCCCGACCACGGGTTTGACAGTTCAGCGGCATTGCAAACTCGTTGCTGCACCGCCAAACTCGTAATCTGGCCCTAAGTGATGAATGTTTTTGTGAATGCTGTCACTTATGGATTTACGTTTTTAAAATAATGCATTCAGCAAAGAAAAATCTCCCTGAAAGCACTCTGCCTCGGAGGTATCTGACTATCCTATTTGAGCATTCTACTTATCAAAGTAGACCCTTTCTTCTTTCTAGGTGAATTGTTGAATTGAGGTAAGACAAGAAACCCAGTATGCATTGTGCCCAATTAGAAAATATCATGGGAGTCATTCTCTTTGGCATGACATACTGCATCCTGTAATTCGCTTGTGGCAGACCAGTCCCTGGATATCTCTTTATTGTGTACATTACATATTTAGAAAACAATATGTATGGTGGCTTTGACACTAGGCCTGATTTAGAGTTTCTCTGACAGGGTACATTGTCACAAACACAATGGGGTAGCCAGTCCACCAATCTCTCAGTTTGCCCATTTCAGTTAGAGATGGGTGTCCTAAGCTTTCAGTCAATGCAGCTCCATTGGCTCTGTTCGCTTTCCTCTAGGGCCAGCCCCTTGCTTAATTAAATATGTGATTTCGGCCTGCACAATTCTTTTACTGTTTTCTTCCTATTTTTACTTCATCTATATATATAAAAACGAGTGTATGTCTGTCTGTTTGTCCTTTATGCATTCCTACACCAATCATCCGATCGGCATGAAACTTTTGGAAGCTGTTGAGTACACTCCCGGGAAGGTTTCTGGCAAAAAAAAAAAAGAAAAATGTGTTAAATATCTCTCCCCAGCACCCCAGGGCCCTCGTAATCTTCTATCCAATGCTGAACGTTTACAGTTTCCGGTGCGACTCGCTTTTGCAATGACCATCAACAAAACACAAGGACATTCGCTGCAAGTGTGTGGACTAGTTTTGGAGAATCCGTGCTTCTCACATGGACAACTGTATGTGGCCAGCTCATGCGTCGGAAAACCTTCTGATTTATTTGTGTACGCACCAGACGGAAAGACAAAAAATACTGTGTATCCACAAGCACTCGAATAAATAAACAGAATTAAAACATTCTAAAATGAATAAGTTTCAATAAAAATGACACAATGTTAATTGAATGTTATCATCACAAGTTTCCTTAAATGTCCTTTCTTCTGAGATCGCAGCAACGCGCGACAGGTAAGCTAGTATTAAAAACATATTAAGGGCTTAATTTTACTGAACAATGCTATGAATTTCTGGCCTTCCCAACTTTTCTAAGCACTTAGCAATTCATATTTTTATTTTACTTATATAAATATTTGGGGATGTTTTTGTTTCTTCTTGTAACCCTTGAATCCTCTTAGTAATATGTTTATTGAAGAAACTTCACCTTTATAAAGCCAGTAAGAGGATGGATAGATTTTCAGAGGAAACCTAAATGTCTTGAACCATTCTTCTGTTCAACATGTTATTAAAGAATATTGAGGTTCCTACCCACCATATTCTCGACAAAAAACTCTGCCTCAGCCCCACTGATTTGTAAATATTGGAAATGCCGGCCATGTCCTTAAGTGCAGTAAATTACTCAAACAAGAAGTACATGGCCATGTCCTGAAGTGCAGAAAGTTACTCAATTAACAAGTAAACCCCATCATATTGGATTGGAAAAGAAGTTCAGCATGTTGACAGGCAATTTACTTACTAGGAGTAACAACTAAACTGAACGCTATATCCCAATCTCAAAGAACAACTCTAATTTCAAAGTATATGGTGGGCAAAGGGGCATGCACATTTAGTTTAGGACATTACAACTCTTGCCCCTCCTAGCTTAGCCGAAGGCTTCAAAATTGGGGAATATGGACCCACTTCAACTAATGTTGCGAATATTACTGATACAGGTGAGAATAATTATTCCTATCATATATACTAAAAAGATTATGGAACAGTTGTTTCAGGCTGTTTATTCTGTTTTGGCCGAGCACAAAAATACCTTAAACAGAGAAAAAAAGAATTCCTGTAGGTGCTTGGTATTTGGTACTGCTGGCTTCCATAAAATGTACACAATATCACTTCACAATCCACATTGTACTGAGTGGGTCAGCTCAGAACATGTTGGGCAATATATATTAAGCAGGATAACATTAGCATTTGATAAATTAGGCCCATTCTTAATTATTATATTTGCCTTCCATTTAAATACACACCTACTATCATTCTTCAGTTTAAGACCAGGCTCTTTCCATGGGTGTGTTCTTAAAAGACTGGGGTCAGGTAATGCATGATTAATTTTCTCTCTTTGCCGTTATAATGCTCAGATATAGTTCAGAACTCCTTTGGAACTAGTTGCAGACCATACCCTTCCCATTCCATTGTTTTACAATTTTCTTATGACCCACAAGGACAGTTTCACAAGCTTCTGCTCAACAAATCTCTGTACCCAACGGCCTTTTAGAATTTCAGGTCTTCCTGGATGACCTGTAGACTCCATGTAGAAGTAATGGACACCAGAATCCTCCAAAGATTCTCCGACAAGGAAAGTAAAGGATAATACTCTCTTCCGCAATTTAATAAAATCAAGAATTTCCTTCACGTAAACGACGCAACAAAAAGCAGGAATGCCATAGAAATGTGATTATGAGTAGTATTGTTGCCCCCATTGTGTAATCCAGCAGACTGCAACAATCACAAAATACTCAAACCTATTTTTTTGTATAGAGCTCTCTCAGCTCATGAATAAACGTTATTCTGTCACAATGACAACATGGAACTCATTTGTCCCACTGTAAGGATGGAAAGTGACCGATCTTCACCTTGAATGCACAGCAAGCAAATTCTGCATAAAACTCTTGTGAGAGCTGTTATGTTAATTTCCTTAAACTACTGATTTTTAATATTATCACATATCGAAAAGTTGAAATATCTTCCCCACATTAGATTGTCAACAACCCTGGTCTTTGATTTGTTAAGTTTTGGAAGCACTTGCATTCTAATTGTGAATCATGTAGAAAGCCCGGTGTCTACTTGCATCAGAATTGCAATTGTTGTAAGAAAAACACAATCTTTGTTTTCTCCCCATTTACATTTTCAAGAAAAACCTTGGAAAACAAATCAGTGGAGAAAGGATTCCAGAATTTGGTGCACCAACGCTACTTCCCTTTCCCATTGTGAACCTCTGTCATAATACTGCATTATGGACTATTAGGATTTCAGGCTTTCATATTTACCTACAAGAAGCTCTGAGGCTCAGATAATGAGAGCTTTAGACCTACACATTACTGTATTATTCACACTTAAGCCTTCATAAATTATAAGGGGACAGATGTACACATCCATTTTTTAATTGCAAATCCTAAAATTTGCAAAATCCGAGAGATTGCAACTACAATTTTACATTTGATATATATGAGACTCACTTTGCCATTCCGACTTTCTAAATGCGTTTAGTGACCCATATTGAATTGCACTCAGTTGGGGCTCTCTCTTCCTAATTGCGATTCAATATGGCATGTATCAAAGGTTTGTGACTGTGTTTGAATGCATCCTATCAGCTAAGGGTGTGCAGTTCCTGGGAAAGGAAGGAGGAAAGGTATCAGGTCAGAGAAGAAGGACTTGGAGGTGGGGGGACAGTTTCTTTAGTAACTAGAGCCCTCACACACCCATGTGGCAACTTATACGTACATAGTTAGCATAGCAAAATTAAAACCTGATTATAAAAAGCCAATGCACAATTTAAGCCGCTCCTCGCGACTATTCCTGTAGTATGTCTGGCCCAAAGTTCCCAGGTTAAGCTCACACTGCAGTGTCTTTGCAGCTGGAGGAGGAAAATACATCTCAAGAAGCCAGAACAAGGTTCCAAGGTAAACCTCGATGGCAGTGAAGTGGAACTGGTACAGTAGCACGCTCCAGATGGGCTCCTCTAAAATGACATAGATCCGATAATGAAGACACGAGACAGGCTTTTGGACAAGAAGAGCTAAACGATTTGGCGAATTTCCCAGATGTAGTCGTTATCAAGCCAAGTGTGTCCTGGAGGGACTCGTTCTCAGAGACCGCTGAGAGAAATCAACAGATTGCACCACCTTTGAGAGGAAAAATCAGAGCGTCACAGCAATGAACGTAAGTGCGTGATCTGTGCAGGTCATTTTTTAATGGCGTCTAGGATGTTGTGTTTTTTAACAATCCTAGATCCCGCAGTTCTCATTCACCTCGAAGAGGAAGTACGGGTTACGTATGGATAAATTAACGTCAACATTTGTGCGTGTGGAATGCAGACCAGTTATTGTCAATCATCCGTAATTACTTGCCACTGCTATGTGTGCATATTTTCCACCCACTGCAATGCAATGTTTTGTAATTTCTCCAGTGTTTGAAGGAACCCTTTAGAGCAGCTGGCATCTCTTTCCTGCTGGCGGTGTTAAGTGAATAGCAGCAGTGCCATGCACGTTGTGCAAAACATGATTTATGTCTTTTTCTAATTACTCCGAACAGTGCGGAATTGTACTGTCTATTTTTTCATTATAAACATTACAAAACAAAGGATTACCCGTGAACACTTCTACAGCTGGTGGAATTTGGCTACGCATTCCATGTTTGCTGTTTTGGTGGAAAGCATGTTTTCTCCTGAATTAATCTCTATGTTTTTTTTTCTGCTGTAAGCCCGTGTTGGGGGAAATCTTCTTTGATGAGGAGATTGTACCCAGAAGACATATTCACATCACGTTTGACAGTAGCTTTTGTTCTGCACTTGTGCGCACTTTTTTACCTGAACGGTTCCCTGGGCCTCATTTATGAAGCCTTGCGTCAGATTTGCTTCCGATGCGTCACTTTTTGTGACGCATCAGCAGCGTAAAACATGCCTCCTATTGCGCACTATTTACAAAGTGACGCATCAAGGCAGATGCGTCACTTTGTAAATCCCTACGCTACATTATACCTGCGTCAGGTATAATGTATGCAGGGGGGAGTTCCCCCGCAAAAAGCCTCTTAGAAGTGACGCAGTGAAATCTATGAGATTTCACAGAGTCACTTCTAGGACGCCGTTGGGTCAAAATCTTGCGCCTGCCTCACAGCAGGCATAAGACTGACGCAGGCCCTTTCACATGGGGCTTGCCCCATGTGAAAGGACGCATTGCTGGAGTTGCGTCACTTTTGTGACACACTCCAGCAATGCGTCACTTTTGCGCCTAGATACGTCAGAAATACTGACATATCTGTAACTCCTTGCAACATGATGCGTCATATTATAAATATGACGCATCAATCATGTCACAAAGAGTGCGCACTGAGAAGTGACACATCGCTGTTTTCACGCAGCGATGCCTCATTTCTCATAAATGAGGCCCCCTGTGTCCAAGAGCATTTCACTTACATCACTGAAACGGGAATGAAGATAAGGTCCATCCATGGCGAGTCTTCGAGAAAGATTATTTTACACTAAATGAAGAGAAGGGTCATCTTTACTCGCCACCAGTGCTTTAAACGGGCAGGAACTGTCTGGTACTTAGTGCCTGCACTTCTTTGAGCTGAAAGGAAGGGTATCTGTAGTCTCAGCACTGCTGCAATACATTTAATAGGAGAGTACCCGCACTTCTCAGGAGCAAACAATTACTTTAAAGAGAGTGTGCCTGCACTTGTATTTTTCCATTTAAAGCACTGCTTGACATAATATTAGAGGTAATAATAAAAAAATAGTGATGTTCTACGATTAGCAAACGGAATCTGTTTAATTTGTAAAAATAGAAGTGCTGTTCACCAAATCCTTCCTCAGGAGTACTTATGAGCCAGCGGGAAGCAGCCCTTACCTGCAGAGCCACTATTGGCCAGAGGTTCCAAAAACCTCTGCGTGCTGCCAATCCGGGCAGGAGACTCAGAGATTGAGAAGTAGTCCTATTTTTAATATTTTCTGTTGTGGTTAATGGAAATAGTAGTAGGGTTGCCAATACGTTGTAATGGTGAAAGATCAGTGATTTGGCTGCCCTTTTATTTTTATGACCAGTGGAAAGGGATAATCTGCTGGTTCCCTATACAGTAGTGCAGGAGATGTTAAAGTGTCCTGGTCCCCAAACAAAACTGTCAGGAGTGCCCTCCAGCAGACACCGGCACAAATTCACCACTGTGTGAAGGCCGTTTTATCTTAGAATACCTACTCATAAGCACTGTCAATAAAATGTAAAGAAAAAAATGTAGCTATGCTGGTAATACATTTTTTAAGTGGGTAATCAATCACCAGAGTTTCAGCATCTTCTATTTTCACACATAGATATTTCAATGCCAGTTTGTGGAGTCCAATGGGTAGAATGTGGTGGGTACCAATACATCGGATAATAGTTACACCTATTATTTGCAGAGCTCAGAAACAACAGAGGGGGGTATGAAGTAGTCTGTAACTACTGTCATTATTATTATTTTGCTGTTGTTATTCGTATTATTATTATTGCCTAAAGTATATGTAACGTGATCAATATATGCTACATGCTTGCATTGTTTAGATTCATAGATTATCATTGATTATTAAGATCAGACAAGATACATTTTTTGCATTTGTATGTGAATGACATACTCAAATATGCCCTGCCAGATTCCATATTGTATCCTATGAGCAATTATTTACACAATGATTACATGCAGGAATGCATAGTTTGATTAGAATATTCAAAATGAACTGGAAAATACAGGATTTTAAAATGTTGCTGTGGATGTTTGACACCAATGTCAAATATGTCATTTGAATAATCAAGGCAAAATAACAGTTACTGGTATGAACCAAATTGGCAAATCAGGAGCCTCATTACAAGACTTCAAGCTGATTTTATCGAGATGTCGGATTGTAATGGTTTAAAGTATATCTTGGTAATTTACTGTTTGTTCTCTAAATGGGTTGAGGCCTATCACTCCAGTAGATCAGATAGCGTTACAGTTGCCAAATCGCTGATGGAGTTGGTCTTCCTACTTATATTGAAAAAGATTGTGGAAGTCATTTAAAAAGGAGATTTTGCAATTAATCTTCACAGCATTTGAAATAAACCAAAGTTTTATTGCAGATATCAACCACAATCTTCAGCAACTGAGGGAAGAACAAATGGCACTTTCAGCAATGAGGTTTGGAAATGTCCCTTCAGCTGACCTAGTGCCAATAAATGATAACATTATGATAGATTATTGCAAAGGGGTGCCTGATATGGTGAAATCTGTCTCTCATCAGTGAATGTTGAAACAGAAGAAGCAAGCCATATTGCTTGCCATGACCTCATCCCTAGCAACTGAACTGAGATTCAAAAACATGTCAGAAAGAATTGTTTGAAGGAACTATGGAGTGGTCCTTTCCCGACAATATTGATGATGAACATTGCCATAAAATATGCCGGTTTGCCACAGTGGATAAACGCTTCTCACACAAAGAGAGAGAGAGAGAGCAGTTCAAGAAGTGGAATCAGCTGATCCAGAGTCCACAGAGCCACATGGAAAGTTATGTCTCAATTCAGGTTCAAAACCAAGCTCAAGTTCACAGCATGATTCCAGAGGGGCATGAAAAATTAGAAGACAAGCAAAAGCAACATGAAGTGGTGAAGGTTCAGGTTAGTCAAATCAGTGCAGAACAACCTGAAGTTCCTGAAGTCCAGTTTCAAGGCAACGACCAGAGTGAAGAGCTGTTATAGTACAAAAAGACAAAATGTGGGAATGGCAGCAAGAAGAAGTAGTCTCTGATCCAAACAACAAAAAGTTGCAGTTAGAAATTAAAGTTACAAAGACCCCAAAAGGAAAGAAGTTTTCAGTGAACAGTGCAGACACAGACAAAGTTGACCAAAGTAAAAATTCAGCCTTCAAGTTCGAGTCAAAGGGGCATATCTCCTAAAAAATGTTGGAGCACGGACCTCGGCCAAATTTGGCAGTGCTGCACTCCAACATTTAAAAAATGCACGGATGTGCAGTATTCACAAGAAAACGGCACACACCTGTATTTCCCCTGGTGCTGGCACAAAAAAGGTGCCTAGCACCAGTACAGGCACCCTGCTGCCATGTTGCAATGGTGCCTGCACGGCAAAGAGACTGTTTATGTGCAGAAACGGATGTCATCCTGCACATAAACAATCAATAACAGTCATTTGCTCTTTCTCTGTACGCTTCAGAATGCACCTCAAATGAAAAGAACAGAAAACGAGACGAAATTAGTCATTTCTCCTTGTATTGCCATTATAACACCTGGTATTCCATGGTGTTAGTTTTTGGCACTGCCTCGGTCTTGTAAATCTGGGGCAGTGTCAAAAAGTAATGGGTGTTGCGGTGGAACGCCCAAAGCAACACCCATTGCATGTACCTTTGCTGAAGAGGAGTGAAGTGGAAATGGCATATATACAAGGTGGTATTAAGCCATGCTAAGTGGCTTAGCACCACCTTGTAAATATCAAAAATGGCGCTATGCCACCGGAGCATCAAAAAGGCTTGCAAATATGCCCCAAAGTTCCTTGGAAAGTAAAAAAAACTCTAACAAAGACTGTTGCTGAATGAGGAAAGGTTGACTAAAATATTTCCAGGGACAGAACTTGCAAAAAAAAACACGGTAAACCACAAGAAAAACCCTGTGAGTCAAATAGGTTTTGAAACTAGTGGAAGTGAAAACCAGTGGGCAAGAGGTCAACGAGAAAAAGGGTTCCTAATCGAAAGATGTCTCACTAGAAAGGGTGCACCTAACTATAGATTCAGAAGAAGAAGAAGAAAATGTTAAAACAGTGTTAAATGAATATACATGGCTGAATCAATGCCAGTAGAAGTTTGAGAGTGAATCAAAGACTGAGTTTGAAACAGAAGAAGAGCCACTTTGAATTGAATAAATAAACTTTTCATTTTTATATGAATTTTTTGAGACTGCTGTTTAACATGGAGAAGTGAAAATCAAACTGAAATGATCCTTTTGAAATCAAAAATGAGAAAAATATTTTGGATTTCTTTTTTTGATTTTTGAACAAAAATATTATTGCTTTAAAGACATTATTTGCTCTTCTTTCTCATAGATGGGTTTGTAATACTATATTTCCCTCTTTTGTGAGGACTCCCACTCTTATATCCTTTAGTATATCTGCATAACACGTATCTGATTCATGGCACATATTTTGGATTAACTCTTTGTATTGAAAGTTTTCCCAAATGTTTACATTTCCAACACTTTCTAGTGAATTCCTTGTTTCAGTATGTAGTAGTTTCTTGAATATAGGTTGTCCTTTTACAGGAGTTAGTAGCAGGTCGCCAATGACTATTAAGTGATTTCCTCCAAAAAGTACATCATAGTCAGTTTTTAATGTTTGCTACATTCTTGTATAAAAGCTAGCATTGGATTAGACACCATGCTGACTTCATCAATAATCAATAGCTTTAATTTCGTTAATACTCTTGCCACGTCATGACAAGCATCACCAGATAATTTGTTGTATTGTAATTTGTTGCCATGTTCAACAGACAGTATTACTAATCGATGAAGGGTAACTCTGTTAACTTTATGAGCAGCTAAGCTTGTTGGTACCCTGACTACACATGACACATTGCAATATGTTGTCTTCTGTGGGTAATTTGTCAGTACTTTAATCATGAAGCTTTTTCCAGTTCCAGCCTGACATCTTATGTACAATAGAACTGGTTTATATCTAGAACACGCTCACTTTTTATTCTCATGGAGAAATCCATGTTCGACTTTACTGTTTACCTCTTAAAAAATGTCTTTCTGATCTGCATTCATTTGCTGTATTAGAAGTTCTAGATCTAAAGTTTCCCATCTTTCTTGCTGCATTGCATGCTCCACTTCAACAAACTAAAATTATACAATTTCTTCATAAGACTCTTTTCTGTTGAAATCTTTCCCACATCTCTTTCATCTCAGTTTTCTCTCACTTTGTTATATAAGATGTGACATACCACGCATCAGCAGTTGAGTAGTCTGCAACAAACTATATATCCATGTTTAAAATCCACATTTTCAGAATCACAGGTTTGTAGTAATTATTGTACTTGTAGGCCCCTGTTCTTCTTAGGTTGTATGTATTTTTCTGTGATTTCATTGTAAGTGTATGTCTAACTGCAGACAAAAAGCTGTTGACACTCCCTTGTGAGATGAGAGGCCGTGGAAATCCGAAACGCCATCTTGTATAAAATTTCCCTTTTGCTCTGTATTTTCGCTGACAGTATTTTCTGTATCTATGATCTTGTGATTGTGGAAATTGTTTTTTTAATATGTTGTCACTCCTCATCCTTGGGATGGAACAAATTTCATACTGCTCATTAAAAGATAACACAGGCTCATCACTGTCTGTTCCAAACTTTGAGGCATTTTTAACCCACAACAGCATATGAATATGGGGAGCACATCTGGCTTGGTTCTCTTTATGCCAAAAGTAATCAATCACTTCACCAAGAAGAGTTTTGTTTTCTTAAAAATAAAAGCCAGCATTGTTTGAAATCTGTAATTAAAATATCTGCAAACATTTGCAGCGTTTCTTCCGAACATTCTTAGTTCCTCATTGTAACTTTCCACAATACTATACTATTATTTTTCAATAAAGTAGACAATCTAATCAATAGGCACTCTTTCATTTTTCTCTTACTTCTCAAAACAGTAACCACTAACCTCTTAAACACATAGCCTCTAATAGATACAGTTCATCTGATACAGTTTTCATATCACTGTAATACTCTTTTTTTAATCAAATTCCCATATACAGCTTAATTTATAATGTAATCTTTATATAGGATTAAAAAGCTATGTACATACCAGTGAATTTAGTGTGTAGATTATATTGTTGTTTTAGGTCTTAATTGATATTTTTGACAGTGTTAGGATTTGTAAAAACTAAGCATAAGAATGGAACACCACTCTCATACAAAGCAACCATAAAATGGCAACCTCTTTGCACTCAACGATCATGAGAAAGTCGGCAAATGAAATCATGTCTTTCAATTTTGGACTTAACTATCTTCACTTGTGAATGATTAGTATATGGTAACCCTTTCCCTCTCTTTCAAAAAGAGATTCCTATCTATCTATGTTCAGATGTATCCATGATGATCGCGTAGGAATCACACATAAAATGGCAGTTCAAATCTATTTCTAGCTTCATTAAAACTAATTTAAATACTACACAACAGTTTATGACATATTTCTGAGTTGGTCATTACTTAAATTGTATCATCACTCCTCAACTTAAAAAAAAAATTCTGTCTCTTTAACACCCTCCACTCCCCCAATACACTCTTAGCTCAGTGAACATAACAACCCAGTGGAATCAGTAGGTCACAAGTTCACAGCACATTCTAGAATGAACAAGCTACTTCTAAATGAGATACAGCAGGTGTGGTAACTCTAACAGATTCAAAAGCTTATCAATGTCAGTATTATGGTTCTTTTTTTAAACAATAGCCAATAGTAAGACTTCTTGCTAAGGCATCAAACACACAAACTAATTGTGTTCCCTTTCATGCTGACAGCAGCCAATGAAATATAAATATATATTTTTTAACACACCTCCATTGTAACTGCTCTATTTTTGGAAAACTACCTCATTCAGCTCTAGCCTTCTCCTGACTACTATTGCTCTTCACTTCAAAAGGCTTAAGGTATGGATTGTGGGCCACAGTTATATCTATTGGGCTAAAAAGGCTGAAAATAAGAGAGGTATTGACAGGGAGTTGGGTTTGCCAAATGTGCAGATGACTTGGCTTGGCCACAGAGGGTTAAAGTTTCATCAGTTGCTGGCTTCGGTTAAATCCATTTTGAATTCCCAAGCTCCTCACCTCATGATTGTACACTGTGGTGGCAATGACCTAGGCACATTGACTAGGTACGGCTTGAAATCCTAATTAAATTATCCTTTGCAGAACTGATGTTTCATTTCCCTCACACTGTCTTGGTGTACTCTAATATATGCCAAAGACAGAAATGTAAGTGGTCAATTCAATTCTGTCCACAGATTGACCAAACCAGGAAACATGTCAATAAAACTGTTTCTGCAATCCTCAGAGACCATCGCATGGGCTGTATCTATAACAACAATCTGAATTTTGCATGCATGGAATTTATAGAAATGATGGGGTGCACTTTACAGATGAAGGCAACAGGATGTTTCTAAGTAACCTGCAATTCTGTATCTGGTCTTGTATACATTTCCCATATACACATAACCAACACAGAAGCTGTTGTAGCTCTGTTAGAGCATCTTAGTACCTGGAATATGGTGTAGTTTTTTTCTAAAAGTTTATTTCCTTTCGTTTTTGACAATCTTTGCGACGACTTCCCAATACTCAAGGTGATGTCATGAAAACGGAAAACAAAAGTAGACATTCAATTACCATGACACAGTCTTGAAAATCTGTTGCATTGATTGCATCAAGACCAACAAGTGCTGGCTCATTGTGACATTTTTCCCTGAAGAGACAGTTGCACTCATAGCCCTCTTCTGACCTGGCAAATCCATCTCTACAGCCCTGGGTTTCATCAGGAGACTGTCGAAAACCGAGGAAGAAGATAAACCTGGGCAACCTGATTACACTGGATCATGATCAAGTATAGGTGCCGCCAGACCTTCCCACTGGACCGACTGCCCCCTCTGATCCAGGTTGTTAACAGGTAAGATTTCAAGAGCGACTTGTGTTGTGGAGACCTGAGAAAACACTCGGGGTGACATCCGGTCTACAGGAAACAAATTTTTGCCCATTTGGATTGCCTTATGATTTTTTTAAAATAAGGGGTAGTCTTTAAGAGGATTATCCACCCCTCCCTCCTTGTTATTCACCTCAGCTACTTTTCTTACAGCTATTTGTGCATACCCTACATCACTTCCAGCCCTGTTAGTCTCTTGCTGATTGGTGGGGGGCCATGGAAAATCTATCCCCTTTAACTCTTGGAGACTGCCTGGGGCCATGGCATTCCCCCCACACCCAACTTCCACATTGCTGGTGTCTAATTCCAGAGGGGATCCTAAGGAGGCCGGCGCCTGGGGAGAGGGACCTGGAGATAAAGGATCCATTGCATTATTGGCAACCCACTCTTTTCCAGTGCGGATCTTCCTCTACGGGCTGCAAGAATTTGTGAATGAGCTGCTTTTATCCTAGCCTTCTGAGTTAGCACTGAAGGGGTCGGTGCTGCAGCTGAAACTCCTGCTCCTACTAGTGATCCTCTCAGGACCATCTGCCACATACTTCACAGGCCCCAACTCCAGAATGAGTATCTCTGGCTTCAACGCTATGGGTCCCTATATATTTGCTATATGGACCCCATACAAGACGAGAACTTTTCCAAACTACTTTTCCAAAATTTTTATAAAAATAATTATTTTTTCCACCAAAGTTAATTCATTTTAATTGAGGTTGAATAAAGTTGTCACAAGTTTTGGCTCCACTTCTACTCATGGATATTAGAGCTAATATCTTCACCGGCAACCACAGAGCCTCCCAGCAAAAACACACATAGACACCTACACCAATCTCCTGTATCCAGACAGGACAAGACGCCTCCTCCATTCCCATAAGAGCCTCCTCTAGCTCCAATACTAGTCACAGCAGCCTCGAGGAGCTCTCTGCTCAATCCCCGATTTACCTCTCATCGCAGAGTCACAAGTTCATGCAGCAGTTCCTCGTAGATACTGCACATATCCACACTAGGCCGGAGAACAACCACCGGGATACCCGCAATCTCCATGCTGGGTTTTCCACCATGGGCCCTCTGTCTGCGCTTTCTGCACCTCTTGCCATTAACTACTTTGAGCCACTGCAACCTTCATCTGCGGCTCGCTGCTCACGGCTCGCAGGAGGAAAAACCCTGAAACAGCTTCATGTAACAAGAGGAAGTGGAGGAGTGACACGCCTCAGCAGCCAGGCATAGGGCCTGCCCAGGCACTCCCCATCTAGGGACCAATATTCATTGAATTACATGCGCACTTGCAGACTCCTACCCATACTTGAAGTCACATAGCTATGTGTAAAAGGATAGCGCCAATAATACACAAAGTAGGACAGTGACAGAGGCACTTAAACATTTGCTCACATGACATACAGCTTTTATGTATCCAGCAGTAACAGACAGTTACACACACAGTTAAATAGTCCAAATCCCACTAACACAGATAGCAAACAATCAATGGAGCTCCTTACATATAGATTGAGAGTCCCATAGAGTAAGTTGCAGACCCAGACATATATCAACATACTTACTTACATATCTAATTACACACCCATATAGGCACTGAGATACTCATTTAAATATGTAGTGAAGAGCTGAGACTAACAAGCCATCCGTCCAGACAAATAGCCCTTTCAACATGTTCCATGCCTTCTGCTGTAAAGTCTGTTTGTGCTGTTTTTCTGCTAGGCCAACTTGAGATTTAAAACATATTGCCAATCCTTAAACTTGTCTTTCATTAAATGTAAGTCACCCCTAAGGTATGATCTAGGTAGGCCATAGGGTACAAAGCTATATGATTAGAAGGTAAGACTTGTACTTTGAAATTTGAGTAAGTTACATGCACACTTACAGACCCAAATGTCCAGTTATACACTCAGTCTCCTATCAAATACTGCAACTCACTTACCTATGTACAAATAGGTACATCCGCTAATTCAGCCAGTCAAACAGTGACAGAGGCACTTAGATATTCACTCACAAAGCAGTTGTGCATCCAACACTAACAAAGCCACCAACAGCCCCGGTTACATACCCCAAGACACAGTAAAATAGCCAGTAAGATATCTATTCAACAACCTGCATACAGATGTATACACCCATAGAGTTAGTAAGAGAGCAATGCACCAATATAGTTTCTTACACATGCAGTGGCACACCCAAATACAAACTGATACACTTACTCAGATATGTAGTGAAGTACTGACATTCCTAGTCACCTATCCAGACAAGTATCCCTTTAAACATGTCTTAGGCCTGCTATTGGAGAACCTGTGTGTGCAGTTTTTTGCCAGGTTGAGTTTACATTTAAAATCTCTTCGACAACCTTGAATTTCCCTTCCACAACATATTAGTTATTCCTAAGGTAGGCTGTAGTTAGTCCATAGGACATGATGGCATGTAGTTACAAAACAACATGTTCTTGCTCAGGAAGTAGAGCTGTTACCTTTCATAACTCTGGAATGGTATAAAACAGTAATATAAAGAATTTTGTAGGATTTAAGCTTCTTGAAGTATGGAGTGTAAAATGTATAACGGATTTCGTTTTCAGATATCTGCATGTGTTTAAAGAGAAGAATTTAAGATGACAGAAAAAGTGAACAGAAGAGAAAAGCACAAAATAAACAGTACTCCCTGGACAAAACTGAGAACAAAAAAGAAAATAATGGACAGAATGTAGTGAGGAAAACAAAATTCTGCTGGTAAGAGAACTTAGGAGTTTCTTAAAAATGTATTAAGAAAAAATTAAGAATGTGGAAAATTATGTTAACAAAAAGGAAACTTTACCTAGAACTCAGAAACAAAAAGCAGAAACTCATGTTCAAAGTGGAAAACATTCTAAAAAACAACTCATTTGACAGTAAAACAAAAACAATACAAAGACAAAGAAGAATATTTAGGAGTAGGGTAATACAACATTTGCAAAGAAATATAAAGCAGTATAAGAGACGAACAGCAGCTAACGAGCAAAAAGAGCACATTGGAAGTGTAGTAGATAATACATTTACCTCGAGGCGTAAACTATTTATCCTAATAGTAAACAGAAAGAGAACACTGAATAAAACAATGTTGTCTATGTACAGGTAAAAGCCAGAAAAAAAGTTTTGTTAATAGAACAAATTTTTGTAAAATCTTCAGTGGCAAATGGAAGCATACTACATTCAAGGGAACACATTAATGCATACAGTTGAAACAATTGGTCAATGTTATAAGGTGAAGGATGGTACTCTCATTCCAAAAGAGGAGATGGTTCCTAGGAATATCGAGGAAGTGATAGCTGAAGAGATGCAATGAAGATGTAGACAGGCCCCTGTATACAAATGGAATGTTAGCAGTATTTGTAGTGTTTATCAAGAATCAATTGATATATTGAGAAATTCTCTACAAATGTTTCCATGCAGAAGTCCAAAACAGAAAATAAGGATTTTGTAAGGATTAGATCCATGCAAAGTAAGGATGTATACACATTTACAGGGACATTCACAAGAAATGTCTGTCAAAGAAAGTGTGCCACACAACCATTCACCACTTCAGAATGTTAACTGTTCACCACTCTAAAATGTGAAATTTAGTTAGAAGGCTTTACTATGTTAAAAATCCTGCCATATGTTTAGGAGAAATAAATAGAGCTTTTTTGCATGGCACAGTAGCAGAGGTAGAAGAATGTTGTGAAGATTTTGAATTGCATTTGTTTAATACTGAAGAGGAGTCTAGGAAAAATGAGGAGTTGGTTTGTGGAGGTAGAGAGAAACAGAACAGAGGTATTAGTGTTGTTAACTTTACAGACGATATTAGGAAGTTTAACCCAGTTTCTTCTGAGAAACCAATCTGTCTTTGTATTTGTTGTTAATACACCCTCTATAAAATCCAAGATCGCGACGTAGTTGTATTCTCAAAAATAGAACAGTAGAATAGAGATAAGTGGCAAGAATTTGCTGTTTATTTATATGTTGAGGAACTGCTTCAGTTATGTGTAAGTACTTCTCCAATAAAACAGATAACAAAATGCCAGTTTGCGCAGTACAAACAAGTTAGAATTAGTATCTAATTCATAAGATTTATACAATTTAAATGCTTATGAAACCATTTGTATCCAATGTGTACATCCATTTCAGTCTATAGTTCATATCGAGCCTAAGATAGGTAAGCTGCCACCAACTGACCTCCAGAAAGACCTTAAAGGAAGGGTTGTGTTCTTAGCTTTAGATTTTGAACAGAATATTGAAATTGTTGATGTCCACAGAGAGAATCAAGATCCAGTTGTCATTCTAGTAAATGGTGTTCCTATGAAGAATAAAGAATTTTGGCAAGAGTTAGTGGATAAAAGTAAAGTAAGAAAAGAGACATCATACCTGGTACAAAATAATGTTTATTATAAAAATGTGTATGCTGTTGGAGATGTGACATATGTAGAGAATGAAACATCACATCAAGTGATAAGTTTGAAAAAGTGGATAGATCCAGATCAGAAGAGATTTACGAACATTACAGCATACATCCTCTACATTCGAAAGAAGTCATCAGTGATGATATTAATCTATTTCAAATGAAGCAAGCAAAAGGAGCTCCCATGAATGTGTGGGAGAAAAGTTTAGAAACTCGCTGTTTTCCGCATCTGTTTTACACTGAAGAAGGTGGCCGCTTTGAAGACCGCCCACTACAGAAGCCAGCAGCTGAATACCATTCAACCAGATTAAGCTCAGAAGAACCAAGTTGTTGAAAGTGTACTCTCGACATATTCTATCTTCTGTTTAAGTGTGACTTGTCTGGACATTTGTATGCTATTAACCACATACTGAAGTCAGAAGTTAATCCTCAAAATCTGTCTGCAAAGGAATTTATTGACAAAGTTCATGGGTAGGACGAATCCTTGGAGTACAAATTGATTAATTTGATGGTGAGCCAACATGGCACTATCGAGCATTGGTATCGCCGTCATGGAGAACTGAAATGTATGTTGAGAAATCTAGGTGCACGTACTTGGTTTCTGATACTCAGTTGTGCCGAGTACTCTTGGGATGACATGCTTGAATTTTTGCGAGAAGCAATCTCAAACATAAAGGACATCAAATTGAGAACAGCAGGAGAACTTTGATCCTTGGATCCTGGAACTGTTTGAAGATATTTTAACCACAGGTTTCAAGCTACTATGTCTTTCATCTGTTTCAAAATGAATCCTCCTCTTGCTGAAGTTACCGATTTCTTTTGGTGCAAAGAGTACCAAGCAAGAGATGCTTCTTATATTCACATGCTGTAATAGATAAAACATACACCGAAGTTTGGAACAGACAGTGATGAGTCTGTCTTGTCTGTCATAGAACAGTATGTCACATGTGCCATCCCAAAACACAGTGGTGAAAAGGGCTTAAGGCAACAAGTTCTATGGTTTCAAACTAATAGATGTTGGAAGTACTGTTGCTGAAAATACAGAAGCAAAGGACAATTTTACACGAGACGTCAATTTGGATTCCCACGACCTGTGATTTCACAAGGAAGAGTGACCAGTTTTATGTCTACAGTAATACATACATTTACACAGAAATCACCGAAAATCACATCCAACCTGAGAAGAGAGAGGCCTCTAAGTATTTTAAGGACTACAACCCAGTGATTCTGAAGATGTGGAATGGAAATATTGATCTACAATTTGCAGACAGCTCCATTGCTGTTGCTTGGTGCATCACTTCATACATTACAAAATCAGAGAAGACAGAATGGAAGGAGATGTGGGAGGAGATGTCTGCATAAAAAATGGTACAGCTTCAGCTTGAAAATGCTTTCGCATAGAGAGATGGGCTCCTATGAGTGCTGTGGCTGGCTCAGCTTAGCTACTTTGTTCTCAAAGTCAAGGGGAATTGTTTGGGTAAGTCTATGCCTAGCAGGTACATGCAATAGAGCATTAAAGTATTTCCCAGAAATTCAGTATCTAGCAGAGTTTGACACCGAAAGTACAGACATTGTGAAGACAAATATGTTGGACACGTACTATTCAAGAAGGAGTCCACATTTAGAAGGCATGTGCCTTCATGAAGTACTTCAACACTATATATACAAAAGGAATTTATCATAAAACATAGAAGAAGGAAATATGTGGTACTTGGTTGAGATGGTTGTTTGGTGGGATATAGCTACGGAAATCTAATTAACCACAGAACACTGAGTTACCAAACTGCAGACAGTAGAGAGTTTTTCTATTTGACTCTTTTGCAAATGTTCAAGCCTTGTGTGCTGAATCAGAACTACTTGGAGACTATGACTGCTACAAAGACTCTTTCAATTTTGTAAAAGACAGCATTCAGTGTCCAGTCTTTTCAAACTACTTACAGATGTTGTAAGTTGAGATTCAACAGGAAGAAATCATTCAAGAAGCTATGGAGAGTTCACAAAGTAGCCAAAGTTCTGCACCACTGAGTCAAGATACACTTGGACAAACAATTGTACAAAATAAAGCAGCCATAGCGATGAGTTAGGTGGACACTGTAATGCAAAAAGCAAGAGAGGAAAGTGTTGATTTCGAGCACTTAGTACCAGAAATGAACAATGAACAGAAATAAATTATATCAAAGTAAAAGATAAAATAGAGCATGGATTTCTGCATGAGAAGAAAGAATGTGAATGTTCTTCATTTAAGCCAATTCTACTATACATCAGTAGGCAGGCTGGCCCTGTTAAAGGCGTTTTAAATAAAGTTCTCACCGCTTAGCTACAGAGGTCTACTGAAACAAAATGATCATGCGAAGTATCAGCACCAACTGAATTAGCTGCACACAACATTAAAGAAATTACTTTACACTGACTACTTATGCTTGGGTGCAGATTCTTCGTCAGGTGGTCAGTAACTTGCTGACTGTATTTTCTTTTTTCAAGAAATCTTGAACAATAATGTTAAATCTGTGCGCCAAACACGGCACTCTAAAATAGCCACCATCAGCCATGGCCTTAACTATATTACTGCCATTTTCTGCGGAAACATAACCAATCATGTGCCTTCTTGGCTGCAGCCATTGAAAGACCATACTGTTAAACTGCTTAAAAATGTTTACTGCAGTATGAGATTTCTCCATGGCAAACATGGCTACTGTTGCATGTTTCCGAGTAGCTTGAAAAATTGTGACACTGTCAACACCTGCAGCTATCTCCTCTCTAACCCCCGCAAAAAAGACCCAGTGTGCAGTGATGCACATGTAATCAATGGCTTGGCAACTGGTTCACATGTCTGTTGTCAGGTGGATAGTGTGAACAGTACTCTTCTGCAAAACTGCCCCAATCACGTCCAGCATATCTTGATGTAGTGCTGGAACCGCAACTCTGGCAAAATAGGACCAGCTAGGAACCTTCCAATTAGGGCATACTGTTGCCACAAATTCTAGAAAACCCACCCCTTCCATGAAAGAAAAAGGGATAAGGTCCTGCGCTAACATTTTACCCAGCATTGCATTATACAGACGTGCCGTTGGGTGGTTGCGTTCAAGTGGCGACTCTGACCAAAACATGTTTTAATGGTGGTCTGGACCATTTTCATATGTGATGATGATCCAGACCTCTTCAACCCAGTTAGGCTCATTGATGTACTTTTTCGCATTGGTGTCTCTACCAGACTCTTACTGTGCCTCCTAGATGTTTCTGGGGTAGAGGGTGTGGGCGCTACCACTGCAGTGCTGCTGCCAGGGGTACTGTGTGTACCAGAAAAAATGTCTCTCGCTTCTTCACCTCCCCCCTGCACGATCAGCTCCTCGTCATCAGATGCAATATTAATGGCTACATTTGGATTTGTACTTTTGGCTTTCTGGATGTTACTTTGGTGCGCCTCCCACTGGATGCTGTCGTGCTTATGGAGATGACCTCTCTGGCCTCCGGTACCATAGTTGGTACCAAGCTTACCCCGAATAACTACTTGTTTACAAATCGAACAAATAACTTGTTTTCCGCCTTTTTGCTAATACTAAAGAAGTCCCAAACTGGGGAGTTGAGATTTCTGGCGGTAGTGGAGGTGACACATTCAATGCCAGATGAAGTGGAGGATGGGAGTGGCGGAATTTTACTCTGTTGTGCACTTACAGCACAACTACTTGAGGTAATGGAGGTCGAGCTGGCTGGAGTTCCCTGCCGGCCCTTCTGAAGAGAAAATATGGAAGCTGTAGGTCATGTTGGTGTAGTAGTTACCTGTGTTGGTGGTGGTACCAGTGCCACGCCGCCCACATCCCACGCAGCATTTCGGGATAGAGTAAAAATGTCTGTCTGCTGCATACTCGCTGGGGCTGGAGTGACGACTGTGATGACTGGGTCGTCATCGTTAGACTCTTCATCAGCAGAGGAATACACCACTTCTACTTCTTCTTCGTCAGACTCATCATCACCCATAACTGAAAGGCTTGCGGGAACCTTCCTTTTACCTAGCTTTGTCGGCTCATGGTGTGCCTCCCTCTCAGACTGAATTGGTGGGTGCCAATCAAGATCTAGATCATCAGAAGGAAGGGGGCTTGAAGAAGAAGTTGTACTAGCCCTCCTTTTCCTTGCAGGGGATCTGGAAGACAATGGATCATCAGGAGTGGCTTGCTTTGCTGATACCTCCGCATGAATCTCGATTTCCTGATGTGCTGCTACTTCTGGAGGAAGAAGTATTGTGGGCAGGTGTGCCTCTCCTTGTGCCTCTCCTTGTGCCTCTCCTTGCACCTCTCCTTGCGCCTCTCCTTGCTCCTCTCCTTGTTGCACCTTTCGTTGTCGTTGCGGCTGTGGTTGAACACTCGTCATATGAGTTACACCCTGCGTTGATTGGATGCTACTTTGCGATGAGTCAACACCAACATCACTGGTCGATGGTGAAAGAGCAATTAAAGTGGCTGCCTTTACGGCACTCATGGGCTTGGGACCTACTTGGTGTGGTGGCACTGAGACCAATGAAGCGGTGGTGCTGCCACTGGATTCAAGCAAGCCTGGCTGAAGACGGCTGTAATGCCAGAAACCGGTCCTAGGAATCTTGAGTCCGGTCCAGGGAAGGCATGGCTTGGCAATTCGGGCTGGACTGTTCCCATGAGGCACAGGGTCAGAATGATTTGCATATGGCCATGTCTGAACTGGGGTGGTGTGGAGTGCAAAAAAACGATGGATTTAGGCCCAGATCTCTGTACTGGGGTGAATGTTTGACATTGTCCTGCATTCTGTCCATCAACTGTGGTTTTTGCATTTGCCACCCCGAGTGGGATGGGTATGCTCAGACGTGAGTCCCATGCTCTCCACACCACTGGATTCAATCAAGCCGGGCTGAAGATGACTGCAATGCCAGAAACCGGTCCTCGGAAGCTTGTTTCCGGTCCAAGGAAGGCATGGCCTGGCAGTTCGGGCTGGACTGTTTCCATGAGGCACAGGGTCAGACTGATTTGCATATGGCCATGTCTAAACTGGGGTGGTGTGGAGTGCAAAAAAACTATGGATTTAGGCCCAGATCTCTGTACTGGGGTGAATGTATGACATTGTTCTGCATTCTGTCCATCAACTGTGGTTTTTGCATTTGTCACCCCGAGTAGGATGGGTATGCTCAGACATGAGTCCCATGCTCTCCACACCACTGGATTCAAGCAAGCTGGGCTGAAGATGGCTGGAATGCAAGAAACCGGTCCTCGGAAGCTTGAGTCCGGTCCAGGGAAGGCATGGCTTGGCAGTTCGGGCTGGACTGTTCCCATGAGGCATAGGGTCAGAATGATTTGCATATGGCCATGTCTGAACTGGGGTGGTGTGGAGTGCAAAAAAACGATGGATTTAGGCCCAGATCTCTGTACTGGGGTGAATGTATGACATTGTCCTGCATTCTGTCCATCAACTGTGGTTTTTGCATTTGTCACCCCGAGTGGGATGGGTATGCTCAGACGTAAGTCCCATGCTCTCCACACCACTGGATTCAAGCAAGCCGGGCTGAAGACGGCTGGAATGCCAGAAACCAGTCCTTGGAAGCTTGTTTCAGGTCTAGGGAAGGCATGGCTTGGCAGTTCGGGCTGGACTGTTCCCATGAGGTACAGGGTCAGATTGATTTGCATATGGCCATGTCTGAACTGGGGTGGTGTGGAGTGCAAACAAACAATGGATTTAGGCCCAGATCTCTGTACTGGGGTGAATGCATGACATTGTTCTGCATTCTGTCCATCAACTGTAGTTTTTGCATTTGTCACCCCGAGTGGGATGAGTATGCTCAGACGTGAGTCCCATGCTCTCCACACCACTGGATTCAAGCAAGCGGGCTGAAGACGGCTGGAATGCCAGTAACCGGTCCTCAAAAGCTTGTTTTTGGTCCAGGGAAGGCATGGCTTGCAAGTTCATGCTGGACTGTTCCCATGAGGCACAGGGTCTGACTGATTTGCATATGGCCATGTCTGAACTGGAGTAGTGTGGAATGCAAAAAAACAGTGGATTTAGGCCCAGATCTCTGTACTGGGGTGAACGTATGACATTGTTCTGCATTCTGTCCATCAACTGTGGTTTTGCATTTGTCACCCCGAGTGGTTTGGGTATGCTCAGACGTGAGTCCCATGCTCTCCACACCACTAGATTCAAGCAAGCCGGGCTGAAGATGGCTGGAATGCCAGGAACCAGTCCTCGGAAGCTTGTTTCCGGTCCAGGGGAGGCATGGCTTGGCAGTTTGGGCTGGACTGTTCCCATGAGGCACAGGGTCAAACTGATTTGCATATGGCCATGTCTGAACTGGGGTGGTGTGGAGTGCAAAAAACGATGGATTTAGGCCCAGATCTCTGTACTGGGGTGAATGTATGACATTGTTCTGCATTCTGTCCATCAACTGTGGTTTTTGCATTTGTCACCCCATGTGCAATGGGTATGCTCAGACGTGAGTCCCATGCTCTCCACACCACTGGATTCAAGCAAGCCGGGCTGAAGACGGCTGGAATGCCAGAAACTGGTCCTCGGAAGCTTGTTTCTGGTCCAGGGAAGGCATGGCTTGGCAGTTCGGGCTGGACTGTTCCCATGAGGCACAGGGTCAAACCGATTTGCATATGGCCATGTCTGAACTGGGGTGGTGTGGAGTGCAAAAAAGGCGATGGATTTAGGCCCAGATCTCTGCACTAGGGTGAATGTATGACATTGTTCTGCATTCTGTCCATCAACTGTGGTTTTTGCATTTGCCACCCCGAGTGGGATGGGTATGCTCAGACGTGAGTCCCATGCTCTCCACACCACTAGATTCAAGCAAGCCGGGCTGAAGATGGCTGGAATGCCAGGAACCAGTCCTCGGAAGCTTGTTTCCGGTCCAGGGGAGGCATGGCTTGGCAGTTCGGGCTGGACTGTTCCCATGAGGCACAGGGTCAAACTGATTTGCATATGGCCATGTCTGAACTGGGGTGGTGTGGAGTGCAAAAAACAATGGATTTAGGCCCAGATCTCTGTACTGGGGTGAATGTATGACATTGTTCTGCATTCTGTCCATCAACTGTGGTTTTTGCATTTGTCACCCCATGTGGGATGGGTATGCTCAGACGTGAGTCCCATGCTCTCCACACCACTGGATTCAAGCAAGCCGGGCTGAAGATGGCTGGAATGCCAGAAACTGGTCCTCGGAAGCTTGTTTCCGGTCCAGGGAAGGCATGGCTTGGCAGTTCGGGCTGGACTGTTCCCATGAGGCACAGGGTCAAACTGATTTGCATATGGCCATGTCTGAACTGGGGTGGTGTGGAGTGCAAAAAATGCGATGGATTTAGGCCCAGATCTCTGTACTAGGGTGAATGTATGACATTGTTCTGCATTCTGTCCATCAACTGTGGTTTTTGCATTTGCCACCCCGAGTGGGATGGGTATGCTCAGACGTGAGTCCCATGCTCTCCACACCACTGATTCAAGCAAGCCGGGCTGAAGACGGCTGGAATGCCAGAAACCGGTCCTTGGAAGCTTGTTTCCGGTCCAGGGAAGGCATGGCTTGGCAGTTCAGGCTGGACTGTTCCCATGAGGCACAGGGTCAGACTGATTTGCATATGGCCATGTCTGAACTGTGGTGGTGTGTAGTGCAAAAAACGATGGATTTAGGCCCAGATCTCTGTACTGGGGGGAATGTATGACATTGTTCTGCATTCTGTCCATCAACTGTGGTTTTTGCATTTTTCACCCCGAGTGGGATGGGTATGCTCAGACGAGAGTCCCATGCTCTCCACACCACTGGATTCAAGCAAGCCGGGCTGAAGACGGCTGGAATGCCAGAAACCAGTCCTCGAAAGCTTGTTTCCGGTCCAGTGAAGGCATGGCTTGGCAGTTCGGCCTGGACTGTTCCCATGAGGCACAGGGTCGGACTGATTTGCATATGGCCATGTCTGAACTGGGGTGGTGTGGAGTGCAAAAACTCAATGGATTTAGGCGCAGATCTCTGTACTGGGGTGAATGTATGACATTGTTCTGCATTCTGTCCATCAAATGTGGTTTTTGCATTTGTCACCCCGGGTGGGATGGGTATGCTCAGACGTGAGTCCCATGCTCTCCTCACCACTGGATTCAAGCAAGTCGGGCTGAAGACGGCTGGAATGCCAGAAACAGGTCCTCGGAAGCTTGTTTCCAGTCCAGGGAAGGAATGGCTTGGCTGTTCGGGCTGGACTGTTCCCATGAGGCACAGGGTCAGACTGATTTGCATATTGCCATGTCTGAACTGGGGTGGCGTGGAGTGCAAAAACTCGATGGATTTAGGCGCGGATCTCTGTACTGGGGTGAATGTATGACATTGTTCTGCATTCTGTCCATCAACAGTGGTTTTTGCATTTGTCACCCTGAGTGGGATGGGTATGCTCAGACGTGAGTCCCATGCTCTCCACACCACTGGATTCAAGCAAGCCGGGCTGAAGACGGCTGGAATGCCAGAAACAGGTCCTCGGAAGCTTGTTTCCGGTCCAGGGGAGGCATGGCTTGGCAGTTCGGGCTGGACTGTTCCCATGAGGCACAGGGTCAAACTGATTTGCATATGGCCATGTCTGAACTGGGGTGGTGTGGAGTGCAAAAAACAATGGATTTAGGCCCAGATCTCTGTACTGGGGTGAATGTATGACATTGTTCTGCATTCTGTCCATCAACTGTGGTTTTTGCATTTGTCACCCCATTTGGGATGGGTATGCTCAGACGTGAGTCCCATGCTCTCCACACCACTGGATTCAAGCAAGCCGGGCTGAAGATGGCTGGAATGCCAGAAACTGGTCCTCTGAAGCTTGTTTCCGGTCCAGGGAAGGCATGGCTTGGCAGTTCGGGCTGGACTGTTCCCATGAGGCACAGGGTCAAACTGATTTGCATATGGCCATGTCTGAACTGGGGTGGTGTGGAGTGCAAAAAATGCGATGGATTTAGGCCCAGATCTCTGTACTAGGGTGAATGTATGACATTGTTCTGCATTCTGTCCATCAACTGTGGTTTTTGCATTTGCCACCCCGAGTGGGATGGGTATGCTCAGACGTGAGTCCCATGCTCTCCACACCACTGATTCAAGCAAGCCGGGCTGAAGACGGCTGGAATGCCAGAAACCAGTCCTCGAAAGCTTGTTTCCGGTCCAGTGAAGGCATGGCTTGGCAGTTCGGCCTGGACTGTTCCCATGAGGCACAGGGTCAGACTGATTTGCATATGGCCATGTCTGAACTGGGGTGGTGTGGAGTGCAAAAACTCGATGGATTTAGGCGCAGATCTCTGCACTGGGGTGAATGTATGACATTGTTCTGCATTCTGTCCATCAAATGTGGTTTTTGCATTTGTCACCCCGGGTGGGATGGGTATGCTCAGACGTGAGTCCCATGCTCTCCTCACCACTGGATTCAAGCAAGTCGGGCTGAAGACGGCTGGAATGCCAGAAACAGGTCCTCAGAAGCTTGTTTCCAGTCCAGGGAAGGAATGGCTTGGCAGTTCGGGCTGGACTGTTCCCATGAGGCACAGGGTCAGACTGATTTGCATATTGCCATGTCTGAACTGGGGTGGCGTGGAGTGCAAAAACTCGATGGATTTAGGCGCGGATCTCTGTACTGGGGTGAATGTATGACATTGTTCTGCATTCTGTCCATCAACTGTGGTTTTTGCATTTGTCACCCCGAGTGGGATGGGTATGCTCAGACGTGAGTCCCATGCTCTCAACACCACTGGATTCAAGCAAGCCGGGCTGAAGACGGCTGGAATGCCAGAAACAGGTCCTCGGAAGCTTGTTTCCGGTCCAGGGAAGGCATGGCTTGGCAGTTCGGGCTGGAATGTTCCCATGAGGCACAGGGTCAGACTGATTTGCATATGGCCATGTCTGGACAGGGGTGGTTTGGAGTGCAAAAAAACGATGGATTTAGGCCCAGATCTCTGTACTGGGGTGAATGTATGACATTGTTCTGCATTCTGTCCATCAACTGTGGTTTTTGCATTTGTCACCCCGAGCTGGATGGATATGCTCAGACGTGAGTCCCATGCTCTCCACACCACTGGATTCAAGCAAGCCGGGCTGAAGACGGCTGGAATGCCAGAAACCGGTCCTCGGAAGCTTGTTTCCGGTCTAGGGAAGGCATGGCTTGGCAGTTCGTCCAGGACTGTTCCCATGAGGCACAGGGTCAGACTGATTTGCATATGGGCATGTCTGAACTGGGGTGGTGTGGAGTGCAAAAACTCGATGGATTTAGTCCCAGATCTCTGTACTGGGGTGAATGTATGACATTGTTGGAGAAGTGGAGGAGTGGTGGAGAAGTGTGGCTCACTGGTTAGAGCAGGCAGACCCTGAAGCAGAGGTCAGTCCCGGGGCCAGGGTTCAATTCCTGACGTGGCAGGGTCTTGAGCTCAAATGTCCAAGGACTTGATAATTCTCGCTTCGGTGCCTGTCCTAATCATGGGTTCACACTCTGCAACTCTGGGCATTAAGCTTGCTTAATCTCCACAAGGGCCCCCCGCGGCGGGATGCCTGGCTTTCACCTTGGGGATGCCCTGTAGGGGCTATCTCACAGGGAAAAGCCAGAACAGGTTCCCAAGGCAAACGCCGAGATGCCTCCCCGGTGATTCGAGCGCTATATAAGAACATACAGAAAAAATTTGTTCTGCATTCTGTCCATCAACTGTGGTTTTTGCATTTGTCACCCCGAGTGGGATGGGTATGCTCAGACATGAGTCCCATGCTCTCCACACCACTGGATTCAAGCAAGCCGGGCTAAAGACGGCTGGAATGCCAGAAACCGGTCCTCGGAAGCTTGTTTCCGATCCAGGGAAGGTATGGCTTGGCAGTTCAGGCTGGACTGTTCCCATAAGGCACAGGGTCAGACTGATTTGCATATGGCCATGTCTGAACTGGGGTGGTGTGGAGTGTAAAAAAAATGATGGATTTAGGCCCAGATCTCTGTACTGGGGTGAATGTATGACATTGTTCTGCATACTGTCCATCAACTGTGGTTTTTGCATTTGTCTCCCGAGTGGGATGGGTATGCTCAGACGTGAGTCCCATGCACTCCACACCACTGGATTCAAGCAAGCCGGGCTGAAGACGGCTGGAATGCCAGAAAACGGTACTCGGAAGCTTGTTTCCGGGCCAGGGAAGGCATGACTTGGCAGTTCGGGCTGGACTGTTCCCATGAGGCACAGGATCAGACTGATTTGCATATGGCCATGTCTGAACTGGGGAGGTGTGGAGTCCAAAAAAAAGATGGATTTAGGCCCAGATCTCTGTACTGGGGTGATGTATGACATTGTTCTGCATTCTGTCTGTCAACTGTGATTTTTGCATCTTTTAGCCCAGCACTGACCCTGAAAAGTAATTCTAACCGTACTTACCAGTAACTTGTTTTTCCTTCCATAAGAATCCATTGTCTGGTTTTTACCAGAAAAGTTTCTAGGTGTCTATTTTCACAAACTATAAATATTCCTTAAAAATCGCCTGTATGACTTAAACGCATTCTTTCAACTGTTTACAGGAGATGCACTAGTGCTGGATCCAGGATCCACCACTGAGTAAGAAAAAGTGACAATAGCACTACTTACCTGCTAAAGGAATTTCCTGCTATAGGATAACATTGGTGATTCTATGTGAAAAAAATTCTGTGTCAACTTTTAAAATACATTAATACTCATTAAAAATCACTACTGTAACTGAAATACTTTTACTCAACCGTTTACAGGAGATGTCCAATCTAGGATCCAGTCCTGTAGTTAGAAAAGTAATCCATAAAGTAACTAATTGCATTCAACTAGAAATTCACATTGAGGTCAATGTTGCATTGTGTTTGAAATTGTGTTGCCCATTGCAACAACTTTAACTACTGTACTTAAAAGTCTATTGCCTATTTGCAAAGTATTTAAACTAAAGTAATTCATTCTGAGAAAGTATATTTTGTAATCTAATGTATAATGTAACTATAATGTAATTTAATAAATAAAATATCTAAAAATAGTTTAAAAAATGTAGTAAATCATTATAAAAAATATATATAAACTAATACATTTAAAAATTGTCATTTACAAAACCTTCACAATTCACTGAAAAAACATACGTTTCAGTCCTGATATAGTTAGGAATTAGCATTTAAAAACCTTTGAGATTCATTGAAAAAACCATAGGTTTCTGGCCTGATATAGTTAGGAATTAGCATTTAAAAAACTTTAGAAATTCACTGAAAAACCGTAGGTTTTAGGGGTGCTATAGTTAGCTGGACATTTCACTTGTACAAAATCATTGAAATTCCTCTGATATCGTTAGTTGTACTAACTATATCTCGCACGCCCGCAATCCACTGCAGATGATGTCACATATTACATCATTCATGACATGGTCAGTGACATCACTGATGATGTATATATATATATATATGCCCTTGAATGCCCCTGTAACAAATTTTATATAGGGTGCACTACAAAACAGGCTAAACTCAGAATCTTAGAACACCAAAGGGCAATAAGAAATGAAAATCAACAATACCCTGTAGCTAGGCATTTCTCTGATGTACACAACAAAAACCCTAATGTCATGAAATGTTGTGTTCTGGACAGCATTGAAAGCAATGAGAGGGGAGGTAACAGGTGGCTAGATTTAAGGAAATAGAATCTAAATACATTATTATGTATAACACCTTACAACCCACAGGCCATAACTTGGGGGAAGAACTTGCAATCCATCTCCAGACTTAATAGACTGTGACGAAATTATGTGAAAATGTAATGCTGCTGCTTCTTTGGTAACAAATTCAAAGTTTTTAATTGGTTTTAACTATGCACTGATCAAAAATGTAATCACTATCACCTATAGCTATATCCCTTTTTTTATTTTTTTCCAGGAATATGGACTAAACTATTGACCACTTGGAGTTTATTGGAAACCCTGGCTATTGTGCAATGGATGAATTTTGCCCACTGGGGCAACACGACCCTTGATTAAACCCATCACAAGTACCGATGTGATTTTGTAACATGGTACTAAATATTGGGGCTGGCCACCTTTGGCGTGTATTGAAATGAACTGTAATTAGTTCGTAAAATAAGTAAACGCTGTTTAATACCCAGCAGAACTGGAATCATTAAGAGGGCTTCCGTATGTATCCATTATTTCTGTGAGCTTATACAAACTTTCACTTGAAGCAATGTTTCTAATTTTTTGTGACATAGCTATATCTTGTATATTCTTTCTATGTCTATGATCACGTGTGCAAAATTCTAAAACAGTATGTTGCTTTAAATGAATGTTGATCCAGGTAAACTCCACCCGTGAGAAAGAGATCAGCGGATCTCGAAACGCGTTGGGTGTTTCCTTTGCTGATTAAACTTGACAACACCGCATCTGATTTGGGCTCCGACTCTGGTTCTTTCGTTAATGAAGTGTCGTAACCAGGAGTGTGTTGGATAATAGGGGTTGGCGTTCCCCGTCGAGAGCCCCCCGCCGAAGATGGCTTAAGCACGCCAAACCTGTGTGTGTTTATATATATATATAGATACATATAATATATATATATATATATATATATATATATATATATATATATATATATATATATATATATATATATATATATATATATATATATATATATATATATATTACCTACTGGCGGTCGCCTGTAGGTAGTTATTGTTAGGATCTACTTTCCATAGGAAATCTGCAACATTCTATTGGGAATAACTTTTGCACCGGTGGACGAATCTTTGCGAATTTCTCCAAGAAAATGGCCCGCTCCGCTCCGCTCCTTCCCTGAAAGTTTGGGGGGGATTCGTCAAGTGGGGGCCGAGATAAAAGGGGGGTCCCATAACGTGTTTTCCCCATGTTAATTTCCATAGGGCGGTAGGTTTCACTTTTAGCCCGAACGGCTGAATGGATTTCCACCAAACTTGGCAAAATTGTAGGGACTGGTAGCCCGATGTGCCTTTGCTATGTCTCAAGATATGTGCTTCAGTGGATTTTGAGTAATTTGGGTTAAAAAAAATATATATATCTATGGCAGCGCCCCGGTACGCACTCCGGGGAGCGCTCCGGGCGTGCCACGCAACATGCACGGAGAAAGCTGATTGGTTCTTGGGTGTCTGTAAACATTTGAAACAGTCCAGAGCGGCCGCCATCTTGTGTCTCGGTAGGATCGAGACACAAGAGGTGGCCAAAACAAAGGGGGAAATGACCATAAGGGGGCAGGGTAGACCCACCCTGATCCCCTAGGTTTGATGTGGGGGCTATAAAAGGGCCTCGCGGGGCAAAAAAAAAATCTTTTTTTTTTCAATTGTCGCGGAGGGAGCGCCCGGTACGCGCACCGGGGAGCGCACAAAAGTGAAAAAAGAATGCCAGAGTTTAAAATTTTTGGCAATATTTTATAAATGGGAGGTAGTTCTGAAAATAACTTTTTTTTAATTCTTTTTGTTGTTTTATATTTTTTTATTATTTTTCTGATTTTTTTTTATTTTTTTGTATTTTTGAACAATTTTATATTTTTAGGTTTTTTGTAAGGGAACAAACAAAAAATAGGGAATTGGAAATGGCTCAACAGGAGCAAAAAAAAGAAAAAAATTACTGTTTTCTTTTCTTGCTGCATTGGTGGTTGTCTACAGCATTATTTATTAAGGTGACACTAAGTTCACCATAGCATAATGTTTTGCCACAGAAAATGCAAACAAATTTGAGGTTGCCAAATTTTTGCTGAATATTTGGCACCATTTGGCGTTCTTCGGAACCAGAAAGTGAGGGTACAGTAGAGGAAGTGCTGGCCACAGGGGGTGGGTTGTTTCGAAGTTCCTGGACTTCAGCCTGGGCTAAATTATTGGGATGCCACCTCTCCATGTGGCAGATCATGGTAAAATTACCAAAAGAATATTTCTTTGTGGGATTGCCCCTGGAGAGAACTTTGTCACAAATAAGACAGGTGACTTTGGGGGCGTTCACCTTTTTTTGGTCATCAGGAAAAGAGAAGAATTGCCAAATGAAATGCACTTTAACATGCCTTTGTCTTGGTTCTTCAGGGAGGAAGCGCCTTGGTTGTTGATCCTCCTCCTCTTCTTCCTCCTCTTCTTCTTGTCCTCCAAGAAACTGTGGTGGTGGACCTTCTTTTCTTGGTGGTGAGGGTGGTGGTGGGGGTTCACCAGCTGCAGCAACAAGTGATGCCATTGTTTGCTCAAAAATAGCTCTTGCTCTCTCAATGAAGAAAGTAAGAATGAGGAAAAAAGGAGGGGGCTTTCATTATTTGGAGAAAAAAAATGATGAAAACCAATGAAAAGTGTTATTTTCAAGTCACATGACCCGATGCGCTTACGTTACGCGCTCCGGCGCGCTTACGTTATGCGCTCCGGGCCGTGCCGCGGAGCGCTTTTGGGTGCGTTTACGCAGCGCGTCATAAGACATATCGCGCGGCTACGCGATACGTCACGCTTACGCGACGCGTCAGGATGTTGTTTTCTATCGCGACATTGGCGCTAACGGGACGCTTCCCGGTTCGTGCACCGGGGCGCTTCAAAATACTACGCTTTCTGGGGCGCTCACCGGGGCACGCCCCGGGAGCGCTCCAGGGGAAAAAAAAAGAAACAAAAAAAAAATTTGGAAAATTGTAAGGACTGGTAGCCCGATGTGCGTTTGCTATGTCTCAAGATATATGCTCCAGTTGTTTTTAAGAAAATTAACTTTAAAAAAATATATATTGGGCTACATTGGGCTATATATATGTTAGAGCCCAAATGTAGCCCAACTGTAGCCCAATGTAGCCCAAAGATGGCCACCAGACACAAAAAAATACAAATGTAGCCCAAATATCAGCCAGATGTAGCGCAACTATAGCCCAATGATAGTATGTACCTGAGTGTTCTAAAGAACAACTAGAGCGCTAACAGTCTTACTTATAAAGTTAGACTTTTAGTTAGGAATTAGCATTAAAAAAACCTTTGAAATTCACTGAAAAAAACATAGGTTTCACACCAGTTATAGTTAGCGGGAAATTTTACTGACATAAAACCAATGAAATTCCACGTTATAGTTAGTTGGACTCACTATAACTTGTGCGCCTGCAATGCACTGCTGATGACGTCACATATTACATCACTCATGAAATGGTCAGTGACATCACTCATGACATCACTGATGACACCATCCTTGTGACAAAGTGGCAGACCTCCTATCAGCATAAAATAACCTTTGACACACACATTCAAAAATAGAAACTAACATTTTATTAAAAAAGGAGAAACCAACACCAATTACAACAACTTATTAGGTAATTCCAACATCTACATACACATCCACTCATTCACCAACAGTTCTATATAGTCATTCATATATATATTCACTCATCATATGTAGTGATAGACCTATACATCCTGTTACACACCGACAGTCATCCAAAAGTTACTCACACACATATTCATACATACAAAAAAACTATTGAACATCCATTTATTACGCATATACAGCTATACACACACTACCACTTTACTTCTAAGGAAACTTACACATACGAGTGTACGTATTTCCACAATGTTTATAGAAATCATGTGACACACCTCTTCATCGTGAAGATAGAAAATAGACTCCTGGTTGTTGCGATCATTTGGGGAGCTAGAAAGCAGACTAAATACATATGCATTTCTTCTCAATTGGTAGAGAGAGCGAGATCACGTTATTCTAGCAACAATAGCTAAACATAAATCAACAATTCGTCATGAATGTGGCAATGTATATTGAAAAATAAATAATATATGGAAACCACAATGTGCTGGTGCAACCTGTGGGTTCAGTGGGAAATCATGATATTATGCATAAAGGTTACAGTATATATTTCGTCTTCTGATATAAATCAAGATAGCTCAAGCCCCAGTGGGCCTTCCGGTAAAACTACTAAGTCCAATGCCTAGTGGGCAAACCAGCCCAACCCCAGTCCACATTCAAACTTATGTGATTGATAAACTCACTTGTATCACCACCACGGATGATTGTACTGTAAGGTCTGCCTTAAAATCTTCTTAATGGGCTCACCAAGGACCTGCAGAATAAAGTGAATAAAAAAGAAGAGGTGAGAGACCATTCCAATCATTTGTGACTATTTACATACACAACATCATTATTTAAAAACCAAAGGAGTTGCACTTGCATGCATTTAAATTATTATACTTCATTCAGACCGGGACAGAGATCTTGCAGAATAGTCATAGATACATACAGATGTGTTAAATTCATTAACCAAGGTGTATTGCTAACGCCTCATCGCGATTGTGTCCATCAGGCTGCATTGTGCGATATTTGATAATCAATCTAGATTCCAATCGCCACAACTCTTGGACCCTGTCACCCCCTAGCTCTCTTACGAGTGCATTGTCCAGGACACAAACTGAAATGAGACTTTTGTTGCTCTCATGGTGAGTGGCGAAGTGTCTTGGTACCGGATATTGCCTATCCTGGTTCTTGATTGCCCTCAGATGCTCTAGCACCCATTTTTTTGCTAGATGTATCGTGCTGCCTATATAATACTTATTGCAAGAGCATTTGAGTGCATAGGCTGCATATTCCTTGTTGCATGAGTAGTGTTTGAGAATTTTGAATGGCTTACATTGTAAGGAAAGCTTAACTTCTTTAACATTGCTACTGTATTTACACGCTTTGCACCTGCCACATGTGTAAAACCCCTGTACAGGACTCTTTTTGGTTTCTAAGGGAATCAGAGTCTTACATACCATATCTTTTAACGATTTAAGTTTACGATAGGTTATTTGAGGATAGTCTTGAATTCCTGTGTTCTTTTTAGCACATCCCCAAATTTACTCAGGGCTTTTCTGACCTCCCAAGATTGCTGATTAAAGGTTGTTATGAATCGTGCTGTTCCTGTCATTTTAGATTCATCTTGTTTGCGTTTTTCAGTTTGTAACTCACCTCTCTCTCTCTTATTAACTTCATCAAGGGCTTTGTCTATACAGTTTTTAGTGTATCCTCGTTATCACACATTGTTATACTTTCGGTTTCAAAGTCCTCTGTTTTGCTACAATTCTGTTTGGCACGGAGGAGCTCGCCCAAAGGGATGCTGCTAATGAGGCTGCTGGGGTGGCAACTATGTGCATGCAATAAGCTGCTTCCAGCTGCCTCTTTCCTAAAGAGCGCTGTAGTCAATGTGTTCTCCCTGACCTTAATTTTTAAGTCAAGAAATTCAATTGTCTCTTTCTCAATGTGACTGGTGAAGGAGAGGTTGAATTAATTGGTATTCAATATGTTGACGAATTCCTTGGATTCTTTTTCACTGCCTTCCCATATACAAAAAATGTCATCTATGTACTGTACCCAAATTTTGACCTTCATTTTGTATTGGTCAAGGGGTCTGGCTACTTGCTCCTCCCACCAGCCCAGGTAAAGACCAGCGAAGCTGGGGGAGAAGGAAGTACCCATTGCGGTTCCAATGGTTTGGTGGTAGATTAGCCCATCAAACAGGAAGAAGTTCTGTGTTAAACAGGTCTTAATCATATCAAGTATCATTTCCATGTGAAACAAAAAAATACTGATCTGTTTCCCAAACAATATCTGCATGCTTTGATCTACATTTCATGTGGGATGCTAGTGAAAGGCTATTGACATCTAATGTCATCAGTAAACAGCCTGAGTGCCAGCTCACTTTGTCTATCTTGCCCAAAAAATCACCTGAGTCTTTAAGGTAAGAGGGGAGTTTCTGTACTAAGGGCTGTAGGTAAAAATCCACATACCTGGAAGTGTTCTCTAAGCAGCTTCCCCTGGAAGAGACAAAAGACCTTCCAGGGGGATTTTTCAGGTTTTTATGGAGCTTGGGGAGTAGGTAAAGGGCTGGTATTTTAGGATATTTACACTTTAAGAAGTTGTACTCTTCTAATTCCAGCAACCCCCTATCTTTCCAATCGCCTAACTGTTCCTGGTAGCTGCTGTTACTTACTTTATACAACTGTTTGGTGCTCCTTTCATATCTCCTTGTGTCACCCAACTGTGAGAGACCCTCATTGATATACATTTCTTTAGAAAGCACCAAAATTTTGCCCCCTTTGTCTGATTTTTTAATCACAATTTTTTAGGCTCTGTATTGCTATAACCTGTGCCTGGGTTAAATTCATTACCAACCCCCTTCTCAAAAATGTCTATTGCTTTATTAGCAATCTGAGGCAGAAAAATTGACTTGGTCTGTGCCCACTATCAAAGTTAAGGTCCAGTCTAATGTTCTCATTGATAAGGTTCAAAATGGGATCCTGGATTAAGTCAGGGTCCCCTTCAAAGTCATGCAGCATATGTAGCATTTCAACATCACCTTTCTGGATGTTGCTTGGTTCCTCTTGGTTTCTTGTCACCTGTTCTTTAGCTTTGGTTGCAAACCACTTTTTTAGCCTGAGTTTGCGTGTAAATTGAAATAAGTCAATATGGCTTTGGGTGTACTCAAAGTTAGCTGAGGGAGAAAATGAAAGACCAAAAGACAATACCTCAATTTCAGCCTCGTTGAGCTTCCATTTGGAGAGGTTTATGACCGTTTTGTTGTCCTTCATTTTGCTTTCTCTGTCCCCTCGTTCTTGTTCCCAGATGGCTTGTTATTTCTTCTCTTACAGAGGTATTTGGCCTGCTGTGGCCTCTGCCTCCTCGTCCGCGTCCTCTTTGACCTACGGCGCTGGGCTTGCTCTGTATTGCTAGTCTGCCTTGAGCTGCCATGGAGAATTCTTTTAAAATTTGTTCTTTTGGGCCTAGTGTCTTCGGGCTTGTCTCTTGACATTTGCTGTCAGTTACTGGCATTTCTTCTCGTTGGTGTCCACCCGTTGTTGGTTCCATGGTTTGTGGTTCTGCTCCTGCCGGAAATCTCAGTTTGTTGAGCTCACATTCAGAGGTGACTGGTTTAGTACGCAAATGGTCATACTTCTTCGCAAAGGCCAATGCCTGTCCCTTCTCGTAGTCCACCAAGTCACGCAAAAACGTCCTTTGCTTTTGCTTTCTAATTTTCTTCCTATATCTATATCCTATATAATATAAATCTTACCTTATTAACTCACAAACCCATACCCACCCTAGAAATACCCTTGCCACACAAAAAACGATCCCACTCTAAAAATACCCTTTCCGCCCAAAAATCCATACCTACCCTCAACTCTAAAAATACCATTGCCATCCAAAAGCCCACCGGTAAGCCTTAAAATACACTTGCTGCTCAAAAACCCACAATAAATCTTAGAAATTCCCTTGCCACCCATAGATAGATAGATAGATAGATAGATAGATAGATAGATAGATAGATAGATAGATAGATAGATAGATAGATAGATAGATAGATAGATAGATAGATAGATAGATAGATAGATAGATAGATAGATAGATGTTATGGGCTCTTGGCGTTCGGTTACCAGTCAACTTCAACCTCCCCTTAGTAATAAGTCTGTCTAAAAAGTAGTGTTTTCAGGAGTTTCCTAAATGTGGCAAGGACCAATGAGGCCCAAAGGTCCAAAAGCAGGCTCTTCCCTTCAAGGGGATGATAACGGCAAACCTACTCCAGCCGATACTTTGTTTTTTCCAGGGGGGATTAGTCAAAAGGAACAAGTTACTAGATCTTAAAGCTCTGGTATTTCATAATCCTAGACTTCACAAAAGCAGCCTAATTCAGGTACAGGGACGTAAAAACCAGGCAACATGCTTTAAACATTGATCTCTGTACACCTGCACCCAATGAGGGTCCATCATTGCCCATGACATGCGAAAAGAGGTAGATAATGGCAACACCCAAGTCTTGGTGTTATAGGACCTGTCTGCAGCCTTTGATATCGTCGACCATATCATTTTGGCCGACCGGATCATGACTGCAGGCCTCCAAGACTCAGCATTGAACTGTCTTCTCTCCTTTTTGAGGGACAGATCTCAATCAGTCAGGTTACCTCCTTACACGTCTACAGAGGTGCAACTGAATTGAGGTGTTCCTCAAGGTTCCTTGCTGTTCCCCCATCTTTTTAACATCTACATCTGCCTTCTGATTAATGCCCTCAAATATAAAGAAATCAGCATCTTTAAGTATGCAGACAACATGCAACTATTATTTACGATACAGTAAAGTATATACATTTATAAATACACATATGTGAGCAAGTGGCTGTTTGGGTCAGTGAGTGGATGTGTGAGTGTTTATTTTGGCTTTGAATGGGAGTGTGAGTGGTGCTATGGGTCTGTTAGTGGGTGTGTGGTTGCCTGTGTGGAGCTATGAGTAGGTGTGTGTATTTGTATGTGTGGGTCTATGAGTAGGTGTGTGAGTGCCTGTGTGGTTCTGAGACTAGGTTTGTGAGTGGCACTGTGGGTCTGAGAGCGGGTATGTGAGTGGCTGTGTTGGTTTGTGAGAGGCTGTGTGAATGCCTGTGTGTGTCTGTGAGTAGGTGTGTGAGTAGCTATGTGTGTCTGTGAGTGGATGTGTGAGTAGCACTACGGAGTTTGGGCATTTCCATAATTAGGGTATTTAAAAGGGAGAAACGTGGGCTTTGCTCTCACCAGAAGATGACAAGAAAGGAACCATTCATCACAGTCACTAGGGTCCAGATTGTGCTGCATTAGATTAATGATGCATTCACCTCCATTAAGGATTTCAGATTGTTTTTTAATGTGGAATATGAGAGAAAACACATTTGATTTGCCTTTGTCATGCCCAAGAAGTTATGAACGTTTGTGCTTTACAGAAGTGGAGCTTCCTCTGGGGAACCTGCTGTGCTAATATTTGTAAGTGCTTCCCATTGAGGTTTAATTTCTGTGAAAGGAACACCTGGGCAAAACTGGAACCACATTTTTTTCCCAGAAAATGTCTACCCAACTGGAGTACTTTCATCCGAGTAATTAGTAAGTGCTACTTCATGCGGCTTATGCATATTCTGCACTACATCTGCGTAATAGACCACAGAGTAATGTTTCCATTGAACTTGTGTGCATGTAATTTTGGTAATATGATTGTTCCTCGATCGTCTTCATCCACAAATCTGTGACCACATGAATCCTCATTCTGAACGACAGCCAGAATACAACAAGGTGAATCTTCTTTGTTTGGTGGAGATGTCCTCTTATTCCTCTGTATCAATATGGCACCAAAATTGTCTGGAAACATGCCTTTTTTTAAGCTGTCGATCAATGTGTGTAAAGGCAGGAAGACTTTGCACAGTGCTATGGAATAGAGAGATGGGAACCCCTGGGGCCTGGCAACAGTTGAATGGGGGAGGGGGCTGTGCACCCCCCTCCCTGGGCCGATTAAGGCCCCAGGGACCCCATTCCACCGGAGCTGGACCTTGTTATATTGGGTGCCCTAGAGCCCACCCAGGGTAATCTGTCTGCACCGTTGGAGACAGCGGAGAGCCTGAATGTCCCTCTATCCCTGTCGGCTTCTTGCCTCCATTTACAAAAGGGGGTGGTGATGAACAGAGTGTCTGAATTGAGCAGACCACTCTTACCCAGTCCAAAGATCAGGGCTTGATCCATCACCGTTATTTATCTCACTGCCCCATCCCAGCTCAGAATCTGGCTATATGCAAATCAGTCTGTCCCTGGCCCAGTGCATCATGGGAACAGGGCAGACTAAACTACCAAGCCAATTCTTTACCAGAAAGGAGACAAGCTACCGGGGACCGGTTTCTGGCATTTCAGCCTCTTCGGCCCGGCTTGCTTGAATCCTGATGGAGCAGTGAGAAAGGGACTCATGTCTGAGTATACCCTTCCACACCTATAGTGGCCAAAATCGATTTACAAAAGGGGGTGGTGATGAACAGAGTGTCTGAATTGAGCAGACCACTCTTACCCAGTCCAAAGATCAGGGCTTGATCCATCACCGTTATTTATCTCACTGCCCCATCCCAGCTCAGAATCTGGCTATATGCAAATCAGTCTGTCCCTGGCCCAGTGCATCATGGGAACAGGGCAGACTAAACTGCCAAGCCAATTCTTTACCAGAAAGGAGACAAGCTACCGGGGACCGGTTTCTGGCATTTCAGCCTCTTCGGCCCGGCTTGCTTGAATCCTGATGGAGCAGTGAGAAAGGGACTCATGTCTGAGAATACCCTGCCACACCTATAGTGGCCAAAATCGATTTACAAAAGGGGGTGGTGATGAACAGAGTGTCTGAATTGAGCAGACCACTCTTACCAAGTCCAAAGATCAGGGCTTGATCCATCACCGTTATTTATCTCACTGCCCCATCCCAGCTCAGAATCTGGCTATATGCAAATCAGTCTGTCCCTGGCCCAGTGCATCATGGGAACAGGGCAGACTAAACTACCAAGCCAATTCTTTACCAGAAAGGAGACAAGCTACCGGGGACCGGTTTCTGGCATTTCAGCCTCTTCGGCCCGGCTTGCTTGAATCCTGATGGAGCAGTGAGAAAGGGACTCATGTCTGAGTATACCCTGCCACACCTATAGTGGTCAAAATCGATTTACAAAAGGGGGTGGTGATGAACAGAGTGTCTGTGTGGTTCTGAGACTAGGTTTGTGAGTGGCACTGTGGGTCTGAGAGCGGGTATGTGAGTGGCTGTGTTGGTTTGTGAGAGGCTGTGTGAATGCCTGTGTGTGTCTGTGAGTAGGTGTGTGAGTAGCTATGTGTGTCTGTGAGTGGATGTGTGAGTAGCACTACGGAGTTTGGGCATTTCCATAATTAGGGTATTTAAAAGGGAGAAACGTGGGCTTTGCTCTCACCAGAAGATGACAAGAAAGGAACCATTCATCACAGTCACTAGGGTCCAGATTGTGCTGCATTAGATTAATGATGCATTCACCTCCATTAAGGATTTCAGATTGTTTTTTAATGTGGAATATGAGAGAAAACACATTTGATTTGCCTTTGTCATGCCCAAGAAGTTATGAACGTTTGTGCTTTACAGAAGTGGAGCTTCCTCTGGGGAACCTGCTGTGCTAATATTTGTAAGTGCTTCCCATTGAGGTTTAATTTCTGTGAAAGGAACACCTGGGCAAAACTGGAACCACATTTTTTTCCCAGAAAATGTCTACCCAACTGGAGTACTTTCATCCGAGTAATTAGTAAGTGCTACTTCATGCGGCTTATGCATATTCTGCACTACATCTGCGTAATAGACCACAGAGTAATGTTTCCATTGAACTTGTGTGCATGTAATTTTGGTAATATGATTGTTCCTCGATCGTCTTCATCCACAAATCTGTGACCACATGAATCCTCATTCTGAACGACAGCCAGAATACAACAAGGTGAATCTTCTTTGTTTGGTGGAGATGTCCTCTTATTCCTCTGTATCAATATGGCACCAAAATTGTCTGGAAACATGCCTTTTTTTAAGCTGTCGATCAATGTGTGTAAAGGCAGGAAGACTTTGCACAGTGCTATGGAATAGAGAGATGGGAACCCCTGGGGCCTGGCAACAGTTGAATGGGGGAGGGGGCTGTGCACCCCCCTCCCTGGGCCGATTAAGGCCCCAGGGACCCCATTCCACCGGAGCTGGACCTTGTTATATTGGGTGCCCTAGAGCCCACCCAGGGTATCCAGTCTGCACCGTTGGAGACAGCGGAGAGCCTGAATGTCCCTCTATCCCTGTCGGCTTCTTGCCTCCAGCTGGAGCCGGGATTGCTCCCACACTCAGGAAGCTGCTAAACATGGAACTCCCTCTGTGTGGGAACAATTATTTCATCTGTTTCCCTGCCTGCATGACAATGGGTAAGGAAATAGGTGAAAACTCTGGAACCAGCAAGTGGGAGTGGATTGACAGCTCCCACTTGCAGGGAGTAGAGGTATTATTTGCTCACAGCTCCCGCCAAATCAGAGCAAAAAGCTATGTCCAAGGGATGTGCACCCCAGGACATAGGGGTGCGGTCCCCAGGGACAATGCTGCTCTCGAGGAGGGGGGCCTGACTGCTCCCTCCTTCTGTGTTCACAGGTTGTCTCCAATGAGTTGGTAGTCCCCGGGGCAATTTAAGCCTTGAAGGGGGGTCATGCAGCCCCCCTCGATCTTTTTTAAAAAGTAGTTGGTCCAGCGAGGTAGTGGTCCCCAGAGCCGGGGTCTGCACGGACTTCCTCTTTAATGTTTATTTAAGCCACAGGGAGGTGGTGGGCCACAGGGCCCATGGGGTCTGCACAATCCCCTATTCATTTTTTAATAATAGGCCTGGGAGGTGGGGGTCCATGGGACCCAGGGGGCTCCGCATGCTGCCCCCCATTCACTGTTCATATTAGTACTGGTGAGGGGCATAAATAGGCTCTTGGAGGGGGGTCCTGTGTGCCCCCCTCCATTTCATTTATATAAAAATCTGCATGCCCCTGGGACCTGGCCCATCCGCAGCAAAATTAAAAACAAGAATGGGAGACAGTGCTTTTTTTTGCAATGTTGTCACTCATTCGCCGATCTACCTGTGACTTTCAAGCAAAATTGCAAAAAACTAAAATGTCCCTGTGGGACCACACCTAGAGGGTCAGGGTATTCCTACTCTGTCTCATTTTCTTTCTTTTTAAAGTTTTTTGTGGGACTGAAGACTAGTTCCAAGACAGCTGCCGACACTTCCTAGTTGAAGTGCTGGCAGCCAATCGTATTTCAGCATGGGGACTGTCAAATACACTGAGGCTCCGCACCCCTAGATATACAAATTTGTTTTTAATTTATTTTCTCTAAAACTAATGAATGGATTTACACAAAATTGCAAACAGCACGCTTTCTAGACCAAGAGCTGACTTTCTACCAAATTTGGTGTAATTCCATCCAGCCGTTTGGGCTGCAGTCGTGTTTAAAATCGATATGGGAATTTAGCTGAAGAAAATGCATTTTGGGCCCTCCCCCTTTTTTTATGCCCTGCCTTGACGGATCACCCCCAAACTTTCCAGACAGCAGCTGAATTGAGAGTCATATTTGTTGGGAACATTTAAGAAGATTTTTCAAACGACATGGAAGATATGGGCAACTCAAAAAACCTATTCCTATGTAAACTAGTTCCTAACTATTACTACCTACTACTGATATATAATACACTTACCTGTGGAATACTCACATTTTCATTGAAAATGCATGCATGGTAAAGCGATATTTGTAGTAAAAGAAGGCATGGTAAAGACATGCATGGTAAAGACGAATGCATTGTAAATGACATGGTGTAAAGGTATTGTTTGGTTCAGGTCACGTTGTAAAGGCTACTTTCCCCTGGACCCACAACAAAATGAGACAGAATTCTAGTATGACAAAGCAGGGTCTTTCAGCAACCAGACAGAGGATTCATAAAAATTGTGACTGATCCTATTTGATCCCTTTTAAAGGTGCAACATAGTTACCCATGGCCCCGGACAGGTCTTTCACACAGGTTTTGCCAACAGAAGGAGTAGTAGCTCTCACCCTGCTCCTACAGGAGTTATAACTGCCCATTTAGGGCGACCTGTCTATCAAAGTGGTCTATTGTGTGGCTCCTGGGAGTTATTTCACACCTCATTAATAAAGGCTAAGTATCGGCGGGGAAGCCGCTGGAGACCTAATGCAAATTAAACTCCAGGAACTTCAGACAAGATAAATGTAACTTTCTAAAAGTTACTTTTCGTTAACATTTACTAAAAATCCAACTTCACAATTGAATTGGATTTTAATAACAATTAAAAATAGTGGCTGAAATATTTTTCTTTCTAGTCTCAAACCCTAGATAGCAGTGTTTATATTTTAATCTGTACTATGGTTTTCTGTATAGAACTGACAGGTCTGCCACAGTGTAAATACCTCTTGATGCCTTGTCACTGTAGGGACATGGTGACACACATTTTGTATGTGTTACACTTTGAAAATACCATTCACCCTACCTTGTAGGTTACAAGGTCTACATAAGGGGTTACTTTTTCATATTTAAAAGGGAGGTCTTCGTCAAAAAAAGGTTATTTTAACAGGTTGAATTGTAGGTTTTAAACTGCAGCAGTCAGGTTACAATGGAATGCCTGAAGCAATTTTCGAAGGCTCACTCTGTGGATCACATCATTGTGCTACAGTGCACAAGTGACATTTAACCTCCATGCCTTAGGTGCATTTTCTCGACCATAGAGTAAGGACTTGTGGGCAAGTTAAATGTCTCAATTATGAATAAGCCCATTTAACCATGTTTAACAGGGAAACACAGGCACTTGCTTATAGGGTATGGTATACAGAGTTTAAAAAAACAGCAACTTTGTTTGCAGAACAAGGCAACAAAATCTGGATTGACCATGCAGAAAAGACAGATTTCCGGCACCATCTGACACTTTTTTCAGAAAAGGAAGGCCATGTAGCAAGAACGGAACTGGTGAAGCCACAGATTGTAGTAACATTTCGGCCACAAGTGTATTAGCCCAGCATGTTATCATATTAGTTTATGACTCGAGAAGTAATACCTGCACTATAAAAGGGCCACTGGAACGAGAAGAAACAAATTGTGCAACAGGGTTTACTAAATCATGTAGCGTAAGGCAGTGAAGTAATACTTTATTGTTTTGTCATTTCTTTTTTAAACATGTTGAAACTGTTTTGAAACAAGTTTAAAGTGTCAGTTTAAAATACAACTGGAGAAATATGTATCGTACGGGTGGGCATTAAACCTTTATGAATGGCCCTCCACTGTGCAGCAACATGTCACTGCGTTTTAGTAACGTTTGATCTGTTTCAAGTCTGTCCATTTCAAGCTACAGGTAAGAGTGCTGAAGCAGGGGGGGAATCAACAGACGACAGGATTGGGAAAACAAAATAAATAAATAAAACCACTTTCCTTACACTGACCGCATCGCTAGCGCAAATCAAATGGTTTTATTTATTTAATTTTCTCTATCTCGTCGTATGTCGACTCCCCCCACCCTTCCCCTTAGCTCTTGCCTGTACTGACTGTGCCTGTAGTTTACTGCTTGTGTATGGGCTTTTGGGTGAGCCATGGGGCTATCTTGGGAGGGCCTGGGTTGCCCTCTATAACCAGGCCTGCTCCACACCATGGAAGAAATCTCCCTTTTTTATGGAGGCGATTAGTTTTACATTTTTCAATAATAAATTCTGACTTTTAAGTTTGATCATGGAAAATGTAAAACTTTGGAAAGGTTTGACAGAGGACTACGGGGTTCGACGGAGCAGTCGTCAAACTTTTACAATGACAGGAACCATTGTGATGGGGCTTCCTGTCAATGTTAAGAGTTGTCCGCAGGGCAGGGTACAACTCTACATTTGGTGGGCAGAGGCCTTTGCGATGGCGGGCGCAATATCTTTTGCCATCCAGAGGGAATACCTACTGCCTCAACTAAACCCAAAGTTGAATACAAGTATGAATGATCTTCAATTGAATGAGAAAAAAAGCCTTGCGTGAGCCCTTGGGGATTATGGGTTGACCAAACAAATAGAACAAGTGTAGATGACTTCCCGTCAGCATCCCCTACCCTACAGATAAGGCCAAAAGACAACTAGGCCAGACTAGAGACAATACAGGAAACTACCAGGCATGATGCTAATAGCACTAAAGGTTTATCAAGCAACAATGACCCGGACCTTAAATCTGATCCACAACCTAAAAGAAAACTCTGTCTCTACCCAGACAAAAGTTTCAAAATGATTAATAAGTCAAAGTCTACTACTCTAGAATATCAACACTTTTCCATACAAAACAAGAAACAATTTAAAAAGTTAGATAATTTAAATAAAGGTAAAAGCAATAACGAAGGGTCTATTATGCACTGGCTCCAGCTGGAAAATAAGGAATATTATGTGGATATTAACGCCTCCCAAAAATCAAATCTACATAACAAAACCCAAGGTACACAACTGTATGGTATAATTATAAGCAAAAAGACCACTTCACATGCTCTTGAACATCCTACAGAACAACAAACTATAAAGTTGGATATGACTGACTTAGAGCCTTGACATCAATTTGATAATGCACACAGATTTCAAGTCAACATTTTAAGCCATGAACAAAAGTAACACCGGAAATTAATATAGAGCGGACCCTAGTGACTGAAATGGACAACCCAAGTAAGAGCAGTACCCACCAAGGAAAACCCAAATCTAGTAAAATAAATTAACTTGATACCACATTAACAACAGCTTATAAGGAGCCTTCATTCCAGGAAGACAAAAGACCTATAGTAGCCCTAAATATATATAATAGGGATAAGAAGTCTATTCAAATGAGTACTGATGACCTATTACTGCCCTACTACAAGCTCAGGAGCAATGTACAGCCGTAGGCAATAAATTCTAATCTACTCTGGGAAGATCTGGATATCTGGGGGAAACCAACTCCAAACTTCATAGGAGCTCCGGAAGCCCAGGTAGCAACACCTCTACAAAAAATCTCTCACTGAATAACAAACAAAAGATCTAGAAAATCTAAAAATACTGTTGTACCCCAAATACATCTAGCAGGAGAAGTGGGACATCCTTAATAGAGGAAACCTCCTGAGGCTTTGTCCAAATATCCTGGCCTTAGAAAATATAAAAACGACGGACATCAATAGTGTTGCTTTCTCTGCTCCAGGGCCAAGCGAGATAAATAAGACAACAGAGATAACTTTCACTAATTCAGCCATGGTTTATGCCCTAAGGGGAAAAAAAGCAATTGGATAATTGGGGTATAAAATCAAGACCCCGTCTATCACAAAATATCCAGTGATTCTGAAAAGCAGAGTGCTGAATGCATTTCAGGGTATTCAAGAACTAAATGACCAGGAAAGAATGAACAGAAAGGGTTCAACTCACCCAGAAACAGGGTCTATCATTCATGGCCCCAAAGGTGGACCAAGAATAAATCCGAGTAGTGATAAATCAATTCAAATTACAGCATGTGCAGAAGGGGGTAAACAGCTCTGTTTGACTAGGGAGAATATCATCAAAGATTGGTCCTGGCTATCTCGGGCCCTAAACCCCAGTCCCTAACAATGTGATGTCTTCCTCTGCTCTTGGAATATCAGGTGATACAAAAAAAGAATGTTCCTAGAACCTAATTTGCAAAAGCGTTTGGTCAAATAACATTTGTTAAATTAGTTTTGTATTTGGACAGGAGACAGGAGCCAAAACTTGAGGCAACCTACTACCGACCTAAATCAATTGTTCAAAAACTCAGTTATACACAGGGATAAATAGACAACACAGACCAATAAATATATATATGCACAAAGTAATTTAATGTACTAGTTTTTCTGGTGAAAATTCAATTAGTATTCAAGATGCTGGTGGCATTCGAGAAATACTGGTTAAATAAAGGTTGCTCCAAAGAGGGAACGTGCTAATAGAATGAGGAGTGCTCAGTGTGAAGAAGTAAGGAATTCAGTGACATTGAAGAAAACAAGAGATGCGTATTATTTCCAAAAAGCACTATGATCGGTTGTCATTCACTGTCATAAGCAGCCTAGCTCCACTTGATATATACACAATTAAGTCATATGTAGAATCGCAGAATAACATTCAAAATTTGCACGATAGGGGACACAATAAGGTAAGTGTAGGCCTATCCAAGGGCGTTGACGTTTCAATCCCACTTAGTGCGCAAGGGAAATTCACAGCCTCGGCCGTGCGGATCTTCTTCAGGACTGGGTTGATTGGGGGCAACCTGGATGATGTGGATAAGTCACCTATGGGGGATAAAAACTAGGGTCAGGTCTGTGGCTGTATGTAAGAGTGCGCATCAAGGAGCAGTGCGCGTGGTTGAAGAAGTAAGGCTTACCCTCCGCATAGGTGAGGAGCCAGGGGAAGTCGTATTCTCTAGTAATTTCCATTGGGGCACTCGAGTAACCATCAAGTTGAGCTTAAGGAGAAAATGGGGAGAATTAACCTTAAGTACTTGACCGGCATCGAGGGTAGCGTATATGTCAGTTACAGTGCAGGTCAGACATACCTCAGAGTTATTCAGGAATCAAGCCTGGGCAGAGTTGTAAAAGGTGTGGGCGCCGTTATGGTCCGTGGATTAATCACGGTTCAAGGCGATCGGCGGTCTGTTAAATAAATATGCAAAGGCTTAGTCATGCTGGTAAGGGGGACAGCTGGCTCTGAAAGCATTACAATTATGCCGCGGTTAGCGTGGTTAATTACCTGAAGACTGGGGTCCTCACCGTTCCGTGTCTCAGCAACAAATGAATTGCAGAAGCGGCCCCTCCCGGAGGATAGTTTAAAAACCGGAGGCCACGGGGAAAGGGTTACTGAGGACTTGCGTTGAGGGCCAGAGTTGAAAGACTCGCAAGGCCATGCGCTGTTTACCGGAGGAGGAGAGGAAAGCTCCCATTCAATGTGGCAGATGCCTGAATTATGATAGTACATTGACACTGGCATAGTGAACATGAGGCATCATTATTTACCGTGAATTATATAGAATGTGATGAACCACATAAAATATTAAAAACTAATTAGCCACGAAATACACGTGCTATATACATTGTGAAAGCGTGAAAATCCAAAATGTTCGAACGTTCAGTATACGAGGGAATAAATCCTTATAACATACGAGCATGGATACTCAATTGGATATACTAATGCAAACAAGGTGTAAAATTGACAGTAAAGTTGAGTCAGCAAAACTATACTTAATAATAAACCATTAGTATTCAGTTCGAACCTCGCGATTACACCCATATAAATGGTGCTTGATATTAACAGTGAAAGAAACACAAGAAGTTAATGACACTTGAAGCTAACTGGCTTATCTAATATAAATTGAATGGTGAGTACTCATGTACTATATACATTGTGAGAGCGTGAAAAATCAAAACTTTTCGAACGTTCAATATACGAGGGAAATTATCCTTATAAATTGCGAGCATGGATACTCAAAGGGATAGACTCTTGCAAGCAAGATGCAAATTGACAGTTAAGTTTGACCAGCAAAACAACACTTAACAGTAAAACATACAGTATTCAGTTTGAGCCTCGTAATTACACTCATATAATTGGTGCACAATATTAACAGTGAAAGAAACACAGGAAGTTGATGACAGTTGGTGCTAACTAGCCTTTCTGATATAATTGAATGGTGAGAGCTAAATAAGGGCCACATATATGTACACACAAGGTCGTAATGATGGTCACAATGAAGAGTCTGAGACCATGCTTGGTCCTCAAAGCGTAAACCATCAGCTGGTTCACTAAGGAGGCGAGGCTTAATAAACAGGGATTATGTAGCCAATGGAGGTCAGTTGTTATTCATGACAGATACCTGCCTGTTTATCTCCTCAGATTCATTCAGGCCACGTGCGATAGTGTCAAGAGAATGAATCCACCTACACTCACGTTTGCTTAAAACACTCACAAAATCACCCCCTTTGGGGTTGGGTTTGACTTTTTCTATAACCCACCACCTGAGGCTGTCCAGTGTGTGCTCGAAGTTTGAGAAATGGTCCACCTAAGGGGCACCCTGTAATTGGCATCTGGTGCGGCTGCAGTGTTGTAATATGCAGCACTTTATTTTTTGCGTAGTTTGACCTACATACATGAAATCACAGGGACAAGTGCTAGCATAGATTACCCCTGATGAGTTGCAGTTACTTTGATCTTTCAATTCATAGGTCTGACCATTGTGAGAAAATTCCGTCATATCCATAGTCATTAGACAAGCTTAATATCAGGGGCCTCACGGACAACGAAGGCAAAAGGGACGCGATACAATGTCTCCAGAGCTACGACAACATGGCTGTCCAGAAAACCTAGGTCCTGTCCTCATCTCCCTGGCTGGATTATACAGTTCATGAATCACATGCCATAGCATCACAAGTAGGTCGGCATCCCTCGGGTGGAGTAGCCATCTATGCTAAAAACAATCTGGCCATACAGTTATCATTGATAAGTGAGGGAAACAGAGACTACGTTTTCATTAAAACAAAGTGGCAACAAATAGTCCAGCCAGCGCAGAATGATAAAACCATGATTCCTGGCTGCATTTACCTCCACCCTTCTAAGTGCAAACGAGAAGAAATCCTAAGCAGAATGTTACCAGCAATAAGTAAGCTTCACTCCCAGTACCCAGATGGCTTATGGATGTTAATGGGAGACTTTAATGCTAACTTAATGGCTTCGGATCTAAATTCCTCTCTAGTAGTCCTGGATGATTCAACCTGGGGTATCCCAGATATAATCGGCCAGCTCCAATGGAAAGATTATCATAACCTCAAACTCTCAGCCTTCCTTAATCATTTGGATCTCCATGTCCTAAATGGTAGAGCGTCCGCTGACTCCCCTGCAGCTTGCACCCATTTTTCAAACTATAGATTGGCTACATTGGACTATGTCTGGATATCAATTGCCCATTCCCATGTAATTCAGGATTTCTTGGTAACACCCACTGTGGCAAGTGACTATGCAATAATTTCCTGTGGCATTATAGCCCTGCAATCTCACCGACCTCGAAACAAACCCATTGAAGTACCGAAAATTATTTATCACCTCCCAATTAGCAGCTGAGGTCCTCGCGATCGGGAGGGCAAAGCAAAACCCCAAACTCTCGTTGGTCTATTCTGCAACCCCCCCGATCTGGAGCACCCCTTTCAATGTCCTGTTTGTTTTCTGAAATACAGGGGGACGACCCCAACGCGGAGTCCTGGCGGAGTCGCCAACTGAAGTACCGAAAATTATTTATCACCTCCCGATTATAGTTATATTCACAACCAATCCCATTCCCATTACCAATAATCAGTCAGTTGGCAGTGTAGAAGGTCCAAGCATTTATTAGACAAAACAAAACTCTGTCAGAGGAGCTCCTTGCGACCTAACCCCACGAGGTCCGCCAAGAAGACTGCTGGCACACTGTCAGAACATCACATATATACAGTTGCATTTGCAGAATCATGGCCCAACGTGGAAAAGTACAAGCTGGTACAGTGTGGCACAGAAAGGAAAGGCCATATATGGCACACAAAGAACTCTTGGTTTAGCTCATCCCAGATTAGCAAGGTCGAACGGGTGACTCCCTTCTGCCAACTTCGAGACAGCCCGCCCCGCTCCCCTCCTGGAATGTGCTTATCGGGCCTTCTTCTGCTACCTACAACCTTGACAGGCCTAACGAGCTGAAACAGCAATTCTGCAACAGTTGGGTTATTTCTCAGGAGAACGCTTTTATCAAAAGGGAATGAAAGGGCTTATTAATGTAAGGCTTTCGAGTGAGGCCACAAAATGGCGCCGGTCAAGCTAAGAGAGTGTAAAATGCAGGGAGTGGTGCAGGCTAGAGTTCTAAAAATGTGACAGATGGATTTATGCTAATGGTTGCGTGCATATGTTAAACATTTAGATACATCATGCTAATTTTGAAATATCGATTATAGATACTGTATAGTCGAAAATCGAGGCCAGTTCCTCAAACCCTCCTTTTAGCGTGGTGTAGCTAAATACAGAGGACAGGCATGATAATCTCTAAAAACATCTTCGTTAATGGCCATTAATTCATGGATCTCTTTTTGCAGCATCTGAGTTTTAGATGGGGCTCGGGCAGGCACGCATAGGGTAGTGATTCGGGAGGCACAGTAGGAGCAACAAGCCGGACCGCATTGTATCAAAATGCAACAAGTAAAGATGATACCGGCTGCTCAACAATAGCTTCCATCCCCAGGTAGACAGGAGCCCCCAGAACCACCCAGACAGTGACCAGGACCCATTATCAGTATGCATTTCAGAGGCAATGCGGTGCAATTTTTGAATGGCCCGATGAACAGAAGGGGCGGAGTCTGGAATATATACGCAGCAAGAGCTGCCAATCATGCGGCATGCTCCACCTGGGTCAGCTAAGATGACGTCTAAAACCATACGGTTTTGGAGCGCAACGAGCCTCGTCACCTGAAGCTCAACAGTTAAGTTTGCTAGGATGTCAGTAGTTATATTGATGACATTTTTCACTATCCTGGACAACCTCCTTATTTCTCTGCTATTGAATATGGGTCCCCAGAACGGCACTAACCCTTTGCTAAAGTCTGTGAATTGTTGTAAGGAGGTGTCGGTCTGATCAACTTCGGTCTTGATGAGCTGCCTATGTTGTCTAATAGGTACCGCAGTAGGTGCAGAGAGAACAGGATGTAGCTGATGGGTCTTGTGATAATCACATGGTGCTAGGTATACAGGTGGGTATAGGAAGGACAAGTAACAGTGCCCAGCCCAATTGCGTGGTAACCAAGTATATGCATTTTCTCCACAAACGAAATACACATTGGGTGGCGTAACTAATGCAGGGCTAATGCGTTTCTTCATACGAAAGGTATAATTGCAGACACTATCTCCAACCCGTACACGGCCTATTCCTTGCACACAAAATTCAGAGGAAACATTCAAAATAGGAATGGGTACAATACGATCCCCTGTTATATTTCGGACAACAAAGAGTTGGAAATATTGAGTGGCATTGAAATTGTTAAAAACTTTAAGTTCTTCCTGCAACCAAGTATTATTCCTAACCACCATGTATCTGTTCATGCATGCCTGTGTGTCTATCGTTCCTCATCCCCCTTTTTCCCGATTGGTTAAAACCTGCATGCTCATCAATAAAAGACATAACCACATTAAATTCTTTCACCTCAGAATCCTTGCGATTATTACCCCAGTAACGATATATTGCGGAAAACAGTCTGAACCAAGCCTCACAGCTTCCTATGTAGGACAAGGGTAGTGAGAGGAACAAATCATGGTTGTGCACTACAGATAGTAAGAGCCCACAAACCCAGCAATCAGTAACATTAGTAACACTGTGCGTTTGATGAAGCATTTCAACGAATACGTTCTTGGCATAAGTCTGGCGATGTCGTTCTTTGTGGGGTGCTAGAGTATACAACAAATGCTCAGATGGGGCAGCAGTGGTGGGTAAGAGATCCTGCAGAGGGTACTTATGCTCTAAATAGACGAATAAGCCCATAAACACAGCTATAATGACAGCTATAACCAATACAAATGCTACTTTGACCCTTGTGGTCCATGTGGAAAACATTGGCTCATAAAATGGCATGTGACGTGGTGCAATTGGAAATTCTTCTTCTAAAACAATACGGCCAAAAGGGTACATTTCTAGCTAAAAGTCCAAAAATAAACTCGGGCCTAGCAGTCCGTCCTGCCAGAGGGTTCTTCTCCCTGTGTCCGTCAGAGTCTCACAGGCAGACTCCTATCGTTCATCCAAGCAACAAAAAGAAGAATGGCAATCAAACTTTTATTCCGTTGTACAACCTGGCCTTTTGCGCTAGCTGGTCTTCTTGCTGAACAGAGCACTGTGATCAAAGTTCCAGCTCTCAACGTGTTCAGTCCAGTGTCTCGCTCAGTACCTCAGACCGACAAGCTAGCAAACCCTGACTATTCAATCGAGTCTTTCCTTATCTCCTGATGTTGGGGTCTGAGGCACCGTTTTTCTTTTTCCTTGGCTGCAGGTTGTATCGCACATTACCCGGCACTTCCTGATCAGGGAATAGTACACCAGGTACTTCTTGCATATGAGAATTTTTGTTTGCCGGGGTACTGAGAACAGGATTTAAAGCGCTTGCAAATTCAGTAGAGACCAAGTCGTCTGGTCTCGTCACTCCCTCCTCTAGCCTTGTTTCGATCTCACAGGCATCAGAAAAGGGTACAAATGCAGCACATCTCTTAGTTTCCTGCATCAAAATTCCCCCTGGGCGTTGCTGATCATAGGGAAGTGGAAACGGCAGCCTCGTCAGATGGAAGACATGGATCCAGTGTTTCCTCCCATCCACTTTAACTGCCGTCCGGGTGGCCAGGAGAATTTGCCGGGGCTCGGACCACCTTGGAGCCAAGCTGGTGTCTCGCTCAAATTTCTTCAACAGCACCCACTGGCCGGGTTGTAGTCGATATCTGGGGCCCTCTGGTGGCGGCTGCAGTACAGAAGCTACCTGCTGATGAACAGAACGAAGGTCTTTAGTCAAATCATAGAGGTAATCGATCAACATAGGATATTCAATATCAGAAAAGGATCGTGGCCTGGGTACCCCCCATACATTGGCTGGCCTTCCGAAGGTAATCTCATATGGAGAAAGGCCAGATCGGGAATGTGGGGTAACACGTAGTGACATAAGGGCTAGAGGCAAGGTGTCAGGCCATTTCAACCCTGTGCTTTCCTGTATTTTGGACATTTTGAGCGTGAGAATACCGTTGTATTTCTCCACAAGCCCTGTTGATTTTGGATGCCGGGCAGCGTGGAACTTTTGCTTAATCTGTAGGCCCTCGCAGATATGCTTGACGAGGGCCCCATGGAAGTGCCCCCTGTTGTCTGACCAGATCAAGCGGGGCAAACCGAAGCGGGGCACAAACTCTTTGAGAAGGGCTTTAGCTGTGGCCATGGCAGTATTTTCTTTAGTGGGGTAGGCTTCAACCCATTTGCTAAAAGCACAAACTACCACCAAAACGTATTTCAAGTTGTTGACACGCTCCATTTGAATGTAGTCCATTTGGAGTACTTCAAAAGGCAGCGTCGGGGGTGCAAAATTCCCACTCAATACATTCTCTCCCTTCCCTGGATTGTGTTGCAAACAAACCATGCAGTATTGGACCAACTGGACAGCCGTCTTTTGAATATTAGCGTTGTTCCAAACTGGATCCAGAAGCCCACAGATACCTTTTGCTCCTATGTGTGCAGGGCTGTGTGCCATAGTCACAACGGCCTGTACTAGTGCATTTGGAGGTAACCATCTTTGCTTTTCTGTCAGATCAACCCAACAATTATTCTCATCAAATCTTCCTACCTCCTTTTCCCATCTCTCTAATTCTGCGTGTGTAGCTTCCTTCTGTAATACTCGCACACTCTCCATGGTGTTATCAAACAATTCAGATTCCTCCACCCACCTTGTGGAAGAGTTCACAAACATTGTTGCAATTGAGGACTGTGCTGTCTGTTTAGCCACCTGATCTGCGAAGGCATTTCCCTCCTCCACCTCGTCCACTATTGCTTTGTGCGCACTGCATTTGATGATGGCTAGTTTCTTGGGTAAGGTGAGGGCATCTAGCAGCCACAAAACCAGGGGACCGTTTTGTATCTTTTGACCATGGGAAGTAAGAAAACCCCGCTCCCTCCACAGCCGCCCAAAGCTATGGGCCACGCCGAAGGCGTATTGGCTGTCAGTGTAAATGTTGACTTCGAGTCCCTCACTCAATTCACAGGCCCGCAGGAGGGCCAGAAGTTCAGCAGCCTGGGCTGACCGATGAGGTACTCGGAATGTTTCGACTACTGTCTTCAAAGTCGTGATGGCATATGCAGCTGTTGTTGTTCCATCTGCTAGTTTAAAACAGGACCCATCTACATATACCTCCCCTTGGGGTTCAGCTAGAGGAGTGTCCGTGAGATCGATCCTGCCCTTAGTTTCTTCCTCAGTGCGATAAATGCAATCGTGTATGTCATCATTAAGTTCACTTGTAGGGAGTGGTAACAATGTGGCAGTATTCAGTGTTGCACATCCGGTGATCGTAATATGTGGTGCAAATAGTGTTAGTTCATATCCAGTGAGGCGTGCACTTGTAAGATGCTGTGTTTTTGTTTTATTTAGTAATGTGTCCACAGCGTGAGGCACCATCACTGTCAGGTTGGAATTTAGGACGAGTCCTTCCGACTGCCGGATCGCCACTGCAACAGCTGCTGTGGCCCTCAGACAGCTCGGAAGTGCTCTTGCGACATTATCCAGTGTGGCTGAAAGATAAGCGCAGGGCCTTTGCTTACCACCAAAGTCCTGCGTTAACACCGAAAGTGAGCAACTGTCGACCTCATGCACGTACAGTACAAAAGGTTTACGGTAGTCAGGAGTGCCCAAGACAGGCACTCCCATAAAGCAGTTTTTAAAGAGTCAAAAGAGTGCTGGCATTCATAAGTCCAGGGGAGGGGTTCATGCACGTCCTTAGTAGTCAGATGCAACAGAGGTTTAGCAAGAAGGGAAAAGTTAGGTATCCATTGGCGGCAGTAAGAGGTTATGCCAAGAAAAGTGCGAACTTCGCGTTGCGTGCAAGGAACAGACATTTTAGCAATAGTAGTAATTCATTCAGGTGTTAGTCGTCTACCCTCCTTCGATAGAAGATGACCAAGGTAGGTCACCTCCTGTCGACAGTATTGAAATTTTGACAAAGATACCTTATTCCCCTTAGCAGCCAAATGGTGTAGTAATTTAACGGTCGCGGTTTTGCAACCTTCTTCTGTGTACGAGGCAATCAGTAAGTCATCCACATATTGCAAAAGGACATTGCCCTCCGGCAAGTCCAGATCGTCTAATAAAGCCTTAAGGGCTTGGCTATATATGCTCGGGCTTTCAGTATAGCCTTGAGGTGCGCGACAGAAGTGGAAACTGCGCCCAGATAACGAGAATCCGAAAATCTGCCTGCTATCAGGATGAATGGGGATACTGAAGAAGGCATTCTTCAGATCAATGACCGAAAAGTACTGGGCAGTTGGTGGAATCATGGTAAGGATCGTGGTGATGTCCGTTACCACGGGATACTGTGGCACCACAATTTTATTGACAGCTCTAAGGTCAATCACAAAACGATATGCAGTGTCCTGACCCGGTTCACCAGAATCAGAACTCCTTTTCAAAATCGGAAGAATCGGGCTATTACAAACGTTAGCAGCTGTTTCCTCCACTACTCCCTTGTCGATCAAGTCTTGAATAATCGACAGCAAAGCCGGTTCCCCCGCAGGTGCTATTTTGTACTGCGGTATGCACGGCATTTTCGCACCTTGTTTCAGCGTAATGTGAACCGGGGGAACATCCAACTTACCCACATCAGCATCCCCTGTTGCCCAAAGCGTGGCTGGGATGCCATCGAACTCTGGGGGAAGGCGTTCATTTTTGGCAAAACATTGTTTCATGTGTTCAGTGCCAGGTCGAATCGTAAAATAAATCCCATCAGCAGAACAATGTATTGTCGCGTTTAATTTTTTCAACATAACCAAACCCAGCAAGTTCTCTCCACAATGTGAGGTCAGCAAAAGAGGAGTGTCAATAGTGGCGGGACCGATCGAGAAGGGGAGAGGTTTGGAGATGGGACTGACAACTGGGACTCCCGAGAATCCCACTGAGACATTATTTTGCCCGGACAGAGCCGCCCCTGTAACCAATGATCAAGCAACAGAACTATTCATTGCTCCCGTGTCAATTAGTAAATTCTCAGAAGTCCCCATCACTTCCCCTTTTACATAGGGTCCCTTTTGATTGACCGGGATCGACACTTGTCCCCTACTCTGTCCCTGGCTGTCCTATGCTTGTACATATATATCCTGATCTTCATATTCGTCATCATCGTGATAGTACTGCTTGCCCCGATGATTATCGAAATGATTACGCTCAGACTTGCCTGATCCTTCTTCTCTGCGCATATCATTCCGGTCGGGGCCTCCCTGTCCACGTCCTCGCCCTTGGACTGCTCCGTTCTGGGCAAGCAACAACGGACACTGTGCTTTCCAATGCCCCTCCTCTTTACAATAGGAACACTGGTTCAAGCCCACAGTCGGAGCCCCGCCCGTGCCTCTGCCTGTACCCGCCCCTCTGGACATGGGCCCTCTAGCTCCTCTCGCCCCTCCTTGTCCCCGCACCACCTTCTGCAGCAATACTCGTGTTTTAAGGTCTTTGGCCTACTTTTCCACTTTCTCCTTACATTCATTCTCTCTATGTTCATAGTACTGGGCCATGCTTAAAATCACAGAAGGGGTAGAGGTAGTCCAGGTACTCTCTGCCGCTTGCAAACGTGCGGAAACTTCCGGAGCCAAATTTGTAACAAATCTATTCACAAACAACCTAATTCCCCCTTCCGTAGCCAAATCCTGCCCACTAAAGTCAATGAAAACCCCTTCAAACCTAGTGAAGAAGTCAGACACACTTTCATCCTTTTTCTGCCGGCACGCAGTCAACTTGTCCCAATCAACCTTCCTCGGAGGTATCAAGGTGTGCACAAAGGCAATGATTTTTGCTGGCAAGGATGTGATTTCATTTCTAGGCTTGTCTCCTGGTTTGTGGTCTCGATCCCATCCTCGCAACTCGTCCCACGTCCCTCCTAGTTCAGCCTGATCAGAGTCGTGCACCTGTCGCCATATATCAACGGGTACAAGCAACCCAAAGAATAGCTCGACGTCTGCTGAGGTCATTACGGCAGAGGCCGCAGCTTCGGTCAGTTCCTTGTAATAGGCGATAGGGTTCTTTCGGGGGTCGGGCAATTGGGATTTTAGGGAAAGGACCTCACTTCTTTTCCATGGAGTGTACACCCATTGCTCCTGGAATCGGGCGTCTATCCGTGCCCGGGTGATCTGTTGGTTATCATCACGCAGTTCGGGAACTTCGGCATGATAAATGGGATGGACCTCACGCATGGGGTGCTGCGAAGTCCACTGAGACAGTGGGTGCTCTAAAGTCCATTGAGGGCTTTTTAGGAACAGTCTGCCTCGATACTGGACCAAGGTGACTACGTTTTTGTACACCTCCTGTGGGGTCGAATTAAATCTATGAGTCCAGTCTCGAATCTCGTATAGTATCTGAGGAGCGCTTCTGTTATTGAAGCTCACCTCCCAGGCCCAAATGAGGGAATTAGACATTTGGAATAGCACATGTTGCTGCATCACCGGTTCTAAATCTTTCACTGTACTCCATATGTTTTCCACTGTATATACATCACTCCTTATCCATTTGACGGCCTGATCTGCTAACACTTCCTTTCCACCATATGCCACAGACGATCTAGTGAATAATCGTTTACTATCCAACCCTCCAGCTGCCCCTCTCGGGGTCTGCTCTGCCATACCGGGTGTGGTGCTAGCCGAATGAGAGACCCCTACAGGGCTCGGGATGCTCAATTGTACGCGAGGGAATGGTAGGGTCTGTCTAGGGTCAGGGACAAGGGTGGCCAGGTCCCCCGGGGAGGGGAATGGGACGCCGGCGTCAGGTCTAGGGGTGACAGAGCCCCGTTCCTCTGGCGCGGATGCTTGGGGTGCAGCCGCTGTTTGAACAGGGACCGCTGGATATATGCGCTGCGGGGCATATGGTGGAGGAGGTCTTTTGTCTAGTAGATCCTCAATCTCATCTTCAGCTTCATTTCGCGTTACATAGCTCTTGTCAACTTGCAGCCTAAATCGTCTATCTTCTTTTTCAATATTCTTTTCTGTTCTATTTTTGTCATGTGCAATAGCTTTCTGCGTTATTGTCTGCCCTTGCTGTATCTTAAGTGATTTTTCTGACCGAATACGTCTTCTCTTTGCCTCTTTCTGCCATTTGTTAAGAGTGTCAAACATAGCCTGTCGGTTGCGTTTAACAAAGAGGCGCTCTTGTAAGTACTGAATCTTTTTCTCATCAAAGGATCCAGTTTTCGGCCACTGTAGTTCCACGTTATCCTTGGTGTACTTATGCCACAAGGAATTAAAGAGAAGGGGGCCAATACCGTGTTTGCAATACATATCGTGGCTGGGTGCTCCTTCCGGAGGGGCAGGTTGACTTTCGTCTAACCTCACGCTCTCTCAGTGGATACAGCCAAAGCATAATTTACTAAAGCACAGCATTTTCCTTCTCTATTTCACGTAAGCTGAAAAGGAATCGGGTATTATTATGCAAAATAACAGAATCAAGTTACATCAGTCACAATCCTCTCAAACACATGGACATGTTCTCATTCAACAGACATACGCACGTTCGTGAACCAAGAACTCTCAAATTGAACATAAAACAAAACACAGTGCTTTTATACACGTCAAAAACGAGAGAAATGCCAATATTCTGCAAACAGAAGGTGGAGCCCGTCGACTCCCACCTATGAAGAACCCTTTATCCAAATATCCAAAATTGCAAAGATCATCTTTCAACAACAGTCTTGTCCTCAGACTGTCTGGAGATAGTATACACAGGTTTCTAAACCACGGACCAGCCTACAGGCCATCCAACAGTATTCATGGTTCACCTCCCGGACTATGCTGGCTAAGCCCGCTTTTGCAAGCGCCGCTCCAGATATGTCCGAGTGCTACCCAATCTCATCTGTCGGCGTTCCTGAGAACAATCCGGCCAAGTGAGAACCGCAGTCCCCACGAAAGGCGTATAGTCACTATCTCCAGTGTTTCCACAAAAATCAAACCAGAGGCATCTGCACGTGCAATTTCAACGTTGCCCCGTCAGACCCCCTTGTTCAGAGTATCTCCGTGACCACAGGTCACCAAATGCCAAGTACCGAGTCCAGAATCTAACACAAGACAGGACAAAACACTCACCTGGTGCACACAGGTCTGATTGCACGTTCTCCACTGCCAACTCTCGATAGGGCCAACGTGGCTGGTTCTCGGGTCACACCCGAAGGACTCTGGCGTGGGGCCACTAGCAGCTGAGGTCCTCGCGATCGGGAGGGCAAAGCAAAACCCCAAACTCTCGTTGGTCTATTCTGCAACCCCCCCGATCTGGAGCACCCCTTTCAATGTCCTGTTTGTTTTCTGAAATACAGGGGGACGACCCCAACGCGGAGTCCTGGCGGAGTCGCCAACTGAAGTACCGAAAATTATTTATCACCTCCCGATTATAGTTATATTCACAACCAATCCCATTCCCATTACCAATAATCAGTCAGTTGGCAGTGTAGAAGGTCCAAGCATTTATTAGACAAAACAAAACTCTGTCAGAGGAGCTCCTTGCGACCTAACCCCACGAGGTCCGCCAAGAAGACTGCTGGCACACTGTCAGAACATCACATATATACAGTTGCATTTGCAGAATCATGGCCCAACATGGAAAAGTACAAGCTGGTACAGTGTGGCACAGAAAGGAAAGGCCATATATGGCACACAAAGAACTCTTGGTTTAGCTCATCCCAGATTAGCAAGGTCGAACGGGTGACTCCCTTCTGCCAACTTCGAGACAGCCCGCCCCGCTCCCCTCCTGGAATGTGCTTATCGGGCCTTCTTCTGCTACCTACAACCTTGACAGGCCTAACGAGCTGAAACAGCAATTCTGCAACAGTTGGGTTATTTCTCAGGAGAACGCTTTTAGCAAAAGGGAATGAAAGGGCTTATTAATGTAAGGCTTTCGAGTGAGGCCACAAAATGGCGCCGGTCAAGCTAAGAGAGTGTAAAATGCAGGGAGTGGTGCAGGCTAGAGTTCTAAAAATGTGACAGATGGATTTATGCTAATGGTTGCGTGCATATGTTAAACATTTAGATACATCATGCTAATTTTGAAATATCGATTATAGATACTGTATAGTCGAAAATCGATGCCAGTTCCTCACCATCTGCGTGGAGGAAAAATGTGAACTAATAAATAAAATTAGGGGGATAACAGAGCACCAAGAAAAAATAACTTAGAAGTGAAATCTTTGCTGAACAAAACAACCCATGATAACATCAAAACGTTTTCAAGCAACACATGGGAACTCCTTTTGGAAGACACAAGGGATAAATTAAGAACACTGTCAAACTCAAGATCCATCCAACTCCCCAGAATAAATAATTGTCTCACAAAACAAACGTTGCTAATGCAATCATTAAAACATTCTTTAAATAAGCTCCTGCGTAAAGCTACAAAGGAGGTATTGAGACACAAATCCTTTAAAGTCAAGTATAAAGATATCCAACGTGAATATAGAACAGCAGGATTTTCTTACACAAGAATGATGGAAGAAAACCACTGGAGTAAATCTCATGAGATCATAAATCACGAGACCAGAAGCGCTTCTGGAACAGGATGAATAAATGCTGTAGGCTCTCTTGCTGCCCTACAACCACAAATATTTCACCTACAATTTGGGAAAACTGTATCGAAGTACTATATGTGGAGACATCCAGTTATAATGGCACAACTCCCCTTATGAGGTACATTAACAAGTATTTGAGTTCGGAGTTGCAGGCTCACTCTGACGGCTGAAAAGAAATTACATTGGGTGAAGTCCTGCATTTTATTAAAAAATGCTCTCTGGAGGGGCACCAGGCCCCAATGGAATCCCCCCCACGGTTTTTAAAGGGATGGCATATAAGTGGGCAAAAATGATGACTCCTCATTTCCAGGAGTTTAGGTTGGGAAGAAGTATCCCAGAGTAGTGGAGGGGATCCCTCCTTGTTCCGATACATAAAAAAGGCTCAAGATTCACCCCAGAAAAGTATAGCATGAATGGGCTTCTAGATGTGGACGGGAAGTTCTATGCTAGCATTCTGCTACAAGAGCAGACAGCTTGTGTTGAAAAGTGCAAAGTGATCCCCTATATGCGAACAGGGTTCCAAAAGGGTTCACATATTGACGACAACTTAATTTGCATTTCCAACCGACTGAAACAACACTGGCAAAAAAAGGCAGGGCCCTGTACCTTGCTTACATTGATTTTCAAACTGCCTTTGATACTGTTTCTCGTCAGCGATTATGGATGAAAGTAGAAAATTGGGGCACTGATAACACGCACTTAACAGCACTGATTGCCCTATATTTGGACACCTGGGTTAAGATCAGAGTTACAACCACTTGTTCTACCACCAAAAATTCATACTAATAAGGGCTTAAAGCAGGGATGTCTATTGGCCCCAATGCTTTTTAATCTATACTTGGCTGATTTGCAGGAACGGTTGGCTGTAGCACAGGTATTTCCCCCCAAAATATATGAAATCAAAAACCAATCACTCCAATATGTTAGTCTACAGTGGCTGTTAACGACACTATCTCTATGATGTAGAGAGAACAATTTAAAACTGAATACCGCAAAAACAAAGGCAATGATAATATTGCGACAATTAAAAAGGAAGGTTGCATGGAACATCGAAGGTAAACCTATCAAGATTGTAACCACCTATAAGTATTTAGGTATGTGGATCGATCACAAGGAAGGCCCTCTCCCCACATTACTGCAATGCAAGGTACAGCTCAATCTTTGGAAGGCATTTTTTGTAGAGCAAGGAAAGCCATGAGCTCCCCCGACCTTACTCCCCTAATTAGAATAATGCAGGCAAAGTTTTTACCATCAGTAGCCCATGGTGCAATAGCCTTCAAAGATAATATTACAACATGGCCGGATATAGCACAGTCGGCCTGTTTTCGTAAAGTTTTTTTCTTGCCGACTGCCACTGCTCATGCTTCAGAGAGAATTCAACCTTTTTTCCCTCAAAATGGATCCTGAGGGTGTGATTTATTGCATATTGTCTAAAGGCTCAACAAGCTCGAGAAAACACATTGAAACAACATATCTGGACAATGATAAATACTTAAGGGTCCACATGGTGTGAATATCTGACCCACTGTGTTGAGGTATTGGATGCAAAGGAAATATGGTCAGCCTCCTTATCTACACCAGTGGCCTCAAGACTTTTATTAAAACAGGCGAAGTTACTGTTTGCCGACTGTGATATGTGAACATTAAAAAACGTAACTCATGGAAGCTGGGCCTCAACCCTCTACGTCAATGTGACTTTACCATATTATCTGTCCTCTCCTTCAAAACCAATTTTGAAGCGACAACTATTGAGTGTGCGGTTTGGATTGGTCCCACTGTTGGCATACAAATATGGGAAAGGGTTTAAAGAGTCTGTTACCAAGTGCTGAGCTTGCGGAGCAGGAGAGGAATCACTAATTCACATATTGTGCATATGTGCGAAACTGCGTCTACTGAGAGTATACTGGCTCCGTCCAATTTAGAGTATTTTAAATATAAGAACATGTCACACCACCTTAGTTAAGTGCATGAAAGGTGAATCAGCGCAGCTGGCGGCCCGGTTTCTGAAATAAGGGCTTCTCTGGTCTCTCCTATCGTACAGAACTTTAACTTGTAAAGCTGGGCCACGTTCTGTACTCCTTTAAAGTTTTTTTTAATGTTTATAGTAACCAAGACAGTGTTTTTATTTTCTTAACTGCGAGGCGTAAGTATATGGCGGTTTCTGGCCGGAGCGGTTAGAAATTGGTGGTGGATCTTGCTCCTAGGGCAGGTCCTAAGGTTTCTTTATTAACAGTTGCGAAGCGAGGAGCGGCTTGGGGTAGGCACAGTATTCATGAGACGTTGCTAGTGCGTTTCAGGAGTATCGGCCGTGTTCTCTTAGCGGAGGCCTGAGACCTCTTGAATGAGTATGATGGTGAAATTGGTGATGGCGAATTGCCAAATACTAGGATAATATTGAAAATTTTCTGGTTGATCAAAATGAGTCAATTATTGGGCATGGATGGACAGTGGTAATAATAATATGGAATTTATATTGCAAAAATGCGGTTCCTGTAGTGGTCACTCTGGAATTGGGGTCGGGGTTCGGGGTAAATTCACGTCTGCCAATATGTTTCAGAGATCAAGAGCGAATTTCACGACGGATCCAACTCAACGAGTCGGACATCGTGGGCGCGATGATCCCCAGGACTTTCAGCAGCGGGCTGCGCAGCTAACGTCAGGTAAGCCTAGCTGGTGAGCTGCGTGGTCACGACCTGTAGCTAGCGACAGTAAGATGGTTCACGTGGGCATCACTACAATGGGTGCATCTCGTACAGGTGAGGCTGCAAGGTCAAAGGTTTTTTCTGGGGTAAAGACGGGGGCACTTCAGCAGGTAAATGTTTCATATGATGACATTTCCAAGTTTGTTAAGGAGGTGCTGAGTGAGAAACAAGTTTTCGGGTGCAGGTAATATTACGTCAAAACTGCCTTATATGAGTTTTGGCAATGCATTTAGGTATGCACCTTTCTGAATAAACAAGGCAAAAGATTTGGAACCATGAGTTTGTTTGATGTTCTTTCGCTTACTGCATAGGGACATTCAAGCCAGGGAGGGCTCGAAGGAGGAAGAATGGGAGCTGTATCGCCACCCTAGAAGGCACAAGAACATCGAGAACGGGACGGCTGCCTTTCTCATCTATGCTAGCGTATATTGTGAGAGGCATCAGGATCGAGCGGTTGCAATGTTTAAATATATGGACATTTATTAGGAGGGCACATTTACAGGCAGGGGGGTATAACCTGGCTCAATTCTGTTGAAGAGTTTCAGGCTAAGGTTAGTATCTTTACTGATAAGCCATGGGGGGAATGTGGACCAGGAGCTGTGGTTACAATGGATGTCTACTGGTCAGACAGCGACCACCATACATACGGCGATGTGAGCTGGCCATAAAATACCGACCCTTTCTACAGCATCCTGCCACAATGGGGCGGGTGGGGGTTGGGTAGAGAACTGTTGTTTGCAGTAGGGGCATGTTGGAATTTTAATCAAGGGAATTTGGAGTACCTTTAGCTCCGGAAAGGACAGAGGGACCGACTACCAGATTGACATTCTTGGGTATTGAGATTGATACAGAGACCATGATGGCTCGCTTATCAACTGAGAAGGTTTTAGGAATTATTTCATTCTTGAGGATTGGGTTAAGCATGCAGAAGATTGAGCTCTGACAAGTACAGCATTTGCTTGGCTATTTGAATTTCGCTTGCAGAGTAGTGAGGGCAGGTAGGACGTTCTGCAGACATTTGGGCTTCGTCATGTCTGGAGCATACCTTCTCCATCATTAGGATTAGACTTCATAAGGCTGTAAGAGATGACTTGAAACCTGGTTACAGTTTTTGGCAGAGTTAATGGCTTTTCGATTCTTTTGGTTGAAGATGACTCCATATGGCAAATTCAAATATTTTCTGATGCATCTGGAGCGCATGGCTTTGGATTATTCTGGGAAGGCCGATGGTGTGCCGAACGTTGGCCTCACATGAGGGTTCAGCAAGGTCGCAGTATCGTCTTCTTGACATATTTCCCTTACTGGTAGCTTTACAAGTGTGGGGCGAGCAATTCAAATAAACAAAGTGCTAAGGATTACATTTGTTGAGGTCGTTCCTGTTGCAGACTCTCCACTTGAATATTTGTCTTTAAAGCAAAGCACATACCGGGTGTCATTAACACAATAGCAGATGTTTTATCTTGTTCAAATTTACAGACATTTCATTCATTGGCACCGGGGGCAGACTCCTGCAAAACTGTGATTCCGTCTGACGTCTGGGTGCTGGGGGTTTGAGGATCGTCGAGCTGGTTTAACGTTTCCATTGCTCCATCCACCAAACACAGCTTTCAGCAGGCGTGGTCTGAATTTTCAATTATGCTGCATAATTTCATAGAATCAGTGCGGGTTATCGATTGGTAACGATGAGTTAGTGTTTCAATTTGTTTTGTCATTAATGGACAACGGTTTGTCATATACCACGATTGCTGGCAAGCTTTCGGGGATTTCTTTTTATGGGGCAGTTGTTGTGGGGTATGGAGTTGGAGGGTGGGGTGTTATTGAAGAGAATGTCAAAAGTTTCAGTTAAGAGAGGGCTCATCAGTTGCGTTTGTGGGAGCCAATTACTTTTGATTTGTTACAACAGCTTCTATGGTACTTGCCTGGTTGCTGTTTTGATGGGTGGGAGGTAGTCGTTTTCGGCTGTGTTTGATATGGTTGTTCTTTGGGGCATTCTTGGGTATCAGAATTGATGGGCTTAAGGGGTCAATTGGGCATGCAATCTACAGATGTACAGGTTCAAGAAGGTAATTAGAGAATTTGGTTGAGACAATCAAAAACAGATCAAATGGGTAGGTGGACATAGTTTCAACTGAGTGGGAGTGGCATTGTGGGTTGTTGTCCACTGCAAGAATGGGAATCCTTGTTATCATCCCCTCATTTTAGGCACAGGGTTGTATTTTGTCATGCAAACGGGGACAATATCATCTGTTTTCAGTGGCTGGCAGTGTTACGTAAAGATGTTGACATTAGTGGGTCAGAATCCCTTATTGTATGGGACCCATTATTTTAGAATTGGAGATATGACTGAGGCGTCACGGTTGGGATGAGAAAAAATAAAAAATAAATAAAAAATTGGTAGATGCAAGTCTGATGGTTGTTCTTGTGCTATTCGTCAGTAGTTTTCAATTTACTGGGTGGGTATGCCAGCTTATTATTGTTGTTTTTACCTTAGGTCAAGTTATGCCCTTACCACGGAAAAGGAGGTCCTGGATTATAGGACATTCTTTTGTTAAATGGTCGACTACATATGCGGAACAACACAATTGTGGCCGTGCATTAGGTTTACACAGCAAATGTCATGAAGTATTTTGGAAGGAGTTGGGGGGGATGCAAGGGGGTGATTTATTTACTTTGCAGTCCAATTTGTCACGGGAGAGGGGATTTCCAGATTTGTTAATTCTTCACTTAAGGGAGGATGATCTGATAGCACTTTCAGGTTTATCTTTAATAAAAGAATTAAATTGGATTTGGCGGAGTTGAATTGGTCAGGAACATCTCTAGTCTGGACAGAATTCATTTATCGGCAGCATTGAAAGGGGGCTGGGAACCATACGGCAGTGGAGAAAGCTCAACGGAAGTTGTTTGGAGTAACACATTTTTTTCTGATCAGCGCTGGGTTTTAAAATTTTTAATGCATGAGAATATAACGGGTACTGAGAAACACCTTTTTCGTGATGTTGGGGTGCATTTGTCCCAGATGGGGCAAGTTTGTAATTTGATGGAATTACGGGATTGGAGAACATATGGTGTGACAACATTTTTTAATTGACTTTACATGTGTGGGGGGGGGGGGCAGGAAAACTCTTTGGTTTTCCTGGGTGGCGCTCTGTGGGGGGTCTGGATAGTCTAGAGCGGGCTTATCCTTTCCCTCTGGGGGTGGGTAGAGTGGGGAGAAAAATGGTGAGGAAAAAGAACAAGGGGGAAAACAAGGATGGGGAAATTTCTGCAGTATTTGGGGCAATGATTGGAAAATGGTTTGGAAATGTTTTTGAAGTTTTCAGTATTTTATGAAATGTTTGGCGAAATGTATTTGGGTTTTATCATTCATAACAATTGGAAAGATTGGATATCTGTTTTTGACTGTCTTAAATAAAAGTGACCTTTTATGCTTCTAATATATATGGTGTGGATTGTTCTTATTGCGCGATGGGATCCCAGGGGGACCGTGGCGTGAGCCGGTGTCTCCCTGGGATGTGGCGAAATGTATTTGGGTTTTATCATTCATAACAATTGGAAAGATTGGATATCTGTTTTTGACTGTCTTAAATAAAAGTGACCTTTTATGCTACTAGTATATATGGTGCGGATTGTTCTTGTTGAGTGATGGGAACCCAGGGGGACCGTGGCGCGAGCCGGTGTCTCCCTGGGATGTTTCACGCGTGGAACAATCCACCTCGGCGCAATGGATTGGTGGAGGCAGGATTTGGGAGCGAGGCTTAGTGAGGAACGTCCGGGAGGCGGGAGGGATTACCCGCCACTGTGAGAGGCGGGAAGCTTGTGGTGGCACAGTTCGTTGGTCCTACCCACCCTCCCTCTTTTTTTCCTTTTATTCTTTATCTTTATTTGTTTTTACATATATTTTTTTTAAAACGTCACTTTAAGACAGTTGTTACAAACCGGCCCACACACTGGCGTCAGCCCTCCAAGCACTGCCTTGCTGCCCTGGAGGTCAGTCCGACTGTTAACACCACAGTCTGCTTTTCCAAGTCAAGGTCTGAGCCTTAATAATCAGAGGTCTGTCTGTTGTTTATTTTTAATGACATAGTGGACTGTTTTGCTCCATATTAAGATTATCGAATGAGTTCCCAGAAAATGAAAGCACCCAAGTATTAAATCTGTATTTTTTTCCCACATATTGTGTTCCACGAAAGTGCATTGTGCTTTGAACGGAGCGCTTAGATGTTCTTTATGGAACAGAGCTCTAACACCAGCAGCACTACTGAAACCGACATCACCGCAAACACCTCATAATGGCGCCCCAGCGCGTGCCAAGAATGCTCTTAAAAGCACATACTGCATGACCTGTTTTGTACCAGGCCTGTGTGTGACCACTTGCGTTTAGCACCCTTGCTGGTACATTGGTCGGGTGGACTGGCGAGGCGATCATTCGCTGCTGCACAAAATCAAAGAGGCGGGGCCTCAGAATGGGTGGCGACCAGACATCTGAACTACAGACAGGGGCTTGCGTCATCCTTTTGAAGTTTTTACATTTGATGGGCCGGATTAAGGGGAAATCCGCGCTCCATTTCAAACGACCCGAAAAAATCCCACCAACAAGGACCGCATTGATGAGATATTAGTGCCTGGTGAGCAGAAGTGGATTTACCGAAACCTTGATTAGTCTTTTCTCAGTGTCCTTGGTGCACAAGCAAGACGTGAAAAGTACCAAATCCCCCTTTTTTATTGTTGGTCTGATGCAATAACAGTAAGCTTTTCAGAAAGTGTTAATTAAAAGCTTAAGGCCCCATTCATGTCACTTGTTCCATGTTCTTTCCTTGCGCCCTTTCTTCTTTTTCAGCCTATTTCAATGGCGAAAGTGCTCCGGCTGATAAGTTCGTTATCAAACGACTCTGATTTTTATTATTTACTTGCGCAATACAAATCCCAATTTGGCATGCACACTTCCACCTCGGCACTATTAGTTCTGCAGATCAAACAGCCTGGGCTTTCAGAAATACAATCGTGATGTAGTTCTCTGAAATTAGCCCACAGTATGCGAGGTCATTATATCGGATTTATTAACTTCAATAAAATCCATAATTCACAATCTTTTATCAATTCAGTGATTTTACAGCTCTTGGGGGCTTCGAAGAAAGCTAATGAGAACTTTAGCATATGATGAAAGCAATGAAAGGTCTGCTTAACTTACGACTATGTTCTGCACTGCGAGTTCCTATTATAACTGCTACACGTTCACACTAAAATTAGCATATGGGTCAGTACGATGAACACAGTGTGGCATTTCCAGAGAGGGAAATGGGCAACCGAACAGGGCAGCCTATCCAAGATGTCCATTCTTGCCGTCTACTCTTGGTACACATAGGGGCGTAGCTTCCATTGATGCATCAGGTGCAGTGGTACCGGGACCCACTGAACTCTGATTATTGAAGTATTCGCAATTCAGATACCAGTCAGGAGGGGGCATTGTCCTTCCTTGCCCTAGAGCCCATGAAACACAGTTTACACTGCTGGTTACACAGAACCAACATGGTTGTTACCGCGTGTACACCAAAGGCCTTATCGAATTAAAAAGATGTTTTTGATCAGAAACATCTAGGGAGAAGTTGTTCACTGTCAGCAAAAACATTTTTATATTAAATATTTTTTACTTCAGGACTATCATTACTTAAGCTCCAGCCAGTCAACCAAGACATTTAACTCTAGAAATATTATCAGCTAACAAATATTGCACATGTTTAGTTATTGATATTTTAGTATATTTGAAGTATTCACTCTTATTGAATGCAATTCTTATATATCGCAAACCATTTGTTTGAATTTTTGTCACCTATAACAGGTGTTCATTTTTACCTAACTAAAGCGCCTTCCATCTATCGACCTCAGAAGAACAAACAGCTATGTGGAAACTGCGGAACGAGAATCTGAGACCACTTTAGACACAGATATTGGTAAGAGATGCTAAAGTCCACTGAGCTTTGTTACTGTTGACTGTTTTAGTATCTTATCATGGGACGTTCGTCAGCTATTGTTAATCCTCAAGACCTGACCACATATATCCCAGGCAAGGCCTTCCAGGTGAGGTACGGAGCAGCAAACAACCATGGGCCGGATGTAACAATATTAGGAATAGCAATTACCTAATTGTGATTTTCTGTGAATTGCAATTAGGTAATCGATATTTCTAATGTATGAAACTCACAGGGCCAGATGTACGACCATTTTTAGCGGGTGCAAATGGAATATCGGGCCGTTTACGATCACCAAAAAGGGTTGTAGCATGTACAAACCCTATTTTACAAGTTGTAAACCTAAAATAGGGTTTGCGAACTGCTCTTAGGAAGGGGCGTGCCAAGAGTGTCTCTTCCTAATAGCGAGACTCAGAGAAAATCAGAAATAAAAATGTTCCAAACCTGGACACTGGCTAGGTGCACTGAACATTTCAATTCAATTGAAAATCACTGGCTGTTGTGAGAGCCAAGTAATTTCTCTGTTCCAGGCAGTAAATTGTCCATCTTGCTGGAAATAGTAGAATACCCTGACACAAGGATCCAAGCCAGCATGTAGATGAATTAAACAGTTGTAAAAGCGTGAATATCTGGATAATCAGTACCTAAGGTGAACTTCATTTTCTGAAAGTATTAACCTCATGTGCGCGGGCCGTTTTCCCGCTGTGCACTGAGTTTTAACAGGCGTAACTCATGACGAGCTGAGCTCGTCATGAGCGTCGAAGGGGTTAAGGAATCCAGGGGTTCGGAAGTTTGTAAATACTCTATATACATAAAAAGTTTGAGTGAACAAGAATCTGAGGCAAGGTAAGCCTCACAGCACGGTTTATTAAGTGTAACTCAACCACCTCAGGCAGAGATGAGTCTATTTCTCAAACCAACTGTCAAAACGTTCAACGCTCAGTACAGAACCCCACGCAGTGAGATTCCGAACCGAGCTAACATTCTAGTACAGCATACAGTAATAGTTACTACATGGGTTTTCTCTTAAATACAACAAAACATGCGCAAAACCCAGGCCAAAGAAAAGTAAAACAGGAAGACAACAAAAAAGAGATCAGAAATCGGGTAATTAAACAGTACAGTAAACCTCCCATAAGATAAGCCAAAAATTCCCCAAAAGACATCAGTCCTTGAAATGGAGAGGAACATTCCTCCCCCAAAATCTATGTCTCATGCTCATCTGATCCGTTTGTGAATGTATCTTTCCACCATCCACACTGTGACTCCCAGAGCCTTCTTCAACATTGCCGGACTTAACGAGCAAGCACTTGTTCCACCATTGGCCATTCTCAAGTTTTACAGAACCACCATTTACTTTCACAACCTTGATGGTGGTCCAAATTTGGAACCACCCTTCCTTATGTGAGCAGGTTTTTTTTACTAAAACAAAATCTCCTATGACCACCTCAATCTCTTTGACATTTTTACTTGAATCAAAGTATTTCTTTTGCTTCTCCTGTGTCAGGGTCACACAACTCCTCACACTCTCATCACACCACTCTACACCTTTGACCCATTTATTCATCCAACTAGGACAGAAACTGGTTGTGGCACTGTGACCACATAACAGTTCAAAAGGTGACACTGCAAAGCAGTACACTCACTGCCGTGACGGGAACGGCTTGACCAGCAGCCAGCTCCCTTCTTCGCTCCAGCACGCCGTGAGGGAAACGGCCAACGAAGACCACAACTCCCAGGTGCCCCAGTGGCAGAGGCGCACCTGGGACATCAGACACAGCACCCGGAGGCGCCAACAAAGAGCGGAGCGCCGAGCGCTCTGTGGGGGCAAAGCAGTACACTCACCGCCGTGACGAGAACGGCTTGACCAGCAGCCAGCTCCCTTCTTCGCTCCAGCATGCCGTGAGGGAAACGGCCAACGAAGACCACAACTCCCAGGTGCCCCAGTGGCAAAGGCGCACCTTGGACATCAGACACAGTGCCTGGAGGTGCCAACAAAGAGCGGAGCGCCGAGCGCTCTGTGGGGGCAAAGCAGTACACTCACCACCGTGACGGGAAAGGCTTGACCAGCAGCCAGCTCCCTTCTTCTCTCCAGCACGCCGTGAGGGAAACGGCCAATGAAGACCACAACTCCCAGGTGCCCCAGTGGCAGAGGCGCACCTGGGACGTCAGACACAGCGCCCGGAGGCGCCAACAAAGAGCGGAGCGCCGAGCTCTCCGTGGGGGCAAAGCAGTACACTAACCGCTGTGACGGGAACGGCTTGACCAGCAGCCAGCTCCCTTCTTCGCTCCAGCACGCCGTGAGGGAAACGGTCAACGAAGACCACAACTCCCAGGTGCCCCAGTGGGAGAGGCGCACCTGGGACGTCAGACACAGCGCCCGGAGGTGCCAACAAAGAGAGGAACGCCGAGCGCTCTTTGGGGGCAAAGCAGTACACTCACAGCTGTGACGAGAACGGCTTGACCAGCAGCCAGCTCCCTTCTTCGCTCCAGCATGCCGTGAGGGAAACGGCCAATGAAGACCACAACTCCCAGGTGCCCCAGTGGCAGAGGTGCACCTGGGATGTCAGACACAGCGCCTGGAGGCGCCAACAAAGAGCCGAGCGCCGAGCGCTCTGTGGGGGCAAAGCAGTACACTCACCACCGTGACGGGAACGGCTTGACCAGCAGCCAGATCCCTTCTTCTCTCCAGCACGCCGTGAGGGAAACGGTCAACGAAGACCACAACTCCCAGGTGCCCCAGTGGCAGAGGGGCACCTGGGACGTCAGACACAGCGCCCGGAGGCGCCAACAAAGAGCGGAGCGCCGAGCGCTCTGTGGGGGCAAAGCAGTACACTCACCGCCGTGACGGGAACGGATTGATCAGCAGCCAGCTCCCTTCTTCGCTCCAGCACGCCGTGAGGGAAACGGCCAATGAAGACCACAACTCCCAGGTGCCCCAATGGCAGAGGCGCACCTGGGATGTCAGACACAGCGCCCGAGGCGCCAACAAAGAGCGGAACGCCTCCCGTCGTGCGGGACGCGCGCGGGTGGCGCCGGGCTGAGCCCGGGCAGAGGGCGGGCCGTCTGTGAACGTCCGGGGTAGGAGGAGGCAGGGCAGGGCCACCCCCCTTGGCAGTCCCTTCTTATCATCATCGGGACCTACTTCAGGTCAGTGATATAGCATATTATATTGTTTAAATAACAGCCTTGAACTATGGGGAAAAAGACACCAACAGTAACTAGGCCAAAAGACTCGCTTAAATTGGCTCACCCATCAACCACTACCACCCCGCGGCCAACATTGACCGCCATTGATAAAATGCTCCAGAAAACAATTGATGTTGTTGCAACTCCCATTCAGAATACAGAAAGGTACTTCTCATTCCCATCAAGCCTGCCCCCCCTTCTGTTGAACCGTGATAATTCAGTGGACTCTTTACTTGTTGCTTCCTATGCAGGACTTCCAGGCATGGACTCTAATGAGAACTGCATAATTGTGGATACGGCCCCACTGGCACAATTCACCCCAGGTAGCAGGTTATCATCAACTCCGACCTTGCTCAGGTCCGACATGAATATCAGTCAAGACTCCTGCGCACTATTGGTAACCGATCAGCCACGTTTAGATGGTAACGACTCACATGTGGATTCCGATATATCAATCACCGAGGGGGACAAAAGCGATAGCATCCCTGTGCGAACCCGGGGCCAAAAAGCAAAAAGAAAACTGAAGCACTTACACACTGAGTCACCACCAAAAACATATAGAACTAAAGGAGGGCACAAGCGCAACCGGAGGGCTCCTGTCCCCGCAGAACAGGAAAGGAACAAGGGGAAAGACGAAATCATGGCAGCAAAAAACCTGCCTACAGAAGTCACTGCAGTATCAGGGAATGAGGCATTTTGGGGGAGGATGGAGACATTTTTGTCCACCCTCCTAGGTCCAATTAACCAACAAATCCTAAATCTGGATAAAATGTAAATGTAAATGTGGGATACTTGTATAGCGCACAGTTACTCTACCCGAGTGTCCCGGCGCTGTAGACTGCTGGGGAACCCGTCCTGGCTTTCCCTGTGAGATGGTCCCTTTTTTGGGTATCTCCAGGGTGAAACCAGGCATCCCTGGCGTCTGTGGGGGCCGTTGTAGAGATGAGGCAAGCTAATGCCCAGAGTTGCCGAGTGTGCTCCCCGTCGGAGTGGGCACCGATGCGAGAATTATCAGTCCGCTGACCCTGGTCCAAGACAAAAAAGGTTGAAAGTGTTGGTTGATCGCGTATCAAAATTGGGCACAGGGTAGATTTTAACTAATAAAGCTGATGTTGGGACACTAGGTTCTATTAAGGCTAAAAATAGTGGCCCCAATACTAACACCAATTCAAAAATAGTGGGCCATAATAAACCAACCCCAACCACGCCCGCACCTAGTACAAGTAAAAACCAATCCCTACCCAAACACCCTCCTAATCTAAATACAACTAAAACAGCCAGTGTGGCAAGGACGTACCCTAACACTGATAAAAGTAAAAGGGCCCCAACCCATCAACCCAAGAACAAGCCCCAAAATCGCCCTATAGTTCAAACCGAATCTAACATAGTAAACAATATGAAGAAGATGCCTACCCGCATCAATCATCCTCCTGAATGCGGGGTATCAATCAATCAAAGCATTTATATAGCGCGCTACTTACCCGGAGGGTCTCAAGGCGCTAGGGGAGGGGGGTCCGCTACTGCTCGAACAGCCAGGTCTTGAGCTGCTTCCTGAAGGCGAGGTGGTCCTGGGTCAGGCGGAGGTGGGTCGGGAGGGAGTTCCAAGTCTTGGCGGCGAGGTAGGAGAAGGACCTTCCCCCTGTGGTGGCTCTTCGGATGCGGGGGACAGCGGCGAGGGCGTGTCCGGTCGATCGGAGCTGGCGTTTGGGAGCGTAGAAGTTGAGGCGGCTGTTGAGGTATCCTGGGCCTTGGTTGTGTAGGGCTTTGTGTGTGTGGGTGAGGAGACGGAAGGTAATTCTCTTGTTGACCGGGAGCCAGTGCAGGTCTCTCAGGTGTCCGGAGATCTGGTTGCGGTGGGGGATGTCCAGGATGAGTCGTGCTGAGGCGTTCTGGATCCGCTGGAGTCCTGTATGATTGTTGTGTTCTATGTGTTGATTGTGGTCAACGTGCCTAAATTAAAGAATGACCAAGAGGAAAATTACACCACTCTCAATAATAGGATCCTCCACTGGCTATCCACTAATTGTAATTTTCCAATGGAAGGAGCAAGGGAGATCATTCAAACACAAAGAGTCGGGTGGGTGGGTCCACTGAGAAAAACGTTTGAGGGAGACTGTGTAGTCATACATTTTAGGTCCCCACAATGGGCTCAAAAAACCCTCGCTAACGCACCACTACCCTCACCCTGGGAATTCAACACGACTCTGCTCCCCCTGGGCTAATTCTACAGACATCTAGCCCCAGCTCCCGATCCCATGTTTAATCCGGCCGCGCAACTTCAGGAGCGAAATCTTGAAATCAGGGATCTATATCCATTCCATCAACTGAACCAAGATTTCAACCCCATGAATGGCCCAGCCCTGCGCTATCAGGCTAAATTCATGGGACATTCAACGCCATATCCACATTTCCCCATTATGCCTCGGCATAACTATAGTGAGAGGCCACATTTCAGTCCCAATGTAAATTCCAATTCAGGATATAATGAGTTGAGGCCTATGTATGACATCCCAACCTATACCCGGTTCTAATATGCCTTCTCAAATTTAGAAGAACAGGACTGCCTGGGGATAAAGGGTAGTAGTGATGAATGTCGAGATGCAAGCACCGATATTGAGGAACATTTACCCCCGGTGTCAGCTATTTCAATTCGGGAAATATGGCACAAAGCCATATTATTACACCTGCAACTACAGAAGAGGTTGTACTTTTTACATCAACTATCCCTATGCAGAGTACAGCTAAGAATGTTAGAAGTAAATCAATTAGACATACCAAACATTGTGATCTATCCATTCTTTGCTGGAATGTGGCAGGACTAGAGTCAAGATTGTCAAACCCAGAATGGGCTCAAATACTGGATGGCAAAGACATCATTATATTCCAGGAGACCTGGGCCGTGGAGAACCTATATATTGAAGGGTATCACTGTTTCAGTGTGACAGCACCCAAGCCAGACTTTTGACGTGCAGTGGGAGGCTTGTTTATTGGCATTAGGACACTGGCCGATGGCACAATCACAGACCTTTCAAGAGGACACCGGAATGTACAGATTTTAGAGTTCAAGCGAAAGACCCAGATTTATTTAATCAACTTTTATAACAATGATTTTTGTTCTGTCCCTAACAAAAACTTTGAAGCACTCTTTAAGACTTTACGGAACCTTGAAACCAGTTTTGTAACTGGGGAGGAAACAGGGATCCTCATTGGGGGGGGATTTTAATGCAAAAATTGTTAAGAATTGTACCACCGAGGACAGAAATCACTTAGACCAGGCTGAACGCAGGGGTATTGAACTAGCTACTATACTAACTGAGCACACTTTAAGTAATGTTATGGATATAAGCCATGCTCCTAGCGAATTCCATGCCCCTACGTTCAGAGGGTGGGACTGTTCTTCCACAATTGATTTTATTTTTATGTCCCCCCAACTATTAGACTGTGTGACAAAATCTACAGTGATAGAAACCTCGTTTGGTGACCATAACCCCCTCAATGTTACGCTAAAGTTAGGTAGCAATAAGGTATATGCAAACTTAAATGGGGCAAGAGATATTACACCCACAAGCGATGGCCTGCGCCTGAAATGGAGGGGAGCCGACAGTGGGGCCGTACTAGAAAGTGTAAACAGGGTACACCCTATCTTAATCACTTCTTGCCTAACTATGGATGGGAACTGCCACAGGATAATCGATGATTTTGTTAAACTGTGTTCAGCAATAAAAGCCTCTCTGTCAGTCCCATTACCAAAAGAGCGGAAAGAACCCAGGTGGTTTGACTCTGCCTGCTCACTAGCAAATAGGGAACTGCGCAGGGCATTAATCACTAAACCAAGGTGTCCAGCCGAGGTCCAGGCAGCCAGGATATTTTATAAATTAAAGATAGACGAAAGGAAGGCCGCACTTTTAACAGAACAATGGGAGTCGCTGGTTTGGAGCGCTATTTTTTGGTCAGCTGTCAAAAAAACGCGTGAAATGGGCAAACAACTAACCCCAATTAGTTGCAACATAGCCAGCAACTCTTGGGAAGCCCATTTCTCTAAAATATATGTCGCCCCAACTGAAGATACACCTGGCTCTCCCCGTGGCCAGCTTCACGGCTTAAAAATAGGTCTCCACGAGGTGGTGACAGCCATCAAAGAGAGCCTTGGAAACAAGGCGCCAGGTCCTGATGGCTTACCCATAGATGTAATTAAGTACAGTCCAGACCTATGGGCACCAATCCTCCTTAATGTTTTTAACAGCCTCCCTACAGTCCCCATGCCCAATACCTGGGCCACTAGCATTATAGTCCCAATTTTTAAAAAAGGGGAGAGATCGGACCCAGTGAACTATCGTCCGATTTCTCTCCTAGACAACACTTTAAAAATTCTGGGACGAATAATTTACAACAGGGTGGTAGAGTGAACCGAAGATACGGGTCTATTGGACCTGTGTCAGATGGGATTCAGAAGCAGGGTGGGGACGGTCGAGCAATGCTTGAATCTGAAATTGATCATCGACAAGTATAGCATTGCCCGATCGTCCCCTATCTACCTTGCGTTCATGGATCTTTCATCCGCTTTTGACCTTGTGAATAGATCCAAACTATGGGCAATTCTTCTGAACTACGGACTGGATGAGGCCCTTGTTAACTTCCTGGCATACCTCCACACTGACCTCAAAGCACAAGTTAGGATCGGGGCGGGCGGAGAAGTATCTGGACCCATCAATATTGGCAGAGGGGTAAGACAGGGGTGCGTTTTAGCACCCCTTCTGTTTATCATCTACATTAATGGCCTGGCCAAAGCTCTAAAACAGGTGACTAGTGATGTACCAACTATCCAGGGGCTTCCATTGCCAGTTTTATTATACGCTGACGATGCGGTCCTGATGGGACGAACACCTAATGCCCTTCGTCTACTCGTTAAAGGTTTCGTCCAATACCTGGAGGGCCTAGACCTGCGCGTCAATTTTAAAAAATCTTTTATCATGCCATGTGGCCCCGGGAAACGCAAACTCAATACTATACACATAGGGACAGACAAATTAGAATCTGTAACTTCATTCCCATACCTTGGTTTGGTTTTCGCTGCGAACAGCTCATGGAGTGGGCATAAGGCCCACACCATGGGCAAGTTCTCGAAAGCAAACAATTCTATTTTGAGTCTGTCCCGACCTAAGAAAATAGGTGTCACTAGAGCTATTTAAAAAAATGTTAAGTTACAGTGCTTACCAGTAGCCACATATGGGGCTGAGGTTTGGGGATTGGGAAAAAGCCCCGGCATCCAGCGAGAAGAAGGTCAATTCTGTAGGAAAATCCTGGGTGCCCCAATTTCCTCCTCTGAATTGATCTGTCACGAGGAACTTAACCTACCCTACGTATGTGACTTTATTAGATCTAGACCAGCTCTCTTCTGGATAAGGATCAGGAGGAATGATTCAGCCACCCTAACCCAAAACATCATAAAAGACTGTCTTAAATTTGATCACGGCATGTCAATCCCCTGGCTCACGGGTGTTTCAAAAACACTGAGCGATGTGAACAGGGAAGATCTATTCTCCGATCCCAGTAAGATTGAACTTAAAGACAAAACTGAGGTCAAACAAACACTGTACGCACTTTATAGCTCAGATCGAATGGAGAGAGAAATTCTCAAATCAACTGTTGTGACTTATCATTGAAACGATTTAAGCAGGAGTAATCTTGCACAATACCTCACCTTACCTATGACTAGGTGGGAGAGATCACTGCTGTTCCGGCTAAGGGCGGGCTCTATAAAATTCTTGCCGGGATTTCCCCTGGGCTATCAGCATACAACAGACTATAATCCATGCCCGTGTGATGGTATTAGTAAACAGAATGATTTGCACTTTCTATTTTTCTGTAAATTTTATTTAAAATATATTAAATTGTTTTTAACTCCGTATTTTAGGAAACACAGACCCCTTTCGTTAGGGGAATCCTATTCAATGTTATTGTCCCTGGATACAGATGAATTAATTTTCCGCACTAGCACTTTATTGAGACTCATCACATGTGTACGTAAAACAATGGAAAACCCCTGAAAATCGTCTTATGAGAAATGCATCAGTTTTTAACAATTTATGAATTTTATATACTTGTCTTTGTCTGTGCAAATGTATGTTTTTTTATTGTGGTACTTCTATGAATTTTATGAAATTCGAATAAAGGTCTTTTGAACTTGAACTTGACACACCTGTGGTTGCATGAGGAGTAGTACGATAGAACCAAAGCAGGGTCTTGATGGCATTGGCTACCACACAGTTGTTTACAAATGCCACTGTATACATTCCCCCAAAACTTTTTTCATTCGTTCTACCAAACCATTGGTTTGAGAGTGGTACAGTGAGCTTGTCAGATGTTTATTCCCACTGGTTTGTAAAAACATTTCAACCTCACTAGAGACAAATTGTGTCCCACTTTCTGTCACAAGTGTTTCTGGAAAACCCTCCTTCAGGAACATGTCTTTCAAAAATTCAACAACCGTCTTGGAGGTCAACTCTCTCACAAACCTTACCTATGGCCATTTAGTACAGTAATCCATCATGACCACTGCAAACCTTGAAGATGCGTCAAGCATGTAAAAAGGTCCAACAATGTCAAGCCCTAACTTCACCCAAGGTGCAGACAGCAGCTCAATGGGAGAAAGGGGTATAGTGCTCAATTTCACAGATTTATTACAGCAAGAACAGATGACACACTCTTTGATCATATCATCCCCCTCCCCATCCATAGAAGGCCACCAAAAGGACAGCCTGACCCTTTTTATAGTCATGGTCACTCCCAAATGCCCCTCAGAGGCATGTAGAATGATGCCAGCTCCCAAACTCACAGGAGGGACCAATTTGTCAGCTCTCATTAATAAACCATCCTCAATGGACAAGTCATCCGCCACTTGAACATACGTCTTCAATCAATCAATCAATCAATGACACTTATAGAGCGCGCTACATACCCGTAGGGTCTCAAGGCGCTGGGAGGGGGGGGGGGGGTGCCGCTACTGCTCGAACAGCCAGGTCTTCAGCTTCTTCCTGAAGGAGAGGTGGTAAAAAAGACAATATTACACAAAATAAAGCAATACAGATCTAACTTAAGCCTAACAGAAAGACAGCAGGGCACAGGAGCTACCACGGACCTCGAGGCTCGAGGGAGGGGGCGTGGTCGGGCGGCAGCAGCTGGGCAGCGAGGCAGAGGGCGGAGGGGGCACACGCAGCAGCTGGTGGCCGTGCGGCCCGGGGGTGTCCTACAAGTAGTCTTGAATTCAAAACTAAGGTTTTTCTCCCTAGGCCAACCCATCTCGACATATCTCATAACAGTTAGCATGGAAAAATCATTGCTTAGAGCTTGACGTCACTCATTCACAGAGGTCGCACATGTCTGCGGAAGATCAACAGCCGCAACAAGAAATTCTTCCTTGTCTTCCTCGCTAACATCCGTGTCATGCTCAACAGGCACAGATGAATGTGAAAGGTAGCCTGCACAACCGTTCTTACTATCAGGAATGTACTCTGGCACAAATTTAAAGTACAATAATTTAGAGGATAAGAGAGCGATACGTGGAGTGAAGCCTCTAACATTCTTCTCACTCAAAATGAAAATCAGAGGCTTGTGATCCATTTTAAGATGAAATTTCCGGCACCATACATCGTTGTGAAACTTCATCACAGCCCACCAACAGGCTAATAACTATTTTTTGATGATAGAGTTCTTTTTCTGTCCCTGACAGCACTCTCGAGGCAAATCCAATGGTTCTCGCCTCCCAACCTTTAGTTTGACTCAACACAGCACCAATCCCGACATTGCTTGCGTCCACAGTTAAAGTGTATTAAAGTTCAGGATCATAGTGTTTTAACACCTTGGGTGAGGTTAAGCTGTTCCTTTACCCAATGAAACACCTCTTGGCATTCATCATTCTATTCAAACACAACCCCCTTCATAAACATCTGGGACAGAAGTCTCAACTTGGTGGCGAAATCCTGTACAAAACGTGAATAAAATTTGCACAGACCTAGGAAAGATTTGAGAGCAGCCTTGTCTGAGGGAACCTTGTTCTGAGAAATGGAATCCACCTGGCTCGACTTCGAGACAACACATTGGCTTGTAACCAAATGCCCCAAATATTGAACTTCCGTGGTGAGGAAAACACACTTGTCTCTCCGCAACACCACACCATTGGACTGAAATCTTGATAAAGCTTCTTGAAGAGTGGCATCAAAGGTAGTCCTATCTGGCGCAAAGACTAAAATATCATCCTGGAAAACAGACCGATGCTGCAGACGCACGGCCAAATGGCTTTCAAACATATTCGTAGGTACCAAAGGGAGAAATGAAAGCGGTAAGATGCCTAGACTCCTGGGCCAACTCAACCTGGTAGTATGCAAAGGCTAAGTCTAATTTGAAGAAGACCCTGGCATCCTTCAACCCTGCCAATAGTTTGTTGATGTTGGGGAGTGGTTGGGAATCTACTAAAATTGAAGCAAAGGTCAAGGCAAACTCTCAACTCCCCACTCTGTTTGCAGGCAAACACCAAGGGAGATAGCCACAAGAACGAATCAATAGGTTCAGTTATGCCCTTCTTGCACATCTTGCCTAATACTGAAAGGGATGTTTCTCAGCTTGTGCTTAACAGGCTTAGCCCCATCTTTCACAATAATTCTGTGCTGAAAATCCTTGACTCTCCCTAACTCACCTGAAAACACATGGGGAAATTTGTTAATTACACTCTCCAAATCCAAATTGTCCCTCATCACCAGTACTTGTTCATTGGTCCCAGGTTTGATCACCATCCCAAATAACCCCTGGTGGAACAAGCCTAATATGTTCAAAGTCTTATTTGCAATGAAAACCTTCCCTGCAATCTTCCTACCCCTAAACTCCATAATGTCTTCAATGCACCCGGATAAATTGATTTCACATCCTTCATAGGAGACAGCCTTGCGATCAGGGGGTAAGAGTGGGCTGGTCGGCCAAGTATTATCATAAAGCTCTTGTGTGATCATGGAGATGTGTGCTCCATAATCTACCTACAGTTTCAAAATGTTATCTCCATCCAAAGCATCTACATACAGATCTACACATAACTCAGGATTTCCCACTTTGATTTCATCACTCTGCATCACCATGATCATGTCCCTGAGATCTTTGCTGATGGTTTTGTCACCTTCGCCAACCAGATTATCATCCATGACACATTTGACTGAGGACAACTGTTTACTTTGCTGGACTGACAAACCTTAGCAAAATGACCAGGTCTATTACTAATTCTGCAGGTCACAAACTTTGCTGGGCACTTACCACCCTTCACATGTGTCCTGTACCCACACCTGAAACAAATGCTTTGTTGAGAAAAAAATGAATTTTGCCTGTCAACAGAACCAGGAGATGACTTGTCAACTGGTTTGCTATCTCTAGCCTCCTTTCCATCCTTCACTTTGACCACCGAGACAGGTTCACTGTTCTTGGTTTCTAGTTCTTTAGCTGACAGCTGAGAAGCTTCAATGCACTTGGCCATTTCAATATTATCCTCTAATGTCAGGTTGCCCATCGACAACAGCTTCTGCTTGATCATCTTATCAGTACAATGACAAATTAATTGGGCTCTAACCAATTGGTCTGCAAATTTTTCAAACTGACACCCAGAAATTAACCTTTTCAATGCGGTTATGTAGGCGTAGACATCTTCACTAGCATTATGAGCTCGTAGGAAAAACGTATGGCACAACGTGACCAAACTTGGTTGGGCATCAAACCTGGCTGGAAGTCTTTTTACAGTGTCTTGATAATCATCAAAGATATATACTGTCCTTCGACAACCAGCGCAGGCAAATGTTTCAAAATGGCCCTGCCTTCATACCCTAATGAAGAACCAGAAGATATTTCTTCCTCTCAGCCCTGATGCGAATAGCCCAAATTGCTCCTGGATATGTTTAAAACTCATCAAACCATTGTTTCCACCGGATTGGTGGCTCACAAGTTGTTTCTAAAAATCAGGCTGGGGACTGGGGTGCAACTGCTTGCATGTTTCCACAAGGTACTTTCTAAAACTGTGTGTAGGACCACTATAACTGACATATTTTAACCAGAAGGTTATTGGAATAGAGACTGGCTGATGTACAGTCTAATGCACAAACAGTGAGCAGTGTGAGGGAACTACCTACCCCTCAAATGCCTGTGTAGAGTGTGTAGAGCTTTATAAGTAAAACAAATCTTACACACCGTAAAACAAATGCCCCTTCACAAGGATAAGATGAATAAAATGTATACCCACAAGAAATGCAGTTACTCAAAATAGGGTTAGAATGTTACCCAGACAAAAAGTACAATGAGCTTAGAGAGAAAAAAATATCAGGAGGCAACAGTGTCAATGAGGACAACACTCTTACATGTCAGGCACTGAGCAGGTAACTGTCATAAAATGAATCTCAATCATTGAACGTTGCGCCTTTAGCAACAGCGCCCTTACCATACCTGCAGAGCGGAGCACACTATTGTAACCTTGTGACCCAGATCTCTTAATGCACGGTTCCGGGGCTGAGACAAGTGTGTAGAGCTCCTCCGAAACCAGCACTGGAGAGCAGAACTTCCCTGGTGTTCTGCGAGTGAAAGGTAGGCGCTGTGTGAAGAGAAACCGATAAGATAGACCTGAGCACAGGACCTCCATAACATGGAATCTGACGCCATAGTGCTCTGCCCAGGACTGGAATGCTCAGGATACACTGAGTTGGACCGCAAAATGGATGATACAGAAGTTTGTGATAAGTTGCATTCTCCATCACACTGTCGTCATGTTGTAACACACTGTCGTAGTGGAAGGTAAAATGCACTGCCCTACTTGCGTTTCACCACTGACAGTTGTACTCACAAGAAAGAAATGCTCTGCCCATAGCTTTGTACATTTTCTCAATGTATGCTCAAAGCTCAGCGCGTCACCCGGCAAACTGGAACCACCTCTGTCAAGACCAGATGTTGTCGAAGTGACTCAGGTGGGATCTGGAAACAATGTTGAAAACAGGGTGAACTCACTGGCAAAGCCCACAGGACCGTGTAGGTGGATCCCATCCGCAAAACATGTAGTGAACAAGTTGCTGAGGCAAGGTAAGCTTCACAGCACGGTTCAATAAGTGTAGCTGAACCTCCTCAGGCAGAGCTCAGTCCACATCTCAAACCTACTGCCACAATGTTCAACGCTCAGCAGAGACCCCCACACAGTGAGATTCTGAACCAAACTAACATTTCAGTACAGCATACAGTAATAGTTACTACACTAATCCAATGGGTGCTTCAGGAAGATGAAACCCACATTATGAAGGCCGGATTAGCCATGATAGATTCTCTCCTCTGTTATACTGAGAATCCCATGGAATTTGAAACACTTTAGATCTGGGATCTTGGGTAAATAATGGGAGTATGCTAATTGAAGGCTAGAACAGAAGCCCATTCTTTGTTACAAGCAGTTAGACTATGCTGGTCTCCATATTTCAATCCACTGTACTAATCTTGTTCTTTTTCTTCATCTACTTGTGGGCTCTATAACCATAAGGTGAGCAGAAGACAGGAGTGGAACAAAAGTGTGTGTTTTGTGATTGTCATCTGGCATCATGTCTCTAAAGCCACTAATCTAAATTGGTAACTCAAAGAGAAACACAGATCTGAGCTTCAAGCCAAATGTATGATCTCATTTTGCCATTTACTAAACCAAACATCTGAATTAACAATGAGGCAACATTTAAATCAGATAAGGATGTGGGTCTACCGCAGAAGATTTCTTATTTTCAGTGCAGCACACAAGCTGACTGAAAAATGTGAATGTGAGAGGAGGAGAACAGTCGGAACACCGAGGTCTGAACCACGAATGTTCTGACTCTTCAAGCACTACTACCCATGCCTTAACCATGCATATGCCTTGCCTGTGGTTAAAGCAATATGCAGTAGGGCTTGCGGATTGATGGCAGCAGGAAGAGATCACAGTGAGGTAAGTGGGGCGGGGTGGTCAGGGTATTTTGGTTTGCTGGGGGGCCTAGGTTGATTTGTGGGCTTGGTTGGGGTTATTTAATGTGGGGCTGGGTGTGGGGTTGGGGTACTTTTGTGGGCTGGGGGTTGAGAATGTTTTGTGGGCTGGGGCAGGTCAGGGTTGCTTTGATTGGGACTTGGGGTGGGTCAGGGTGCTTTTGTAGGCTGGGAGATCGGAATTGTTTCATGTGCTGGGGTGGGTCGGAGTTATTTAATGTCGGGGTGGGTCAGAAGACTTTTGTGGGCTGGCAAGGGTTGGGGTTATTTTGTGGTCTGGGATGTGAGTCTGGAATGCTTTGTGGGCTGGGATGGGTTGGAAATGTTTTGTAGGCTGGGGGTGGGTTAGGAATGTTTTGTAGGCTGGGTGGTAGGTTAGGGGTAGTGTAGCTACATACGGATGGAAGCAGGAAGAGATCTGCAGTGAGGTGAATAGGGCTGGGGTACTTTTGTGAGCTGGGGAGTCGGTCAGAGGGTAGTTTTGTGGTCTGGGGTGTCGGGTAGTTTTCTGGGCTGGGGGTGGGTTGGGCCTAGTTTTCTGGGCTGCGTGAATCAGGGCTAGTCTTTAGGGCTCGGGGTTCGGAGATCACTTTTAGGGTTGGGGGTTGGAGGTAGTTTTGGTAGTTTTCAGGGCTGGGGGATTATGGCTAGTTTAGAGGGTTAGGGTTGGAGCCAGTTGTCAGGGCTAGGTGGGGTGGGGCAAGTTTTCAGGGTGGGGGGTCAGAGGTAGTTTTCAGGTCTTGGGGTGAAGGGGTAATTTTTAGGGCTGGGGTCAGAGTAGTTGTTAGGGCTGGGGGAGTGTTTAAGTAGTTTTTTAAAATTGGGGATTAGGGTTTTAGGGCTCCGAGCAGGGCAGGAGGAGGGGGATGGGAATTCAGGGTTGTTTTTAGGGCTTAGGGGAGGGCGGGCAGTTTTTAGGGTTGGGTCAAGGCTGGCCAGCATCAGGTTAAAGGGCAGGGTTAAGGGACAGGGTTTTAGGCATTAGGGCAGGGGAGGCCACAGCATGGAGTTTGGGAGGGGGTTGGGGTATTTGCACCTCAGGGCTGGAGGGGGTAGGGGGGAGTTTGTACCCTAGGGTGGTGGGGAGGGGAGTGGCAACCATAGCCATGCATTTCCCTTTCCCACAAAAATTAATGGTGAAGTCATGCGTGGTAAAGCAATGCATATTTAAGATGCAGTCGTTATTCAGATCACGTGGTTTAGGAATGCGGGTTGTGGAACTCATTGTTCCATCATACAACTGTGAGAGGATGATACATTCTGCACCATAGTCACAACTGGAGGATGCTATTCAGACAGGAGGCTGCCCTCTACTAATACAATTAAGTTATAATAAGTAATTTTCCTATTCTGGCAGATTCATTGCTAACCTACTGCATAGACAGATAAAAAAAGGCCTTCTATAGTGTGATCTATAAGAGGGAAGCATAAACATTCGGTTCTTATAGAAAAATTGGCGCATTATTCCAAATAAAAAAAACAGGGGGAACAATATAAAAAATACTTATTTTCTCACGGTGATGCAAAAATAAATGTGTTTAATATAGAATAAAATATGAAATCTAACTGGCCAGTGTGCTGTATGTAGCAGTAGGAATTTCATGTTTCCACCTAGTCTCCTTAATATCCTACCGTCTGTAATCATTTTCAACAAGACTCTGTACACCATTCTTTTATTCTACTCAGCACCTCATGTTTGAGATCCTAGTACTGCAATATAGGTCTCTTCTATGCTGCCCTCTGCTGGTCTTTAGTGCTAGTTATATATGAAATACTATATAAAATAAAACATAATAAAGAAAACATAGCTTCAACAGTTGGAGTGAAAGCATATCAAAGGACATATCTCTGTCACACATTCAATGGATGAATCCTTGTGATGACAAGACTGCTGATCCTTGAGGTCCTGCAGGGTGGAATATTGGCCAACTGAAGTGAGGTGACAGGGGGGTGTACATATTTGCATCTGTGTGACAGTATGTATGTGTGTGTGTAAGCGTGATGAGGGGAATGTTTTTGCATGTGTGTTTGTGTCTCACTAGAGGTATGTCAGATAGAGATGTAAAGTGTGAGGGATGGTGTGTGAATGAGTTATTCAAAAATGAAATGTGAGTAGGAAAGCACATGTGGCAGAAGACCAAAACACATTGTGAAGCAACCAATTCAGTGTTCAGCAGCACCTCAAGGCTTCTTTAGTAAGGAACTATGGGTTACAGAGAATCAAACAAAGGAATTGTGAGAAGCATTTAATGATGGAATAGAGCAGACCTTGGAAATTTAGTAAAAAATATGAATGTTTCTAAATAATACAGTAACAATAGCATGATTATCGGAATATCGAAGATGAAAATATTGAGGGTAAGTTTAACTGTTTTTTATATAAATATCACAGTTTGAAGTATTGATTACCTAACTATTGTGGTGTCTAATATTTTTTGTGTGTATTGTTTTCATTTTCTTAATGTTACATTTATAGTAAAAATAATACATTTCTTATTAAAATTCCAACTTTCAAATGCTTTTTTTCTGTTTGTTTGGTGTTTATAGGGGTATTGAATGTGTGGCGTTTTTTTAAATATATATTTATTTGTAATGTTTTGTTATTATGTTATTATTTAATGTTATAATTTTTTTAAATTATAATTTATTTATTGTATGAGTTAATTATAAGTTCTATTGTTTTGTTCCAAGCTGTAACTTTTACCCATGACTAGGACAGATAGTGGTTTAAAATAAAAAGTGTAGATAATTCTCTGGTTTAATTACATTTTCTAAAACATTTTTTTAAATTATTTTCTTAGTTAAATCTTTGATTTTCTGAAAGGAAACCATACAATTTAATATTAATAAACAAGAAGAGTAAATATATTACTGTTTTATATAAATATAATTTTTAATCCAAACATGACTTTTAATTGACTATAGTTATATTTGACAAGTAAAAAAAACTAAACAAGTATTTTTAGATGATTTTAATTCTATCTTTACTCTTCAATTATTTTTAACTCATTTGTTAATACTTTTAAATAGCATGGAAGATTAGATTTTAGAATTTTAAATGTAATTTTGGATTTTTTTTATGAAGCAAATGCTTTGTAGCGTTTGAGTTTCATTATTTATAATAACCTTAAATATATGCTCCTAGCTTGGTGTTCATTGGACTGAAATTCTGATTACAATGAACTATATTTAGAATTTCACTTAAGCTAGAATAATAAATCAGCCCCCCTCCCAAAATGTGAGTCCTTTCTCTATTGTTACTTGGATTGGACCAAAGACTAGGCTGCAATGAATTTTGCATTGAGTTGCTATAATCTTATGTAATTTTGCATATTTTGTATTGCATGTGTTATGCCAAGTTTCCCAAATGATATTATCGCACCATGTGGGAGGACAGGAAGAACGTGAACCAACTGAAAGAAATTAATGTGAGCAGTACTTGTTTGTAGCACTTGTTTGCAGTACTTGTGTGTTTTGAACCATATTATTTAGTGTGAAATGTATCCTTGCATCCAAAATGAACACAAGGACATATTTGGTTCTACTGTAAAATGGCATACACACCAACTGTATTCATTTTATCTAAAGTTAGTTGGATTGCAGTTAGAATAGCAAATCTGCTCCCCTACAAATTATGCATTTTTCTCAATGTTTGTTAGATTGGAGTTAGCATTTTAAATCAGACTCCCTCACCTTGTATGTATGTGAATCTGACCCCCAACTATTTGCATGTACACCAATGTTAGATGAATTGGAGTAAGAAAGGTAAATCTGACTCCTCAGCAACATGCATTTTCTCCAATTTCAGTAGGACTGGAGTTAGACGAATAAATCTTAAAACCGAATAGTATAGGCCCCTTATCCAATATCAGTTGGAATGGACTTAGGGCTAGATGTGCAAAGCAATTTTTGGGCCACAAACATTCAAATAAGCAGAATCCGGGCATTTGCGATAAAAAATGTTCTTCCAAATGTGCAAAATGTGATTTGTTACAGAATCACATTTTGCATTTGTGATTCAGTATTTGAACAGAACGTGTTTAGGGCATCCCTTCCAAATACTGAATCGGTATGGTATATAGTTCTCTTTTGCAACCGAATTCCAGTCATAAAACAGTAATACTGAGCCACCAGTTATAACTGGTGATAACCCATTCACAAAGGGGAAAGTGTCACCAAGGATCCCCTCCCCTTTGAGTATGTTGTTAGAAATATTTATTTATGACCACTGCCTGCTCTTAAAAAATTGAAAATTCAAGTTTTCATTTTTTTTCTATTTAAATGCATTCCTTTGCACTTTAAGGAATGAAGACTGAATTTTAAAAAAAGGTTGCTTCATTAAAAAGCAATCACAGACATGGTGATCTGCTGACTTCAGAAAGCCACCTTCACTGAGACTGCTGTGATTCGTAATGGGTCGCAAACGGCCTCACCTTACCTCACCTCATTAATATTCATGAGGTGTAGCACGTCTTCTGATTCCGCTGATTCAGCTGAGAAAGAAAAAACTTAACTGTAGAAAAAGCTGAAATCGTTGAGTTTCTGGCCTGATGTGTAATCCTCAAGTTGGAAGCTTGAAAACCCCTTGAAGGGTAATTAAAGGAAGAGAATAAAAGAGCAGTACTCAAAACCCCGTAAGAGGGTTGTGAAAATCTATTTAGCTTTAAAAATTTGTCATTGTAAGGGTAGTTTGTGATTTATTTAAAATTGGCCAAAACACTGTTAGCTAACAGTATATGTTGTCTTTTTAAGTTGGGAACTGGTTATACTTTCCTTAGCCCTGAGAAATACAGGTTTGTTGACCCTGAAATGTAATACAGGATTTATAATTTCATGACATAGACAAAAAAATATATATTTACATGAAGATACTATGTAACAGATGTATATCTATATATATGTTTTTTTCACTGAAAAAACCATAGGCTTCTGGGGTGTTATAGTTAGCTGGATATTTCACTCATACAAAACCATTGAAATTCCTCAGTTATAGTTCGCTGTACTAACTGTAACTCTCACACCCACAATCCACTGATGATGATGTCGCATATTACATCATTCATGACATGATCAGTTACATCACTGATGACATCACTGATGACATCTCAGATGACATCACTGATGACATCATCCAGTGAATGTGGTTTGGTTTGTTATTTAATTATTTATTATATATATAGCAATCTGCAGTTAAGAATCAGTGGAGGATTTAGTAGCAGTGTGATTGAATGTTTACTTGAGTAATTTATAGTGTCTCACTAAATATATTGGATAGTGACTAAACTGTGTGAATATCTGTATTATTTTGTCAGTTGTTGTGTAAACTGCTGCACCTGTTGATTACTAGCTACATGAAAGTCTATATTAGTTATTGATTATTTAACTGAAAATTTGTATGGGGGAGTGAATGTGTGTGTGGTTCCGTAGGGGGTGTGTGACTGCCCAAAGATGTGTGAATATTTGATTCAGTAGGTATATGAGGTTAAGACTACATGTTATACCAGTTTTTTAGATTACTAAATATCGTTATGGAGGTGATCATGAGCAAATATGTCTCTCAATGGTATATGGCCAACAAACTACAAAAATAAAAGGCAGTGTATGTGACATTTGTTGTTTATAAATAAATATACATAAAACTCAGTGATTGTATGAGAGACTTTATGGATACGTGTATACTTGTAATACTGATTTTATAACACACTAAATATGTGTTACTATCTATATGAATAAAATAAGTAGTGTTTGTATACGTGTGTAGCTGAGTAAATATAAACATGATCTATTGTTTGCATAAGTGAGTAGGATGACTGCATAAGTGAATAGGATGTGTGCTGGTCTAAAATGTCAATATAAGTGTATAAGTGTATAAGTATATTTGATAGTGTTCTATTGATCATTGACAACATTTATGAGTGAATCAATAGGTAAGTGGTTAGATGTGTTTGTAGATATAGAAATCACTGAGTGGGTGTTAGAACTGGCTATTTCTGGTTGGCTAAGGCTGACGCCAAAGCTAGGCAGAAACCACCATTCTAGTCAGGGCAAGGGAGTCACACGCCAAGATAACCCCTGCTCACCCCCTTGGTATCTTGGCACGAGCAGACAGGCTTATCCCGGAGGCAATGTGTAAAGCATTTGTGCCAGCACACACCAGCAACAACATCCTAGGCACACCACAAAAGGAACTCCACACAAGGTTATATAAAAATAACTTCTGTATTGTCAAAACACATCAGAAAGAAGTCACACATGTACATTGTGCCAAGTGGCATGGGCCATATTCACAAGGGATTATATACAGGACAGGACCACATGGGCCACTGTCAGAATCAACACTTTTAGAAATAGCACTTCTAGAACTTAGAATAAGCATAGCACAAAATAACAGTAATAGATCACATCCAGTAACTACTGGAAACAGGTAAGTATCACCTACGCAACCCTAAACACCTTAGGAGAAATGCCATGCAGGGAACCAGGACCTCACTAGGACCACCTAAACTAGAAAGAACAACCACCTAAGTATCACAGTACAATTAGGGGTATAAGCAAGAACACATTACACATGATGCATCACAACATTCAGAGGTGTAGGGAAGGAAAACACATGATGCATAGAACATACATTCAGCGGTGTAATAACAAGGCACATGATGCTTCAAAAACACATTCAGAGGTGCAGGGAAGGAAAAACACATGATGCATGAACCAACACATTCAAAGGTGTAAAATCCAGGAAGAGACATGATGCATAAAAACATTCAGAGGTGCCAGAACATAACTCAATAGCGCAAAAACACATGATGCCCAAAAACATTCAGAGGTGTAAGATCAAGGTTCGTAATCATATTAAATGCATAACATTTCCCAGCACCACATCATATTGCACAAAACTCACATTAGGCAATTACCATCACATAGATAATCACCTTGTGCCGAAATAAAACCACATACCAGCCCCCATCTAATAAAGGGACTAAAGAGCCCTGTGTCCAGAATGTCAGGGCGCGCTGCCAATGCAGCGCCAGTCAGGGGTGCGCCACTGGTGCAAAACCTAAACGTTGCAGGTGCCCACTACTTGCTGGGCACCTGAGGACAATTCCAAGACATAAACAGTGCAGCTGCCCACTAATTGCTGGGCAGCTGGGAAAACTGCAACAGGGTCCTCACTGACCCTAGAACAGAACTGCGCCCAATCGTTGGAGCCACAAAGGCTCTGACACCACACTGCACAGAACATTGGAGCCACACAGGCTCTGACACATAACATGCCCATCGTTGGAGCCCACAGGCTCTACAAATAACATTACCCCCCAGGGAGCCCACTGGCTCCATAACCACTCAACATGTCCCCAAACACTAGCGCGTAGAAATGGGGCCAGGGGGATAGCCACACAGGCTCTTTAAATAATCATGCCCCCGTGGTCGTGGGAGCCTCGAGGCTCTAAATACCGTTGGGGCGACCCACTGCCAACCGTGGCCGCCCTTAATGTACCACCAAAAACTATGCCCCTAGCTGAGCACATCACGGTCCTTCTAGCCCAGGACACAATTCTCCGCGTTGGAGCGGCCCTCTGGCCTATGGGGCAGCTCAGACGGTTCCGAGCATCGGTTGAGCTGTGCTCATGACGGAACCATTCCGTCACGACCACGCCCGTTTCCATTAGGGCTCAGCACCCGGAGGTAAATCGCACCGCACGCAAGGTGTTAAAGTAAGTGATAAAAATTCTTTGTTGGTATCTGTGCTGACTACTGCCTTTGATCTACAGTGCGGTCAGTAGAGTTTACAACTTAGTACCAGTGACGCATCACTACTACAGAGAACATTGAATTCAGTCTCGATTTCTTCAAAGCAGAGACAATTGTACTATGTCCTCAGATTTTGTTAAAGTATGAACAGTAGGAAATTCAGCCTTCATTTATATAATTCAGAAACAATTCGACTATATGTCTTCAGATTTTGTTTAAATAAGTGATAAAAAGCATTCCTCCATGTCTGTGTCAACTACTGCCTTCGATCTACACTGTGGACAGCAGGGTTCACAACTTCAATTCAGCCTTCCATCTACACTATGGACAGCATTCAAGTTAGCTTTTATTTATGTAAGGCAGAGAAAATTTTGTGAAATTATGCGACAAAAAACATTCCTCAATGTCTGTACTGAGTACTGCCTTCAAATGTACACTGCGATCAACAGAGTTCACCACTTGATACCAGTTCATGCAGTCCTGTATGCAACAGTCAATATATGGAGTACATTACAGATAATGCAGTGCAGCATAAGATCTACACTGTAATACAACAAAGCGCTCTTCATTTTTTAAAAATGTTCTCACCCGGATTCGCGTACCCAGTGCGAATTCGGCCATTTATTTTTTAAATGTTCGTTTTTGGGTCCTGGGGTTCCTTGTGGGACCCCCTTGTTCCGATGCCAACCAGCCCAACACCGCAGGAGTGAAGAACGTCCCAATCCTCTACCCTTGCCGTGACCCCCAACACCGCGATCAATTCGGGTGGTGGAGAACACGACACCGGGAGAAGGTGGGTAACAAAACAAGGGAACCCAAGGTCTTGGGGAACACAGCTCGTCTCTTCTGGCTTCTTGGCAGTTGACAACTTGACTCAGACGAGACCGCTATAAATGAAAAAAGGGGACAAGGTTAAACACACCCCTACTAATATTACCAGTGCCAAGTACACACACGAACCACCGACCTCCCTGCTTACCCCAGTTAACAAACGGGAGTGGCCTGATACGAAACAGGATTTCTTACACAGCAATCGTATTGTTTGTTTCTTGCGTAACCCCAGACCAACCACGCCCCCTCGGGAAACACCGAGAATGTCAAAGGGGTGGAAATGTCAAAGGGGGTGGAATACACAAACATAAGACAAAAAGGGACAGGGGAAGAAAGACATCAAGGGAATTCGAAAGACACCTAAAAAAAACCTGGAATCTAAAAAGAACACAAAGGTAGCACAAGAAAACGGCCGTTATTCAGCTCCTTTGTGAAACCACCCAAACAATATACAACAAGGTGGTTTGGATACAAAAAAGGGGTAAATAACGGGATGCTAGAACTCTAGGAAACGCAGCCGCGAATCCAGAACGTCACCGAAGATCAAAAAAAGGTCACCAATAAGGGTTCAGTAATGCCCAATGGAATAAGAAACAGGGTAATAGGGAAAAAAGGGGATCAACACCCAGCACTTGAAAAGACAGCTGGAACAGAGCTCGAAGGAAAGGGAACAAGGTAAAACAACAGGAACAGGAAACACACTGCAAGGGACCATAGTAGAAACCAGGCACCTGTTTCCTGTTGGTCGCCCCCTTTTAAAGCGAGCCCTAGGGAGCATCCATAAATTCCCATATGCACTTGGCACTTTAAGCTAGAACCAATGAACGGGAAACTAGACAGAGGCACCAGGCCCCCCTGAACCCCAACAGCCTTCCTACTGGCCTAAGGTTTCCCAGGCTGCAGGCGATGAAACAGACGAACCAACCGGGCAGCATGCACCCTACTTGCCGGAACCCAAGAACGGTCCTCTGGGGGATTACCCTTCCAATCAATAAGGTAATACAGCCGTCCCTTCATCTGCTTGGAATCCAATACAGTTTTAACCTCGTACTCCACGTTATCATCAATCAAAACAGGAGGAGGAGGTGGCAACTCTTGAGATGTGATGACATACGGTTTTAACAAAGAGGTATGAAAGACAGGATGAATACTATGCTCAGCTGGTAAAGTCAACCTAATCTCAACTGGATTCACCACCTTCTGGACAGGAAAGGGACCCACAAATCGAGGCTGTAACTTTCTTGGACCCGGCAACTTCAGATTCTTCGTTGCTAGCCAAACCCTATCCCCTACTGCATACAGAGGAGCTGGTCGTCTATGCCTGTCTGCCTGTACCTTCATGGCCTTCTTGGACTCAATTAGTTTCTGTTGGGCTTTCTTCCAGATTTCAATCAAACCCCTACTCAGGGAATCCACTGCTGGCACCCTCTCAGATGGCTGAATAGGAATTGTCTTGGGATGGAACCCCATCGAACAATAAAACGGTGACATGCCTAGTGCTGAGTGCATGCTGTTATTATATGCGAACTCAGCCACAGGAAGGGCTTGTACCCAACTACCCGTCAGTGATGTTAGCAAACAGCGCAAATACTGCTCCATGGTTTGATTGGTGCGTTCTGTTTTCCCGTCGCTTTGTGGATGGTAAGCTGTCGACAAACGTACCTCCATCTTTAATGACCGACACAGGGCAGTCCAAAAATGTGAAACAAACTGTGCCCCTCTATCTGAAACGATGGCAGTAGGCCCCCATGCAATCGGATTACTAGGGCCATAAACACATCAGCCAATTCTCTGGACGTAGGTAGCCCTGGCAAGGGTAAGAAGTGTGCCATTTTAGTGAATAGATCCACTACAACTAAAATGGCCGTAAACTCTGAATTGAGCGGCAAATCGGTCACAAAGTCCATACTAAGGGTGGGCGTAAAATCCGTTTCGCGGGCGAATTTGCGGATTTTCCGCGATTTCGCGATCCGCGAATCTCGCGAAATCGCGGTAAAATCCGCGAATCAGCGGGGACGAATTTTCAGCCAAGCAAGGGTTACAGCAGCAGGTGCAAAAGTTGAACCTAATTTCTTTGTAACCTTTTACAAAAGGGTTACAAACAAATTAACTTCAACTTGGACACCTGCTGCTAATTGCTTCCTGGCGCCTCATTGCCTACTTGCAACTATTCTCTGACCCTGCTCTGAGCCTTGAAGCAGGGTCAGAGAATAGTTACAAGTAGGCAACGAGGCACCTGTCCAAAGAATTAAACCTAATCAGGAAGCACTTACAGATATAAAAAACAGGAAGAAGGGAGAGGATGGCAAATACACCCATTTTGAGTTGTCAGGAGGGGCTAAACGAAAAGAGACCTTTACAGCACAATTTTCATATGCTTTTTGCTAAAAATAAAAAGCTGTATGTTCTGTAGGGGCAACTCAGGAATCTGGCCCTTCAGAGATCCGGCCTCTCTTTCTTTCTCTTGTTGTCTCTCTCCCTCTCTCTTTCCCTCTCTTTCTCTCTCTTTCTATCTATCTATCTATCTATCTATCTATCTATCTATCTATCTATCTATCTATCTATCTATCTCTCTCTCTCTCTCTCTCTCTCTCTCTCCCTCTCCCATAAACGACTGCATGGGTAACTTCGCTATGCAAGCGGCTCGCGAAGACGCAAAAATCCCCACGAACACGCAAAAAACCCCGCGAACACGCAAAAAAACAAAAATCCGCAATTTCGCACAAATTCGCGAATTTTGCGGATCGCAAATTTGCAAATCCGCAAATCCGCAAATCCGCAAATTCGCGGATCGCGAATTTGCAAAATTCGCCCATGCTTAGTCCATACTGACCGTATGCCATGGAAAGGGAGGCACTGGCAAAGGGTGCAACAACCCAGATGGAGGCATGGGCGAGGACTTACTAACAGCACCTACCGGGCAAGAGGCCACAAATACCTGTACATCATGGGCCAGAGATTTCCACCAAAACCAATGCATACACAGCTCTTTGGTCTTATTGACCCCAGGATGCCCAACCAAGGACGATGAATGACAATATGTAAGAACCAGTGTACGCAACTCAGGGGGCACAGGCAACTTCTTTGCCTGATACAATAACCCATCCTTTAACGTAAACCCAGGTTCTGACAGCCACGGAGCCAGATCCAACTGTTTCATTTCATCCTGCACAATAACCATAAAGTCATCTATGGAGGCACAACCAACGATCTTATCACTGGGGATCATAAAACAAGACTCCTCTGCCCTCTCTCCCTGTGACGGATCCGCATAAATCCGAGATAATGCATCAGACTTCCCCTGTTGAGCACCTGGCCTATACGTGATGGTAAAATCGTATTCATCAAAAAATAGCACCCATCTCATTTGTCTGGGAGTCAAAGCCCTGGCGACCGGAAGAACTCCAAGTTCTTATGATCCGTATAGATAGTAATGAGGTGACAAGCCCCCCAAAGGTAATGGCGCCATTCCTCAAAAGGCAGCTTTATGGCCAATAGCTCCCTCTCGGCTACCGTATAATTTTGCTCGGCCGGTAGTAGTTTCTTAGAAAAGAACGCAATCGGATGCATCAATCCAGATTCACTGTCACGCTGAGACAACACGCCCCCAACTGCTAGCTGGGACGCATCCGCCTCTACATAAAATGGAAGGGCACTATCAGAATGCATCAACACAGGAGCAGATGTAAAAAGCCCGATTAAACTTTCCAAAGCCAACTGTGCTGCAGGCATCCAATGAAACACCACTCCCTTCTTCAACAATGACGTCATAGGCGAAACAATATCAGAAAAATGACTGATAAAACGCCTGTAGAAGTTGGTGAAACCAAGTAGCACCTGTACATCCTTAACACATGTGGGTGTGGGCCAGTTGACAATAGCTTCAATCTTCCAGGGATCCATCTTAATACCATCCGCAGAAATCAAGAATCCCAAAAACTCAACATGTGTCGCACCAAATGTGCATTTATCCAGCTTGACTTATAAACGGTGTTCCAACAACGTAGACAAAACCTGCGAAACATGAGCATCATGTTCCTCAAAGGACTGGGAAAAAACCAAAATGTCATCAATGTAAACAATCACACTGATATCCAAAAACTCACGCAAAACCTCATTAATGAAAAACTGAAAAGCGGCAGGGGCGTTACACAAACCAAAAGGCATAACACAATACTCAAACAAACCAAACTTGGTACGGAACGCCGTTTTCCATTCGTCGCCCTCTCAGACGCGAACGAGATGGTAAGCACCTCTTAAATCAAGCTTTGTGAACACCTTGGCATGTTGCAGCTGATCTAACAACACCGGTATGAGAGGTAATGGGTACTTGTTCTTTATTGTGACTTTATTCAACGCTCTGTAGTCCACGCAAGCGCAAAGATCACCCTCCTTCTTCGGTATAAAAAATATGGAGGATGATACAGGCAAAGAAGAAGGTCGGATAAACCCATTCTTTAACATCTCATCCAAATATTGCCGTAGATGTTTCTCCTCCGGCTCCAACAACGCATAAACCCGACTACAGGGCAATATGGCCCCCGGAACCAGATCAATATGGACATCAAAAGCCCTGTATGGTGGCAAAACACATGCCTGATCCTTATCAAACACCTCCTTGTATGCTACAAACGAAGGAGGCAAACTGTTCTGAACGCAACCACTCGCTGCACAAAACAACGGAGACACCCAATCAGTCGCCTCACAATAACAGTGAAGAAGGCAATACTCTGAATCGAGCGTGACCAACCTCCGCACCCAATCGATTCTGGGATTATGGGCCTGTAACCAGGGCACCCCGAGTACCACCCCAAAAGCTGGTGCAGCTATCAGATCAAAACAGACTGTCTCAGAATGCCCATTATCAAATGTCATCAACAGAGGTTCGGTTTGTCGAACAATCGACCCAGAGCTCCGTGCCGTCAATAGCCCTCACAGGTTCAGGTTTTCTTTTCATCACGCACGGAACCATCAACTTCTCAGCCAACCCGATATCCATAAATTTCCCTGTGGCCCCACAATCTAATAACACCGACAAGGAAGCTCTACCAGTAGATGAATAAGCGAAGCGAGCCGACACCGTGAAATGATGCGGGACCTTTTGAACCGCCCCTTGTACATCATATGGATTACAATTTTCACTCTCAAGGACAGAAGGCCTCTCACACCCCTTTCCCACGAAAGACACAGCCTTATTCACCGGTATCCGGGACGGTTTCACTGGACACTCTCGAGCGAAGTGTCCACCCCTCCCACAATACAAACACAACTGCAACAACCGCCTCCGCTCCTTTTCCTCCTTGGATAAGGGACCCCGCACCCCACCCAATGGCATAGGTTCGGGATCGGTCTTCACACCCCCATCTTCATTTAGTTCTCTCTTGGTTACAGTTGTCTTTGGGGGTTGAAACCTTATCTTTTCCCCTTTTCTTTCACTCATTCGATGGTTGAGTTTTACAACCAAATCGATGAACTCAACACAATCTTCGGGGGGGTCTACAACCTGTGAGACAATATCTTTCAAGTCCTCGCACAAGCCCTGATAAAATAAAGAGGTTCTCTTTGCCATGGGCCATTGTGTCTCTGCTACTAAGCGATTAAAGGTAGCCACATAACCCAGAAGATCCTGCTTACCCTGCCGTAGCTTTAACAATTCAACATCGCTTGCCTGCATGAACGCATGCCTAGCAAACAGACTATGCATCTGGAGCTTGAAGGCCGGAAAACTACTTAACACAGCGTCATTGTTTTCGACTATGAGGACTGCCCAACCAGCAGCAGTACCCGAAAGATATGAAATCACAAACGCTACCTTAGTAGTATCGTCAGGAAAAGCGGTTGGTCGACACATGAAGTGCAAATTGCACTGGTTCATAAAGATAGCATATCTGCTTCTGTCCCCGGAAAACCTCTCTGGAGCTGCTAGAGGCACTGGCACAGGAGTGTTCACTGTAACAGACAAAGAAGAAGGAGACCCACTCTGCCCCCCACTCCTCTCAAATTTAAATGTGGCTGGTTGAATCAAGGGGGGCCTAGCCTTTACTGAGGGATCCCTCCCTCTTCTCTTGGTGCTTTCCTTCACCTCACTCAGTGTCACCCGCAACTCATGATTCTCCTGACGCAGGGATTGGACTTCCCCCTGCATGAGTTCTGTGGCCTGCATAAGTTCCCACATAGAAGAAGCCCCCCCGCGCTGCCTCCTCAACCATTCTTCACTCGGGCGGAGTATTAATTCGTGGGCTTGGCTTTCTGTTACGATGCCGACCAGCCCAACACCGCAGGAGTGAAGAACGTCCCAATCCTCTACCCTCACCGTGACCCCCAACACCCGCGATCAAATCGGGTGGTGGAGAACACGACACCTGGAAAAGGTGGGTAACAAAACAAGGGAACCCAAGGTCTTGGGGAACACAGCTCGTCTCCTCTGGCTTCTTGGCAGCTGACAACTTGACTCAGACGAGATTGCTATAAATGAAAAAAGGAGACAAGGTTTAACACACCCCTACTAATATTACCCGGGCCAAGTATACACACGAACCACCGACCTCCCTGCTTACCCCAGTTAACAAACGGGAGTGGCCTGATACGAAACAGGATTTCTTCCACCGCAATCGTATTGGTTGTTTCTTGCGTAACCCCAGACCAACCACGCCCCCTCAGGAACCGCCGAGAATGTCAAAGGGGGTGGAATACACAAACATAAGACAAAAAAGGACAGGGGAAAAAAAGCATCAAGGGAATTCGAAAGACACCAAAAAAAACCCTTGAATCTAAAAAGAACACAAAGGTAGCACAAGAAAACGGCCGTTATTCAGCTCCTTCGTGAAACCACCCAAACAATATACAACAAGGTGGTTTGGATACAAAAAAGGGGTAAATAACGGGATGCTAGAACTCTAGGAAACGCAGCTGCGAATCCAGAACGTCACCGAAGATCAAAAACAGGTCCCCAATAAGGGTTCAGTAATGCCCAATGGAATAAGAAACAGGGTAATAGGGAAAAAAGGGGATCAACACCCAGCACTTGAAAAGACCGCTGGAACAGAGCTCGAAGGAAAGGGAACAAGGTAAAACAACAGGAACAGGAAACGCACGGCAAGGGACCATAGTAGAAATCAAGCACCTGTTTCCTGTTGGTCGCCCCCTATTAAAGCGAGCCCTAGGGAGCATCCATAAATTCGCATATGCACTTGGCACTTTAAGCTAGAACCAATGAACGGGAAACTAGACAGAAGGCACCAGGCCCCCCTGAACCCCAACACCCCTTGAGTAGGCCTAGGGGGTCAGGGTGTTTCTACCCTGCCCCCTTTTCTCTTTTTTTTGCATTTTCTTGTGACTCAGTACCGAGTCACAAAATGGCTGCCAACACTTCCTGGTTTGGAGTGTTGACAACCAATTAGAATAAAGCTTGTGGTCGGGAGGGTCCGCCGGATCCACCGCGCCTCTAAATATCAAAACTTTTATTTTTTGATTTGTTCAGCAACTACTGAACGGATTTACACCATTTAAAAAAGGGTGCTTTCTGAACCAAGCACTACCTTTTTGCCAAATTTGGTGTAATCCCGTTCAGCAGTTTAAGCTGTAGCCATGTGTAAAGTTTCCTATGGGAAATTCATTTTCCAACCTCTTTTTTTGAAGTTTCTCAGGAAGTACTGAACAGATTTACACCATTTAACAAAAAGAGTTCTTTCTGAAACAAGGGCTACGTTTTTGCCAAATTTGGTGTAATTCCGTTCAGCAGTTTGGGCTGTCTAAAGTTTCCTATGGAAAATAACATTGTGAAAACACATTTTGGGACCCCCCCTTTTTTCTCGGCCCCACTTACCAAATCACCCCGAAACTTTAAGGATAGCAGCTGACCGGAGCGGGCCACAAGTTGTGAAAATTTTGCGAAGAATTGTCAACCGGCACTAAAGTTATTGGGAAAAGAAAAAACGCTTTTCCTGTGGATATTAGGTCCTAACTATAACTATGTGTGTGTGTGTATATATATATATTTGTATGGAGGGGGACGGAGTATGCCGCTAAACAGTTTGTCAGTAATCTCAATAACAACAATTTGAACTTACAGTTTACTTCACACATACATGCTGATTATGTTAGCTTTCTAGATATGGAAATATATATCAAAGACAACCGTATAGAAACTAATCTATACAGGAAGCCGACATCAGGCAATACCATCTTGCATGCTGCAAGTCACCATCCTCGACATCTGATTCGCAGCATCCCATATGGGGAGATGCTGCGCATTAGGCGGATATGTAGCAGTGATGAGGAGTGTAGGATTGCTCAAGAAGCCAGTAAGTGCAGATTCCTAGCAAGGGGATATTCCAGAAACATCATTGAGGCTGCTTTAAGAAGAACGCAGCTAATGTCCCGGGAAACAGCACTAACACCCAAAGGACAGGATGCCCATACAACCCCCTTGGGGGATGGGATTAAACCATGCATGATTATGTCATACAGTAGACAACACTCGGCCATCAGAAAAATACTCTATCGTAATTGGAATCTCATACAAGGAGATCCAACGATTGGTCAAAGGGTGTCAGACAAACCTCTACTCACATTCAGGAAATCCACATCTATGGCCAAATCACTGGTCAAGAACACCTTTGAACCCCAAATATCCAACACATGGAAGGCTCTTGGCAGAGGTTTTAAAAAATGTGCCCAATGTAAGGCTTGCAGGCATGGGATTAACAAGACCAAGTATGTTAGCCCTTTTTCACAAGAACCTCGTGAAATTACTAAGTGCCTGACCTGTTAGACGGACTATGCGGTCTATGTGCTGGAGTGCACTTGTGGGCTTAGGTATGTGGGGAGCACCCGTTTGCCGGCCCACAAACGTGTACTCCAGCACATTAGGGCAATTAACAACAAGGACCAAGCCTACCCCGTGGCAAGGCATTTCGAAACTGAGCATAGTTCAAATCCGTCATATTTATCTTATTTTGTTATCGATTCTGTATGGCCTATGAAAAGAGGTGGGGATCAAGATGCGAGGCTTCGATTACTTGAAACCCGGTACATTCTAGAATTAGATAGCAAGCAGCCTAACGGGTTGAATGCAACGGAGGACTTACATACATGCCTTTATTTTATTTTTTATTTTATTTTGAAAGTTTTATATAGCGCGGACAAGATCCTTGCGGATATCAGAGCGCTTTACAAAGAGAAGTACATGGGGGAGCATAGTCAGACAGATACATCAATAGGTCACATAGTATAAATGGTACAAATAAGTGGATACAAAGCCAACCTGTGTACAAAATATTACAAGTAAATGGCTACAAAGTCCAACATGTGAGCAATCAGACAATTAATAAAAATAATCAAGGCTGAGTGAGAGAGTTCGACGGTAGGGTGGAGGACCCGTTGGGCGGGGAGGTGTAGTTGTGTGAGGATTTGCTGGGGCGACGAGAGGGACAAGGGCAATTGCTGCATCTAAGAGCGGGGATTGACGATCGGTTTGTGGCGTGTTGAGTGGGTAAGACAGCCGGATGTGTGGGGGATAAGATGGGAGGGGAGGTGGGTGAGGGGTGAATGGGGTGTGTGGCGAGTAGTTCCTTGATGTTGTGAATGTCATCTTTGATCTGAGCGAGGGTGGCCATGATGTTGTCCATCGTGGGGTAGGTGGTGGGGGTGGGGGCGGCCGACTGAGGAGAATGGCTGACTAGGGGGTTCGTTTGCAGGTGGGAGCGTGGGCTGGTGCTCGAGGATGTGTGCGTTGTATTGATGTACGGGAAGGTGTTAGGGAGAAGGGATGTTTTGGGCGGGAGGGGTGTGGATGAGGTGGGGAGGGGGTTGGTGGTGTGAGTGATGGCACTGATGTTAGGTGGGTGGGTCAGGGTGTGTGCTGGGAGACTGATAGTCGAGGCGGGGTGCAGGAAGGATAATGGGGGCTGATAGTAGGAGGGGAAATGGGATTGGGAGTGGTCATGTTGTGGGGAGGGGGAGTTATACTAAGAGAGGAGGTAAGAGGGTAATGGGGACTGAGAATGGGGGGGATGGGGGGATCCATGTTGCGATGATGGTTTAGGTGGGAGTTGGAGAGTGCACTATAGTGGCATAAATGTGCAGGAAAAGCAAAAACATACAGTAGGTTACACGGTGTAGGAATAGTACTAGTGATCGTATCCTAAATATAAGAGTGTGCAGAGTAACAAATACATACAATAGGTTACAATTTTATAGGTTATATAGTACAACAGTGGTTCTAGTGATCAACCAAATATATATATGAGGTAGTGTCACCATCAAAAAATCCAAAATCATAGAGATCAGCAATGACATTAGTTAGCAACCAAGGTAAATGAAGTAGCATTGCATTACAAATGTTCGAAATACAGGTCGAGGAATAATACTGCGGTAAAAGGTGTATGAGGTAGCAATTTGTACCTTAAAAATGTTCAAAATACAGGTATAGGTAAAATACTGCAAAACTAGGCAAACGTTCTATCCGATATGGTGTGGCAGTCTGTGCATTACAAATGTTCAGAGTAAAGCTAGGAGTGAACTGCAATAACAGGCATCTTTCATATATGAGGTAGCATTCTGTGGATTACACATGTTCAGAATATAGTTAAAAGTATAATGGTACAATAATAGGCAGGCATTCTTCCACAAGAGGGTGTAGATACCTAACTGAGCCAAGTGCTCAGTAGTTGTGATTAGTCTAGAGTGTTAAATTCTTAGCGAGTGTTCAGATAAAGAAGAAATGACTAATCCAAGATGTCCGTCCCTGAGAGAGACTAATCAAACATGTCCGCCACATAGGTGGGATAGAGGCATTAGTCCTCTGTTTGTTGCTGTTGCGTAACTAGCATAGAAGAGCAGTTTCCCTTCTCCTTCATGCATGCAGGGGAGGTGGAGATATTAGTCCTCTGTCTGCTGCTGTTACTTTAGGCATAGGGGGAGGGATTTCACTTTCAATCAGAGCCATCAGTGCTCCAGCTATCTGGGAGGAATGCTTATCTCTGTGTGGGGGAGTTAAAGTGAGGAGCCTCGTGGACAGAGGTACCGAGGGGGTGGGGGGGGGGAGGGGGGGATTTATTGTTACAGGTTTATGGCTCCAGCCATTTTGAACAAAGGAGGTAGTTTAAAAGTGAGCAGGCGGGTAGGAGAAATACAAATACCTCAAGTCTCTGTGTGCCCCCTGAGTCCGAGCGCAGAGTCTTTCAACAGCAATGCATTGATCCACAACGTGTCTCAGTCCCTTCCAATTCGCTAAAATTTGTGAATTGCGTGTGGTTGAACTCCATAGAGTAGATCAGTTCATGGCTGCAAGCCTGTATCACCGAGAGACGCAGTGTAGGTAGACACCCGGTAACCGACGGATCCGATGGGAGCAGGCTTCAGTCTTCAGTCGCAGAGCCGCTCCCGTTCCCGGTGTTGGTCTCAGGGCTCTCCTTAGTCGCTCCCCTGGGCAGCGGCGGCGCCATACCCTCCGGGGGCATCCATCTCCTGAGCCCGTGTCCTGTCTCCCGTGCTGCGGTGTGGGGGGGGAGGAGGGGGGGGGGGACTGCTCCTTCTTAGCAGCCGGCGTCCTCCACCGTGGAGTGGCCGGTAGGGGGGCCACTTTCAGACCTCTGGCTTCGCTCGCTGTAGTTCCTCTGCTACGGCTTTACTTAGCCCTCCGTAGCCTCTGAGACTATTCACTGCGAATCACTGCGGAGGAGCGGACGGGCTGTTCCGGCACAGTAGGCTCACGGGGGCTGCCCCTCTATGCTGCCGGGGGTGCCCTCCGATGCTGCCGTGTATGCCTTTTGGCTTCCTTTGTAGTTTAGGGATGAATCAGCAACCGAGCTCCAGTGCCTTCCTCCGCCGTGTAGCGGGGGACCTCTTCCAGCCCTCCGAAGTTGTCGAGCTGTCGGGAACAGGCTCCTGGAGTTTCAGCCGCCCCTGTGATGCGACGCTCTAATGCCGCCTTGGATCCAGTGCAGGGCTGGTGGCAGGGTGGTCCACAGTGTCGGCAGGGTGGTCTGCAATGTCGGCTCAGCAGGCTCCCGCGTCAGCGATGAGGGTGTCTGAGTCGGTGGTCCGATCGCGGGGCATTTCAGGGGTCAATCCAGGTTAATTAGTCAATCCAGTTACTCGATCCAGTTACTCTTTTGTTCCGATCTTCTTTTCTGCTTTCGTTCCGTCGTGCTGGTAGGTGCTAACAGGGATAATGCCCGCAAGGGATCCCCAGCACTGGGAGCTCCTCACAGGAGCTCCTACCAGGCGGCCATCTTTAGCCTGATAAAAATGATAAGAGTCAATCAACTGCCACATCAGTCAACAATTTATTGCTGTAAATATTGCAGTAGTTGACATTAACAAGGGTTCAATAGACCAACAGTGATCAGGATGTATGACGGTCAATCTAGGGTTCAGAATTAAAAATGTTTCAATGATAGCTTGTACTGTATCTAAATGTTATAGTGGAAACAGCAATTTTAGAATTTCGAAGATTACAAAGGGGTCCGCACCTCTTCTTCTTTTTATGGTTTATATTTAATGAGCTATTTCAAGAGGGTTATACCAGGAGTGTTCCTGGGGAAACTAGTATTGGCTATATATATTTCTGCACTAGCACTAGCACTTCTTTCTTATTTTTTAATATGCACATTTTGATTGACCTCTTATATGCCGGTATTTGTCTAGGGTGATACACAGCCATTAGGAATTTAACTTTCATGAATAGAAAGCATATGCCCACTGTGGCAAAAGGGCAGAAAGGTAAAAGATGGAAACTGTAGAAAAATGAGTGAAAACGAGTGAAGGAGCAGAGGGAGAGAAAGGGAAAATGGGCAGAAATAAGGCAAAAAAGAGCAGAGGTGCAGAAAGGTGAAAGATAGAAAGGGTAGAAAAACGAGTGAAAACGAGTGAAGGAGCAGAGGGAGAGAAAGGGACAATGGTCAGAAATAAGGCACAAAAGAGCAGAGATGCAGAAAGGTGCAGAAGGGTGAAAGATAGAAAGGGTAGAAAAACGAGTAAAGGAGCAGAGTGAGAGAAAGGAGACAGAGGTCCACTGGACCACCAGGGATGAGGCGCAGGGAAACCTGGGGGTGGAGGAGGGCCTCAATCACTAACACTCAAGAGTGCAGGGGCAGGGGCACCTCACTTAATGGTGAAGCTGCGAGGGTGGGAGAGCAATTTCACTGACAATGAGTCAGTGGCTATGTAGTGGCTGTACAGGTGAGTGATCGGTTGTATGAGTTGCTGTATGGGTGAGTGAATGAATGTGTGATTGGCTGCACAGGTGAGTGAGTGGGTGTGTGAGTGCCTGTTTAAAGTAGCCCTTTTGCAGTGTTATCCCCAAACATTTTGTCTTCCTCCTGTATTTTTTCTGCCCTGTTTTTGATTGTTTTATAATTCAGGGCACTTTAACACTGCTGACCAGTGCTAAAGTGCATGTTCTCTCTCTTGTAAACTTAGTAAGATTGGCATATTTAGGTGATTTGTAAGTCCCTTGTACAGTGGTAACCTATATACTCCGGGCCTGTAAATTAAATGCTACCAGTGGGCCTGCAGCACTGCTTGTGCCACCCACAGAAGTAGCCATTCAAACCTGTCTTAGGCCTCTGCCGCTGCAGGACCTGCATGTGCAGTTTATTGCCACAGTGACATGGAATTAAAAGTGTTTGCCAAGTCTGAAACTCCCCTTTTACTACACAAAGGTCACCCCTAAGGTAAGCCCTAGGTAGCCCTATGGGCTGGGTGTGATGTAGGTAAAAGGTAGACCATGTGCTTCGTTGTATGACATGTCCTGGTAGTGGCAAACAGCCTATTTGGTTTCTCAGTGCTGTGAGGCTGCTCTTCTCATAGGATAGCATTGGAAATTCCCTGATATGTGTTTCATTAGTAATTTCTGATATGAAAGGGGTAGTGTGGCCATGTTTGGTATGTTTGGAATAGTAGTGATAAATCCTGCTTTTAGGTGAAAACAGATTTGTTATTACTATTTTATAAATGCCACTTTTAGAAGTGGGCATTTCTGTCTGTGTATGACTCTTTGTGCCCTGCCTGGTTATGCATTCACTGTCTGGTATAGACTGGCAGTGGCCGGGGATGTGCATTCACTGTAGACAGTCAAAAGAGGGGTTGGTGTGTGTCCTGCCTTCCCTGGCTGACTCATAGTTGGGCTGAATAGGCCTAGTCTGCATTTTGAGTGGTGGGAGGAGTTTCACTACCTCCTAAATAGGGCTGTGCTTGCCTTTCACAATGCTGTCTCCACCCCCCCCTGTAGTGTGTCTGGAGTCAGGGCTGGGGATTGATTGGGGGTGTTGTGCACTTCTGAAAGATTGTTTTTAGTAACCCCAGAACAAAGACTTTATGGGTATAATACGGGGCTGTGATCCCATGTTTGTTAGACACTGCATGGGACTTAAAACCAGATGCTGCTGCTCTACAGACTGTACAGGGGAGAAGCATTTATTCTGCCAGGAGAAACCACCACTTAAACCTTGCTTTGCTGTGCTGACCTGCTCTAAGGACTGCCTCTTTTCTTCCTGCAAGGACCCTGTGTGCTGGCCTATTGCCTGCTTCCTGCCTGTATGCCCCGGCGATCTCCCAGGGCTTGGTATCCTGCCTGTGTTACTTGAAAATCCTGTGCCTGGTGGGCACTTTTCTTTGTTGGCAGACTGACAGGGTGGTGAGAGTGCTGATCTCTCCTGGTGCTGAGGCTGACATGAATTAAGCGAATGTTGGGCACTTTATAACTGAGTGCACTGTGGTTAAGTCAGTGGAGACTGCTTCACTGGCCTTCCTTTCTACTTTTTCTGCAGAGGCATTCCTGGCAAGGATCAGCAATCTGTTCTAGGAAGCACCAGAAGCCTCAGATAAGAAATGGCTGCTTCCCTGCTGTCAGTGTGTGTGTAACGCTGTATCTGCCCTTGACACCAGCATGGGTGTCGGGCTTCAGCGATACTGTCCTTTCACCATGGAAAGTTGCCCAAAGGCGCTGGCCTATGGAACTGCACGCTGGCATCATGAGACCCAACCCGGCATGGGGAGCTTCCCGCCATAGCCGAGGGGACGCATTGCTCGGCCTTCCAGGCCTATCCTGGGCGATTTGCTGTCTGCCATAGGGAGCAGATCAGCGCGATCTTGGATGTTCCTGCAAGGCCCGGTGCTGCACTGGGCTAAAGCAGGGAGGGCCCGGGTAACACGAGGGTCGCCCTATTCACCCAGGGTACTGTATCGCAGAGACAGCGGGAAGTCTCCAGCATTAAGTGGCCCAGGGTTCGCAAGCCCCTCCCGCACTGACATCACAGGCAGGGCTATTGTTTCTAACTGGAGGAGGCAAGTCAGGCATGCGGGAGCTGGGAGGTCACCCTGCACCTCCTTCACAGGCAGAGGCCTTTCACTCCACAGCATTCTGGGGACCCAGGGAGATCTCTCCACTGAATCCCATGGTGCATGCCCCCCTCGTTAGTGTTTGTCATACCTTTAGGGGCACTATATTTAGCTTCATGTGCTGGATGAGACCCTCTCCTCATTAGGACTTTGGGGGAACATTAGAGGCAATCAAGGGGCTAGAACTCAATGGAGGCCACCACTTTAAGGGTTGATGGTCTGGTGACCAGTACAGTTACCAGATTAACTATGGAAGGTACACATGGGCTCCTATATACTCACAGTTGGCCTGAATTACTGTATTATATGTAACAGACATGCAGGAGTTTCTGCGCACAAGGTGCTTATGTCTTACAGTGATGATTGGTGATTCAGGTGTTTCTCCCCTTAACCTGAGTGCTTTATGTTCATGCCCTGATGGGGGAGATATATGTTGTGATTATGCCTACTGTTTCCTAATTTGTGCAGTCTATGAGTATTTACCTCATTGCACTACCTATGCTGTTATGACCATTTAATAGTGGTAAACTGATTTATGTGATTTTGGTCTAAGGTGTTTTATGTATGATACAAAGGATATTTTTAGATAACCTTGTGTGGAGTCTTTTGTGTGGTGTTTCTTGTGTGTCACTGTTGTGTGTTGCACAAACGCTTTACACACTGCCTTTGGGATGAGCCTGACAGCTCTGCCAAGCTGTCAAGGGGTGAGCAGGGGTTATTGCGGGTGTATCACTCTCTTACCCTGACTAGGGTGGTGTGTTGTGCCTGTCTTAGGTGCATACAGTAGCCAACCAGAAATCCCATTTCTAACAGTGCCTATATGGAGAAGTGAGCGGGTGTGTGAGGGCTGGTATGGGTCTGTGAATAGGTATGTGAGTGGTCGTGTTGGGGTGAGTGGGTGTTTAGGAGTTTGTATGGGGTTGTGAGTGGGGGTGTAAGTGGGTTTATAGATGATGTCATCAGTAATGTCAGTAATGATGTCACTGACCATGTCATGAGTGCGGTCATAAGCAGTGCATCCCCATCCGTGAGCATATCCATAGGCCACTTGCAGACAAGGGATCCTTGGCTATTCAGTCCCTTATCCATCTGTACCGTCCAGATAGAGCCCTAAGGCCGGAAACTAAATATTTACTGTCAACACCAATAATAAAGAGAGCACGAAGAGGCGCCCGCCTCTTTTCTCATAATGTGGCTAAATTCTGGAACAGTCTGCCTTTGCGGATTCGCGCCCAACCTAACTACCTCACCTTCCGGAGACAGATTAAAGCATTACTCTTCCCTAAATGAATGGGTCACAGCTCAGTGTGTAATCAGGCAATAGCGCAGGGATGCCTATGGGTAACCAGGCACTTTAGAAATCCTGTTTTCATTTCATTTCAGTTCATTCACTTTAACTGCTGAAATTCACTGGTTTTGTAAGAATTAAATCTGAGCCTAATTATCAAGTCCATGTAACCTTTGTTTTTTTCTGTGAATTTCTAAGTTTTTTTTAATATTATTTCCAAAAATACAATGTCCCTGCAACGTTTGTGTTTTTTAAGTGAATGTCTATGGTTTTTAACTGGTAATCACGTTTGTAGAATGGTGCAAAAAGGGACTGGGCCCCAACCAGCTCTCAGAAAACCTGCTGTAAGGGATTTTCTGGAGGTAACAGGAGGCTTCCTCGACCCAAGGCCCCTCAGCTTCCAAGTGAAGATCATCCCCCAACCAGTACTGTGCCAGGAGGCACGTTTGCAGAGTGGTGGAGAAGGGGGCATGGCCTCCGCAGACCTCTCAACAATCCTGCTGTGTGGGACTTACTGGAGGTAGCAGGAAAGGGATTTGGACCCCAAGGACCCTCAGCAGCCAAGGGCATTTCATCCCCCAACCAGTTATGCGGCAGGAGGTACCTTTGCAGAGTGGTGGAGATAGGGGCATAGCCTCTGACACCCTCTCAGCAATCCCTCCATGTGGGATTTACTGGAGGTAACATGAGGGGTAGTTGTTCCTCAAGGACCCTCTAGAGGAAAGGGGACTTCATGTCCCAACTAGTAGTGCACCAGGAGGCATGTTTGCAGAGTGGCGGGGCCTCCGGTGACTTGTGGCTGCCTTTTTTTGCATTTTACATCCTTTTTCACTGGGCTGATTTGATCCCAGGAGACCCCATACCTTGGAGTTAGGCCTCTTTTAAATGGGGAATGGAGTCAGTGCATCCCCCCTCCATGGGCCAATTTCAACCTGATAGACCCATCACCTGGGGCCTTGGCTATATGTAATAGGGGTGGGGGGCCGTGCTGCCTCCTTCTCTGGGCCAATGTAGGACCTGGGGACCCTAAACCCTGAGACATGAAATTTATTTATATCCTCCTTCCCTGTGCTGATTTCGGCCCAGGAGCCCCATTCCCTGGGACCTGGTCTACATGTCATAGGGGAGGAGGGCCATGCAACCACCTTCTTCTCTGTGACAAATTATTTCTCGGGGACCCCATCCCCTTGGGCCTGCCATTTGTTTATACTTTGAAAAGAGGGGGGCTTCCTGCCCCCTTCCAGACTGATTTCAGCCCCAAGGACTCCAACCCCTGGGGCTAGCCTTGCGGAAATGTTGGAGGGGGGCCATGTGCCTCCCCTCCACAGGCCAATTTCAATCCTGGGGAAGCCCATCCCACAGGCTTGGCCTCTATTGTGGGTGCCCTGGTCCTACCCAGGTTACCCACACACATCTGTTGGAGGCTGCAGAGGGAGCCTCATGCCCACATGGTCCCTATCAGCTCACACCTCCTCTGGGAGCCGGCATTGCTTTCACAGACAGGGAGCTCTAAACAATGCAGCTCCCTCTCTGTGAATTTTTTTTTAATGTTCTCACTTGCTGGAAGCAGTGTGTTTGCTGTGGCTTGGCGGAAGGATTCAAGCTCCCTCCAAGCAGCAGCAAACAGCTATGTCCCGAGGATGGGCACCCCGAGACATAGCAGGAGCTGGCCCTAGGGGGTGGCAGTCCCCAGTGCCATCTATGGCTCCAAGAGTGGGGGCCATGCAGCCCCCCTCCTTTCTAATTTGTAGGCCCTGCCCCGTGGAGATGACGTCCCTGGGGTATAGAACAGACAAGGAGAGGGTCTTTGTGACCCCCTCCCAAATTGTTAAAAAGAAGATGGCTCCGGGGACGTGAGGGTCCAGGGAGCCTGGGGAGATCTCTGAGGCCCCGCCACTACAGGTTGATCATGGTCCTGGGGAGGTGGTAGTCCTTGGGGTCAGGGGGGTGTTTGAAGAGGCCCCCCATAGAATGAACTAGCCCCGGGGCTGTGGTGGTCCCCATAGCATAGGGGTCCCAGAGCCCCCATTTTCATTTTGGCTTGTTGCCTTAGGAGGCGGTGGTCCCCGGCTTGTTGCCTTAGGAGGCGGTGGTCCCCGGATACCCCTGCTGGGGTCCAAGAGCTCTTGACATTTAAAAAAGAATAAGCAAAGGGGAGGTGGTGGTCCCTTATTCATTAATAAGCCCCAAGGAGCGGGGCCCGTGTGCCCCCTTCTTTATTATGCTTCAGGAACTGGCCCATCCAGGGGCTGATTATTAACAAAGTGTGGGAGCCCTTGCTTTGTATTTAAAAATGTGTTTAAAAAAATGCATTTTTGGCCCTAAGGGATCCCTGTGGGACTGCCCCAAGAGGCCTAGGGGTTTAGGGTATCTCTACCCTGCCTGCTTTTTCTAAATTTTTTTCTGTGACTCACCTCCAGCCAAAACTTCCTGGCTTAAAGTATGGTCAGCCAATCAGATTTGGCATGGGGACTGTCAGATCCTCAGAGGATCTGTGTACTTCTATATACAAATTTAGTTTCGGTTAATAATTCCGCAATGACTAAACAGATTTACACCAAATCACAAAAAGACACTTCGCTGAACCAACATCTACCTTCCTGCCAGATTTGGTGTAATTCCATTCAACAGTTCAGGCTACAGCCGTGTCTAAAGTTCCTAAGGAAATTAATATGGGGAAATGCATTTTGGGGCCCTCCCTTTTTCTCAGCCCCTGCTCAAATGATCAACACAAAACTTAAAAAAGAACAGCTGAAGCGAGCGTCGTGTTAGTTTTGAAAATGTGAGCATTTGTCACACGACGCCAAAGTTATTGGCAAAATAAAAAATGCTCTTCCTATGGAAACTAGGTGTTAGCTATAACTACCTAATTTCAACTGATGTACATATATATATATATGTATCGGCTCCTCCTCGCACTCTCCAGTACGTGATGCACTCTCAGCAATAATATCCGCCAGACGATAATGTGGTTTGGAAGACTTTATTCCATATAAAGCCAAACTTTCAAAAACCCAACGCGTTTCGGCGACACACTCGCCTTGGTCACGGGTGATTGTTTGTTTATCCAGCCGACATTAAATAAAGAAAAAAGTGCTAAAATAATGTCATGTGTGAACATCAACATAAGACTATACACAGTAATACCTTTCGGCCATCTTAACATGGTAAATCTCACTATTATGTGTTTTGTGCTTTATACACACTCAGAGAGCCGTTCTTTGAGCAGTATCTCATTAACCAAACTATCATTTGCAATCTAAACACGTATCATATTCTTTCCAATTATGGTGAATATTGTCAGTTAGTCTGAAAATAAACAAACATTCGGTGTCATGTTTGCATATAGTCAACAACAAACAGACCAGCAAAAATCCTTTTGAAAAATTCTTAAACCCCCAGTGGGTACTTATAACTTACGATAAACATTATATATCATGTTTAAATTAGTTCATGGTCCCATTGCACAGATACAATCCTAGAGAAAAAAAGTGATCAATCCCAAGTGGGTAATTATATCAACTAGAACATGGACAAAACCACAGTTTCCATGAGTTCTTAAAGTCATTCCCCAGTGGGTAAACAATTGATAGGTAAATTGATTGATTAAATTCATCTGGTCATTGTGTCTATATGTTCATTGTAGGTGACAATTCTGGCTTCTAGGAGTGTCCATAAGTACCATACATTTCAGACATATTTTCTTATTTTTACACCTGAAAGAAAATTGAAACGTGTGTTGGTGGCTCATCCTATGTTGTAAAGTTCCATATCGACATTATTAAATCAGTGAATTAAAATTCATTAAAATTGTTTAGGAAGTTAAACGAAGGATACAGAGAAACATATCATAATACAATATAACCGACTATACATCGATTTGACAGTTATACCACTTTCTTGACCATATAGTTTCATCATTTTCTACGCAAATCTACTGCATATTTACTCTCCCAGGAACCAGTTCATCTCCTCTTCGGAGTTCAACCCTCCTGGAATCTAAGTATCAAGCTCTAAGATAAATTTAGATTCCATTTGTTGCAGCTTACGGATTCTGTCACCACCTCTGCCGGACTGGGGGACCCTGTCGATCACAAAGAACCGTAATAAATTGCGATTGCCATTGTGCATCTCCTCAAAGTGACGGGCTATTGGAGACAATTTATCTTTATTGGCAATCGCCCGCATATGTTCCAATATTCTTTTCTTAGCGGGGAACATTATGCTCCCAACATACTTCTTTTCACAGGGGCACATTAAAATGTAGACACAGTAGTCAGATAGACATGTTAGATGTTTTTCAATCTTCTTCTCAGACTTCGATAATGGATAGTGAACAGTTTTTACATCGGAACTGTATTTGCATGCTTTGCATTTCATGCAAACATAGAAACCTTGTATCTCCTTAAACGTTTGTTTAAAGTTTAAATATGTTTTATATATATATATATATGCCAAGGTGTATTGAAGAATGAGTGGATGTATAAGTGTCTGTATGGAGGATTTTGTAGGTGCATGATTGACTGTTTAAGTGAGTGATTAAATGTATCTTTCTGAATGCATGGGTTAGTGATTAAACTGTGTGAATGTCTGTATCAGTTTGTCTGATGTTGTATAAGCTGCTGCATGGGTTTTGTATTGGTGCCTGAAGGTGTGTGTGGGAGGTATGTGACTCTGTGCATAGATGTTTGAGTGGTGGATTCACTGGGTGAATTGGTTCAAGAGTATACTTGGAAACAACTGTATGGATGGGTGAGAGTGTGTATTGGTGTGTTGGGGAGTGAATGGATGTCTCAGTGGTACATGTCAAAGTAACTACATATGTAAAAGGCAGAGTATGTGAGAGTTGGAGTATATAAATGACTATACGTGAGAGTCAGTGATTGTGAGAGTGCCTGTATGGATGAGTGTGTACTTGTATCAGTGACTGTATAAGAGAGTAAGTTTGCATTTGTTTCTGTTTGAATAAGTGATGTGGTGTGTGTATAACTGTATAGGTCAGTAAATGGAAGTGTGATTGATTCTTTGCATGACTGACTAGATGTGTGAGTAACGCTGGATAAGTGGTGGTATGTGAGTGTCTGTATAGGTGTATGAGTGCATATGATAGTGTTGTATTGATGAGTCACTGCATGTATGAGTGATTGTATGGGTGAATGAGTGGACGTGTATATAGATATAGGAATCAATGAGCGCGTATGTAGTAACTGGTATTGGTGTGTTGAAGGTTTCGAAAATAATAGTCTGTATTTTACAGTGGGTGTTATATCAGGGTGTGAGGAGGTGCATCAGATTTCCATGTGGATGATGTCATCAGTGATGTCATGAGGGATGTCATTTGTGATGTCATTAGTGATGTCATCAGTGATGTCACTGACCATGTCATAATTGATGTAATATGTGACTTCATCAGCAGTGCATTGCAGGGGCACAAGTTATAGTTAGCTGAACTAACTAAAACAGCAGAATTTCTATGGTTTTATACGAGTGAAATGTGCAACCAACTATAATGTCCATGAAACCTGTGTTTTTTTCATTGAATTTCTAATGCTTTTTTAAATGCTAATTTCTAACTATAATGTGCCTGAAACCTATGCTTTTTTCAGTGAGTTTCAATGGTGTTATAAATGCTAATTTCTAACTATAACGTCCTTGAAACCTATGTTTTTTTCAGTGAATTTCAATGTTTTTTAAACAACAATTTCCAATTATAATGTGCCTCAATCCTATGTTTTCTTCAATGAATTTCTGATGTTTTTTAACTGCTAATTTCTAACTATAACATCCCTATTAAATCCCCTTGAATCCTGAATGTCCCTGGTGGCCAAGTAGCCCATCAGGTACCCCCAGTGAATGCCACAGACCTGCATTGCAGAGAGGTGCTCCTAAGCTACGCCCCTTTTTACACCACGCTGCAAACGCAGCTTCTGGTGCACTACTGCCCGGAGAATGAAGTCCATTTGTGTCCTAAGGACACAAGAGGAGCGCATTGCCCCACCAGCAGTGCACCAGAAGAGGCATTTGCAGAGTGGTTTAAAAAAGGGCATAGCCTCGGACCACCTCTCTACAACGCAGCTCTGTGGTGCTTACTGGAGGTTCCTGGTGGGCTCGTTGGCCCTCAGAGACCCTCAATATTCAAGGGGACTTAATCCCCTAATTTACAAAGTGCCAGGGGGTGTGTTTGCACACTTGTAATATCATTACCCACCCCCTCCTTGCACCACTGTGCAAACACACCCCATGTGCATTGTAATTTGGTGTATTAAGTCCCATTCAATCCTGAGGGTCCCTGGGGGCCAACTAGCCCACCTGGGGCCTCATTTATGAGGCCCCTTGCGCCATCGGAACTTCACTTTTCATGAAGTTCCGTGGCGCAGAAGCCTGCGTGGTATTTATCAGGCAGCAGTACGCCAGTTTTTGTGGCGTACTGCTGCCTGATAAATATCAGTCCCTTTAACGCAGTGTTCTGCGTTAAAGGGGCGTGCAATGGGTGTTGCTGGGGGCGTTCCCAGCAACATTCATGGCCTTTTGACACTGCCCCAGATTTACGAGAAATCGTAACTCTGAAGCAGTGCCAAAAGCTTACGCCTCCCCTGGGGAGGCGTAAGGGAGGCGCAACAGGGAGAAATGTCTTTATTTCTCCTCGTATTTCCTTTTTCTATGTGTGCTGCATTCTACAGCACACATGGAAAGAGGAAAAGCCTCTTGTGATTATTTTTGTACAGAAAGGTTTCCCTTCCTGTACAAAAATAATCTTCCCCGCAACGCAGGCACCCTTGCACCATTGTGCAAGGGTGTTTAGAGGATTGCATGCATAGTGGATAGGCGTTTGAAGCAGTCCATGTTGTAAGGCATGAGTCTCTCACAATGGCTGCCCAACTTGACAACATGACAGGTTTTAAAGCAGTTATCTGTCTGCAAAGACATGCAGTACCCAAATGCTTCTCTCACAATGGTTGCCCAAATGGACACAGACTCACAGTGTGATTCTAGACAAGCAACACTATTCCTTGGACTTTACCAAAACTCATTGTATAGGCATTTATATAGCGCACTACTTACCCGGAGGGTCCCAAGGCGCTTCGACCGCTGCGAAACCCTTCCTGGCTTCCCTGAGAGATGGTCCCTTAATGGGTATCTCCAGGGTGAGACCAGGCATCCCCGGCGGTCTGGTGGGGCCGTCAGTGAAGATGAGGCAAGCTAATGCCCAGAGTTGCCGAGTGTGAACGCTGATCAGAGTGGGCACCGAGGCGAGAGAATTATCAAGTCCGCTGACCCTGGTCCAGAAACCTGCCGCGCCGGGAATCGAACCCTGGTCCCGGGCCGTCCTCTGCTCTCGGGTCTGCCGCCTCTAACCAGTGAGCCACACTACTTCACTGGTCTGAAAGGGGTAAGGTGACTGCACACATTCTACATATTTCAGAACTACATTTTAGTGTGAAAGCCTGACTTATTTTGCGAATGCATAAGCATTGCCTGGCTTCTAATACTACTAAAACTTGACAACATGACAGGTTTTAAAGCAGTTATCTGTCTGCAAAGACATGAAGTAACCAAATGCTTCTCTCACAATGGTTTCCCAAATGCACACAGACTCACAGTGTAATTATAGACAAGCAACACTGTTCCTTGGACTTTACCAAAACAAATGCACTAGTCTGGAAGGGGTAAGGTGACTGCAAGCATGCTACATATTTCAGAACTACACTCTAGTGTGAAAGCGTGACTCATATAGCGAATGCATAAGCAATGACTGACTTCTAATACTACTAAAACTTGCAACATGACAGGCTTCTCTCACAATGGTTGCCCAAATGCACACAGACTCAGTGTGATTCTAGACAAGCAACACTGTTTCTTGGACTTTACCAAAACACATTCACTAGTCTGGAAGCGGTAAGGTGACTGCACACAATTTACATAATTCACTACGGCAGTCTAGTGTGAATGCCTTTCTCATTCTGTGAATCTATAAGCAATGACTGGATTCTAAAATTACTAAAACTTGACAACATGACAGGTTTTAAAGCAGTTATCTGCCTGCAAAGACATGAAGTACCCAAATGCTTCTCTCACAATGGTTGCCGAAATGCACAAAGACTCACAGTGTGATTTTAGACAAGCAACACTATTTCTTGGACTTTACCAACACACATTCACTTGTCTGGAAGGAAGGGGTAAGGTGACTGCACACATTCTACATATTTCAGAACTATACCCTAGTGTGAAAGCCTAACTCATTTTGCGAATGCATAAGCAATGACTGGCTTCTAATACTACTAAAACTTGACAACATTACAGATTTTAAAGCAGTTATCTGTCTGCAAGGACATGAAGTAACCAAATGCTACTCTCACAATGATTGCCCAAATGCACACAGACTCACAGTGTGATTCTAGACAAGCAACAGTATTCCTTGGACTTTACCAAAACACATTCACTAATCTGGAAGGGGTAAGGTGACTGCACACATTTTACATAATTCAATACTACAGTCTAATTTGAATGCCTGTCTCATACTGCAAATGTATAAGCAATGACTGTCTTTTAATACTATTAAAACTTGACAACATGATAGGTTTTAAAGCAGTTATCTGTGTGCAAAGACATGAAGTACCCACATGCTTCTCTCACAATGGTTGCCCAAATGCACACAGACTCACAGTGTGATTCTAGACAAGCAACACTATTTCTTGGACTTTACCAAAACACATTCACTAATCTGGAAGGGGTAAGGTGACTGCACACATTCTACATATTTCAGAACTACACTCTAGTGTGAAAGCCTGACTCATTTTGCAAATGCATAAGCAATGACTGGCTTCTAATACTACTAGAACTTGACAACTTGACAGATTTTAAAGCAGTTATCTGTATGTGAAGACATGAAGCAACTAAATGCTTCTCTCACAATGGTTGCCCAAATGCATACAGACTCACAGTGTGATTCTAGACAAGCAACACTGTTCCTTGGACTTTACCAAAACACATTTACTAGTCTGGAAGGAGTAAGGTGACTGCACACATTTTACATAATTCACTACTGCAGTCTAGTGTGAATGCCTGTCTCAATCTGCGAATTGATAAGCAATGACTGGCTTTTAATACTATTAAAACTTGACAACATGACAGGTTTTAAAGCAGTTATTTGTCTGCAAAGACATGAAGTACCCAAATGCTTCTCTCACAATGGTTGCCCATATGTACACAGACCCACAGTGTGATTCTAGGCAAACAACACTGTTCCTTTGACTTTGCCAAAACACATTCACTTGTCTGGAAGGGGTAAGGTGACTGCACACATTCTACATATTTCAGAACTACACTCTAGTGTGAAAGCTTAAATCATTTAGCGAATGCATAAGCAGTGACTGTCTTCTAATACTACTAAAAATTGAAAACCTGACAGGTTTTAAAGCAGTTATCCGTCTGCAAAGACATGAAGTAACCAAATGCTTCTCTCACAATGGTTGCCCAAATGCACACAGACTCACAGTGTAATTCTACACCAGCAACACTGTTCCTTGGACTTTACCAAAACACATTCACTAGTCTGGAAGGGGTAAGATGACTGCAAACATTCTACATATTTCAGAACTACACTCTAGCATGAAATTCTGAATCATTTTGGGAATGCATAAGCAATGACTGGCTTCTAATACTACTAAAACTTGACAACATAACATGTTTAAAAGCAGTTATCTGTCAGCAAAGACATGAAGTTACCAAATGTTTCTTTCACAATGGTTCCCCAAATGCAGACAGACTCACACTGTGATTCTAGACAAGCAACACTACTCCCTGGACTTTAGCAAGAGAAACACATTAGTCCTATTAAAAACAAAGGCACCACATACAACCACTCACAAATTAATAACTCACCTTTCAAATTGACTTGTAGATTAAGAAGTATGTCAGTCACACACCAGAATTCTTATACAGAATGTCTGTACTGCACTGCTCTTAGCAAAACCAACAAATGGCAAACTTCACCTCTCATTCTGCACACATATACATGTAAATATCAAATCACATTGCTTCCCACATTAATTCAAAAGCTAACACACATTTCTATTGGTTACACATTTCAACTATTTCCAATTGACATAATTTGAACCCTACCCCCGATCTGCTTACTACCTGTTACCATAGTAACAGTTCATGGAATACTAAACTGTACTCACAGGTCACAAGTTCGGCACACACTGCTGCTAATCCAAACAGCAAGTGTGCTTGACTTTTCAAAATATCAGCTTATCTTATCTAATGTTCCTTTCAAACAGTTTTCATTAACCAATAAGAAACATGCTTTTAAAACACAGAAACATGCACCCTACTTTTCAGTCTATAATGTTCTCAAACAGCCAATTATTTCCTTTTTTTCAAAACTGCATCTTATCTACCATTTTAGAAAAACTTTAGTTGTCAAACTGCCATTTCACATACAGACACATTCTGAGTGCATACAGCCCTCCTTTCAAGATGCTTAGAGTGTGCCTTGTGGGACATAGCTATATTTTCTGGAGCCAAAGATATGCAGAAAACAGTGGCATTGACAAAGACCTAGCTTTGCCAAATGTAGACATGAAATGGATTGGACAGAGAGGATTAAAGTGGCACCAATTGATGCCATTGGTTAAATCCTTTTTTTCATCTCCAACACCCTGAACTCATAATTGTGCACTGTGGTGACAATGACCTAGGCACTTTGACTGGGGTAGGTCTGGAAATGCTTATGAAGGACACCTTCGGAGAGTTGATGTCACTTTTTCCCCAAACTGCCTTTGTCTATTCTAACATATGTCAAAGACAGAAATGGAACTGGTCCAATAAATTTTGTCCACAGATTAAGAAAGCTAGGAAACATGTCAATAAAGCTGTTTCTGCTTATCTCAGAGATTATAGAATGGGATCCATTTACAACAACAATATGCGTTTTAATATGGACAGCATCTATAGGAGAGATGGTGTACATTTTACAGATGAGGTTAACAGGGTCTTCCTCAACAACTTTAGACTCTGCATCGGTACTTACTTGTAGGTACCAAAATCTCCCATAAACACAACAGCTCTTTTTAGACCCACACAAGATCTAAACACATTAGGGTGATATATATCTGAAAAATATTACTTTTTTTTTTCTTGGAGTCACGCGCCCAACGCGTTAGGAGTCGTGTACCCAAGGCGTTAGGAGTCGTGCACCCGATGCCTTAGGAGTTGCGCACCCAATGCGTGCACATCAGGGAGCCCACACTGAGCGCCGCGCTGGATGCGCGACGCCTAATTTTACCGTAAAAATAAAATTAGCACCTACCACTAATTTTTATTCACTCTGGGGACCCCATCCCCCGGGGCCTATATAAAATGTTGGGGACCGTGGGGTGAACCCCAATGCCTCAACATTCCCAGCCGGCTCCCCACGTGTTTCTGTAGCCGGCATTGCTTTTCCACATGGAGAGGTGCTAACTTTAGCTCCCCATGTGGAAAAGCAATCTGGTTTGCATTTTGAAAGAGAGAGCAGGTTTCCCTGCTCTCTCTTTCAAAATTCAAACCAAGTTTGCTATGACAGGGCGGGAGCCTTGGCTCCCATCCTGCCATAGCAAACAGCAGCACCCTGGGACACTGCAGGAGCTGGCCCTGGGGGGTGGCGGTCCCCAGGGCCATGACAGGCTCCAGGAGGGGGTCCCCCCTCCCACCACTTACAAAGCCCTGGGGTGGTGGTCCCCAGGGCTTGGGTGTCCGTCAAGGATCCCCTAATTAGAATACTTAGTACCCCGGGTAGGTGGTGGTCCCTGGGGCATGTGGGGGCACTCAAGCCCCCGCACAGGTTTATTTTTTTTTTTTAAGCCCCGGGTGTGGTGGTTCCTGGGGCTGCGGGGGGCCACAAGCCCCTCAGCATATATTCTAAAGAGGCCCTGGGGGTAGCGGTCCCCGGAACTTGGGAGGCCTTTGAGCCCCCCACCGATGAATATTAAAACCCCAGGGGGTGGCGGTCCCTGGGGCGCCCCTCTGGGCCCCCCATTCACTTTACAATATTGCCCCCGGGATCTGGCCCCCCGGTGGCTAATTACCAAAGGAGCGCGGAAGCCCGCACTTTTTTTTTCTTTTCGATAGGATCTGCGCAACCTGCACGCATCTTCCCTTTTAAAAACATTTATATATTTTTGGCCCAGGGGTCCTTGTGGGACCCCCTAAGCAGGCCTAGGGGGCCAGGGTGTTTCTATCCTGCCCCCTTTTTGCGTTTTGCGCACTTTTTTCAAGGTTTTCTTGTGCCTCGGTTCTAACGATGCACGAAATGGCTGCCAACACTTCCTGTTTTGGAGTGTTGACAGCCAGCTGACATCCAATTAGCATGCAGCTCTTGATCGGGAGAGTGCCCGCAGGGTGCGCTCAGGGTGCGCAGATCCACCCGCCAATAGATATATATGTGATTTTACTTTTAATTTTCTCAGGAACTACTGAATGAATTTACACCATTTAACTAAAAGGTACAACTCTGAACCAAGGGCTACCTTTTTGCCAAATTTGGTGTAATTCCGTTCAGCTGTTCGGGCTGTAGCTGCGACTAAAGGTTCCTATAGAAAATTGCATGAGAAAAAACGTTTTGGGACCCCCTTTTTTCTCGGCCCCTTCTTGATGAATCACCCAGAGACTTTCAGGATAGGAGCGGACTGGAGCGTCCCACGCGTTTTTAAAAGTTTGTGAAGATTCGTCAACTGGCACCAAAGTTATTGGGAATAGAATGTTGCGGATTTCCTATGGAAAATAGGTCCTAACTAGAACTATCTACTGGCAACCGCCAGTAGATAATATATATATATATTCAGCAACAGAAGCATACACTGTCATGCCCCAAACGGAAAGCACTCACAGGTGCAGTTTCAGCAAAATACTTTATTTTGCAGACACCCCTGCACTGTCAGTGCAGGGCAGTCTGCATTATAAAGTATTTTGCTGAAACTACACCCGTGAGTGCTTTCCGTTTGGGGCATGACAATGTATGCTTCTGTTGCTGAATGATATGTGGCTCACCACTGCAGGAGTATGCACCCAGGATGAAGGATGAGTAGGAGTGGCAATGGTGGCTTGGGATTTTTGAAAAAAAAATATATACATATCTACACACATATAAATATATATATATATATATATATATATATATATATATATATATATATATATATATATATATATATATATATATATATATATATATATATTCACTGAAAAAACCATAGGTTTCACACCAGTTATAGTTAGGAATTAGCATTTAAAAAACCTATTAAATTCACTGAAAAAACCATAGGTTTCACACCAGTTATAGTTAGCTGGAAATTTTACTGATATAAAACCATTGAAATTCCCACGTTATAGTTAGATGGACTCACTATAACTTGCGCGTGCAATGCACTGCTGATGACATCACATATTACATCACTCATGACATGGTCAGTGACATCACTCATGACATCACTGATGACACCATCCAGTGAATGTGTGTCTTTCTGAAAAATAAATATATTTTATATATGTATATGTAAAAGTTGATGGAAGAATAAATGTTTAAATAAGTGTCTAAATGGATGGTTTTTAAAAATTGATTGGTTAACTGGCTTAATAAGACATCATCAGCAGTGCATTGCACGCGCAAGTTATAGTGAGTCCATCTAACTATAACGTGGGAATTTCAATGGTTTTATATCAGTAAAATTTCCAGATAACTATAACTGGTGTGAAACCTATGGTTTTTTCAGTGAATTTAATAGGTTTTTTAAATGCTAATTCCTAACTATAACTGGTGTGAAACCTATGTTTTTTTCAGTGAATTTCATAGGTTTTTTAAATGCTAATTCCTTTGTATATCGAGTTTCTAACGTTTTTTTTTTTTACAATTTGCTGTTTTTTTTAAAGTATTCATTTTTTTTTATATAATTTTTTTCTTTTGCGCTCTGGGTGCGCGCTCCGGGAAGCTTTCAGCTAAGCTCTCCTGTAAGCTTTTCCGTGAGCTCATCTGAAAGCGCACCCAGAGCGCAACTGTCGTTCGTGAAAAAAAATATGAATGAAAAGTTAATAATAATGCAAAACATTTCGTACCATACAAATAAAATTCGTTTTTTTTAATAAGGAAAATGATTATGCATTTCTGTAAAAGTTTGATGACGTCACTTCGGCGCGCAACGTAAGTGCCCTCGGAAGCGCCTACGTTCGCGGCGCGTAAACGCACGCAAAAGCGCCTACGATCGCGCCACGTTTGCGCCCCGGAAGCGCCTACGATCGCGCTGCGTAAACGCACCGGAAGTGCTCCGGAGCGCGCAGCGTAAACGCGTCGGGTCATGTGACCCTAAAATAACACTTTTCATTGGTTGCTAACAGTTTTTTTTACAATGAATGAAATCCCCACCCATTTCCTTCACTTCTTCTTTCACTTTTGTGACTGAAAGACCTGCCTTTTTTGCTGTTGCATATTTCTTGATTAATCATGGCTGCCAGACCATCCAGCAGTGAAGATGACTCCAATGATTTCATTGATGAAGAGCCTCCTCAGCCAAAGGTCAAAGAACATTTCATCTGGAAATTTTTTAAGTTTCCAGCAGACCAGAAAAAGGTGAATGCACCAAAAGTAGAGTGCAGGATCTGCAAACAGGTCCTGTCACGGGGTAACCCCCAAAAAAAGTATTCTTTTGGCAACTTCACCATGATTCGCCATGTGGAGAGGAGGCACCCCCAGAATTTTGCCCGGGAAAGTGTCAGGGCTCTGGCACAAGAGGTTCCCAGAGATGGGGCCTCTACATCAACAGGAGGAGCAACTTCTTCTGGGAGAGAGCAATCGCAGGAGCAGGTGGCAAACATACAACCTGCATTTAACCATGGGGTCGTCAAATGCAGATACTGCAATCAACTCCTCACCTATGGGGAGCAAAGTGTCCTGCTCATGGTTCGAGCATTGGAGAACCATCGCTGCCCTTCCCACCCCTAATTTTTTTCTTTTCTTTTTGCTCCTGTTGAGCAGTTTCCATTCCCTGTTTTTGTTCCTGTTCAGTTAAAAGAAGAAAACCAAAAGTTCTTTTCAGAACTACCTCCAAATCTCATCAAAGAGCTATATTCTTAAAAAAATGAAGAGTAAGTGAAATATAGTGCATTGATAATTGAAAGGAGAATGAGTAAGAAAGAACAGAAAGGTATGAGAGGTGAAAGGAAGTGAAGTAGGAGGAATGAAAGAAGGTGAGTGTTAGAAAAGAAAGCTATGACACAGTGAATAAACTGGAGGCCTCATTTCTGAAAAGTGACGCATCGCTACGTGAAAACAGCGATGCGTCACTTTTCTGGACGCACTCCTTATGACATTCCAGATATGTCATATTTAATATATGACTAATCAATTCGCAAGGAGTTACAGATATGTCAGTATTTCTGACGTATCTGTAAACACAAAAGTAACGCAATGCTGGAGTGCGTCACAAAAGTGACGCAACTCCAGTAATGTGTCCTTTCACATGGAAAAAGCACCATGTGAAAGGTTTGCTGTGAAGCAGGCGCAAGATTTTGGCGCAACAGCATCCTAAAAGTGACGCACTGCGTCATTATTACCAAGCTTTTTGCGGGGGAACACCCCCTCTGCATGCATTATACCTGACACTATTTTTAAAAAGTGACGCATCTAGGTACATGGGTCACTTTTTAAAACTCTGCGCCACATTATATCTGCATCAGGTATAATGTATGCAGAGGGGGCAATCCCTCGCAAAAAGCTTGGTAATAACGACGTACTGAAATCTATGAGATTTCTCTGCGTCACTTTTAGGATGCTGTTGCGTCAAAATCTTGCGCCTGCCTCGCGTCACTTTCATGTTTACAGATATGTGAGAAATACTGACGTATCTGTAACTCCTTGCAACATGATTCGTCATACATTAAATATGACACATCTGGAATGTCATAAGGAGTGCGCACAGAAAAGTGACGCATCACACCAGCAGTATAATAAAATGTGCCTCGTTGCACTATATTTAAAGGATGCAACAGCATCCTAAAAGTGACGCAGTGAAATCTCAAACATTTCACTGCGTCGCTATTACAAAGCTTTTTGCGGGGGAACACCCCCTCTGCATGCATTATACCTCACGCAGATATAATTTGGCGCTTGATTTTAAAAAGTGACCCATCTACCTAGATACGTCACTTTTTAAATATAACGCAACGAGGCACATTTTTTTACACCACTGGTGCGATGCGTCACTTTTCTGTGCGCACTCCTTATGACATTCCAAGTAACGCATTGCTGGAGTGCGTCACAAAAGTGACGCAACTCCAGTAATGTGTCCTTTCACATGGAAAAAGCACCATGTGAAAGGGCTTGCGTCAGTCTAACACCTGCTGTAAAGCAGGCACAAGATTTTGACGCAACAGCATCCTAAAAGTGACGCAATGAAATCTCAAAGATTTCACTGCGTCACTATTACAAAGCTTTTTGCGGGAGAACACCCCCTCTGCATGCATTATACCTGACGCTATTTTTAAAAAGTGACGCATCTAGGTACAAGGGTCACTTTTTAAAACTCTGCGCCACATTATATCTGCGTCAGGTATAATGTATGCAAAGGGGGCATTCCCCCGCAAAAAGCTTGGTAATAACGACGTAATGAAATCTATAAGATTTCTCTGCGTCACTTTTAGGATGCTGTTGCGTCAAAATCTTGCACCTGCCTCGCATCACTTTTATGTTTACAGATATGTCAGAAATACTGATGTATCTGTAACTCCTTGCAACATGATTCGTCATACATTAAATATGACACATCTGGAATGTCATAAGGAGTGCGCACAGAAAAGTGACGCATCACAACAGCAGTGTAAAAAAATGTGCCTCATTGCACTATATTTAAAAAGTGACGCATCTAGATAGATGCGTCACTTTTTAAATATTGCATAATAATGCGCATTTTTTTACACCGCTGGTGCGTCACAAAAATTGACGCACAGGAGGCGCAAAACTAGCAGCGCAAGGCCTTCATAAATATGGTCCTGGATTTTCCCCGTGCTTCGCCGGTGCGCGTACCATGCGCTTCCCCCACGCAAAACGAAAAAAAAAAAAAAATTTAATGCCCTGCAGGACCCTATTTTAGCCCCTACATCAAACCTAGGGGGTCAGAGGGGGTCTACTCTTCCCCCTTATGGTCATTTGCCCCTTTTTTTTCAAACCCCTTGTGTCTCGATTTTACCGAGACACAAGATGGCGGCCACTCCAGACTGTTTAGAATGTTTACAGACACCCAAGAGCCAATCAGCTTTCTGCGCGCAAGTCGCGTGTCGCGCCTGGAGCGCACTCCGGTGCGCGCACCGGAGAGCGCATATAGATATATATATTTTTTTTAACCTAAATTACTCAAAATCCACTGCAGCACATATCTTGAGACATAGCAAAGGCACATCGGGCTACCAGTCCCTTCAATTTTGCCAAGTTTGCTGGAAATCCATTCAGCCGTTCGGGCTAAAAGTGAAATCGACCGCCCTATGGAAATTTACATGGGGAAAACGCGTTTTGGGACCCCCCTTTTATCTCGGCCCCCGCTTGACGTATCCCCCCCCAAACTTTCAAGGAAGGACCCGAGCTCGACGAGGCCATTTTCAGGAAATTTTCAGGCAGATTCGTCAACCGGTGCCAAAGTTATTCCAAAATGAATTTTGAGATTTAACATTGAAAAAAATCCTAACTATAACTACCTACTGGCGACCGCCAGTAGGTAATATATATATATATATATATATATATATATATATATATATATATATATATATATATATATATATATATATATATATTACCTACTGGCGGTCGCCAGTAGGTATATATAGTTAGGATTTTTTCTCTATGGGATTTTTGAAAATTCTTTGTCTAATAACTTTGGCGTTTGTGGACGGAATTGGCTGAAATTTTCAGGAAAATGGAACATTTTGTTTCTGAGCAGCCCCTGACAATTTGGGGGGGTTTCATCAAGGGGGGGCCGAGAAAAAAGGGGGGTCCCAAAACGTGTTTTTCCCAAGTTAATTTCCATAGGGCGGTTGGCCTCACTTTTAGCTCGAACGGCTGAATGGATTTGCACGAAACTTGGCAAAATTGTAGGGACTGTTAGCCCGATGTGCCTTTGCTAGGTCTCAATATATGTGCTCCAGTGGATTTTGAGTAATTTAGGTTCAAAAAAAGATATATATCTGGGCGGAGCCTAACCACACATCTGATCTGATTGGCTGTCAGCACTTCATCCAGGAAGTGTTGGCAGCCATCTTGGGACCAATATACATGATAGCACCTCATTAAAAAGCATTGTAGTTAATAGAGGGTTTTAGGACTTTAGTTACATTATAAATCATTTGTTGATGGTACCATACTCGTTTTAGGAATTGTGGTGGGTTCTAAGGTGATTTTACCATGTGAAAAAACCTTCTGCTGTGATATCATGAATATTGTTTGAAAGAAAACTAATATCTCATGATTTTCCCACAGTGGTTTGGAAGGGGATCTATAAGCTAAACTGAAAGCATATTTTCTGTAAATTCACATTATCTTTCTCAGTCATGTGAAAATGAAGTCTGACATTCTCAGTAAAACATGTACATCCAACAAGGACAGAGACTGTCAGTTGATTCCTTTGTGTTCTACTGCAGCCTCCTAGAGTGTTCTAAAGAACAACTAGAGCGCTAACAGTCCTACTTTTTACAAAGGTATGGCACACCTGAAGCCATCTTGATTGGAATAAAGTGGTAACTCTTAAAACATTTAATTTAAAAAGAAACAACATGAGGGGGTATATTTTGCCATAGAAAGTATGATTAGTGCTGCAGAATGAAAAATTAGGGTACATTTTGAGTGACTTCTCAAATCCTTTTCTATTTCATTAAAACATTCTGACATGCAGTCTCCCAAAATGGCCACCAGAGACAAAAGAGCCCAAATGTAGCCCAGATGTAGCCCAAGTATAGCCCAATGACAGAATGTCCCAGAGTGTTCTAAAGAACAACTAGAGCGCTAACAGTCCTACTTATTACAAAGGTATGGCACACCTGAAGCCATCTTGATTGGAATAAAGTGGTAACTCTTAAAACATTTAATTTAAAAAGAAACAACATGAGGGGGTATATTTTGCCATAGAAAGTATGATTAGTGCTGCAGAATGAAAAATTAGGGCACATTTTGAGTGACTTCTCAAATCCTTTTCTATTTCATTAAAACATTCTGACATGCAGTCTCCCAAAATGGCCACCAGAGACAAAAGAGCCCAAATGTAGCCCAAATATCACCCAGATGTAGCCCAAGTATAGCCCAATGACAGAATGTCCCAGAGTGTTCTAAAGAACAACTAGAGCGCTAACAGTCCTAATTATTACAAAGGTATAGCACACCTGGAGCCATCGTGATAGGAATAAAGTGGTAACTCTTAAAACATTTAATTTAAAAAGGAACAAAATGAGGGGGTATATTATGCAATAGAAGGTATTATTAGTGCTGCAGAAAGAAAAATTAGGGCACATTTTGAGTGACTTTTCAAATCCTCTTCTATTTCATTAAAAAATTCTGACATGCAGTCTCCCAAAATGGCCACCAGAGACAAAAGAGCCCAAATGTAGCCCAAATATCACCCAGATGTAGCCCAAGTATAGCCCAATGACAGAATGTCCCAGAGTGTTCTAAAGAACAACTAGAGCGCTAACAGTCCTACTTATTACAAAGGTATGGCACACCTGAAGCCATCTTGATTGGAATAAAGTGGTAACTCTTAAAACATTTAATTTAAAAAGGAACAAAATGAGGGGGTATATTTTGACATATGAATTATGATTAGTGCTGCAGAAAGAAAAATTAGGGCACATTTTGAGTGACTTCTCAAACCCTCTTCAATTTCATTAAAAAAATTCTGACATGCAGACTGAAACATGCACTTTGAATACCAGCAGCAGACGTCCCTGGTGAGCAGTAGCTTTACTACAGTGATCTAATGTGCAACTAGAGTGCTAACATTCAGAATTTATGGCAAATGTGTGACACATCTGAATGCCTTCTTGATGGAACCAAAGTAAACAAGCATTGAAAATGCAATAGATCTCGCCCTCGTTTAAGTTAAAGCCATTCTGTTTGTAAAGAGGTGGCTTTTTACCTTTGCTTTTATTAGCGTTTTTCAACTTTCATGTAAATAACATGCATCTGTATGCATATAAGTATATGTATGCATGCATTTATGTTTGTATTTATATAGATATACAGATGATATATGTTTATATATGTATGTATATATATTCACTGAAAAAACCATAGGTTATAGACCATATATAGTTAGGAATTAGCATTTACAAAACCTTGAAAATTCACTGAAAAAAACATAGGTTATAGACCATATATAGTTAGGAATTAGCATTTACAAAACCTTGAAAATTCACTGAAAAAACCATAGGTTATAGACCATATATAGATAGGAATTCGCATTTACAAAACCTTATTTTACTCACACAAAACCATTGAAATTCCATATATAGTTAGTTGCACTAACTATATATCGCGCACCCGCAATCCACTGCTGATGTCACATATTACATCATTCATGACATGGTCAGTGACATCACTGATGACATCACTGATGACATCTCAAATGACATCACTGATGACATCACTGATGACAACATCCAGTGACTGTATGTTTCTGTAAAGTTAAAATATGTCTTACATATTGAAGAATGAGTGGATGTATAAGTGTCTGGATGAAGGATTTAGTAGGTGCATGACTGACCGTATGAGTGAGTGATTAAATGTGTCTCACTGAGTGCATGGGTTAGTGACTAAACTGTCTTAATTTGTGCATCATTATGTCTGTTGTTCTGTAAACTGTTGCATGTGTTGATAAGTAGCTATATGAGTAACTATATGGGTTATTGATTGGTTGCCCAAGTATTTGTATGGGAGACTGAGTGTGTGTGTGTGGGTGGCTGGGAGGTGTATGACTCTGTGCATAGATGTGTGAGCAGTTGATTCACTAGATGTATGGTTTCAAAAGTGCATGTGGAAACAGCTGTATGGGCGGTTGACTGTGTGCATGAATGTATTGGTGAGTGAATGGATATCTCAGTGCTACATGTCAAAGTAAGTACAAATGTAAAACACAGTACATGTGAGAGTTGACATATATAAATAACTGTGCATAAGAGCCAGTGAATGTGTGAGTGGCTGTATGGATCATTGTGAACTTGTATCAGGGATTGTATAAGAGAGTAAATATGTGTTAGTATATGTTTGAATAAGTAAAGTTTGTATAACTGTATAGTTGAGGAAATGGAGGTGTGATTGATTTTTTGCATGACTGACTAGGTGTGTGAGTAACTCCATGGATAAGTGACAGTCTGTGAGTGTCTGTTTATACTGATTGTATCTAACGTTATATTAGAGTCTGAAGATGTATTATCACATAAATGATATAATCAGTGATGTAATCAGTAATGTCAAATGAGATGTCAGTGATGTCATCAGTGATGTCATTTGAGATGTCATCAGTGATGTCATCAGTGATGTCATTTGAGATGTCATCAGTGATGTCATCAGTGATGTCACTGACCATGTCATGAATGATGTAATATGTGACATCATTAGCAGTGGATTGCGGGTCCGCGATATATAGTTAGTGCAACTAACTATATATGGAATTTCAATGGTTTTGTGCAAATAAAATAAGGTTTTTTAAATGCTAATCCCTAACTATATATGGTCTATAACCTATGGTTTTTTCAGTGAATTTTCAAGGTTTTGTAAATGCAAATTCCTAACTATATATGGTCTATAACCTATGGTTTTTTCTGTGAATTTCATTGGTTTTTTAAAAGCTAATATCTATAGCTGTAAAATATATTCTTTATTAAGTGACGTATCACGTAGCCCGTGAGACGCCTCATGATGCATCGCATAACCGTGACGTATTGTCTCTGCAGCGCAAACCAAACCCAAAACGTAAGCGCGCCAAAACACGCTTAAAGATATATATATATATTTTTAACCTTAATTAGACAAAATCCACACGTGCACATATCACAAACGTTCAAAAAACACAATATGTCGGACTCCCGTTACGCTGCCGGTTAGCTGCCCGGTTAACGTACCAGGAAGCACCTTTACCGCGAAAAATCGCTTTTTTTTTTCACCCCCCAGGGAACTTTAATAGCCCCCTCATCAATCCTAGGGGTTCAGGAGGGGTCTGCCTTACCCCTTTCATTCATTTACACCTTTTTTTTATTCCACCTCTTGTCTCTCGATCCCACAGAGAGACAAGATGGCGGCCGCTCCAGACTGTTTACAATGATAACAGCCAATCAGCTTCTCCTCAGACTCCCGTTACACTGCCGGTTAGCTGCCCGGTTCGCGTACCATGACGCGTCTCTACGGCGAAAAAAATCTGATTTTTTTTTTTTGGGCCCAGCGTGGCTCTATAATATCCCCTCATCAATCCTAGGGGGTCAGAAGGGGTCTACCTTGCCCCTTTCCTTCATTTCCCCCTTTGTTTTGGCCTCTTCTTGTCTCTCGATCCTACCGAGAGACAAGATGGCGGCCGCTCCGAACTGTTTACAATGTTGACAGCCAATCAGCTACTCGTCAGACTCCCGTTACACTGCCGGTTAGCTTCCCGGTTAGCTGCCGGTTCGCGTACCAAGACGCGTCTCTACGGCGAAAAAAACGGATTTTTTTTATTTTTTTTTCACCCCCCAGGGAACTTTAATAGCCCCCTCATCAATCCTAGGGGTTCAGGAGGGGTCTGCCTTACCCCTTTCATTCATTTACACCTTTTTTTTATTCCACCTCTTGTCTCTCGATCCCACAGAGAGACAAGATGGCGGCCGCTCCAGACTGTTTACAATGATAACAGCCAATCAGCTTCTCCTCAGACTCCCGTTACACTGCCGGTTAGCTGCCCGGTTCGCGTACCATGACGCGTCTCTACGGCGAAAAAAATCTGAATTTTTTTTTTTGGGCCCAGCGTGGCTCTATAATATCCCCTCATCAATCCTAGGGGGTCAGAAGGGGTCTACCTTGCCCCTTTCCTTCATTTCCCCCTTTGTTTTGGCCTCTTCTTGTCTCTCGATCCTACCGAGAGACAAGATGGCGGCCGCTCCGAACTGTTTACAATGTTGACAGCCAATCAGCTACTCGTCAGACTCCCGTTACACTGCCGGTTAGCTTCCCGGTTAGCTGCCGGTTCGCGTACCAAGACGCGTCTCTACGGCGAAAAAAACGGATTTTTTTTTATTTTTTTTTTCACCCCCCAGGGAACTTTAATAGCCCCCTCATCAATCCTAGGGGTTCAGGAGGGGTCTGCCTTACCCCTTTCATTCATTTACACCTTTTTTTTATTCCACCTCTTGTCTCTCGATCCCACAGAGAGACAAGATGGCGGCCGCTCCAGACTGTTTACAATGATAACAGCCAATCAGCTTCTCCTCAGACTCCCGTTACACTGCCGGTTAGCTGCCCGGTTCGCGTACCATGACGCGTCTCTACGGCGAAAAAAATCTGAATTTTTTTTTTTGGGCCCAGCGTGGCTCTATAATATCCCCTCATCAATCCTAGGGGGTCAGAAGGGGTCTACCTTGCCCCTTTCCTTCATTTCCCCCTTTGTTTTGGCCTCTTCTTGTCTCTCGATCCTACCGAGAGACAAGATGGCGGCCGCTCCGAACTGTTTACAATGTTGACAGCCAATCAGCTACTCGTCAGACTCCCGTTACACTGCCGGTTAGCTTCCCGGTTAGCTGCCGGTTCGCGTACCAAGACGCGTCTCTACGGCGAAAAAAACGGATTTTTTTTTATTTTTTTTTTGGGCCCAGCGTGGCTCTATAATATCCCCTCATCAATCCTAGGGGGTCAGAAGGGGTCTACCTTGCCCCCTTTCCTTCATTTCCTCCTTTGTTTTGGCCTCCTCTTGTCTCTCGATCCTACCGAGAGACAAGATGGCGGCCGCACCGGACTGTTTAGAATGTTGACAGACACCGGAGAGCCAATCAGCTTTGCTTCGCAAAGTTCCGATAAGCGAAAAGTACGCGAACCGGATCGCTGCCCGGAGCGCTGTTACAGATATATATCTTGATTTAAACGTTAATTTCTCAAAATCCACTGAAGCACATATATTGAGACCTAGCAAAGGCACATCGGGCTAACAGTCCCTACAATTTTGCCAAGTTTCGTGCAAATCCATTCAGCCGTTCGAGCTAAAAGTGAGTCCAACCGCCCTATGGAAAACTCAATGTTAAAAACGCGTTTTGGGACCCCCCTTTTTTCTCAGCCCCCCCTTGACGAAACCCCCCCAAATTTCCAGGAGCTGCTCAGAAACAAAATGTGCCATTTTCCTGAAAATTTCAGCCGATTCCGTCCACAAACGCCAAAGTTATTAGACATAGAATTTTCAGAAATCCCATAGGGAAAAAATCCTAACTATATATATATATATATATTACCTACTGGCGGTCGCCAGTAGGTATATATAGTTAGGATTTTTCCCTATGGGATTTCTGAAAATTCTATGCCTAATAACTTTTGCGTTTGTGGACGGAATTGGCTGAAATTTTCAGGAAAATGGCACATTTTGTTTCTGAGCAGCCCTTGAAAATTTGGGGGGGTTTTGTGGAGGGGGGGCCGAGAAAAAAGGGGGGTCCCAAAACGCCTTTTTCCCATGTTAATTTCCATAGGGCGGTTGGACTCACTTTTAGCCCGAACGGCTGAATGGATTTTCACGAAACTTGGCAAAATTGTAGGGACTGTTAGCCCGATGTGCCTTTGCTAGGTCTCAATATATGTGCTTCAGTGGATTTTGAGAAATTAACGTTTAAATCAAGATATATATCTGTAACAGCGCTCCGGGCAGCGATCCGGTTAGCGAACCTTTCGCGTATCGGAACTTTGCGATGCGAAGCTGATTGGCCCTCCGGTGTCTGTCAACATTCTAAACAGTCCGGAGCGGCCGCCATCTTGTCTCTCGGTAGGATCGAGAGACAAGAGGAGGCCAAAACAAAGGGGGAAATTACCATAAGGGGGCATAGTAGATCCTCGTTGACCCCCTAGGTTTTATGTGGAGGTTTTAAAAGGGCCTAGGAGGGTCCAAAAAAAAAAAAAAAATTTTTTTTTTGCGTGGTAAGCGCCAAGTTCGCGAACCGGAAAGCGTTCTGGCCAGCGAACTTTATGGATAAAAGAATGAAAGACTTTTCTAATACTGTATGTTAATTGTTTGTTGTTTTTCTTGTTTTTTTTTGTTTTCTTTTTTTAAAGTGTTTTTTTTATTTTGATTCTTTTTCATAATTTATTAAACTTTCTAACATTTCAGTGTCTGAAATGTCATTATTTTCTTGAAATATTGTTTGCAATCTGTGAGGTTGCAAAATGTCCTCATTTGCAAGGAGGACATCTACTGCTTGGACACATTGCAGCAGTTCATTATCCAAGCTTTCATCCATAAATTCCATGTCAATTTGTTCAATTAATTCCTGGCTGCTCTCTTGCAGGTCCATCTCAAAAGAAACTTGCTGCTCGCCTTCCATTTTGCCTGAAATTTGGATTAAAAAAATATATATTAGTAGAGATAGGGCACTGTTGGGATTAATTTTAGATAGGCAGTTTTTATCAGTGAATTTATCTTTTGGCAGTGTATAGTATGAGAGTGGAAATAGGACTATAAAAAAGTGTATGTGATTTAACCAAGACAAGCCTTACTCTATTCATAACTATAACAGAGAAGTCTATCTAAATACATTACTACTACAGAGGGATAGTGTATATCTAGCAGAAAAAGTCTACTATATTAAGTTATAGTGCACAATATATTAAATTATAACTTACCTTCACAAAGAAGTTGAAGTTTTTTGAAGCTATTGAAATAGGAGGTACAACAAGAAGTAGTAGTCAAAATGGCTGTGTTTCCTTCTCTCCTTTTATATATATACAGGTATATAACCAATCAAATGTCAGGTAATAAAAGTAGAAAATGAAAGTAACATTTTCATTGGTTGTCAATTCCAACAATTCAGATGTGTTTTGTGAAGTAATTTACCTCACGGTACTTGGAGAGGTCTACAGGCTAAATGGCTAAATGAAATTTCAATGAAATTTGTGAGAATGGAAGGGATTGTTATGTAGTATGAGCTAATCTATATTTGGTGAGAGTGTCTCTAGTCGTTTTTCTGTAAATTACTTTCCCACCTTTTTTTAGGACCGCTTTCCGGAAAGCGGCCCGGTTAGCGAACCTTAAGCGTCACGGGAGTCCACCATTTTGTGTTTCGGTCGCATTAAGATACAAGATGGAGGGCAAATAATGTTTAGAATGGGTAGAAGGGGTCATGGTAGACTTATCTTGACCCCCTAGGTTTTCTGAGCGTGGCTGAGGAGGCTTATATGTGCGGAAAAAAAACATTTTTTAAAAAAATCCGCGAGGTTAGCTTTCGGTTAGCGAACCGGGTAGCGCTCCGGGGAGCGAATTTTGTGGAAAATTAGTGAAAAAAGTTAGAGAAAAATAATAATTGTGAGTGATCAGATGTAGGGTAGCTCTGAGAAGAGCTTTTGGGTTTATGGTACATTTAGGTACTTATAAGTAGGTACCAATGCACAGTCTTAAATTCAGAATGAAAATTCTGTTGCCCTCATCTGAGAAGTGAACTCCATCTCCTCTGTAGATATCTTGCATGTAGTAATGCAAGTTATTGTTGTACAGAGAGCCCATTCCATGGTCTCTCATGTAAGCTGAAACAGATTTGTTTACATGCTTCCTCGCTTTCTCAATTTGTGGACAAAATTGGTTGGACCACCTCCATTTCTGTCTTTGGCATATATTGGAATATACCAAGGCAGTTTGAGGAAAAAGTGCCATTAATTGCTCAAAGGTGTCCTTTAAAAGCATTTCCAGACCTACCCCTGTCAAAGTGCCCAAATCATTACCTCCACAGTGCACTATTAACAGGTCAGGTTTTGGCAAATGCATAAAGGTTTTCACCAATGGTATCAATTGGTGACATTTTAATCCTCTTTGGCCCAACCACTTAATTTCCACATCTTGTAAATTGAGGTTAGGTAAATTTCTGCTCTCAGCATACCTTTGAGCCCAGTGGATGTAACTATGTCCAACAATCCAGACCTTAAACATGGTGGGAGAAGGTTGTTCTGCAGTCAGATGAAGTGTGGTAATGAAAGGGCAGTTGAAACAGTAGGAGTTTCTAAAGAAAAAAAACTGTGGATTTACAATGCTAATGATTCATTAGCAGTGATTGGTGCATTTCCATTTCTGAAAACAGAAAGTTAGGGTGCATGGATGCGTTCTTTGAAACATGTAATTTGAATGGTCAAGGAAGAAACATTTAATGAAAGATTGCTCTGGATACGCAGGTGCACTGAGAGTTCAGAGTTCAATTGAAACATTGTTGTGTGAATTTGCAAACATGAGAGGTCTTCCAGGAGGTGGTTGCTATGGAAACAAGGCAGAGAGGGCAGAGGGGGGAAGGGTTTTGATTTGAAAAAAGTGAGGGAAGAGGTATGATTGGCTAATATGAGAGATATGTGAAATGAATATCTGTATTTCTGTGCTTTCAATAGCTGCAGCCTTTGGAGTGCATCCTTTTTCTTCTGCTGAAGACAATTTGGTGTATTTCTGAGACTGTTTTCAAAACTCAAAAAATATTTGCTAAGGTGAGAAAAGATTTATTTAATTTAGATAGAGAATAGTATGATTTAAGGAGAAAATGATGAAGAAAGCTGTGTTTTTAAAATGTGGTTTTGTCTCTAGTGATATACTAATAGAATTAGTTTCATAGAGAAATTGTAATTGCATATTTGGTGTAACATTCTGGCATGCAGTAACACAAGTTATTGTGGTACATGGAGCCCATTCCATGGTCTGTTATGTAAGCTGAAACAGATATGTTGTTTTTAAAAACGATTTAAGAAATCAATTACATTTCTGGATATGTACTGCTAGAGCTTCATAGGTTGTTTTGAGCCATATTTATAAGGTATTTGAGTGTCTAAGATGTTATGTTTTCCTTTTAAAATGTAAAGTGTTCCTCATGGGGCAAGTGTCTTGTAAATACGCTCCCACTTGTGCTTGGCAAATTTAGATTTTGATTATGGGAGTTACCTAGCCATGTTAATAGTGTCCCAAAAATGGTGCTAGGGCATTCCAGAAAACACTTTCATGTGTCTCAAGGACATTTTTAGTCATTTCTTCATGAATGCAGGTATACAATTGATTTATATGCTGTGTTTAAAAACGAATTTTGAAATCAATTAAATTTCAGGATATGTACTGTTAGAGCTTCATAGGTTGTTTGGGGTCATATTTAGAAGGCATTTTAGTGTCTTTGATGTTATTTTTCCCTTTTTAAATGGAAAGCGTTCCTCATGGGGCCCTGAGCAGTTCTTAGCCATGTTATTTAATAGGAAGTGGATAACATGGCTAAGAGCATTTGCTGGAAAATGCATGAATATCGCTGACTTTTCTGCGATATTCATGCATTGCGGCCTTTTTTTTTCGCATTTGCGAGCAGTTCTTAGCCATGTTATCCAATGGGAGGTGGATAACATGGCTAAGAGCATTTGCTGGATAATGCATGAATATCGTTGACTTTTCAGCGATATTCATGCATTGCGGCTGTTTTTAATCGCATTTGTGATAAACAATTACATTTCTTGATATGTACTTTTAGAGCTTCATAGGTTGTTTGGGGTCATATTTAGAAGGCATTTTAGTGTCTTTGATGTTATGTTTACCTTTTTAAATGGAAAGCATTCCTCTTGGGGCAAGTGTCTTGTAAATACGCTCCCACTTGCGCTTGGCAAATTTAGATTTTGATTATGGGAGTTACCTAGCCATGTTAATAGTGTCCCAAAAATTGGGTTAGGGCATTCCAGAAAACACTTTCATGTGTCTCAAGGACATTTTTAGTCATTTCTTCATGAATGCAGGTATACAATTGATTTATATGCTGTGTTTAAAAACGAATTTTGAAATCAATTAAATTTCAGGATATGTACTGTTAGAGCTTCATAGGTTGTTTGGGGTCATATTTAGAAGGCATTTTAGTGTCTTTGATGTTATTTTTCCCTTTTTAAATGGAAAGCGTTCCTCATGGGGCCCTGAGCAGTTCTTAGCCATGTTATTTAATAGGAAGTGGATAACATGGCTAAGAGCATTTGCTGGAAAATGCATGAATATCGCTGACTTTTCTGCGATATTCATGCATTGCGGCCGTTTTTTTTCGCATTTGCGAGCAGTTCTTAGCCATGTTATCCAATGGGAGGTGGATAACATGGCTAAGAGCATTTGCTGGATAATGCATGAATATCGTTGACTTTTCAGCGATATTCATGCATTGCGGCTGTTTTTAATCGCATTTGTGATAAACAATTACATTTCTTGATATGTACTTTTAGAGCTTCATAGGTTGTTTGGGGTCATATTTAGAAGGCATTTTAGTGTCTTTGATGTTATGTTTACCTTTTTAAATGGAAAGCGTTCCTCTTGGGGCAAGTGTCTTGTAAATACGCTCCCACTTGCGCTTGGCAAATTTAGATTTTGATTATGGGAGTTACCTAGCCATGTTAATAGTGTTTCAAAAATGGTGCTAGGGCATTCCAGAAAACACTTTCATGTGTCTCAAGGACATTTTTAGTCATTTCTTCATGAATGCAGGTATACAATTGATTTATATGCTGTGTTTAAAAACGAATTTTGAAATCAATTAAATTTCAGGATATGTACTGTTAGAGCTTCATAGGTTGTTTGGGGTCATATTTAGAAGGCATTTTAGTGTCTTTGATGTTATTTTTCCCTTTTTAAATGGAAAGCGTTCCTCATGGGGCCCTGAGCAGTTCTTAGCCATGTTATTTAATAGGAAGTGGATAATATGGCTAAGAGCATTTGCTGGAAAATGCATGAATATCGCTGATTTTTCAGCGATATTCATGCATTGCGGCCGTTTTTTTTCACATTTGCAAGCACTTCTTAGCCATGTTATCCAATGGGAGGTGGATAACATGGCTAAGAGCATTTGCTTCAAAGGTTGTTTGGGGTTATACACCATTTTTGGGAAATTATCAACATGCCTATCTAACTTCCATAATCAAAATCTAAATTTGCCAACCGCAGGTGGGAGCGTATTTACAATAAATTTGCACCATGAAGAACGTAAAATAGCATACTAGACACTCAAATGCCTTATAAATATGACCCAAAACATCTTATGAAGCACTAGTAGTGCATATTTCCAGAAATGTATTGGTTTTCATTTAATGATTTACTTCATTGGTAGGCCTTCACATGTTTTTTTACCTTGTTTTTTTTCAGTGAAAATGTTATCTGCAACCATGTGTTGGCCTCACCTCAAATAAACAAAACAGGTGATGGACTGAATGTGGATCAATGACACACATTCACCCCAGTCTAAAGATCTGGGCCTAAACAAATCTTTCGATAGGCTACATCTTATCGTCATCCTGAATTAATGATTTAAAATATTAGGGAGTGATTTATGAGTGTTGTATGCCTGTTTTGTACCATTGAGTGTCATTTTTGTGATGCAGTGCTGGTGGAAAACATTTGCTATGTTAAATAATTAGTAGGGCATTAAGTTTTAGATGACTGTTATTTATTTACTGTTTGGTAATAGTGGTTAATAACATTTTATATTATATTTTTCCACAGATTCAACTGCAGATTCTTTCATAGTTTGGAAAATGCCTACAAAAAACAGAATGAGAAAGGCGAGAAAACGTCAAAGACAGCAGGATGATGTTTTATTGCAGCAGTCCTCTTCCCCAAATACTTGTCAAAACAGCAAGAAAGGTCCGGGTAGGAGCACGAAATCATTCTTAAGAAATATTTGTAGTAAAAAAAGTTTTGCTCAAAAAAATGTTTCAGTTCACAAAAAGAAAAGTAATTTAAATGGAAAGGAGAGACCCATCACAAATGTTACTGGTAGAGGAAGAGATAACTCTGTGCATGATAGTAGAAAGAAACAACAGTTTAGGGACATTTGAAATTGAATGTTCCGTAATAGGATATTAGTTAATTTATTGAAAAATATTAAAAAGAAAGGCCAACAGAAAGCGGCATTTTATAAGAAGAAGAAAAATGTAGAGAAAATTATTGATCATGCTTTTGAAATTAAGCGAAAGTTGTTTATTTTGGTAATCAATAGAATTAGGAAACTAAGCAAGGTAATTTCTGATTTCAAAACAAAAAGTAGATGGAAGAGAATAGTAAATCGTACTAACTTTTGTGAAGTTTTTTCCGGAGAATGGATGCATAGTTCAAGTTCTGAGGCATTTTTTAATGAGGAGACTTATTTTCAGGATAATGATTTGGTGCATGCAGTTGACATCAGTGGTCGAGCTTATGAAGTGAAGGATGGTTGTCCAGTTGAAAAAGAACAACTTGTGACAACAGAGACAGAAGAGGCGCTAAGTGATGAGGTTTTAGGAAGACGTCCTAAGGGTCCTGTGTACATTTGGAAGTGTAGTTCTATTTGCAGTGTGCGACAGGTTTCCATCAATTTGCTTTGTGATTTTATACGGACATTTAATAAGAAAAGTTTGAAGCAGAAAATGAAGTTGTTGCAAGATTTAGATCCTTGCAGAGTGAGACAAATGACAGGTTTGCGTGGTCATTCACTGGCTTGTCTTTCCAGGAGAGTATGCCAGAGTGTTTTTCATCATTTCAGGATGCTAGCAGTGCATCATAATAAAGTGAGAAAATGAGTGAGAATGTTGTATTATGCTAAGAGTCCAGCAATTATGCTTAAACAATTATGTGCTGCTCTTTTGCATGGTTCTGAAATAGATGTGAAGAATATTTGTGAAGAAATTGAGTTTTGTTACTTTGGTAGTAAAGATGAGAATGTTCAAATTGACCCTGAAGTAGAGGGTAATGTGGAAGATAATGTACAGGTTTCCAGTACAGATAATTTTGAGAAGGAAATTGCCACGTTTCAGATGAAATCAAGGGAGAGGCCTAATTTCACTTGTGTATGTTGTCGACGCACTTATTATAAGAATCAGACTAAGGTAGTGGATTTATATGCAAAAAGTGAAAGGGAAAATAATAGTGAATGGAAGGATTTTGCCACATACTTGATGGTAGAAAATTATTTTGATTTGGGATCGGATCAACGTGTGTGTACTTATTGTTGTAATAAATTAAACCAAAACCAGATGCCTGCTAGGGCAGTTCATAATAATCTGGAATTGGTTGAGATTCCTTCTGAATTGAAGGATTTAAATACTTATGAATCTATTTTGATTCAAAGTATCCATCCCTTTCAGGCTATTGTAAGAATGGAGCCAAAGACAGGGAAGTTGCCTCCAGCAGATTTACAGAGAGGATTAAAGGGAAGAGTTGTTTATTTGCCTCTAGATTTGAACAAAAACATTAACACAATTGGAATAGAAAAAGTGGAAGAGGAACCTCTGGTTATCTTGGTTAATGGGGTTCCGACAAAGAATAAGAAAATATGGCAAGATTTAGTGGATGTTAGGAAAGTCAAAAAGGCAACAGTGTATTTGAAGAAAAATAATAAGTACTATAAGAATGTATATGTTGCAGAAGAGGAAGTAAGTGATGAAGAGGATAGCGATTTGTGTGCTGGCCAAATTGAGAAAGTAGAGGCCTCTAAAAGTGAAGAAATATATGAACATTATAGTGTTCATCCTTTGCATTCCAAGGAAGTCATGGGGAATGCTATTGAGTTGTTTCAAATGAAACAAGCCAAAGGGAGTCCCATTAGTGTTTGGGAGGAAAGTTTGGAAGCTCGGTGTTTCCCACAGCTATTTCCCACAGGTCAAGGAGGAAGATATGATGAGCGACCTCATCAAATTCCTGCGTCTGAATACCGGACTTTACGATTGTATGCAGAAGATCCTAGGTTTCGGCAATGCATTCCCTATTTGTTTCATCTCCTGTTTGAAAGCGATCTGTCTGGACTGTCATATGCAGTGAACCACATCTTAAAAAGTGGTATACAGATGCGAAACATCTCGGCAAGTGACTTTATGCATAAAGTCAATGTCCAAGACAGTATTTTGGATTCTCACTTAATTAATCTCATGGCGTGTCAGCGTGGTACTAATGAGTACTGGTACCGTCGTCATGGTGATTTAAAATGTATGCTGAGGAACTTAGGAACTCCAACATGGTTCCTCACTCTGAGCTGTGCCGAGTATGGCTGGGAAGACTTACTTGAATTTCTACGAGAGGCAAATGGAAATATTGAAAACATTGAATTCAAGACACCTGGAGAACTGTGTTCTTTGGATCCAGTGAATGTATGCAGGTACTTCAATCATAGATTTGAAGCTATGATGTCTTTCATCACAAATAAAAAGAATCCACCTCTTGGAGAGGTGTTGGATTTCTTCTGGAGAAAGGAGTACCAAGCAAGAGGTGCCCCTCATATACATATGTTGTTGTGGATCAAGGATGCACCTAAATTTGGAACAGATCCGGATGACTTAGTGATGAATTTCATCGAACAGTATTCTACGTGTGCTGTTCCAAACGCAACGGAGAAGAAAAGTCTAAGAGAACAAGTTCTACGTTTCCAAAGCCATCGTTGTGGAAAGTACTGTCGTCGTAAATTCAGAAACAAGGACAAGTTCTACACCAAATGTCGTTTCAACTTTCCACGACCGGTGATTTCTAAAGGAAGAGTGAACAGTTTGAACTCTTCGCTGCGACATAATGTGACGAGGAAATCACCCAAGAATACATACAATTTGAAAAGGAACGAAGAGTCCAAGTACATCAATGACTACAACCCAGTGATTTTGTCCATGTGGAATGCTAACATGGATATACAGTTTGTGGCTGACAACTGTATGGCTGTGGCTCGGTATGTGACATCTTACATCACCAAAAAAGAAAAGACCGAACTGAAGGATATGTGGGAGGACATTTCCCATGAAAAGAGCCTCAGCAAGAAGTTGTACAGTTTCAGTCTGAAGATGTTGTCGCATCGAGAAATCGGAGCTTACGAATGTTCTGATCGATTGTCTTCAGCAAGTCTCTATGCCAAATCCAGGAGTCTCGTTTGGGCGAGTCTTGGTCTTGCTGCAACGCGAAATCGAGTTCTAAAACCTGTCCGGGAAATTGAGTATTTGGCAGAAAAGGAACCAAACAGTACCGACATTTTGAAGACCAACATGTTGGATACATATTATCCAAATCGAAGCAGTCACCTTGAGAATGTTTGTCTATATGAGGTTCTCCAAAATTATATATTCAAGAGGAACATCAAAGAAGATATTGAGAAAGGAGTGTTTGCTGTAATTGGAAGTGAGGGATGCCTGGTCAAGCAAAGAAAATGCCAATTAGTAAACCATCGAAAATTGAGTGGTGAATCTCCAGAAAAAAAGGAGTTTTTTTATTTAGCACTTTTGCAACTTTTCAAGCCTTGGCGTGCAGAAGAGGAACTGCTTGGAGATTTCCTCTGTTACGAAGACTCTTTCAATGCAGCCAAGGAGTCCATAGAATGTCCTGCTTTTTCTAAATATCAAGAAATGCTAACTTTGGAAATTGAGCAGGAAGCAACGATTGCAGCCGAGATTGCCAGAGACAGTTCTCAGGACAGTCAGAGTTCTGTTTCATTGAGTCAAGATCCACTTGGAGGACCTATTATCGAAAATGAAGCTGCCACTGCTATGAATGAAGTAGAAAGAGCCATGGCACATGCTCAGGAGGATTCAGTTAACTTAGAAGACTTGGAAAAACAACTCAACGTTGAGCAGAGGAAAATATATGATGAAGTTACCACGGAAATTGAGCACGGATTAAGTCATGAGAAGAACAAGTGCTCATGTACAACGTTGAAGCCTGTCCGACTGTACGTGAGTGGAGAAGCGGGAACTGGAAAAAGTTTCCTCATTAAAGCAATCTCTTGTTATTTGCAGGAAAGGAGTGAGTCATCGCTGTCTCGTGTTGTCACCGCTCCTACTGGACTGGCAGCACATAACATTAAAGGTATTACTTTGCATCGTCTACTGATGCTGCCGGTGGAGCATGACAACAAATTACAATACAACAAGTTATCTGGAGATGCTTGCTGTGAAGTTTCAAGAGTCTTGAGGAAAATGAAACTACTTATCATTGACGAAGTAAGCATGGTTTCCAATGTCATGCTTGCCTTTGTGCATTTGAGAATGCAAGAAGTACTTAAAACTGAATATGATGTGTTATTTGGTGGGAAACACATCATTGTTTTCGGAGATCTTCTGCAGCTGACACCAGTAAAAGGTCAACCTGTGTTCAAAATACTCACGCATGAAGATACCAGGAAGTGCCTAGGGAGCATTGGCAACGTCAATATATGGTTAAACTTCAATTATGCAGAACTGCATCAAAATATGCGTCAGGCAAAGGATGAAGATTACAAGAATATTCTACAAGATATTAGAATTGGAAAAGTGACTGAGCATGGGAAAGAAGCTTTAAATGCACGATTACTGTCAAATTTATATCCCAAACAAGAGATTGTGCCTGAGAATATTTTTCAGAAAATTACTGAGAAGAAATCCGGGATATGTCTCATGCCAACTCTTGCAGAATGTGCCATCTTCAACAACAAAATGTTGAATTTAGAAAAGCAAGAGATTGTGAAACTTGAAGCTATCGACAAATTAGAGCATATGGGATCAACAATTATTTTGTCAGACAATTTGAAATCAAAATTGGATTCATTAGAGAAGACTATATCTAAAACAGCGGGTTTTGAAAAGACTTTGAATGTGTGTTTAAATTGCCGAATCATTTTGAGAAGGAATTTACATGTAGAAAGAGGTCTGGTAAATGGATCAATGGGTAATGTTGTTGATTTTGAGAAATACAGAAATAGAGATGGAATAGAATTTTTAAGAATTAAATTTGATGGCATTGAGGAAGTACAGCAAATTGGTCGTTGTTCTGCTAGGTTTTTGCTTGTTAAAGACTTATATGTTCGCCGTAAACAGTTTCCTGTTTGCTTGGCATATGCAGTGACAATCCATAAATCGCAAGGTTTAAGTGTAGACTGTGCATTGGTGAATATTGGCAGTTCTGTGTTCAAGGAGGGTATGGCATATGTGGCATTGTCACGAGTTAGAACTTTATCGGGATTGTACTTAATTGACTGTGATGTCACAAACATTTGTGCGGATCTAGATTGTGTTAAGGAATACAATAGGTTAAGAAGAGAGTATGCGCCACATTTGCCTCAATATCCTTTGTTTGAGAAACGTGTGGTAGGCCGCAAACGTAGAAATAGCAGTAATAGTAGGGAGGTTGTTGCAAAAAGACTAAAAGTCAATGAACCGAAAATTGTTAGCAGAAAGAAAGTGGATTCTGTTGAAGATGTTGTCGGTTTTCAATTTGAAAACAGTTCTGGTGTCAACTGCTATGCAAATGTAGTGGTTAATGTTCTCTTTTCACTAGAGAGTTTAAAAGAACAGATTCTGTTGAATTCAGAACAAATTTTATGCTGTTTGTTGAATTCTGTTTTCAAGAAATGTAGCACTGATCGAACAAAAGTAGAAAGTGTGTCTGAAGTTCGTTATCTGTTAGATGAATGTTCAGGTCAAACAGACTTCTCTGAAAATAATCAGCAAGATTGTCAGGAGTTTTTAATGTATATGCTTGATATATTGCAAGATGAGGGTGTAGATGTAGATCAACTGTTTGGGCTTTCTTATCAATGGCAGCATGACTGCGAGAATTGTAGGGTATCAAGTACTACTAGTGTAGACTCAGAAAGATTTATATATTTAACTTTGCCAGACAGTAAATCAGTCTCCTTTAATAAGCTAGTAAATGCAGCGGATCACAACATGGAGTGTAGCCAATGTAAATCTGAAATGATGTCAACATTACTTATACGTAGATATGGACAGTATGTCATTTTAATGATGCAACGATGTAGGCCTGATGGATCAAAATTGTCAACTTTAATAAAAAAATTTGTGGCTTCTCAGCTTTCAATATCAGGAAGGACTTTTGTAACTGTAGCAATTATCTATCACGATGGTCCTTCAACAACTTCAGGACATTATACAGCTTATTTAAAGTCTCGAAACGGCTGGTCATTCTGCAATGATTCCGTTGTAAGTTTAAAAAAAAAATTGCCGTTTGACCTTAAAAATTCTTACCTGGTGTTTTTAAAACCAAAATTTTAAAGAAAGAATCTCGAGATTTCCTGTGAAGAATTGGAAAAGGTTCATCAAGTTGAGGGAATGTAAGTCTGCAATGCTGTCTAGATTATTGGTCCAAAACTTTTAATTATAATGTTATTTTGTAAAATCCGACTATATAAACCTGATGCAAGTAAGTCTGCTTCATAGTAAGCAGTATCAGTGTCATAGGAAAAGGAGAACATGAGTGACAAAGAAGGGTAAGATATTAGTAGTCCAGGATTGTGAAAATTATCTTAAATGTTTTCTTTTTGAAAGTTGCGAATATAGAAAATGACGGGATTTGATTGGAAGAATTACAAGACTTGTGAATAGCTGCAACATGATTTGGCCAAGTGGAAACATGTGGTAGAATGTGAGAAGTCTTTTCTTGTATGTAGCATATTTTTCGAATCGTTGGAGGTTTTCTTTCAGAAAGTGGCGGGCTGACAATATTTATAGCACAACACAGTGGACGCTGTTCATAGGACATCCTTCGACGTCATTGAAAGTAAGTTAATTTTAAGGAGTTTTGAATTCAGATTTCTTATGTTGAATGGGTTTTTTAAACACAATCATTTTGATTGTGTTTTTTTTTCCCCGCTGTTACATGATGAATACCTTCAAGTCACTGATTTAAGTGAAATTTGATACATTCTGAGAACAGCAAAAATAAACCATTTAACATGTATAATTAATGTTTTGCTTTTTGTACTTATGATATACATTTAGAAATGTGAAGTAGATATGGAGAAACTGAGTCTTCTGTAAGTGTCAATTTTAATGCTTACAGTGCTGTACTTCTGGGTACTGTTTTTTAAAAAAAAAAATGAATAGGCCTCACCTCAAAGAAAGCTCTTGAAAGCACACATCTTATTTGCATCCTGAAACAATCATTTAAAATGTTAGACACAATTTTATGATGGCTTTACATCTTTTTTGCGCTGCAATTGCATCACTATTGTGAGACATTAGCAGTGCAAAAAAAGCACCATGTTCCAAAATAGGCCTCAGTTCATCAACATCAAGATACAGTTTCTTTAAAATATATATCTTTAGGATTGTGTAGGGGACGTAGAGAAGCAGAGACTTCTGTAAATGTCCAAGTTGTTGAAAAACTGTTTGTTCTTGAACCTTTTCCCTTGTCTTTTCTAATTTTTAAATACATGTTTTAATATTTTTGGAAATGTTTGTTCTCTGTTTTACAGATTGAAAGTATGAAAAAATATTTTAAAAAGGTAACAAGAATTATAAGGTAAATGTTTTCTACTCTTTTTACCCGCAATGCACTGCTGATGATGTCACTGACACTATCTCTCATTTACTCTCTATAGCTGTCTTTCTTTTTACATTATTCTCTGTTTACTTCCCTTATACTAACTCTTCTTTTTTAAAAAAAAATATTTTTTTGGTTCGCTTCCAGTTCGCAAACCGGTCAGCGAACTTGAAGCGAACCAAAAGAAATAGAGCTTGCCAGAGTGATAAACATTCTAGCAATTTTATTTGAAAGGGGGGGTAGTTCTGAAAAGAACTTTTTTTTTTGTTTTTGTTGTTTTATTTTATTTATTTTTTTTCTGAACATTTTTTGATTTTTTTGTATTTTTAGAACAGTTTTATGTTTTTTTTGTGTTTTTTATGGAGGGGAAACAACAAAAAAACAGGCATTGAAAAGGGCTCAACAGGAGCAAAAAAAAAATTACTTCTTGGGTGCATTAGGGCACTTATGGTTTTCGAACACCATATTAATCAAGTTGACGCTCATGTTCCCATACGACAGCATAGCACCACAATATATACACGTAAACCTCATATGTTTAAAATTTGGCTGAATGTTTGGCACAGTTTCCTGTGCCTCTCTTCCAGTCAAAGACATTGTTGAGGTAGATCTGGCCACAGGAGTTGTCGGGGGATTGTCTTGTAGGTCCCTTAACTCAGCCCGGCTGTAGTTTAAGGGATGCCACCTGGTCATATGTCGATGCATAGTATAGTTGCCCATACTATATTTTTTCTCTGTGCCTCTAGACAATCTGTAATCACAGATGAGGCAGGTGGCATATTTAGCATTCACCTTCTTCTCCCCTGGAGGGATGGAAAAAAACTGCCAGATGAAACTTGTTTTTCTCTTAGAAACATGGGGCAACTCCGGGATAAATTGTGATTGATCTCTTTCCTCTTCTTCTTCTTCCTCCTCTTCCTCCTCTCTGTTCGAGGTAAATTGACTTGGTGGTCCTCTCTTCTTATGAGGAGGTGGAGGTGGTGGTGGGGGTGCACCAGCTGCAGCAAGTATGGAAGCCATTGCTGAACTCTAGGAAAATGGTCTTTCTCTCACCAAGATGAAAGTCAGAGTGAGGAAAGAAGGAGGGGTTTACATGATTTGGGAAAAGCAAAAGTTCTGAACCAATGAAAAGTGTTATTTTTAGGTCACATGAACTAGTCATACATCATTTGGAAACCAAAAGTGAAATGAACCAATGAAAAGTTTGATAAACAAGTCACATGACCTGTTCCGCTTACGTTACGCGGTGCGCGCCGCGTCTCGGATCGCTTCCGGTTCGCGGTCCGGAGCACTTCCGGGAGCGCTAACGCAGCGCGTCATTAGACGCATTACGCGACAACGTGATACGTCGCGCTTCCGCGACGCGTCACAGTTCCGCTAACGTAACGTTGACCGGTTCGCGGACTAGGTCGCGGCATCAAGATGAGCTAACGGAAAGCTTCCCGGTTCGCGAACTAGAAGCGAAGAAAAAAAATATTAAAAAAAAAATTATTAATAAACATCTAAAATATATTTTAAGATTTAAAGAAGAATACATTTTACAGCTACAGATGTTAGCTTTTAAAAAACCAATGAAATTCACAGAAAAAACCATAGGTTATAGACCATATATAGTTAGGAATTTGCATTTACAAAACCTTGAAAATTCACTGAAAAAACCATAGGTTATAGACCATATATAGTTAGGGATTTGCATTTACAAAACCTTATTTTACTCGCATAAAACCATTGAAATTCCATATATAGTTAGTTGCGCTAACTATATATCGCGCACCCGCAATCCACTGCTGATGATGTCACATATTACATCATTCATGACATGGTCAGTGACATCACTGATGACATCACTGATGACATCTCAAATTACATCACTGATGACATCTCATTTGACATTACTGATCACATCACTGATGATATCATTCATGTGATAATACAATGAACCTCTTCAGACTCTAATATAACCTTAGATACAATCAGTGTAAACAGACACTCACAGACTGTCACTCATCCATGGAGTTACTCACACACCTAGTCAGTCATGCAAAGAATCAATCACACCTCCATTTCCTCAACTATACAGTTATACAAACTTTACTTATTCAAACATATACTAACACATATTTACTCTATTATACAATCCCTGATACAAGTTCACAATGATCCATACAGCCACTCACACATTCACTGGCTCTTATGCACAGTTATTTATATATGTCAACTCTCACATGTACTGTGTTTTACATATGTACTTACTTTGACATGTAGCACTGAGATATCCATTCACTCACCAATACACTCATGCACACAGTCAACCGCCCATACAGCTGTTTCCACATGCACTTTTGAAACCATACATCTAGTGAATCAACTGCTCACACATCTATGCACAGAGTCATACACCTCCCAGCCACCCCCACACACACTCAGTCTCCCATACAAATACTTGGGCAACCAATGAATATCCCATATAGTTACTCATATAGCTACTTATCAACACATGCAGCAGTTTACAGAACAACAGACATAATAATGCACAAATTAAGACAGTTTAGTCACTAACCCATGCACTCAGTGAGACACATTTAATCACTCACTCATACAGTCAGTCATGCACCTACTAAATTCTTCATCCAGACACTTATACATCCACTCATTCTTCAATATGTAAAACATATTTAAACTTTACAGAAACATAGTCACTGGATGTTGTCATCAGTGATGTCATCAGTGATGTCACTGACCATGTCATGAATGATGTAATATGTGACATCATCAGCAGTGGATTGCGGGTGCGCGATATATAGTTAGCGCAACTAACTATATATGGAATTTCAATGGTTTTATGCGAGTAAAATAAGGTTTTGTAAATGCAAATCCCTAACTATATATGGTCTATAACCTATGGTTTTTTCAGTGAATTTTCAAGGTTTTGTAAATGCAAATTCCTAACTATATATGGTCTATAACCTATGGTTTTTTCTGTGAATATTATATATATATAAATTGCCTCTGAAAGGAACCCCCATGGCCTCCGCCACATCTTCTTTTGGGGAAGTAGAGTCTTTGGATATATTCTACACGAAGCCAGAAGCGCAGTGAGGATGGCCCTGCCGTGCAAGTCATCCGGATCAAAACTGGCAACATGCTGCATTGCTGTACTTTACAAACCCGAGGTATCAGGAGATTCGGTGTCCGCTGAAGCTAAGGGGAGGCACAGTGCGGAGCGTGGTATTGTACCTCCGTCAGGACGTTGTGTGCTTACGTGGCTGTCCCTGCCCTACACGTTTCCTTTTGGCCAGGCTGCGGCAGCATAAGGGGACCCAAGGAGGCTGTTTGGGACAATGGTGCACTCTAAGACTCATGTGACCCGAACCTACTGCAGACATCGGAGCCGGTTTGAACATTTACTTACCCCCATACCACCGACCCGGCGGCATGAACATGTTGCTTGCTGGGAGTTGGAGTCTGCCACATGCCTTTGCAGTTACTGACAGGTGAGCTGATTGAGCTTGGGGAGGAGCCCTGTGTCTTCAACTGCATTAAAAGCAAAGCAGGACTAACGGACTAATTGTATTGACTCTTTTGGTATATGGCGCTGAAGAAGGCACTACCACCGAAATGCATTCGCCAAGCCATCTGTGTGCACCTGAGTAATAAATTGTCTCTGAAAGGAACCCCATTGGCCTCCGCTACATCTTCTTTTGGGGAAGTAGAGCCTTTGGATATATATATATATATATATATATATAGATATGTATTTTTTTTTCTGGCAGTTCTGTTTAGTCGTGTGGACTCACCAAGAATGTAACTTTGTTATTTGCCCCGAAGTTTACTGGCAACCCACTTGGGTAGTTATTAGTGTAAGAACTTCCAGTCCCAGAATTCCTAGAGACACTGACTCACCTGAGTTCGATCTTGAATTTAAATAAAAGGGCGTATTCTGGCAGTTCTGTTTTATCGGCATTCTTTGGGGGAGCAGCACAAACCCAGGAAGAAGGGCGGAGGCCCGAAACGCGTCGGTTGCTGTGTGACGCTGGTGTTACCCACAAACCTGCCTTGACCTGATGACGCCAAATGTGGAGTGCGTCTCGCTTGTGGGCATTGTGAACTTCAACATATTCCGGCTGGCCTGGTCGGGAGACACACTGCCGCTCAGCGGGCGGTTCCGCGGCACTGTCAACACAGAGCTGCAGACCAAACTGGTGATAGGCGGAATGGAGGAAGGTCGTGTGGACTCACCAAGAATGTAACTTTGTTATTTGCCCCGAAGTTTGCTGGCAACCCACTTGGGTAGTTAATAGTGTAAGAACTTCCAGTCCCAGAATTCCTAGAGACACTGACTCACCTGAGTTCGATCTTGAATTTAAATAAAAGGGCGTATTCTGGCAGTTCTGTTTTATCGGCATTCTTTGGGGGAGCAGCACAAACCCAGGAAGAAGGGCGGAGGCCTGAAACGCGTCGGTTGCTGTGTGACGCTGGTGTTACCCACAAACCTGCCTTGACCTGATGACGCCAAACGTGGAGTGCGTCTCGCTTGTGGGCATTGTGAACTTCAACATATTCCGGCTGGCCTGGTCGGGAGACGCACCGCCGCTCAGCGGGCGGTTCCGCAGCACTGTCAACACAGAGCTGCAGACCAAACTGGTGATAGGCGGAATGGAGGAAGGTCGTGTGGACTCACCAAGAATGTAACTTTGTTATTTGCCCCGAAGTTTGCTGGCAACCCACTTGGGTAGTTATTAGTGTAAGAACTTCCAGTCCCAGAATTCCTAGAGACACTGACTCACCTGAGTTCGATCTTGAATTTAAATAAAAGGGCGTATTCTGGCAGTTCTGTTTTGTCGGCATTCTTTGGGGGAGCAGCACAAACCCAGGAAGAAGGGCGGAGGCCCAAAACGCGTCGGTTGCTGTGTGACGCTGGTGTTACCCACAAACCTGCCTTGACCTGATGACGCCAAACGTGGAGTGCGTCTCGCTTGTGGACATTGTGAACTTCAATATATATATGTATATATATATATATATTCACTGAAAAAAACATAGGTTTCACACCAGTTATAGTTAGGAATTAGCATTTAAAAAACCTATTAAATTCACTGAAAAAACCATAGGTTTCACACCAGTTATAGTTACCCGGAAATTTTACTGACATAAAACCATTGAAATTCCACGTTATAGTGAGTTGGACTCACTATAACTTGCGCGTGTAATGCACTGCTGATGACATCACATATTACATCACTCATGACATGGTCAGTGACATCACTCATGACATCACTGATGACACCATCCAATGAATGTGTATCTTTCTGAAAAATTAATATTTTTTATATATGTATATGTAAAGGTCGATGGAAGAATAAATGTTTAAATAAATGTTTTTAATGAATGTTTTAAAAAAAAAAATTGATTGGTTAACTGGCTTATTAAGTGTATCTTAGTGAATACATATATTAGCGAGTAATTTTTAAATATTTAAATATATTTATCAGTGTTTCACTTTATGTATAATTGGCTACATGGGTTGGTGAGTAGCTGCATGTGTGTATATGGGTTATTAGATGTTTTTTTAGTATCTTTATAATTGTCTGTTTGATTTGGTGGGGGTGTTACTTAGCACATAGATGCATCAATGACTGACTCACTGTTTGTATGTGTTTTGAAGACAGCATGTGTGCCGGACTGTATGGGTGAATGAGTGTGTATATGTATGTGAATGACTGTCTCACTAGTGTCTTTATCAGTAACTACATATGTTTTAATCTAGTATATGTGAGTATTGATGTATATAAGTGAGTATATGTGAGAGTGAGAGATTGAAAGAGTTCTTGTTTTAATAAGTATGTGTTTCTATAAGTGATTGTTTAAGAGAGTAAGTATGTGTAAGTTTCCTTAGAAGTAAGGTGGTAGTGTGTGTATAGCTGTATATGCAAAAAAATGGATGTTCAATAGTTTATTTGCATGTGTGAGTATGTGTGTGAGCAACTTTTGGAAGACTGTCGGTGTGTTAGCGGATGTAAAGGTGTCTCACTACATATGATAAGTGAGTATATGTATGAATGACTATATAGAACTGTTGGTGAATGAGTGGATGTGTATATAGATGGTGGAATTACTGAATTGGTTGTTGTAACTGGTATAGGTATCTCCACTTTTTTGTAAATGTTAGTTTCTATTTTTGAACATGTGTTTCAAGGGTTACTTTATAGTGAAAGGAGGTCAGTCACTCTGTCACAAGGATGGTGTCATCAGTGATGTCATGAGTGATGTCACTGACCATGTCATGAGTAATGTAATATGTGATGTCATCAGCAGTGCATTACACGCGCAAGTTATAGTGAGTCCAACTAACTATAACGTGGAATTTCAATGGTTTTATGTCAGTAAAATTTCCGGGTAACTATAACTGGTGTGAAACCTATGGTTTTTTCAGTGAATTTAGTAGGTTTTTTAAATGCTAATTCCTTACTATAACTGGTGTGAAACCTATGGTTTTTTCAGTGAATTTCATAGGTTTTTTAAATGCTAATTCCTAACTATAAGTCTCGCTTTATAAGTAAGACTGTTAACGCTCTAGTTGTTCTTTAGAACACTCTGGTACATTCCGATCATTGGGCTATAGTTGGGCTACATATGGCTGATATTTGGGCTACATTTGTTTTTTTTTTGTCTCTGGTGGCCATCTTTGGGCTACATTGGGCTACATTTGAGCTACATTTGGGCTCTAACATATATATAGCCCAATGTAGCACAATATATATGTTTTTCAAAGTTAATTTTCGTAAAAACCACTTGAGTATAGCAAAGGCACATCGGGCCACCAGTCCCTACAATTTTTCCCCTTTTATTATTTTTTTTAATTTTTTTTTTGCCTTGGAGCGCTCCCGGTGGGCGCCCCGGTGAGCGCCCTGGAGAGCGTTCTCATTTGAAGCGCCCTGGTGCGCGAACCGGGAAGCGTCCCATTAGCACCAATGTCGCGAACGAAAACATGATCGTGACGTATCGCGTAGCCGCGTCCGCGTTATACGCACGGCGTAAACGCACCCGGAAGCATTCGACGCGCTTACGCGACGCGCCCCGGGGCGTGTAGCGTAAGCGCGTCGGGTCATGTGACCTGAAAATAACACTTTTGATTGGTTCACAACAGTTTTGTTTTCAAATGATGAAAGACCCCACCTTTTTTCCTCATTTTCACTTTGTTGTTTGAGTGAAGATGACTGTGCAAAATGGCTTCAGTAGTAGCAGCTGCAGGTGCATCTGGACCACCACCACCTCCACCACCACCACAAAGACCACCACAAGACCACATTGGTGGTCATGAAGACGAGGAGGACGAAGAGGAGCAGGAGGAGAGGCAATATCTGCCTGAGGACACTCCCCCATACAAACCCAAAGAACATTTTATTTGGGAGTTTTTCAAAATGCCAAGGGGTGCCAAAAAAGTTAATGCAGCAAAGGTCACTTGCCTCATCTGTGACCAAGAACTGTCAAGAGGGAACCCAAACAGGAAATATTCGTTTGGGAACCACACGATGATAAGGCACATGCAGAGGAAGCACCCAAACAATTATTCAAGAGCTTAAGTCAGGCAACTGAGCAAGAACCCCCCCCATCCTTCAACTTCAGGCACCTCCAACCAAACCACTCCATCGGGTGCAGAGGCTAGGGAGATGGTCCCTAATGTTCAAACTAAATTTTCCAAATTTAAATGTGTTTGCATATATTGCAACAAAACTATATCTTATGGTGAGCAGAGCATCACTTTACTTAATCGAGCTGCAGACAACCATCACTGCAGCAAGCAACCTTAATTTTTTTCTATTTTTTTGCTCCAGTTGAGCTGTTTGCAATTCCCTGTCTTTTGTTTCACCCCAGAAAAACTACAAAAAAAATATAAAATTGTTCTGAAAATCAAAAAAAAAAAATATTCCAAAAATCCCAAAAAAATATATAAGACAACAAAAAGAAAAAAAAACAGTTCTTTTCAGAACTACCTCCCATTTATATAAAATGACTTACATTTTTAAACTCTGCCATTCTCTTTTTTCCCTGGTGCGCTCCCCGGTGCGCTCCCCGGTGCGCGTACCGGGCGCTCCCCCCCGTGCAAATCGAAAACATTTATTTATTTTTTTGCCCAGCGGGACCCTTTTATAGCCCCCACATCAAACCTAGGGGGTCAGGGGGGTCTACCCTGCCCCCTTATGGTCAATTCCCCCTTTGTTTTGGCCACCTCTTGTGTCTCGATCCTACTGAGACACAAGATGGCAGCCGCTCCTGACTGTTTCGAATGTTTACAGACACCCAAGAAACAATCAGCTTTCTGCTCGCAAGTCGCGTGTCGCACCCGGAGCGCTCCCCGGAGCGCGTACCGGGGCGCACTAACAGATATATATATTTTTTAACCTAAATTACTCAAAATCCACTGGAGCACATATATTGAGACATAGCAAAGGCACATCGGGCTACCAGTCCCTACAATTTTGCCAAATTTGGTGTAAATCAATTTAGCCGTCCGGGCTAAAAGTGAGGTCGACCGCCCTATGGAAATTAACATGAGGAAAATGCGTTTTGGGACCCCCTTTTATCTCGGCCCCCGCTTGACGCATCCCCCCAAACTTTCAGGGAAGGACCGGAGGTCGACGAGGCCATTTTGAGGAAATTTTCAGGCAGATTCGTCAAACGGCGCCAAAGTGATTCCAAATAGATTTTTGAGATTTAACATTGAAAAAAATCCTAACTATAACTACCTACTGGCGACCGCCAGTGGGTAAAATATATATATATATATATATATATATATATATATATATATATATATATATATATATATATATATATTTCACCTCTCAAGCAGACAAACTACAGGTGACGAGACTGTGTGCTGACCATAGAATTTTATTTCATGTAGCCCTCGAGGGCTACATGAAATAAAATTCTATGGTCAGCACACAGTCTCGTCACCTGTAGTTTGTCTTCTTGAGAGGTGAAGTGTTGTCAGGACCCGACTTTGGAGGTCCTTTTTCTTGACGAGATACCCGCTGTTCTGGCAGGCGGCAGATTCTTTCTGAAGTGAAGAGAAGTGGAAGCTGTTTATACTGCCGCCACCCCGAAGCTGGATGAAGGAGAAGTCTTCTCCCCTGAAACAAGCAAGGAGCGAACCTGCCCCCCAACGTGAGTGACGAGTACCGGAGGGTCCACGCTACGAGCAACGGTCGGCAGGTAGGAGACGCCACGAGTTTCCGGAAGCGGGGAAGCCAGGTTACATCTAAAGACTTGCGGTATTTCCGTTAAGCACCTGGCCGTTGCTGTACCGGAACGTAAGTTCCGAGATTCTCTACCAATTAACATGTTAGCCCAAGAACTTCAGGAGCGAGAGGAAACCGCGCTCTCCATTTTTGATGATACACGGGTAGCGAGCGCTAAACCAGCGTCAAAAGAGCAAACCGCCAAAACATCTGATGTAGCGTCAAGAATAAAGCGACTTGAGAAGTTGAAACGCGGAGAATTATCAAAATGGTGGGAACAAAAATCCTTGCAACGCTACTTAGAAGTAAAGAGGATAACACGTGGTTTAAGGATTATGGTAGCGCCGACTTATGAAGAACCCGACCCCAATATGCTACGAGAATGGGCCGATAACAACAATGACTCATCTTGTAAAATGTTAGCAATCCTGATCAAATATGTCGAGTCGGACAGAGAAAAATGCTAGAGGAAATAGAACAAATCCATCTTGTGCTAGAAAAAGAATCAGACCAGGATTTGATTAACAAGTTCAAAAAAGACATGGCAGAGCGGCTTAAAAAACTGGAACTAACAATAACGGAAAGAAAAGCAGAAAAGTTCCTGAGGGACAAACGGGACTACGAGCGAGGCCAGATATACACCTTTGCCAAGAAATTCGATACGATACGCAAACAGCGCCTGAACCCCAAATCCACTAGACCAGATCCTCAATCAGACCAGAGTAGCCTCCTTAGTTCGGAGGTAGATACAGATCTGGAGGAAGGACAAAGCATACCGAACAAACAAACGGTCCCTTCAGTCATAGACAAATTTGCTTTTTTAGAGGAGGAGAGGAGATTCAACTTAAGACCAATGCGGAGAGTCAACTACGGCGGAAAGCCAAAAGGAAGAGGCAGAGGTGCAGGAGGCGCAAAAGGAGAAAACAAAGCCAGGGCTGCGCCCAGCAAGCCGAAGAAATAGCTGGTCATATACCAGCAGATGACACTACAATTATGAATCTCACTAATATCACCCTCACACCTAAAGAAGAAAAAGTCTTAAAACTAGGTCTTTCCTTCTGCCCACCAGCAGATTTCAACTATGTGGACACACAAATTGATACGTACAAATTCGTAAGAAACCTCAAGCTAAAAAAATTATTTGCGCTGAACAAACAACAAAATAAATCCACGCTCAGCCCCCATCCCGATGATCCAAACATTAAAGACAATCTTTCGGTGGCTGACATGGACCTCCTACTCAACCTGCGGGGCAATGACACTCAAGCTATTAGCCAGACGGATGAACTCGTACAATATGCTAATCATGATGCCGGAGAACTCTATGAAGCCACTAGCAGTCAAGCTACAACGATTGCTAAGGAGCAGGACATTAACATCAGCAAATCTGTACCTACGAATTTCAGACCTAGCTCGAAGTTTACTCCTTTGAGCTTGTGAGACACTGTAGATATTTTCCATGAACTGGTGGTAAATGACTTAAAAAACTTAGAAAAATGCACAAGTGTAAAACATAAAAATTTCACCCAGCAAGAAAAAGAGTATTCAGCGTTGGTTACTAAATTAAAATCAGATCACAATTGTATAGTAAGAAACGCTGACAAAGGGGGAAATGTTGTCCTCTGGGACAGGGGACAATACTTAAGTGAGGCATATAAGCAGTTAAATAATCGCTGTAACTATGTAAAAACAACAGAGGCAGCTATGAACCATCAGTTTGAGCTATACAATAGGCAACTGAAAGATTGGTATCAGCAAAGCCTCATATCCCTTGAAGAGTTGAAATTTTTAAAAATCACCAACCCTACCACGCCAGTGTTTTACCTTATACCTAAGGTGCACAAAAGTGCAGTCAACCCGCCAGGCCGCCCCATTATCTCTGCGATAGGGGGGGCACTAGAGAATACATCTAAATTTATTGACTCATTTCTGTGTCCTTTAGTAAAGCAACTCCCTTCTTTTATCCAAGATTCAAGTGATTTTTTTAGAAGAATCTATGACTTACTGTGGAAGGAAGATCTGTTGCTGGTAACTATTGATGTCACCATGCTATATACCAGCATTAGACATGAAGATGGCCTGCGAGCCATAAAACACTTCCTGAAAGAACGCCCAATTAACCTTTGGCTCCATACACAAATGCTCCTGGCCATGATATCGACCTGCCTGAATAGTAACTATTTCCTTTTTGACACCAATCTATACAAACAGATCTGTGGAACCGCGATGGGCACCTGCTTCGCCCCCAGCTATGTTAATTTGCATATGGGCTGGTGGGAGGAGCAGGTGGTCCTAGCGGAATTCCAGAAGGAATGGGAAGAAAATATCCTCCATTGGAGTAGATATATAGATGACCTATTTCTTATCTGGAAAGGAACAGAGGAGAGTGCCCAGGACTTCATTGAGAAAATTCAGACCAATAACCTTAATTTGAAGTTCACAAGCAATATAAGTGCCACCTCACTAAATTTCCTAGATCTTACCATCTTTGTTAAAAACGGGAAACTTCACTCCAATCTCTACAGGAAACCCACAGCGGGAAATACGCTGCTTCATGCGGCAAGGTTCCATCCGACTAACTTAGTCAGAAGCATTCCGTATGGCGAAAGCGTAAGAGCCATCAGAAACTGCAGTGACCAAGAGACCCTAGAGAAAGAACTTGTGACTCTTAATACCCGGTTCACTGCAAGAGGTTATACTCAGGAGAACATTAAGGGTTGCATTAAAAAAGCAAAAAAGCGTAGCAGAGAAGAAATCCTGTTCAATCAAAATAAACCCCTAGATAGCAAGAAGACTGAGTCCACTCAGGTCAGAATGATCACAGCTTACAACAAGAAGCATAAAGATGTGCTTCAGTGCCCATGTGGCAGCTGTGGGCGTTGTTAAATCCTTGACAATTGCAAATATTTCTTAGCTGCTGTTGGAGATGGCATTTATTCATTTGACTTGAGCCTTACTTATATTTTTTCAGAATCTCTGTATGGCTTTGAAAGTGCCTTCTGGATGGTTTGAAGTCTTTTTAGTGAGCTAGCTGGTTATCCCTGTGTACAGGGAGTTCCAACAGTCTAGTCTGCTGGTGATGATGGCTTGTGTGATTGTTTTCCTGTTATTGTCTGGCACCCACTTGAACATTTTCTTCAGCATTCTTAAGAGGTTGAAGCAGGATGAGGCAAAGGCGTTTACTTGGGTGGTTATGTCCAGTTGTTGTCTATTATGATTCTGAGGTTTCTTGCGTGTGAGCTAGGTGTGGAGGTGGGTCTAAGGTCAGTGTGCCACCAGGTGAAATCCTATAATCCTAAGGCATCTTTCCAATCGATCACCACTTCAGTCTTGTCTGAGTTCAGATTGAAACAGTTTTTCACTACCTAGTGACTGGTTCTCCATTTCCATTCCAGTTGTTTGCAGGGTCGCTTGGCCATTCTCAGGTCTTCCATGTACCAGCTGGTATGTGTTCTAGTTTTTGCCATGTGGCATTTTGTTGTGGGAACCCGAGTGTCAGCATAGCTGGTGACCCACTTGTTGAAGTTTTCAATGTTGAATGCTAGGAGCCCCTAGAGTTCCAGTTTGTTCTCATGGAGGGCAGACATCCAATCTGCCTATGCAATGCTTTTCCACTATCAGTGCACTGGACTGCTGTGTGGGTTCTTCAATGTTAATTGATGTTGATTGTGAAACTGCCTATGGTGAACTCAGTCCAGGTGTTGAGCTTGTGTGTGTCAATCGTGATGTTGGTGAAGGATGTAAAGATTGGATCCCAGATGTATCTGGCAGCATGGCTGGGCTACGTGATGTGTTGGGTTAATCCCAAGTTTTCTATTTTGTCAGGTGAGTAGTTGTTCGTTTTCTCTTTTATTGTGTATAAGAGTTTACTGTAAGTTGTATTTTGCTTGTTTGGTAGTAGTGAGATAATATGGGGTAGGTTGCTTTCTAGATGTTGTCATGAATTGTGTATAATTGCTAAAAGGGTGATTATCAGGTATTCAGTAAAGACAGTGGCTGAATGTCCTATTACAAAATAATCTACTGCATGCAGCAGATGCAATAACTTAGTATGTTAGCTCATATGGGTGATAAAGAACATTTCAGTTTTTGAAAAATGTTAACAGCTCATGTATTTTAGAAGTCTTATCTTCCTACCATATGTATGAACCTTAGATGCATCTGGGTTAAAGAGCTCTACAAATATAATAGGAAGATGATGATCAAAAATAATGGTCAGATAATTGAACCATTTCAAAACAACTTTCGTAGTAAGCTTGGGTTGACTACATTACTTTTAAGCCTAATTCCATGGTTACATTTTGATAATAAAAGTATATCTAAATCAATTTGTGATTTAAACACAGACATATTCTCTTTGAAGAGACTTTCTGGTGTCTATTGTGATTTTGATTACCAAATACTTCGTTTTGACTGATCTGAATAATTATGTTGAATAATCATCTTTTTAAAATCATTTTAGAGACTGGGATTATCACACAGTTTACAAACAGAAGCAGTTTGTACACATCTTTAACCTTATCTCACTCTCATTATGATCTAATTTGATGTCAATTAATTGCTGGTGATGCCATGTTAAATTACAAGGGGTAGCGATCCTCCCAATGTTGTTCCTTTTTTACTTTGTGTGGCTGTTTCTGAAATAAGTTTAAATGCTTATATATTTCTTTGGTATCATTATAAGTATATGCCAGGATGATTTTCAATCCTTTGCTTAATTTAATGTATTTAACTACCTAAGGAAATGTTTAAGTGCACAAATGGCCTTAAACAATTTCCCAAAAATGTCTAAAGTTATTTCATTCCCTTTTTCATTTCTTTTCTTTTGGGAGTTTTATATAGCGCAGACTTGACCTGAAGGTATCAGAGCACTTTACATGAGCCCCAGTTGCATTACAGATGGACACATTCATTTGTTAGGCACAGATATATTAAGTGATTTGCCCGGAATCACAGGATGATGAGCATCTCTGCAGAGACTCATACCTGGTAACCCAGCTTCAAGATCGACAGCCTTAGCCATTAGGCCACATCCTCTCCCTTTTTGGTAAAGTCACCCATGTTTCTCTGCATTAATTGCTTTTAGGATTTGTGATGATTTTAGTATATATCAGTATTGACTGATGGTATTCATAGACATAATTAGAAACTGTTTGCATCTTAAAAGCTTCATTGTCAATGCTCACAAAATATGGCATTAGTTCTTCCTTAAAGTAGTCACAAAAGTTGGATCTGAGGCCTTTTACAACTCATGTTTACCTATCAGAAGGGTTTTCATTGCTTTATGAACCCCACAAGAAGAGACGAAGATCTTGTTATTCTGCACATTACTGAATTATGTTAACAGTAATACTTTAATTGACAAACAAAACCTGAACATTTTAGAGAAATAGCTGTACCATCTGTCAACATCTTCTAAATCCCCTTAATTCTTGTTAGGGCCTGTCATGTTATGTGTGTCGGAGGAGGGGGCGTGGTCTGGCCTGTGAAGTGACTGGTGTCTGGCACACCTGGTTCATTTTATGGCAATGTCAAGGATAATCTGGCCAACAAGGGCCAGCTGGATACTCCACTATGTGCTAAACTAGCAGCACATTTTACTAGTAATGTTTCCTTGGTGTTCATTTCAGCTGTCTTACCTGCATGACCCTTTCCTTTCTTTGATGTTCATTTCAGCTACCTTGCCCGCCTGACCCTCTCTCAGGTCCACACATTTTAGCTGCCAGTCATAAGATCCTACAAGGCAACAATGAACTCTCATGAGAACCCTAAGTTTGATCTCTCTTTTGGCATTGAAGCTCTACCTGAATTTTTTGCATTTGGTTGAGGAAGAAAGTTCTGAAGATGCGGAGCGCTATGTGGCGCACAACCAAGATGGCTGCACTCCTGTAAGGCTCCGGCTGCTAGGCTATATAAATCCTTCATTTATCCTGTTCCACTGCTGAGAAGGTTGACTGACTGCTGCAGATTCTGGCCGCTTAACGCACCCGCTATCTCCGGTGCTGATCTTATATACGAAAAGCGCTTTGGTGTGGCATTTATACTTAAAGTGAAGAAATGGCGAGGTGCGCTTCAAAACCTGCACAGAGCCCTAATCGGCTACGGAAGACAATCGAGAGCCGTGGCTCTCATGTGGTCAGCGGGCCTCGAAGGAATGACACGGCCAGGAGTGAGGCGCTGACACAGCCTGTTGAATTTGGGTGCATCGATCGCTGGCTCGGGGGCAGAAGTGACTATTTGTGGGTGGGGAGTGACAAAAGACTGGAGGCTTATACAGCAACCGGGACCCACGCTGTTAGACACCCGCGGCACGGGCCGTGCTCCCCTGCGGTCGTGCTGGTGCATGTGCCCCCCCCTGCCTGCCCAACATTTAAGCACCACCGCACGCATCGGAAGACACAGACCTTCATTTCATAGGATGCCTGCTGCATAGCCTGCGTATTGAGAGGTTGGAGAGAGATCGTTGTAATCAGCACTTCGCCGCGCTCATCTACAGCTGGGCAGACGCAGCCCTCCCTCCCGCAAGACACCCTCTGTTTATGCTGCATACTGTGAGGCGTGGAGGGATCACGTCCAAGCCCCACAACACACAGCATTTACAGGCACAGGGGCTCTAGTGACACTGCTGGGGCGGCCAAATAAGGTACAGCCGCCGCATTGATATCTGGGCCTCTCCTCCCTTAGGCTAAATTTTACTTTCTGCATTTATTTGTGCCCTCCCCAGCCTGCCTGGCATTGCAACCTCACCGCGCGTTGCCATTGAAAATTTGACGCGCTCCGCTACTGTTGGAAAGGTGCTGCCGTCTCTCCCGTGAGGCACCTGCTGTTTATACTGCATACTGTGAGGCTGGAGGGAGCACCCCTGTGCTCAATTATAAAGCGATTGTGGGCCCATATACTCTGAGATCTTACTGGGGCAACCCAACAAGGCACAGCCCCGCATTGATAACCTGGCCTCCCCATCCCCAGTCTAAATTCAAATTTCCGCATCCACACTACACCCGGTTGTAGGAGAGGAGAGGGGTCCCCGGCTCACCTGTGGGTCCCATTTGCATCTTGACTGCAAGGTAACTGCCAGCCGTAGTCAATTGACCTCCTGCGCCAGGAGTGCTCCTGTAGAGGCCAGGTGGGGTGCTGCGAGTCTCTGCCTGGTGGCTGGGTGGGCGACATATACCTACCAGATAATGCAATGCTGGACACACTCAGAAGAAATTTGGGCACAGTGTACTGTAATGGACTAACATTCTGCTTGCAAACCCTATAGTGATTTCCTGCAGTGTGGCTCCACCAAGAGAGTACCAAAGGAGTAGACCCACCAATCACAGTGAGCTCATTACTGCTAACATTCGCACACTCCTTGCTCCTCAGACTCTTCAACTTATTGGGACTGTGTTCAGTACACACGGGTGTGAGAGGCCTGCTGAAGATCCGGCGAGTTGAAGACCCCCACTAACATTGGTGTCATTAAAGGGCGCACAGCGCAGGCATCCCCCGCTTATCCACGTCGCGCAGGAATTTCTGCCCTCGGTGGTGAACTTCGGGCCTCGCTGTTAACTTGGGGAAACCGGATGGCTGACAGCCAAAGCTGGTATTTGATGCAAAGAAAGTGGCTACGCGCTCAGCCCCGGAGGAATCGATTCTTGCAACTGGAGAGTCATCACAAACACAGAATTCATCATCGGGGGACGAAGTTAAAACACTATTGCTTGCTCTGCAGCATAGCTTGTCTGACCTGTCTGGGAAGATGGACATCATGAACAATCCCCTGGACATCCTAGTTCAGATAGTCGAAAAACACGATAGGCAGATCAAAGAAGCTGAACGGCGTATATCGGAAAACAAAGATAATACCTCACAACTACAGCAACAGGTGTCACCCATGGATAAACTACTCAAGGAGATCCCTGCAAAGAATGAGGACCTCATCAGGATCATTGGCATACCGGAAAGCACTGATTCCGCCTGAATGGAGGAGTATGTTGAGCAGCTATTGTGCGGGGGGCCAGTGAAGAAAATCCGTTTTCAGTGCATATCATTGTGGAACATGCATACCGCTCCCTGGGGCCATGTCCCCCTCCCAGCAGACCCCTCAGACAGAGCTGGGGGAAGAGATCTCCATTTTTTTTAGCCGCAACAGGGGATCGGTCACAATGAGTACAATTTGGGAAGCTTTTACAGTCACGATTCTCGGGTTTTGCATGGCAAAAAGTTTTGGGGTCCTTCGTGAAATCAGACATAGTCTAAGTCGGTTAGAGGGCGAAATCAGGCAACTAGAAGCTGACATGTGGCATGAGAATTCAGGTACACAGAGGGCCGCGATACGTGAAAAACGTACTGAATATACTGATACAGCCAAGATCTGCTTTCCGAGGTAAATATATTACTGCGCATAGATATGTTGAGGGAGAGAGGCCGAGCAGAGCTCGCGCAGAGTATGTTCGACAACCACGTTTTTCTAATTATATTTTGGTAATCTTAGATGCCTCAGGAGAACGCCGTTGAGACAGTCAGGATGTCCTTCACACACACTATATAATACCCGACAGGCTGCGTCCCCAGACTTTGCTCCCTACCTTAAATATATTACCCTGGACTAGCTGGGGGATGGCCAGCGGGAATTTCTGGCTGCTCCCTTTGAAACTGATGAGTTTCAGAGGGCGATTATGAAAATGAAATCCAGGAAAGTCCCGGGCTCTGATGGCCTACCTGTTGACTTTTAAAAGTCATACGTAGATCAATTGATTCCATTTCTGAGGAGGTCTATCGGGAAGCTCAGGAGACCCAAATTCTTCCAGACACTATGAGGGTGGCGCTTATTATTTCACTCCTGAAGCCCGGCAAACCTGCGGATCAGTGCGATTTGTACAGGCCTTTATCTCTCATCAATACGGATACAAAAAATCCTTGCAAAACTACTAGCGAATCGCCTTAGTCTCTTAATGGAGAAGCTGGTGCTGCCTGATCAGGCAGGTTTTATCCCAGGGAGAGCAACCTCCCACAACCTGCGTACACTATACTCCATTATGCACATTGTGGACCCCCAACAGGCACTCCTTAAACGCTACAAAATCCTTTGATTCAGTTGAGTGAGATTATCTTTTCACTGTACTTCAATGTATGGATCTTCCTGCTGGATTTATTTCTTGGATTCACCTTCTACATACCTCTCCAACAGCGCAAGTGAGAGTTAAAGGCCACACCGCCTCCCCTATTTAGCTCACAGGGATGCCCCCTCTCCCCTCTTCTGTTTGCCCTGGCAATAGAGCCCCTAGCAGCATGACTACGACAGCATCACTAAGAGAAAGCCCTCCGCTGCTTCCTCCGTCCCATACTGATTTCTCCATATGCGGACGACGTCACGCTATATGTCAAAAACCCGATTCATAACCTTATTCGGCTCCTTCAGAAATTTGTGAGATTTGGCGGACTGTTGGGCATTCATATTAACTGGGCTAAATCCCAAATTTTCCCGCTCACTCCAGCACCCTTCCCTACAGACTATCCTATTGAGTGGTGTACAGAGGAGGTAAAATATGTGGGGATACATATCACCAACGATCGTGAGGAATTATTGTGTTGAAATTATAAATTATGTTTGCGTGCTGGACCATATCACGAGCAGTATCAGCAGGTGAATAGCCCTCCCCCTCACCATAGTGGGACGCATATCCCTTATAAAAATGATTATCCTTCCCAAACTGTTATATTTGTTTTTGAATATCCCACTATATCCTGGCAGGCCCTTTTTTAATATGCTACGATCAGAGCTCATACGGTTGGTTTGGGGCGGCTAGCAACCAAGTTTGCAATGGGACACATAGACACGTCCATACTCCCAGGGAGGGTTTGATGTGCCTAATTTTGAATTGTCCTATTTGTGTGCACAGGCTCACTTTGCGTACTATTGATACAATCCCCCTAGATATACACCCCAAGCCGCGACAGACCACTGGCTGGCGCATCCTATCCCGCTAGAAGGAGTCATCCTGGCAGTACCTGAGAGGTGGGACCAACCTCAGTAGAATGAACTGTTAAAGTCTGGCAATGCCTTACCCGCATGCTTCAGGCACCTGTACTCTATTCCCCCTTGGTCTCACTCATGTATCATCCAAACATGCGGTTCTTCAGGAGGGCATATTTGCTAAAAAACAAATCTAAGTTTAGAATCACCTGTTGGGGTGACCTCTACATGCATGGTAAATTTCGAGATATGTCACAATTATTTCAAGGAGCCCAGCCCTCACACATGGACATTTTTTTATGTGTTTGATTGCGACAGGGAGTAAGGGAATGCATGCCATCATACCCCATGGGGCCTCCCACAGTTGCCCCATTGCACAACATGCTGCGTACTGTAGATGCTTCACATCTTGTTTCTACCTTGTACCATAACCTTTACACTGCACTGGAGTACCCTCCTAGCCCTGCACGCGCCAGTTGGAGCACTGAACTGGGACATGACATTACCGAACAGCAGTGGGAATATTGCTGTTAGCAGACTGAGCTTCCCTCCTCAAATAGTAGGCTGCGCATTACGCATTTCAAATTTTTGAACTGTCTCTATTACACTCCTGTCAGGTTACACCGGTATGGGCTAGAGGACAGTGCTCGTTGTGATATGTGCAGGACAGACAATGCTGACTTTCTTCATCTTGCATGGGATTGTAGCGCAGTACATTCATATTGGCAACAGATGTTTGTGGCACAAGAGCTCACAACTATCCTAGAACTACCACCGTCCCCTTTTCTAGCGTTGCTTGGATATACTGAGGAGATTCCAGTGGCTAAGCATAAATTCGTCATATTTAGCATACTACTAGCCAGACGTAGGGTGGCCTGCAGATGGGGCAGGGGCAGAGCGCAGAAATTTAAGGACTGCTGGGAGATATGATCCTTTGGCAGGAACAAATACACACCTACTCTGAACTACTCCCACTGCCATCATGTCCTCGAGACATTTGGAACCCCCTCACTATCAGCCTCATTCATCAATCTCCCGTTTTGCGAGCCCCTAATAGCGATTCATAAGGAATCGCTATTAAGGACTTGCAAAACGGGATTCATGTAGGAATTGCTAAATAAATAGCGATTCCTACACAATCCTTATTTGCGAGTAGCAAATTGCTAATCGCAAATAAGGAATAACTCCCCATTCATTCCTATGGGCCAAAAGGCCCATAGGAATGAATCGGGAGTATTCCTTATTGCGATTAGCAATTTGCTACTCGCAAATAAGATAGCGATTTAAAGGGTGCCAGGGGTGTCCAAAGGACACCCTGTAGCACCCCTTAAATGCAAATTGAAACAGGTGTTGCGCACACACATGTCCAAAGGACATGTGTGTGTGCAACATGCAACTTAGAAAAATGCTTTTAAAAGCATTTTTCTAAGTTTTTGCTATTTACCGAGAGGTCTGACCTCTCGGTAAATAGCGGCCCGAAATTGCGAATTAGCAATTTAAAAATGGTTGATGAATTGCATTTAAGGAATCCCAAATAGAGATTCCTTAAATGTAATTCCTCGCAATTTAGCGAATTAGCAATTACCGATTTTTGCATTTGGGATGATGAATCCCAAATGCAAAAATAGCGCTCGCAAAGGGCCAGATTCTCAGAATCCGGCCCTTTGCGAGCCGATTTAGCCTTCATGAATAAGGCTGCAAGTATCTTATCGAGCATCCACTCGATCACCCGACCAACTTAAGCAGACAGCCGACATAGGTGGATCAATTCTTGAACTGTTTAGGGGAAAGTGTACTCAATTTATTGCTATGTTAGGCCCAAGAGGTGACATCTGTCACTGTTTATATACTCTTATGTGTGGGGGGTGGTCGAGTGGAATATGTATCCATGATTTCTTTTTTGTGCCACACCTATATGCCTCTAATGCTCCTACCAGCTGGGAAACCCCTGTCAATGCTGTATACAATTATGCTCTGATGTTAATTCATGTACTGGAACAAATGCTGGTGTTGTTTGCATAACGGTTAAATAATAAATGAATAAAAAAAGTTCTGAAGATCCATTAGACTCTCCCTTTACTTCACCTGATGGATCTTCAATTTGGACAAATAAATGAGAGCATCTGGGTTAACAACAGAACTGCTATTGGGAGCACAACTCTTTTGATTCCTAATTCCTAAGAACTCTACTTTGCCTTGGTTCCTAAATCTAATGGTAATGTAGCACTTGTACCTTGCTTAACATATATATTGTTTGATAATGTCTTGTACTGGAAATACCATGATTAGTCATGTGATTATATATCTTATCCTGCATTCTAACTTGAGCTTGATGTGACATAATTGTAAGAAAAAAATATTATTAGTTAGGTAGGACATGATTCCTTCCATAATAAGTCTGAATATCCTCCCAGGTCAACACACAGTTTGAATAATGTAAACCTGGGCTCAACCCCTAGTATCAATGGCACAAAGCAGACAGAATTAATTTCGGAAAATGTGTCAAATATTTAACAACGCTAAAGAGTAAAAAGGTCAAACACAACACAATAAAAATCCCACTACTAATTTCTAAAAATAAAAAAATGTCATAAGAAAATTTACCAAAATCCAAATGAGGGGCAGAGACCTGAATTTTCAGACACAAAGCACCAAGAAAAATTGAAGCACCAACCAGAAATCCCAGTGCATGGTTGACATAGGCCTAAGCTGACCCCGGTAAAGTGGAGGTAACCAAGCAGATTGGCCCAGGAACAGTTTTAACCTTCTTACTATCAGCTACATGCATCAAGTGAAATACCGTTCGCAAAGGGGCAGATTCTCAGAATCTGCCCCTCTGCGACCGGAATTTATGCATTTGGGATGCATCATCCCAAATGCATAAATCGCTATTTGCGATTGCATTTAAGGAATCTCAAATTGAGATTCCTTAAATGCAATTCATGAATGTAAAATGGATAGCGATTTCGCTGATATTGGTCGCTATTTACAGTGAAATCAAACTTCATGGTAAATAGCGAAAATTGTGAAAAATGCACTAAAGTGCATCTTTCAAAGTTGTATGTTACACACAGACCTGTCCTTGGGACATGTGTGTGCGCAATACCAGTGTCCAGGTCAATTTAAGGGGTGCAACAGGGTGTCCTTTAGAGACCCGCCACCCTTGAGATTGCATTCTCAAATTGCGATTAGCTAATTGCTAATCGCAAATTGAGAATACCTCCCCATTCATTCCTATGGGCCTCTTGGTCCATAGGAATCAATGAGATGTCATTCCTTATTTGCGAATCACACTCTGCGAGTCACAGATAAGGAATATTTAAGAATCGCTAATATTTTAGCAAATCCTACATGCATCTGATTTTGAGAGTCCCTAAATGCGAATCCTTAAACTTCGCAATTAAGGACTCGCAAAATCGAATTTTGATGCATCTAGCAGTATGTCTTTTTGTATAGAAGTCAATATTCGGAGTGGGCATGATTAGCATAATTTTGTTTAACAAAATTTTACTAAATGCTCCTCACATTCTGAAGATGAACCAAACGGTCCGTTCCACTAAAAATGTAGCTTGTAATATGTAATTTTGAGTTGATTTCTGGTTGCATGAGTTCAGAATTTTAGTTTTGTACTCAAAATGTACTGTCCACTCAGGTTAAAACATGTACATGAAATATTTGTTGACTACCCATGTTAAAGGAACTGTCCACTCAAATTAAAGACACCGCAGTTCACATTCTAATTTGTAGTTTTGCAATAAAAAATTTCCTGAATGTTCAGCTTGAGGAAAAAATCTATCTGAAATGCCGTTTGCATAACTTTTTTTTACTGTAACAGCACATCTTATGGTAAAACATTTTTCGAAATTACATGTTATGGAGTAATGACATATTCCTGGTAATTAGTGTAAATGTTGTTGGCAAATGTACCATAATTACATCAATTACTCCAGCGTAAATAAAATTTTGCCCAGGCCTACAAGCCTCCAGCGGGGCAAGGTTATGTCTGAAGTAGCCCTGGGTTGTGAACTCCGCTCCCCTCACGGACTTTGCAGAGTTTTCCGCATTCTGCATTACGCAGAATTTGGGAAGATCTGCAAACTCTGCTCCGCATAGCGAACAAACACCCGGCACTGAAAATCTCTGCGAACTGCATTTTATCTAACACACTCTGCCGCTTGCACAGCTCTGCGTAGTGTGGCAGAGGTTTTTTTGCAGTTTGTGGAGTTCCTCGTAGCGGAACTCTACAAACTCCACCCAGGCTTAATCTGAAGTCTCTTCTCATCCAAGCAGCTGCGGGATAAGGTCCTGCTAAAGCTATTGCTTTAGTTAGGAATAGTTCAGACCGAGAAATTCAACTTTCTCGTTGGTGGATACTGTTGGCGTGATGTACAGGGGGCACCAGGACACTGCACAGGACACAAAGAGAGGAGTTAGCCACCAGACACCACTTCTGGTAGGGAAGGGGTATGGGACATTCAAGGGTATTTTGGATAGAGGGAAAAGTTGCCTGCGTGCACCACAAGACCAATAAGGAATAAACAATTTTTGATCCACTTACCTGCATACGTGTACACTTCTTGGGGACCTAGGGCGATATAGGAATCTACAACATGTGACACAAAGGTGGGATCAACAAACCACCATCAGACACTTGTGCGTAGTCCTCTGTAATAAAGAAAAGAAATGGAACCAAGAGCCCACCCTGGCTTGTCTGCAAGAAAAAGCAGCATCAGTAGCCCTTCCCGGTTGCACAAAATACTACGGAACCAGGAGCCCACCCTTGTCTGCCTGCCAACAAATGCAAAGGAGGGAAGAAGCGAAGTCGAGATCCCACCCAGGTCGCACTACATGAAGGCAGTAAGGAAACACCCCCATGACCGTCCACCATCAAGCGTTGTACACAGCGGTGACCGCAGCCACCCGTCGACCAAATACAGATCACTGAGCCTCCAGTGAAAATTCCAAGTCAAAACCAAAATCTTGCAAGACCTCTGTGGCCATTATAAAGTCAAGCGCACCAGCCAATAGCGAGGCTACAAGCGCCGGTGGCTATCTTAGAGTCAGGCAGTAAAGAAAAAGCGAAATCTTGCGAGACCCTTGTGGCCATCTAAGGACCAGGCAGAGGAGCCAATCAGCAACAGAAAAGCCCCGACAGCTAGTTTTAAGTGAGGGGGTGAATTTGGAGGTACAAAAATGGTGAAATAAAAAAAAAGAAGAAAGAAAACACATAGAATGAATAAATAATGAAAGGCAAGCCAATAAAGAGGAGAAGTCCTGTGCGACTACCACAATGACGGTGGAACTAAACGAAAGCACTGTCCCACGTGCAATTTTCTGTAGACCATGCCTTTCAACCTCTCTGACTCGCACATGAAAGGCATTCGCTGGGAGAGATGGATGAGGCAATTTAACGCTACATGCACGCCACATGCAAAGACAACAAAGACAAAGCAAAACAGAGATCTGTTTTTAAATGTCATAGGCGATGAGGTTGAGGACCTGCTCGTATCATTCCCGCCAGCAGAAATCACAACATATAAAGGCCTAATAAAGTGTCTCCCTGCCAAATTTGATCCCCAGGGAAATGTAGATTTAGAAAGATATACATTCAACACAACATCCAACTGGCAGAAGAATCCCTTAACGACTTTGCGACCAGATCTCCCAAACTGGTCACATACTGCGAATTTGACAAATTCAGCAATGAGGCAGCAATAGACTGTGCATCATCGAAGGCTATCAGTCAGTTGACTTTGCATCAGAATACTAAAAGAACCATAAACACTGGATAAGATTCTGACAATGGCTTTCAAAGAGGCCAGTGCAACAACACATTCTAGACAAATGGAAAATGGGAGAGCGCAGACGTTGGAGCAAGATACTCGCATAGCTGGGAATACCAGAAGACATCACAAAACACCACCGCCCTGGAAGCAGAAAGAAGATAAAACATGCTATCTCTGTGGACTTGAATTCCCACATATTGGTGCCTACCCTGCAATGGGTCACAAGTGTTGAAAATGCAACCAGGAAAATCACTTTACGAGTGCCTGCATGAGCTGACAATTCAAAACGGAGAGAGGGCCGCCAGCAAAACAACGAACAACGACAAGCAGGTAAACATGGCACATGGACACACAAAACCACCGCCCATCAGCTGACTCAGATGGACCAAATCCACACTAGGTCACAGAACAACTATACCTAATGTCAGACATCCCAAGACAGGGCCGTACGCCCGAGCACATCCAACTTATGGACAAACAGCAGATGAAGAAAACAGTAACAGTTGACATTGAGGTAGGAAACCACACCACAAGCTTTGTGCAAAATAGTGGTGACATATGCAACATCATGTGCATGTCATTTAATGAGATGAGACCCAAGCCTCCAGTGCCACCTTCCACAGTCAATGTGGAAGGTGACATTTTAACATTTTAATTTTAATCCTAGTTTCCTCCACAGATCTGTACCCATGGATAATTTTGAATGAACTATTTTGGAATGAAAAACATTAACCTGTCAAAGCAAGTCTGGCACTTTTTTGCAATGCAAATATCTCAGAATTTAGATAAGAAAATATTTAAAACGAACCAGAAAGAGGTTTATTCTAGGAAATGGTTTAACTTATCGATGTTCGTTAATTTCTGTCAAAACATTTAGCTGTAGCAGAGAGTAAAATTACCTATCATACTTAAAATTAAAACTATGGGAGTTGATAAGCTATTTTGCCCCTCTATCTCTGATAAACTCTCCACCCTGACTATGGGGGCTTATCAACTCTTTATCCACACTGCAAGGAATCGTGGCGATTCCTTGCAGTGCCCGTGACTTTTAACCTCAATGCGCATGCGCATTGAGCTTAAAAGCGCGTGCACGTCCATCTATGTTTACCCGCTCGCCCCCTCCCCTTCCCGCCGTCTCGCATTTCCCCTGCCGCATCAAAGGCTTTCACGGCCGGCCGGCCATGCTTTCAGTTTCACGACCGGCCGGCCGTGTCAATTACATTCCAAAGCCCGCTCTCCCTGCTCCGCCCCCTGCTCCGGCCGAGACGCATTTCTCCTCCCTCCTCCCCGCATTCACGTTTATTCTACTTCTTATCTGGCCTGGAAAGCCTCGACAATGCTTTTTCTTTCTCTCTACTCAGTTCCTTCTTCTCCTCATTTAATTCCTCTTTCTTTTGCTTTATTTCAGCTCACCTTGTTTTACCTCCCCCTCCCCTCTGCCCTGCGCTTCCCCTCTCGCCTTGGCTTCTCCTTTTCCCTATTATCCTTTTGCTTCCACCATATCTCTCCTGTGCTTCCTCCCTCTTCTTGCTTACCCCGTGCCTCGCGTCACAGGTTTTCCTTCTTTTTTCCCGCCTTTCTCCCTCTCCTCGCTCACTCCATAGATGATGCCGGCGCCTGTGCTCAGCACAGAAACAATTATATGGTCTAAGACTCAGTTTAATAGCGTGCCTCCCGCGAGTGCCCCCCCCCCCCCTGCAGCAATCAGTGTCTAATCCGCCATCACGGCTGACAGACGCAGGCCCTCGTGCTCCGCTCCAGTGCTGGCTTCCCGAATCCTCTCAGCTGGTCCCAAATCCCGACATGCTCGGGTTGAGTTGCCTGCAGTGCAGTGCTCTGCTCCTGTACGGTGGAAATGATTTACCATTGTCTCTGTATAATCCGGATTTATTTGCTCTCGTGTTCCCTTCGAGGGTGCTGTGACATTTGGCGAGATCCCACGGGATTTCCCTCTCAACTTCGAAAGTTAAGTAAAAGGTATAGTTATTAAGATACTCCCCTGAAATGACAGAGCCAATGGTTGGAGCTACAGAGACTCTTTCGGGCTAAGAAGGCGCCTGGAAGCCCACGGCACAGAAAGATGGCACAGCAGAGCTGCCGGCCAGTCCTTCAGGCTCACCGGGCACGTGAATAAATGTAATATCGATTTATCATACAGAACACAGCAGACTAAATTGTGTCCAGCTCTTAAATAATAGGTGTTATTACTGCCCAAATCAATTGTACCCATTATATCGACCTCTGAAGCCTGGAAGGCTGAGTCAATCCCGCTGGGATGGGAACTGTAAATGCTCAGTGGACACAGATGTAGCATCTAGGCGCCCAAAACTACTGTAGTGTTTTAATAGTGGATACACTTTTTAATTAAGTGTACTGTGCTGAACCCAACCGTGGTAAATTGCTTAAAATCACGGTTCCTCTATTAGTATAAAGTGTTTTAATAATACACGCAAGGCCTGCCTATGAAACCATTTGTGCGGGGCAAAGTCCCTTTATCTTCAAGGGTCCATTCTAAATTATTTGCGGTTGTCAAGCGACCAGACTTACTTAAAGGCAAACATGGAGCTAAGAACCAAAAAATGAACAACATTGTGTACAACTCATCAAACTAAAAAGGCCTTAATGTGCTACTGGCTGCTAGCAGCAAACTTACTGAGAATTCGAGCAGAATGGGATTTTATTTGACTTCAATATAGGCGTGGTAGTTGTTGGCGCTGATTTGCCGGAGATCGGTCGTTTGATCAGGTTTGTGACAAATGCTTGTTAGTGGATAACTGGACTGTTCCCTCCGTTTTAAGATTGGTAAATGAAAGGATTCTTAGGACCAAGATGCCAGTACCCTCGGCAGCTGGTTAAGTGTGACTCGTTGATGTACTGTCACTATTATTTCTGATGATGTCCTTTGGTGTCAGTCTATGGACCCAGTAGGGAGGCAAGTAGGAATCTATTTAGTTGTCAGTTTTATTTTTTATTCAGGGTTGTTTTCTGGGCGATTTTGACCGGGGTTTTACAAAATTGTTACAGGGCATTAACTTTTCTAGATTTTGAAAGTTGGCCGTTTTCACCAATTGCCGGGTTGGTTCAGCATTGCATAGTGACTGTTGGTATGTAATGTTTAAGAGTGAGGTTTAGAATATTTATTTATTTATTTATTTGTTGACATTTCTAAAGCGCAACATTTACCCTTGGGCGTCTTGGCGCTAAACTGCAAATTTTGTCATTAGGATAGCTGGGCAGCGTTGTGGGAAGGCTACTGCTCAAAGAGCCAAGTCTTTAGTTGTTTGCGAAACTGGATGAGAGAAGGGCTTTGCCTAATATGTCGGGGGAGAGTGTTCCACAGTTTCGGGGCAGCCACCAGAAAGCGGCGATCGCCCCAAGAAACTGTTCTGGCCCGAGGAACGGTTAACTGCTGGAGAGTGGCTGATCGGAGCGGTCTACCTGGTTTATAGAGTTGGAGTTGCTCTTTTAGGAAGTATGGACCTTGATCATTCAAAGCCTTATAAACTATGCATAAGGATTTAAAGTGTATTCTGTTCCTGATTGTAAGCCAGTGATATTCCTTTATAACTTTTGATGTGGGCTCAAACTTTGTTTTTCTCGCAAGTAGGCGAGCTGCCGCATTTTGAATGGATTGAAGTTTCCCTATGACTCTTGATTGTGCGTTAAGGAATAATCCGTTACAATAGTCCAAAGTGGACAGGACTAATGAACTAACCAGAGTTTTGATGGCTGTTTCTGGGAGATAAGGCCGAATCTTCCTAATCATCTTCAATTTAAAATGGGCTGTGGATGCTGTTTTATTAGCATGGTCAATTAAATTTAGTCCATCATCGAAAGTGATGCCCAAATTCCTCACCTTGGCTGTTGGGATTGGGGGAATGCCAAAAGTTTCTGGCCACCAGTTTAATGGCCAACCTGGGGAAAGAGGTCCAAAAATGACCACCTCAGTTTTATCTGAGTTCAGTCTTAAACAATTGCTGGCCATCCATTCTCCTATATCCAGCAGTCCTTTATTGAATTTTGTTGCCATTTCAGGTCCATCGCCTTTAATAGCTAGGACCAACTGAGTGTCGTCAGCATAGGAGGTTAGGCTCATCCCGTGTGCTTTGATGACATTAGCAAGGTCCGACACATAGATATTAAAAAGTGTCGGACTGAGGGATGAGCCTTGAGGAACTCCACATGGTGACGATTGTGGTGTTGATTGATAGGGTCCTAAAGTCACTGCTTGGGTTCTATTGGCTAGAAAAGATGCCAGCAGGTCTTTGGCAGAGTGACAAAGGCCGATCTTTTCGACACGGTCGACCAAGATGGTATGGTCGACCGTGTCGAAAGCTGCAGACAAATCCAGCATTACCAGGATCGCTGTACCCCCCTGATCCCTAATTGCCCGTATGTCATCAGCAGCCTTTATCAAGGCTGTTTCTGTCCCATGATGCTTCCGAAAACCGAATTGTGTGTCATCCAGTATATGATGTTTTTCAATATATTCGGATAGCTGGGCGTTCATGGCTTTTTCTACTACTTTGGCCACAAAAGGTAGACTCGCAATGGGTCTGTAGTTTTTTAACTCTTGTTTATCGAGGGAGGGTTTTTTTAGTAGGGGTCTCAATAAAGTGTTTTTCAGCGAGTCTGGATAAATGCCTGAGAGCATAATTGAGTTACAGACCTGGGTAAGTGCTGGAATAATGGACTCCATTACAGGCGGTAGAATTGAAAAAGGGCAGGGATCTAAGGCCGAGCCTGTTTTTATTGTTGACACAATTGTTCTTATGTTATCTTTTGTTACAGTTTGAAAACTTGGGAACATGTTTCCTGTCCGAGGTGTGAGGGGGCTGCCTGTCCCTAGAGATGGTTTGGCCGCAAAGGTTTGATAGATATCATCAACCTTAGTATAGAAATAAGTGGCCAGGGAATCACAGAAAGCTTGTGATGGGGGCGGGGTAAGATCTGGAGTATTGCCTGACAGAAGTTTGGTGATTTGGTACAATCGTCTACTTGAGTTTTTTGCTTCATGAATTTGTTCCGAGTAGAAAGCTTTTTTTGCCTTTGTGATCATGTTTTTGTACAGTGCCAGTGACTCTTTGTAGCATATCCTGCTGGCTGTGTCGTAGGTATTTCTCCATAATCTTTCTTTGTTCCTATTAATTAGTTTTTGTGCCCTCAGTTCTTTAGCAATGGCAAAGTTTGGAACTTTCTGTTTGGGGACACCCCTCACCCTCAAACCCTCACCCTCACTCACCCACCCTCAACCCCTCACCCTCACTCACTCACCCTCAACCTCTCACCCTCACTCACTCACCCTCACTCACCCTCAACCCCTCCCCCTCAACCCCTCACCCTCACCCTCACTCACCCTCACTCACCCTCAACCCCTCACTCACCCTCACCCTCAACCCCTCACCCTCAACCCCTCACTCACCCTCACTCTCACTCATCCTCACTCTCACTCATCCTCACTCACCCTCAACCCCTCACCCTCACTCACCCTCACCCTCACTCACCCTCAACCCCTCACCCTCACTCACCCTCACTCACCCTCACTCACCCTCACTCACCCTCCCTCACTCACCCTCCCTCACTCACCCTCACTCACCCTCAACCCCTCACTCACCCTCACTCATCCTCACTCACCCTCAACCCCTCACCCTCACTCACCCTCACCCTGACTCACCCTCAACCCCTCACCCTCACTCACCCTCACTCACCCTCACTCACCCTCACTCACCCTCACTCACCCTCCCTCACTCACCCTCCCTCACTCACCCTCACTCACCCTCACTCACCCTCAACCCCTCACTCACCCTCACTCATCCTCACTCACCCTCAACCCCTCACCCTCACCCTCACCCACCCTCAACCCCTCACCCTAACTCACACTCACCCTCACCCTCACTCACCCTCACTCACCCTCACTCTCACTCACCCTCAACCCCTCACTCACCCTCAACCCCTCACTCACCCTCACTCACCCTCACTCACCCTCACTCACCCTCACCCACCCTCACCCTCACTCACCCTCAACCCCTCACCCTCACACAGTGCAATAGGTCTCGGAGCATTTGAGTTAGAGCTTTTAGAATTGTTTATGGCTTTTTTTATTTGTAATTCTTTAGCATTGGCTACAGGAAACAAAAATGCTAAAGATTTACAAAAAAACCCCATAATTATCATGCCCCTGTACTCGTTCATATCGACCTTCTTCCATTTTCCCCTCACTCTGGCAGATGGAGATTTAATAATTCATTACTCCTTGACACTGCCTTTTGTACAGAATTTTCTGCCTTTGCGTCTGAATTCTTCTCACTCAACCAAACTCCTGAATCTTCTTTTGTCATGGTTTGGGATTCTTTTAAGGAAGCTTCTAGGGGTTTTATTGTCAACTTTGTCTCTCACAGGAAAAAAGCTAATGAGGCTAAATCATCTCTTTTACTTACTAAGATTAAGCAACTTGAACTTGCTTATCATTCCTCAAATTCTGATCCTCCCTTAAAGATCTCATTGATGCAAAACTCTCTTTTAATAAATTCACCACTGACGCCGCTTCCAATTTGTTGCTGAAGTGTAATGCACACTACTATGGTGGTCAAAACAAAATGGGAAAGTTACTGGCTAACTATCTGAAAATTCGTAAAGAACGTACGAGAATTGAACGGATCAAATCATCAAATGGAGATTCTTTGTTTAAGAATGAATTTATGCTTTTTTACAGGAATCTATACACACCGGAACTAGCTCCCTCTTCGGCAGACGTCCTTTCTTATTTCCATTCTATTCCCCCCTCCTCTCACGTAGACTTTGGACCCTTAGGTGCTGACATTTTCCTCTCCGAAATCTCACACGCTGTTTCCAAGCTACGTCACGGTAAAGCCCCTGGCCCAGACGGTTTTACAATTGAGTTTTATAGTCATTTCGCTTCATTTCTTCTACCAAAACTCTTACTTCTCTTTCACTCCTTCCAGGGCTCAGGTTTGTCCAGTGGGTCCTTCTAACAAGCCTTAATTTGTTTAATCCCTAAAGAGGACAAGGACCACTCTCTCTGTAAAAAAACAGACCCATCTCCTTAGTAAATACCGATTATACGATTCTGGCTAAAATTCTGGCTCTCCGCTTAGATCCCATTCTGCCCGATTTAATTGGTCCTGAACAATCTGGGTTCGTTAAGGGTCGTCTGTCCTCTGATAACTCTAGGGTATTTTTCAATATTCTGAGTAAAGCTTCTTCCTTAGGAACTCCACTAGCTGCCATCTCTCTGGATGCAGAGAAAGCCTTTGATCGGATAGGTTGGGACTTTATGTTTCAGGCTCTCTCTTGGTCGGGTTTTCCTCCCAACTTCATTTCTCTTGTTTCCCTGCTTTATTCTTGTCCCCAAGCGTCCATTTTCGTCAATGGTGCAGCTTCAGATTATTTTAATCTCCAGAGAGGAGTAAGGCAGGGTTGTCTTCTCTCTCCTTAATTATTTGTGTTGGCCTTAGAACCTTTTCTTACCAAAATTAGGCAGGATGACTCTATTTCTGGCTTCCCCTTTGCTTCCCAACAAGTTAAGCTCTCGGTCTATGCCGATGATATTCTCTTCTATTTTTCGGATCCAGTCTCTTCTCTCCCTTCATTCCTACAACAGGTTTCCTCCTTCTCCGCTGTTCCAGGTTATCGTCTTAATGTCGATAAATGTGAGATTCTTCCCTTAAATGCTTTATGTCAAAAGCATCTCTTTGAGATCTCTGGATTTTCGTGGCAACCGGCTAAAATTAAATACTTAGGTGTTTGGTTCGCTCCCCTTTTTTCGGACACTTTGAATTTGAATTTTAATTATATTTCTAAAAAACTAGAGTCTGCCATATCTCGTTGGAATCCACTTTTCTTGTCCTGGTGGGGTCGTCTTAATTCGATCAAAATGATGCTTTACCCACTTCTATTGTATACTATATCCATGATACCGATTCGAATTCCTGACTTTTAAAAAGATTGACTCTATTTTGGTAAAATGTTTATGGCAAGCTAAAGAACCTCGCATTGCGCTTGCCTCTTTGCGAAAGGACAAATCTCACTCGGGTGTTCGTTTCCCGGATTTTAAAGCTTATCACTGAGCTTTTTCGCTCAAGCAGTCGCTCGTTGGCTTTCTTCTGTTCTTCCTTTTCATCCCCCCTTTGGTTAACAATTGAGTCTTCTTTCATTTCCCCTTTTGAATTTCGTGAGTTCTTGTCCTTTACTTCGCCTTTGACTAGTCTTTGAAACTTCATCATATCCTACTCTCGCAAACTTCTCTCTCCCTATTTATCCTCTTCCTATCTCTCTACTTCCTCGACACATGAACAGCCCATTTGGCATAATAAACAACTTTTACTTCGAAATCGCTCTTTCTTTTGGAAGACCTGGCACTCTCGCGGCATACAATGGATTTCTCAACTTTTGTCTCAGGGTTCGCCTATTTCTTTCTCTGATCTTCGATCTCATTTCTCCTTACCCGCTAGTGCACGCTCACAATACGACGCGCTACTTCCAGTTCTTCGATCTTATCTCACATCTTTGCCAGCCTCCAATTCCATCCCCCCTGCTTGTCATTTTATAGCTTCGGCATTAGATTCCTCTCCTTCTGCTTCCTTTATTTACAATTCGGCTCAGATTTCTGTTGACAGATCCAAATCAAAAGTCGAGTTAGCCTGGGAGCACGATTTCCCCCTTGATTGGTCGATTGTATTGTTGGAAAAGATTTGGTCTAAATTACATAAGACCTCTAGAGCTTCCAATACCACCCAGACTTTGTATTTCATTTACAATCGTACTTTACTAACTCCCTATGTTTTATCCACTTTCTCACCAGATACTCCTTCTACCTGCTGGTCTTGTCCTTGTTCTTCTGCAGATCTGAAACACATGCTATTTGATTGCCCACCTATCCAGCGTTTTTGGAACTTGGTTTGGCTACAGCTCCACAAACTCTTTCATTTTCAGATTCCCTTTTCCCCTTCACACATCTTTTTAGGTTTCCTGTCCTCAGCATTAACCCAGTCAAACAGACACTACCTCCTTCTCGATCTCCTCATTGCCATTGCTTTCCATCATATTACATCTAATTGGAAACAAGCCACTAATGTCTCCTTCACTTCATGGTGGAACGCGGTTTGCTTTCATCACAGATTGGATACGAATTTTGTTTCCCCTGTTTCCCTAGCAATTAAACGTGATCTCCTGTGGCTCCCTTTAGTGAATTACCTCTCCTCCTCTGCCCCTTCATCCATCATTCCAGATGCTCACTCTATTGAGGTACGCGAACCACCTTAAACCTTATATTATTGATAATTGTTTACCTTTTATAACTTTTATGCTTACTTTGTCGTTATTGGATATATTTTTCTGTTGTAATTGAATTTTATCTGCTTACATTGTTTATCACCTTTTGCCTTCCCCCCCTTGCGGTTGTATATTTCGATGAATTAGCATTTGGTTGTTTCTTCTCCACTCAGTTTCTTTGACGTTTTCTTTGATGTTCAATAAACTCAAACTTAAAAAAAAAAAAAAGAATTAAAACTATAACTTTTAAAACACTACATGCAACTCTGCATTTGACCAACCTGTAAGAATAATGGCATAAAAAAATTATGCTGGGCACAATATGTATATGCCCAATTGCATGTGGATTTGTTCAATGGTACCAACATTATTAGTAAATACATAAAGGTATGTCTAGTAGAACATAACCATGATTTACATAGCAATTATCATTAATGTTGCTATGTCGATTTATATTTAAAACAGTCTGTAGTTAGGGTTGAGTTGTGTCAAAGAAAAAGCTTTCTTTTATGTTTAATAGCTTTGACCCATTTGCTGAATCTACATACTAATTGATTCAGAGATGATACTCCCTGGCTGACCAAGAGGATCGGAACACATTTACTCCTTGTGCAAATCTGAGGTTTAAGAAAGACTTCTGTTGTTTTGTGAATCTTGTTCAAGAAAATATTAACCTGGGTCAGTTTATGGCAGTGACAAAAACACACAATCTACTGATGGGAATTGTGTGGTACAGGATTCAGGGCACAAACCAAAGGGATTATGGGGCAGATGTATCAATATACCTATTTGCGATTCTCAAATGGCGATTTTTTGAGAATCGCTATTTGAGAATTGCGAAATGGTATGTATGTAAAAATTCACTATTTTTTTGCGATTTCTTAAAATTCCTTAATTGCGATTAGCAAATTGCTAATCGCAATTAAGGAATAATTTCCCATTCATTTCTTTGGGCCAGCAGGCCCCTAGGAAGGAATGGGAAGTTATTCTCAATTTGCGATTCGCAATTTGCTAATCACAAATTGAGAATAATTTCAAGGTTGTCTTAAGGACACACTGCTGCACCCCTGAAATGTACATGTGTGCGCATATGGCGCACATACATGCCCTAACGGCATGTATGAGCGCCACATGGCACCTTTACAAATGCCAAAAAGTGCATTTGTAAAAGAATTTGCAAATTAACACCAACTACAAGTTGGTGGTAATTTGCGATGTCTTAAGGGCAAATCGCTAAATTTAAATGCTTGATGCATAGCATTTAAGGAATCGCAATTTGCGATTCCTTAAATGGTTACGCAAAATTAAGGAATTGCACATTTTGAGATTCCTTAATTTTGATATGCATTTTGCTTCATACATTCCAAATAGCGAATTTTTAGTCGCAATCGCTGATTTTTTGCGAATCGCAGCGTTTGCGACTAAAAATGACCTTGATACATCTGCCCCTAAAACATGTAAATATTCCTAAAATGAACGAAATTAGTAATTTGTAGTCACCAAACTGCACTTCTAGGTTCATCAACCTCACAAATATAAAAAAAACATAGAAATGATACAGTTTGGATTGCAAATTAGGGTTAAGGATGTGTATGTTAAGCCGGTCCCCCGCAGAACGTTTTAAAAAACGTTCCATATTGTGGGTACAGCCTCTGTGGTAAACCTTGTTTTCTCTCCCCCTCTCTACGAGGGTAGGGCAAGCCTTCTAGTGTACTATAGCTTTCCACATTGTCAACACGTTGGGTCCTATGTAAGCTATCCTTTCCTGAATAATATACCTCGAGTAGGACAGGGCTGTTTACAGCTATCTTGCCCTGGCATTCTATAGGCTTTGGTTACTGTGCCTGCAACAGACATAAACTATGCAAGTCAGTTGAGAGACTTTATCAAACAGATTTACAAGTGGAGCAATGGCAAAGCCAACTGGTCTGGGTTGCATTTAGAGTCGTGAATAAAATGTTGTCAAAACCTACATTAAAATACAGAAAAAAAGGACTGTGTTCTGTTCACAATGCATATATGAGATAAATAATTTAATGAGTCATGTTCAGTGTAATTCTGAGGTATAACATAGGGGCATATTATCAAGGGGGTTTATCTCCGCTTTTTTGGCTTTAAAAGCCAAGAAAGCGGAGATAAAATTATCTCCCTATTACCTAGCTGTCGCTAACACCAGTTAGCGACAGCTAGTAGGAGATAGCGACCATCTTGGGCCCCACTTTGCATGTCAGTGATATTTATCACTAATGACATGCAAAGTGGGCGTGCCAAGATGTTAGCGACTGAAAACAGTCGCTAACATCGCTATCTCCTATTACCAACTTTTGGAGATATTGGCGCTAAGAGCGAATATCTCCAAAAGCTAACACCTGCCCTGAGCAGTTCTTAGCCATGTTATCCAATGGGAGGTGGATAACATGGCTAAGAGCAGTAGCTCGGTAATGCATGAATATCGCTGACTTTTCAGCGATATGCATGCATTGCGGCGATTTTTATCGCATTTGCGATAAACCTTGGTAATACCAAGGTTTATTTGCGGTAAAAATCGCCGCAGCTCTGCGGTAAAATTTTGTCTCTAACCAAGCAATAACGATAATTATCGCTATAGTTTCTTGTGCACTGCAACGCAAGCACTTCTACGGAGGTGCAATGATACATCAAACAGCTAAGAGCGTGAGGTGAAAGAGTAACTCTCCTTTTGATGCAGATAGAGCCTATTCTATGTACATTTTACTGAATTGGCAACGCTAGGTAATGCAGAGAGCTGCGCTGTCAAGCAACGCCTTAAACATGGAAAGGAATTCTGTATAAAAACAGCTTACTGGTGGCGATTTGAATAAATATCTTGCAAGCATTCTCCCATGCTTGGCACACCAACGGGAACGGTCCTGCTCACACTAAAATCATGCAGCCACCTACCGTTCACCCACATGTTCTTACTAATGTTCCCAGATTTAAAATGATGTTCCTTTTTAGCCTGCCCCTGGTAGGAGCCTGCAGCCTACGGCAAACCTTGTACTGCCTTGTGCTTAATTGCTTCTTAAAGCTAACAGTGAATTACATTAAGTGTAATTTCATTGTCGTTGGATCTTGGCGAGTTGGAGGTGCCACGTTTGCCCTGGGAGTTCTTTCTCTGGTTCATTGGCTACATCCGGGCGGGATGCGATGCTCCCGGAGTAAGCCAGGAGAATCTTCCCTTTGAAGAGGAACAGATGTACATTTACATATCTGGAGGTCTCTGGCCTCTGATGAGATTAGTCGTTGTTTTTTAAACCCTACTGGAAGGTGCATTTTTAATAAATGCCTAAAGCAAGCCTGTGTGAAATGGCTGGGCCCTGAGAGATTCAGATGAGAGCGGCTTGGATGAGACGTCAGTTTGCACATTGTGGTTCCAACATAATCGGTGCTGAAAGTAGGCCAACTTCAGATCCTGCGAGTGCATTCTAATTCAGAAGGAAAAGATGTGTAGATCGGCATGGCTGTGCGGGGTTTCTATCAAGTGTGTGTTTTTAAAGAAAAATAGCACACGAGGAGTTCCATGGAGGGAATGAAGCTTTAATGCATTGAAGAACATTCTCAATGAATCAATTGCATTCCTGGTGCAGTGCATCAGTTGCTACAAATTTGTATCAGCACAAGTCTGACACTTTCTAGCACAGGCACAAATTGCAGATGTGTGTTAATGGCAAATATACAAGTCAAACTAGCACTGCACCCACTTGTGAACATTGTGCAAGCCGAGTAAGTTTGAGGGGCGGCACAAAATGGACAAAGCAAGCATGTAATGAGGACGTGCACAGAGAGAATCTGTCACCAGTGTTTGTTTTCGTAGCCTCCCTCAGAAGCAGAGGGTTGATGTATCTGCTCCCCAAAAATAAGTAAAGGTGTTGAAATGTCCTACTACTTACCGGTAATCTTCATCACTCCGGGTCCAGTTGTCCTCGTCCATTCCTAAACTAAGTGGAGATGACTATCTCTGCGACAGAAAAAAAGAAAAGGAGCATGCTGAGATACCCAACCCACTCCCTCCCACTGGGAGTACATAAGCGGTACCAACCACAACAATGGATGCAAGGAATCTAGCTCTGGTAACATTTCGATTGACAAAGAATATGCTGGGCTTCCCTGTGGGCCCGTCTACACTCAGTTACTGAAATCTTTAGGCAGGCCTCCACTCGCTCAGTTTACTGAAATCTATGAATAGGACTCCAAGGCCAGGTCTTAAAGATGGAAACCCGGTTTCCCCACATAAAATACCTGTCCTTCATGCTTCTATTGAACACAGCTACCAAAACATTTTTCAAACATTTCCAACTCCTTTAAAATATTCTCAGTTGCTGCATCCCCCACAAGGCTCCTTAAAAAGACACTGGGCAAAATACAAAGGATTCAAAATAATGCTGCTCTTATCATATTTGATTGGGACTCAACAGAAAGATGACATCTTCTTCCAGAACACTCCATTATCTCCCCATCCACTGGCGTAACTAAAATTGAAAGGGTCTCCCTGCAAGGTTCGGTGAGGGGCCCCCTCCAGACTAATTAGGGAGCTCTCTAGCCTGTGGGGTCTGTGTGGGCCTGTGTTACACCACTGTCACCATCAAAGATAAATAACTGTGCAAGACCCTTTGCTAAAATTACCGATCCTAATGTGGCTAAACCCCAGGATATTTCAACAAAGTCTTCTGGCCATGCCTGCTTTTCAGTCACCTAAGAGTGACATCCATTAATCTACTAGACACTGACTTACCTGCCACCAGTTGCCACCACCAGTTGTTTGTTGTCAGCCCACGCCGCCACCGCCCCAGAGTCAATTGGGGAGTGGAGTTGGTCTCGGGGAAGGACGAGACTGCAACTCCCAGCATTCTTGGTGGCGCGTAACCCAGACACGCAAGGAATAAGCGCTGGGAGGCGCTTAAAAGAGGAACAGGCCTCCAGTAGCACGGGACGCGCGCAGGCGTGCCTGGGCCACGCCCGGGCGAAGCGTGGGCCAAGGGCGGGCCCATCTACGCCCGTCCGAGACCGGCAGAGACTGGGCTGGGCCATACACCTTGGCTGAAGGATGTTAGTCTGTTGATTAACTGAACTGTGGCCATTCTGTTATTCGGTTTTTAAGGCACATTGGAAGGAGGTAGGCACGTTCCTACAGCTACCATTTAACCTCCATTTGGACACACATTACAAACCCTGGTATTAGTGGGTCACGATAGGGTGGTGATCTTTTTTGGTCCAGTACTGAACATATAATACGGACATTTGTGTATATGGTGTTTCTCTCTCTTTTATTGTGTTTGTGTTTACTGCCACTGTTTTATTACCTACTATTCCAACTGTGTTTTGCACTGCATTTACTCAAAGTTGTTCTAAGTCATGGGGAGGCGCAAGATTCAGACGGGGCTAGCTGGGGTTAAGGAAGCACCTAGTTCCACTACCACAGTTGCGACAATGGATTCCTGTCTGCAGAGGGCAGCCGCCGTTATTGATATGGAGATCGAACTAGTGAATAGACATCTCTCCAGATCACCCACTAACAGCTCACACCCACCCCCAATTGGCCTTAGTGTGCCGCTGGCTGAAGTTTTAGCCGAGTCCTTCTCCTCAACTCCACTAGCCTGCCCAGGCTCCTGTCAGGGGTCACCCATGGGTTCCCTCATCATTGAAGGGTCACCAGTTGTGCACGAAGCTCCATCTCCGGCTCCTTAGCCGGCCCAGCATAGGTCTCTTTCTCCAACAGTTACAATTGAAAGAAGACATAGCATCGCTCGGCCACAAGGGAAGGATAGCACCAATTCACAAATCTTCAGGCACACACCCGCTATTTCACAGGGAGACAGCCCAACATTCCGATTTGGGGGGCCTTAATCCTGGGGAAAGCATTAAATGTAAACTTCATACTATAGTGGGCAAAGCAAAAAAAACTAAATCCACCCTGGCCCCTAAACCAGCTACAAGACTCTGGCATCTAGACCGGTAGTCACAAATATAGACTCATTGATCACTAAGGCCTTTACGGTTATAATGTCCACCCTTTTGGAAGCTAAATTGAGCCCGATCATTGATAGGTTGTCAGCTATCGTGAAATGATTAGCAGGGGGGGCCCAGTCAGACGCATCTGTAATCAGGGGGAATATGGGTGATCTTGTAAACTCAAATTTTGCAACTGACCTAGGCTTAGCCTCGATTTCTAGCAAATTTTTTAAAGACCAGCAATCCACACAAAGCCACATGTCGCACTTAGCCCAAGGGGGTGGGGGGGGTGGTTCACGGGGAGGGCAGCCATCTAGCGGGTCATCTGCTGCTCTACCCTCTAGGTGAGACATACAACTCCCCTTAGGTCAGTTGGACGACCCTGTGGAGCATCAAGGGAAAATAAGCCAGCATTTCCCCTTTATCCATCTTCCTCCAGAATCTACACCCTATGTAGTGGTTCTGGGGAATGTGCCACCTCTCTTCCCTGGCACAAAAGAGGATTTTAGCCAGCTCAAAAATAAGGTACTCCACTGGATATCAAATAATACCCCTGTGGCTCCGGTGTGGAACGTAACATCATCATGGTGCGCCGGTGGCATGGATAGGTAGCTCGCAGAAATCAGGAGGTGGTGATTGTGTAATTGTAAATTTTAATAGAAGCTTCCTAGCTGAAAGAATTTTGTCTAGGGCCTCTCATGTTGGTTCATTTACCTATGGTTCCACAATACAAGTACTGCTCGTGGGTTTTTCTATAGAGTAGCCTTTTGAGGGGACAAAAAAGGGTATAGTGCTATGGAAATGCCCCGAGATAGGCAGTATCAAAAAACCTTAATCACCAGCGATCAGTTGTACTTACAAACATCCTATGGCTCACGTTCAAGAGGGTCTCACTATTCTCCTACCTTGCCCCCACCCTTAGCTCTAACAAATAGATTTTCTATGCTATCGGTGATGGAGCAATGCAATTGACTTTCATCAAAAAAGATTCCCTTTGGGCACCTTGTACTTGAAATAACAATCCTCTCATCCACATAAAACAAATATTGAACAAACATTTATACAAAACTGTAAAAGCAATGCAACAAATATAACAAAACTGTTATAAAATAATCCTGCACATTTTATTCATACACAATTAAAATTCAATAAAAAATTGGGAGACAGACATTAATAGAAGGAAAGTTACATACAAAAAATCACAAATTTCCTATCAGTAAAAAAGGAGATACAAAACAGAAAATTCATTCAGCCAAAAGGTCAGAATTATCCTCAGTTCATGTACGGTGTATTTCTCTTTTAGCATCGACGCGATTCAGTGGATACAGATATATGACCACCTTCATCAGGATAACATATAATGTCGCCCCAATAGTTCTGAAAGTTAAACAACATTTATTTTAAAAAACAGAATTCACTGAGTTAAAAATAGTGTACAAAAACTAACCTATGCAGTGTGACTTCCATTTACATTGCTTCCACAGTAGACATGTTAAGACATAAACACAACCTTCAATTTGGACCTTTCACAGACTAACTTAGACATTTAGAAAAATTAAGCATTTTTTACATTTGAATAAAGTTGAACCTTTGCCACTGATCCAAATAGCCAATCTATATTTGATCAGAATGGTCATCATATTGCACAACAAGTTTTAGATCATTTGAAAACCCTTGAGATAATAGATAATACCCAGTATTCATTGGTTCAAGGTTCCAGCATACTGATTCTAATATATTTAGTTAGCATACCAAACAATATATGCCATACATTTTGCTATCATAATATTCTAGACTGTAACATTAGACTAGTATCTCCGTTAACGCATTTATATAATTCATCATAGTGAGTTATTGGCACCATGGGGTTCAACATCATGAGCGCACGCACTAATTTCAGTATACTGGTCTCTATGACGTGATTTCACAAAGACATACCTCTAATCCAATGTAGTTAAGGCCATTCAGACCGAGGGTAATACGCCTCCTGTTTAAAATGTTCTCGTCCAGCAAGAATAGAGAAATTCATATGAAATGGATGGAGTATACAAATCTGGAGGAAATAATAACACAACCACATAGAGAGCACATTTTGGCACTTATAAATCAGCTCTATATTTTAGAAATCAAATTCCCAATTAAGGTCTCAAGGTATACCTAGCTCACTAGTCCAATCGTAATCACGCTAAAATAGATTTCACTCAGACTGGGATAATGGCCGCATGTATTCCACACTCCTCTATATAGAGAAAGAAAAAAGGAGAAAAGAGTTCTCCATCAGCTTATAATCCTATATAATAATGATATCGAGCTGGTTTTTACCAATGGGGACGATATACTTACATCCTCCAATCAAAGGTGCTTGTAAATAATGCACAGTAGACTCGTTTCAGGCTTTATGTCGACCGCAATAAAAACATCTGCTAATGCACGAGCTTTTGACCTAGAAAACATACGTGCATGCCCTTAGTAAATAACAAAGAGACACACACTAAAAAAAAAACCCGTGCAACGAGTTTTAAGTCGTGGCCTACTACTTACACATTGAGCATTGAATTTGTTCCATTAATGCAAGCGGTAAGATTAAGACTCCAAATAGCAATAAACGTGACTTCGGATAGTACACGTCAATGGCTTCTACCAATTCTAAGAAGGTAGAAAAAATATAGTAAATATGTGGCGCCAATGCCGATTATCGCTACATATGGCAAATTGCATCTCCCCTAATTCACCACTTTACTTACATAATTAATATTGGTCTCACAACATTGGTTCAGGGTTAAAATGGAGTCAGGCACTTCTGATTGCGAGCGTGTATCTCCAAAAGGAAATAGATAACACCAATTATATTCGGGTCTTGTAATAAGCTAGCCGCTCCATATGCCCACTCGTAACCGACTAACCATGAATATCAGGATATCTTCATACCGCGTGCAGTCCTGGTAGCCTCACAGTGACTAACCGCGCCTGGCGGAAATGACGCTGTTTAAATACCCGGGACTAACTAAATGTATGCACCTCCTACTTCCTATTTCAGAGTGCAGGTACCGCCTAGCAGTTCATATAGAAAGAGGACTGAGTCTGTGGACACAAGTAAAGGACCAAAACGCTCGAACCTCCACTATTCTCTTTCAAGTAGATTACAACAATACTATTGACTAGGGTAAGTGGACTAAAGATCCATAGCGCACAGACCGATTTATATTGGATAGAATATATATGTATGTACATATAGCAATATTAATAAATTGCAACCATTTATAGAAAGAGGTTTATATAAACACTTCCGCGTAAACAGTATCAGCGATCAAGTACATCCATTATCCCTTACGCTAGTCACTGACCATTTTCTAAGCGTATCTATGGGAGATCAGTAAAGCCATCTATGGGGGTATTTAAATGAGAAAGACCGGGCAAGACATGAAAGTATTGCATAAAAGATGGTATGAAATGTAATCTTGTGAACATCTGTAAATTCAGAAAACTAGTTTGCCCCAATAATACGATCCCATTCCCATTCCTCATGTGAGATAAGCCCCTTTTTCACTGTATTGAGGTAGGAGATGTACCATTGTTCTCTATGCTTGCGAGCGGTCACAATGTTGCCCCCCCTTTTAACAATTTTAACTCTCTCTAAAATGAACCATCTGAAATTGCATTCACCATGTTTGTACTCCAAAAAGTGTGCAACAATGGGGGCAGTAATCTTTTTTGTTTTGATAGCTGACCTATGCTCCTGAAGTCTCATCCTAGCCTCTCTTCCAGTTTCTCCAACATAACACAGCCCACATGGACACATAAGAAGATATATAACATTTTTGCTTCTGCAATTATTGTGAGTCTTACATTTTATGGTCATGTTGTTGTAAGTAATTTCAGATGCAACAATGCATTGGTCACAGATATTACACATGCCACACTTAGAGGTTCCCACAACCTTGGTGTTATCCAAAGTCCTCTGGTGGTCAACTATATCTTCTTTATAGGTATGAACTAGCAGATCGAACAGGTATTTATTTTTCTTAAACGCGAAAAGAGGTTTTTCTAAGGCTGTGTCCTCATCGTGGTTCAAAATGAGCCAATGCTTATTGACCACGTTTTTAATCTGATTACTCATGTGGGAAAATTTGCTCACAAAAACAACTTTGTTAAGTGGACCTTTTTCTTTCTTAGTATTCTGAATTAGAGCATCACGATTGTAGAATCTTGCTCTTTTTAGCGAGTGTGATAATAGTTTTTTGGGGTACCCCTTATCCCTGAACTTATTTTTGAGTATCTCAGCATGTTTGTAGTAATCATTGATGTCTGTACAATTCCTCCTTAATCAGAGAAATTGGCTAAATGGGATACTCTCCCTTTGGGTTTTGGGGTGAAAACTAGAGAAATGGAGGAGGGTATTTTTTGCCATTGGTTTGGTAAAAAGTTCAACTGACAGTGCTCCATTGGAGTTTCTGATTGAAATGTCAAGGAAAACTACTTTTACAGTACTGTAGGAAGATGTAAATCTAAGATTTGTATCCCCCAGATGGATCCAACTCAGAAATTCCTCTAATAGGTCTATGGACCCTTCCCAGATAAAGAAAATATCATCTATGTAGCGGTACCAGCCCGCTACATTTTCAAAATATGGGGCCATTTTGTTATCTATATGTCTGGCTTCAAAATTGCCTACATAAAGGCAGGCCAGACTGGGGGCACAAGTGGCCCCCATGCTGGTCCCCTTTAGTTGCCTAAAATATTCATTTCTGAACAATAAAACATTATTGGTCAAAATCAATCTCACACAGTCAACTATGAAGTCCTTTTTTGCCCCACCCAGGTCTTGATTAGTGAGAAGAGTATCAATAACCTCAACTGTGTCCATCTGAGGTATATTAGTGTAAAGAGACTCAATGTCTAGAGTCACCAGACACTGAGTCTCTTCACATAAGGGTAAACCCTCAACCATTGAGATGATATGCGCAGAATCCCTCACGTATTAAGCATGGGCGGAAAATCCGTTTCGCTCGCGGATTTTGCGGATTTTGGGGAAATTCGCAATCCGCGAGATTTGCGAATTTCCCGCAAAATCCGCAAATTCGCACGCAGCGGATTTTTTTTGCGGCGCGCGGCGTTGGTGATACAATTTTTGAGGCGCGCGGCGTTTATCATCGTTTGCCGAGTTGTTTTTCTCGATAGTTTGCGAGTGCGGCGCCATTTTGGATCTTGCTGTGTGATCCCGCGGGAATTGGCGAGCGCGATTACGTCATCGCGGCTTGCCAGCGATAGTTTGTCAACGCGAGTACGGCGAGATCACGTCTCGCGGTACTTCGCAATTGCGAGATTTGGGATGCGGCGAGCAGCAAGAATCTCGCACAAGCGAAAATATAAAATTAGCAATTCTGCACAAGAAATCCACCAGCAAGCAGCATAAACCTTCTTGAAATGATGATTTTTATCTGAATAACTCCTTAGGTTGACATTTGCCTGCACTTTTTTAGCGAGGAGTCCATTTTGGGAGGGGGGTGGGAGGAAGGAAGTGCCCCACAGTCTTCAACTTCCTGTTCCTGTTCAGCAGGCTCCTCCCAGTGCTTTGTCCATCTCCTGGTCACTTTTCATTTGGATCTGGAGCTGGAAGGATTACTTTTTGTGGATGCTGCTGGATCTTTGGATTTGAGGCCTTTTTGACTTTCTTTGGATCACTGTTGGATTAGAAATTTTACAAGAAAGTTTGTTTGGGGCATTACAGTTGCTGCAACTAAAATTTTGGAATTTTCGATTTTTGGGCTGTTTTGGGGCCTTTTGCCCAGGGGTACTCAGTGGTGGGTGGACTGAGTCTTTCTGTGGGTTGTCTTGAACTTAAACATCATGGAGGGCATGGATGGATTGGGATTGTGCTGATTTTTCAGTGATTTTCGTTTTTTGGGGCTGTACTTGTGGCCTTTTCACCAGGGGTATTTGAGTCTAGCATGGGCCTAGTCTTTCTGTGGGCTGTCTTTTGGGGGTGTTCATGGGGAGGGACAGGCCATGTGGCTGGTGGCCATTTTGAGTGCAGCTACAGGCACTGGCCATGTGCTGGCAGGCAAGTGGCCATTTTGAATGCAGGCTTTGTTGTTAGGCCTGCAACCATTTTGCCTACTTTTCAACCTTTATTTATGCCCAGGGGTAGTGAGTCTTACATGGGCCTAGTCTTTCTGTGGGTTGTCTTGAATTTAAACATCATGGAAGGCATGGATGGATTGGGATTGTGCTGATTTTTCAGTGATTTTCGTTTTTTGGGCCTGTACTTGTGGCCTTTTCACCAGGGGTATTTGAGTCTAGCATGGGCCTAGTCTTTCTGTAGGTTGTCTTGAATTTAAACATCATGGAGGGCATGGATGGATTGGGATTGTGCTGATTTTTCAGTGATTTTCGTTTTTTGGGCCTGTACTTGTGGCCTTTTCACCAGGGGTATTTGAGTCTAGCATGTGCCTAGTCTTTCTGTGGGCTGTCTTGAACTTAAACATCATGGAGGGCATGGATGGAATGGGATTGTGATGATTTTGCAGTGTTTTTCGATTTTTGGGGGTGTTCATGGGGAGGGACAGGCCATGTGGCTGGTGGCCATTTTGAGTGCAGCTACAGGCACTGGCCATGTGCTGGCAGGCAAGTGGCCATTTTGAATGCAGGCTTTGTTGTTAGGCCTGCAACCATTTTGCCTACTTTTCAACCTTTATTTATGCCCAGGGGTAGTGAGTCTTGCATGGGCCTAGTCTTTCTGTGGGTTGTCTTGAATTTAAACATCATGGAGGGCATGGATGGATTGGGATTGTGCTGATTTTTCAGTGATTTTCGTTTTTTGGGCCTGTACTTGTGGCCTTTTCACCAGGGGTATTTGAGTCTAGCATGGGCCTAGTCCTTCTGTAGGTTGTCTTGAATTTAAACATCATGGAGGGCATGGATGGATTGGGATTGTGCTGATTTTTCATTGATTTTCGTTTTTTGGGGCTGTACTTGTGGCCTTTTCACCAGGGCAGGGTATTTGAGTCTAGCATGGGCCTAGTCTTTCTGTGGGCTGTCTTGAACTTAAACATCATGGAGGGCATGGATGGAATGGGATTGTGCTGATTTTGCAGTGTTTTTCGATTTTTGGGGGTGTTCATGGGGAGGGACAGGCCATGTGGCTGGTGGCCATTTTGAGTGCAGCTACAGGCACTGGCCATGTGCTGGCAGGCAAGTGGCCATTTTGAATGCAGGCTTTGTTGTTAGGCCTGCAACCATTTTGCCTACTTTTCAACCTTTATTTATGCCCAGGGGTAGTGAGTCTTGCATGGGCCTAGTCTTTCTGTGGGTTGTCTTGAATTTAAACATCATGGAGGGCATGGATGGATTGGGATTGTGCTGATTTTTCATTGATTTTCGTTTTTTGGGGCTGTACTTGTGGCCTTTTCACCAGGGCAGGGTATTTGAGTCTAGCATGGGCCTAGTCTTTCTGTGGGCTGTCTTGAACTTAAACATCATGGAGGGCATGGATGGAATGGGATTGTGCTGATTTTGCAGTGTTTTTCGATTTTTGGGGGTGTTCATGGGGAGGGACAGGCCATGTGGCTGGTGGCCATTTTGAGTGCAGCTACAGGCACTGGCCATGTGCTGGCAGGCAAGTGGCCATTTTGAATGCAGGCTTTGTTGTTAGGCCTGCAACCATTTTGCCTACTTTTCAACCTTTATTTATGCCCAGGGGTAGTGAGTCTTGCATGGGCCTAGTCTTTCTGTGGGTTGTCTTGAATTTAAACATCATGGAGGGCATGGATGGATTGGGATTGTGCTGATTTTTCAGTGATTTTCGTTTTTTGGGCCTGTACTTGTGGCCTTTTCACCAGGGGTATTTGAGTCTAGCATGGGCCTAGTCTTTCTGTGGGCTGTCTTGAACTTAAACATCATGGAGGGCATGGATGGATTGGGACTGTGCTGATTTTTCAGTGATTTTCGTTTTTTGGGCCTGTACTTGTGGCCTTTTCACCAGGGCAGGGTATTTGAGTCTAGCATGGGCCTAGTCTTTCTGTGGGCTGTCTTGAACTTAAACATCATGGAGGGCATGGATGGAATGGGATTGTGCTGATTTTGCAGTGTTTTTCGATTTTTTTGTGCTTTATAACTGAACTGATGTTCCTCTGTCTTCCATTGTTTTTAGGTGCACAAGACTCAAGAGAACCACCAGTGCCAGGAAGAAGTCCTGCAGCGGTGTGTGTGTGCAGCATAACGTCACGCGACGTCACGTCTGGCCTCAGACAACTCTACAATTCGTGCAACTGCGGCCTGCTGTCTGACCTGCTCTGAAGAAGATGGCACCAAAAAAAGGTCTCCGTAGCTCCTCTAGCAAGAAAGTTGCTAGTAAGGAGCAGAAGAAGCAAGTTACCAAGGAGGCTGGTGTGCCACCCGCCACGTTTTTTGGGAGAAAAATAAAGTACGCCTGCAGCAGCAGGATCTGCTGGGGACCAAGCTGGGAGCAGCACCCCTGCTCCATTGGGTTCAGTGCCTCCACCACCACGCCAACTCAAGTCAAAGCCCTTGAGTGCTTCAGAGGCAGTCAGTGTACTTCTCCAATCACCATCGACCAGTGATGTTGGCTCATCGCAAGAAAGTAGCAGCAATGTCCCTGAATCAACACAGGTTGTTGTAACTCATCTGACAAGTGTTGAACAACCACAGCCGCAACAACAACACCATGTGCAAGTACACGCCCAAGTACATGTGGAAGGAGAGGCAGCAAAAGGAGATGCGCAAGCAAAGGTGCATGGAGGTTCACAAGTGCCCACAATAGTTGTTCCTCCCGAAGTAGGGGCACATCAGGAAATCGACAATGAAGCCGAGGTATCATTGGAAGCCACTCCTCCTGATGATCATTCATTGTCTTCCACATCCCTAGCAAGGAAAAGATCAAGGGGGGTGTCTACATCTTCTTCAAGCCCACCTCCTTCTGATGATACAGATCCAGCTTGGGAACCACCACTGCGGTCTGAGGATGAGGCACACCATGATCTGACAAAGGTACCTAAGCGTAAAAGGAAGGTCGTCGAAAAACTCATACCTATGGAGTGTGATGAGGCTCAACAAGAAGTGACAGATACTGCTGCTGATGATGAAGCCTCTCACGATGACGACGAGCCAGTCATCACAAAGGTCACTGCAGCCCCACCGGGCATGCAGCAAAGAGACATTTTGACCCTATCCCGAGAAGCTGCTGAGCGTGATGATGATCTCGACGAGGAGGCAATGGAAATGGAAACACAACAATCATTAGATTTGGAGTTAAGTAGGACACCAAAACCTACCGCTTCCATATTTCTTCCTCGCAAGAAGGTACCCACCTCGACCTCAATTCGTGGTGGTGAAAGTGCAAAACGTACTGAAGTTCGGCAATCCACATCCTCCACTTCATCTGGCATTAGCAACAGGACCACCACCACCAGTATCGCCGCCTCCTCCGGCCCCCAAAGACATTTCAAGTCTCCAGTTTGGGACTTCTTTAGTGTTTGCCCAAAAATGGAAAACGTAGCCATTTGTAGCATTTGTAAGCTTCGAGTTGGTCGTGGTAAGCTTGGTTCTAACTATGGTACCGGAGGCCAGAGAGGTCATCTTAAGAGAGCGCACCCTGTCCAATGGTTTCCGCACCTAGAGGCGTTTAAGCAAGCCGGAATTGCACGTAATGAAAACGTTGATTTTTCATCTGATGATGACGAGGAGGAAGAAGACGATTCAAACACTTCACTTACACCCAGTACCCCTGTCAGCAGCACACCCCATGTGAGGCACACTAAGAGTGTGGGAGAGAGTGAGACATCAATGCGGAAAGGTTCATCAGCGAGCGTAACTGGGTCGAAGATATCATCATCATCCCGTAAATCCTTGGTCCAGGGCAACATTAAAAAGATGTTGTTTACAGAAGCGCAATATGAACGCAACCACCCACTGACGCGTCTGTATAACACTAAGCTGGCTAAAATGCTAGCTCTGGACCTTCTCCCTTTTTCTTTTGTAGAAGGGGTTGGTTTTCTAGAATTAGTGGCAGCGCTCTGCCCTAAATGAAAGGTTCCTAGCCGGTTCTATTTTGCCCGAGTTGCGGTTCCAGCACTACATGAAGATGTTCTGAAGGTGATTGGGGCAGCTTTGCAGAAGAGTGCTGTTCACACTATACATCTGACAACAGACATGTGGACCAGTGGCGCAGGCGCTGATTGCATGTGCATCACTGCACACTGGGTCTCTTTTTCAGGGGCTAAAGCAAAGCTAAACGCAGGTGTTGACGCGGACATTGTTTTTAAAGCTGCTCGGAAACATGCAACACTAGCCATGTTTGGTTTGGAGAAACGTCACACAGCAGAAAACATTTTGGATGTCTTTAACACAAAGGTCCTTAACTGCCTGTCCCCACTAAACCGCCAGGTTGGTTATGTTTCCACGGACAATGGCGCCAATATAGTTAAGGCCATGAGGGACGGTGACTATTTCAGAGTGCCGTGTTTGGCCCACTGTATAAACCTGGTTGTCCAAAAATTCTTGGGTAATAAAGGCAGTGCAGCGTACAGTGTATTGGACACCTGCCGAAAAATGTGCAAGCATTTCAGCCATTCTTTTAAGGCCCGGAAGCAGCTCAGGAGCCTGCTATATCAACGTCAAATGCCAGTGAAAGCACTCATCCAGGAGGTGGTAACACGTTGGAACTCAACCTTCTACATGCTTGAGCGTCTGTATGAGCAGTATACGGAACTCGATCAATATTTCCTTACAGAGGGTACAGAGGAGCTGAGGATGGGTGCCGCGCAATGGAACATAGTTCAAAGCCTGACACGCATGCTTCGTCCTTTTGAGTTCTTCACGCGTGCAGTCAGCAAGGAGGACTCTAATTTGGGAAAAGCTATCCCATTGTTGTACATGCTGGAGGACCAACTGAAGGAGGTGTGTTCTGTGTTTGAAAAAGATGACAAAAACCAAGACTCTTTGCTTCTGGCTGAGAAATTATTAGCGCTCCTACAAGGTGATGAACGTCTTAAAAAGATCCACTCAGAACAGCATTACATTTGTGCTACTATTCTGGATCCACGCTACAAAAAGGCGCTGGCAGGCCAAGCATTCTTTCCTTTTGATGATGAACATGTTCCAAAGTACAAACGTTGGCTAGCCTTGTCAGCCAAGAGGTTTGAAAGAGAACGGCTGAAAATTGAAGGAAATGGCAGTACATCAGCAGGCCATCCCCAGTCAAAACAATCCACTTCTGCACCTGTGGCTGTGGCACAAGGGACCTCTCAGCCGTTAAAGACACCAGCAACCGGATCATCTGCACGAGACACAACAGAAACATTGGAGGCTGAAGAGGATTGGCTAGCTCTGCGTGGGTTTGGTTCTCAAAAGGTCAGAGGCACAGCAAGAGCTAAGCAAAGTGGAGGAACCTTTGATGAGGACCTTGAGTCGATGGTGAAGGACTATCTGAATGACTCAACAGAGGTCAATGTTAATTCTGACCCATTGGCGTATTGGCATGGGAAAAAAGAATTGTGGCCACAGCTCACCAACCTGGCTTTAAACTACTTGTCTTGCCCACTCGCAAGTGTGTCTTCTGAACGGGTTTTCAGTGCTGCTGGTGGCATTGTAACTCCCAAACGGAGCCGCCTCTCGCCCAAAAATGTGGAGAGGTTAACAATGATCAAGATGAATCAGCACCTCATACCACCAGATTTCAGAGTACGAGAAAGCGTGCCGGATGAAGAGGAGGTGGCCAGCAACATATATGAGGGAATTTCTACTCTGTCAGGTGACACTGAGCTCACCCTGCCTGAATTCGCAGAGTATGATGACGAAGCCTTATTCTTATTCCTGGACCGTGATACCGAGCCCTGAAAATGAGACAACGAATCAATAACTTTCTTTTTCATCCTTATTCACTTTTATTCCTGTGTGTCTGTCTTTCTTTGTTGTGCACAGTTAATATATTTCAAACTTTAATCAGATAATCACAAAATCAAGCCCATCAGCAGAACTGTCTTCACTGGTTTGCTAATTGATTTGAAGTTGCCGCAGTCTGCATTCCTCAGGTTCACAAGTTCAGAAGAACATGCTCCTCTATCCTCCTCCTCCAGACTCCTATTTCCATCAAACCAGAGGGCTGGTTTACGACCAATGAAGAAAGACTCAGCACTTGTGGGGGTGTTGTTGTTCCTCTTTGCAGGTGAGTTGACGGCTCTGGGGCCATTGCTGGGAAGCTCTAATACCGGATAAAAGTGTTTTGGACCAAATCCCAGGCGGAAATTCTTTTGTGTTTTTGATGACTTGCTTGCCTTTGAGGTGCTCTTAGGGGGGGTTCCGTCTGTTTGTGGGTGAGTTTCGTGGTCTGGGAGCACTGCTGGGACACTCTAATCTTGATTGCATTTGCTTTTCAGGAAATCCGTCGTGGCAACCCCGACTTATGGCCTAGCTACGCAGCGCGTTTGGACCGAAGGCCGAGAAATATTGCAAGTATGAGATTTTGCTTTTGGCCTGTTTGGGGGTGTTATGCTTCTTGGCGGGTGGGTTGGCGGGTCTTGGGGCATTCCTGGGAAGGTCTAATACCGGGTAGAAGTGGTTGGGACAAAATCCAGGCCAATTTTTTTTTGGCTATTTCTGACATTTTGCTCAATGTAGCCTTTTCGGGGGCCTGTTTGGGGGGCTTCCTGGTGTTTGTGGGTGAATTTCGGGGTCTGGGAGCACTGCTGGGACACTCTAATCTTGATTGCATTTGCTTTTCAGGAAATCCGTCGTGGCAACCCCGACTTATGGCCTAGCTACGCAGCGCGTTTGGACCGAAGGCCGAGAAATATTGCAAGTATGAGATTTTGCTTTTGGCCTGTTTGGGGGGTGTTATGCTTCTTGGCGGGTGGGTTGGCGGGTCTTGGGGCATTCCTGGGAAGGTCTAATACCGGGTAGAAGTGGTTGGGACAAAATCCTCGCGGAAAAGCCTTTTGGCACTTTTTGTAACTTAGGGTTCGTTAGGGTTAGCCCTAGCAGCAGGATTGAATGTGTTTCGGGGTGTTCTAGATTTTTGCAACTGAGTTCTGGGGTCTTAGAGCACTCGTGAGAATGTGTAATTTTGGTTGCAAGTCATTTGAAAAAAATCCATGGTGGGAAAGGGGGGATTTGGCATAGTTAAAGAAAGCCTTTGCCACTATTCTTAACTTAGGGTTTGTTAGGGTTAGCAGTATTTCTATTGCATGTGTTTGAGTGGGGGGGATTTCGAGTCTTGGAGCGATGCTGGCTATGGCTACTTTTGCTTGGTTGCTTGCAAGTGGTTTGAATGCAATCCACGGTGGGTAAGGGGTAATTAGGAAGGGGGTACTTCGGCCTACTTTTACTTTCAAAGTAAGTTTTGTCACCAATTTTCTGCTAGGCCTTGTTTTTTGAGATTTGATTGGGGGTCTTCTACATTTTTGCGACTGGCTTTAGTAAGGGTCTGGGTGGGAGCACTGCTAGGAAGATCTAATTTTGTTCTAAAACACAGTTTACAGTACACCTAGCTTGAGGGGAAAGATCCACTACATTAATTTGCCCCTACTTATTTATCCTTCAAAAGGTGACTCAGACAGAGTACGCACTTTCAAAAATATTGTACTGTCTACTAGGAAAATCAAATTGTGACTTTTTGCACTCCACAGCCTACATACCTTATATTTATTTATCAGTGGTGTTGTAATATTATATCACTTCCTGTTTTTCGTAGAATAATTACAGGCCGGGTTTCAGTCTCTGCAATGGGGAAAAAAGGATGGAGTCAGGCTTCACATTAGCGAGCCACAATTCAGCATCAGGCAGGCAGTGGACAGGGTGTCTTCTGGTGACCAACATCGATGGACGAAGCGTCGGCTGCAATGGAGGAGTGCCGCTAATAAGAGGATTTTTCATTCTGCAGGCAACTTACTTACCACTTCCAACAGGACAACTACAACAACATAGATACAGTATCCCTTGCCTTTTTCTCTGACTGTGACTGCATTTCTTGGATCTCTCTCTGCTTCTAAATTGATCCCTTAACACATCACTTAGTCCACTCCACTATCACATCTGCACCACACATAGTCATTTGTAAGTGCTCCTACGTAATTCGCAAGTCGCAGCACGCCCCAGCCCGTAGAGGACTGGGATGGCCCCAATGATGAAGCATGTCACCAAGGGGCAACCCTGGTGAGTGAGGGGACACCTAGAAAAAAAGCAATTTCTCCTTTTCTATCTACTATACCTTCCAGACCAACCCCATTGAGTGTTGTTGTGAATGGATTTATAGTGACCAGCAAGGCTCTCGGGTATCTGGCTACAGAGACCTTATGTTGAATATCGTTATGAATAATTCCACACACGCCCTGTACTGTCGCATTCTTTCTTCCACAGTTGTCGAAAGTACTACTTACTTTTCACTGACATGCATGCAGTAGTGCATGCACTTTCAAAGATTGATGGATAGGTTTGTACCCAAAGAATTGTTTATGTTCAATTGTTTGTCTATGCTGTGCTTTTTTTTACAGGGTGTCTTCTGGTGACCAACATCGATGGACGAAGCGTCGGCTGCAATGGAGGAGTGCCGCTAATCAGAGGATTTTTTTTCTGCAGGCAACTTACTTACCACTTCCAACAGGACAACTACAACAACATAGATACAGTATCCCTTGCCTTTTTCTCTGACTGTGACTGCATTTCTTGGATCTCTCTCTGCTTCTAAATTGATCCCTTAACACATCACTTAGTCCACTCCACTATCACATCTGCACCACACATAGTCATTTGTAAGTGCTCCTACGTAATTCGCAAGTCGCAGCACGCCCCAGCCCGTAGAGGACTGGGATGGCCCCAATGATGAAGCATGTCACCAAGGGGCAACCCTGGTGAGTGAGGGGACACCTAGAAAAAAAGCAATTTCTCCTTTTCTATCTACTATACCTTCCAGACCAACCCCATTGAGTGTTGTTGTGAATGGATTTATAGTGACCAGCAAGGCTCTCGGGTATCTGGCTACAGAGACCTTATGTTGAATATCGTTATGAATAATTCCACACACGCCCTGTACTGTCGCATTCTTTCTTCCCCAGTTGTCGAAAGTACTACTTACTTTTCACTGACATGCATGCAGTTAGTGCATGCACTTTCAAAGATTGATGGATAGGTTTGTACCCAAAGATTTGTTTATGTTCACAATTGTTTGTCCATGCTGTGCTATTTTTTCTTGTCTCCCAAAACCTTTCCCAAAAACCCCTGTACCCATCCATTTTTCAAACCCTAACCCTCTTCCCCCGGGCCGTGTGGTTTTGATTGATGTGTGACTAAATTACAGCAATAAATCCACACACTTGCTGGGGAGGATAAGGTGATAGCAATAGGCTGGTGAAGAAATCCGAGGATATATTCTTACTCTGCTTGACAAAGACCCATGGCTAATGTCAAAGAACTTCAACCGAATTAGTAGTTATACTTTACCATTTGTTAGGCTACAATGTGGCACTGTTCTAGTGTACTTCTGTCACCTGCTATATTCTCAGTTGTACCGTTGAATTGCTCAGGAGGACAAACCAGATTTAATTTTCTTTTTTTTCATAGGCATGCAACTGCCACTGTGTCACACCACTAGTACCACCGCTATGAGGAAATTTTATCCGACCAAGATTGCCAACCTTATTCGCTGTTTGCCGTGGAGCCAGCCCTGGGTCTAGCCCTACTTTCAAACACAAATTACAGGTAAGATAATCGTTTGGTGGTTTGGGGGTATAATGGAGTATTAGTAGGAGAGACGAGAGACTGACGGTAGTACTACTAAAGTCCTAGGACTCTTGGATTCACTTCACTTACTCTGTGAGAGGCACTTAGTGTTGAAAACATTTGGGCATTTACACTTAAAGGAAGAAAATGGAACTAAACTTTCAGGAAAACAAAGTCACTGTTAAACCCCCACCCACCAGGCAAGCAGTAAGAAACGGGTATGCTCAGATAAAGTTTGAAAAAGTATATTTATATCCCTAACAAAATAATCTCCCACAAGACCCTCCCTAACCCCAACGATTGTCCTTCAAAAGTCCCCAAAAACCCAACTCCCAATTCCCACCCCCCAAAAGTCTCTAAAAAAGGGGCAAGGGACACTATGGGTGGATGCTGTCTACTTTTTGGGCCAGGGCATCATGCTCCTGGCGGAGCAAGGCGTGCTCTACGCGGAGCCCCTCCAACTCGTTTGAAAAGTGGTGGAGCTCCTGCTGGAGGCGGGACACCATCAGGGTACTGCGGCGCAGGCGTGCCTTCAATGCCTTGCTGGTGCAACGGCTGTGAGAGGAAGCTGTTGTCCTTGCTACTCGGCGGTGGCGTTTGGCTTTGGCAGCCCGGCTCAGTCTGGGTGGACCACTGTGCTGGGTGGCAGCCCGTGGGGGCATGGAGGCCGATGCAGACGACGTAGTTGTTGTGGTCGACTGCACACTTTCTTCGTCCTCCAGGGCCACCAGCCGCCGATATTCGGCCACAGTGGCATCGATCCTCCGTTGCCGGGCCGCTCTAGCCAGCTCCTTCCTCCTTGTTCGTTTGGAAGGAGAACCTATATGAAGAAAGAAAGACATAGGGGCAGATTTATGAAAGGCTTGCGCCACGTTTACGGCGCCGTTGCGTGACGCAACGGCACGGAAACATGGCGCATCCCTGCACCCTATTTACAATGTGACGCATCTAGGAGATGCGTCACGTTGTACAGCACTGCGCCATGAGGAGGCGTTCCTGCGCACGGGGGGCGTTCCTGCGCAGGAACGCCTCCTGAAAGTGGCTGAGTGAAATCTATGAGATTTCACTCAGTCACTTTCAGGGCAATGCTGCGTCAGAACCCTGCGCCTGCTTGAAGCAGGCGTAAGGCTTGAGGCAGCATTGAAAGAAAATGCCCCCCCAGAGCATTGCTGGAGCTGCGTCGCGCTTGCGACGCAACTCCAGCAATGCGCCACATTTCTGGCACAGATGCGTCACGCATCTGTGCCGTTTTTGCCCCATGGTGCGCCGCATCATAAATGCGGCGCACCATGGGTGGCGTAGCTGTGGCGCACTGTGGCGCATGTTAACTGGCGCATCCCTCGGGATGCGCCAGTTAACATAAATCTGCCCCATAGTCTGTAACCAATGCTCTTTAAGATTAACTCAATCATTCAGCAGAAATTTGTGTTGCACTACAACTAGCAACTTGCAAGCGCATTACATAACTATTGAGGCCAGTATCTATCTAACCTCACACTTCTTCATCCTTGCTCTAACATTAGTGGGAGTTTAAGGAACAAATTCTACGAGCACTATGGACTTCCATTGGAGTCGACTATGAAAGTACACCAGTCTTATTCTTCTTCTTGTCTCTTGTTTAGGAAAATTGGTACGTTATCTTCTGCAAGCCGGCATAATGCCAGCGCAGTAAACTTGCACCCGAGAAAAAGAGACGCACGCCATGAGGAGTGACCTAGACTTGCGTTGCGTTACTGTACCCATCCAGTACATGCAGGTGGTGAAGCTCTTACTTTTCTATTACGGGTGGCACTGAGAATACTCTGTTACAACTCAAGGGCTACTGCTTAATTAATTTAACTTCACCCTACAGTGGAAATGAGTACTAGAAATGGAAAATTGAAGAAGATAAATAATCGTATTATCTATCACTTCACATGGGATGTTTTTGCTTATATATGGGATGACTTTAGGTGCTTTGCTTTTTATTGAGTGACCAGTGATACATCCACACATGAATGACTGAGTACTACTAAACTTATTAAGAGAGGTAGGGAGTGGCCACCCTAATAACCGGATCTATGCTGTGCTTGCAATACAAACTACTGCTACTATTGATGGTAGTATTTGGACAAAATTAAAACTTCTTTTCCTTGCCTTTCCTACACTGGAACGGACGTGCGGGTGCAGTGTTACATGCTCTTTAAAGTTACACTTAGTTCATCCACTGACCGTCTACTCTCTGTAGATCATGGGTACTCACAAACTTTCTCTCAGGGGCTAAATTTACAGTGTAGTTTGTGGCCGAGGGCTGCACTGGTGGGGGCGGAGTCAGAGGGGGCGGGGCTAAAGCAAAACGAAAACTTGTGACCATGAGGTTGCACACAGGTCCCTGCTGCAGATGCCTTCATCCACTGAGCCAACAGACCCAGCATTTACATACATCTCTCTCACTCATGCTCTCCCTCCTGCCCTCCCTCTCCATCTCTCTCTCCCTCCTGCCCTCCCTCTCCCTCCCCCTCTGTCATCTCACTGTGTGTGTGTCTGTCTTTGTCAGCCTTCAGCCCGGGCTGAGACAGCTTCCTCAACGCGCACACACAGACAGCCACACCAAAGTACTTAACAGGTCTTTAAAAGACCATTAACATATTATTGAGGCTTTGTTTGTTGTAGCGCCCCTGCATCTCCACCCTGACAATCACTGCTTGCCCGGCCCCACAGAGCAGAGGCTTTGTTCTATTTCACCTCTTTGTGGACCTGCATCTCCACTCTGCTCTGTGGGGGCCGGGGGAGCAGTGATTGTCTGCAAGGTCTGCACACCGCCAAGGAAGGCTTGCCGGGCCGCCACCGGCCCGCGGGCCGTACTATGAGTACCCCTGCTCTAGATACACATATGCTATCTAAGAGTCAGATAGTAGCATGATCCAGGTATATGGACACATACAGTTTCTGTGTCACCCACACAGGCTGTTGTCCTTCCACCAATCATTGCTTCATCATTCACCCAGCCATGCATCTCATATTCTTTCCTTCCCAGCCACGTCTTCAATCTCAATAAGTAAGGAATATATAAGAGCTTACCTCTGCCCGCCACCACCACCGTCTGAACTCTCACAGCCGGCACTGGAACCGCCGCATCCTCCCCTGAGGAATTGCCCTCCGCCTCCGTGTCGAGCACCACCACCACCTCCGCGTTGGCCCCGCCACCTGATGTTCCACCTACAAAGTACATTTAAGAATGTTAGAATAAACCACTCACTAGTATTTGGTCAAGGAATGAAGACATGTGAAAACAATGTAATGCAGCACTTTTTGGCACAACTGATGAAGGCTGGCTTTTTAACACGCACCATTTTTTTCCACACAGACAGAAGATGGACTTCTAACAACAAGATCAAGTTGAAACAAGTTGAGAGCTCGGCTCGACCACAAGAAATGTCTTCAATTAATCGTCAGCACTAACCACTTTTACATTCTCAGTTAAACGTTTCGTTTTTTAATTATGACTTCATTTTAATAAATGTGTTTACTTTTAATAAAGCTTTTAAACTTAGAGAGACTCTGTGTTTTTTGGTCCAGAGTGACTAGAGTGACTGAGCGAAAGGTTTTGCAATTTTTGCAAGCATGAGTCCGTGCCTCTGACACTTCTTGACTCTGACTCCGTACTCTTCAGCTACGTTGGATAATAATCATCATTGGGGATCAATGATCGATGAATTCGGGAGGTAAATGACTGTGCCACACTATGTAGTAGTCAGTCAGTAAGGACATTGGGGGTTCAAAGTCTGTTATCACAGAGGTATGTGGAAACTCTAACAGCGCCTATTATAATTCATAAGCAATGCACTATTTATTGTCCATACTTCTGTTTCTGCAGAAGAATTGTCCGCGCCACTGTAGTGGTATGGATTGTTCTCCGATCCAAACCAAAAGGTAGTATCTTATTATTTCTTGGTGGTCATTCACATTTTATAGTTGGGAATTTTCAAAGCAGATAGAACACTTCAAAAGACATTATGGACAATCCCAGAGGACTGCACTAAGTTGATAGAGCTATTGCTGACTAGAATGGGAGTTTCGCCAACCGTGCAATCTTAGTTAGCTACACAGACAGACTAATAAGAATAATCTAGTAATACCACAGGGAGTCATAGTGGAGGCAGGATAAGAATTTAGATACAGTCTACAAGAAGATCAAAGACGATTTTGAAAAAATCAAATGAGGAACGCTAGGAAAAATAGGTACTAGTCTAAAATGAAAACTTACTGGGGCCAGCAAAGGAGCCCTCGCCTGCCCGATCCTGGCCCTGTTGAACAGCATCCGCCGCCTGCTGCTCCTGTGTCCTCCCCTCGCCCCTGGGGGGAGCTGATGTACAACATGAAAGAAAGAACAGAAAACATGGATGATTGTTGCTTGTCAATGTCAACCAAATCAAACATTTCAAAAGAACAATAACAAAATATTTCCGCGAAATTATATTGATTAGGGTTACTTTTCATTTATTTGCGGACCTGTGACTTCAAAAGTCACGTAACTCACTAAACAAAGTACTGAAAGGTTCACCTAGGACTGGCAGGCAGCAGTCCGCAGGCAAGACGTAAAGTGACAGACAAACTCCATTGTGATTTCAGTCAGATCAGTGACAACACTAACAGTTGCCTGCTACATTACCAGTCATTTAAATAGTCAAACTATCAATCCACCGCCACTATTTTTCTTATTGTCAGGGGTACAAAGGAAGGGGCAGATTTAAGCCCCTTGCGGCTCTTTTGCTCCGTTCTTGCGTGACTTTTGTGACGCAGCAGCTAAACAAAAAAGGGCGCCATGGTGCGGCGTATAATATTATAACAACGTGACGCATTTGGGAGATGCATCCCGTTATAAAGCCCTGCGCCATCAGGGGGCGTTCCGGCGCAAGGGAGGGCATTCCTGCGCTGGAACACATCCTAAAAGTGGCTGAGGGAAATCTACAAAATTTCAATCAGTCACCTTTAGGACAATGATGCGTCACACAAACCCTGCACCTGCTTGAAGCAGACGTACGGCTTGACCCAACATTGGGGAGATAGGGTACCCCAGAGCATTGCTGGAGCTGCGCCATCGTTGCGACGCAACTCCAGCAGTAAAGCTTCGGTGACGTTTTGGGCCCATGGTGCGCCGCATTGCAAATACGGCGCACCATGTTTGGTGGTGGTAGCGGGCCGCACAATTAATGGCGCATCCCTGCTACTTTGCAGGGATGCGACGGTAATTGCAATTCTGCCCCTTAGGGGCATACTTACTTACGCGTTCTGGCGCATCTCCAGAGATGCGCCAGATCAAATGCGTCACGCAAAACTACCCTTGCGACACGGCAGATGCGCCTCATTTACAATGCGGCGCGCCCTGGCGCAAGGGTAGGCACTTGCGTGACGCATCTCGTCACGTAAGAGCGGCGCATCGCTGGAGTCACGTCGCCAACGCAATGCAACTCCAGTAATGCTCAGGGCCACCCAATACTTAACATGCTGTGTCAGTCCTTTCGCCTGCTTCAAGCAGGCATAAGGAATTGAATTGATGTAGCAGCGTCGCAGAAGTGCCTGCTTTAAATCTTGTAGATTTCACGCAGGCAATTTTGCGAGGCGCACAGCTGCCGGACCGCCCACCCTGCGTACTAGGAACGCACCCATTGTGGTGCAGGCCCATGGCTTTATAACGTGACGCATCTCCCTAGATGCGTCATGCTGTAAATGACTCGCAGGGATGCGGCACGTTTACGCCGCTGTTGCGTCACGCAAGGCAACGTAAACGTGGCGCAAGGGGCTTGTAAATGTAATCTGCCCCCTAGTGTCTAGCATTACGCAGTTCTGTAAAGTACACTCATACATAATAGTTACTCAGGCCAATGAGACCAAAAAATAGAAAACAAATAAGCATAGTAGCAACGCCACTGAGAAGGAGAGCAGTGCACCTGAAATGCACAGAAGATTTTGAAATATAATTTAACTACAATGTAATCGTCATCAGCGGCATTATTGGCTTGCTCCATGTAAAAAACAAATATTTGCAATACAACAACACAGAGCAGGAGAAAACATCATAGTAGTGAGTGATGAAATGGCTACTACTACTCACCAAGCCCGGGGATCTCCAAGCCGAGCTGGTCCAGCAGGTCGCGCTCCCGGTCCAGGAGGTCCGTCCAGCGATGGGTGACCTGGCTGTAGGTGCACTGGACTCCGTAGAGGTGGGATATGGCCCAGCACACCTTCTCCCACCGCTTCCGGCGCTCCCGCATGTTGTAGCCGCCGGCCGCGATCCTGCCGCCTCCCGTGATGGTCCTGGGCAGGCGGCGCTGGACGAAGTAGACCAGCGCGCCCACTTCCTCCGGGCTGAATATCTCCCGTCGCGTCACCTGCTCCCCCCTCAATCTCCCGCATGCTGTCCTGGCACTGGGTCCAGGACTACTCCCCGCCGCCGCTGCGGCCCTCAAGTGCCTGGGCAGCTTTACGGCGCCTGGCTTGACCATGGTCTGGGCAGGTAAGGTAGGAAGAAGTAGAAAATTAAGAAAGAATAGGATAGGGAAGAAGAAAAGAAAAGAGTTTAAAAAAGTAGTTTAAAAGTAAAGAAAAATAGCAGAAAAGACAAAAATATACAGCTAGGAAAAGAGAGGGATAGATAAGAAGCAAAATCGTAAAAAAAAAACTGAAAACAAGCAAAGGATGGCAAAGATACCAAGAGGATTAAACACCATGCCCAGACACAGGAAATGAATGAAAAACAAGATAGCCGGCGCCCGTTCACGAGCGCGAAAGTAAGTTCGCGCGAGATTTCCCTCGCGATCTCGTGCGAACCTCTAGATTTCCCTCGCGATCTCGTGCGAACCTCTACTCGCAATGCGCTTACTGCGCGAGATTATACATAGCGGGCGGAAACGGAAATACGTCACGCAAACAAAATGGCCGCGCCCGTACTCGACCTTGGGGTAAATTCGCGTGTTGCGCTGCAAGCGGCTCGCGAATACTGCAAAAAAACTCGTGAAACAACAAGCCGCAAAAAAATAAAAAGCTCATTCGCACGAATTGACGGCTTCCGCGGTCGGTTTCGCACGACGCCGCGCCCCGCGAATAGCGGGAAAAAACCGAAAAACGATTTTTGCAAAAGCAAAAGCAATGAGCAGGTGCAAAAGGTCAACCTCATGATTTGTAACGATTCCCTGTAGTGCTTCCTGAGGCGGCCCTCCAGAATTCGGTTGCCTGCTTGCAACTATTGTGTGACCCTGCTCTGACCTTAACTGTATGCCACAAAGGTCCTGATTTACAGCTAATGGAGCAGACAAGCAGGTGCCAGGCTGGAACTTCAAATTCTTTCAGTGACACATTCATTAGCCCCTAATTCATTATTGTCAGTTGGGGCAGGGCAGGTGTTGTTAATAAACTAACCCCAAATTAATTCATGTCAGTTCAAGCAGGGCAGGTGGGCTTGCTTTTCCCCCCCATCTTCTACAGTGATGATGAACCAGAGGGTGGCATTGATGTAACAGAGGGTGGCATGGGTCAAAGAGAGGGTGCCAGTGGTGAAACAGAGGGTGCTGGGAGGCTGTGATTATGAACCAGATGTAGAAACAACATAGTCGCGACCGGTGCGAGCCGACAAGTAAGTTCGCAATTGCGAACTAGTAACAAATCCTCGCGAACTGGCAGAAACACTTGCGAACACAAAAAAAAAAAATCTGCAAATTCGCGAGAATTCGCGGATTTTGCGAATTGCGAATTCGCAAATCCGCAAAAGTTCACGAACGCGAGATTCGCAAAATTCGCCCATGCTTATCACGTATGACTTGAGATTGCATACTAGGGGTCTCAAGAAATGATCGACATATTTACTAATGGGTTCAAGGAGTGAGTCAATGCTGTTCACAATAGGTCTCATGGGGTCTAATGTGTGTTTGTGTACTTTTGGCAGGCCATAAATGGCCGGTGTTTTAGGTTCCAAGTTGTTTAGAAATTTAAATTCATCTCCACAAATATGCCCATCCTCTTTTGCATCCATTAAGAGGGCCAAGCATTCACGTGCAATTTCTCTAAGACAGCCTGCATTAGTACAAACATAATGTCCTCTGACCTCTAGCAGTTTGAGCATCCTCTCTTCATAGTTAACAGTGTCAAAGACAACAACTCCTCCACCCTTATCCGCAGGTTTAATAGTAAGAAAGCTGTCATTTCTCAATTTGTCCAGAGCTTCTCTTTCAGTTTTAGATATGTTAAAAGAATGACTGCATACGCCTATTGCCCCTGTAGTAGAGTCCAAGTGCCAGCAGAGGGCTCACTCCCCAATGGTAGTTGAAAGAGAGATACTGCAGCCAGCCCAGCTCCCATCTTTTCAGCAAGAGGCAATACCCTGTATACCGAATAGTGATGTCATATCATGGAACATAGCAGGCCTGGCCGATAAGTTTCAGGACCCCTTATGGCAGCAGTTTGTCAGGCATTATTTTGTCATCTGCCTCCAGGAAACATGGCTGGTGGATTGTAATTTGTTTTTGGAGGGATTTAAAGTTTTTTTTTGTCCCTGCCTTACCATCATCTAGCGGCAGAGCAAAGGGTGGTCTGGTTACTTATATCTCCCGGTCAGTTAATTGCCAGGCACGGATCAACCCCTCTTTTAGTCAGGCATTTCAAGCTATTACCCTCAAGAAGGGGAATGATCTATTAGGCCTGTTTAATTTCTATAATTCACCAAATAGTAAGCAGGGAGAAGGTAACATTACCCAGTTGGGTCATTACTTAAGGTAGACCTGTGGCCACACATTGCATTCAATTTAGGAGATTTTATTATCCATCCATGTGGTGACCCAAGGCTTACAATAAAGTCCGACCTGGGATGCCATAGAATGGGAGGGGGGTTCTACTTTGAGCATTCTATCCAGGGGGACAAATTGATCAAACTAACTAATGAATACGATTTACTGGCATTAATGTCCCTTACGGCTCCTAACAGTAAAGCATTGGTTCCCACTTATAAAAGGAATTGTAGTGGGTCTTTTATGGACAACATTTTAATTTTTCTACTATCCAGTCCGCATTTCAAGGGTTTACTCTCAGGGATAGCGCTTATAGTGACCATAACCACCTATATGTCCACCTGAGTGGTGAAGGACTGGGTTATTTAAGACCCAGCGGTGCCAGGGGACAACACCTGAAACCTTCGTGGGTAACCTGCTCCGGCGTACGAATGACAGAGACACGGGACACTTACTTCGGCGTCAAAGATTCGAGGTTTATTTACTGCAGGGAACACAGAAGTCACAGGAAGTACAACGAGTGTAGGTTCAAGGAGACTGCTTCAAATTGCTACTGTGGATCGCTCCTTTTATACAAATTTCTCCCATAGGGTTACATGGTACACAAAGGTTTACAACTTGGTTCCCATAATTATCCCCGAGAGGGGTCACTTTGGTCACTTTGATACATTCAAGGTCCGGGGCATAAGTGCGGAAACATTTGGCGGTTCCCAACTGTAAAAACCCATCTTCCCACCATTAGTACATTCCAATCAACAGTAAAACAGATCGAAGAAGGAACAAGGACAGGTGCAGAGGAAGATGGAAACAGTGGGGAGATCGAAAAGGGTGTAAAAGGGGAGGTATCAGGAAACACGAGCTACGGGCATCAAAGGGACGTGCCTAATGAGATGCACGGCTGAGACAATAGACCGGCACGGCAAGATGAGCCTCGAGCGGGGCCATCTGCCTTACAGTATCATCCCCCTCGTCATAAAGACAATTTCAAAGAACATGTGTCTTCCGCGGAGCTTGGGAATCCCAGGGTCGCGAAACGGACAACGTCCGTTCGCTGGCTACTTGAAGGCAAGAAACAAAATGGATGCCGTATCTAAGATGGAACCCGTGGGTACAGATGAAAAACCCACGTAACAAACGAACGGTTTAGGTTAGCACAGCTAAACTGCGCACACCCACTAAACTCGTCATTTGCGGTTCATAGATACCAGACTCGACCATATTTGTGCGAGTCGAAGACACCACTTACAATTGTCACGGAACCTCAGACGCTCCTTTTGCCCTCATGTAGGCAAGCACTAGTCGGAATCATACTCGATATTCATCAGACCATCTAGATGTTGCTGTAACATAGCTCTGTCCAACCGAGTCCCCTTGGTAACAGGTGGCTGTCTTATACACGTTGTAGCACAGAGGCCACATAAGGCAGGACCACACTGCACACAAAGGCAACACGTGAACAGGAACGCCACAACAACTCCGATAATCATCAGAATCTTCCAACCCCAAGTCGACATCAGGCCCCAAAACCACCCAAGTAGCGTCCAATCCCCTACGTCCACGTGTATGGATTCAGAGATTTTATGCAACTTTGAGATGGCTTGATAGACGGTCGGAGCGTTATCTGGAATGAAAATACAGCAGCTCGAATGGATCACCTTACATACCCCACCTCGATCTGCTAAGATCACGTCTAAAACCATACGGTTTTGTAACGTCATAAGCCTATCCGCCTGAAGTTCTGTGGTGATATTACCAAGGGCACTGGCAGTAATATTAGCTGTCGATTCTACCACTCGAGTCAACTGTCTCAGGTTCCTACTATTAACCATAGGCCCCCAAAACGGGAGGAAACCCTTGAAAAAGTCTCCTACCTCTTGACCGGCAGTGTCCTCTTCGCTAATTACGCCTCTCACAACTCTAGTTTTGTGATAGTCTGCGTCTACAGTGAACGTCGGAGGCAACAGGTTTGCGATAAAACATGAGCCCACAAAGTCGGAGGGCAACCATGCATACGCACGATCATGGCAGACAAAATATGTACCCTTGGCAGCCAGAAACACAGGGGACGAGACCATTGGCAGAATGTAATTCTCGGTGCAAGCACTCTCTCCGAGTCGAGCTTTCGATCTTCGGCCATGACCCATTAGACAAAAATTACCAATGTGGGGTACGACCCATATCGGAGGCGAGCTTTTAAGCTGTTTTTCACTCGTGAGCACACTATACTCGACCTTACTCAGGACCCTATAGGCTTGTACCTCTTCCTCTGGGATGAGCGACGGCTCATAGATATCTCTATCTAAATCTTCTATCGCTATAGACAAAGGCTTATGATACGAGCCAGGGCCAAAGTAGGGAGAACGTGGCTCTCGACTGGGGTAGGAATCTAGTGCGCTTCGAAACATTGTTTGGAATGCTCGAGCTGAACCCTGGGAACTATACGGTAAGACCAGATATGGGATTCCCTTATCCGTGGTATGTGGCATCAGCCCACACACCCAACAATTAGTAGTATTAACCACTAACTGGTGTTGATGAAGGGGCTGAATAAAGGAATTATTTCGGAATTCTGCACGTCTAGCCTGCTCGTGTTCAGGTAGGATATGGAAAGAATGAGGGGATGCAGTGGAGGTAAGTTTAGGGTCAGAAGTAGGAGTAGGTATGGCAGAAGGTAAGAAGTACGACATCATATAATACACCCCACCCGCCAATAGTGCAGAAACAGTCAAAAGCAATACGAACATTTGAAACATAAAACATTTGGTACGAGTAAGTTGTTGCAGTTTGAATCTTTGCGCCTGAGCTTCTTCCAAGTCCATCAGCTTTGAAAACGCCATCCCCTATGACCGTCCGCAACGTTTCTTGACGCACTTCGTTCTGTGTAGCAGTGGTCAATCCCTAGGAGTTCCCAGGAACCGACGGTCTTTAACCTAGCGTCAAGACCTACTAACCAGAAGGAAGTACACGCGCGGCCCTACGGCCTTTATTCACAATGTATATGCAAAATGTCTCTCAGCTGTGGAAGCAAAAACACATATGGAACGAAACTCAATATATACAAAAATAATTACAATGATACGGGTGTTCAGACTGATCGTGGAAAACAGGAAATGTAATTGTCAAGGGACAAAACGAAATCTTTTTTATTTGTCCTTAGTGCTGGATCGCAAAAAGTATCGAGTTTTCCCAGGTCGTGTATGTTCATCAAACAAAGGATCGGATGAGGGAACAGAGTCCTGCTGATCAGTCGAATGTTCCGGTCTTGAGTGTTTTGGTGGCAAATGTTCAACAATGTCTTTCTGCTGCACTGTGGATTCTCCGACAGGTTGTGCGTCGCTAAAAGGTACAAAAGCCGGCAATCCTTCGGATTCAGCTGAAGCAATGCCCCTCCTCACCCACGAGTCTGCCGGTAAAGGGATAGGAACTTTCTTCGTATGGGTGCCATGCACCCAATTTTTTCGGCCCTCTAAACGGACAGCAGTTCTCGTGGCAAGGAGGACCTGGTAGGGTCCAGTGAAACGGGGTTCCAAATTCTTCTTGCGGGCAAAGTTGCGGGTTACCACCCAGTCTCCGGGCTGGAGCTGGTGGCCTGGACCCTCCGTCTGCGTCGGCAATGCTTCGTAAACCTGTTGGTGAATTAACCTCAGTTTAGCAGTCAGATCATGAAGATAGTCAATCAACATTGGATACTCAAGACTAGAGAACACACCCGGTCTAGGGACCCCCCAGACATTCGCAGGACGACGAACACTATTTCATAGGGACTAAGCCCTACTCAGGAGTGTACGGTTGCCCTAGTTGACAGTAAAGCTAAGGGTAAAGCGTCAGGCCACGAAAGACCAGTCGTAGCCTGAATCTTCGCTAGCTTTAGTTTGAGGGTGCCGTTATACCCTTCAACCAAACCAGCTGACTGGGGATGATTGGCGCTATGGAATTTTTGATTAATTCCAAGGCCCTTACACACACTCTTCATCACACTCCCCACAAACTCACTTCCGTTATCAGACCATACAATCCGAGGCATTCCATACCGAGGAAAGTATTCCTTCAGTAGGATTTTCGCAGTAGACAGGGCTGTATTGTCTTTGAGAGGGTAGGCTTCAATCCATCGGGAGAACGCACAAACCACAACTAAAACATATTTCAGGTTGTTGCATCTCTCCATATGGATGAAGTCTAATTGAATCACCTCAAAAGGACACGAAGGGGGAGCAAAATGGCCAGGAGGTGTTGGGGTTCCCTTACCAGGATTGTACAACATACATACCATGCAATTCTTAACCAATCGTTCAGCACATTTCGTGATACCATCATTCTTCCACACATGGGACAGCAACTTACAAATACCTTTCACACTAATATGTGCTAACCCATGCGCCATTGTCACAACAGCTAGCACATACGCATCCGGTAACATCCATCTCTTATGTTCCGACAAATCAACCCAACAACCATTCGCATCCAACCTTCCCGTACTTTCTTTCCACTTCATCTTTTCAGTCTCGGTGGCCTCATTCTGAATTGCTTTCACGCTCTCGATAGTGTCCTCACACATACTAGTCTCTGTAGGCCACCTAACCGAACTCGTCACATACATTCTAGTGCTAAGGTTCCGGGCAGTCTCCTTAGCAATCTCATCCACGAACGCATTACCACGACCAACATCATCCGTCACCTTACGGTGCGCACTACATTTAACAATCGCCACTTGCTTAGGTAACGTAAGTGCATCCAAAAGATCATTTACAAGCTGTCCATGCTGAATTTTCGTACCATGCGACGTCATAAAACCTCTCTCTCTCCACAACCGTCCAAAGCTATGCGCGACGCCAAATGCATATTGGCTGTCGGTAAACACATTCACACGTTTGCCTTTCGCTAACACACACGCTCTAGTTAGAGCGATCAGCTCTGCAGCCTGGGCAGAGTTCTGATTCAATCTTGCAGTTTCCACAACAGTATTCAAAGTCACAACAGCATACGCAGTAGTCACATCACCATTCGGCAATTTAAAACATGAACCATCCACATACAAAGTTCCATCTGGATTTTCCAAAGGAGTGTTTTTAAGGTCCACTCGACCTTTTGTTTCCTCTTCAGTCCTCAGATAGCAGTCATGGGCTGCTATTTCATCTGACTCTGTACTAATTGGTAACAAAGTCGCCGGGTTCAGAACATTGCAACGTTTTATCTGAATATGACTTGCCAACAGCGTCAACTCGTACCCAGACAACCTCGCACTCGTCAAGTGCTGAGTTTTCGTACGATTCAAAAGAGTGTCGACCGCATGCGGAACCATCACCGTAAGCATATTATCCATGACCAATCCTGCTGATTGTCGGATGGACACCGCAGCTGCCACTGTTGCTCTCAAGCAACTCGGCAATGCTCTAGCTACCGGGTCCAAGGTCGAGGAAAAATATGCACATGGACGTTGCTTATCACCGAAAGGTTGCGTTAAAACACTCAACGCACAACCTTCCCTCTCGTGAACGTATAGTGTAAACGGCTTGCTATAGTCAGGAGTGCCTAACACAGGAGCCGAACACAATGTGTCACGTAGTTCCGAAAAACTTTTCTGACATTCTTCCGTCCATGGTAAAGGAGTCGAAACATCCTTGCACGTAAGAGCCACCAATGGTTTCGCTAGCAATGAAAAATTTGGAATCCATTGCCTGCAATACGACGTGATACCTAAAAAGGCACGCACATCTCTTTGGGTTGTTGGCACAGTCATTCGCGCAATTGCTGCAATTCTCTCTGGGGTCAACCGTCTTCCCTCCTTTGACAATAAGTGACCTAGATAGGTTACTTCTTGACAACAATATTGGAGTTTAGAAGGTGACACCTTGTGATGTAAGTCACAGAGATGTTGCAGCAACGACACCGTAGCAGTTTTGCAAATGTCCTGAGTATCTGCAGCCACCAATAAGTCATCGACATATTGGATTAAGGCCGCACCAGCCGGCAACGAAAACGCATCCAGTTGACCCTTCAAGGCTTGACTGTAAATCGATGGACTCTCACAGTAGCCCTGAGGAGCACGTTTGAAGCGGAAGCTACGACCACCAAGAGAGAAACCGAAAAGGTCTCTGCTTTCTTCGGCAATCGGAATGCTAAAGAAAGCATTCTTCAGATCGATCACCGAAAACCAAGATGCAGAAGCTGGAATCAGAGTCAGTAGCGCCGTGATGTCAGGCACAACAGGAAACTGGGGAATCACAATTTTATTTACCTCCCGTAAATCAATAACAAAACGATAAACAGGCGGTTTTGAAGGGTCAGTACGTTTTAGAATGGGCAATACAGGGCTGTTGCACACGTTTCCCCGCGTCTCTTCAATAACATCTTTCTCGATCAGATCATAGATGATCGCTAACAATGCCCGTTCACCATCAAGAGAGATTCGATACTGGGGAATACGTGGCAACCGTACATTGGATTTCAGCTGAACAACATAAGGGGAGATGTCAAGCAGGCCCACATCATTGGGACCTGTTGCCCACAAAGATGCAGGAAGAGAACTCAATTCCGGTGGAAGCTTATCAAGAGACAAGTACATAGGAGAGACAACCCTCTCACCTAACGTAAGCTTTACACCCGCAGGAGAACAATATAAAGTTGCATACAAACGTTTTAGCAAATCCAGGCCCAAAAGATTTTCACCACAACCAGTAGTCAAAATCAATGGAGCTTGAAGCTCACGAGGCCCAATTGTAAGGGGCAAAGGGCGCGAAACTGGATTGCTAACGGGGGCGCCAGAGAATCCAACGGAAACATTTGTTAAGCCAGACAAAGGTGCGCCAGGGAGTTTCGAATGCATTATGGAACTTTTCGCTGCACCAGTGTCCAACAGAAAAGGCTCAACGACGCCCGATGTAGCAACTGCGACGTAAGGCCCTCTCTGATCAACCGGAACTGATACCACTCCCTCTCCTTGTCTATGGCTATCCTAGTAATTACTGTCGTCAGTTCCCTGATCGACGTAATAATCATCTACATTGTACTGCGCGGATCGTCCTTGCGACGATCCACGTTGGTCAAAACAGTTATTAGAATTTGATGAGTTATCTAAGCGATCATTTTGAACACCACGACCCCTACCACGTGGTGTCTGCTGAGAACCACCACGACCTCCTCTAGATGAGTTGCCACTGTTACGATCGTTTAGAACGGGACAGTTGAATTTTAAATGACCCTCCTGTCTACAATAGGCACACTGATTGTACCCTAACGAAGATCTTTGGGAAGAGGAGTCATTTCGAGGTTGTGACCTATTCGATTGCGACTGCGATCTATTCTGCTGAGAAGCATTCTGATTCGAACGCGGAGGATAGGCCTGCTGCAACAACACTTTGGTTTTAAGTTCTTTTGTCTTTTTATCAGCGCGGTTGTTCTCTTCTTTTTCTCTGTTTTCGTAATACTGTGCCGTAGCCAGTATTTGAGCAGATGTAGAGACGGCCCACGCACTCTCAGAATTTTTTAATTTATTGCTCAAGTCGGGCAATAAGTTAGAGACAAATTTATCCACAAACAACCGTTGACCACCCTCAGTGCCCATATCCTGACCACTATGGTCAATGAATGCCTCCTCAAATCTCGTAAAGAAATCAGAGACACTCTCGTCCTTCTTCTGTTTACAGGCTGACAATTTGTCCCAGTTCACCCTCATAGCTGGCATAAGTGTTTTCATCAATGTAATTATTCTTTGAGGGAGATCAACAATCAACTGTTCGGGTTTAGCACCACCAGTTTGCAATCCATCCGCCGCTACAAGGGCAGCCCAATCACCACCTAATTCGTTGGGATGATTCTCCTGACGAATCTTAGCCCATACCGGTTGAGGTACAACATTGCCGAACAGCATGTCGATATCGGCAAGATTCATTATCGTAGCGTCTACAAGCTGTGACAATTCTTTATAATACCCTGCAGGATTTTTGCGAGGGTCAGGCAAAGATTGCTTCACCTGCAACACTTCCGATCGTTTCCATGGGAGATGTATCCACACTCTCTGGAAGTATGGTGGAATAATGGGGTTAGCATTAGGATCGCCTGGCATCCACACTGGTGGAACTTCACGCATAGGAAACTGACCAGACGGATCTAACTGTCTCTCAACATCCTCAACAAACAATGCTTGAGGTATCGGAGAGGGACGGAAAGATAACAACCGCTCAACAGCGCGTCGAACGTTGGTATCCACTATCATTCCGCTCGAGAACTGAAGCTGTAGATCAGACAAAGCGGTCAACACATCGTCAGATGCATCGGCCGATATCTGGTCGCGCAAAACCTTGCACATTTGTTCGAACACGTACCTCTGTGTCGGTACATTAAATTGACAGAACGTATTAAGTACAGCACGTGGAGGATTTCGAAGAGGGTGCGTCATCCAACCCATCGCCATGTTATATAACGCAGCACGTTCCCTGTTACCGGGAAGCTGACTACGTCTTTGAGGACCGTCCGAACCAGCGGACCCAAGAACAGGGCCAAGAGAATTGAAGAAGCTAGCCGCAACCGGAGGGGTACGACATCGAATAGAGGGAGAAGTATAGCATAGGGGATTAACAAGAGAAGAGGTAGAAGCAGAAGAAGCAGTAGGAGTAAGTAGAATCGGAGCAGTAGCGGGAGAAGGAGTATGTGGAAGTACAGGCGGAGGAGCAGTAGGAACAACAATAGGCAAGGGAGCAGGAACAGTCGGAGGAACAGGTTGAGGAGCAGGTACAGGAGCAGGTACAGGAACAGGGGCAGGGGGAACCACGGGAGCTGCGGTACCCTGTGAGTACGGAGGTGGTGACTTCATAAGATAAGACATTAAAGGATCCTCAACTAATTCCTCCTTCTTATCCGACTCCGTTGGCAGAGCAGGATAGCATTTATCTATGGACATACGCTGTAGCCTATCAAAAACTTCCTTTTCCTTATCCTCCTTATCACGATGAAACTGCTCTGCTTTCTTTACAATAGTAGCAACACCATCTCTCTGATTACGTTTAGTCTGTCTGATCTCTTTCTGTCGGGCTTCTTTACGCCACAACCGAAAGGCATCAAACATGGCCGGCCTTGATTTTTTTTTAAACAATTTTGCCTCGAGGTTATCTAAAATTGGGGTCTCGAAACTACCATGAGGTGGCCAACTAAGGACACCGTCTTTTTTAGTATAGCGAATCCAATATTCATTAAAGGTAATAGGACCTAATCCATGCTTGCTGTAAAGTTCGTAAGTTGGAGTTCCAACCGGAGGTATCGGACACGAGTCCTCCAGTCGGGAATCCGTACCACAACGTCTGAAACAACTAAACAAAGTACTGCGACCAGGCATCTTGCACACTAGCCGAGTTTCACAAACGTCAAGGGTTACGGGATTTACCAAGTCCCTGCAAAGAGCAAAAACCCTCGTTTTTTTGGCGACTGCAGACGTCAAACAACACAACAAAGAACCAAGTACTAAGAACCACAAATGCAATGGAACCATGCAACAACTGAGCAACCACAACCAAGGACTATGGGAGCGACCCACAAATACTTAACTCAACGATCAATGGCGTCACCAGGAAGGCCCGTCAATCGTCTCGCTGTACCAAGGACTACGCCAGGCGCCAAAACAGGTCTACAGTCAGGGCAGCAGTCCGTCGCAGCCGTCAGGAGGCGGGAATCTTCGCGGGAAAAGTCGTCGGGCCACTTGTTTCGACAACAGGATCGATGAAGCGGAGTGCACCTTCCCTCGGAGATTTCACACGAAGTTCCTCACGATCGTCGGGCTTGGACCGGTACCACTGATGCAGCCCCACGTTGGGCGCCAACTGAAGGACTGGGTTATTTAAGACCCAGCGGTGCCAGGGGACAACACCTGAAACCTTCGTGGGTAACCTGCTCCGGCGTACGAATGACAGAGACACGGGACACTTCCTTCGGCGTCAAAGATTCGAGGTTTATTTACTGCAGGGAACACAGAAGTCACAGGAAGTACAACGAGTGTAGGTTCAAGGAGACTGCTTCAAATTGCTACTGTGGATCGCTCCTTTTATACAAATTTCTCCCATAGGGTTACATGGTACACAAAGGTTTACAACTTGGTTCCCATAATTATCCCCGAGAGGGGTCACTTTGGTCACTTTGATACATTCAAGGTCCGGGGCATAAGTGCGGAAACATTTGGCGGTTCCCAACTGTAAAAACCCATCTTCCCACCATTAGTACATTCCAATCGACAGTAAAACAGATCGAAGAAGGAACAAGGACAGGTGCAGAGGAAGATGGAAACAGTGGGGAGATCGAAAAGGGTGTAAAAGGGGAGGTATCAGGAAACACGAGCTACGGGCATCAAAGGGACGTGCCTAATGAGATGCACGGCTGAGACAATAGACCGGCACGGCAAGATGAGCCTCGAGCGGGGCCATCTGCCTTACAGTATCATCCCCCTCGTCATAAAGACAATTTCAAAGAACATGTGTCTTCCGCGGAGCTTGGGAATCCCAGGGTCGCGAAACGGACAATGTCCGTTCGCTGGCTACTTGCGGGCAAGAAACAAAATGGATGCCGTATCTAAGATGGAACCCGTGGGTACAGATGAAAAACCCACGTAACAAACTAACGGTTTAGGTTAGCACAGCTAAACTGCGCACACCCACTAAACTCGTCATTTGCGGTTCATAGATACCAGACTCGACCATATTCGTGCGAGTCGAAGACACCACTTACAATTGTCACGGAACCTCAGAGGTCCATTTTTATCTAGAAAACATAAGGGGAAGGCATCAGGAATATTAAGACCCACGAACAGCCGGCGTCATCTTAAATGGTCACAGATTGATGCAAATGTTTTTTATAGAGAAGTGAGAGATTCATGCGCCGGTTAACTTGCTCTCTGTATCCTGCCGGATAGCTTGCCAAAAGATGTTCTTAGTGCCTTTAACGTCATCTCGCTCAAAGCAGGGGATCTCTTAAGTGCACCGGTACGTACTCTATCCAATACAAACCCAAGATGGTTTGATTCCTCCTGTACCCAGGCAGCACGAAGATTGAAAGTGGCCTTGAAGGCCATCCCGAGAAATCAACAACCCATACGCTCTTGTCGCTTAGCATAGAAACAGGTTTTAGCTATTTGCAATGGAGCTCTTAAGGAGGAGGCATGGAAGGAGCTGCTAGAGTCTAGTACTTTCAGGAAAAGTTCAAAATGTTGGGGAATTGTTAGCAGACCTTTGTTTGCTACAGACACAGGCAGTGCCATAGCCTCCCTTATTACGGAGGAAGAATGGGTGGCCCATTTCCAGTTCATGTTTATGGGGAGTAGGCCCCTCTGGACAGCCACATTGGGAAACCAAAAACTGTCAGTTTGGTCTTCGAGCAGGCAGAGGTGAAGTCGGGGTTGCCGGTCTAACGTGTAACAAGGCTCCGGGCCCGGATGGAATCCTGCCGGACCTTTATAAATCAGACCCTCCTTTTTGGGCACTGATGCTTGTGGCTGTGCTTAATGCCGCAGCCAGGGGAGGCTGCCCCAAATCTTGGGCTACTTCTACCATTGTGCCAGTATTTAAAAAGGGGGATTGCAACAACATGTTTTGCTATGGGTCAATCTCCCTCATCGACTCAATAGTAAAGGTGGTGGGAGGTGTGCTACTGAAAAGATTATCCTCTTGGGCCGAGGAGCATGATATCATCTCTGATATTCAATTTGGGTTTCGCTCAGGGCGATTGACGATGGCCCAATGTTTAAACCTCTACCTGATCCTTGGCAGGTACAGGCTGGCTCGCCCAGGTACGATCTTCATGACCTTTATGGACCTTTGGTCCACGTTTGACTGTGTTAACCAGACCAAACTGTGGCAGTCCATGAGGGTCATAGGGTGGAGGCCAATATTGTGGATTTCCTAATGGATCTGCACAGAGAAACAAAGGCGAAAGTCATATTTGCCCAGGATCTCTGGGTTTCTAGGAATTTTAACATCAGAAGGGGGGTACGCCAGGGTTCCATCCTGGCCCCCTTCCTGTTCAATCTTATATACATGACCTTGAAGGAGCCTTGGTTGCAACTGGGGCTGATTATTCGCATATAGGGCGATGGGGGTCTCCTGGTCCCACTATATGCGGATGACGCGGTCTTCATAACTAGGACAGCCAGGGGATTACAATCCTTATTGGACTCTTTCGAGACCTTTATGGGGACCCGAGACATGGCTATCAACAACACCAAATCTTTTATAATGAAAGCATGGGCTCGACCCGCGAAAAAGTACCCCTTCGTGGTGGGCCCGAGGGGGTCCCCCTGATAAAAGTGTTTCAATACCTGGGGGCTCTGTTGGAGGACCGATTAAAATGGGGACTCCAAATACTGAAGAAAAAAGGGGAGTTTACACAAATAACCGCCGCTATTTTCAACTTTGCTGCTAAGTTGGGCAGGCGCCAGCTATGTTGAAAATCTATCAGGCCAAACGTGTAGCAACTGCCTGCTATGGCAGCGAGATCTGGGGATACCCCACCACAGACGCATTGCAGGTGGTTGAGAATAATTTCCTAAAACGCCTGCTGGGTGTGTCAAAAAGTTTATCTAATTTGGGAGTCCATGTGGAATTGGGGGTGCCATTTTTATGTGATATATTGGCACTGCGTCCTTTGGTGTTTTGGCTCAAGTGCTGACTAAACAAGGAACTAGAGCTCACACAGCAGATCATAATGGACTGTATGAGCCTTGACCATAAGGTTCGAATCCCATGGCTGAAATACATTGGTGGTTATTTTACCGAGTTGGGCCACCCGGATCTCTTTTTAAAACCTTCTGTTATAGTAAAAAAGAATGTGGAACTGGTAAGGAGAGCTTTCAGTTGTAGCAGGAAGTTAGAAAGAGACGAGCTGGAACTAAGAAAACCAAGTGTTCGCAAATTCCTAACCCTGAAAACGGATCCATCTACTGAGCCATATCTCTTGGGAACACTGACTACATATGTGAGGTTTTTATTGTCAGGTTCCGCTTTGATCTTTTTCATCTGTTACTTGCCATTCCTAAAGGGTGTAGCAGAGGACAGGTGTTAGCACCCTGTGGCTGTGATCAAGTATCTCCACAGGATCTGCTACACTTTATGTTCATATGCAAATGTTATGATATACCACAAAGACACTTTTTGCTACCGCATTTAAGAAGGTTGAATTTTAATCCAGTGGGCCCAGCACTTTTGTTTCTGCAGATGCTAAAACCAGATTGCATTTTCTTCATCGTGGGATATCTGAAAGCAGTAGTGAATCTTAGTCATATTAGAGGGAGAAGGTTTAAAATCATGGACCATGCGTCCTGTACTGTATGTTAACTAATAATATGAATTGTAAAACTCTTTTTTTAACTCTATGTATTTTATTTGTTTTTATGTATTGCTATAAATTGTAAAACTTCCTAAGAATCAGTCTTTTAATGAGGTACGGATATGTTGAAACGTTTATGGTTTTAGTGAAAAACTGAATAAAGTTGTTTTTTGATTGATTGATTGATTGATTGATTGATACTGGCTGCTCATCTCCCTATAGTAAAACAAAAACTGGATATAAATCTTTCAGTGAACAGAGATACACTGATTGCAGCACACATTTTCATCTCATTTAGGCTCAAAAGTAGTTTTTAAAAGTTTTGCAGAATCTTGAAAATAGGTTTGAACACTTCAAATTGGACAGTAGTCAACAGAGATCTAAACTGAGTCACTAACACGCCACTGTGCACCTATTTCTTTGATATTTCGTCCCTCTGTAATCTGCTCACAATGTTGTGACCCTCCGATATTTTGTCTTCGATACTTCCCACTCACACCATCTTGGTGCACCCTCATTAACATTTCAGATTGTTTTTCCTACTGCAGTGACTTTTGCCATCTGCGACTATGGATACCCGATCTCATTCTTGGCTGACACAGTAAACATATAATGAACTTTCAATTCAAAATAGCCCAGAATGGGACAAAAAACACTGGGACCTGGCGATAGCCAGTTCCCTAATGAAAGCAAGCTCCTATTCTTGTGTGAAAAGTGGAATTACTGTCCCCAGTAATCATGGTAATTCCAATATGGTTCTTGTGCATTGGAAGGCGTTTTTCACATATTATTACACATTTTATATTTCTACTAAGGAACGTTTATTTTGCCATGGAGAAACTCCCTCCTCTACATCCCCCCAATGTTGGGGGTGTGCCCTTCCCACTGTGGAAAGAGATTCAACCCTTTTGTCAGCAGGAATACATCTCTAGCCTTTTCAAGGTAGAAGCTATGGTCAAATACACAAAGTCTTTTTGAAGTCACAACCCTGTAATTCACAAATTCACAAGGTTTGCAACTGCAAAATGGTTTTTTTCTTCTTATGAAACCCATAATGATAGTAATAAAAGTATTTACATCTCCAAAAAATATTTTGGGGGAAAATTATAAATTTAAAATAGGAAAGGTTATAAAGGGGCAAGCCTCCTAAAAGAAAATTATAATTCAATAATAATGATTTGCAATTGCAATTGCAGACCATTGATCAATTGGCAACACCTCCCAGGAGGTGGTAACTCATTGAGAAAGGTGACAGTGTCCTTGTTCCCTTGTGTCAATCCTATCAGACAATGCCTCGGAGGAACCGGCAATGCTTGATACCCAATACTTGAGCCCTCTAATATATTTCCAAATGGGATTTTTATTTTTAAATAGCTCCACATGAGCTGCTTTACATATATGCAAAGCGAACACAGGGATGGTGAGTAGCTCTTCAGTGAAGGCCACCATCACTGTACTTATAGCCAATCACTGATATAAGCAACCTACCTAATATAGCAAAGAAAATAGCAACCCACCTAATTATTATTCGTTGTTTCATTAGTCAGATAATTCTGCGACCCTTTGGAACAGGGACGTTTGCAATGCGACCTATTAGTATACAAGTCACATTGTGAAATCACAGTCAGGTTACAAAAAGTGGGTGTACAATTTGCAAACACATTTTGCATCCTGTCTGATAGTAATGCGGACCCTAGTATGTTTTTTCCCCACTACATTTGATTCCTGGAATGCCCGCTCCTCATCCATGAAAATAGATGTATGCACACAAAAAAATGTGGAAAACTAACCTTTCTCGCTTCTAAAAGCAATGTTAACTTTGCAAAAAAATGCGATTTGTGCAGACAAGGTAAACTTAAACTCAGAAATATCGTTAGGAGTTTCCAATTTACGTCCATACCCCGTGCTATTTCTTAGCAAAATTCGGACAGGCCTAGTCTGTGCCTGTATGCTGTGTTAATGTGTGTCATTTGTTTACAGACTAGAGTCACTTGTAGTAACATTAAGAAAATATCTGCATCATTCGGGTTTACTCTAAAATGCGAATGCTTAACACAGAAATAAATTACACTCCAGAGAACCTTTTTCTTGAATATGCTTTTCAAAAAAGGCAATAAATACAGGAGTTCAAAACCAACATGAAACAGAAATAATTTCATACACTGTAAACTGTAAAAATTGATATATATATATATATATAAATAAATAAATATATATATATATATATATATATATATATATATATATATATATATATATATATATATATATATATATATATATATATATATATATATGTATAAAGTATGACGTTGTAGTGCCCTTTATCCCATAAATCTACATTTGTAAGATGCTAAGAGCAGATTATCCTACCCAGTCAGAAAGTTTATTCCATAAAACTTATTCGAAAGACACCAAAAATAAAACAATATATGTTAGCACACCTTACCTTACAATCCGTTTGGCTTCTCTCGTGAGAGGACCTATGAAGATTCTGCATTCCTTTGCTCTTCACTGTTGATAAAGCAAATCCCAATTATTGAATACTGCTTGTGTCTGGGGATAGTAAGAGAAAATCTGTTACCCAAGAGTTATCACATCTATGAATTATCTATGAAGATAAGGGAATTACTCTCCAAATGGGAATTTTAGCTTGAGGAAGAGATAATTTACATTTGTATCTGCAGGACGTGTGGGAACGCGTGGTGGGCGGAGGGAGCAGAGGAAATGTCTCTATAAAATTGCTTTGAAATCTCTGATTTTCTGTCTTCTGAAGTATGCCATTCTTCTAAATCTAACTTCAGGGTGAGGATACACTACACTTTATAGCTGGTGTATACAAATCCATCAACATTTTTCAAGTTTCTATTATAGGAAATTGTTAATATGCAGCCAGTGTTGGTTCAATGCACAGACTATTTAAATCTGTGGCATGATTGTAATAAAGTATCATTTGCTTGGGAATTTTGCATAACTCGCAAAAAGGCCAACTTTATCAGAGCAGTTAACATAAAAGTCCTGACATATAATAGTCTTTAACTATGCCACCATATGTCTTTGGCAAGAGATGCCAGTTGACATTGACATGTTACATGAAGAGGTTAATATGAAGCCAAATACAAACTTTACATGTTTTTCTTTCTTCGAAGAAATCACCACAGTGTTCATTCATTTTACAAAATATTTCATTATATTTCCATGGACTTTTAAAGATACTTAGACTTAAATGATGACTTTGTAAATCTTAAATGGATTATTTTTTTGTATTACGCTTTACCATCATTAAACGTTTCACAAACTGTATTAAAAATAAAATACCAAATAGGTACACTTTGATTTATCGAGGAAAATCAACTTCACTTATTTTGCTTGGATAAGATCTGAAAGTGGAATTATTACATTTATACTGCACCCTGATCTCTTTTAGCTTTGAGACACAATCCCTGGATAGGTCGCAACCCAACTTTTGGATGCATATTTTCTTAAAGTGACTGCCCATATGTATCTTATCCCTTTTATGCAACAGGTCACAATTGGGCATGTCATAACGCTTCCCACCAGCATCACTTATTCCCGAGACCCGACTGTTGAAGATGACAGTGATTCACTTTGCTTTCTTGTAAGCATCCTTTTCCTAGCTAGCAAATAGATTTTTGTCCGCAAGGTAGGCCCGTCAGTCGGTCTTTCTTTTTTAAGAGAGATGCTCCAAAACACCACACTATTCTTTATAAATAGGGCTCCCTGTTTTCTGGTATTTATTTCTTTCTTCACTTTTCCAACTGCACTTATCTATATTTATGTTTTGACCATCTTTTTTGGTATCTAGTCCCAGTTATTTTGTATTTTAAAAGTAAATGAAGTCCAAACTTTTTAGAGCAAAGGAAGCAGTGGCTGCAGTGACATGGATGGGGGGGGGGCTTGCAGGCTGTCTGACGATGCTCCACTACTGAGAGGAAATTGCACTCTGCACTAACTTCTTCATCCATCCAGGGTCCTGTCCAACCCATCGGATATGCTCCACTGGCTTTTCTAAATCCTCCCCGGGCCAAGACTCAAACCTACCACCCAATTGAGTTGAGGAGCTCATGCCACAATTGTCAAAGGACAATGGTGTCCTTTGAGATGACAGAGATGTGATGCAGGAGTACCCGTTGGGTGACTAATGTTGTATTTAGAGATCATGCTTACTTTTAAATCCCTAGTATATGATACCCAAGGCATTTAAGTTACACGGTCACCCTAGGGAATGCAGCACTGGTTGTGCCACCTTGGATGGGACCTCTGCAAAACTTATCTCCTAGTCTGTCATTGCAGATTGGGTGAGCTTTTTTCAACTGCTAGCAGGCCTTGTCACTGCCAACACTAGCAAAGCCAACCCTCCCCTGATAGTTTGTGTAAGTCACTTCTTTGGCAGGCCTATCCAGCTGTAAGGCAGGGTGCTGCATATTACACAGGCAGAACATGTATTTGACATGTTCTGACTGTAAATTCCACAAACCTATATTTTTACTGGGGAAAGACTTGGTTGCCCCATTGGCGAGTACAATGCTTCGCTGACCCCTAGAGCTATGCTAACTTCTGAACCATGTGGCCAAAGTGGATATTTCAAGATATCAAACAACTAATGATTTTAAGCCCGATTGGATTCTCCAGTTGAAATTAATGTAACATGTTGTAGTGTGCAACTTTTACAAAGTTGTCACTTTATTGCTTTCAATCTCATGTGCCCTTAACTGTTGCAAAAGGAGCTTGAACAATAGACAGCCTTTTGCTTTATGCTAACAACCCACAGGAAAAAAGACAATAGTAGCCTGCACTAGAGAGAGATGATACCTCCCTGCTGCAGGAAGCCACACAGATGTTGACCCTAAAGGAGAGCGTCAAAACACTTTGGAGAGGGACAGGCCCATTGTTTATGCAAGCTAGCCGTTGCCAGGAAAAGGGAGAAGAAACTGAGGTTCCGTGACAATTATAGTCTTGCTTTCGACTCGTTCGAATATTGATGAGTTTGGTATCTATGAACCGCAAATGATGAATTAAGTGGGTGTACGCGTTTTCGCTACGCTGGTCTGAACCGTTCGTCTTATTCGTGGGTTTCTTCATCTGAACCCACGGGTTCCATTTTAGATACGGCAGCCATTTTGTCTCTTGCCCTCAAGTAGCCAGCGAACGGACATTGTGTGGAGAAGTGTGGCTCAATGGTTAGAGCGGCAGACCTTGATGCAGAGCGCTGGCAAGGGACCAGGGTTCGATTCCCGCCTTGGCGGGATCGGGCTTAAATTCCTCTGACTGGATATTCTCGCCTCAGTGCCGAATCTAAGCATGGGCCCCACGCTGCAACTCTGGGCAATAGCTTGCTTAGTCTCCACAACGGCCCCCGATACACAAGGGATGCCTGGTTTCACCACGGGATGCCCAGGAGTGGACACCTCACAAGGAAAAGCCAGGAGGGGTTCCCTTGTGGTAGGAGTACAAGCGCCGGGATGCTTACGGGTTACTGTTGGCGCTATACAAATACAACACATTTACATTTACATTTACATTTACATTGTCCGCTTCGCGAACCCTGGGATTCCCAAGCTCCTGCGGAAGACACGTGTTCCTTTGAGGGTGTCTTTATGACGAGGGTGATGACACTGCAAAGGCAGATGGCGCCGCTCGAGGCTTATCTTGCCGTGTCGGTCTATTGTTTCAGCCGTGCATTCATTAGGCACGTCTCCTTTGATCCTGCAATCGTGTTTCCGATATCGCCACCTACACTCTTTTCAATCTGTTGTCTGTCTTCCTTGCATCTGTTTCTGTCTCTTCCTTAAACTCGTTTACAGCCGGAGTGGAATGTACATGATGATGAGAAACGAACTTTTACAGTTGGGAACCGGCGATGCTACTGTAATTATGTTCCGGGACCCTGAATACATGAAAGCGACCCTTTTTGAAGTTTACTGTGGGAACTGAGTTGTAACCTTTTTTTTCGCCATGTTGTGCTATGACAGAAATATGTATAAAAGGAGCGATCCACAGATGCAATTTGAAGCAGTCTCCTAGGACCTACATGCGTTGTACTTCTTGTGACTTCTGTGTTCCCTGCAGTAAATAAACCTTGATCTTTGATGCCGAAGGAAGTGTCCCGTGTCTCTGTAATTTGTACGCCGGAACAGGTAACCCACGAAGGTTTCAGGTGTTGTCCCCTGGCACCGCTGGGTCTTAGAAAAGCCCAGTCCTTCAGTTGGCGCCCAACGTGGGGCGACATCAGCGGTACCGGTCCAAAGCCCGACGATCGTGAGGAATTTTGTGTGAAATCTCCGAGGGAAGGTGCACCTCGCTTCATCGATCCAGTTGTCGAAATAAGTGGCCCGAAGACTTTTCCCGCGAAGATCCCTGCCTCCTGACGGCTGCGACGGACTGATGCCCTGACTGTCGACCTGTTTTGGCGCCTGGCGTAGTCCTTTGTACAGCGAGACGATTGACGGGCCTTCCTGGTGACGCCATTGCTCTTTCAGTTAAGTATTTGTGGGTCGCTCCCAGAGTCCTTGGTTGTTGTTGAAACTTGGTTGTTTGCATGGTTCCATTGCATTTGTGGTTCTTAGTTGTTGGTTCTTAGTTGTTGGGTTTTATTTGACGATTGCAATTGCCAAAAACCGAGGGTTTTGCATTTTTGCGACGATATCGCAAATCGATAACCCTTAAAGTTTGTGAAACTCGGTTAGTGTGCACGATGCCTGGCCGTAGTACTTTGTTTAGCTGCTTTAAATGTTACGGTGCGGATTCCCGATTGGAGGACTCATGTCCGATACCTCCAGTTGGAACTCCGGTCTATGAGCTATATAGTCGCCATGGAGTGGGTCCTATCGCATATAATGATTATTGGATCCGCTATACAAAAAATGATGGTATCCTTAGTTGGCCACCTCATGGTAGTTTCAAAACAGCAATTTTGGATAATCTCGAAGCAAAATTGTTCAAAAAGAAATCTAGGCCGGCCATGTTTGATTCCTTTCGGTTATGGCGTAAGGAGGCCAAGCAAAAAGAAATCAAACAGCTTAAGAAAAATAAGAAGGAAGGTATTGTCACAACGATGAGAAATGCGGAGCAGTTTCAGCGCGACAAAGAAGAGAAGGAAAAGGAAGTTTTTGATAGATTACAACGTATGGCGGTGGATAAGTGTTATCCCGTTTTACCGTCGAGTACTGATAAGAAGGGAGAGGAAGCAGTAGAGGACCCTTTGTTGTCCTATTTGCTGAAGTCACCACCTCCATACGCACAGGATACTACAGCTCCTGTAGTTCCTCCTGTGCCTCAACCTGTTGTTCCGGCAGCTGCTGGTCAGCCTGTCGCTGGTCCTGTTCTCCCGAATCCCTTCGTTCCTCAAGTTGTCCCTGTTCCTTTACCTGCCCACTGCCTATACCTTCTCAGTCTGCTGTTCCCGCTACTTCTGCTCTTTTGGCTATCCTACTGCTACTACTGCTCCTGTATTTAGTCCTCATGTTGTTGCCCCTGCACTTCTCTCCTCTTCTCCGTTCGTCCGTAGTCGCATACCTAATGCTAACCTTTACTCTCCTTTTGGGCCTATCCTTGGGTCCGATGTTTCTGATGTCCCTCAACGACGAAGTCAGATTCCTGGTGGTAGGGAGAGTGATACGTTAATTAAAATGGCGCGAAATTGGATTAGGTATCCCGTTAAAAACACCCCGCGCATAAGTTTTGAGACGTTTTCTCAATTTAATGAGCCCACACAGAGATTTGTGTTTGAGGAAATGTGTAAATGTTTATGAGAAGTGATGGATAATGATGAGGTAGATAATGTGCCACCCGAAGTGACTGAACTTCAGCATCAGTTTTCGAATGGTATGATTGTGGGTAGTAATGTTCGACGTGCTGTAGAACATCGTCTATCTTTTCGGCCTACTGTAATACCTCGAGTATTGTTTAAAGATGAAACTGAGGAGTGGATGGCAACACCTGGTCAGTATCCCATGCGAGAAGTTCCCCCAGTGTGGATGCCAGGTGATGCACAGGCTAATCCTATTATTCTACCACACTTCCAGAGAGTTTGGATACATCTCCCATGGAAGCGGTCGGAAGTCTTGCAGGTGAAACAAACTTTGCCTGACCCCCGTAAAAATCCTGCAGGTTATTATAAAGAGTTGTCCCAATTAGTGGATGCTACTATCATGAACCTTGCCGATATTGACATGTTGTTCAGCAACTTTGTACCTCAACCAATTTGGGCAAAAATCCGTCAAGAGAATCACATAGCCGAGTTGGGCGGTGATTGGGCTGCTCTTGCGACGGCCGACGGACGACAAGTTGGTGGGGCTAAGCCTGAACAGCTTATTGAGAATCTGCCCCAGAGGATAATTACGCTTATGAAGACACTTATGCCAGCAATGAGAGTTAATTGGGATAAACTGTCTGCGTGCAAGCAAAAGAAGGACAAGAGTGTCTCTGATTTCTTTACGAGATTTGAGGAGGCATTCATCGATCACAGTGGTCAGGATATGAGCACTGAGGGAGGTCAGCGATTGTTCGTAGATAAATTTGTATCGAATTTGTGGCCTGAACTTAGCAACAAATTAAAAAATTCCGAAAGCTCGTGGGCTGTTTCTACCTCTGCTCAGATATTAGCCACAGCTCAATATTACGAAAATAGGGAAAAGGAGGAAAATGATCGTGCGGATAAGAAAACAAAGGATCTCAAAACTAAAGTTCTTTTACAGCAAGCGTATCCTCCGCGCTCAAATCAAAATGACTCTCAGCAGCAAAATAGATCGCAATCACAGTCTTCTAGGTCACAGTCGCGTAATGACTCTTCCACACCGAGATCTATGCTTGGTTATAATCAATGCGCATACTGTAGAGGCGAGGGCCATTTGAAGTTTGATTGTCCGGTTTTGCACGAACGAAATAATGGTAGTTCGTCTCGAGGAGAACGTAGTGGTCCTCAACAGGCTTCACGTGGTAGAGGTCGTGGTGTTACTCAGAATCGGAATGAGCGTTCTAATAATTCATCTGATTCTAACAATTGCTTTGATCAGCGTGGTTCATCGTCAGGTAGATCTGCACAGTATCATGTGGATGACTGTTACATCGAGCATGATATTGATGATGGTAATTACTAGGACAGCCACAGACAAAGAGAGGGAGTAGTATCAGTTCCGGTTGATCAGAGAGGGCCTTACGTCGCAGTTGCCACATCGGGCGTCGTTGAGCCTTTTCTGTTGGACACTGGTTCAGCGAAAAGTTCCATCATGCATTTGAAACTCCCTGGCGCACCTTTGTCTGGCTTAACAAATGTTTCCGTTGGATTCTCTGGTGCCCCCGTTAGCAATCCGGTTTCTAGCCCTTTGCCCCTCACAATTTGGCCTCGTGAGCTAAAAGCTCCTTTGATTTTGACTACTGGTTGTGGTGAGAATCTTTGGGGCCTGGATTTACTGAAGCGGTTATATGCGACTTTGTACTGTTCTCCTGCGGGAGTGGAGCTTACATTGGGTCAGAGAGTGATCTCTCCTATGTACTTGTCAACTGATAAGCTCCAACCGGAATTGAGTTATCTTCCTGAGTCTCTGTGGGCAACAGGTCCCAATGATGTGGGCCTGCTGGATATCTCACCTTATGTTGTCCAATTGAAATCGAATGTGCGATTGCCACGTATTACCCAGTATCGTATCTCTCTCGATGGTGAACGGGCACTATTAGCAATTATCTATGACTTGATCAAGAAGGATGTTATCGAGGAAACACGGGTAAACATGTGTAATAGTCCTGTGTTACCTATCTTGAAACGCACTGATCCATCCAAGCCCCCTGTTTACCGTTTTGTTATTGATTTGCGGGAGGTGAACAAAATTGTGATTCCACAATTTCCTGTGGTGCCTGACATTACGGCTTTACTGACTCTGATTCCAGCCTCTGCCTCTTGGTTCTCAGTGATCGATCTGAAGAATGCTTTCTTTAGCATTCCAATTGCTGAGGAAAGCAGAGATCTATTCGGCTTCTTATTAGGTGGTCGCAGCTTTAGGTTTAAACGCGCTCCTCAGGGCTACTGTGAGAGTCCATCGATATACAGCCAAGCCTAGAAGAGTCAACTTGATGCGTTTGTGTTACCGGCTTGTGTGGCCTTGATTCAATACGTTGATGACTTGCTTGTGGCTGCTGACACTAAAGAGATCTGCAAAACTGCTACGGTATCGCTGTTGCAGCATCTTTGTGACTTACATCACAAGGTGTCACCTTCTAAACTGCAATATTGTTGTCAAGAAGTAACCTATCTAGGTCACTTATTGTCAAAGGAGGGAAGAAGGTTGACCCCAGAGAGAATTGCAGAAATCGCTCGAATGACTGTGCCAACAACTCAGAGAGATGTGCGTGCCTTTCTAGGTATCACGTCATACTGCAGGCAATGGATTCCGAATTTTTCATTGTTAGCGAAGCCATTGTTAGCTCTCACGTGCAAGGATGTTCCAACTCCTTTGCCATGGACTGAAGAGTGTCAGAAAAGTTTTTCTGAATTGCGTGATGCGTTGTGTTCGGCCCCTGTGTTAGGTACTCCTGACTACAGTAAGCCGTTTACACTATACGTTCACGAGAGAGAGGGTTGTGCGTTGAGTGTCTTGATGCAACAATTTGGTGGTAAGCAGCGTCCATGTGCATATTTTTCCTCGACCTTGGACCCAGTAGCTAGAGCATTGCCGAGTTGTCTAAGAGCGACAGCGGCAGCTGCGGTGTCCATTCGACAATCTGCAGGATTGGTCATGGATAATATGCTTACGGTGATGGTTCCGCATGCAGTTGACACTCTCTTGAATCGTACAAAAACGCAACACTTGACGAGCGCAAGGTTGTCCGGTTACGAGTTGACGCTTTTGGCAAGTCATATACAAATAAAACGTTGTAATGTACTAAACCCGGCGACATTGTTGCCAACTAATATGGAATCAGATGATGTACCACCACATGATTGCTATTTGCGAACTGAGGAAGAAACGAAGGGTCGTGTTGACCTAAAAAACACTCCATTGGTAGATCCCGATGGTACCTTGTATGTTGATGGTTCGTGTTTTAAGTTGCCGAATGGTGATGTGACGACTGCGTATGCTGTGGTGACGTTGAGTACGGTTGTGGACACTGCGAGATTGAGTCAGAATTCTGCGCAGGCGGCGGAGCTGATTGCGTTGACGAGAGCGTGTGTTTTGTCAAAGGGAAAGCGAGTGAATGTGTTTACTGATAGCCAATATGCATTTGGCGTTGCACATAGCTTTGGTCGATTGTGGAGAGAAAGAGGATTTATGACATCGCATGGCACGAAGATCCAACACGGACAGCTCGTGAACGATCTTTTAGACGCACTTACATTGCCTAAGCAGGTGCAATTATTAAATGCAGCGCGCACCGAAAAGTTACGGATGATGTTGGTCGTGGTAACGCGTTTGCGGATGAGATTGCTAGAGAGACAGCCAAGAACCTTGCAACCCGAATGTACGTTACGAGTTCAGTAAGGTGGCCTGCAGAGACTGGTATGTGTGAGGACACTGTTGAGAGCGTGAAAGCGATTCAGAATGAGGCCACCGAAACTGAAAAGACTAAGTGGAAAGAGAGCACGGGGAAGTTAGATGCGCACGGATGTTGGATTGATTTGTCGGAAAGTCAGAAGTGGATGTTGCCGGATGCATATGTGCTAGCCGTTGTGACTATGGCTCACGGCTTGTCACATATTAGCGCAAAAGGTATATGCAAGTTGCTGTCCCCTGTATGGAAGAATGATGGTATCGCTAAGTGTGCTGAGAGAGTGGTTAAGAATTGTATGGTATGTGTGATGTACAATCCCGGCAAAGGCAACCCCACTCCACCTGGACATTTTGCTCCTCCTACATGTCCCTTTGAGGTTATCCAACTGGACTTCATCCATATGGAGAGATGCAATAATCTGAAGTACGTTTTAGTTGTGGTTTGTGCGTTCTCCAGATGGATCGAGGCCTATCCTCTCAAAGACAATATTGCCCTGTCCACAGCGAAAGTCCTACTGAAGGAATACTTCCCTCGGTATGGAATGCCACGGATTGTATGGTCAGATAACGGAAGTGAGTTTGTGGGGAGTGTGATGCAGAGTGTGTGTAAGGGCCTTGGAATTCGACGAAAATTCCACAGTGCCAATCATCCCGTTCCCATGATGCACTGGGCCAGGGACAGACTGATTTGCATATAGCCAGGTTCTGAGCTGGGATGGGGCAGTGAGATAAATAACGGTGATGGATCAAGCCCTGATCTTTGGACTGGGTAAGAGTGGTCTGTTTAACTCAGACACTCTGTTCATCACCACCCCCTTTTCTAAATCGTTTTTGGCCACTATAGGTGTGGCAGGGTATACTCAGACATGAGTCCCTTTCTCACTGCTCCATCAGGATTCAAGCAAGCCGGGCCGAAGAAGGCTGAAATGCCAGAAACCGGTCCCCGGTAGCTTGTCTCCTTTCTGGTGAAGAATTGGCTTGGTAGTTTAGTCTGCCCTGTTCCCATGATGCACTGGGCCAGGGACAGACTGATATGCATATAGCCAGGTTCTGAGCTGGGATGGGGCAGTGAGATAAATAACGGTGATGGATCAAGCCCTGATCTTTGGACTGGGTAAGAGTGGTCTGTTTAACTCAGACACTCTGTTCATCACCACCCCCTTTTCTAAATCGTTTTTGGCCACTATAGGTGTGGCAGGGTATACTCAGACATGAGTCCCTTTCTCACTGCTCCATCAGGATTCAAGCAAGCCGGGCTGAAGAAGGCTGAAATGCCAGAAACCGGTCCCCGGTAGCTTGTCTCCTTTCTGGTGAAGAATTGGCTTGGTAGTTTAGTCTGCCCTGTTCCCATGATGCACTGGGCCAGGGATAGACTGATTTGCATATAGCCAGGTTCTGAGCTGGGATGGGGCAGTGAGATAAATAACGGTGATGGATCAAGCCCTGATCTTTGGACTGGGTAAGAGTGGTCTGTTTAACTCAGACACTCTGTTCATCACCACCCCCTTTTCTAAATCGTTTTTGGCCACTATAGGTGTGGCAGGGTATACTCAGACATGAGTCCCTTTCTCACTGCTCCATCAGGATTCAAGCAAGCCGGGCCGAAGAAGGCTGAAATGCCAGAAACCGGTCCCCGGTAGCTTGTCTCCTTTCTGGTGAAGAATTGGCTTGGTAGTTTAGTCTGCCCTGTTCCCATGATGCACTGGGCCAGGGACAGACTGATTTGCATATAGCCAGGTTCTGAGCTGGGATGGGGCAGTGAGATAAATAACGGTGATGGATCAAGCCCTGATCTTTGGACTGGGTAAGAGTGGTCTGTTTAACTCAGACACTCTGTTCATCACCACCCCCTTTTCTAAATCGTTTTTGGCCACTATAGGTGTGGCAGGGTATACTCAGACATGAGTCCCTTTCTCACTGCTCCATCAGGATTCAAGCAAGCCGGGCCGAAGAAGGCTAAAATGCCAGAAACCGGTCCCCGGTAGCTTGTCTCCTTTCTGGTGAAGAATTGGCTTGGTAGTTTAGTCTGCCCTGTTCCCATGATGCACTGGGCCAGGGACAGACTGATTTGCATATAGCCAGGTTCTGAGCTGGGATGGGGCAGTGAGATAAATAACGGTGATGGATGAAGCCCTGATCTTTGGACTGGGTAAGAGTGGTCTGTTTAACTCAGACACTCTGTTCATCACCACCCCCTTTTCTAAATCGTTTTTGGCCACTATAGGTGTGGCAGGGTATACTCAGACATGAGTCCCTTTCTCACTGCTCCATCAGGATTCAAGCAAGCCGGGCCGAAGAAGGCTGAAATGCCAGAAACCGGTCCCCGGTAGCTTGTCTCCTTTCTGGTGAAGAATTGGCTTGGTAGTTTAGTCTGCCCTGTTCCCATGATGCACTGGGCCAGGGACTGACTGATTTGCATATAGCCAGGTTCTGAGCTGGGATGGGGCAGTGAGATAAATAACAGTGATGGATCAAGCCCTGATCTTTGGACTGGGTAAGAGTGGTCTGTTTAACTCAGACACTCTGTTCATCACCACCCCCTTTTCTAAATCGTTTTTGGCCACTATAGGTGTGGCAGGGTATACTCAGACATGAGTCCCTTTCTCACTGCTCCATCAGGATTCAAGCAAGCCGGGCCGAAGAAGGCTGAAATGCCAGAAACCGGTCCCCGGTAGCTTGTCTCCTTTCTGGTGAAGAATTGGCTTGGTAGTTTAGTCTGCCCTGTTCCCATGATGCACTGGGCCAGGGACAGACTGATTTGCATATAGCCAGGTTCTGAGCTGGGATGGGGCAGTGAGATAAATAACGGTGATGGATCAAGCCCTGATCTTTGGACTGGGTAAGAGTGGTCTGTTTAACTCAGACACTCTGTTCATCACCACCCCCTTTTCTAAATCGTTTTTGGCCACTATAGGTGTGGCAGGGTATACTCAGACATGAGTCCCTTTCTCACTGCTCCATCAGGATTCAAGCAAGCCGGGCCGAAGAAGGCTGAAATGCCAGAAACCGGTCCCCGGTAGCTTGTCTCCTTTCTGGTGAAGAATTGGCTTGGTAGTTTAGTCTGCCCTGTTCCCATGATGCACTGGGCCAGGGACAGACTGATTTGCATATAGCCAGGTTCTGAGCTGGGATGGGGCAGTGAGATAAATAACGGTGATGGATCAAGCCCTGATCTTTGGACTGGGTAAGAGTGGTCTGTTTAACTCAGACACTCTGTTCATCACCACCCCCTTTTCTAAATCATCCCCAGTCAGCAGGTTTAGTTGAAGGGTACAATGGTACTCTGAAACTGAAACTTGCTAAAATCCAAGCTACGACTGGTTTGTCATGGCCTGATGCCTTGCCTCTGGCTCTCTTGTCGACCAGGGCGACTGTACACTCTCGAGTAGGGCTTAGCCCATATGAGATTGTGTTCGGCCGTCCTGCGAATGTTTGGGAAGTCCCTAGGCCTAAGGCCTTTGATAGTCTCGAATATCCAATGTTAATTGATTATCTTCATGATCTGACTGCTAAACTGAGGTTAATTCATCAACAGGTCTTTGAAGCACTACCGGCACAGACAGAGGGTCCTGGACATCGGCTCCAACCGGGTGACTGGGTAGTCACCCGTAATTTCGGCAGGAAGCGCAATTTGGAGCCGAGGTTCGTGGGCCAGTTTCAAGTTCTCCTTGCCACAAGAACTGCCGTTCGTCTGGAAGGCCGGAAAAATTCCTTTACCAGCAGATTCGTGGGTGAGGACAGGAATCGCCGCAACGGAAACAGAAACCCCAGTAAAATTTGTGCCGTTCAGTGATGCTCAGCTTGTAGGAGATACGTAATTGCAGTCAGATACATTTGTTGAACCTTTGGCATTGGAGAACTCGAGACTTGAACTATCGTCTGATCGACGGGACTCTGTTCCGCAACCTGAACAATTATTCGAAGAGCAGACTCGTCCTGGAAGAAGCAGATATTTTCTTCGTTCTCACAACAAAGACTAATAAAACACTTTTTGCTTTTTTTCCCCCTTTTTGAGTTCATATTACCCCTACTGTCATTTTGAACATTATGAACAATTGCATTCTCTCTTAATTTTTTGAGTTCTTTTCCGCGTGTGTATGTTTTTTTCCACAGCTCGGAGATTTCGTATTAAACTTGAATGCTTGATTAAAGAACCTTACATCCAGGTTGACCGCAGGGCCGTGCGGGTACTTCCTTCTGTTTAGCAGGTTCCTGACACTAGGTCGGTTCTTTTGTCGATTCCTGGGAACTCCTGGGAATTGATAATCGCTACTCAGAACGAAGTGCGTCAAGAACGTTGCGGACGTTTTTTAGAGGATGGAATTCTCAAAGTTGTCGGAAGTGGAGAAAACTCTAGCTCAAAGATCGATACTACACAGGGTTGTACGAACAAAATGCTTTCTGTTTCAGGTGTTCCTGCTGTTCTTGACTATTTCCATGTTATTGGTGGGTGGAGTGTATTTCGGAATACAATCGCTATTGCCTTCTGCCTTACCTACTTCTTCTTCTGAACCAAAATCTACTTCCACTGTTTCCCCACATTCGTTTCATCCTCTGCCTCAACACGAACAGGTTAGACGTGCGGAATTCATGAATAACTCCTTTGTTCAGCTTCTTCATCAACATCAGTTGGTGATGAATACTACCAATTGTTGGGTGTGTGGGTTAATGCCACATACCATGGATAAGGGAATTCCGTATTTGGTTCTTCCTTATAGTTCCCAGGGGTCAGCTCGAGCATTCCAAACTATGTTTCGTAGCGCACTAGATTCCTACCCCCATCGAGAGCCACGCACTGCAGATCATGGTCCCGGCCCGTACCACAAGCCTTTGGCAAGGGCGATTGCTGACTTAGATAGAGATATTTTTGACGCATCACTCATCCCAGAGGAAGAGGTGCGAGCATACAAGGATCTGAGTGAGGCTGAGTATAGCATATCAGTGGGTGATCGACAGCTTAAAAGCTCGTCTCCGATCTGGATCGTACCCCATCTCGGTAATTTCTGCCTGAAAGGTCTTGGCCGAAGTCCGCGAGCTCAGCTTGGGAGGAGTGCATGTACCGAAACGTATGTTTTACCAACGTCCTCCTCCCCTGTTCTTCTGACTGCCAAGGGTACATACTTTGTATGTTATGACCGCGCATATACATGGTTGCCCCGTGACTTCTCGGGCACCTGTTATATTGCGAATTTGTTGCCACCAACCTTCACAGTTGCCTCGGACTATCACAAGACTAGAGTTGTGATAGGCGTTATTAGCGAAGAAGACACTGCCGGTCAAGAAGCAGGAGACTTCTTTAAGGGTTTCTTGCCGTTTTGGGGACCTATGATCAATAGTAGGAACCTGAGACAGTTGACTCGCGTGGTGGAATCGACTGCTAATATAACTGCAAATGCTCTTGGTAATCTGACAGCAGAGCTTCAGGCGGACAGGCTTATGATGTTGCAAAACCGTATGGTTTTAGACGTTGTTCTTGCAGATTGAGGTGTTGTATGTAAGGTGATCCATTCGAGTTGCTGCATTTTCATCCCTGATAACGCTCCAACTGTCTATCAAGCCATCTCGAAGTTGCACAAGATCTCCGAGTCCATACACGTGGACGTAGGTGATTGGACGCTACTAGGATGGTTTTGGGGCCTGATGTCGACGTGGGGTTGGAAGATTCTAATGATCATTGGGGTTGTTGTAGCATTTCTGTTCATGTGTTGTCTTTGTGTACAGTGTGGTCCTGCCTTATGTGGCCTCTGTGCTACTACGTGTATAAGACGGCCATCTGTTACCAAGGAAACATTGATGGATAGGATAATGTTGCAGCAACATCTGAATGATCTGATGAATATCGAGATCGATTCTGATATCGACTAGTGCTTGCCTACATGAGGGCAAAAGGAGCGTCTGAGGTTCCGTGACAATTATAGTGTTGCTTTCGACTCATTCGAATATGGACGAGTTTGGTATCTATGAACCGCAAAGCTATGCTAACTTCTGAACCATGTGGCCAAAGTGGATATTTCAAGATATCAAACAACTAATGATTTTAAGCCCGATTGGATTCTCCAGTTGAAATTAATGTAACATGTTGTAGTGTGCAACTTTTACAAAGTTGTCACTTTATTGCTTTCAATCTCATGTGCCCTTAACTGTTGCAAAAGGAGCTTGAACAATAGACAGCCTTTTGCTTTATGCTAACAACCCACAGGAAAAAAGACAATAGGAGCCTGCACTAGAGAGAGATGATACCTCCCTGCTGCAGGAAGCCACACAGATGTTGACCCTAAAGGAGAGCTTCAAAACACTTTGGAGAGGGACAGGCCCGTTGTTTATGCAAGCTAGCCGTTGCCAGGAAAAGGGAGGAGAAACTGAGGTTCCGTGACAATTATAGTGTTGCTTTCGACTCGTTCGAATATGGACGAGTTTGGAATCTATGAACCGCAAATGATGAATTAAGTGGGTGTACGCGTTTTCGCTACGCTGGTCTGAACCGTTTGTCTTATTCGTGGGTTTCTTCATCTGAACCCACGGGTTCCATTTTAGATACGGCAGCAATTTTGTCTCTTGCCCTCAAGTAGCCAGCGAACGGACATTGTCCGCTTCGCGACCCTGGGATTCCCAAGCTCCTGCGGAAGACACGTGTTCCTTTGAGGGTGTCTTTATGACGAGGGGGATGACACTGCAAAGGCAGATGGCCCCGCTCGAGGCTTATCTTGCCGTGTCGGTCTATTGTTTCAGCCGTGCATTCATTAGGCACGTCTCCTTTGATCCTGCAATCGTGTTTCCGATATCGCCACCTACACTCTTTTCAATCTGTTGTCTGTCTTCCTTGCATCTGTTTCTGTCTCTTCCTTAAACTCGTTTACAGCCGGAATGGAATGTACATGATGATGAGAAACGTACTTTTACATTTGGGAACCGGCGATGCTACTGTAATTATGTTCCGGGACCCTGAATACATGAAAGCGACCCTTTTTGAAGTTTACTGTGGGAACTGAGTTGTAACCTTTTTTTTCGCCATGTTGTGCTATGACAGAAATATGTATAAAAGGAGCGATCCACAGTTGCAATTTGAAGCAGTCTCCGAGAACCTACATGCGTTGTACTTCTTGTGACTTCTGTGTTCCCTGCAGTAAATAAACCTTGATCTTTGACGCCGAAGGAAGTGTCCCGTGTCTCTGTAATTTGTACGCCGGAACAGGTAACCCACGAAGGTTTCAGGTGTTGTCCCCTGGCACCGCTGGGTCTTAGAAAAGCCCAGTCCTTCAAAACCAGTAGTTTAACAGTTTTGCAGGGGCATGCAGCCTCCTTAGTAGCCACACCACTGGATTGGGCTAGGGAACTCCACATATCGAGAGAGGGGCCCTGCCATGTTGGAAGTGGGCAGAATGGTGCATCTTCGGATAGCCTGATGTCACACCTAGTAGGCAGTTGTCATCAATTGAGAGGGAGCTTGGCAGCCCATTGGCTATCAACTGTATCATACACTGAGGGCATTTTCTGGGCATTGAACTCAGATCTCATGTAGATTGGAAGAAGTACTGCCCTACTGCTCCGTGGAACCTGCAAAGAGAGGTTGCACTTCCATGGACTGCACCTGCTGAGTCTGGTGGCTAGCAAAGAAGAAGGACTATGCTTGCTATACCCTGCTTGTGAAGAAGTCATCTCCAAAGCCCGACTGAAGCAAGAGACTCCAAAGGTCAATTGGCTGACCTCCTGTTCGCAGCACCGGACCACAGCAGTTGAAGAAGCCTTCTGGGGTGAGTTAGTAGCCCAAATCTTCAAGACACCACCTTTGTTACCATACAGCACCAAGGGCCATGGCCTAATGCACAAAGTTGAACCTGGGAGTGTCATCGGAGTGCAGCTTAGTCACCCAGTAGATGAGTTACGGTCCTAAGAATGGTTCTTGTGTGGACTGGTAGCACAATGGTTACTGGACTTCTTTTGGCTCTGAGAGGACTCAAAGAGATGTCGACCTCTGTGGCAAGGATTGCCTCACTCAGCTTGTGGACCAAGGAGTAGCCATTGAAAGAGCCCGTTGAATGCACCACATCTGCAGTTACATCGCTATGTAATTGCTAAACTCAAGGTTTGAAAATCCCGGGCACCCTGAGTGGATTATCTGCACAGTATTTATTCCCAGGGTAAAAAATCAGCCTGGAGCAATATTTATATTTTGGCAAACTCCTCCAATCAGATACTGCATGCCTCTTGCATGATCAGTGAATTGTCATGTTAGGCCTAGGTGTCTACTATAGGAGCGCCCCAAAGCTTGTTCCTGGCAGTTCCTTAATGTCTGTTTATTGAACCCAGACTGGCCCAGCCTCACCCTTTAATACCCAAGTGTAGCAGGAAGAATGGGTTAAGCTTGGATTAGGTCAGTCAATGAGAGAAGGCAGCAGTCCTTCACTCACCACAGAGTAGGATGGGGTCAGTGAGACTGCTGCCCCCACCCCACTTTGTGATGAGGTGTCATGGATAGCCACATCAGGGCTTAAAATTGAAGCACCCAGTTCCGAAGCAATCAGTGACCCTCCATCTTGTCATGATGGGGAGGGCCTTGAGGCACCTTGCCAGCCTGAGGAGGTCATGCCCCAGGGCTGTGAAACTCTCAGCCTGACGAAGTTCAGCTCTGGTAGTTAGGAACCTGTGCATTTACCACATTTCTTGCTCCTGGGTGCCTGACCTGAAAAAGAAGAGTGTCTGTAAGGCAGACCTATGTTAAGCCTGACAGTTACTCTTCTTGTCGGGTGAAAAAGTGAGTGGGTAGCCCCTCTGCCCATACGGATGGGCTGCGGTGGCCCAAAATAGATTCCTCTGCCAAACAAGTAAAGCACACACAAATGCCCCATACTTGTCCTATCTCACCCATGCATGGCATCACACCTTTGTTCATCATGGCCCACACAGATACAGGGAAGGACTCAATTGGGGGTTATTCTCAGACATTTTAACTGGATCTACCTTGAAGGCAACTGACATATAGTGATTGTACCTTCTGCTGTAATTAATGGTGATGCTAATGCCTGTCTCCCTCATTTTGGTGAGGGGAAGCTAATCAGGTAGTAGGTGAACTTTGGGTGATCCCTTCTGAGCAATATCATGTTGTGTGGTCTCAATCTATTAGACGAGGAGCCCTCAGGCCATGCATGACTGTCAATTCAGTGAGGCAAATTCCCAAAACCAGCATAGACATACTGTGACTTCACCCACATTCTAGCTTAGGGAAGGAGCATATGCGCTCCACAACATTTCAAGGGTCATTTGATAATTTTTGAGTAATCAAGTAGGGGCATATTTTCTGTATGCAAAGAGAATGACGATATATCTTTTAATCTGGTCCATGTATCTTTTTCTGAGCCATGCCCAATTGTGAGGACTTGCTAAATGTGTCCAATTTCATCTTCTTTGCCTGTGTCTCCTGATTGTTTGAATTTCTGTCTTTGGAGTTTTTAGCACTGCTGCTGCTTCACCACTCCATTTGTTAAAATGACATGCTTTTGTCTCCTCCGTGCAGCTCTAAGTGATGTGGGCCAGACCTGATCGACTAGGACATGTGATGCTATTGAAGACGGTCAAAAATATTAGTTCCTGACTTTTCAGCAGTATGAATGTAATGCCATTCCTTTTTGCTTAGGAGGGGTTATGATCTCTGGTGTAAAATAATGTAATCTCTCAAGCTTTAAAGAACAACATGAGGTATACCCTGCAGTCCAGTACCCTGCTACATTCTGACAGCGGTTGCAAACCCATATCTTGTCTCATAAAAAGAAAAATTCACTGTTTATGTAAAACACAGTTTGGTACATTCCATCACAATTTCACAAGTAGCCTAAACACAATTTGAGATTATAGGCTAAAATTTGCAATCATATTTTGAACTCCTTCTTATAATTTTTAACTTTTGAAATTAAATATAGTTCGCTTAATCCAACTCCAATTGTACAATTACATGCACACTTTGATGGGTCCCTCAATTACCTACTACCAGAAATTGTGCTACTTCAGTGGGGGGCCTCAGAAAGAAGGAAGACCATGTGATCTGGGATTGCTGCTGTGATTTCGATTGGGGTATAGAACAGGACACACAAGCTACCTTTCAAGGGAAACTTCAGAATAGATGAAGCACCTCTAGAACTGCGCATTAATTCATGCCTTTGGCAGCAAAAGCACGAATCCCTTTGAGGTAGTCATGGCTGAACTGCATTTTAGTAGCTGAAGATTACAGAAGGTGCCATTTTGGGGTTTGGATACAAAGCACTCTGTGACATGCTGCCTATAACAATGTACTGGACCTGCTCCACGGTGAAAAACAAAAAGGATGTGGTGATTATGGTAACATTCTACAGTGTGCTTTAGTGTCAGTCACCAATAGAATGCTAGCTTCATTGATAAAAAGACTTGCCTGATCAACTTGAAGTCAAAACATGATTGGAAAAAGAAGATAGTCTCCATCAGACTGCAAGAATATGCAAATTGCCTGTCAGTGGAGGAATGCTCTTATACTTAGCTTTAATTTAATTGAATTACTTGGGAAGTGGGAAGTACAGGCCTGAACCAAAATAACTCTATGCTAAACAAGCTGTCTCAATCGAACCTTTTTCTATGTCTGCTTGTCTTCTATTCTCCTCATAGATAATGCAACATACCAACTTTTCCATGTCTGAGTGTTCTGTGTAAGCATGGGCATAAAATTCGTTCCGCTCGCGGAATTTGCGGATTTTCGGCAAATTCGCAATCCGCGAACACTCGCGAATTTGCCGAAAATTCGCAAATTCGCACACAGCGGATTTTTTTGCTTGGTGATACAAATTTGCGGAGTACGGCGTTCACTTACAGTCATTCAGCATTTGCAGAGTTGTTTTTTTTCCATATTTTGAGTGTGCTGCGCCATTTTGGATCTTGCTGCGGGATCCCACGGGAGTTTGGCGACTGCGATTATGTCATCGCGGCTTGCCACCTTGCACAGCACGCATCGCGAGAGTTCGCAATTGCAAACACGTAGATGCGGCGGGCAGCAACAATCTCGCACTCGCGAAATTGCAAAATTTGCAATTCTGCACAAGAAATCCACCAGCAAGCAGCATAAACCTTCTGAAAAATATGATTTTTATCTGAATAACTCCTCAGGTTGACATTTGCCTGCACTTTTTTTGGCAAGGAGTCCATTTTGTGGGGGGTGGGAGGAAGGAAGTGCCCCACAGTCTCCAACTTCCTGTTCCTGTCTGGCAGGCTCCTCCCAGTGCTTTCTTCATGTGCTGGTCACTTTCATTTGGATCTTGACCTGGAAGGATTACTTTTTGTGGATGCTGCTGGATATTTGGATTTGAGACCTTTTTGACTTTCTTTGGATCAGTTTTGGATTAGAAATTTCACACGTAAGTTTGTTTGGGGCATTACAGTTGCTGCAACTACAATTTTGGCATTTTCGATTTTTGGGCTGTTGTTGGGGCCTTTTGCCCAGGGGTAGTGAGTGGTGCATGGACTGAGTCTTTCTGTGGGGTGTCTTGAATTTAAACATCATTGAGGGCATGGATGGCATGGGACTGTGCTGATTTTTGTGTGTTTTTCGATTGTTTGGCTGCTGTTGGGGCCTTTTGCCCAGGGGTAGTGAGTGGTGCATGGAATGAGTCTTTCTGTTGGGTCTCTGTCTTTAATGTAAACATCATGGAGGGCATGGATGGCATGGGATTGTGCTGATTTGTGTGTGTTTTTCGATTTTTTGGGGTGTTGATTGGGACTGGCCATGTGGGTGGGGGCCATTTAGAGTGATGGTACAGGCAGGCCCTGGCCATGTGCTGGGGGGCAAGGGGCCATTTTGAAGGCAGGCAGTGTTCTCAGGCCTGCACCCATTGTGCCTAGCTTTTATCCTTTATGCCCAGGGGTAGTGAGTGGTGCATGGGCCTAGTCTTTCTGTGGGGTGTCTTGAATTTAAACATCCTTGAGGGCATGGATGGCATGGGATTGGGCTGATTTTTGTGTGTTTTTCGATTTTTTGGGGTATTGATGGGGACAGGCCATGTGGGTGGGGGCCATTTTGAGTGCTGGTACAGGCAGGCCCTGGCCATGTGCTGGGGGGCAAGGGGCCATTATGAAGGCAGGCAGTGTTCTCAGGCCTGCACCCATTTTGCCTAGCTTTCATCCTTTATGTCCAGGGGTAGTGAGTGGTGCATGGGCCTAGTCTTTCTGTGGGGTGTCTTGAATTTAAATATCATTGAGGGCATGGATGGCATGGGATTGTGCTGATTTGTGTGTGTTTTTTGATATTTTTGGCTGCTGTTGGGGCCTTTTGCCCAAGGGTGGTGAGTGGCGCATGGACTGAGTCTTTCTGTGGGGTCTCTGTCTTTAATGTAAACATCATGGAGGGCATGGATGGCATGGGATTGTGCTCATTTTTGTGTGTTTTTCGATTTTTTGGGGTGTTGATGGGGACTGGCCATGTGGGTGGGGGACATTTTGAGTGCTGGTACAGGCAGGCCCTGGCCATGTGCTGGGGGCAAGGGCCATTTTGAAGGCAGGCAGTGTTCTCAGGCCTGCACCCATTTTGCCTAGCTTTCATCCTTTATGCCCAGGGGTAGTGAGTGGTGCATGGGCCTAGTCTTTCTGTGGGGTGTCTTGAATTTAAACATCATTGAGGGCATGGGATTGTGCTGATTTTTGTGTGTTTTTTTATCTTTTGGGGTGTTGATGGGGACTGGCCATGTGGGTGGGGGGCATTTTGAGTGCTTGTACAGGCAGGCCCTGGCCATTTGCTGGGGGCAAGGGGCCATTTTGAAGGCAGGCAGTGTTCTCAGGCCTGCACCCATTTTGCCTAGCTTTTATCCTTTATGCCCAGGGGTAGTGAGTGGTGCATGGACTGAGTCTTTCTGTTGGGTCTCTGTCTTTAATGTAAACATCATGGAGGGCATGGATGGCATGGGATTGTGCTGATATTTGTGAGTTTTTCGATTTTTGGGGGTGTTGATTGGGACTGGCCATGTGGGTGGGGGCCATTTTGAGTGCTGGTACAGGCAGGCCCTGGCCATGTGCTGGGGGGCAAGGGGCCATTTTGAAGGCAGGCAGTGTTCTCAGGCCTGCACCCATTTTGCCTAGCTTTTATCCTTTATGCCCAGGGGTAGTGAGTGGTGCATGGGCCTAGTCTTTCTGTGGGGTGTCTTGAATTTAAACATCATTGAGGGCATAGATGGCATGGGATTGTGCTGATTTTTGTGTGTTTTTCGATTTTTTTGGCTGCTGTTGGGGCCTTTTGCCCAGGGGTAGTGAGTGGTGCATGGACTGAGTCTTTCTGTGGGGTCTCTGTCTTTAATGTAAACATCATGGAGGGCATGGATGGCATGGGATTGTGGTGATTGTTGTGTGTTTTTCGATTTTTGGGGTATTGATGGGGACTGGCCATGTGGGTGGGGGCCATTTTGAGTGCTGGTACAGGCAGGCCCTGGCCATTTGCTGGGGGGCAAGGGGCCATTTTTAAGGCAGGCAGTGTTCTCAGGGCTGCACCCATTTTGCCTAGCTTTCATCCTTTATGCCCAGGGGTAATGAGTGGTGCATGGGCCTAGTCTTTCTGTGGGGTGTCTTGAATTTAAACATCATTGAGGGCATGGATGGCATGGGATTGTGCTGATTTTTGTGTGTTTTTTTATTTTTTTGGCTGCTGTTGGGGCCTTTTGCCCAGGGGTAGTGAGTGGTGCATGGACTGAGTCTTTCTGTGGGGTCTCTGTCTTTAATGTAAACATCATGGAGGGCATGGATGGCATGGGATTGTGCTGATTTTTGTGTGTTTTCGATCTTTTGGGGTGTTGATGGGGACTGGCCATGTGGGTGGGGGGCATTTTGAGTGCTGGTACAGGCAGGCCCTGGCCATGTGCTGGGAAGCAAGGGGCCATTTTGAAGGCAGGCAGTGTTCTCAGGCCTGAACCCATTTTGCCTAGCTTTTATCCTTTATGCCCAGGGGTAGTGAGTGGTGCATGGACTGAGTCTTTCTGTGGGGTCTCTTTTATGTAAACATCATGGAGGGAATGGATGGCATGGGATCGTGCTGATTTTTGTGTGTTATTCGACTTTTTTGGGTGTGTAACTGATGTTCCTCTGTCTTCCAATGCTTTTAGGTGCACAAGAGAACCACCAGTGCCAGGAAGAAGTCCTGCAGCGGTGTGTGCAGCATAACGTCATGCGACGTCATGTGTGGCCACAGACAAGACAACTCTGCAACTCGTGCAACTGCGCCCTGCTGTTCTGACATCTGAAGAAGATGGCCCCAAAAAAAGTTCCCCGTAGCTCCTCTAGCAAGAAAGTTGCCAGTAAGGAGCAGAAGAAACAAGTGGCGCCACTTACCAAGGAGACTGGTGTGCCGACCACCACATTTTTTGGGAAAAAAAGTTCCCCTGTAGCAGCAGAGGGGTCTGCTGGAGACCAAGCTGGGAGCAGCACTCCCGTTCCATTGGGCTCAGTGCCACCACCACCACGCCAACTTAAGTCCAAGCCCTTGAGTGCTTTAGAGGCAGCCAGTCTAGTTGTTCAATCACATCGACCAGTGATGTTGGCTAATCGCAAGAAAGTAGCAGCAATGTCCCTCAATCAACACAGGTTGTTGTAACTCATCTGACGAGTGTTCAACAACCACAGCCGCAACAACAACCACATGTGCAAGTACAAGCCCAAGTACATGTGGAAGGAGAGGCAGCGCAAGGAGATGCGCAAGCAGTGGTGCATGGAGTGGCACAAGTGCCCACAATAGTTGATCCTCCCGAAGTAGGGGCACATCAGGAAATCGACATTCAAGCCGAGGTATCATTTGAGGATGCCACTCCTTCTGATCATTCATTGTCTTCCACATCCCTAGCAAGGAAAAGATCAAGGATGGTGTCTACATCTTCTTCAAGCCCCCTTCCTTCTGATGATATGGATCCAAATTGGGAACCACCACTGCCGTCTGAGAGTGAGGCACACCATGATCTGACAAAGGTAGCTAAGCGTAAAAGGAAGGTCCCCGAAACTCTCGTACTTATGGAGTGTAATGATGACGCTGAAGAAGAAGTGGCGTATACTACTCCTGCTGATGAAGACTCTCACGACGACGACCCAGTCATCATAAAGGTCACTCCAGGCCCGAAAAGCTGCTGAGCGTGATGCTGTCGACGAGGCAATGGGACCACCACCATTGCAGTTAACTAGTACACCACCACCTACCGCTTCCATATTTTCTCGCCAGAAGAGACCCCCATCCACCTCGACCTCCATTTCCTCAATTAGTGGTGCTGCAAGTGCACAACGTAGTAAAGTTCAGCAACACACATCCCCCCACTTCATCTGGCATTAGCATGACCAGTATCGCCTCCTCCGCCCCCACAGACATTTGAAGTCCGCAGTTTGGGACTTCTTTAGTGTTAGCACAACAAGGGAAAACATAGCCATTTGCACCATTTGTAAGCTTGCAGTTAGTCGTGGTAAGCTTGGTACCAACTATGCTTCCGGAGGCCAGAGAGGTCGTCTTGAGAGACAGCACACTGTCAAATGGCATGCGCACCTAAAGGAGATTTTAGGAAGCCCGAATTGCAAGTCAACAAACTGTATCCGTTGATGTTTCATCTGATGATGACGAGGAGGAAGAAGCGTCAAACACTTCACTTACACCCAGTACCCTGTCAGCAGCACACCCCATGTGAGCCACACTAAGAGTGTGGGAGAGAGTGAGATACCAATGCGAAAAAGTTAATCATCACCGAGCGTAACTGGGTCGAAGAAGTCATCATCATCATCATCCCATAAAATCATGGTCCAGCCCACCATTAGAAGCATGTTGTTTTCAGATGTGCCATTTGAATGCAAACACCCAATGACGCGTCTGTATAAAACTAAGCTGGCTAAAATGCTAGCTCTGGACCTTCTCCCTTTTTCTTTTGTGGAAGGGGTTGGTTTTCTTGAATTAGTGGCAACGCTCTGCCCTAAATGGAAGGTTCCTAGCCGGTTCTATTTTGCCAGAGCTGCGGTTCCAGCACTACATGAAGATGTGCTGGAGGTGATTGGGGCAGCTTTGCAGAAGAGTGCTGTTCACACTATACATCTGACAACAGACATGTGCACCAGTTGCGCAGCCACTGATTACATGTGCATCACTGCACACTGGGTCTCTTTTTTTAGGTGTTACAGCAAAGCTAAGGACAGGTGTTGACCTGGACAACGTTTTTAAAGCTGCTCAGAAACATGCAACACTAGCCATGTTTGGCATGGAGACAAGTCATACAGGAGAAAACATTTTGCAGGAGTTTAACACAAAGGTCTTTCAATGGCTGTCCCCAAGAAAACGCAAGATTGGTTAGGTTTCCATGGATAATGGCACCAATGTAGTTAAGGCCATGGATATAGGTAACTATTTCAGAGTGCCATGTTTGGCGCACTGTATAAACCTGGTTGTTAAAAAATTCTTGAGTGAAGAAAGTCCAGTGTGCGAGTAACTGACCACCTGCCGAAGACTGTGCACACATTTCAGCCATTCTTTTAAGGCCCGGAAGCATCTGAGGGGCCTGCTACATCAACGTAAACTGCCAGTGAAAGCACTCATCCAGGAGGTGGCAGCACGTTGGAACTCAACCTTCTACATGCTTGAGCGTCTGTATGAGCAGTGTGCGGTAGTCAATCAGTATTTCTTTAAACAGGGTGCAGCTATGAAGGACCTGAGGATACATGCGCAGCAATGGAAGCTAGTTCAAAGCCTGACAGACATGCTTCGTCCTTTTGAGGTCTTCACGCGTGCAGTCAGCAGGGAGGATTGTAATTTGGGAAAAGCTATCCCATTGTTGCGCATGCTAGAGCACCAAATGAAGGCGGTGTCTTCTACATTTCAAAAAGATGAAGAAAAGCAAGAAGCTTTTGATTTGGCGGAGAAATTATTAGAGCGCCTACTCTGCGATGAATGTCTTCAAAAGATCCACACAGAACAACATTACATTTGTGCTACTATTCTGGATCCACGCTACAAAAAGGCACTGGCAGGCAGAGTATTCTTTCCTTTTGGTGACACAGAAGTTTCAAAGTACAATCGTTGGCTAGCTGTGTCAGCCATGAGGTTTGAAAGAGAACGGCAGGAAATTGAAGGAAAAGGCAGTACATCAGCATCAGCAGGCCATCCGGAGTCAAAAGAATCCACTTCTGCACCTCAGCCGTTAAAGACACCAGCAACCGGATCATCTGCACCAGACACAACAGTAACATTGTGTGAAGAAGAGGATTGGCTAACTCAGCTTGGGTTTGCTTCTCAAAAGGTCCCAGCAAAAAGTAAGCAAAGTGGAGGAACCGTGGAGAACCTTGAGTCCATGGTGCAGGCCTATCCGAATGACTCAACAGAGGTCTATGTTCATGATGACCCATTGGCGTATTGGCATGGGAAAAAAGAATTGTGGCCAGAGATCTCCAACCTGGCTATAAATTACTTGTCTTGCCCACTCGCAAGCGTGTCTTCTGAACGTGTTTTCAGTGCTGCTATTGGCATTGTAACTTGCAAAAGAACCCGCCTCTCGCCCAAAAATGTGGAGAGGTTAACAATGATCAAGATGAATCAGCACCTCATACCACCAGATTACAAAATACGAGAATACACGCAGGAAGAAGACGAGGAGGACACCAACTTAGATGAGGGAAGTTCTTCTCTGTTAGGTGACCTATTACCGCCTGAATTCGCAGAGTATGCAGATGAACTCTTCTTCCCTGACACCGAGCCCTGAAAATGAGCCAATGAATCAATAACTTTCTTTTTCGTCCTTATTCACTTTTATTCCTGTGTGTCTGTCTTTCTTTGTTTTGCAAAGTCTATATAAAAAAAACTTTAATCACCTAATCACAAAAACAAGCCCATGAGCAAAGCTGTCTTCACTTATTTGCTTATCGATTTGAAGGTGCCGCAGCCTGCATTCCTCAGGTTCACAAGTTCACAAGAACATGCTCCTCTATCCTCCTCCTCCAGACTCCTATTTGATTCAAAGCAGATGGCTGGATTACGCCCAATGAAGAAAGACTCTGCACTTGTGGGGGTGTTCTACTTCTCTGCGGGTGAGTTAACGGCTCTGGGGCCATTGCTGGGAAGGTCTAATACCGGATGAAAGTGTTTTGGAGAAAATCAGAGTTGAAAACGTTTTTGCCTTTTTGCTCACTATCATGTTTTCGGGGGCCTGTTTGGGTTGGTTCCTGGTGTTTGGAGGTGTGTTTTGGGGTCTGGGAGCACTGCTGGCACAGTCTAATGTTGATTTCATTTGTTTTCCAGGACATCCATGGTGGAAAAGTGGAGTTATGACCTAGCTGCACAGCGCGTTCGGACAGAAGGCCGAAAAATATTGTAAGTATGAGATTTTCCATTTTTGCTTTTTGCCTGTTTGGGGGTGTTCTGCTTTTTTTGCGGGTGGGTTGGCGGGTCTTGGGGCATTGCTGGGAAGGTCTAATACCGGATAAAAGTGGTTTGGCCAAAATCAGAGTTGAAAAAGTTTTTGCCTTTTTACTCACTATCATGATTTTGAGGGCCTGTTTGGGAGGCTTCCTGGTGTTTGTGGGTTGGTGTTGGGGTCTTGAAGCAACGCTGGGTATGGATACTTTTGATTACAAGTGGTTTGAAGCAAATCCATGGTGGCAAAGGGGAGTTAGGGTGTAGCTGCAGAGCGCGCGTGGAGTGATTTTGGAAATTTGCCTGAAAATTACTAAGTCCCTATTTTTGTAGTTTTGCTTTTTGGCTGTTTGGGGGTCTTCTACTAGTTTTTGCCTGGGTTGACGGCTCTGGGGCCATTGATGGGAAGGTCTAATACCGGACAAACATGGTTTGGAGAAAATCCATGAGGAAAAGGTTTTTGCCTTTTTGCTCACTATCATGTTTTCGGGGGCCTGTTTGGGTGGGTTCCTGGTGTTTGGGGGTGGGTTTTGGGGTCTGGGAGCACTGCTGGCACAGTCTAATGTTGATTGCATTTGTTTTCCAGGACATCGATGGTGGAAAAGTGGAGTTATGACCTAGCTGCACAGTGCGTTAGGACAGAAGGCCAAAAAATATTGTAAGTATGAGATTTTCCATTTTTGCTTTTTGCCTGTTTGGGGGTGTTGTGATTTTTTGCGGGTGGGTTGGCGGGTCTTGGGGCATTGCTAGGAAGTTCTAATACCGGATAAAAGTGGTTTGGCGAAAATCAGAGTTAAAAAAGTTTTTGCCTTTTTGCTTACTATCTTGTTTTCGGGGGCCTGTTTTGGGGGCTACCTGGTGTTTGTGGGTGGGTTTAGGGGTTTGGGAGCACTGCTGGGTATGGATACTTTTGATTGCAAAAGGTATTAAGCAAATCCATGGTGGCAAAGGAGAGTTAGGGCCTAGCTGCAGAGCGCGCGCAGAGTGATTTTGGAAATATGCCTGAAAATTTCTAAGTGTCCATGTTTGAACTTTTGCTTTTTAGCTGTTTGGAGGTCTTCTACTTGTTTTCGCCTGGGTTGACGGCTCTGGGGCCATTGCTGGGAATGTCTAATACCGGATAAAGTGGTTTGGAGAAAATCCATGAGGATAAAGTTTTTGCCTTTTTGCTCACTATCATGTTTTGGGGGGCCTGTTTGGGTGGGTTCCTTGTGTTTGGGGGTGGGTTTTGGGGTCTGGGAGCACTGCTGGCACAGTCTAATGTGGATTGCATTTGTTTTTCAGGAAATACATGGTGGAAAAGGGGAGTTAGGGCCTAGCTGCACAGCGCGTTTGGACAGAATTGAAAGAAGGCCGAAAATATTCAAAGTATGAGATTTTCCATTTAATTTTTTTTGCCTGTATGGGGGTGTTCTGCTTTTTTGTGGGTGGGTTAGCAGGTCTTGGGGCATTGCTGGTAAGGTCTAATACTGGATAAAAGAGGTTTGGAGAAAATCCATGCTGAAAAGCGTTTTGGCACATTAACTTAGGGCTCGTTAGGGTTAGCACTAGCAGCAGGATTGCATGTGTTTCGGGGTGTTCTAGATTTTTGCAACTGAGTTCTGGGGTCTTAGAGCACTTGTGGGAATGTTTAATTTTGGTTGCAAGTGTTTTGAAGACAATCCATGGTGGGAAAGGGGGGATGTGGCCTAGTTAAAGAAAGCGTTTGCCACTATTCTTAACTTAGGGCTCGTTAGGGTTAGCAGTATTGTATTGCATGTGTTTGGGCGGGGGCTGTTTGTGGGGGGGTTTGCGAGTCTTGGAGCGATGCTGAGTATGGATACTTTTGCTTGCTTGCAAGTGTTTGAATACAATCCACGGTGGGTAAGAGAGGATTTGGGCCTACTTTAATTTCAGAATACGTTTTGTCACTATTTTCCTACTAGGCCTTGTTTTTTGAGATCTGATTGGGGTCTTCTACATTTTTGCGACTGGGTTTAGTAAGGGTCTGGGAGCACTGCTGGGAAGGTCTAATTTTGTTCTAAAACACAGTTTACAGTACACCTAGCTTGAGGGGAAAGATCCGCTAAATGAATTCGCCCATACTTATTTATCCTTCAAAGGGAGACTCAGACAGAGTACGCACTTTCAAAAATATTGTACTGTCTATTAGGAAACTCAAAGTGTGACTTTTTGCACTACACAGCGTACATACCTTATCTTTATTTGTCAGTGGTGTTCTAATATCACTTCCTGTTTTGCCATCAATAATTACAAGCCGGGTTTCAGTCTGTGCGATGAGAAAAAAAGGATGAAGTCAGGCTTCACATTAGCGAGCCGCAATTCAGCATGCGCCAGGCAGGCAGTGGACAGGGTGTCTTCTGGTCACCAAAATTGGTGGACGGAGCGTCAGCTGGAATGGAGGAGTCCCGCTAATAAGAGGAATGGTTTGATGCATGCAACTTACTAAATTCAACAGGACAACTACGACAACATACAGATACAGTATCCGTTCTTTTCTAATTATCTTCTAAGTAATGTTATTGCTGTGAACTTCTATGAGTGTGACTCTGCATTTCTTTGATCTCTACTTCTAAATACATCCCTACAGCCATTCTATAGGTTTTACTTCTGCTATTTTTTAAACCTAATTTAATGTAAAAAGTGTTTCTCTGAGTGCAGAGATAGGCAAGTGAAAACGCATAATTATTACTGCAGCCCTGTATTGTCGCATTCTTTCATTCACGGTTGTCGCAAGTACTACTCACTTTTCAGTAACCATGCATGCAGTAGTGCATGCACTTCCTTTATGTCACTTAAAGGATTTATGGTTAGCTTTGTACCCAAAGATTTCTTTATCTTCAATTATTGTTTGTCCATGCTGTGCTTTTTTTCTTCTCTCAACAAAACTTTCCCAAAATCCCCCATTCCCATCCATTTTCCAAACCCTAACCCTCTTTCCCCGGGCTGTGTGGTTTTGCTTGATGTGTGACTAAATGACAGCAATAACCCCACACACTTGCTGGGGAGGATAAGGTCATAGCAACAGGCTGGTGAAGGAATCCGAGGATATATTCTATTCTTACTCAGCTTGACACTCAGTCACTATTGGCAAACGAAAGCAGATTTTCATGTGCACCATCAACTTGATTGGTCATCAAGAACATCCTCCTCCTAGACGTGGCAAATTATTACGCTGCTGTGTCCTTCTCCTTCGGTACTATTTCTTGTAGTAGTAGCCAATGTCAAAGAAATTCAACGCAAGTACTAGTTATACTTTCAATACTTTACCATTTGTTAGGCTACATTGTGGCACTGTTCTAGTGTACTGTCACCTGCTATATTCTCTATCGTACCATTCTAATGCTACGGTAAGGACAAACAAGGTTTCATTTTCTTTTTTTTCAGATGCTGCAACTGCCCCTGTGTGACACCACAAGTACCACCGCAATGATAACATTTCATCCACCCAGGATTGCCAACCTTAATCGCCATTTCGCGTGCACCCAGCCCTGTGCCTAGCCCTATTTCCAAACACAAATTACAGGTAAGATAAGCGTTTGGGGGGAGGTAGTATAATGGAGTATTAGGAGCGATGAGAGACTGACGGTCCTAGGACTATTGAATTCACTTACTCTGTGAGAGGCACTTAGTTTTGAAAACATTTGGGCCATTAGTACTTACACAACTTGAATCAAGATGCCACTTAAGTTTCTGGACTGTTAAACTCCCACCCACCAGCCTCAAAAGCAGTAAAAAACACGTATGCTAAGATAAAGTTTAAAGTATATTTACATATCCCTAACATAAATAATCTCCTGCAAGACCCAACCCACCCCCCCTCCCGAACCCCAACGAATGTCCCTGAAAACTAAGTCCAAAACAGTAGAAAACCCAACTCCCAATTCCCACCCCCCAGAAGTCTTTAAAAAAGTGGCAAGGGACAGTCTCCTCCTACTACTGGCTGCTGTTGAATTTTCGGGCCAGGTCGGCATGCTCCTTGCGGAGGGTCTCGAGCAGGGTTTTGGTGTTGAGGAGCTCCTGCTCGAGGTAGTAAACCCTCAGGGAAAGGCGGTGCATCCTTTTTTTGTAACTGCTGTGGGGGCAGCTGATTTCTTTGCTGCTCGGCGGTGGCGGGTGGCTGTGGTACCCCGGTTCCGTACCGCTGGAGACCTGCTGCGCTGACTGGCTGACCCAGGGAGCGTGGAGGAGGATGAAGGTGTCGCCGTGGATGTTGTTGACGTACTAGTCTGCATGTCCTCCTTCTCCTGGGCCACCAGCCGCCGATATTCGGCAACAGTGGCCTCCAGCCTCCGTTGCCGGGCCCTTTTAGCCAGCTCCTTTTGTGTTGGTTTGGAAGGAGTATCTATATGAAGAAAGAAAGACATAGTCTGTAACCAATGCTCTTTAAGATTAACACAAAATGATTCAGCAGAAAGTTGTGTCACAGTAGAACTAGCAACTTGCAAGCGCAGTACATAACTATTGTGGCCAGTATCTATCTAACCTCCCACTTCTTCATCTTTGCTCTAACATTAGTGGGAGTTTAAGGAATCAATTTTATGAGCACTATGGACTCACTCCATTAGAGTCGACTATGACAGTACACCAGTCTTCTTCTTCGTCTTCTCTCTTGTTTAGCAAAATTGGTACGTTAACTTCTGCAAGCCGGCATAATGCCAGCGCAGTCAACTTGCACCCGAGAAAAACAGACGCCCGCCATGATGAATGAGACAGACTTGCGTTACTGTACCAGTCCAGTACATGCAGGTGGTGATGCTCTTACTTTTCTATTATATGTGGCACTGAGAATACTCTGTAACAAGGGCTACTGCTTAATTAATTTAACTTTCACCCTACAGTGCCAATGAATACTAGAAAAGGAAAATGAAGAAGATAAATAATCTGATTATCAATCACTGTACATGGTATGTATTTGCTTACATATTGGATGACTTTAGGTGCTTTGCTTTTTATTGAGTGAACAGTGATACATCCACACATGAATGACCGAGTTCTACTAAACTTATTAACAGAGGTAGTGAGTGGTCATCGTAATAGCCGGATATATGCTGTGCTTGCAATACAAACTACTGCTACTGTTCATGGTAGTATTCGGACAAAATTACAACTTCTTTTCCTGCCTTTCCTCCACTGGGACGGACGTGCGGGTGCGGTGTTACATGCTCTTCAAAGTAACGCTTAATTCATCCAGTGACTGTCTACTCTCTCTAGATACACATATGCTATCTAAGAGTCAGATAGTACCATGATCCAGGAATCCAGCCATTCAAACTATATGTCAATCATTCTTCTTCATGTCTCTCATCTGGACAAACCTTACGTTTTCTCATGGGGAGCACACTATGCAGTCTGCAATCTCAATAAGTAAGGAATATAAGAGGTTACCACTGCCCGCCAGAGCTTTCCTCCTCCACCTCCGTGCTGGGCCCATAACAGACAGAAGCTTCACTTCTAAGAACAAATCATCATCATCACCACTAGGACAGAGGGACCAACGATTCAGCACCAAAAAGAAAAATTAAAGTTCAAACCAGGTGAGGGCTCGGCTCGCCCACAATAAATGTGTAAAATAAATCACTATAAGCACTTTTCCATTTTTAATCAACCGTTTATGTTTTATAACAAGCTTGATTTTAATAAATATTTTTACTTTTAATAAAGCTTTAAAACTTAAATAGACTCTGTGGTTTTTGGTCAAGAGTGAATGAGCAAAGGATTTTGCAATTTGCAAGCATGAGTCCGTGCCTCTGACACTTCTGGACTCTTGTCCTGCGTTGGATAATCATCATTGGGGATCAATCATCAATGAATTTGTGAGCTAAATGACTCTGCCACACTATCTAATCAGTAAGGAGATTGGGGGTTCTTCAAAGACTGATATCACTGAGGTATGTGGAAAGTCTACCTGCACCTATTATGATTGATAAACAATGCACTATTTAGTGTCCATAGTTCTGTTTGTGCAGATTTGTCCCTGCAACAGTAGTAGTTTGGATTGTCCTCCTATCCAAACCAAAAGTAAAGTAGTATCTTATTCTTTCTTGGTGGTCATTCACCTTTTTATTGTTGGTAATTGTCAAAGCATAAACATTTAGAAGACTTGAAAATACATTATGGACAATCCCAGAGGACTGCACTCAGTGCATAGAGAGGGATGTACAACGTTACGACGCATGGTTTTACAACGCGTACCTTTACAATGCGCTTTTTTACAACGCAAGTCGTTACCACGTCTTGCGTTGGAGGGGTGCGGACTTAAGAATTTTTAAATTTACTATTCCAACACCAGCCTACGTACAGTAGGGAAGGTGTTGGATAGTAAATTAAATTATTCCTTGTCCTGTAGCACCCTCCAGCGCAAGTCGTGGTTACGACTTGCGTTATAAAAGACGCGTTGTAAGGGTACTGCGGTGTAAAATCCGCGTCGTAAAGGATGCTCCCCATAGAGAGCTATTGCTGACTAGAATGGGAGTTTTGTTTAACACCTTTTGCCAAATGTGCAATCTTAGTTAGCTACACAGACAGACTAATAAGAATAATCTAGTAATACCACAGGGAGTCATAGTCGAGGCAGGATAAGAATTTAGATACAGTCTACAAGAAGATCAAAGACGATTTAGAAAAAATCGAATGAGGAACGCTAGGAAAAAATAGGTACTCTATATTAAAATTAAAACTTACCGGGGCCAGCAAAGGAGCCCTCGCCTGACCGATCCTGGCCTTGTTCAGCAGCAGCAGCCTCCTCCAATGTCCTCTTGCCCCTGGGGGGAGCTGATGTACGACATGAAGGAAAGAAAGACCCAAAAATATGGATGATTGTTGTCAACCAAATCAAACATTACAAAAGAACAATAACAAAATATTTTGGCGAAATAGCAAATAGATAACTATTCCACGGAATATATTGACCTATCTCATGTGGTCTACTACGATATTAGTATTGCTTGATTTGCGGACCGTCGACTTGGAAAGTTATGTAACTCACTAAACAAACTACTAAAAAGGTTCGCCTAGGACTGGCAGGCAGCAGTCCGCAGCACGTGAAGTGACAGACAAACTCCATCGTGATTGCAGATCAGCGACAACACTAAAAAGTTTCCTACTACATTAACCAGTCAATAAAATACTCAACTATCAATCCACCACCACTATTTCTTCTTATTGCCAGGTGTACAAAGGAAGGACTGGACTTGAGTCTGTAGGGGCGGATTTACAAGCCCCTTGCGGCTCTTTTGCTCCATTGTTGCGTGACTTTTGTGACTCAGCGGCAGAACAAAAGAGGCACCATGGTGCGGCGTATATTAACAACGTGGCGCATATGGGAGATGCATCACGTTGTAAAGCCCTGTGCCATCAGGGGGTGTTCCGGCGCAAGGGAGGGTGTTCCTGTGCAGGAACGCATTCTAAAAGTGGCTGAGGGAAATCTACAAGATTTCAATCAGTCACTTTTAGGACAATGATGCGTGACTCAAACCCTGCGCCTGCTTGAAGCAGACGTACGGCTTGACGCAGCATTGGGGAGATAGGGCACCCCAGAGCATTGCTGGAGCTGCGCCATCGTTGCGACTCAACTCCAGCAATGCGCCTCCTTTACGGCACAGATGGGTAACGCTTCGGTGACGTTTTGGGCCCATGGTGCGCCGCATTGTAAATACGGCGCACCATGGGTGGTGGTGGCATGGCGCACAATTACTAGCGCATCCCTGCTACTTTGCAGGGATGCGCGGGTAATTAAAAATCTGACCCTTAGTGTCTAGCATTAAGCAGTTCTTTAAACTACACTCATACATAATTTCTCAGGCCAATGAAATGAGCACAAAATCGAAAACAAATAAGCATAGTAGCAACGCTACTGAGAAGGAGAGCAGTGCACCTGAAATGCACAGAAGATTTTGAAATATAATTTATCTACAATGTAATCAGCAGCATTATTGCAGGAGAAAACAGAGTAGTGAAGAAATAGCTACTACTACTCACCAAGCCCGGGGATCTCGAGGCCGAGCAGGTCGATCAAGTCGCGTTCCCGGTCCAGGAGATCCGTCCAATGGTGGGTGGCCTGGTTGTAGGTGCGCCGGACCCGAGAGTGTTGCTACATGGCCCGGCACACCTTCTCCCACCGCTTCCAGCGCTACCGGATCCCGTAGCCGCTAGCGATCTTGCCGCCTGCCATGATGGTCCTGGGGAGGCGGCGCTGGACATAAAAGACTAGTGCGGCCACCTCCTCCGCGCTAAAGATCTCCTGGGCTGTGACTGTCTCCCCCCTCAAACGCCCGCACGAGAGCTGGGCACGGGGTGCGGGACCCTTCCCCTTCTCAGGCTGCTTCCCGGCTCCCTTTACCATGGTCTCGGCAGAAAGGAAGGTAAATAATAAAGAAGAAATAGAATAGGGAAGAAGAAAAGAGTTTTAAAAAGTAGTATAAAATTAACCAAAAGTAGCAGAAAACACAAAAATATAGAGCTAGAAAAATAGAGGGATAGATAATAAGTAAAATAGATCAAACAAAACTTCAAACAAGCAAAGGATGGCAGAGATTGACAGAGGATACAGAAATCATGCCCAGAACCATAGCAATGAATGAAAAACAAGATGGCCGCGCCCGTTCACGACCGCGTGGGTAAGTTTGCACGGGATTTTCCTCGCGATCACACGCGAACTTCTACTAGCGAGCCGCACACTTTGCGAGATTACACATAGCGCCCGGAAACGGAAATACGTCACGCAAACAAAATGGTCGCGCCTGTGAACGACCGTGAGGGTAACTTTGTGCCGTTGCGCTATAAGCGGCTCGCTAAAACGCACAAAACCTTGCGAACTAACACGCCGCAAAACAACAAAACGCATATTCGCACGAATTTGCGGCTTCCGAATTCGATCTCGCGCAAATTCGCGCCCCGTGAATCCCGCGAAATTGCAGAAAAACGATTTTTGCAAAATTGAAAGCACTCAGCAGGTGCAAAAGTTCAACCTCATCATTAGTAACCATTCCCTGTAGTGCTTCCTGAGGGCCCCCTCAAGAGTTCAGTTGCCTACTTGCAACTATTCTATGACCCTGCTCTGACCCTCACAGCAGGCTCAGAGAATAGCTACAAGTAGACCACAAAGGCCCTGTGAAAAAAATTGCACTGCAACCGAAAGCAATTACAGATAAGGAAGCAGGTGCCAGACTCAATGACACATTAATCAACCCCAAATTAATTCATGTCAGTTGAAGCAGGGCAGGTGTGCTGCCTTTTCCCCCCATAATCTACAGTGATGAGCCAGAGGGTGGCAGTGATGTACCAGAGGGTGGCAGTAATGTACCAGAGGGTGGCATGGGTGAACCAGAGGGTGGCAGTGGTGAAACAGAGGGTGCTGTGATGAACCAGACGTAGAAACAACATAGTCGCGACCGTTGCGACCTGACAAGTAAGTGCGCGTTTGCGAACTGGTACAAAACCCTTGCAAACTGGCAGAAACCCTTGCGAACACAAAAAAAAGAAAAAATCCGCAAATTCGCGAGAGTTCGCGGATTTTGCGAATTTGTGAATACGCAAATTTGCGACCCGCGAATTCGCAAAATTCAGCCATGCTTAGTTCTGTGTAGAGTCAGTTGAGATCTTCCATCCATGGCTGAGATTGAGCACAATAAGATCATTGATCCTAGTTGGGTTTTGCTATCGGTACCATTAACCTAAACTAATCAACAATATAGTTTGTTAATACACTATTTAAAGTACATATCTGCATATAGCCATTTTTCTGTGTATTGATGCATTTCTACTCATTGGTGCTATACAAAATATAGAAGACTGATGAGAGTCTAGAGGTGATTGGCCATAGAAATTACTGAAAATATTGAAGGGAGAAGTTGTGATTGCTACACGCATTGATCCCCACTAGTGCCTTATGCGTCCTTCCAAGTCTGCAGAACTTAAGGAAGCAGCCAGAAACTTGGTGTACCTCTGAAAGCATGTATAATAAAATTAGCGCACAGCAGAAATTGCAACCAATATCAGAAGGTCATCTTTTATTGGTGAAGAACATTTTTGTGACCTCTGTCCTGTAACCTCCCATGTTTAACCTGTAAGAGAGAGAGAGGCGGGCCAATAATTATCCACCCCTCGCAAGAACCACTTGGCCCTGCCCCCCTCAAGGGGGGTGGTTGTTTCTGGTCCAGGGAAGACCTGGCTTGGCAGTTAGGGCTGGACTGTTCCCATGAAGAACTGGGTCCAGACTGATTTGCTTATGGCTGGGTCTGCACTGGGGTGGCGAAGTGAGCTAAAGACTGATTATGGATTCAACCCAGATCTGTGATTCTGGGTGAGTGTCTGAAAGGTTAAAGCGCTCCGTCTTTCATCTCCTTGTTTTTGCTTTGTTCACACTAAGTTGGCAGGGAGTGCCCAGATGTGGGTCCCTTTCTCACTTCGCCACTGAATTCAAGCTAGCCTGGCCGATAAGGGGGGTTACCCTGGAACCGGTCACATGATGCTTGTTTCCGGTCCAGAGAAGATCTGGCTTGTCAGTTTGGGCTGGACTGTTCCTATTAGGAACAGGGTCAAGACTGATTTGGACATGGCTGCGTCTGCACTGGGGTGGTGATGTGAGCTAAATAACAATGATGGATTCAACTCAGATCTGTGACTAGGGGTGAGTGTCTGAATGGTTTCAGCATCTCCTTGTGTTTGCTCAGTTGATCAGTTTGTTGTATTTAGGGTATGATTCCATCAACAGAGAAAGGAGAACAAACCGAAGGTGGAAGACATTTGACAGACTTCATGCGTCAACCCACTGCACTTTAAATTAGAGAGATGGACCTCACAGTGGCGGATGGGTGGACAGTTTCTGACAACCCATCCACATCAGCAAAACTTTAAATCAGGGCCCTAGTCTCTTGCTCCTTCTTAATATGCAATTAGTGTGGTTGTAAATGCATAGAATAAATGGAATACACTGACAGTGAAAATTAAAAGACAAGCATGCAGATTGAAATTTGCTGCAAACAAATATTTTCAGCTACTTAATGAAAGTCAATTTTAAAACTGGATGCACTTCAGTATGTGTGGAAAAATGGATAAACTTCTGTTTTGTTTAATGAACTCTAGCAGTGCAATGAATACAAATATTCCCATATATTTGTTTACACAGGATGGGTAAGAACTACAGCAATGGCCGGCACAAATCGGGACTGGCGTAGCTGGGCAGCCGGGGGTGGGGTTGGAGTAGGGTGTGATGAAACAAAGGAGAAAAAACATACATTTTCGCCACTCTCCCACGCGCTGCCTCAGTCTCTCCTCTCCAGGGCGGTTGGGTGAACAATTTCTGACAACCCATCCACATCGGCCAAACTTTAAATCAGGGCCCTAGTCTCTTGCTCCTTCTTTTTTCAGTTCAAAAAAGAATTTTATTAGTCATAAAATAAGGCATCAATACATAGTACATGAAAAATGCTGGGAGAAATAAAGGAAGTGAGAAAAGGAAGCAAAAACAATCGGGAGAAACATTGCAAGAGATTCATTGACAAAAACTGATCATGGGCCATAAAGTTAAATATAGGGGATACAGTAGTTGCAAAGCAAAGTCAGATAAGAATGTATACATAACATGTAGTAACGCAGAAAGAATAGGAAATGCAAAGGGTATTCAGAGGGGTTTGGAGACCTCTTGTTGGGCAGGTCATGGGCAGAATAAACGAGTAGCACAGTTATATAGATACAACGTAATAGGAAGCCATAAGTCTCCACGTTTCGCTGTCATTTGAATAGGGAAAACAAAAGCAGTATCCAACCTATGTTTATGACAAACATTGTACCACCATGCTTTAAGGGAGATGTTGGATGAAGCTTTCCAATTGATAGTAATCTGTTGGAATGCAACAGCCAACAGTAGGTCAACAATACGAACATTAAGGTCAACTCCCGCCCAACAAGGCGAAAGGCTTCCCAGGAAGATGTGAGTGTGAGACAAGGGAGTACGATTATGGAAAATGACATTAATTTGAGCCTAAACCTGTATCCAAAAATCATGTACAGAGTTGCAGAGGAACAACATATGAAATAAGGTAGCGTGTGTAGAGGAGCAGGACCAACAAACATACGGAACAGTAGAAAACCGTTTGTTTAGGGTAGAGGGGGTATGAAGCAACCTGTTGTATATGAAAAACATAGACTGTGACAAGGTCGCCGCTCTGGACGTTTTGCGAACCCTAGTCCATATCTTGTCCCACAGGGATATTGGCCATGATGTGGCAAAGTCATGTTCCCACTGCTCCTCCACCTTAGATTTAGGTCTAATAGATTCATTAGCATGAAGGTACTTGTAAATAGTGGAAGCTTTGGGAGTAGTATGCGGGAGAGAGCGAAGTCGTAAAGCAGGGGTGCTTGTGCTCATGAGAGTCGGGTGTAAATTGCCATTACCGCTGTCTTAAGTAGAAGGTATTTGGGGGCAAAGGATGCAGGTAAATCAAAGGAAGAACAGAGAGTTGAAAAGGGTAGAAAAGTAGAGTGTGAGAATAATTGCGAGACCCAGACCAATCCCTTGTGCCTCCAGGATTTCCAGTAAAAGGGTTTATTATGGATTAAAAGATGCATGTTATGCCAAATGGTGGAGGAAAGGAAGTCAGCAATGGTTGCGGGGGGAGAGGACTGGAGGATAAGAGTAGTTTGGCAGTAAATTTATGAATGGGAGTGGGAATCAAAGAGGGCTTGCGCGAGAAAGAAGTGTATTCATCAAAAGAGAAGAGGGAAAGGAAAAGGCGCTCAACCTTAGCCCACAAGGGGAAATGGGGTACTGTAACCAAAAGTAAGCTTGGCGCAACAAAAAGGCTTTTTGATAGGCCGGAAAGTCCAGAAAGTTAACTCCACCTTCTGAAGTGGGGCGAATTAGTCTGGCAAGGGACATTCTGGGTTTTTTGTTATGCCACAGAAAGGAAGACAAGACCGAATTGATTTTCTTGAAAAATTTAAAAGGGATGGACACAGGAATGTTGGAAATTGTGTAGATAATTATGGGGGACAACATCATCTGAATTGTATCAAGAAGACCCCACCAGGACAAGTAAAGAGGGTGCCACCTAGTCGTTAAGTCCGATATTTTTTGGATGCAGTTGTTTAAACAGAGAGAGACAGTATCTGAGATAGAGGGAGTGATGTGCAAGCCCAAGTACTTAATATGTGAGGGGCTCCAAGTAAAATTGGAAGCGCTGAAATCAGGTTTAAAAGTGAACTTCGTCAGGGGCAGAATCTTACATTTATCGTTGTTAAGTTTGTAACCAGATATCAGGGAATAATTCCGCACTTCCTCCAGGAAAGCGGGAATTGAGTCTGTGAGGTTGGAGATGAAGAGTAAGATATCATCTGGATAAGCAGCAAGTTTAACATGGGAATCCACGGTCTGAAAACCATGAATGTTAGGGTTCTGACGGAGTTTGGACAAAAATGGCTCTAAAGCCAAGTTGAAAAGAAAGGGGGATAAGGGGCAGCCTTGGCGAACACCTCTACCAAGGTCAAAAAAGGAGGAGACCTGACCATTTGCACATACCGCTGCGCGTGGGTGAGAGTACAATAGGGAAACTAAGGAAATACATTTGGGACCAAAGCCAAACCATTCGAGAGTGTGGAAGAGAAAGGACCATTCGACCCTATCGAACGCCTTTTCGGCATCTAAGGCGATCGCTGCAAGAGGGTGCTGTAAATGTGGGGATTTCGATAAAATGGTAAACAAAAGTCTAGTGTTGTCAGTAATGAATCGCCCTTTTACAAAACCAGAATGTTCCTCACCTAGGAGGTCAGGAAGCAGATGGTCCAGTCGTATCGCCAGCAACTTAGCGAAGATTTTGTAGTCAATATTCACAAGAGAAATAGGGCAATAACTTTTACAGTGTTTGGCGTCTTTCCCTTCTTTGGGTATCAAACAAATATGTGCATCGGAGAAGGACCCTGATGAGCTGCCTTGAATAGCAAACGTGTCTATGAGAGAATGAAGTTTTGGGACAAGTAATTTTAAAAAGTGAAGGTAAAATTCAACGGTAAAACCGTCTGGTCTGGGAGCTTTATTTAGTTTAAGGTGTTGGAGTGCAGTGAGCAGTTTCTTCTGAGAAATGTCAGACTCCAAGTGGGAGAGATCAAGAGGAAAGTGTTCAGGTTTTTGGATGGTAGAGAAGAAATGTGTGAGAGATTGGGAAGAGGGTTGAGTTTCAGAGCAGTAAAGAGTTTTATAGAAAAGGGAAAATTCAGTGAGGATGTCAGCGTCTTTGTGCTTGAGGTTAGAATTGGTGTTGTAAATGGATTCAATATGTAACTTATTGTGTTTGACCTTCAGATAATTAGCAAGAATTTTCCCAGCCTTGTTCCTACCTCCATAAAACTTAGCACTGGACTTCAGCAAATACAATGAGTCATCCTCTGTGGAGTTCTCATTAAATTTCATCTTGGCAGCGACAAGAGCAGTCAGACTGTCCTGCAAATGCGAGGTAAAATAGGCGTGTTCCAATCTCTTAATGTCACAGAGAAGATCCCTAGTAGATGTACGGGCAGCCCTGTGCTTTTTTGCCACATAACCAATAATAAAATTGTGTGCTGCAGCCTTAAAGGTATCCCAAATAGTATGTTTTGGAATAGAGGGGGTATCATTGAACAAGAAAAATTCATCAAAAAAAGCGGTAAAGCAAGTGGTAAATTTGGGATCCAAGAGGAGGGTATTATTGAAGCGCCATCTTTTGGGTCCAATAACTTTAGGGAGCACATCAATGTTGATCAAAACAGGGGCATGATCCGATAATAAAATAGGACCAATTTCAGAGGTAGTAAGGATTTGAGCAATATTGTGAGAAACAAAAATATAGTCAATCCGCGACTGGAAACGATGAGAGGGAGAATAAAAAGTAAACTCCCGCAAGGTCTGATTGCAAAGTCGCCAAGAATCGATGAGTTTATTTTGAGAAATAGCTTGAGTAAATAGTCTTTGTGATTTGTTGGGAACATAGTGGGCATCGGAGTGCCTGTCAACAAAAGGATCCAGGGGTTGATTACAATCACCTGCAAGGATGAAATTATCATCCATAAATCGGGTAATATGCTGAGAAAGCTCAGCCCAGAAAAAGGGTTCACCATTGGTAGGAGCGTAGACATTAAGGAGAGAAATTGGAACACCTCTAAGAGATAGTCTGACATGTGTCCGTCTGCCGTTAGTATCCGACTCTTGAGAAATGAGAGCGAGGGGGAGAGATCTGCGGCATAGAATTGCTAAGCCATTGGACTTTCCATCGCCCTGTGAGTAAAAAACCTCACCCACCCAGCCTCTCTTAAGCTTCGCAGACTCCGTGTCGGAAAGATGAGTTTCCTGGAGGAATGCCACGTCAACATTCAATTTGGCCAAGTGGGATCAAATTCTCTGACGTTTGATTGGAGAGTTAATACCCTTAACATTCCATGAAACTATGTTATATGACATACTGTACAAAGTAATCTATAGCAAATACAGTAGACAAAATCAGAAAAAAAAACATGAGAAAAAATGGAAGAAGAGGAGAGTAGTGCTTATCAGAAGTTAAGAACAGGAGGAGGGAGAAGAAGGGAATAAGGATACAGTAAGAAAAGGGAAGAGGAAGCAAAGTAAGAAGAAGAAATTTGAGAAGGAGGATCAGAGTGAAAAGATAGAAGGCATAGAAGTGAGCATAACCTGAGTAAAGAAAACCATCGCCCATGCACAAACAATGAAAATGCAGCATAAGAGGGGTGATACAAAACAAAAAGCAGGACAAAAGGAAGAAACAAAAGAAAAACATACCTACAAAAGGAGAGAACGAGAACGAGCCGAGGGGGGATGGAACCACATGGGTCAGGAAACACATCCAAGGTCAGCTGGGCAGCGAGCCAGGGAGACATCGTCAAATGGGGAAGATTTCCTGTGGAGATGTAGAGTGAGAACAAGAGATTAAAGTACAAATGTAAGCCGGATCAAAAACATGAACAACAAACAACATGAATGCGGGTTAGAGAAAGTAACAATCAAGAAAATAAGACTCCTTAGAAAAGTAAAGGGAGCCAAATGTAAGAACATTATGAGAACAAGCAAGACTTCAGCTCAGCCAGGGAAAGAGGATGAAGGTCCAGAGGAGTCCATGGCGGTGTCTTATGCACGTTGATGAAGCTCTGCAGGCGTACTGGGTCTTCATAAGTAGTTGTTTTGTTATTGTAGGTGACTTTAAACAAACAAGGATGATAAAGTCCGTATCTTGCACCCAGTGAACGGAGGTCTTCTCTCATGTTTAGGAAGGCCTTTCGACAGTTAGCAGTTGCCTTTGCATAGTCCTGAGCAAAGAACAGAGAGGAGCCAGACCACGTTAATTTTGGGGAAGATTTGGCAGCCGTTAGGACCTTCAGAAGATCAGTGCACTCCGAAAAATAGAGAATGACGCCTCTTGGTCTTTGCGAAGGAGAAGCAGAAGTAGATGGGCGACCCAGTCGATGAGCACACTGAATGTTGAGATTCGTACCGTCTGGCAGACGGAGTAATTTAGGAAGAAAAGATTTGAAAAAGGCAAGTGAATCCGAGCCTTCAAGTCCTTCTGCCAAGCCATAAATTCGGAGGTTGTTCCGCCTGTTCCAGTTTTCCAACTCCTCCACCTGTCTCCGGAGTGTGGACACTTGCGAGTTCAGATGGGATACCTTGGAGCAGGTTTCCTGAAAGGACGCGACAGAGTGTTCAACTGAAGAGACTCTCGTTTCAATCTGTGACCAATTATCAGTAAGAGCTTGAAGCTTGACGTTGGTTTCCTACATAAAGCGACGCAAGGACCTGATTTCCTCCAGAAAAAGGCGAAAAGATCCTATTTCCTCCAACAGGAGCTCCATTGAGACAGGTGTATATTGTTTGAGTGGCGAAGGAGGATGTTTTTTCTGTCTTTTGGTGTTGGTTTTCCCCGATGCTGGTTGGGAAGATTCCATGGCTGTGTCTGAACTAGACGAGGTGAGGGGATCCTCTAGTTTAGAAAAGGCAGAGAAAACCTTGGAATTTTTCACAAAAGCAGTCTTTGTTGTTGTGCGAGGCAGGTGCGACATAGACTTGAGCCTACCCATAAAATATAAATTGGAATATGTCAGTCACGCAGTATGAGCTATGTGCACAAAGGAATGAGTAATGACACCGAGAGGGCTATGGCAAATGTGAAGAGAGGTCCTTGAGTGAGGGAGATATCACCAGTGTCGTTGAAGAAAGTCACTTATTAGAGGCGCCAAGCAGGTGCCGCAGTTAGGGCGGCGAAGCAAACATAGAAAGCCGCAAAATGAAGGAATTGTGTAACACTCAGGTTGAAATATGTGCGGTTCACCAGGCAGTATACGGAGAGTGGGAAGTCCAAAGGGCACCCCTGGCAGTGAAAAGTAAGGCATCCAAACTGCATCAAGAAGGTAAGGAAAATTGTATTGGCAGCCACCTGCACTCCTGAAGTCACCAAATACTTATCCAGATTAAATGACAGAGTAAAAGCGTACTATCATGCTGAGGAACGAAGTTGTCACTCACCAAGTCGTCAGCAGGGTCGTACACAGCGCTAGCCAACAATAAATGAAGAGGAAGCAGCTTCTATCATCCATATTAACTTGTGCGCCCTAACTGGGAATAAAGTGGGAGGACACTTGAGGTGCTACAAAATGGCGGTCAAAAGTGGTAATGAGGTGGCAACAGTTCGCAGCGTTCCTGAAGCAGAAGAGAAGTGCACAAGTCGGAAAACAGTTGCGAGGCAAAGTCTTATGGGGCAATATAGGAGCTGGGCAGAAAAGAAACCCCGTCACACAGGGAGCTCCGTATGCTGACAAAGAGGGTTAATTACGCCCAGCATCTCAAAATGGCGGCCGCACTCACAGCTAAGTTGGAGCGACTTACTGCAGCAAAGTTCTCCGTCCCGAAAACATGAAGGGCAATTCCAAGCGCCGCAAGGGCGTCCAGGAATGCTCCGACAGTCCAGCATACCCTCCAACCAGGAAAAGACGGTCTTTAAATGGTGCGTCTCCCGAAGCCACAGCAGAGCTTCACTCGGGTGCCCCCATTACCGCCGGGCGCCAAGGTACACCCCCCTCTTGCTCCTTCTTAATATGCAATTAGTGTGGTTGCAAATGCATAGAATAAATGGAATACACGTACTGTAAAAATTCAAAGTCAAGTATGCAGCTTGAAATTTGCTGCAAACAAATATTTTCAGCGGTGCACAGACAAAATATCGAGAATTAAATTTCGATATACAATTATATCGAAGTTTAAATATCGAAGGGACATAATATAGAAGGTAAGTAATATCGCACTCTTAATATTGATATTAGTAATATCGAAGTTTTAAATATCGATGTCAGTAATGTCGATGTAGATAATTTCGATGTTACTAATATCGATTTTTTAATAATTTTTGTGTATATTATATTGTATTTATTATGTTTTAAATTTTTTTTAAATGTAATTTAATTAAATTTTGTATTTTAGTACTGTAGCGGGTTGTGGGTTTATAGGGGAATAGGGTGCGAAGTAATTTAATTATGTTAAATTAATTATTAATTAGTAGGAATAATTAATTAATTTTAATTAATTGGTAATTATTTTTAATTAATTTTAATTTATTGATTAATTGATAAATATGTTCTGTAGCAAGTTATGGGTTTATAGGGGAATAGGGTGGGAAGTAATTTAATTATGTTAAATTATTTATTAATTAGTAGTTATTATTAAATAATTTTAAATAATTGGTAATTAAAATTAATTTATTGGTAATTCATTTTAATTAATTGACTAATTGATAAATATGTTCTGTAGCGGGTTGTGGGTTTATAGGGGAATAGGGTGGGAAGTAATTTAATTATGTTGAATTAATTATTAATTAGTAGGAATTATAAATTAATTTTAATTAATTGGTAATCAGTTTTAATTATTGGTAATTAATTGTAATTAATTCATTAATTGATAAATGTGTCCTTTTGCGGGTTGTGGGTTTATAGGGGAATATGGTGGAAGTAATATAAATGTAAATAAGTAATAATATTTTTAGATTAATTGTTTTGTTAATTATATAATTGTTAATTAATTATTAATTGGTAATTAAATATTATAAAATGGTATTTTTTAATAATTTTTTGGGTTAAATATATTTTGCTAATCATGTTTTTAATAATTATGTATAGGTATTGTAAATGGTTTATATATATTTAATAGTTCATATTTTTATTATAAAAAAACCATTTATTTATAAGTATGTAATTTTAACCCCTACGCTATCCAACACTTTCCCTACTGTTGCAATCTCGGGAGGGGGAATAGTAATTTTTACCCCTATGCTATCCAACACTTTCCCTACTGTTGCACTCTCTGGAGTGGGAATAGTAATTGTTGCCTCTACTCTATCCAACACTTTCCCTACTGTTGCACTCTCTGGAGTGGGAATAGTAATTTTTACCCCTACGCTATCCAACGCTTTCCCTACTGTTGCACTCTCTGGAGTTGGAATAGTAATTTTTACCCCTACGCCATCCAACACTTTTCCTACTGTTGCACTCTCTGGAGTGGGAATAGTAATTGTTACCCCTACGCTATCCAACACTTTCCCTACTGTTGCACTCTCTGGAGTTGGAATAGTAATTTTTAACTCTACGCTATCCAACACTTTCCCTACTGTTGCACTCTCTGGAGTTGGAATAGTAATTGTTACCCCTACGCCATCCAACACTGTCCCTACTGTTGCACTCTCTGGAGTGGGATTAGTAATTGTTACCCCTACGCTATCCAACACTTTCCCTACTGTTGCACTCTCTGGAGTTGGAATAGTAATTTTTACCCCTACGCCATCCAACACTTTCCCTACTGTTGCACTCTCTGGAGTTGGAATAGTAATTGTTACCCCTACGCTATCCAACACTTTCCCTACTGTTGCACTCTCTGGAGTTGGAATAGTAATTTTTAACTCTACGCTATCCAACACTTTCCCTACTGTTGCACTCTCTGGAGTTGGAATAGTAATTGTTACCCCTACGCTATCCAACACTTTCCCTACTGTTGCACTGAGGTAATTGAAATTTTTATGTTCAAGTATGTCCCCTAACGTGTTCCCCAACGTCTCCATGTACGTGCTTAAAGTACATGTGATTTCCCTCCATGGCCAAATATGAAGACGCAAATACATTTGCGTCCAACGTTAACACGTCCTCTTTCAGATCCACCATGAATGGATCGATAATTCAGTTCCTAACCGTACCATGCCAACGTCTTTACATGGTACACTTTTACTTTTTTCCTGGCTCTGCCGAGCTAGGCCCTGATTTCTGTCTCCGAGCCCTTTCTGCTTTCTGCCTCCTGCCTCTGAAAGCTGCAGCATGGACACGTATCCCTGACCTCTGCCTTACTTCCTGCCAAGCGAAGCGGTGCCTGGCTCAACCTGGCCTGCCTGCCAAGACCGTATTTTGCCTTCAAGTTATCTGTTCAGCCTCCTCGAAAATACATTCCTGTCTAGTGATTTAGGTAAACATCTCCCCGGCTGCAGAGCAAAGAGCAAGCCTTCCTGTTTCCATGCAAGTAATTTACAGTTCCCGTTGCCATAGTAGGCCCATGACCCTGCACGTAGACACGTAGACACATATGCACGCACTAGCATTCAGTATAGAATAGCCTCTGCCCGAGAGACCTTTTACTCCAGATAATACATCCTCCAAACATAAGATACCAGATATGTTATAGGTCCAGGTCGTTCTGACATCCCAGACTTCTGTCTCCTCTACTAGTGTTAAAGTTCTCCCCAGTTACACATCTATGTCACGTCATGCTAGCTGCGCGCGCATCCGCACTTTCTGCTGATCCTGCAACTTTCTCTATGCACCCACTCACATGTGACGATTCTTATGACGTTTCTCTGACATGTACAGTGCACGCCTCCGTGTACGCCTATTACACGCCTTCTTTCACGCCTCTTCTTACGCACATGTGTTCTTATCTCGCTCTTTTTCACCTGTTACGCCTACTGTATTGGATTCAATTATGTTACTTTACTATATATAATGTGTAATGTTAATAAAACGTTGACTGTCCCTTCCCGAACCCTAGTGGTGACGGAACATGATCTCCAACCTCAAGGTTTTTTCATTAAAACCCGTATGACTCAGATACCACAGACTCTGCCTCTCATTTGAATGAGCTGTCTTGTAATGATAATTATACGGTAAAAATGACTAGGTAAATTTATTTACCACAGCACTCTCTGGAGTTGGAATAGTAATTTTTACCCCTACGCTATCCAACACTTTCCCTTCTGTTGCACTCTCTGGAGTGGGAAGAGTAATTGTTACCCCTACGCTATACAACACTTTCCCTACTGTTGCACTCTCTGGAGTGGAAATAGTAATGTTTACCCCTACGCTATCCAACACTTTCCCTACTGTTGCACTCTTTGGAGTGGGAATAGTAATTGTTACCCCTACGCTATCCTACACTTTCCCAACGGTTGCACTCTCTGGAGTGGGAATAGTAATTTTTACCCCTACGCTATCCAGCACTTTCCCTACTGTTGCACTCTCTGGAGTGGGAATAGTAATTGTTACCCTTACGCTATCCAACACTTTCCCTACTGTTGCACTCTCTGGAGTGGGAATAGTAATTTTTACTCATAAGCTATCTAAAATGTATTTAGTTTTTTATTAGTTTTATGTTGTTATTAATTGTTATTTATATTATTATTTTATGTATATAAATTTATTTGGAATTTATTATATTTTTATTTATTTATAAGTTATAAAAATAATTAACTTAGAGTTATTGTTAATGAAAAATATACTATGTATTATATCTTCATTATTATTAATTTGTATTACATTATATATTAATTGTACATATTATAATATATTTTTGAAAATGTTTATTACATTTATTTGTATTATTTTGTTAATATTACATTTTTATTTTATTAAAATAAAACGATATTTTACAAAAAACGATATTTTTGACATTCTATATATTTTTTTGATATTTTTGTACTTACCTTGTTAGGGATAGGATCCCTATATTTTTGCCATCGATCTTTTTGTTGCGATAATTTTATATCTTGATATTTTTGTATTCAAGATTTTGTCATAAATTAATTTTCAGCTACTTAATGAAAGTCAATTTTAAAATTGGATGCACTTCAGTATGTGTGGCAAAATGGATAAACGCCTGTTTTGTGTAATGAACTCTAGCAGTGCAATGAATACAAATATTCCCATACATTTCTTTACACAGGATGGGTAAGAACTACAGCAACAGCCGGCACGGATCGGGACTGGCGTAGCTGGGCAGCCGGGGGTGGGGTTGGAGTAGGGTGTGATGTAAAAAAGCATAAAAAGCGTACCTTTTCCCCACTCTCCCACGCGTTGTCTCAGTCTCTCCTCTCCGGGGCCGGAACAGGAAGCAGCCAGGCTCCCTCCCCTAAGCCAATCACAATGCTGCAAAGCAGTGTTTTGAATGTCTGAGCGCTGTGGATTGGTTCACAACCAGGAAATGGTGGCCTGGGCATGTTCTCCACGCAGTCTGTAATGCAGCCTGCATGGCGAACATGCGAAGTGCGCATGAATGCTTTGCATGTCCCAGAGGGCCGGCCAAACAGTCATTGCACACTTGGAGTGGGCAAACCACTCCTCCTCTGTTCTGAAAGCAGAGCAGCCCCGCGAAGCGGCGCAGCAGGATCAAATACAATGATAATAACTTCAAGTTATTATCATTGTATTTGTTCTTTCTTTCACTGATTTGCAGCAGTGGTGGCGACACTACTCTACCTTAGCGGAAGATCCGCCACTGATGAACTATCAGAGAAGTAAAAGTAATGCTATCAATGCCAAACATGGCACACAGCATCGTTTATATTCTACGCTCCTCACTTCTGCTGACATTGGTTTGGAAAACAGTTTACAGCCTCCCATCAATCTGGGACAGAATAAATTAACATTTTGTTTTGCCTGAAAAAGTACTTTACATTCCACTATAACTTTCGAAGGTGAAGGTCAGACTTACACCTGAAACAAATCATTATTTTACAAGTGTAATTTACACCTGAGTCACAAAACAGATATAAGGGCATATAGTGAAAGACAGTGTGAACTATGAGCTCACTTGAAAACTACGCAGACCTAGAGTTTCACTTTTTGTCACCACAACAGATATTTACAGACGCCTCTAAAATGAGTGGTCAGGTGAATTGTATGTAAGTGGGATGAACACATTCCAAGACTGACATTTAGGGTCATCATGTGTATTTTCAACCTCATCCACTCAACAAAGTTACACTGAAGAACCCAAGAAGTACTGCTCTAGTGAAAGTGTCAACGTAGTAAAACTGGTGTAGGGCGGATGAAGAATTCACGGGGAAATGATTTGAAAAACAAAAGTTACCTAGAAAGGTTAAATTCGGGAAATGTTTCACACATCAAGCCCGTTTGAAGGAAATGTGTTGAATGTTCACACCTATGTTTAGGATACAACCATGCATCAGATTATGCAAGCAAAAGTCGTAACTTTTATGCTTCAGATTATACATGAGAAGATCGAACGTTTTATGAACTAACCACACGTGAAAATGAATTGCGGCTATGCACAGACGTAATGTATGCTTGACTCAATTTACACCTCTTTTTGGAAACTGAAATCTTACTTCCCGTGATCATCCTTAGCGGGGCCTCGGGAATGCAGACTCTGTAATTATAAACGTGAATCATTGGCCCACCTACTATTCTGCTGCCCTGCCCTACGTGCACCCCGCACCCTCTACCTCAGGCCCATTCTTAGGGACGCCGGGTCACGTACAGCTAAGGAAGCAATCCATCAACTATTCACCTTGAGTATACCAAAACAGATGGCCTCATTTGGAAAATTCATACAACAGACTCGGTCCGAGTTGATGGCTGCCAAGGCCATGCAGGAATAGAGACCTTGTTGTGGGGCACTGGGTGTCCCGCCTCGATCACGGACTGAGTGTGTCCTTCTGAACTTTGACAACTTGCCCGCAGAAACACCTTTGGTTTTAACTTTTGTAATTTTATACTTTGGTTTTAATGTAATGGTTTTAAGTAACCACACAATATAACACTAATATATTTGTAAATTTCTGCACTGCTGCTCCTGCCTGGATATTCACCTCATTAATCTTGTGTTTTCGTGGCTTAACTTCTGAGACACCTCATGATGCCATCTAGGCTAAACTACGTACCTACCTACATATCAATAGTGCAGCTGTGAATAGTTCACATGTCCCGCAGCACCTCACTTGTAAAGTAGTGGGTGAATCAGCAGCCTTTTCGAAATCTAAGTTATACCTACCTCTGTATTAGTCAGACAAGCCGTAAATATAGGTAGTTCTCTGATAGTTAGCACAGCTTTATATGTAGAATAATTGATGTCTGATTGTATCTTATTTTATTTACTTTAGGGTTTTTATGATGCATTACTAACCATCTCAATGTATAGCCTTTAAGCATTTAGGTGGACACCAGTGGGTAATATAGGAGAAGTGTGGCTCAGGGGTTAGAGGCGGCACACCCGGAAGCTGAGATCGGCCCTGGACCAGGGTTCAATTCCCCGCCTCGGCGGGTCTTGGGCTAAAAATTCCACGGACTCGATAATTCTCGCTCCGATGCCTTCTCGACTCACGGGTTGCGACTCTGGGCAATAGCTTGCTTAATCTCCACAACGGCCCCTCGCGGAGGGATGCCAGGCTTTCACCTTGTGGATACCCTGCCAGGGTTATCTCACAGGGGAATACCAGGATGGGTTCCCTAAGCAAGTGCCGGGAAACCCACTGCGGGTAGCTGTGCGCTATATAAGTTCAAATACATTTACATTTACAATATATAGAAATGAGTCACACTTAAACATCTACTAAAATGTTGTATGATAGACACACTAGAGAGTTTTTACTGATTTGAATGAACTCAGCGCCCTACTCAAGAAACCTACAGCAGACCCCACCAATCTCAAGAATTACCGCCCCATCTCGCTCCTCCCGTTTCCAGCCAAAGTCATCGAGAAGACCGTCAATAAACAGCTGGCCGCCTTCCTCGAGACGAATGGATCCCTCGACCGCTCACAGTCTGGCTTCCGAGCCAACCACAGCACCGAGACCGCCCTCATCGCTGCCACCGATGACATCCGAGCCCTGATGGACAACGGAGAAACAGCGGCCCTCATCCTCCTAGGCCTCTCCGCGGCATTCGACACTGTCTGCCACCGCACCCTAGTGCAGCGCCTCAGCAACGTCGGAATCCAGGAGAAGGCCCTGGAATGGATCATCTCCTTCCTCGACGGAAGAACACAGAGAGTCCGTCTACCACCGTACAAGTCAGAGGCCACTGAAGTCATCTGCGGCGTCCCTCAAGGATCCTCGCTGAGCCCCACCCTCTTCAACGTCTACATGAGCCCCCTCGCGGCCATCGCACGCCAACACAACCTCAACATCATCTCCTACGCTGACGACACCCAGCTGATCCTCTCCCTGACCAACGACCCCGCCGCCGCCAGAGCCAACCTTCACGAAGGGATGAAAAACGTAGCCGAGTGGATGACGACCAGCCGCCTGAAACTGAACTCAGACAAGACTGAAGTCCTCATCCTGGGCTCCTCGCCCTCTGCCTGGGACGACTCCTGGTGGCCCCCCGCCCTGGGCACCGCACCCAAACCGACAGACCACGCACGCAACCTGGGCTTCATCCTGGACTCCTCCCTCTCCATGACCAGACAAGTCAACGCTGTCTCCTCGTCGTGCTTCAACATCCTGCGCATGCTACGGAAGATCTTCCGGTGGATCCCCACGGAGACCAGGAAGACGGTCACCCAGGCCCTCGTCACCAGCCGTCTGGACTACGGCAACGCCCTCTACGCCGGAACCACAGCCAAGCTCCAGAAGAGACTCCAGCGGATTCAGAACACCTCAGCCAGACTCATCCTCGACATCCCACGTCACAGCCACATCTCTGGACATCTGAGAAACCTGCATTGGCTCCCCGTCAACAAAAGAATCACCTTCCGTCTCCTCACCCACGCACACAAAGCCCTACACGATCAAGGCCCGAGCTACCTCAACAACCGCATCAACCTCTACGCTCCCAAACGCCATCTTCGATCAGCCAGTCACGCCCTCGCCGCCGTCCCCCGCATCCGAAGAACGACAACAGGAGGAAGGTCCTTCTCCTACCTGGCCGCCAAGACCTGGAACTCCCTCCCGACCGACCTGCGCCTGACACAACACCACCTCTCCTTCAGGAAGTAGCTCAAGACCTGGCTGTTCGGGCAGTAGCAGCACCCCCCCCCCCCCCCCCCCCCAAGCGCCTTGAGACCCTCCGGGTAAGTAGTGCGCTCTACAAATGTCTTGATTGATTGAAGAAGTTCATAACCCTTTCATAAACCATGGTCCACCATTAGGCATCTGACCACTAGCACTAAAATATAGCTAAGAGACACTTTGCTGAGGGTTAAAGTTAGAAATTGCGTTGTTCTAGACTGCGATATAGCCCTAGTCAAGCACCAGCCACAATCCTAGTCTGGGTAAGAATCAGGCGACCCCTAAATTAACCTGTGCTCACCGACTGGTATCTTGGCAAAGAGCTGTCAGTCTTAACTTATTGGCAATCTGTAAAGTATGTGTGCAGCACTTCAAACAGTTAAACATTGAAAACATCATACCAATTAATTCCCACACCAGGTTAGAAAAATAGAGCTTAATTTAATGAACAAAGCAAGACCAAATGACAAAAATCCAATTAGTAGAACCAGAATTATTAATTTTGAAGAATAAACTGTACTATAGTGCCTTAAAGCATAAAGCGCGAACCAGTGATATCTGGTTGTGCTCGACTGGCTCAAATACGAAGGTTCAAGTCGATCGCGATGGAGAGCGGGTCAATACAGTCCCAGATAAGTCCAGCTGAAGGTTTACCTTCTCAAGTTTTGTACCAAGAGTCCCTTTCACATGGAAGATGTTCACTAGGTGCAAGGAGAGTATTGCTGGCGATGGTGAGCATGGAGCGAAAAGCAGTCCGGGTGGCGCAGCCGATAGGCTGGAGCCTCACAGTGGCTATCCCCACTGGCAGATGATGCTTGCTGTGCAAAGAAATGAACTTGTGGCGGCTCATGCTGATTATTTGTGCGAGCAGCCTGGTTCTAGTGTGAATGGGCCCATTTGCAGTTGCGAAGAGCCCAAAAGCTTGATTTAAAGGACTCAAGAACCCCACCAAGGGCCTAGGACCCAGAAGGCAACTCTTGGGGGCCAAGAGCTTGATGGGTGCAGGAGCTGCGGGGAGTCTTTTATGTCCCTGAAGCTCAGCTCAGGAGCCCATCAGACTAGCCCTTTGAGCCACACTGGGGATCTGGGTTTAAAATTGAGTGTGCAGGTCTAGTTCTTTCCCAGACAAGAGGGGTACAGGGAGCAGGCCAGCAGAGCAAAGCAGGTACTCCTTCGGAGTGGCTGTCCAGTAGAGTGAGAGTCCTTTCAGCAGCATGGCAGTCCTTTTTCCTGGCAGAGTATCCACAGGTCCAGAAATGTAGTGAAGTGGTGCTGTCAGAGATCAAATACTTAAACCCAGTTGTGCTTTAGAAGTGGGGGAGACTTCAAAGACTTGCCTTTGAAGTGCACATAGGTCCTTCCTTCCCGCCCTGGCTCCAGACTTACTACGGGGGGATGCAATTCTTTTAGCTGAGACAGGACACAGCCTAGTCAGGTGGGAGTGAGACTGAGACGTACTCCTTGCTTCCATTCTGCTAGGATGGACTACTAAGTCACACCCAAGCTCCCATTGTGTATGGCTTTCTAGGGGGAATGCACACAGCCCAACTGTCATCCACTTCAGACATTTGATCAGAGACAGGCACCGATTGGCTAAATTAAGAACTTGCCAACATTCTAAAAGTGGAATTGTCAGAATTGCAATTTAAAATGTGACTTCATCATGAGTTTGGCTTTTAAATTGTGATTCCAGAGACACCAGACTTAACGGGTTTATCTCTTCCCAAGTGGGAATTACACTTATTAAATGTAATAAGGCAATAACAATGTTATCCTACGGGGGAGATAGGCTTTGCTGTAGTGAAAAACGAATTTGAGAGTTTTTCACCACCAGGACATTTAAAACCTTGATTACATGGCCTGCCTTTCAAAATACATTCAACCTTGCCCTCTGGGTTATCCAGGCCTATCCTAGCGGTGACTGATATGTATAAAACAGGAAAGTTGGGGCCTGGCAAGAGGTTTATCTTGGCACGTAAAACTGACAGTGTAAACTGCACACACAGGCTCTGCCATGGCAGGCCTGAGCTATGATTAGAGAACTAATTAAGTGGGTGGCACAATAAGTGCTGCAGGCTCACTAGTAGCATTTAATTTCCAGGCCCTGGGCACATGAAGTGCACTGTGCTAGGGACTTATAAGTAAATTAAATATGCTAATTGGGAATGAGCCATATTAACAGATTTTAGGAGGAGAGAAAATGCATCTTATCACTGGTTAGCAGTAGTAAAGCAAAATAAGGACATAAAAAGTGGAGTCGGAAGGCAAAATGTTTAGGGTAAGACCACCCTAAGGCTGTCAGGTCTAATAGCTGACCTGTGGTTGTGAGTCAGTTGATTTGAAACAAATAGGCTGGTGGTATATTTTGAATTTGGGTCATGTAGCCCTTTGTGAACAATGCAGATAGTTGTACAGGGTATCCAGTGGAGGGGTTTCGGTGCGAAATATTGTGAAAAAAATAAATAGACAAATATTTCTTAAAAAATAGGGGGTAGCTTCCCTAAGTCTTAGTCTGGGTAAGACTGCTACATTCGGATGCGGGTAAGGTGATAATGCTGAATGCTCCAATGGGCCACTGTTGCCTATAGCATATGCCTGCTATAACCTAAGAGGCCCTTCCCTTCACTTTGAGAGGGTTGGACTTTTTAGGTTACTTATGATACAAGAGTATCTTTTCCGGCACCTTACTATTTACTCTTTCCATAGACTAAGACTAAGGGAAACCCCCCCCCCCCTTTTTTTTAAAGAAATATTTGTCTATTTATTGTTTTCACGCTATACCTGGTCCTGATGAAATGCCAAGGACCCCTTCTGGACCAATAGGGTGTGAAACATGTCGACCCCATTCACTGCACGTACAATTTGAACCAAACTATATTTCCTCATCTGTTTTTAATGTATCTGGTGAACCCAGGAAAAAAACTTTCTTTTATTGGGCACTGTCATGATAGTTTTAAACACACTATCACACTAGCGCCACACACACACTCACCACTATGGTGTTTTTTACTTAATTAAGATCTCCAACAAAGAGTCCTCTCACGGGGTCCATGGGGTATTGCAGTTCCGACCCCAAGAGGAGCAAAAACACCCAATGATAAAGCATGACACCTTCACGGGTGTGCAGGGGAACTTTCTAAATAGGGACATTTTCCCGACCTACACATCCATCGTGAGCCAAAAATATTTTCCCCCAATCTCTAGCTTTTCTGCCACCGATTGTGCTGGAATCCCTTTCCGGAATTGCTACCCCTGTGTGTTGTACATACGTGTTCTAGGGAGTAAGGGTACTGGGCCTCTTTTTCCACTCCCGGTGCATACTTCTATGGTTTGTGTGGGCTTCTTAATGGTCTACATCCAGACTGGAAGTCACTGATGTGGCTAATGGACTACTGATTGGAAGGGAGATGATGAAAGACTGCTGTTTCAATTACATTGGCAGTAAAGGGTAGGCCTGAGATTGACCTAACATTCGCCAGGGAATCAGGATCTGTATTCGGTTTCTTTAGGATGGGTTTAACAATTGCATGTTTAAGATCCTAGTTAAATTCCTCACTGTCTAAGAAGCTAAGTACAACCTTCTCAATTGCTGGTACAAGTTTACAGAGACCCACGATTGATATATCTGGGATTAGCCATGGCCCATGATGCAGATGACTTCTTTCCTACATAACATTATAGTAGTGCTTTGAAGAGAACAAATGCATTGCAAAAAAGGTTTGTTTCTGTAGTATTTGTAAAAATGTGTCCCATTTCTAGGCATTTCTGTACCCTTCTGGAAATTAAAGGACATAAGAATGATTACTTTAAAAAAACACCCTCTCTAATTCACACTGTTGGAACTGTGAGTATCCTATTCCAAAACAACCTTTTTCTCACCGATTATTGAACAAAGCAGGCGCTGATGTAAATGTAAATGTAAATGTATAGGCATTTATATAGCGCACTACTTACCCGGAGGGTCCCAAGGCGCTTCGACCGCTGCGAAACCCTTCCTGGCTTCCCTGAGAGATGGTCCCTTAATGGGTATCTCCAGGGTGAGACCAGGCATCCCCGGCGGTCTGGTGGGGCCGTTAGTGAAGATGAGGCAAGCTAATGCCCAGAGTTGCCGAGTGTGATCGCTGATCAGAGTGGGCACCGAGGCGAGAGAATTATCGAGTCCGCTGACCCTGGTCCAGAAACCTGCCGCGCCGGGAATCGAACCCTGGTCCCGGGCCGTCCTCTGCTCTCGGGTCTGCCGCCTCTAACCAGTGAGCCACACTACTTCATGATGAATGATTAATTTCTGCTTTTCTTGGAAATAACAATGCTACATGTTCTGTGTACTCTCTGAAAGAGAAACAGAGCAATGTTAAATATGCTTTTAATAACAGATTTCTGATTGTCCTGTGCACTTTGAAAAATTCACAATGGCATGTTTAACCTATAACAAACAGTGTATTGGCATGTGTTGTTGTCTATTTTACAGCACACAATCAAATTCTAAATCACAGTAGTAACATCACCACCCCCTTTTCTGAATCGTTTTGTCCACCATAAGTGTGGAAGGGTATACTCAGATGTGAGTCCCTTGCTCACTGCACCATCAGGATTCACGCAAGCCGGGCCGAAGACGGCTGTCATGCCAGAAACCGGTCCCCGGAAGCTTGTTTCCTTTCCCGTATAAGAATTGGCTTGGTAGTTTGGTCTGCCCTGTTCCCATGATGCACTGGGCCAGGGACAGACTAATTTGCATGTAGCCAGGTTCTGAGCTGGGATGGTGCAGTGAGCTAAAAAACGGTGATGGATCAAGGCCTGATCTGTTGACTGGGTACGAGTGTTCTGTTTAATTCAGATACTCTGTCCATCAACACCCCCTTTTCTGAATCGTTTTGTCCACCATAAGCGTGGAAGGGTATACTCAGATGTGAGTCCCTTGCTCACTGCACCATCAGGATTCAAGCAAGCCGGGCCGAAGACGGCTGTAATGCCAGAAACTGGTCCCCGGAAGCTTGTTTCCTTTCCAGTATAAGAATTGGCTTGGTAGTTTGGTCTGCCCTGTTCCCATGATGCACTGGGCCAGGGACAGACTAATTTGCATGTAGCCCGGTTCTGAGCTGGGATGGTGCAGTGAGCTAAAAAACGGTGATGGATCAAGCCCTGATCTGTTGACTGGGTTTGAGTGTTCTGTTTAATTCAGATACTCTGTCCATCCCCACCCCCTTTTCTGAATCGTTTTGTCCACCATAAGCGTGGAAGGGTATACTCAGATGTGAGTCCCTTGCTCACTGTACCATCCGGATTCAAGCAAGCCGGGCCGAAGACGGCTGTAATGCCAGAAACCGGTCCCCAGAAGCTTGTTTCCTTTCCAGTATAAGAATTGGCTTGGTAGTTTGGTCTGCCCTGTTCCCATGATGCACTGGGCCAGGGACAGACTAATTTGCATGTAGCCAGGTTCTGAGCTGGGATGGTGCAGTGAGCTAAAAAACGGTGATGGATCAAGCCCTGATCTGTTGACTGGGTACGAGTGTTCTGTTTAATTCAGATACTCTGTCCATCACCACCCCCTTTTCTGAATCGTTTTGTCCACCATAAGCGTGGAAGGGTATACTCAAATGTGAGTCCCTTGCTCACTGCACCATCAGGATTCAAGCAAGCCGGGCCGAAGACGACTGTAATGCCAGAAACCGGTCCCCGGAAGCTTGTTTCCTTTCCAGTATAAGAATTGGCTTGGTAGTTTGGTCTGCCCTGTTCCCATGATGCACTGGGCCAGGGACAGACTAATTTGCATGTAGCCAGGTTCTGAGCTGGGATGGTGCAGTGAGCTAAAAAACGGTGATGGATCAAGCCCTGATCTGTTGACTGGGTAGGAGTGTTCTGTTTAATTCAGATACTCTGTCCATCCTCACCCCCTTTTCTGAATCGTTGTCTATTTTACAGCACACAATCAAATTCTAAATCACAGTAGTAATATTACTAGGAATGCAGATACTTTAGTCAAAATAAAACATATTAGAGTAGAACAGTGTTCTTGAGTTTGAAGTCAAGATTATTAAGTATGATCTTATAATTGTCAAAGAAATTTAGAGTGGGTGTGCTGTGGCTTTCTGTGGTGGGGAGGCTGGAAGGCTATGCTCACCTCAGCAAAGTTTGTTGATGTCTATCTAGGCCCTGGCAGCATTTGCAACCACTCGAGAATAGGGCAGAGAAGTCACTGATGTTGTGGGAGGGCCAAGACAGGCATGGGAATTCCTCAAACGTTCCCGCAAAACAATAGAGAATATCTACAATGCCCTTTATAACAACAAAAGATAGAAACGCTAGTAGCAAGGATTTTTAAATATATCTTTATAGATACAAATTTCATGAGAACGGACAGGGTTTAAATAAAATGCTGCCTGTTATTGATAAGGATGTGGAAGAAGTGCAATTAGGGCATGTTGATACCGAGAGGACAGTTTATTCGGTGGATGGAACTGCAGGATTATTATCCCACATAAAGCAGAGAAGAAATTCCTCGAAAGTCTTCATCTGCTGAGGTTGGTAACGTTTTGGCAAGGGAACATAAATGCCTTATTACTTTTCAATAGCGTTTAGGGATAATGCATGCAATCCCCAATGGGAAAGCCTGGGGTGTGAAAATGCTGCTTTGACAATTGTACAAATCTCTCCATAGTAATATAACTATTTTTTTTACAGTTAGTACAGCCTATGGTAGAGTGAACCTCTGCATCAGAATCTTATACATTTCCCAATATTGATGTCATCCTCAAAAAAGACAAACTGACGTCATGATCAGGAATTTACTTCTAAAACATTAAGAATAGTTACAAAAGGATGATCAACACCCATCATTCGCCATACGAGATATATATGAATTACAGATCATTTAAGTTACATAGTGCACAGACTCCATCAACATTTTTCTTAGAAGGTTCCTTTATCCACAATCTTCTTATTTTATAGAAAACGTTTCTTCAATGCAGCCAACACGTTTCATCTCTTCGCAGAGACTTCTTCTGGACTTTAAGTTGTATTGGCACACGTCAGCTAGAGGTATTGAAAGGCTCACAACATTGTATGTAGTATGAAGGCCAACGTTTGCTGAGAGGTCTTATAACCATTCCAAGATATCAGGTCTATTATTTAACTTGTGTCTAGTGGCAATAATAGTATGGTACCTCCTATCAGTAGATATAAATCCCATGGTCTAATCAAAAAACTGCTATCAGCATATTGTATCGAAGCCCATGTTGGCATCAGAACACGTATGCTTTGTATTTCACAAGTGGGGTAGTACAGCACAAACCAGCTTAAAGTACTGAAAACATATCTGGTATTCCATGGAGCTCTGCTCCTGTGTGCAAGATTAAGGGGCTGATCTCCCCGATCTGTGCACCACCCTTGTTTGGATTGAAACTATTCACTAGAAGTGATAGATGCGAATGTAGTTGCCTCAGCCTCACCTTGTAAATCAATAAAAAATCAGTTGTAGGGCAACAACAAAGTTAAAATAGTCTTAACGTGTTGTTTTTACAATGATCATCATGGTAATATTAAAAAAGCACTGAGATGTCTCAAGTTAGGTGTGAATGCATGTATTTAAAAATTAATTTGTTTTCAGATGGCACTACCAAACTTGGGTGTATCAAAGTGACTTTGAAATTCTAGCACAGTATCCTGTAAAATGCTTAACCCTGTTCATGTTAACGGTTTATAGCCGAAGGGATGAGGTAAGAGAGCTCAGTGATTCACATATATGCCAAATTCCTGGGAGCGATAATGGTTAGAGATGCGGCTCTGATTTTTCAGCTGAACTGAGATGAAGTATTTTTAAAAGAAGGTCTTTTAGCCTTAAACCTATGGAATAATGTGCCTCTGTCACTTATTCTGGAATTAGTATGGTGATGCTGATGGCTTTGCCCACATTTTTATAGTTATTCAGGATCCTACTGAATTTATTGCTTCAGAGCTTTAGGAGGATTGATTTGGTGATAGGCACATTTATATGGGGTCATCAGAAAAGAAAGAGATGTCACAGAATTCTGATTGGATCTGTAGGGTTGTGCATTTCTCGAAATGATTCTTTATTTAAAAAAATAACTTTATCCCTGGTATTAATATTTAATGGGTTGACATAATAGTAAACATTTATTTATACAAATTCAATTTAGAAAATAAAGGATGGAGATCAGAGTTGCGGAAGTCATTATGAAATATTATGTAGTAGGGCGATGTCTAAGGGTTAACTCTGTGACATCATCCCTCACTTCTGGATGTTTCTGGACCAATGACCATGGGTATAAATTAGGGGAACCGTGCCAGCTTTTATTTCTAACACAGTTATATGAAGATAATACTTTTAAGTGTGTTAAGCAAATTCCAGGAATCATGTAATTTCCCAATGATATACAGATTCAAGAATTTCCAGTCCAAAAAAGACAAGGAGGCCATTCATCTCATTGTAGAACTTGTAAATGACTTCTACCGCTCACCCAGCACATCACTTCTTCAATCCTTCATTATGTGCATCCAAGCAAATGACACTAAGGGCCCGATTCCGATCTTGCTAGGAAAGCCCTCTTTACGACTCGTATCAGGAGGGCTTTCCTTGGGAATCGTGCTCCGGGAGTCCGAGCGACCAATTCCAATTCATCCGTATAGTGGCGGGCCCGGGTCATTCAGACTGCCATTGAACTCAATAGGATCGTGTATACTGAACTCGTACACAGGCTCCCATAGCAAAAAGGGTTGGGTGGGGAAAAGATTGCACCCTGAGGAGGGCACCCCATGGTGCCCACCACACTGTGCATGCATGCATGGAAAGGGGGAACCCAGGGGTTCCCCACAGGACCGATTAGAAGGGCTCCAGGTGAAGGGGGGCCTGCTACAGCCCCCTGAAGTCCGATTCCCACAGCCGTTTCATCTCAGCAAAATCGAGTCGATACAGCTTGCTGAATCGTGCATCGTTCTCACTCTTTCAGAAGCCAGCTCCATTGTGCTGCACGATTTGGCTGCAAACAAGTCAGACAGACAGGATCGGGTTCAGAAGCAAATCGGTCGACTTGGACGACATCTTCACACCGTACTTGGTCGTAGGGAACGGGGGACAATTTGGTTGGAAACATAGGCGCTGAATCAGATTAGTTCATTCCAGAACCCGTCTGGAGGCCTTCCTAGCGAGATCAGAATTGGACCCTAAGAAGAATACAGAAGGACAGTCTAAAGGTTTTGGAGAGACCGAGAGATACTATTTTATCCTCTATCTATCAAACCCACAAGACAACAATGCATACAAACATTAGATGATGCAGTTTCACAGCATCTATGACTTGTATTGTGCTCTAAAATGAGACTCTAGGGCCCAGGGAAAGGGGAGCACCCTGGATGTAACATTTGTGTTGCCAACACAGAGGACAAGTTTTTGCAAATTGTCCTACTTTAACCCTCATCCAGCAAACTATCTTTCACGTGCATGAGCATGTCCAGAATCCCCTCAAGTTGATGAAATGAAGCATAACATTTTATAATCTTTACACTGTGGTCACTATTTTGCGCTATCATATTTGTCACAGCAAGTATTCCATCAAATGGACTGGGTTGGGTGTGCCTTAATTAGCATTGTACATATCACTTAACAAAACACAACATATATGTACTTTTGAGATTGGAAGAATATAACATGCAACCTTTGATAAACGTAAATTATTTGGGGATTTATTTTAATGGTATGTACTGCAACATTTCCAAAAGAATGCCCGTAAAATTTAGATCCCACAAGACAAGAACAAGTCTAGTTGTGCTTTTACAATGAAGGGGGCAGTTCATCTACCTGAGGGGGGAGCATTGAATGTATAGAGTATGATCATAGAGTATGGCCCTTTTTATCCCCCACAACCCAGACATCTGCAATATAAAAGGGTAGCGGTGAGTCTTGATGAAGTTAACATTGTCATCATCACTGTACTGTGGGACAGTCTGCCTATTAGGTTGCATGATGGATGAGGTTGTTTGTATGGCCCCCGTCCAGCAGCAGTTTGTAAATTACACCCACACCACATCTGAACGAATCAATTGAGTGCAATGGTTGAAAATGGAATATTGTAAATAGTGCTAATATCAAGTAGGAGGATTGGGTGTGTTGAGTATTGTGTGTATGATCAACTTTTAATTTTCAATGAAATGTAAATAAAACATTTACATATCAGTGCCCAGCTACCCCCCTCCCCCCAAAATAAAATAAAAAAAGAAACTGCATAAATCTGTAACATTTTATTCAGTTTGATTGTCAAGAACTAATGTAACTCTTCCTGTGTGGACTTATGTTGTACATATCTCTGAATATTTTTAATTGCCAGTGTCCCTGTTTGCTTCAACTGAAACTCTTGCTGTACTCATATTTGCTACGTGTCATCAATCTGTCAATCTGTCAGCATTTTTAGTGTTTGTTTCTTTCTTGCAACTGCTATCAATGTTCCAGTTCCAATTTATGATGTAGATGCCTATGATTACTGTGAGTGTCCAGGAGCCCCTTCGATCACAGTAGTAAACCTCATTATTCCTACCTCTACTACTCTACCAACAGTAATTTTCTGCGAACTCACTTATGAATCTTAGCAGTGCTTACCCTTTCCTCCTATGGCTACTGTGTTTATCTAATGTCTGGCTCAAAATGCTTCCCTAGGCAGCACCCTCATCATCCTGTACTCTCTCTCTCTGCATAGTTCTCCACCAGCTTGCTACTTCTCATGTCTTCTTCCGTCTTCTCACTACTTTCCCACAAAAACCGTGCCTATGTAAATACTGCAGCCACACTGCAACCCCATCTCATCTACACATCCTTTATCTCAGCATACCATATTACTCACTGTTAGAAAATGTTATTTGAAATCCAGTTTGATGACAAGTCCCACCCTGTTCCTTTAGCAGTAACTACCGGAGCTTATATGTACAAATACGAGCCTGCCATACTCACTGTTCTCCACATTGAACATTTCACTTTCTCTCACACATCATGTCTTTCTACCATCGTGGGTTGATCAGCCACCTTCTAAATAATTTTTTTTACCAGTACTCAACCACACCTAAATCAGATTTTTGTTGTTGAATTAAATACCATTTGAGACTCCCTGACATCCACTCTTACATTAATAAACGCTGGCATGTGTGACACGGCCATTGATGTTAAAGGCTCTCTGTTCACGCAGAAAATGTTTATTGTCTACAAGTCTCCTCAATTCCTGCAGCCCTCCACCGTCAAACTACTCTACATCCCTAATATCCGGCAGATTCGTCAAGGTGGTGCACATTGTCTTTACATACCACCAAGAAATGCTGAGCCCTTTCAAGCCACTTCTTTTTAAAAACTGTTGATAACCTGCCTGTTCCAGAAATTGGCATCTGCTTTTTGTTAGCAGTACTCACTTGGAGACAGCAGTGTGATGTATAAATATAATAAATACATAAATAGATAAATGAATAAATAATACACAAATAAATCATTGAAGGCTTCAATCTTGTTTTTATATATTTTACTGATTTCAGAAATGTATTGTGAAAGGCAGGTTTGGAAATGAGAGGGGGGCCTCTGTGGATCATGTGCCTCAGTCCTGAGTTCTGACAGACTGGAGGACATTGCTGACCTTCTTAGCTGGTGCAGAGAAGGCGGGCCACATCAGTCTATCACACTGAACGTTGCTTAGCACATGGCTGCCTGTCTCAGTCGGTAAAAAGCAATAGATATTTGAGACACCCAAAAAGGGCTAATGACAGTAGTGTATACACTACGCCCTTAGGGTTCTGCCACAAAAAGACAGGCTACATTTCTGTGCGATTCCAGGGTAATATGGGGGACCTGGTCCAAAATAATTCACAGAGAGTTTTCAGCAGCAATAAGAGTTCCCAATAAGTAGCTGAACCCATAAGAAACCCACTTCTGGTAAGTAGAAACCTGATGTTCCACACAGGGGTGTGGTGCATCCAGTGATGCGGCACCCAGCTGATTAGATGATGTCAAATTAGGACCTGACATGAAAGATATGGATTAATTTGGAAGAGTTTAATGGGGTGTCTTGACGGAGCTTCTTGAAGTAACCACTTCGAGTTTGGTCATTCGTGCCCTCCCAACTACACACGGGGAGAAAGACAAGAACAACAGAAACCAAAGTTCTATCATCCTGCGCCATTTTAAGTATTCAAAACTGCTTTTCGTAGAAAAACACCACCATATAAGGAGTTTATGTGTTATATATAAGCACCTCAGCGCCCAAATGCTCCATGCTCAAATCATCATGCATTTAATACATCCCAAATCTTCTGTATAGCATTGTTAGGTAATGGTGTGCTATTTGCTCCGTATGCTATTGGGGCTGCCTGGCAAAGACATGAATGGGTATGTACCTGTTTCGCGTTTCGGGTGTGTTTGTGACAGTACTCTCCCCTGTGAGCGTTTCACAACACATTGGTAGTGTGACTAATGGAGCGCATGTAAATGTTTTATGCGTGAATGACTCACTTCACCGAGTGGCAGAATCAGGGCAAATTATTTATGTGAATGTGCTAGTTTTAAACTCAGATCCCTGAGACGAAATACACCATGTTCTGAATTTCCGAACAGATACCTTTGCCAAACATTCTTTTGACTAAGAGGTACATTTGTGTGGTACTTCCACCCAGATTTGTTTTTATAAACCTGTGCCCTGTAATGGCAATGAAGAACTCAGTTACTGAGCAGGCTGGCAACACTATACTTAAGGAACAAGACGTTCTAAAAAAAGATAGTTACTTTATTTTTCAGAGAGATGCCTTGAAACTGTTCTCTTTCTAAGTGCCTGGTTTGTCTGTCTAATGAACCCCCAACCTGACTCTAGCTCCTTTCTTTATCTATCTGAATTCTTAAAATTCCATATTGCATCCTAGCATAGGCTATTTCATGTTAGTGAGTCCTCTGTGGGCTGGTTTATTTATAACAAGGATGCACACAGCAGTACTCTGACGAGTGACACAGTATACCTTGTTAGTGGCCTCATCAAAGCCCCATAGCAGACAAAAGAAAATGCAAATCAGTTGCTGGAAAAAGGGTCCGTCTAATGCTCTGCTATGTCTTTAACCATAGTCACAACATTGCATGGCATGCCTGCATGTGAAATGTGGAATTTCAGTGGAGCGCCACTGTTATTTCAGCTGCTGAAATGACTGGTTGGTGTGCAGCTTCAGTCCTAATGCTGACCATCTAGCTCTACATGACCAGTAAGTAAGTAAGTAAGTCAGTAAGTGAGTTTATTTGTTGATTAATTAAAATCATTACAAACAGAGCAAAAAAAAGCAAAAATAAACACACATATATATACAAAAACCATTAACATCCTGGGAAAGATCCAACGATTATGAGTTGATAATTGTCATTTTTAACAGAATGTTAAAATCCACTAAAATGCCTTATGCTAACAACAAATAACATTTTAGCAGCATCTAACTAAAGTGACATATGATAGCAGCAAATAATATAATTGCAAGTTTTTTTACTATTAACCATTCGTAAACAGTGATAAAGTGCATTATGCTTACTAAAGTGACATATGCTATTTAACAGCCTCTAATTGAAGTGCAATGAGTTAGCAGCAGGTATTATAACAGCTATATTATGAAATCCTTACAATAAAATTAAGTAACGTGAACATTGATTAAAACATATGCAAGCAAGTTTAAATGACACTAACAATGCCTTAATATAACATCTGCTGTTCTAGGGCAATACTAAAAACCATATTTTATAATTATAAAAATGATTTTAAAAATAACATTTTTTTAATAATTTTACCACAGAATTCATTTACTTGAACTATCAATTATATGCAATAATTTTGTTTCCGCAAAATTGATGAACTTAACAAAAAGATGAATGAGTTTAATGTTATCCCCACTTAAACAAGCAATAATTGCATGCCTGCATGTTCTTACTCCCAAATCGTTAAAAATCGGTTTAAGGATGGACTTCCGAGCATCTGTTAGAACTGGGCATATGGTTACAATATGCATTAAAGTTTCCACACTTAGCCCACAAAGCCTGCAAATACTTGATGACCATTTATTCTCCCATTTTGGTATTCCATCTTTTGTCGGATATCTTCCCAACCTTAAGTGCATACATTTATTTTTAATCGAAGGTCTTAAATGATATGTTCTACATGACCAGAACTGAAATGCTAATTTTCTGGTGGATGTTCCATTGTAAAAAAAAACTGTCCACCTGAAAACAGCATATTTTCACACAAAAAAACACTCCAAATCTTTCCTTCTCTGGTCATACTCCTTCAATAAGGTTGACCCATATGTTCTCCACATTGAAAAATGAATTTAATAATCAATCACCTGTTCCTGAAAAAAGGCAAATCTCCAAACCCTGGCCTCTACCTGCTTCCTGACAATTACTACGCTTCACAATTAGGAAGACTGATCAAGAATGTGCGCCCTTATGACAGTATTGACTTGGGTATCTTCATTACCTGCCCTCATGATCTGTCTAGTCAAACACACATTTTCCTATTTGCCGCATATATATTGTTCTCTTTGTGATTTTGTATGACATCTCTGTAATTTTTGCCCGTATCCAATACACTTGGAAAGCACTATGCCATTCCGTTGGACCCTATTTACCCTGCATTACTCAACTAGGGCTACCTTCTAAACTCAAGATGACAGGTCAAGAATAGTGACGGCTACTCTGCTAAGGCCAGAAAGCAGCAAAAGAAAGGAGAATATAAAATAATAATGGAATGTAATGATAATTTTATTTTGTCCTCCTGCTGCGGAAGTGCATGAGGGGGTGGGGTGGAGCTGCACAGGTGGAGTGATAGAACACTCCTGTGTGCAATGCCTGTTTGGTCGGCCCTCTCATGCCGCCCAAAATAGTTATGCACACTTTCCCCCTTCTCCATGCAGGCTGCATCACAGCCGGTATGCAGAACATGCCCAACCCTTCAGCCCCTGGCTGTGTGCTGTGTCACAGTGCTCAGACCAATCACACTGCTGCATTGCAGGGTTGTGATTGGCTTAGGGGTGGGAGCCTGGCTGCCTGCTTCCTGTTCCAACCTGGAGTCGGACACAGGCGAGCAGGTGAGTAGACGCGGGACCCAACGGCGGCAAGGTAAGTTTTATTATTTTTTCTTTTTTTCAATGCACTCACGCCACCCCCACCCCCATGTGCCCACACTCCCACCCACGAACCGTGCCAGCCGGCACTGGTCAAGAATGCATGACCTCACAACGTCTTTGACCGTCATCTTAATTCTGTGCCTCCCCTTTTGTCTGCATAGTCAAATGCAAGTTTTCTTTTGCTGTGATAAGTCTGTCTCCAGTACTACTAATATTGCAGATCGTTCTATTCTTATGAAAAGCACTATTGCAACATTTTCATTGTACTATGTTTATCAGATCTCCTAATCTAAAATTGCGGCTGCACCTCTCCTATTATCACTTCTATCTGTTACTAGACTTGTAAAGAACTGTGTCATCCTACGTGGATTCAATCTAAAAGGGCCAAGTCTGCACTACATTAAAAGTCACATGTCAAGTAAAGAATGAATGACAAGCAGATCTGGTGAGTCACAACCAACATCTCAAGAACATTTGTCACTCACAAAATGTGTGAGTGTAAGAAAGTGGGTCATTGGCTGAGGTCAGTGGGCACTCCATTCAATTTAGAACCAAAATTCTTGTCAGAATGAACCACAAAAAGTAACTAAATTAACCTGAGTTTAACCCTCTGGCAGCTTGACATAAAAGCAGTCAGACTTAATTTAGAGGCAATTATGCAGCACACAAACAGATGTATGTGAAAACACAACACAAGAAAAATCCCAAACCAATTCAGAAAAATAGAGTCAATTCTAATACATAAAATAATATGAGAACCTCAAAAATCCAATCAGTAGGAAACGATATTCTGGCTTTTAATGGTTCCAAAACCACAAAGCAGCAACGGTCGAGCCATACTAGGACAAAAGTTACAAGTTCAGGCTACCCGAATTGAAGCACCGGCTGGAAATAGGGACCAGGTTAGCCCTGCTGAGAGCTGTGCCTTATGTCCTTGATGCGAGGCCTGGCGTCACTTCTAATCAGGAGCTGCACAGTGTTGTGATTTGAACTCTTGTGTTGAGTTGTGTTACTTTGCATTGGTTCAGATCAGGAGCAGCAAGAGCTGCAACACAAAGTCCTGCATCGAGCTGAGACACGCTGTTTGGAGTCCGAAGAGGAGCTGGTAGGGCTGTGATGAGAGGTCCTGTGTCGAGTTGCATCATGCTGTGTTAGTTCCGATGAGGCTGCCAACCAGGATCTGTGAGGGGCAGCAATGTGAGGTCCTGCATCAGGTTGCATTGTGCTGCGTCAGTTGCAAGGAGGTGATATGAGGGCTTCAATACAAGGTCCTGCGTCAAGCTGTGTTGTGTTGCCTGTGTCAAACTGTGTCGTGTTGCATCAGATTTGATGGAACCACAGTTAGTCTGTGAGGAGAGCACTCTGATGCCAGCCAAGCATCCATGGCCTTGGGGGCACCTCTTGGAGATCAGGATTCACACTAGGCAGAGACCAGCAGCAGGGCTCAGGCACGTCTAGTTGCAGGTTCAGGCAGTGCAGCAGTTCAGCTGGGCAGTTGCAGGGAGGCCTTTGAAGCTTGTTGTGTCCCTCTAGCTGACACAGGAGGTCAGCCAACTGACTCTCATAGTCTTTCTGGTTAGCCTGGGATGAAGGAAAGCAGGTCCAGTCTACCTTCTCAGACAACAAGGCAGTCCTTCAGGCAGTAGGGCAGTCGTCTGACAGCAGGGAAGTCCTTCTGTAACTTCTGCAGGTCCAAGAGTGTTCCAAAGAGTGTCTCCGGAGGTCCAATATTAGGCAAGTCCATCAACAGGTCCCATTGTGTATGCAGGAAGCAAAGTGCTTTGAAGTATGAGTGGGGCTGGGTTGAGTTCCTCCCCAGCCATTCTGCCAGGGTGGCTCATCCTGTTTGCACCTAAACCCCTTCTAGGTTACTGTCTGGAAGCAATGCATAAACTCCAACAACAGAGCTATTTACAGTCAGGTGACCCAGGATACTGACAGCAGGCCCAAATGGTTGGGACAAGAAAATGCCAACTTTCTAAAAGTTGAAGCTTAAGGAGTTAGGTCCCGGGACATGGTGGGGGCTGGACCCTTTTTCAAAATGGACATATACAACTTGCTCCCCTCACACTTCTTTTTTGCTTAATGATTTAAAGCACATAACTCAGGTCTACTTCTGAATATGTGGGTTTATTTAGTTTCACCCTTTGCTTTTCAATTTCAAAATACAAAAAATTTTATGTTTGAAAAAGACACGTAACATATAACACTTAATGAAAAATATGCAAAACACAAAATTACCAACACTTTCAATACATCAAAAGATGAACAGAATTACAAAACATCTATGCACATGATTTACAAATAGCGGCAATTGTTCGAATCATCAAGTTCAAAATGCCAATATGAAACGATACTTCTATTTACTATAAAGTCAATGAAGGACAAGAATGTTTCTTGTAAAGAAGGCCAACTGAATGAAAATAAATGATTCCCAAAATCGCAATTAATCCTGTTTCTTTTTTGGGGCCTTCTAGATGCCGACGCGTTTCGAACCCGTTGAGTAAATAAACGGGATCTCGTCAGGGCTTTGTCACTTCTGTATCTTATCGTTCTGTGCACAAAAGAAGAGAGAACAACACCTTAGTTCTGTTGCTCTCGCCCATTTAAAATCACTAGACCTATGTATTTTAAGAAAAAAATTCTATACCTGTAGTTTTTATCTGGCCGGGTTCAGGTGGGTTCAACAACCTTCTTGTTTTACTTCCGTTTCTACGAACCCTAAGGAATATTATTACTATTAGAAAATTAATGTTAGAAAGTTGAGGGGTGACTAATGATCTCTCTAGTTAGTAAGCGGTGCTTAGAAAGTTGTACCTTATTCGAGCACCGCTGCCCCTTTAGAGTGTGTCCTCTTTCCGATTCATTTTTCGTCTCCTATTTGTATTTGTCTCTGGCTTGTGCTCCCTGTGTATGAAAAAATCGAATTCTTTGTCAAAAGAGCGATCCCTCCCATTACCATACTATTAAAAGAAGAGTTCTTAAAAACAAACTACCTTAGAGGGGCATCCCTCGGCAGGCGTGAGTTTTTCTTCTTACTGGTACGTTGCCGTGTGTCTTGAGTCTATTGAAAGGAAGGGGGAGGGGGTTAGGTGCATCTAGTTAACGCTCGTGTTATGTTTGTGCCTGTAGGCGAGCCGCCCGTGTTTGCTCCTACCTTTAGTCATGGGAGAGGGTTCAGGGTATCTGGTGATCTGCAGCGCGTCTGTCGCTGTCTGCTTCCGTGTTGGTGCCGGCGTTTAGTGAAAAGCGACCATCTGATGGTCGGCGTCATGCGTTATTATTAATGACGCGGCCCAGGCATTATGGGATATGTAGTTCGGGACGTTCTGGGGCCGCATTAGTCACCCCTCAACTTTCTAACATTAATTTTCTAATAGTAATAATATTCCTTAGGGTTCCTAGAAACGGAAGTAAAACAAGAAGGTTGTTGAACCCACCTGAACCCGGCCAGATAAAAACTACAGGTATAGAATTTTTTTCTTAAAATACATAGGTCTAGTGATTTTAAATGGGCGAGAGCAACAGAACTAAGGTGTTGTTCTCTCTTCTTTTGTGCACAGAACGATAAGATACAGAAGTGACAAAGCCCTGACGAGATCCCGTTTATTTACTCAACGGGTTCGAAACGCGTCGGCATCTAGAAGGCCCCAAAAAAGAAACAGGATTAATTGCGATTTTGGGAATCATTTATTTTCATTCAGTTGGCCTTCTTTACAAGAAACATTCTTGTCCTTCATTGACTTTATAGTAAATAGAAGTATCGTTTCATATTGGCATTTTGAACTTGATGATTCGAACAATTGCCGCTATTTGTAAATCATGTGCATAGATGTTTTGTAATTCTGTTCATCTTTTGATGTATTGAAAGTGTTGGTAATTTTGTGTTTTGCATATTTTTCATTAAGTGTTATATGTTACGTGTCTTTTTCAAACATAAAATTTTTTGTATTTTGAAATTGAAAAGCAAAGGGTGAAACTAAATAAACCCACATATTCAGAAGTAGACCTGAGTTATGTGCTTTAAATCATTAAGCAAAAAAGAAGTGTGAGGGGAGCAAGTTGTATATGTCCAACTTTCTAAAAGTGGCATTTTCTGAATTGTAACTTAAAATCCGACTTCACCATTAAAGAAGGTTTTACTTTACAAGTCAATTAAGTGTAAACAGTATATTTCTACCTACTCCCGATCCAAAAGTAGCACTTATTAAATATAATAAGGTAACCCACGTTTATTCAATAGAAGTGATAGACCTTATTACAGGGGAAAACAACTTTAGGAGTATTTCACTGCCAGGGCATGTACAATTTAGGCACATATAACATACTTTTAAAATGCAATGCACCCTGACCAATGACTCTTTAGGGCCCACCTAAGGGGTGATTTGAAAGTTGTGTTATATATTACTTTTTATAGCGTGCGTATACCCATAGGTTTCTTGGCGCTTGCGGAGACAAGAGCTACTAAGCTAGAGCATCCTGTTACTTTTGTGGGTAGCAGATTAACGGCTGCTGCCCCACTATTGCAAAAGGAAGAAATGATGGACGGAATGCTGAACAATGCCAACATTCACCCCCAGTCAAAAAGATCTGGGTTTAATCAGCTGTTCTTTTGCTCACCATGCCACCCCAGTTTGGACCCAGCCATCTGCAAATCAGTCTTGACCATGTTCCTTACTGGAACAGTCAAGCCCAAACTGCTAAGTCAGGTCCTCCCTGGACTAAAAACAAGCATTCTGCGACCCGTTTTGGAGAATTACCCCTTATCAGCCGGGCTAGCTTGAATCCAGTGGTGCAGTGAGCACCAGACCCACTTCTGTGCATACCCTTCCCACTTAAGGCACAAATGTGTGTCTTTTGCCTTCTCGCCCTAAGTGCACCAGTTATGCCCAGAAGAGGGTCCCGGGCTCACTGTGTGACTGGATTTAAGCTCTTCTGGCTGATGAGGAGTGAAACCCCGAAACCGGTCCTAGGATGCTTTTTTCTGGTCCAGGGAGGACCTGGCTTCGCAGTTCGGACTGGACTGTTCCCATGAGGCACCACCAAGGTTTGTTTAATGCTATGAGTTCATGATTGTTAGAAATGGGGGTCTCTAGTTGGCAGAGGTAGGTACCTTTGTCCAAAGAGGTATACCCTTGCTTCTAGTCAGGGTAAGGGGGATACACACTTTAGATAACCTCTACTAACCCCCTCGGTAGCTAGGCACGAGCAGACTGGCTTATCTCAAAGGCAATGTGTAAAATATTTTTACCTACACTCACAATAACACAGTGACCACAAAAGAACACCACACCAGTTAAAAAAATTAAATATCTTTATCTAAACTAAACAAGACCAAAACATCAAAGATCCAACACACACAGTTAAAAATATGCCTTTCAAAAGGTTTCAAGAACTTGTACCATGGAAATCTATGGATGTGTGACTTTTCACCAAAGTAACTGGAGTTGCATCAAAGCTCACCAAACAGCTGCAGCGTCGGAAAAACAAAGAGATGCAACACTCCTGAGACCCTGAGGAGGTGATGCGACAGTACCGCTGCATGTAGAGGAAGGGTTGCGCTGATTCCGGTCTGTATGGGGAGTTGATTCTTCGTTCCGGTTCGAGTCCACAGGTGATGCGTCAGGGACGTGTGTCGCACAGGTACGATGCGTGGATCTTCGAAATACGACGGCGATCATTGCGGCGGCGGTACGGGGCGCTGTGTCAGTCCTCTTTAGCTGCAATCCCTTGATGCATTGACTCTTTTAGTGATGACATACTCTGTGACGGTTTTCACAGCGGTGCGGCTATGCGTGGAAATTCTTCTCACGCTGTGAAGACGCTTTGGAAAAACAGCCACAAGAATTGGTTTCTATTGTTCTTTGAGTTTGTTCTCTCTTTCAGCTCCCAAGCAGCAGCAACAACCTCCAGAGGCCCAAAACTGGCCTAGGCACCTCAAGGCAAGTCAGAACTCACAACAGCAGAGTTGAGGGGAGATGGGTGAGAAGTCTTTGTTTCCCTGAGACTTCTGAACAGGAGGCCAGCTCACTTCACGGCCTTGGAGATCTCCTTCAAGCAGGGGACACAGCACACAGCAAAGTCCTTCTCCTTTCCTTAGCAGAAACAGCAACTGCGGGCCAACCCCAGACACACAGCAAGGGCAGCACGTTTCCTTAGTCTCCCCAGCTCTTCTCCTTGGCAAAGGTTCCTCTTGAATTCAAGGAATGATCTAAACTTCGGAGTTTTGGGTCTCTACATATACCCCAAAATGTCTTTGTTCTCTTTGTGCAAGGGCCTCTGAGCCCAGTTCAAACTATTTCTGTGGACACTCTGCCAATGCACAAAAACATACTTTGTTAGTGGGGGCCTTGGTCCCAGACACACCATTGGGAGGCGGAGCCAGCATTGTGGACGGCAGGCACAGCCCTATTCAGGCACAGGTGCTACTCTTCCTACCACTCCAAATGCAGATCAGGCCTATTCAGCCTAGTGCTGACTCATCCAGACTCCTGGAGCTACAGCACCTCCCCATCCCCTGTCACTGTAAAGCCACACTGTCTACCACAAACAGGCAGAGGCACAGAGGATGGCTGAACAAGAAAATAGCCCCTTCCCAAAAGTGGTATTTTCAAACACACAATTTAAAAACCAATTCTGAGTTGTAAACTCAATTTTTCTATCTTATCCCTATGGGAAGATATACCTGTTAAATGTTACAAAGCATTCCCCATTCGGTACTATGGGGCAAGATAGCCTTTCAATAGTGAAAAATGAATTTGGCAGTATTTCGTTATCAGGACATGTATACACACCTTCCTTTCACATACACTGTACCCTGCCCAGGGAGGTACTTGAGCCTACCATAGGGCTGCCGTACATGTAAGAAAAGGGACAGTTAGAGCTGGAAAGTTGGTGCACTTGACAAGTGGCAATGGCAGTTAAAAAACTGTGCACAGGGGCGTGGCCAAGATGGCGGCGGAGTAGGACGCCTTTCCGTGCTGCTCCGGCGCTGATCCAGCAAAGCATCTAAAAGCACGATCTTGGGGGTGCCCACGCGCCCCGACAGCGGTGGGGGAAGACCGCCTGATGGAGGGGCAGACTTTGGTGGGGTCGCCGAGGCGGTGTGATCCCGGGAGCGCCTTAGAGATCGAACGTAACCCGCGGCCTGTGAGACCCCGGGCTCTCCGGACATCGAGGCCCGGCGCGGTCGAAGGGCGGGGCCCTAAATCCGCCTGCAGGCATTGGAGTAGACGGAAGGCTGATCGGAACTGCGCCTGGGCGACGGAGGTCCTGACGGCGGAACCCAGATCGTACCCCACCACACCTGGGGGAGGTGGGGCGCCGGCCCCTGGCACTGCAGTGGCGCTCGGACTAGCAGCAACTCTCTACTATCTACGCCACCCGTCCCTCCTTTCGCGGTTGGCGCCTGCGGCCTGATTGGACTTTCGAGGCCCGCCATTACACCGCTCCACGAGGCGCGGGGCCTGGGTGCTGTGCAAAGCCGTGACTACGACGGAGCAAAGGAGTGACTCTCCCGCTGGCTGGTGGTGCGACACGTGTTGGGTGGAGGCCTGGAGGGCTAAGGCATACGGACACCGGCTCTCGGGGTTTCCCGCCTTGGGCACCGGAGACACCCACGGATCGAGTACCTGTATGCGGGGGACTGGACATACTTGGTGGCGCCGGCGAGCGCCCTCCCGAGCACTTAGACCGCCTGCAGGCCTCGCTACTTTCCTCAGCCACGTGGCGCCGGCACAAGGCGCGGTGAGTCGCCATGTCTACTTTGCCGCGCAAACGGAACCAGGGGAAGGACAACGCCTCAAAATCCTCCCAACAACCGGCCTCCCCTGGAGCGAGTGGGTCGTCGAAGCCCTCGGATGAAGACGCCCCAGCGACGAAGGCTTTCATGTCGGAGTTGTTTGCCTCAATCAAGGAGGACATATCCGAGCTCAGGGCGCAACTCGCCTCCGACTTGCGGGAGGTGCGGAGAGACGTGGACGGCATAGGCGAGAGGGTGGCGACCCTGGAAGACAAGGATCTGAGTGTGGCCACCGATATTCATATGCTCCAGCAGGACATCATCCGCCTCACCGAGCAAAATTTGGACCTACAACTACACACGGAAGACCTTGAAAACCGCTCCCGTAGAAACAACATCCGAATACGGGCGGTGCCGTGGGACGGTGAGGCGGGGGATCTACGGGGGTACGTCCAGGAGCTGTTTCTCCAGGTCCTTGATGAGGCAGACACGAAAGAGATACAGATGGACAGAGTGCACCGGGTGGGATTGCCACGTCGCGGGGGGGGGGACCTCCCCCTGACATCCTGGTGTGCGTCCACGATTTCCAGCTTAAGGAAAGGATTCTTCGGAAAGCCCGGACCATCGAGTCGCTGCAATTCCGGGGTCATCGGCCACAACTATATCAGGACTTGGCTGCTTCCACCTTGCAAAAGCGGAGGGAATTCCGACCTGTCACATCGTTTCTGAGAGAGAGGGGCATCGCCTATTCCTGGGGACACCCTTTCAGGATCATCTTCAGGTGGCAGAACCGCCTAGCTCAAATCCGCACGCTCCAGGCGGCAAAAGAGCTTTTGGGACTGGAGGATGTGCCGTCCTCGCAGGCCGCGGCGGCCTCCCCGTCTCGACGGCGCCGCCGTTCGAACTCATGGCACAGGGTAGGGCGTTCCCCCGCCGGTTCCCCTGCCAGACAGCGCCCGGACCTTTCTGCCAGCCTGCAGGAACGGGGAGCAGCAGTCGCTTTGGTGGCCTCGGCCACGTTGGCCGACTCGCAGCATAGCTCTGGGGCGGCGTGATCCCCGAGGAATGGCGGATCGGCGCCGGAGAGGCTCGGGCCTTCTGATCGAGGGTTCTGAAAGTACTCTGGTAGGAGACGACCTCGATTGTGGCCAAGGGGAATAGTGGTTTCATTCCTCCGGCCTGTCTTTTGATTGGTGGCCTCCTACGGACTTCGGCCTACTGATCTCGATGAGTATTGTTACTGCACTTTTTTTTCTGATTTTGTACAATGTTCTGTATTGTTTAGGGGGGGTTCGGTTGGGGGTTCTTGGGGATGGGGGGGGGACCCGTGACGGGAGACCATTGGGGGTGAATGCGGAGTGTGTGTGGTTGAGTGTGTACTTTGCTGCAGTGGGGATGATTCAGCGACTATTCTGGAAACGTTTGGGTGCACGTTGCCGGGGGGAGGGGAGGAATGCGGAATGGGCGCCAATTGTATTACTGACAGCGGGGTCTGTGTTTTGGGTTTGCCATGCCAATTAGTATAGGTACATGGAATGTCAAGGGCTTGAACTCTCCTCAGAAGCGACAGAAGGTCCTGAAATATGTGGTGGACCATCACCTTGATGTGGTAGGGTTGCAAGAAACTCACTTGGCGCGAAAGGATGAAATGCGGCTCCGCCATAGGGCGTACCCCATTGTGTACAGGTCCTCAGCTGTCACGAAGCATCGGGGGGTGGCTTTACTGTTCAAAGCAGCGTTGCACTTTCAACCAATCGGGGTCCGCAGCGACAGGGAGGGACGGTGGCTGATGGTCAAAGGGCACATTCAGGGTAGGCTATGTACGTTTGTTGTGCTCTACCTGCCTAATGCAGGTCAGAATAAGTTCATGCAGGAGTTACTGGTTAAGGTGGGGGACTTTGCAGAAGGTCTCGTGTTCATGTTGGGTGATTATAATTTGGTTTGGGACAGAGATATGGATAGCTCGGGGGGGAGGCGGGCGGACACAGGGGTCTTTTCTGAGGCTACGCAGCGTGGGGTGGAGGAGATGGGTCTAGTTGATGGATGGAGGTTTTTTCACCCTGATATGAAGGACTATACGTTCTTTTCCCATGTGCACCACTCCTACTCCCGTTTGGATTACGTCTTCCTTAGTCAATCCCTTAGAGGGAACATTCTAGATGCCGCCATTCTCCCGATATCTGTGTCGGACCACAGCCTCATGGTGCTCACGTTTCGTTGGTCACCTCCTAACACCGCGAACCGGAAGTGGTACTTCCCGGCTTCGGTAGCCAGGGACGAGGTGTCCCATCAAGCCTTACGTTTGGCCATCCGTGACTTTTTTGCTTGCAACCCCCCGTCGGACACATCCCTGATGACCACGTGGGACGCCTTTAAGCGACGATCAGGGGGACATGCCTGGGCCTCAATTCGCAATTGAACGCTCTACGTAGGAAGGAGAGGGAGGCGCTAGAGGCCGAGGTGCTTACGCTTGAGAGGGAGCACAAAGCTAATCCCTCGAGAATAACCCTGCGTCCCCTGACGGCAGTTAGGGGCAAGCTGAAGGCACATTATACGAATAGGGCCGAGCTCACCCTCCTGAGGCTGGGACGGCACTCCTACTCCAGTGGTAACAAGATTGGCAGGCACTTGGCCCGACAACTGAGGGACAAGAGGGAGCGTGAGTACATAGGTGGGATTAGAGATCCCGCGGGTGCGCTCCATCATTGTGACGGGGAGAAGGCGGACGTCTTTGGCCGCTTTTACGCCGCTTTGTACAAGGGGGAAGAGCTGGATACTGCTAAACAACGGGAGTTCCTGCAGCGCTTATCGCTTCCGCAGGTCTCCGGGGCCTGGAATGATTTACTCGATGCTCCGATCACGAGGGAGGAGGTCCTCTCTGCCATCAAAAACTTGAAATTACACAAAGCCCCCGGACCCGATGGGTTCACTGCAGTTTTCTATCAGACCTATGCGACTGAGGTGTGTGACTTCCTGGTCGCCCTCTTTAACGATATGGTTGGACCTGGGGTCAATTCCGGGACCCTCGCGGAGGCAGTGATCACAGTCCTGCCAAAGCCAGGGAAGGACCCGGAGCAATGTGCCTCATACCGCCCCATAGCCTTGCTCAATATCGACGCGAAGCTTTACTCTGCTATTTTAGCAAGTCGTCTACAGGATCTGCTGCCGACGATTATCCACGCGGACCAATCCGGCTTCATTAAAGGCCGCCAGACGCACGATAATACTAGGAGGGTAATCCACCTTATTGAGAAGGCGGACAAGTTCCGCATCCCGGCGGTCTTGGTGGGTATGGACGCAGAGAAGGCCTTCGACCGAGTGGACTGGGGCTTCTTATTCCACACGTTACAGGCGTTTGGTTTCTCCGATCGATTCATCGCTATGGTGAGAGCCAACTTCTGCAGCCCACGCTCGAGGGTGGCAGTGAACGGCCACCTATCGGCCTTCTTCCGGCACTCACGAGGCACCAGGCAGGGATGCCCCCTCTCGCCCTTGTTGTTGCGCTCAGCATTGAGCCCCTGGCGATGGCGGTTCGGGAGCACGAGGGGGTGAAGGGCATCCCATTCACAGGGGAACAGCACAAAATCACCCTTTTTGCGGATGACGTCCTGCTATCAGTGGCCGACCCCGCTAACTCTCTTCCGTGTGTTCGAGATATATTGCTGGAATTTGAAGCAGTGGCCGGCTTCAAAGTTAATTACGGCAAGTCGTATGTCCTGAACCTGACCCTATCTCAGGTCGAGGTGGCACGGGTGAGAGCGACGACACCACTGGCCTGGGCCTCGGGCTCCATTCTATACCTGGGAGTTCATCTCACCCCTACGGTGGGCGGCTTATTCGCAGCCAACTTCCCGCCCCTCTTGGCCAAGTCGCGGGCGGAATTGGAGAAATGGAAACCAAAATTCCTATCCTGGCTGGGACGGGTGCACGCTATCAAAATGGTCCTTCTCCCCAAGTATCTGTACCTGTTCCAGGCCCTACCGATCCCACTGAACTCCTCCTTTTTTAGCCACCTTAAATCGATGATGTTGAAATTTGTCTGGCAGGGTGGTCAGGCGCGCCTTTCGTTTACACTCCTGCGACATCCGCGGAATGACGGGGGGGTCGGTCTTCCGGATTTCCACCTCTATTACAAAGCCGCCCAACTCGGAGTCATGGTGGAATGGTCCCAGCAGTTTTCCGACAAACACTGGCTGCATATGGACCGGAGTGTGGCGGGCCGGTCCATCTGGGATCTGGCCTGGAAGCCGAAGCGGGACCGCCCGGCAAACACGTATATTAGCACCCCCACGGGGACTACGCTGAAAGTCTGGGATACCCTGGCGGGCGACGAGAGGTGGACGACCTTTCCGTCCCCATTCACTCCATTGCATTTCAATCCGGAGTTTCCACCAGCACTCACCGAGGGCCCCTTTGACGCCTGGAGGGAGGGGGGATGCCGGGCGCTACTTCACCTGTTCCACGGCCCCGATCCCCTGACGTTTGGGAACTGCGTGCGGGACTACCAAGTGCAGCCGGTGGAACGATACAGGCATTTACAATTGCTCCACTGGGCCACGTCACCGGGTGTGCGGGAGGCTGCGACGAGACCTCTGTCCGACTTTGAGGCCTTTCTCCTGAAAACATCCACCATGAAGGGGGCCATCTCCTTTCTCTACCAACTGCTGCTTCGTTCGGCCCTTTCCCCCAGACCGCGCTACATGGAGCAATGGGAGGAGATGGTAGGGAGGGATATCACTGACGGAGAGTGGTCAGCACTTTGGAAAGACATGACACAATTTAATCACTCCATACTCCTGAGGGAGGCGCATTTTAAAATCCTTACGCAGTGGTACATGGTCCCGGCTCGACTTCATCGCATTTACCCGGCTGTCACGGACAGGTGCTGGAGGGGCTGCGGCCTCCTGGGGGACTTCCGCCACATTTGGTGGGACTGCCCAATCATCAAACCCTTCTGGGGCGAGATCTTGTCCCATATTAAAGACATCCTGAAGTACCCTGTCGACGACTCCCCGGAGTTCGTGCTACTGGGTTTGAGAGACCCTGGCCTTGAACACCAGACACGAGCTGACAAAAAGATCCTTTGGCTGTGTCTCGCTGCGGCCAAACTCACGTTGGCTCCGGCCTGGAAGCGGAAGGAGGCCCCGGCGATCTCCCTTTGGCACGCTAGATTGTGGAGGCTCCTGAGTCTCGAGAGACTGGCGGACATATTCCTAGGCAACTACAAAAATTTCAAACACATGTGGGGCCCCTTGGTGTCCTTTCTCTCTAATGGTTTGCCCTCGGCAGTTTGCCCGGCATCACTGAGGAATTTACATCTATTTCAGCTCTAGAGTGTGCCTGTTGGATGAATGGGGGAGGTGAGCGGCGCCGTCACGGGAGGGGGGGGGAGTTGTGGGGGACTGGGGTTGGGTGCTACTTCGGCACAGTTATATCGCTGAGATGAGGCTCACCTAGAGGACAGGGCGATTCTGGACTCCTTGTCGGCTGCGCTAACTGAGCGACCCCATGTTGGGGGATAGGAACGGGACTGCCGACACTTACAACTGACGAAGCCTCTCATCCACTGGCTTTCTGGTATTGCAGCATTGCCTCATCTTACTTTAACGCTTTCCCACTGTGTGGGCCCATCTGTGCGCCGTATGTGGTACCTTTTGTTTAATGTTCCTTTTTTTTTGTCTGCAAAATAAAAAATTTTACAAAAAAAAAAACTGTGCACAGGCACTGTGGTGGCAGTCCTGAGACCTCTTTTCAGGGCTACTCACTTGGGTGGCATAATCAGTGCTGCAAGCTCACTAGTAGCATTTGACGTACCCACCCTGGCACACTTAGCACACTTTACTAGGGACCTATTGGTAAAACAAATATGCCAATCAGGGAGAACCAATCACAATATCAATGTACACAGAGAGCATATGCACTTTAGCACTGATTAGCAGTGGTATAGTAACCAGAGTCCTTAAACCAACAAAACAGGTAAGGAAACATAGCAGTAAGAAGCAAAAAGTTTGGGGATAACCCTGAAAAAGGGCCATTTCTAATGATGAGGAGGATGATAAAGATGATGCTGCAAAGATTACTCAGATATATTGTTTGATATGGTTTATGATTTGTATTTTCAAAATGTCTCTTGGTTTGGATAGTTTCTCATAGTAGGGTTTATTAAATAGTATTATTTATATAGCTATTCTGCTTTGGGAATATACCCAATTTTAGCTAGGAGTTATATATGTGGTAGACTAGCTTAAGAGTACATCTGGAAGGAAGGCAGCAGCAAAGGCAGTGCTTAATTTGTGCCATGTGGTTTCCACTGCTCGGCACCAGCATTTAATTGTCATCCCCACACTTATGTAATTTAGAGATGAGCAGAACAATGGTTGTTTATGACTACAATATACATTAAAAAATACTAATGCCTGCCTCCCCAGTCATTCCTTTAGCTTTGGGGACTTAGAATAATCCGAACTGTTGCACTTCGCAGGCCCGGGAGATGGTTAGTAGTTATTTTATTACTGTCATTGACAGCGATGATGGAGCAATGGGTGGTCCAAGCTGCAATGGCCTCCTGGTCAGGGCCCTGGCACTTATTATCTTACAAATTAAGAACTGAGCAAAGGTTACAGACTGTTATATGTGGCTAACCTTGAAAGCCCAATGTGAGATTCTCGAAAGATTTATGAAACCTGTGGTTGTCACATGCATTGCAAAAATGTTTCTTTGTACATGGAAATTTACACTCTTGATACAGAGAATCTCAAATATTATGGCTGACCTCCACATGTGCAGATTCAGTTGTAGAGGCCTGTTTATGAATGGTCCTGAACAACTGCACTTAGGAAGTGTGTTGGGCTTCATTAAATTCACAGAATTGCATGCACACTCCACCATTTGCATTAAGTTTGCCACCAGAGACCGTCACATATATTTTATCCTGTCAATAGCAGGACTAGAAACCTCATTTGGCATAAAGTAAAGTGAGAACCCTACAATAAATCTTAATGACTCCTGCCTCCTTAACTTGTAGATTATGTGTCTCTTTCAGAGGTGGAGAAGCTCAAGGTTTCTACTGGTAAAGCCTCATCCGATTGCACCTGTGAGAATTCTTAATCTTGCTGCCTGTTTGCACTGGGCTACCAGTTCATAGAGTTGATATCCTTTCCTTTATTATAATTGGTGACCGTCCCTAGATTTTCTTGCCCAGGACTCTTCTCTAAGGCCTGGCAGTCCCTGGGAAGGAAATACATCAATGTCCAACAAGTGCTGGAGAATCATCATTCTCATGTGGCCATTGATTTGGAGTTTTACACTAAACTCTTACTTTAGGAGTATGTTCTAAAAAACTCTTTTAAATGGGTACAATAAATTGCAGCCTGCACAGCAAAGTTTTCTTCTTTGTTTGCAACCTCTGCACCAGTGACTGAGCTGATAATTTTAGAGATCCTCAAAAGACAGGAGGGACATGAGGGACAAGTGGGACATGAGGCATATGAGGGATATTTAAATAGAGCAGGTGGTTCCCCATCCGGGGAACAAAAGCCATAACCTGGAGGGGCAGCAGACCTTCTCCTTGACTCTAAATGAGGTCTGAAAAAATGTTTACAACCCTATATTTAAATCAATTAAGGGGTCAGGGTTAACTCATTAGTGAAAAAATATTTTCACTATAGATATTTTTTAAAGGTTATGTTGGACTTGGCCCTCTATGCAGGGTCACCCCAAAATGTTTTGCCTCTTCTGTTTTGCTAAATTCATTTATGTTGCCCCTAGCATTCTGTGCACTTCACCAGTGTTAATCAAGGCTAAAGTGCGTGTGTGCTCTGACTCTAAAACATGGCACAATTGGTTTACACATCACTGGCACTTTTAATGTACTTATAAGTCCCCAGTAAAATGGTACTGCTTGTACCCAGGGCCTATAAATTGAATGCTACTAATGGGTGAACAGCACTTATTGTGCCACCCACTAAATTAACCTTCATAAACATGCCTCGGGCATGCCATTGCAGCCTGTGTGCAGCTTTAAGCTGACAAAAATAAAACTTTTTTCCAGGCCTAGATATTGCTTTTTAATCAAAATAAGTCACTCCTAGGGTAGGCCCTAAATAGCCCAAAGGGTAGGGTGCATTTAAAAAATTGGATGTGTACTTTTAAGTTTTACATCCTGTGGTAGTGAAAAATTCTTAAATTCATTTTTCAGTACTGCAAGGCCTACCTCTCCCATTGGATAACATTGGATTACCTTATTACATTTAATAAGTAATCATTTTCGGTTGGGAAAAGCTAGGAATCTCAATTTAGGTGTCAAATGAATTGTAAGCACTCTGTAATGGTAAAGTCAGATTTTAAATAACAATTTAGAAAATGCCACTTTTAAAGAGTTGGAATTTTATTGTCCTAACCATTTGGTGCTTGCAGTCTTTATCCTCGGTCACATGGTTAGGTGTAGCTGGCAGTTGGCCTTAGTGTATTCCTCCCATGTATCATATAGGGTGACTGGGTGTTAGCAGGATGGGCTATCCTGAATTAATGGTAGGGGCATATCTGCCGTCTAGCACGTTTACACTTCAAAGGGGTGCCTCAGAACACGCACAAAAGACTTCACACTAGTTGTTAGACCTGTCATTTATAGGGTGGTCTTTCTCTAAAGGTTTGGCCTGCTTACCACCTCTTTTTGCTGATTCATTTAGTTGTCCTTTGAAGATTTTTACCACTCCTGGCCAGTGTTAACATGCATGTGCTACTTCCCTAAACATGGTAATATTGGTATATACACAATTAACTCACTTAATTCACTTATGCGTCCCTTGTAAAGTGGTATACCAAATACTCAAGCCTGTAGATTAAATGCTACTAGTGTGCCTGAAGCACTGATTGTGCCACATTTATCCCAGGTCTGCCACTGCAAAGCCTCTGTGTGCACTTTACTGCCACTCTGTCATTACATTTAATACCCTTTGTCAAGCCTTTGATTCCCCCTTTATCAAATATAAGTCATCCCTAAGCTGGGCCCTAGGTAGCCCATAAGGCAGGGTGCTATGTAAGAAAATGGTAGGATATATACTTTTAAGTTTTGCATGTCCTGGTACTGACAAACACCTAAATATATTATTCACTACTGTGAGGCCTACTCCTCTCATAAGTTAAAATTGGGAATTCCTTAATACCCTTTGAAGCTGTAATTCCTGACTAGAAAGGAGTAGCTGCATCATGTTTTATATCTTTGGAATGGTAATGATAAATCCTCTTTACCGGTGAAGTTGGATTTAAAATAACAATTATAGAAATGCCAGTTTTTTAAAGTTGACACTTCTCTGTTCTTACTGCTCTGTGACCCTCGGCCTGTCTTCAATAGATGCCTGGGGTAGGTGACAGCTACATTTTGTGCATTCCCTCCAGACAACCACAAACATAGGAAGGTTAGGTGTCTCTCAATACTTATCTGCATTCTGATGGATCTTCCTGGGCAGGAAGGGAGGGAGGAGTTGACACTTAAACCTGGATAGACAGTGCCCTGTTCCCACACAAAGGGCTGACTGCCCCCTACTGATAGTCTGAAGCCAGGGCTGGGAAGGAAGGTCCTCTGGGTACTTCAAAGACCCTTCTTTGAAGTCATGCCTACTTCAAATACACAGCTGGCACCACCTACACAGTACACTACTTGACCTGTGAAGAATTTGCCAGGAAGAAGGACTTCTTTGCTGCTAGGAGGACTGCCACTCTGCTGGACTGCTGCTCTGAAAAAATGTTTTTTCTGCTCTGATGTACTGCTTGTTTCCTGCTGCTTTATTACGTTTACCCTGATGAGGAATCTCACTTGAACCCAAGGTGATTCCAAAGGCTGGCTGGCTGGCTTTCCCTTTGTTCTGAAGTCTCACGGCCATCAAAGAATTCCTACAACCATGCAACAGCACCTGGACTTTGCCACCTGTGAGTCCTGCTTTGCCAAGTGGTGCTAATCCAGTCCTGAGCCCATGGAAGTGACTGTTCTATGCTGATTCAGCAGATTTGATGCATCAACGCCTATGCTCTGATCTGAACCGACGCATCTCCTTCGACACCGGCATAGTTGTTGCTAGATGACATCGCTTCAACAGATTGCATGATTCAACGTTGACACATCACCTCCATTACAAAGGGGTTTGTTGACCAAGCCTTACAGACTCCGCAGATCGAAACCGATGCATCGCCTCCATTCAAGGGAGCAACGACAGGGCCGGACTGAGAACCCTAAGCAGCCCTGGCAATTTTGCTGGGCCAGCCTTTGGAGAAGCACTTCCAGGCCCCTGGAGGCTACAAACGCTTTCTTCCTGCTTTTGTTACTGGAGGCCGATATTGCAGCACCACTGCAAAACCAGCCTCCAGGAACAAAACTTGCCCCGATCACTGCAAAACTGGCACAAACCCTTCCAGCCTCCTGGGGAAACTCCTGATGCCTGCTATGGTCAGTTCAGCCCTGATCGACAACAACACATTGCCTCCTCTGCTCCTTGCATCGGTTCTTTAACATCAACGCTTCCTCCATCAAAGGTACCTTTTCAGCGGGACCTGCGTGAGTCCTGTAGCTGGCCTGCACTCCCTCGTGGTCAGCTTGACCTTCGGATTTGCCCCGGTCAACCAAATGTCCCCGGTTGGGGCTTTATTACTCTTGGCACAATAATTTCATTTAATGTTTAAAAAAGTATAACTCTGGTTCTAATTATTGGATTTTTTTGTTTTGTCCTGTTTTACTCAGAAAGCTAATATCTATTTTTCTAATCCTCTTTGAAGTATTGTTGTGGTGTTTTCATTGTGTTTTGTGTGTGTGTGTATGTGTTGCACAAATACTTTACACATTGCCTCTTTAGATAATCCTGACTGCTCTATACCAAGCTACTAGAGGGTAAGCACAGGTTATCTGTTAGTGTGTATCTATCTTACCCTAACTAGAGTGGTGGTCCCTTCTTTGGCAAGGTGTATTACTCTGTCAACAAGAGACTCCCTTCATAACAGTAGTCTAATGTCACCCCATACTCTTCAGAGCCAGGGAAGGGGAAGTAAGGAAATTCCAGAACCAGATGTGGAGGAAATCTAGCAGTTTCTCCCACTTCAATGCTGGCACCTGGATTAAATATTGGACACTCAAACCAACTCTTCAGCTCACTTCTGGACCTGTGGCAGACTCAGAAGAAGGACTGTTGCACTGACCTGCTGCTGGAAGGACTGTCCTTTTCCCTGCTGCAAGACGGACTGCACTGCTCCTGAGGAAGCGAGACTGGATCTGTTCCCTGAATCCTGTTCGGAGTATTTGTGTGGTGTTTTGATTGTGTTACTGTGTGTGTGTATTTGTTGCACAAATACTTTACACATTGCCTATTTAGATAATCCTGACTGCTCTATACCAAGCTACTATAGTGTAAGCACAGGTTATCTTTTGGTGTGTATCTATCTTACCCTAACTAGAGTGGTGGTCCCAACTTGGACAAGGTGTATTACTCTGTCAACAAGGGGCTCTATTTATAACAGTAGTCCTATGTCATCCCATACTCTTCAGAGCCAGGGCAGGGGAAGGAAGGACATTCCAGAACCAGGTGTGGAGGAAATCTAGAAGTTCTCCCACTTCAATGCTGGCACCTGGTATAAATTTTGGTTCCTCAGACCAACTCTTTAGCTCACTTTGGGACCTGTGGCAGCCTTTGCAAAAGGACTGTTCCCCTGCCCTGCTGCTGGAAGGACTTCCCTTTTCCCTGCTGCAAGACGGACTGCACTGCTCCCTGAGGAAGTAAGACTGGAGCTGTTCCTTGAATCCAGAAGGACTAGCTGGCTGGCCTCCTGTAGGGCTCGCTGGCTGGCCTCCTGTTATGAGATACAGGGCCCAACTGTGGGTTCCCTCAGAAACTAGGCAGCATGACGCAACTTGATGCTACGCAGCCAAATACCTCCCACTGTAGCATCTTGCAGCTCCTGACTGGCAGTCTTATCAGAACTGATATATTCATGGAACGTAGGGCAATCCAGTAACCCTGGGTAGTACAGTAATATAGGAAGGGAGAAGTAAGACCTCAACTTCCACCGAAACCTAGTAAATAACCAGCAGCAGATTCGTTTTACTGGAAAAAATATATTTGATTTTATTACTCAACATTTAGAATCCTATGAAGACGAATTCCTTTAACTCTGTTAACATATACATTCAAAATTAGAGAGGTGGTCCCAAATGATGCAATAGTGCATTGAAAGTGAAGTGAGTGAGCAAGAAATCCATTAGTGCTATACAATTTATTCATGAATCGTGACTTTGGAGGATGCACAGTTGTTTGATCTAAACTCTAACATAGAGTTGCAGGCTCCTGAATTTCATAAACAGTACTGTACTCTACTACAGTGTCAATGTTTGAACCTCCTTGACGTAATTTTACCGGGTCGTAATCATTGCAGAATCTTGCAGCTTCTAATCAGCAGCCCCATTGGAACTGATGCAACTTGACGCATTTTAGTCCAAGAACAACAAGCTACAATGCCAGTGGGCCACATTCAGTCCTGCTTCAGCACAGTCAGCTTAAACTAGTGACTTTGTCCGGGTCCAGCATGACCAGATAACGCCAATGGTCTCTTTAACCTCAGACTTTGAAATTCAATATCTCCAGTTATACTGATCAGGTTTTTGTCATTCTGCTATAATTATATTAATTGATATGTACTCTATTCTTCTAGATTGGTGTGGTATTTTTCTTGCATTGTGTTTCCCTTTGTTACTGATTGAGTGCTGCATAAATACATAACACATTGTCTCTAAATTAGCCTGACTGCTTTAGTGCCAAGCTGTCACAAGATTAGGCACACGTTAATTTAATGACTTTTTGTAGTTCACCCTGACAAGGATTGTGGTTGTTGCTTGAATAGGGTCTCATCCTTCTCCACCAATAACCTGATTTTTCACAGGTTGCAATTACTAACGCACGTATGCATCATATTTCTGATGACCCTCATTCTGGGAGGTGAAGGGAAGATGATGTTGTATATAAATTCCAAATTGTACAAAATGTTAATACTCCCTGAATTCATATGGACAGCACAGGTCAGAACGAGTGACAATGCATGGATTTTGAGTACAGTACAGCTGATGAAATGTTATCCCTCATTCAGAGTTGAAGAACTCATAACAGGTGGTAAAGCTGCCTGATGGAAAAACAGCAAGATAAGGTAGTGGGTTTAAAACAAGTTGTTTTTAGTAGTAATGATAGTAGTATTAGTAGTAACAGCAGTAGTTGAAGTAGGAGTTACCTGTAGCATCTCATCTGTGCCTTTGCTCCTTCTTACCTCTGCCTTATCACCTATTTATTCTCCTTCTTTGCCTTTACTGTATCATTTGTGTATTCTAACTAAGCCTTCCCATCTGCCCCTCCACACCTGTGTCCCCGCAGGTACAGCTTATTTAATGTGACTTTGCATCTCAGTCTTCATCCCTGGGTATTCTAATCTGTGTCATCCTATCTGTGCTTACAATATGTTCTTCTCACTCTTGCTTTCTATGCAAAGCTTTGCCATACAAGCTTGCCACACCTCACATACCATCTCATAACATATCATAATATAAACTAGTATATCCTAAATAGAATATGACCTTTCAACATAACCATGCAAGATACTGTTATATATTAAAAGATACCACACCATATGACACCATACCTCAACATAATATATGATAAAATAACATAACTCCATTCTTCCTTTTTTGTAATGCCACTCCTCTATTTAAACACAAACTTGTCTTCACCCTTCTCAAGATAACGTCAGCCATTCCTCTAAACACATAATTGCCTTTCGTTCACAACTCAATGTGGCAAAAATGGCACACACTATTATTCAATTTCAGGGCGCCCTACCAGAGCAGTCTTTATTGTCACTCCCCTGTGCCTTGAAAAGCACATCCTTCATCATCTTGGACTTTGGCCAAGTGCTGTTGGTCATATCGCTTGAACTGTCTTACATAACAGGTCGCAGGGGGTCCCAAAATGTGTTTTCGCCATGCAATTTCTCATAGGAACTGTTAGTCACAGCTACAGCCCGAACTGCTGAACGGAATTACATACAATTTGGCAAAGAGGTAGACCTTGGTTCAGAGTCATGCCTATTGCTTCAATGGTGTAAATCCGTTCAGTAGTTCCTGAGAAAATCACAATTAAAATCACATATATATCTATGGCCGCGCAGGATCCACGCACCCTGCCGACCACGAGCTGCATAATAATGATTTGTAGAATACTGGCAATTGGAGGGAATCCTGGATACAAAGTAAGGTGCCACCATCAAGGATCCCTTCAAGAGATGAACACTCTCCCAGATTTTTACATGAATGGAAGGAGATGTCGCTTAGCTGTTTGAGCCGCTGTCTTTCAAATCCTGGCCTAAGTGCTAGACTTAGCATTGTGTGATTCTGGGAAAATCACTAAATCTTCCTGTGCTTAATGTGCGTAAAATATATTTGTGTCTCGACCCCCATCTAATGTGTAGTGTTATGCTGCTTCGCAGTTAGATTTGCGCTACATAAATAGCAATATGTGCTGATATATATTCAATGCAATTATTTAAATTATGCACAGTGTGTTTTTGCTTTATTGTATGCTGATGCACTGTTTTATGAAGCTGTTTTTTCCAAACTACACATCCTCCATTCCTGACTTACAGCAGTGGACCATATTTCCAAGGCCTTGACTTTGAATCTCCCACCATCTACTTATCCCCTATAGAGGTGGTTACTCTTCCTGTTGCAGACTCCTCTTAACCGCTTTCCATAAAGCATTCCAACTGAACTTCCTGACAAACTGCAGTGGGTTTAAGGGTACCTTCCAATGGCATCTTTCCTACTGTTAGGGCTGTGTTGAATCAAACCTCTGTTCCTTCACTTCACTTTCACATCCAAATTCTACCCTCTTTCTCCTTGTTCAACCTTCGTATGATATTCCTTTTATTGCATTATCCTACTACTGGTGACATTCATTTGGAGCACTGGATGCACACTGTCAATCACACCATGTAACTCCTGGGTAGACCATATAGAGTATGTTACCGTGACTGCCTGAAATCAGCACATGCTGTTGCCTGCTCCTCTGATGCTCATGGTTGAACCCTGTAGAACATTTGCCCTAGCTGCCTATTATCAGTGTATGCGGTTGACTGTTCCTCCATGGCTCTTGGGTGGACTCTTGAGTGCACTCTACAGAGAATTTACCCTGGCTGCCTGTAATGATTTATTCTGTTAACTAACCCGTCACTCTTGGTTGAACCCTAGGAAACAAAGACTAAAATATGCCGGCATTGCTATTTCTGGATCACGAAAGCCTCAATGTTACTGTATAAGCTAGATATTGCACTACAATATTCTTGATTTGCGACTGATTACATTTGTTAGACTCTTTTGTCTGTATCCTTTTGTTTTTGGACCTACTTGCTCCATTGAAAGTTAGGGCCCTGGCTGCTGCTGAAGAGTGTTTGTGTTACTCATTTGTTCTTCATAGCTAGTCTCTGAAGACCAATTACTATTGCTATCTTACTCCTGTGCACGCCTGTGGGTTAATGCTCATCAATCTCAGTGGACTCTATAGATCCTTTATGATGATTTTGTGTTCACCTGTGTGTCACTCTTCTTTTCCATTTAGATGGACAGTTTAGAGCATTTGCCATGGCTTTCTTCAACATGTGCATGCCCCTGTCTGGGAAGACTCTGAAGACACCCAACCAAGCAGGCACAACAAAAAGTGAATGTAAATTCAATTTAATGTATCCCGCATAAGTCTTCGCTCCATTATATGCCTAGGTGCAGTCACTCAAGTCGTTTCTGAGCAATCTGGCCAATCACACATGGTACAAAATGCTCCCTAGCTGTGTAGTGTGCTACCTATTACCCTTCAGATCAATGTTATTGGTATGAGGTGCTATATATTTGCAATTATAATACAACACAATTAAATACCTGATCTAATTAGAGAAGTGGTATTCATGCTTTATGAGTGATTTTGACAGGACATACCTTTAATATCAATTTGTTTGGTATCATTTCACAAAACACAAAAATATTCTTCCACCACAATGATTGAAAAATGAAACAAGGAATGTTTCACTTATTCTGCTGAATGAAAAATCAGAAAACGCGAAATTGCTGATTTTTCTCACCAACACCCATTCTGTAGGGGTATTTCCGACGCAACTGTTTTAGGCAATGTCATTAAATGAGCTAAAGCAAAGTATCATCATTTTTGGTAGCCCTATTAAAGATCTGTTGAACCAGTTAGTCTCAGCTTTTACTATGATTCATACTGCATCAATGAAATAAACAAGACATGACTTCAGAAATACTCAATAACCTCAATAGAAGGACCCTCAAGCACGTAACAGAGGAAAGTTACACTTTGGCGTTTTACAATGGAAAGAATGGACTATCATGCCAGCAAATGAGCCAAAAAAACTGAATTTACTAATATTAACTTGCAATTAGAGACATATATTGAATTAGCAACTTTAATGATGCATATACCCTGAACAAGAGATTAGAATGATGAAACAACTGTTGCCATTGGTATGGGATGCAATGGTTTATCTCCTTATTAGATCTGGTAATCTTGGCATGTTTTCCTCCTAATGTTTTGCCTTTAGACCTCCTGTTTTGCTGACTTAAGTTTTGTTGGGCCTAGAACTCAGCACACTTTACAATTGCTTATCAGTGCTAAAGTGTTTGTGCTTTCTCCTTCAAACATGTTAGATTTGCTCAAACCCAATTGGCAAATTTTCTTTACTTGTAAGTTCTTGGTAAAGTGGTACTAGCTGTGCCCAGGGCCTGTAAATTAAATGCTGCCAGTGGGTCTGCAGCCACCCACTTAAGTAGCACTTTAAAAATGTCTCAGGACTGCCAAAGTGTGTGTGGAGTTCTAGACTGCCATTTTTACCTAGAAAAGTAAACCTTTTCCAAGTCCACGTTTTCCTTTTCATTGTTTTAAAGCTACCCCTAAGGTAGGCCCTGAAGAGCACTAAGTGCAGGGTGCAATGTATTTAAAAAGCTGGACATGTACTTTTAAGTTGTCCATGTCCTGGTAGGGAAAAACTCTTAAATTCATAGAGGCCTACCTCTCCTGTAGAATTACACTGGAAGTATCTTATCAAATTTTATAAGTGTAATTTCCCAATGAGACCAGGTAACCCATTCATGTTCGGTGTCTCTGGAATCGCACTTTAAAATCCAAACTTATAGTGAAATTGGATTTTACACTGCAGATCTGAAAATTCCACTATTAGAAAGTTGTCTTTATCTTGCTTTAGCCATTGGTGCCTGTAGACTGTATCTGGGTCACATGACTGGGTGTAGGTGATAGTTAGCTCTTGTGTAATCCTCCTAGAAAGCCACATACAAAATAGAGCTCAGATGTGACTAGATGGACCATCACTGGCAGGATGGGAGAGAGGAGTTGGGCCGAGCCCCACTTACACTTGAAGAGGCTGTGTCCAGTCTCCACACAAAGCGCTACACACACCCTTGTAGTTAGTATGGAGCCAGGCCCAGGCAGCAGGGCCAACTATGCACTTCAATGGCAAGCCTCAAGAAGCATCCCCCACTTCAAATTCACAACTGAGTACAAATTCTGGACCTCAGACACCAAATCTTCAGTATACTTCAGGACCTGTAGAACTCTGCCAGGAAGAAGGACGGCTGAGCTGCTACAAGGCCTGACGATCTGCTGGACTGCTGCTCTGAAGGAACTGCTGCCCTGCTGAACTCTTGCCAGGGTGGGGAGAACTGGACCTGTCTCTCTTGAACCCAGAACCCTGAGTGATTCCAAGGGCTAGTTGGCTGGCCTCCTGTTCTGAAGCCTCAGGGACATAACAGGCTTCCAGCAACCCTGCATGTGTATCTGGACTCTGCCATTTGTGAGTCCACCCCGCCAAGGGGTGCCATATCATTCCTGAACCCTGCAAGTGGGCTTAAGGTACCCTGTCAGATCTGTGAATCTGGCAGAACTGACTCATCTCATCTGCTGTGCAACCACAAGCAGAACTGACCTGTCACTGCTGCTACATGGATTGGAACCATTGCAAAGAGCTACATCATATAATAGCTCTTTGTATCGGCTGCATTGCCAACTGCATGATGCATCCTCACCACAGGCCCTTGCATCCCTTGCTGATGGAAGCCTCGAAGATGGACTCCCCATAACAGCCTCGCAGTCTTTGTAACCGATGCATCACCCCGAGTACATACATCATCCTCGACTCAGAACTTTGCGTCACAAGCTCCATCTACTGGATCCTCGATGATGATGCAGGCTCTCGCATCGCAGCCTTGCTGCATCCTGTAATCAACATATCGCTTCGGTTGTGTGATGCATCTTAGACACAGATCTGAGCAACACACCGCAAAATCGGATTTAGGGTACTTTGTTCAGTGGATCTAACTGGATCTCTGTAGTAGGCCTGCACTCTATTGTGGTCAACCTGAACTTGTGACTTTTCCCCGTTTGGACCTAACTGATATCCACAGTTAGCGATGTGTGCTTTTTGGCTCTATATTTCTCCTAATTCTTTCAAATTGAATATCTCCAGCTCTACTAATTGAAAATTTGTTTGTTTAGTCTTGTTTTATTTATTAAAGAAAACACAATTTTTCTAATTTGGTTTGGGATCCTTTTTGTATGTTGTTTTCACTTTATTACCGTTTGTTGTGTTGCATAAATACTTTACAAATTTCCTCCAAGGTAAGCCTGGCTACTCTGTGCCAAGCTACCATGGGGTTGAGCACAGGTTCATTTGGGGTTTCCGTGTGCCTTACCCTGGCAGAGATTCTAGGGGCATATTATCAAGGGGGTTTATCTCCGCTTTTTTGGCTTTAAAAGCCAAGAAAGCAGAGATAAAATTATCTCCCTATTACCTTGCTGTCGCTAACACCAGTTAGCGACAGCTAGTAGGAGATAGCAACTATCTTGGGCCCCACTTTGCATGTCAGTGATATTTATCACTAATGACATGCAAAGTGGGCGTGCCAAGATGTTAGCGACTGAAAACAGTCGCTTACATCGCTATCTCCTATTACCAACTTTTGGAGATATTTGTGCTGAGCGCGAATATCTCCAAAAGCTAACACCTGCCCTGAGCAGTTCTTAGCCATGTTATCCAATGGGAGGTGGATAACATGGCTAAGAGCATTAGCTCGGTTATGCATGAATATCGCTGACTTTTCAGCGATATTCATGCATTGCGGCGATTTTTATCGCATTTGCGATAAACCTTGGTAATACCAAGGTTTATTTGCGGTAAAAATCGCCGCAGCTCAGCGGTAAATTTTTCCCGCTAACCAAGCAATAGCGATAATTAGCGATAATTATCGCTATTGCTTGGTAATATGCCCCGTGGTTTCTTCTTGACCAGGGCTAACACCCCAGTAGTCAGTAACCCAGGTTCTCACCCTCCTCTTAGTTGATAAATTTGAACACACTAGATAATTGTCGTGAAGTTGCATTAAAATTAATAAAAATTTGTAATCGGTGCCCTCGAAATCATTTCAAAGATTTAAGAACCGCAGCAATGGGGTTATCCATGCTTCCAGAGAAGCTCAGGCATTAGGCACATTCTTGAATTAAACCGATTTTTTTACAAAAGCTAGAGTTGTTTTCCATTTTGCCCTTGTTGCTGGCCCATTACATCATTTATTTTATGTTTCCATCCAGTCAGTAGACGTTCGCATTAATAAAATACAGCATATATCAAAACTGGAAGACAAGAGTGGAAGCACAACAAATGGGACGGCTACAAGACATCTCATATGCCTTAACTCCCTTTTTTCATGCCCTTTGAGGTAATTGTGTGGTATCAATACATAGACGGCGCCCTCAGCTCTTGACCTAGATAACCTGATAATCCTTAGCGCTTGGCGTATGTGTAGCACAAAGTATCAAATACAAATTCAAATTATATTTGCATTTCCACAAGTACAACAAATATTCTGAAATATTTACTAAGCCTCATTCTATATTTCACAAGACTCATCAGGATTTTTCAAATACTCATTAATATGATAGCAGAACCACCCAGATTTTAATGGATGTGAGAAGCAGGTAACATTTCATGCTTGTAACGAAGATTTAGTACACTTTTCAGAAGTGTCGAGATATTTAATCTGCCCGCGAGCTGGCAGCAAGTAACACGGTAATTCGCTATCTCAATTGCTTAAAAATAGATCATCTCATTTCTACAAGGTCATGTTGTTAATGGGTGGTGTTAGGTGTTGTTTGACCTGAAGTGTCCATTTCGCCAGGAGGATAAGGTGACGTGAATGTACCTGTGCAGAATGTAGAGTTACACAACACATCTGCACAGCAGCTGAGATGTGATCCCTGACCCTTGTTTTGTTTTCCATCCTGACAGGCGGTCCTCTAATTATGTAACCAGTAAGCGGTCATGAATTTGTAAGCAATGTATAGCCAAACTACCATGTAAACGCAAACTGATCACACACTCAGAATAAATTAGGTTCTATTCTGTGTGGTCATTAGTGGAAAATAGCCACATCACTCCGCACAGTCTATTCTGAGTAAGTACTGGTGGCATTCATTTACAGTGCTAGCTTTATAAACACTTTAGGATCTGACAATATTACTTTAGAGTGGATAAGAAAATTATGCTTTCAACCGACAATATTATAGGATGTTAGAAAAAAAATCGTTTTTTTTATGTTTGCACCATTTAATGTAACCACTTTTTCTTCCTCTTGCTTGCCCAGTCTTTGACTGTTTGTGCAGTTTACGCTATTGTTTCCTTTGCAGGAAAATCTGCTGGCCCTCTGCCTCATTTGTTTTTTTGTCGACTAGATTGAAAGGCCAATAGCAGGAATACAAGTTTGCTCCCTTCCTCCCAGCAGGAGGCCCAGAGTGTCTGGTCACATTTTTTACCTGGTTAAATTCTAGACTAAGAACGGCTTTTAATACATGACATGAAGACTAGACTCACCTATGTCTGATATCTACTTGTCCACATTTGCAAAATGAAAAGATGATGCTGTAAGCCAGTGGACATACCAAACGCTGGGGACTGGGGTTAAATTGACCTGATTATATCCGTTATGGAGAAAAGGTAATTTACAGCCTGAACAAATGTAGAGTTTCTCCCAGTGCTTAATGCATTTTCAGTTCTAAGTATACTGCTGTAACCATGATCATGCCGTCATTCACTATGAGATGTTAATTGTATGCTATTACATGGAAATTCGGTTTATTCTGAAAATGCCCCCATTAGAAATGCTGTCAGTGAGCTCTTTGATGTTAAGATAGCATTATGTAGACAATGTTGTCCTTCTTGTTATGAATGTGGTGACTATCCTACTGTTTCTAAGATTCGATCTGCTAGAAATCTTTTCTGAAAACTTCATTAATAGCATATTCAAATGGTGCTACAAAAAACAAGCATATTTACATGGTTTGGAAGACAGATCTTGACAAAGCTATGGTTATTGTAATGGATGAATTTTAATGGCAAATAAGTACTAGGCCTGTTTAATCTACGAGAGAGAATCTTCCATGCATTACTCTAGAGCTTCCCACAAATCTCTGTTTTGGATCCACCACTGTGGAAACAAGCTAATCCATTCTTGACCTGTCTTACACTCTAGTGGAATTCTAAAGAACCGATGTGTAAAAGAAACCAGCCTGAGGAACACAAAGTGCTTTTGAGGCATGTAACTTAAAGTTGATATTCTAAAAAGTTGGAATGGAGTTAGTAAGTGCCCGGTGATCCAGGGACAAAGCATTAAGTAGTATTTCTTTCTTAACTGGAAACCATTGGAAGCTTAAAAATAGAAACAATGCAGTCATATTGTCACAGAGAGAGCATGAGGTACTCAAGTGTCTTACTCCCTTGCCACGCAGCGTCGTAGTAAGGGGGGTGCGATGGGTGCAGCCGCCCCGGGTGTCATCACTGAGGGGGGGTGAAAAAATGGCAAAAGTATGTGTTTTTAAAATAAAATAAAAAGATATGGGTTCATAACACTTAAAAAATATATATATACTATTTAAAATGAGTGGTGTGCAGCAAAGAAAAAAACTGAAGGCAAAGCTTTAAGTATTATATTTTTCGTTCTTTTAATATTTTCAATGTAGGGGGGGGCGACAAGAAATTTTCCGCCCCGGGTACCACCTGACCTTGCTACTCCACTGTTGCCACTCCCTCTCGTATACGGGAATCCCCGGATCAGTCTAGCTTGTTTAAGCACGAACAAGAGGTCTGTGGCTATGCCTAGACTCCTCAAATATCAGAGGAGCAATGATGGTGGGTTAATGCCGCATATTATCAACGTTTTATTAGTTGGTATACATTCCTGAGTTTGTTTGTATTCTTTTGCCTCACCTGCCTGCTACATGTTAATTTTGAGACTCTTGGATGCCCGCTGTTGGGGTACAACAGGAAAACTCCAATCTAGACCTGGTGGGGCACAACAGTACTTCTCGACCTCTTTCACTCTGTGCCTACTGTTATGAAGATCACTTTGCATGTACTACTATCAAACATAACATGAGAGCCTCATGATGACATGCTGGAGTTTACGCAGTCAGGGATTCTTTGTAGCTAGGCAATAACTGGAGACTACTGCCTCCAATCACCAACTTCAAAATTTAGCCCTATGGGTGGATCACAAAGCATTTTTGCCTTGCGCTATTACCTGACCTTGGTGGTAAATAAGGTAGTGTTTTGTTCATACTAGTGTAATCTGAAAGCTGATTCCTGGAGCTAGTAATGTGTGACAAGGATGTTTATGCAAACTTATGTTGACATTTGTTGTAGTGGTGATGGGTATTTTTTTAGGTTGATGTTTTCTATTGTTTATTTTGGAGATCTCAACAAATACTGCTATATTTCCAGCCAAAAGCAGCATACTCCTTCCACGTTTCAGTGACAACCAACCATTAATTGCTGTGTAAAGTGCTGAAACATTGCTGCTCACATAAGAGGCCACCGGAAGTGCTAACATAGATGAAGAGCCACTTCATCTATGTTAGCACTTCCGGTGGTCTCTTATGTGAGTCTGCCCTGTGAGTGCGAAACCATGCTCATGTTCAATGAACGCTTTTCATTTACGTCTGAAAGGCAGTCTGGGAAATACAATTATCTGTATGTGTGAGCGTGTAACACATTTTTCCCTTATTAGTTTCTGCTAAATTCCTAAAACATAGAAATAAATATGGCCTTTTCAAAAAATTTCAAAGCGATTATTAAAACGTATGTCATACAGAAGCGTACTCGGACCCTAGAAGCATAATTGTAGCAAAATACATGGGGATAGCATTTTATTTTATCTGAGACTTGTAGGCAATAGACAATAATGGATGTTTTCATTTTACAAGAAGCCATTAGATTTGGAAAGAACTGTGCGTTCTACAGTAATTACTGTAAAGAAGACGAAACAAGCAGCCAAACAGTCGTTTTACGTTCTCTTAGAAGGTAGCTGATTAATTGGTTCTTTGTACCACTAAATTGAAGCACAATGTAACCTGGTTGTTCCAGCACTCCAAGTCACTGGGGACCACTACCTTTGGACAGGAGTCTAGGACACAAAGGAATCCCACAACTAGTGTGGTCAGTGATCTGTGAAAAGTCATTCGGAAGAGAAAACACTCAGCATCCTTTATTTATTTGCATTGAAATATTTATCTGTGATGTGAGCCATTCATAATAGATTGTCAATCTCCTGTGCCCGCTGATGAATCCAGGCATCTCACATTGCATTCAAAGCTTTTTCCCCTATGTGAGTCCTTAATTGTAAAATGTCCGCGGTCATAAACGCTTCTCGACTCTGACTCTAATTTTCTTTATATATTTTTTATCTCAGGAGAAAAAAGCCTTTAACATTCACTCTTTCGCAAGAAAAATAGGAAGTGGCTTACCTTGATAAATTTTTAATTTCAGAATTTTGAAATTAAGATTCAATCAACCTGAAAATGTGTGTCTTGCTGCTCTTTGCTGATAATTGAAGGAAATTATTTATGTAGGATAGATTAATATTGTTTCATGTTCTATCTGACACAACACATTAAAATATGGCATTGAAACAAATGCATTTTGATGCAGCATTTTGCATCAGAAAGTGGTTTATTATTGTAATTGGATTTTGGGCTCAGGCTTCAGTTTAGAATGAATTAGCATTTACAAATTTCGTTTATTTAACGTCTAAGAAGGCTGAGTGACGTGTCCATTTGTACTTGGTTTCTCCTGGTTAATAGCTGTATTTAAAAATGACATGAGCTTTTCCTATCACAGTTTTGGCAGAATTATTTCAGCTGACGCAAATCCTTTACTCCTCATCTGGGTGAATACTTAAATATTTTTTTTTTACTTAAAGCAGAGGACGTAATAAAATGTGTGCATTGTGTAAGTCAATGTCACACTTTCAAGGCTCAGGAGCATAATACTATGCAGTCTCGGATATCGAAAGGGATATGGGATATGAATCACATAAGTAAACCATAATCATAGGTCACAAGATATCAATGTGCTCTATAAATTTGGCTGCAGATAGTACATTTACAAGTATGTAAGGGACTCCAACATGCCTGACTAGCCCTCGGCTTTAAATATATGAAAGAATATACGAACCAGAGACCCTAGTAGCAGCAAAACGACGTGTGTGTGTGCTTGTGTATCACAATAAACTAGAAAAGCTGAAGGCCCAGTGAACTGTAAATGATTCTAACACTTTATTGAACCATAGCAAATGTGTTAACCATTATTATATATTTCAATAGTATATGCTCGACTTGATTCATTTTTGAAGAAAACTATTCTTTTTTCAAAGGGAAATGTTTTTGAAAACAATGAAATACTGGTTAGCTATCTGCAGTAAAAGAAAAAAAGTGAAAACATTTTATGACATTTTTCAGAAAGTTGCTGCCTTTGAAAGCAGAGATCTGTGAAGCTGCTGTCTGTCATGTAGCGCTTACAACTGGGTTCAAATCAAATATGGGCCTGAAGTGATCACCGCAGAGCAAAGTGTAGAAATGGGTACACATTATTAATGGATCAATGTAAGCCTCCTATATGAATGATATATATACCTGAAAAAGCACTAACAGGGTAATTGAACACTGACATCATCACAGGATCCCACGCAGACATACTAATAAACATGTTGTCAAGTGCTTTCAACCACACACACATATCTATTTATCACAATTTGGAATCTCCATGTCATATCCAGTAAGGTTATGTTCTACTGGGGTGATCAGTGTAGAATGTGGATTTCAATGAATGGCTGTGTGAGACAAACTGGATTATTATTTGGAGTGGCTGACTAATCACCTCAAGGAATCGTCACAAACTTTGTCAGGGTGAACCTCTATAGTCACTAAATAAACCTGATTCCAACCCCTTGGTAGCTGTGACAAAGTGTACACAGGCTTAATTTAGGGCAATATCTAAAGTATTTATGCGGTACAAAAACAGAAATAAAGTCAAAACAACAAGAAATAAAAATCCCAAAACAAATTAAGAAAACAGAGTACATTTTTTATAAATAAAATGGCACCAAAATAACAAACAAGGAAACCTGAGAATTTTTTTTTTAAAGTTTAAAGTGAAAAACAGCACTAAAAAACACAGAGCACCAAAGTGGGTCAACTTGTTATGGTAGCTCGGCACCTAGGCGTGATTTCATGGCAAATGCAATCAACATGGGTCAGATACGCCAACAGGGTCTGGCTAGGTTAGAAGTTTTTCCTAGGTCTTAGTCTAAAAAATGGAAGTCAGATCCTTCAGCAGAACAAGGCAGCGTGATGTTTCTGAGTCGAGCTCCACAACATCACATAGCTGTTGGATGAAGTCCTGGGGAAGTCGTTCAGTGAGACAAGAAAAAAGCTTTGAATGACAAATTTCGAACTTCTGTCCCCGGAAAGTCCTCTGGCCGGTCAGATACTTTGGCACCTTCACCAAGTCAAAATGTCTACATTTAGACATAGTCTCTTTTTCGAACTTTGGAATCGTCGAGGGGGTCAAGGCTGTGGGTTCTATAAACAAGGGCTACACAAGGCCAGATATATTCTTTCCATGGTCTCGCTGAATTGGAGTGACTGCCGTGGCAAAACTCTGAGTGGAAGACACCTGTTTCTTCGGGGTAGCAACAATGCACCTTGGACGTCTTGGCAGGTTGGTTCCTGTCTTGAAGAGGTCTTTAGGTCCTAGGTTTTCAGGGGGTGGTAAAAGAAGTCCATCCAGACTCAGACAAGGGTTCCAGAACCTCAGGGTCAACACTTGCTTGTCAGGATTCATCCCAACAGAGGTCAATAGCAAGTTTCAGGTCAAGTCAAGTTGGTACTGGTCAACTGGGAATTGCAGGGAAGGCCGTCCTATAGCTTTTGCTGGCCCTGTAGCCAAACAAGAGACCAGCCAACTGACTATGGGGACCTCATCTTTGTCCTGGGTCTAAGAAAAAGTTGGTTCCATCCTACAGGTTTCCACAGACAGCAGGTCCAGTTCTCCTATGCACTTTCTTAGGAGGATGCAAGGGGATGCCAGATTCATGCTTGTGAGTGGGGATGATTCCTGAACCTCCCTAACCAATAGGGTAAATGTTCCCAAGGGTAACCCTAACTACTTTTGCAGCAGTTCCTGTCCGCCAAGTGGAAACAATCCCACAGTGCTCCTAATATCTAAAATCCAAAATAGTGGAATCCCCCTCCCATTGTGCGGAGCCTGCGTGCCCACCCAGAGTTGTGGTCTCTCAAAACCAATTCTGGAAGCAGCTCTCTCCCCATTGGGTTTGGTGCCTTTCTGCCTTGGAAGACAAAACAAGGGGCCTGTCCATGTGTCATCTGACATCTTCTTTTGATGAGGAGGCCCCTTTGAAGTAAATTAGGTTTATTAGAGAAGCCCAACTGGTCACACTGCCAGTTCACAACGCAACTCCCTCCATCCATGCCTTTGTGTCTGCTCTAGAAGCAATTTTCACACCTCATTCTGGGCCATTCACCAGCTGGGTGAAAGATTGAAGGAATGTCAATTAACCTCAGGAGTGTCAGGGAGGGAAAATGTAACTTTCTAAAAAGTTATTTTTCCTCAATATTTAGTTACTATTCGATTTCATCAGTTGGTTGGGCTTTTAATGAGTACAACAAAAAAGAGCTTTAGTGATCGCTCTAGCTTGTCCCCACCCTGAGATTGTAGAATTAAAATGTAATTTTTCTTCCTGACTTTTCCTCTTTGGGACATTGTTTGATTTGGCCCTCTCTTCAGGGTCACCTCCAAACTATTTGCCTTCTCTCTTCCTATTTTCTGAATTTTATTTTTGTTGGCATTAGGACTTTGTGCACTTTATCACTGCTAACCACCCAGTTGAAACATACAACTTACTTATACGTTCCTAGTAAAATAGTACTACATGTACCCAGGGCCTGTAAATTAAATACTACTGGTGGGCCTCCAACACTTATTGTGCCACCCACTTAAGTAGCCCTTTACAAACATATCTCAGGCCTGCCATTGCAGCCTATGTGCAGTTTTAAACTGCCAATATGACCTGGCAAAATAAACCTTTTACAAGGTCTAAACCTCCCTTTTGTAATACATATAAGTCACCCCTATGATAGGCCATAAAAAGCCCATAGGGCAGGCTGCATTGTATTTAAAGGATAGGACATATGGTTTTAAGTTGTACTTGTCCTGGTAATGAAACAATGCCCAATTAATTTTCACTACTGTGAGACCTACCTTATCACATTTAAAATGTACTTACTTTTGATTTGTAACAGGTGGAAAAATCATGTTTGAATTCAAATCAATTGTAATTTCAAACCCTTTTTTTAATGAAATGGCAGATTTTTTATTACAATTTTGAAAATGCCGCTTTCAGAAAGTCAGCATTTTTTTGTTCTAAACATTCTGAGGTCTTCTAGGAGTATCCAGCTGCCTGGGCCTTCTAATTTCTCCCCCGTCAGGGATGCGAATTAGGCCTGGACAGGCAAAAATAGAATGTGGGTGTTGTTAGGAGAGGGCCATCTTGCCAGAAACGGGGGGGGGGAGGGTAGCTGTTCCCTGTCCTACTTACATTTCAAAGGGCTCCTTCCAGGCCACTCATAAAGGAACTTGACACCTGCATTTTGTCACCCTAACCCTCTTAGAACCTGGGCAGGTGAAGAAAGGGAACTTAAGGAAATTTCCAGAACCAGATGTGGTGGGTGGACTAGACGTTTCCATCACTTCAAAGGGTGGCACAGGCATATATATTGGATCTCCTGAGTAAAATCCCGGATCTCTGGACAATACAATAAGGGGTGCCTTATTCCCCAGAAGGATGACCTGCTTCTTGAGGCCTGCTTTTACCTCAGAAGACTGCCCTGCTGCTTGATGCCTACCCTGCTCTCTGCCGCTCCTCCTTCAAATCATTTGGAAACTTATTTTAACCTTTTTAGGAAGCACTTTGTTGTTATAGTGCCACTCTCATTGCATTGCGCTGCTGTTTTTTACTCACCCTGCTGCTGCCTGATAATTAGCTCATAGTTCCTACTTGCACACTAAAAGGATTTTCACCCTGCATTTTGCAGGATTTAGGCCGATTTGGGGATCATTTGGATCTTGCTGCGGCGATTTGGCCGCCATCTTAGGAGGAGGAACTTGGAAGGTGCCGTTAACAGGCGCCATCTTGGTCCCGGGTCTAGAGGCTGAGTCCTAAGACTTTTCACGCTCAATGGGGGATTTAAACCTGAACACGCAAGTGCGCAGCGGGCGCGCCGACGGCGCGCCGGACACGCACCAGAGGCAAGCCCGTTTGCGCCCGTCTGCACCTGGCCGGTATAGAACTGATGGGCTTCTCATTTAAAGGTCATAAGGGAGCTCTGTATTCGGGCTTGCTCTGCTATAGACCCCCTGGCAGTTCCACAACAGTCTCGCACAAACTCTTATTTATGATCTCTCTAACTCTCATGCTAGGCTTGTGATCTTAGGGGACTTTAATCTTAGGTTGAATGGCCCCCTTGATTCAGCCTATAAAGAATTGTGCCAAGCCTGCAGTACCATTCATCTTCAGTAGTTGGTGCTATCCCCGACACATTCGAGGGGTCATATCCTGGATCTTATCTTTGCGGATGAAACATGGGTCAAGGTCAAGGATATAACTTGTCAATGCCGGACTGATCATGCCCTTATTCAGTTCTTGCTGCAATTCCCCAATGACCCTTACACCAACAATAGTTTAGTTAACACCCGATTAAGCCAACAGTGGTCCAAGCTCCTGAAATGTCCTACACTACCTAGTCTGGTACCAAGTGGATTTACTCTGGAGAAGGGGGTAGAAGATAATTATCGGAGCCTCTGCTCACGGATAAAAGAGTCCTTAGACATAACGATTCCTCTAAGGAAAGTGAAGGATAGATCCAAACGCTCTGCTCCCTGGAACTCCAAAGAACTATGCCAGTTGAAACTGTGCTGTAGACAAGTTGAAAGAACCTGGAGGAAGCACTACACTGAGTTGGATAAAATACATTTAAAGCAGTCGCTTCATGCCTATAAAGCACAGATAAAAAACGCTAAAGCTAAATATTTAGAGGACATGTTAGTTCAGTCTGTTAATAAGTCCCAAACCCTCTTTAAAATTGTTAATATTCTCTCCAACCCTGCCTGCACCACTAACAGCATCCCAGCTTCACAGGCACTATGTGATTCCCTGGCCTCTACTTTTGAGGACAATATTGCTGCCATCCTAACTGGTCTCTCTGCATCAAGTGTCCTTAATAGTCAGGATATTGCAGTGTCACTACCTACACAGTCTTCATCTGATTGGGGGGATTGCACTGTGCATACTGTGCTGTCCAGTTTTACCCTCCCTTCATATGAGGACTTTTGTATCATGGCCAATAGCGTATCATCAGGCTCTCCACTTGATCCACTACCTCATAAGTTTTGGAAGTTGCTTCAGACTGAGATTTTCCCTATTTTGTATTAAATCTGCTGTCAGTCTCTAAGAACTGCCACTGTTCCTGACAGCTGGAAACTGGCGGTGGTATTCCCTCTATTAAAAAAAGCCACTTTGGATCCTCTCTGCCCCGCGAACTATAGGCCCATCTCCTTACTGCCTTTTCCAATTAAAATCTTGGAAAAACGTGTTACTAAGTCTCTATCCCACTTTATTGAGGCAAATGCCTGCCTAGATGTGGTCCAGTTTGGCTTCCGACCAGCACATGGTACAGAATCGGCACTGGTGGTTGTCCGGGATGACTTACGTTCACGAGTCGACAGTGGTCGAGCAGCATTTTTGGTTCTGCTCGACATGTCGGCTGCGTTCGACGCTGTGAACCACTCTATACTGATCAGGAGATTGGAAGATAGTGGGGTGGTGGGTTCAGCTTGGGACTGGTTAGTCTCATACCTCCACAATAGACATCAAGTAGTGACTCTGCCCCCTATTATGTCTGATACTAGAATGGTAGGGCAAGGCGTTCCCCAGGCTCAGCGATCAGCCCCATTTTGTTTAACCTTTACCTCTGCCCCCTTCTCAAGCTGATTAAATGTTTTGGTATCACAGTAATAAATTATGCAGATGACACAGAACTTATCTTCTCTCTTGAGGGCAAGGATGCTGTCTCTACAGAGATCTTTCACCGCTGTATGCTGGCCACGGCAGACTGATTGAGGGAAAATTCCCTCCAGTTTGATTGATCTAAGACAGAGGTTCTACATTGGTCACTAGATAAAATCACGCGTCCTCTGCCCGCTGATTTCTGGCCCCCCACCACTACGGTTACTGTTGAGTCAGCTGATGCTGCTCGCAATCTGGGAGTAATCTTTGGTCCGTAACTACAACTGGACGCCTATGTGAATAAGACCATTGGCACCTGCATGATGTTGTTAAGAATGCTGCGTAAAATTCTCCCCATGTTACCTGTGCTGTCAAGGCCTGAGGTAGTGCGCAGTATCATACTCAGTAGGTTAGACTACTGTAACGCACTACTTCTAAGTGGCCCTAGTTCTCTAATTAGACAATTGCAGCGGATCCAGAATATGGCAGCCAAGTTGGCTCTCTCTTGTGCGCGCTCTGCTTCGTCATCCTTGGCACTTAGGGACCTTCATTGGCTGCCTATACATCAGCGGATCTGCTTTAAGGCTTCCTGCATTGTTTTTAGAGCACTTCATGGACTGGGGCCTATTGCCCTTCAGAATATATTCAAATGGTACTCGGCAGCCAGGCCCCTACGTTCCTCCTCTGCTTTCTTGGTTGCGGTCCCCCGAATTCAGAGGACACGAATGGGTGGCCGTTCTTTCAGCTTCACTGCTGCTAAATTATGGAATGCTCTTCCGCTTTCTTTAAGGAAGCTGAATGAGTTGACTCTTTTTAAAAAGGGTCTGAAGTCCCATCTCTTTCCTAGGGCTCTGTGATCCTCCTCTGCTTGTGCCGTGATTTTGAGTCCTTCCTGCAACTGTCCAGCTGACCTGCTGCATCTGGCCCTGCCTGGGCCTGCAACTGGGCCGGCCTGGGCCTGCAACTGGACCTATCTGAGCCCAGCTGGCTTCTGCTGGAGTACATCCCTGATGCCCAAGATGTGGCTCCCCAGGTCCAGAAGAGATTTGAAGATTTGGGTCTGAGGGTCCATTACTTATACCTGGTGCCCGCTTTGAAATGGGTGGATCTTCTAGAGTCCTTCGCCTACAGAGGTGTCTTGAATTTCCTTCCTCCCTGCCATGGCCTCAGCTTCTCTGTTGACATAAAAAACTAGTGTGAAACCTTTTGTGAGTGTGCTGAAGCATAGTCTTTGTGATATGCAAGTGGGGTAGGTGGAAGCTCCTCCCCCTCATCATTTCAGAGATGGCCCATCCTGACATATCTAGTCCCCTTTGTCTCACTGTATAGGAATAATACAGAAAGACCACAGCCAGCTACACCTAGTCATGTGACTCAGATACAGGATGCAGGCAGCAAATAGTTGGGACAAGAAAATACCAACTTTATGAAAATTGTAATTTAAGAATTGTGATTAAAAAGCCAACTTTACCTTTAAGGAGGGTTTTAGGCAACAATTATTTAGAAACTAAACACAGCTTCCCTACTTGCTCCAAATTTAAAATTATCACTTATTAAATGTAATAAGGTAACAAAATGTTATCTACGGAGAGGTAGGTCTTTCAGTAGTGAAAAACAAATTGAAATAGTTTTTCAGTACCAGGACAAGTAAAGGTAAAATGTACATGGCCAACTTTGTAAATAAAATCCACCCTGCCCTGTGGCATGTTTAGGACCTACCCTAGGGATGACTCATATGCATTAAAAAGGAAGGTTTCGCCCTGGCAAAAGGTTTATTTTGCCAGGTTGAAATGGTAGTTTAAAATTGAATGCACATGCTGCAATGACACGTCTGAACCACGTTTAAAAGGCTACATAAGTGGGTGGCCTGATCAGCGCTGCAGATTCCCTAGTAGCATTTAATTTGCAGGCCCTGGGTACATGTAGCACAATTTTACTAGGGTCATCCAAGTAAATAAAATGAGCCAGTTGAGCGTAGACCAATTATATCATGTTTTGAGGAGTGAGCATAAGTATTTAGCACTGATGAGCAGTGGTATAGTGCACATAGTCCTAAAGCCAACAAAAGCAAATTTCAGCAAACAGGAGAGGAGTAGGCAAAAGGTTTTGGAGCAGACCACCCTAATACCAACAGGTATAACAGTGAGCATTTCCTTGTTGGTGAGGTTTTTGTGGCTGGAAAATGTGCAACATTCCTCTGAGGTTATCGGTGTAGACAGAATGTTAATGCCGCTTTTTGTCAACCACCAGTACTGAACGGACTTACCCATTTCAACAGAAAACTCCTAAACCCTATTTTTAACAGCTGTGACAACATCAGTGTTGACAAGCAACCACCAGTCTCCTGGACAGACCACACCCTCATCAAGTTCAGCATCCTCTTCCCAGTCAAATACACACATACCACCACCAAACAAGACTGTCAAAACTGGAACAACATCACTGGCAAGCACTAGAACACCGCTTTTATCGCCCACTAGCCCAAACACAGGGACAGCACCCCTAAAGTTATCAGGAATTTCAACAATTGGATCACTTCCTGTGCTGAATCCCTGACCCTCTCAAACAGCAACACAGCAAGATCTAGCCCCCAATCCAGTTGGTGCATGGAGAAACCAAGATTGAAGAGAAAACCACTGCAAGGAACTGTTTTGGAACAGGTAAAAATGCCATGCTTGGTCTTAAAATAATTGTAATTGACAACCCTCTTTAATGGGAAAGTCAGATTTTAGGTCAACATTTAGAAAACTCCACTTTCAGAAAGTGGGCATTTTTTGGCCCTTACCATTTGGTGTCTGCAGCATGTGTCCTTGGTCACATGATTGTGATTAACATGATAGTTGGCCTGTCTATTCCCTCCAGACGGTACGACAAAGGGGGGACCTAATTGTTGGTAAGTCTTCACACTAGCCTTTTGTCACCTCAGACATCTTGGAACCTGGGCAGAGAGGAAGGAATTTCAAGTGTCATCTGTAGGGGGGAAACTCAAGAAGTGCATTTCACTTCAAAGCTGGCACCAAGTATAAAATTAAGACCCTCAGACCCACTCTTTATTTCACTCCTGGACCTGTGAAGGCCACTCAGAAGCCCTACTCTGCATTCCAGGGGACTGCCCTGCTGCTAGAGGTCTGCTTTGTACTGCAAAGGACTGCCCTGCTGCTGGAGGACTGACTGCTGCTCACACACAGTACTACCAGACTGAGTCCAAGGGCTAATTATCTGGCCTCCAATTCTGAGCTACAGGGGCACACAAAGCTCCACAAACTTGAAACCTGCACCTGGAACCTACAGGAAGTGAATCCTACCCTCCAAGTGGTGCCCACCAACTTCTGTACCCTTGGAAGTGGAGTTAAAAGTGCCCTAAAAGCCTAAAAACAAAACCTGGGACTTCAAAAATGCTCAGCCAAAAGGTGCCTTGAGAACTGAGGAGATGGGGACCTAACTTCTCACCAATCCGCTCAATGTGCATCACTGATCAGCTTGACTTCAGGTAGTTCATACTATGTTCTTCTTCAAAGCAGCAAATCCTGTTCAGTGACTCATTGTAGAAGGGGTATCTGGCCTTGTGGAGCCCTCGTTGGCAACAGCCTGAAGCTGTGTGCCACTGGAGAGTTTCAACTTCCAAAAAAGAGACTAGGTCCGAATGTAGAATTCTTTACTGCAACTTCATCAAGGACATGAGGACACCTCCTCCTCGGACATCACCAGTTGCCATGCTCAGCTCAACTTTACTTTCTCTGTAGTTTTTCTTCAAAAAATGTTCTACGTCCGAATGTAAGCAGAGACCTGAAACATAGCTGGGGCACATCTTAGAAATGTGCCCAATACAAACAAAAGTGGAGGTCCGTGGATGCTGCCCTACATGCCAGCTGGTATACCAGACAGTAGTAGTATTAGTATTTAAAATTGGCTCTTGGAAGCATAATGTTTCAATCTTATCTACACCTTACGTTTTTCGTGCCAATAAGTATGCTAGTGCAACTGCTTTGACCTTTCCTTTCTGAATGTTCAATAAAATCTTTCTTTGATTAAAGTGCTTTGACTTTGCCATCACCCACTAGTTTGTATTTACCCAACTGTACTGTATTTTCCTCCACTATATCACGACGACCGGGTTGGAGCTTTGGGATATGAAAATTGAAAATAAATATATACATTCAGATGAATCTCCAACAGCGCAGAGTTTTTTAATATAGAATTTCACTTTCTTTAAAAGTATGGAGACTTTCCTTAACAACATATTGTAAAACCGACCATTAGTCTCATTTTCAAGCCATTACTTAATAGGGTTTACTAATTAAACTAGCAAGTCATATTCTTCCTTTCTCAGTTTATTACTTTTATCAACATTAATTCGTTGAACGTGCCTTTCAGATCTCAGAAGAAAATGTACGGCTGGACGAGACCTACCTTTACGTTTGACTGCATCTGTTTTTTAAATATTGCATGGATAACACGAATATTGCTTCAATTATGAGAATATATGAAGAAAGGTTTGCATAAATAGTACTTTGAATTATTAATTAAAAGTCAGAAAGTCAGTGATTGATTAGAATTTTAATGTGCTTGATTAACTCATTAACTCTGTGGTCTGAGCACTTTTTCAGAGATGTATAATTGATATGTTTCCATTTGATTTATGTATTTTTCATGTCTTTAATCTACTAGATTACTAGCTGGTATTAGACTTTCTAAAATGCTCAATTATGTATTTTACAAATGCCGGGTAATTTTGTATTTGTTATGAGATATTCAGCTTGTCAAATGTAGTACATTAGAAAAGCATTTTTAATGACAGGAAAAACGAGGGAGGGGGTAAGTAACCCGACGTGTTGCAGTAGGAATCTGCCACAGTGAAGGGTTGTTTGATGCTAAATGATTAATTACAAATATATGTTGTTTTGTTAGAAGAATCTGCATTAGGTCACATTAGACCTACAGGCAAAGAGCGTGGGTGTGCATCTAACACAAAGCAGTAGCTTCAAAGTGTCAGAATACAGGGTAAGGTAGCTATGTAAACACAGAGTAGAATTGAATATACATGTCAGTAGCTATGTTTTAGTATTAAGAGAGGGATGCAGAATGGAATACTGGTATGATGTGACACAGGTACCATCCCATTTTAAATGTTCTTATTTGGCTCCAGAGATATTCTAGACCAAAATAGTCACTACCTCCCGTACCAACATGGCAGATTGGGATCATTCTCTGCTTTCCTGCTATTTCCACGGCCACTTGGAGCAGGGAAGAATTTGTGCAATCTTCCTGGGTGTTCCAAAACTACAGCTCTTGGAAATTCTCCACAGGGACATCGGCCCAGTCATTTGTTGGTGTGTTTTGTACAATAAGTGTAGCCGAATACTCAGTACAGCTCCTCAAACCGTAAGTAGCTCACTGAAAACATCAGGTGCATGATTCTCCTATGCATGGTTCATAAAATCAACTACGATAAACTGTTGCAAGATGGCATCTTTAAAAGGCTGCATGACCTATATAGAACTATTGTAAACTACTAACGAATTGGAATTATTTGATCCTTTTACTTTTGTTTCCCGGACTTAAGTCTGGCATATACGTAGCAGCATTGTCAGTAGTTTTTCCAAGCAATTTTCGAGATGTTGAGAGTGCAAGCAGTATCCACCACCAGTTGACAGCAGCAGATCTGTATAAGCAGTTCCTCTTTCTCCTTTTTTCAATTTTAGTCCCTTTTCCAGACTTTATCCCTTCCTGTCCAATATCTGTCACTTTACTACCTCTTTCTCACTTTTCCCTGTTGCCCCCTTGCCCCTATGTTTGATCTCTCATAATCACCTTACCTTCTTATCCCCTCTCTCTGTTAAATCCCACCCTTCCCAACACCCTTCCTAATCTTTCTTGGCTTTGCACCCTCTTTTCTTTCTTTAAACGTAAGTTGCCCCAATTACAACACCTTTTATATATATATAACTGTCCTTTTGTACTTTCAAGTTTCATATTAGTTGTATTTCTGTGAGGTCCTTAGATTTTAAACATCTTGCCTTATTTTACTTTCTTTACTTAGTTCCTGTTTTACAGCATCACTATCCATCATATAGTCAGAGTCTCAGGTAGTGCATTTGCTGCATACTGCTTTCCTTAAGATTTTTCTCACCAAACTAGCAAGCCCAGAAACAATGTTTCATTCAGGAACATGTGTGAATTAAATCTCTCACTCTAATTTTACAATGCATCCTCCTTTTCCATGCCTGTGCTCAATAATGCCACACATAAAAATAGACACGTTTAATTTTTCGCTCATGTGACTAGTGGAGATCCTCACCTTTCCTATTATCCCATCTGGAGGATTCTTCAGGAGATAGATTCAAAGGATAAATAGTCTTCATATACATTTAGCTTTATTTTCTGTGGTATCTTTTAGCTTTTTCCAATTCAAAATTACCAAACTTTGAACTTCCTCTTTAGCCATCTGTGACACGATGCATAGACAGAATATCGAATCACAAATATCGTGTTGCACAGATATCGAGTTGCAAATATTGTGGGTCAGAAATATCGACAGCAAGAACATCATGGTCAGGAATATCGACTTAAGGTAAGTAATATTGATTATAAAAATATCGAAGTGTTTAATATCATTTGCAACAAAATACCTGTTAAAAATATTGTTTGTTTATTACTTTTATGTATTTTAGTATATATTTTATATGTATGTGTTGTATGTTTTTTGTGTAAGAATTGTTTCTATTTCTAATATATGTGTTAAATTGCCAGTAGGTATTATTGTTTTTTATTTTAATTTTGAGTATTAAGTTCTGTAGCGGTTTGTGGGTTAATAGGGGAATAGGGTGGAAAGTAATTTAATTATATAAAATGTATTGATTATTTTGTATTTATTAATAATTGAGATGTTATAGTGTTAAATGTGTAAAGTAATTTATTATTAATTAATTAATAATTGGTTGCTAATGAATTATAAATAATTCATTGGTAATTAATTATTGTATTGTATTGTAATTGCATTTATATAGCGCTTACTACCCCTGATGAGGCTTTAAATCGCTTTTTCGGCAAGTAGCACTCTACTCCGGAACCCATAAAGGATTAGTGATGAATTAGTATAGTGAAATATGAAAGTAACTTGAGTGGTGGGTAGGTTTGTCAGTTACTTGGATTCAGTAGGATAGTGGAAGGATAGAAGAGGGAAAAAAAGGTTTGTATTTATATATCGTGTGTTACCCCCGATGGGGTGATGAAGCGCTTTTTTGACAAGGAGCACGCTACTCCGGAAACGCATAAAGGATTAGTGGTGTATTATTGTACTGAAATATGAAAGTCATTTGAGTGGAGGATATTAGTCAGTCATTTGGAGTGGGAAGGATAGCAGAGGGATAGAAGAGGGAAAAAGGTTTGCATTTATATAGCGCTTGTTACTCCTCATGGGGTGTTGAAGTGCTTTTTTGGCGAGTAGCATGCTACTCCAGAACCCATAAAGGATTAGTATTGAAAATAAGTATAGTGAAATATGAAAGTTATTTGGATAGAGAAGCGGCGGTATAGAAGAGGGAAAGTGGTTTACATTTATATAGCGCTTGTTACCCCTGATGGGGTGTTGAAGGTCTTTTTTTCCCGAGTGGCACACTACTCCAAAATCTATAAAGGATTAGTGTTGAAAATTAGTATAGTGAAAAATGAAAATAATTTGAGTGGTTGATATGTTATTCAGTTATTTGGATAGAGAAGGGTAGCAGAGGGATAGAAGAAGGAAAAAGGTTTGCAATTATATAATGCTTGCTACCCCAGATGAGGAATTGAAGCGTTTTTCTGGGGAGTAGCAAGCTACTCTGGAACCCATAAAGTATTAGTGGTGAATTAGTATAGTGAAATATAAAATTTGGGAAGTGGACATGTTAGTCTGTTATTGTGATTGAAAAGAATAGTGGAGGGATAGAAGAGTGAAGGATTTAGACTTGTTGATTTTTTTGTTTTAGAAGTCATAGTAGTAGGAGGAGGCTTGGGATGAGTAAAAAGGGATGTGGAGTGGAAGAGTCAGAGGGAGGAGTTTATATAGGCTTGTTTTGGGAGATCGGTATAGTAAAGGAGGTGTCAGATGATGCAAAGAGGGGTAGATTAGGGAAGAGTCCAGAAAGGGTTATTTCGGGGATCTTAGTAATGGTATGGGGTTTGGGATAAATGAGAGAGTGGCCGAGACGCCTAAGGGTAATTGCACGCGCTCTATAAATGCCATTAAATAAAATAAATAAATAAATAAATGAGAGGATATATTGACAAAGGTATACAGTGAGAAATAGGGTAGTGCATTGGAAAGAGTAGTAGATAGAAGTTTGAGATGAGTCAGAAATTTGGGGTAGAAGATATATTGAGAGAGGTATAGGGTTAGAAATAGGGTAGTGCATTGGATATGCTGAATTAGAAGAAAGTGATAAATATATAGATTCATAAGTACATGGAAAGTATATAGATGCATGAAGGAGGTAGGTATATATATATATATATATATATATATATATATATATATATATATATATATATATATATATATAGATTATATATATATATTGATAGAAGTATAGGATGAGAAATAGGGTAGTGCAGTGAATATGCTTTTTTAGGAGAAAAGTAATAAATATATAGATCCAAGTATATGGAAGGTATATAGATGCATAAAGGAAGTAGGTATATGTGTATTAAAGATGCATTAGATAAACTCTGGTTTTCAAGTGTTGTTGTACCTAAACGTTTGATTTATTTTTCAACAACAATTATTATACATGTTTATACAAAGCAATACACAAAGATAGGTACATATCTATAGTACAAATAAATGCTTATAAACAAAGGGCTATGCTGTATATTTCTGTTTATGTATGGTGCTTATCTGTAGAAGAGTCAATTCTTGAGTAGTTTTATGAAGATAAGGTGCTTGTCCATGGATCTTATGTTGGGGGGGGTAAAGAGTTCCATAGTTTGGCTGCTTGAATAGAGAAGGAAGTGCCAACCATGGTTGTTTTCTTGTGTCTTGGGATTTTGAGGTGAGGTGCCACTCTATAGCAGAGGTTCCTTTGTTGAATATGTTTGGTGATTTTTTTCCTGATGAAGAGTGGTCCCATTCTATGTATCGCTAAATGGGTGAAACAAAGCAGCATGAACGTGGCTCTTCTAGCAACCGGTCACCAATGCAGGGCTTTCAAGGTAGGTGAGGTATGGCCTTGCGGTTTAATATGCAAGAGTAGTCTGGCAGCCGAGTTCCGAATCTGTTGTAGTCTTTTCATGGTCGTTAAAGGTGATCCGTGGTAGAGGCTATTGGCGTAATCGAGTTTGAACAGAACAAGGGAGATGGTAGCTTGGATCTTGTATGGAAATTTCAAGTGGGGGTAGATTTGTCACAGAGTTTTTATAGTAACAAAGCTTGATCTTGCTAGTTTGTCCACTTGGGCATTCATCGATAGCTTGGAGTCCATGGTCTTTAGAAGGTTTCTTACTTCCTTCCATACTTTAGGTGGTGATCCCAGTTATCAGGCCAGGTGGCAAGTGGATCATAATTTTTCCAATCGCCACACTTGAGAGTTTCCGTTTTGGAAGCATTCAATTTGAGAAGTCATCTACTGATCCACTGATCCATGGCTCTGATACAACTGAAAATTGGAGAGTTTACAATGTCTTTGGGGTATTCCAGCTGAAGGAGAATGTGTGTGTCATCTGCATAGTTATAGCACATGAGGTGAAATTGCTTGATCAGTACTGGTAATGACTTCATGTAGATGTTGAAAAGCATGGGCGAGATGATAGAGCCTTGAGGGACTCTTGCTTTTGTGGAGTATGGTTTGGATGAGAAAGGTGGGGCATGGATTACATTAGTTCTGTTTCTAAGTTAGGACGCAATCCAGTCTAGAGCAGTCCCCTGTATGTCGGCTTCATAGAGTCTTTTCTTTCAGAGTGTCATGATCAATCATGTCAAAGGCAGCAGAGAGGTCCAAGAGGAGTAATGCAGCTATCTCTTTGTGGTCAACTGTGTTCTTTAGATCATCCCAGATGGCAAGGAGGCAGATTCTGTGCCTCTTCCCGGACAGAATCCTGTTTGGAAGTCTGAAAGTATGTCATTCTCTTCAATGAATTGTGACATCTGGGTGAACGCTGCTCTTTCTATCAGTTTACCCACGAAAGGTCCATTTGTAATCATCTGTAGTTGTCAGGGTTCAGCGGGTCCAAGTTTGTTTTCTTCAGTAAAAGCCGTATGTATGACTTCTTCTGGAAATATTCCTGTAGTTAAGGAATCAATGACGATTCTTCTTACTGGAGTGGGAGCAGAGGTTGTTAAAAAAATTGTCTTGAAAGTTTGGAGTGGACACGGGTTAGAAGGGCTGCCGGCAGGCCTGCTTGCTTTGACCAGTTCCATAAATTCATTGTGTTGGAAGGAACGGAGAGGCTGGGTTAGAGTATTCTTGAATTGTTGTTTTGTAAAAGGGTTAGTGCTGGTGCTTTGTCACTGTTTTAAGTATTAGTTCAACGTGTCTGCTTTGTCCATGTAATGACTTGCCGGTTTGTCTGTGAAATCTTGTGTAACGGAATGAGTTCATTCTAGGCAATTTGGTTGACAAAATTGCTTGAGTATTTTATAGAGTTCTTTATTTGCACATTTAGCATTTTTAATTTTGTCTGAATAGTACCTTTTTCTTAGCTTTATTGATAGCTGACTTGTATAATCTGTTAATTTTCTGTAGCTGAAATTTGTCTTGCTTAGTGGTTGTTTTGAGCCAAGTACGTTACAGCTTTCTTATTTGTTGTTTTATGTCTTTTATAGCTATATTTCTCCAAGGGGCTTTTTCTTTTGTTCTGTTGTGTGGTTTTGAGTGGTATCAGGATGTCAAAAGCTTCCAGTAGCCACTCCTATAGTTTAACAGAATTTATTGTTTTAAGATATGTACTGGATGTTATTTGTGTTTCAAAGTGTTCCAAATTGAGTTTGTTCCACAGTCGATATGTAGATGCATGTAAGGCAGATTTAGGTGGGTCGCTTAGTGTTGTTTTATGTTGGAAAGCAAGCAAATGGTGATCTGACCATGTGACTGGAGTTATAGTTTGAAAGTTAACTAGTTCGGTATTAGAAAAAAATGACAATCAGGATGTGTTTAGCAATGTGTGTGGGTTTGTGGACGATCTGAATCAGGCTCAGTGCGTCTATGCTAGTGATTATTGTTTTTGGATGGGGCATACTGGGTTTGTCAAACCAAATGTTGAGGTCACCCAGAATGCATAGATTTGAGTGTATTGTTATCAGGTTTGAAACTGTGTCTAGAAGTGTGTCAGAAAAACATTGCCTTGCTAGGTGGAGGTCTGTAAAGGAGCAGGACGTTAGAGGAGGAAGACGGTGTAGGACTGCATCTGGTTAGAAGAGCCTCACAATTCTCTATGGAGATGTTGTCAACTTTAGTGATATGTTTAAACAAAAAGGCTCTGCACTCATCTAAACTAATCCAAAACTTTATAAATGTATATTAGTGGCCATAGTCCATCACACATCAGGATAAAGTGGTATCTTCAAAAAGAAACACGTTGTTAGGCATCTTTGCTGTAAAAATACGTTATTTTCATTCTTTATTCTTCTATTCAGTAGAAGTTCTTTAAAATCACAATCCACATTTAACAGACGACGCGTTTTGTCCCTCTTGGGAATTCTTCAGGGTTGAAGTATACATACAAACACACCTATTTACAATCTACACCCATGTTAAAAACCTTATATTACAGTGCACATTAAACTAGACATAGTTTGTAATACTCGCCACGACCATATCACCCCCCCACCTGAGAAACCTGCACTGGCAAGCCGTCAACAAGAGGATATCCTTCAAGCTCCTCACCCAAGCACACAAGGCACTTCACAAGACAGGCCCAGCCTACCTCAACAGACGGCTCTCCTTCTACATCCCCAACCGCCAGCTACCGCCAACCGCCGACCTCTCACTCACCACCTTCCCGCACATCTGAAGAACAACCACCGGTAGGTGGGAGATCCTTCTCCCACCTCACTGCCAAGACATGGAACTTCCACTGAGCCTACGACTGAACCAAGACCTGCTGACCTTCAGGAGGATACTCAAGACCTGGCTGTTTGATTAGCAGCACCCTCCCCCCCCCCCAGCGCCTTGAGACCCTCACAGGTATGTAGTGCACTTTACTTTTTTTTTTTTTTTATTTTTTATTTTGCAGTTAGAGATAATCTTAACATCAGGAAGCCTTTTATTTTAATTACCCCCCCCCCCGCCCACCCCTGGGAGCCCGGTATTCCTTCGGTGCTAATTGTTCCCCGATTAATCAAAGAGTAAAAAAAAAAAATCAAAAAACAACAAAGAAAGAAAAAAAAAAGAAAAAAAAAAAACATTGAGTTATGTATGTACAAGATAATGTATGAAAGTAGTTATTGATAGCAGAAAAGAGGTGAAGAATTGAAGAATTAAGAAAAGGATAAGAGCCATACGAGTTTCAAACAAGTTTTACATGTAACATTCTCCTATAGATTTGCTGAGCCTGATTGCCCCCGTTGCTCTGTCCAGGAGGAGAATCTTTCCCATATTTCCAACCCTATCTTCTTTTTCCTTCTTCCTTTCCTGGCATAGATTGCTTTTTCTAAGTGGAAGGTGGCAGCCAGTCTAGCCAGCCATTGCGCGTGGGAGGGTGAGTCTGTGTCTAACCAACTTGAGGAGATACATAGTCTCCAAATTGCCATAGCGATAAATACCAGCCCTTCTTCCTTTATTCTTGGTGAGTCGGATTGTGTACCAAGGAGAATAATTGTAGGGTTTAAGGAGACTGGATGTTTCACTATTTCGCTAAGTGTATTTTGTATTTTAAGTAGCGTCGGAGCTATAGTTAAACAAGTCGCAAAGATGTGTACAGAGTCAGCCCCAATTTCAGCGCAGCGTGGACATAATGTTCCTTTACCAGTCCCCCATTTGATGATCCTACTAGGTGTCATGTATAGAAAGAAGATAGTGTTAAAGTGTTGTGCTTGCAGCTTGGCAGATATTAAAATCTGTTGTGATACTGCGAGGGAGTTGTAAAAGATACTTTCTGGTGAGTTAAGTTTGAGGTGCCATTTTGCAGCAATGGCCTCTAGGTCATCGGGGGTTTGTCTATTGAGTATGTTGTACAGAGAACCAATGCGGGGAGTGATAGTGTTTCGAAGTGTATTTAAAAATTCAACTTCTGAGAAGCCCGAGGTTCCTCCGACTTTATTGGAAAGAAAGGCATGGATAGACAGATATTTGAAGGAGTCTTGGTTTCTCAGATTGAATTTGGCTTGTAGGTTTGCAAAAGGTTTGATTCCCTCTGTGGTAATCAGGTCCCCAAGTTTAACTATTCCGGCTCGATACCACTCTGAAAAGTATGATGTGTCAAAGATAGCTGGTAAATTATTATTGTTAACTATGGGTGAGTAAAAATTAAATCTGCCTATCGCATATATTCTTCGGATGTTACGGAATACTTTGAAGGAATTTAATAAGGTCTTAAATTTAACCCGGTTGTAGTAGCCGTAAGTAGTTTCTCGAAGTAAGCATCCCCAATGTTGATCCCCCAGTAGGATCTGGAAGGGTGAGGGCAGACTGACTGTAGAGAGAGTAGATTCCATAACCAGTTCTGAGCTATACTGCGCGACTGATGCCCAGTAATAGAGGATGATGTTAGGAAGGGCCCAGCCACCTCTTTCTTTTGACAAAGTAAGATGTTTAAGGGCGCGTCTGGGTTGAGCGTATGCCCAGATGAATTGAGTAAAAATTTGTTGGAATTTAAGTAGGTGATTTTTGGTGAATTCTAGGGGTATACTGCGGAAGAAGTACAGTAGTTTAGGGAAGTACGTCATTTTAATAACGTTGCATCTACCCACTAGCGTTAAATGCAAGTTGTCTATTTGTTGTAACGCTTTCCTTGTTTGGGCTGCGAGGGGTATTAGATTCTCTGCTACGATGTTCTCCAGTTTGGGTGAGATTTGGACCCCTAAGTATTTAGCATTGGGTACCACCCGTTCATCAGTCCATGTGATGTTCGCGTTTACCAAAATCTGTGTTTTATTTTTGTTGAGGGCATATCCTGCCAGTTTGCCAAATTTCTGGGCCTCGAATTCTAAAGCCTGAATAGAGCTGGCGAGATCTGTGGAGGCATATGCCAAGATTTTGCAGCAATTTTGGTGATAGCATACCAGGGATATGCTCTCGTTTTTTTCTATCTGTTTGATAAAGGGGTCCAGGTATAGAGCAAACAGTAAGGGGGAGCAGGGACAGCCCTGTCTCGTCCCTCGAGATATAGTAAAAGGGTCTGTAAGTAGTCCGTTTATGGTGACGCTAGCCCTTGGATTGTTATAGAGTGCCTGTATTGCTCGAATAATTTTGTTTCCGAACCCCATCTTGCTCATAACTTTCCACAGGTATCGCCAGGACACTCGGTCGAAAGCCTTTTCGGCGTCGAGTAAAATGAGTGACATAGGGTCTCCGGCGACCTGTGCGGCGTCAAATAAGGTGATCACTCTTCTAACGTGTTCAGTAGTTCCTTTCTTGGGAATGAACCCGTGTTGCCAGTCAGATACGAGAGATTCCACTATTTGAGAGATCCTAGAGGCTAACACTTTGGAAAAAATTTTGGAATCGCTATTGATGAGGGTGATGGGCCTATAAGAACTCATGTCCAAGGGGGATTTGTCTTTCTTTAAAAAGATAGAAATCCTGGCGTGTGCCCATGAGTCCGGTGGCAGAGCCCCATTGAAGATAGATGAAATTACGTCCGACAAAATTGTTTTAATTTGTGGAGCAAAGATTTAAAAAAAATTTGTGGGGATGCCATCTGGGCCAGGGGCTTTCCCATCTGGTAGCCTTGTGAGAGCTTCCTGGATTTCCTCCCAGGTAGGAGTTCGGTCTAAGGACTCGCTATCCATGGGGTTGAGTTGCCCCAATTCGCACTCACTAAGGTAACTAGAAATTTCGCGGTCTAAGGTATCTCCCCCTGAGCAGATTTCCTCAGTATATAATTTAGAATAATATTCCTGAAATCCCTTCCGGGTAAGGGAAGGGTCTGTGGTTTCGACGCCAGAGGGGAGTTTAATTGCGTGTATTTCGCTGTTGGATACCTGCTGTCTTGTCCTAACAGCAAGGTGGTGCCCAATACTATCACTGCACTCGTAGCTTTTTGCCCTAGTGGCAGCCCACTTGGCTGCAATTTTTTCCATGTAAACAGTGCCTATTTCTGCCTTGGCAAGTACTGCTTCCTCTTGAGTAGATTGGCAGTCCAATCCTGCATGTATTAATTGCGTTAGTTTAATCTCAATGTTCCTTAGTTTATCCTGTAGCTCGCTGATACGTTTTCTTTCCATAGACTTTTTCTGAAAAGAAAATCTCAGGGTCTCACCTCTGATCCCCGCCTTTAGAGTGTCCCACACTGTCATTTGAGAGGCAGTGCCGTTGTTGATTTCTAGGAATTCCTGCATCCACCCCTGCATATGAACTACATAGTTATTATCCTGTAATAGTGCTTTCTCGAAGCTCCACTTTGTGGGTTCCATCTGTGGTAATACCCCTTTTAGCGTGACTATGAGTGGATTGTGGTCGGATAGAAATCGGGGTGCTATGTCAATTGTGAAGTTGTTCATTAATGAAGCAGAGATAAGGAAGTAGTCTAGTCTGGCTAGGGTTTTGTGTGGGGCTGAATAAAACGTGTATCCGGGTTGGGTGGGATTTTTGTTAGCCCACCCATCTATTAGGCCGTGGGTTTGCATGAGGTTGTTCAGGGCTTGAAAGACTTTGGGTTTCCTGCCTTTGTATTTTTGTGTTGAGTCTGAAGCCCAATTGCTGGGTAGATGGACATTAAGATCCCCACAGAGAACTATCGGGGTGGGCCAATGTGCTAACTCCCCGGATACAAGATTGATAACCCCGGGTTCGTCGAGGTTACTTCCGTATACCGAGCAGAGAGTGATAGAAGAATTATTGGGAAGTACAATCTCTGAGATAACCCACCTCCCCAGAGGATCGGATTTGCTGCGGGGGCTGTTAATGGCGAGTTTTCTATCTAGTATGATTCCTACCCCCTTGGTTTTAGCCCCTTGTGAAGTTGCGCCCACCAGTTTGTACCCTAGGGTATCTAGTAAATGTTTTTGGGAGTGTTCTATATGCGTTTCTTGCATACATATGATGTTCCCACCCAGTGTCCGTAGACCTAGCGCCACTTTTTGTCTCTTAGTCGGATCGTTTAGTCCACATACATTGATAGATATAATTCGTAAAGGATCTACCCTAGCCATCTTACAACATAAGGTTGAAGAGCTGTGGGACGTACCTTTTTTGCTTTAAACATTTTATAAGTTTGACTTTTCTTTTGGGAAGAGATATCTAAATTCAGAGATATGGTTGTGTCGTTGTGAGTGTATTGCCTAAAAAAAAAGTAACTTTTTTTTTTTTTTTTTTTTTTTTTTCCTTTCTGCACCTAAGTGTCCTTGCCGGGCCCCCTCCCACCCCCCCCAGCATCCCGTCCCCCCAGCCTCCCGTCCCCCCCCCACCCTCCCCCTTGTGTGAGCAATCAGGCAGAGCCTGAGTGATGGTGATCAGTCATAATCCACGGCTGCTAGAGCCGCCAGTCAGTCCTGTAAAGAAAGAAGTCTAGGTCCGTGACCGGCAAAAAGTGCTGCTGCGTGAGATTGCAATACAGTGTGTGGGTGCATATGTGACTTTCGAACATGTGTCAACCCATTTAATCAATATAAGTAACCAGGATGTATAGAAGAGGAGACAGATAAGGGTGAAGACATATCCAACTACGGGATAGGTTTATAGATTTGTGAGCGTTATCTAGTCTTTATGTCCCTTTTTTGGCTTTAATTTCATCAAGGTACTCTTTGGCCTTGATTTCTGATAGAAAGACCCTGGTAGTTCCTTTATGAACAACTTTCAGTCTAGCTGGGTTCATGAGATATACTTCTGCGCCTTGTTGCTGGAAAGGGGAAATAAGTTGCCTCAGGTGCCATCTGCGCTCCACAGTTTGATGACAAAAGTCTGGTTTAGCAAAGAACAAGATCCCGTTAGCCCCTTTTTTACAGTTTGGTCGGGCTTGGTCGTAGATCAATTGCCTTAAAAGAAAGTTACCAAAGTAAACCAGGAATACTCTGGGTTGGCCACCAGTTGAGTTACTGCCATTCTGTTGTCGCTTTTGAAAGAATGGGAAGCGGTGTGCTCGCTGTACCTCTCGGTTCCAATCCCACCCAGGGTGGTCAGGGAAGGATTCACGTAGCAGGTTAACTATGAATTGTCGGGGGTCATCCCCTTCTTTCCCTTCTGGAATGCCTAGTAAGTGGAGGTTGTTTCTTCGTTGACGATTTTCTTGTTCCTCCATCTTTACCATTATGTCTGTAAGGCAGGCGGAATGGGATTCACTCAGTTGTTTGGTAGCCACTGCTTCAGTTTCTAAATGTTCTGTCCGTGCTTCCACCATGCTTACCCTGTCACAAATGTCTATACAGGTCTTGTTCAGCCTTCTTAAACTTCCCTGGAGTTTTTTGGCTGCGCTCTTGGCGGACCGACTATCGGCTCTCACCTCTTCTTGGAAGTCCTTGATGGAAGCTAGTATGGCTGCCAATAATGGCTCCCCTGGTTCTGTTGCCTTAGATTGCTGATTCCCAAGACTGTTCCACTGCGGCTGGGTTAAGTTGTCCTCCTCCATAGGATACGACATCCTTGTGTCAGAATAGTCCCATCTAAGTTGACTTCGTCGTTTGCACTTATTCTTAATTTTCTTGGGCCGGACGATTGTAGGGTTAACGTGCGAGTCCCCGCTCTCTTCTTCGCTGAAGCTGGGGGTCCCTGCCTCTTCGTCGTCGTTGTCGTCATCCGTCTCCTCTTCTCCCTCACCGGATGTACTAGGAGTGCTATCAGAAACAGTATAAAAGTCCTCCTGCCCAACCTCTGGAGTCCAGGGGTTGTGTGCGCCAGCTGGAGTCTCCAGATTTTGAAAAGTGAACTCAGCCCCTGTAGAATTAAAGCCGGCGCCAAAGGTGACTAAAGGAGTGTCAGCCCCTTGGTGATTAGTTCCTTCACTTGATGACTGCTGCTTTTGGGCAGAGGATGAAACAGGCAGTGGGGCACCCAATGGAGCGTGAGGGCTAATGGAGCAGGGGGCCTCTGTGGGTTGAGACAGGCTGGGCTCTGAGCTTCCAGTGGGCATATGGTTGCTGGCAGGGGATGCTGATGCAGGTACAGAGATACTACTTGGAAAGGTGGCCAGATTTTCTGTTATACTTAAGTTGTTGAGACAGGGTTTTTTGGAGCCCCCGTTGTCAGTAGTAATATCTGGCTGTGGTAAGATCTTAGGCGGTGAAGTGGGTTGTTTACTCTTTAAACCGGCCTGAGATTTGGCTACAGTGAATATTTTGGCTGGGGGGGGAGGATCAGAAAGCTGGTTAGACATAGGATTTTTATGATCTTTGGTGTCTTTGTTAACCTTAGAGTCTTTGTTAACAACCCCCCCCACTTTTAGCCAGAGCGTTCTTCTTTGCACCACTGACCTGGTCTGTGTTTGTCTTGCCGGTAGCCTCTTCTGCGGGGGCATCCTTCAATAGAGCCGGAGTCTTTTGCTTGATTCTCCTCTTTGCTCCTCTAGCACTCATGACCGGGGAAAAGTAAAACGTGCAGATTAAAGTTTCTTTGTTTCCTGTCACTGATTTCTGCTTCCCAAGGAACCGGCAGGTCAGGATGATTGATGTCAGGACAATTAGGTTAACGCCGAGTGCCTCTTTGAAGGTTAAAATCTGCGAGGGGGAGACAAGAGCACACCCTGCAGGGCTCGCTCCCGCTGCTGCTCCGCCCTGATGAATACAAACGGCGTAGGCAAAAGAGAGAAGGCAAAGAAGCTCCGAGTGAACCTGTAGAGTGCTTGCCCCCTCGCACTCCGGTGTTATTATGCTGAGTAGTCCGCTCCCTTTCACCACACAACGCGAGTCAGGTCGTCGCTGTCTCCGCCTCAGGGAAAGGTGCTGCCGTGCACCGTTACCGAGCATCTTTCACGCAGGACAGCTAGCCGATCGGAACTGCTTGCGTGACTGGCGTGCGCAGCCAGACAGCACGGTGCTCACGCTGACACCATCTTCGCTCCCCGAATCATGTAGTGCACTTTACAAATGATTGATTGATTGAGTATCATTAATTTTAGGTGTGTGTTGTGCTGTTTATAGGTGTTGAGGGTGGGAGTAATTCATTTTTAATTGATAGAGTAATAATTGGATGTTAATTAATTTTAATGAATGAATTGATAATTCACTATGGTAATTGTGTTATTAATTGAGGTGTCTGTTTATAGGAGTAGAGGTGGGAAGTAATTTATTTTTAATTAATTATGATATAGTTGTTAACTAATATTAATTATTTATAATATATTTTGGGTAGTTGTTTATTTTTTGTCTGTTGTTTTACTTTTAAATGAGTAAAGGGTGGGTATTAAAATACATTTGAGTTATTTTATTATTATTTGTTAATAGTAATAGTTTTCAATTTACAAATAACTTTTAAGTGTGTTTTATTATTTTAGAGTTTAATTTAGGTCTGTGTTGTGGATATCATAGTGTTAAAGTGTGTGTAGTTAATTAATGTTTATTCGTTTTTGTATTAGTAATATTTTTTAATGGATTATTAATTATGTTAATTTTTGGGGGAAATCAATCAAAAATGTTTAAGTATTTTGGTATTGGTGAAGTGGTATAGGGTAGGAAATAATAAATACATGTATGTGTTAATTAATTTATTTGTTTGTAAATATTTTCTAGTTTAAAAGAATTATTTTTATAAATGTATTTATTATTTTATATTATATATTATTTGTAGGTTTTATATATGTAATTACTATTATAATATGTTTTCTTTTATTATATTTGATTTTCATTTCTAAATATTGTTTATTTATTTTTATGATTTTCTATAATTTTTATTGTTTTTTATTTTAGTTTTAACTGTTTGAGTGTGAATAGTAATTTTTGTCTCTTCTCTATCCAACTATTTCCTTAATGTTGCACTCAATGGAGAGGGAATATTTATATTGACCTCTCTGCTATCCAGGACTTTCCCTGCTATTGCAATTACTGGAGTGAGAATAATTTTTACCCCTCCGCTAGCCAACACTTTCTCTACTGTTGCACTCTTTGCATTGGGAATAGTAATTTTTACTCCACCGCTATCCAACACTTTCCCTACTGTTGAATTCTTTGGAGTGGGAATAGTAAATTTAATTATTTTTCTATCTAACACTTTCCCATACTGATTGTATTGGGATATTTAAGTTTAAATATGTTTTATAAGTTTAATGTTTTAATTTATTATAGAAAGTTTTTAAATATTTTAAATTACTGATTCATATATTATTTTTATATAATTTTAAAGTTTTAAAATAAATTAAAGATAATAGTTTAATATTAATTTTAAGTAAATATATGTATATATAAACTATGTTTCTGTGTTTATCTTTTTTTATAAAGTTTACTTGTTATATTATGTTTAATTGTAATGTATTTTGTTAAAATTAATATTAATATTTAATATATTCAATATATAATATTGTATTTTTTATATACTTAAATCAATATTTTTTACATCTATATTTCTTACATCTATATTTTTGATTACATATTTTTGTACATACCTGTTTAGGTATGGGAGTCGATCATTTTGTAGTCTATTTTTTCTTCAATATTTTGAACATCAATACACATTACCTTACTGCTGGGAGCAGCCCTGTTGGGGTTGGGTCTCCCCCTCACTATTCTCTGAATTCCACTCTTGGGTAACACATTCCCTAATCGTAGCTTTCCTTGTCCTGAGGATGTTCCGCGTTGTGTAGTTGTCTGGCCTAATGCTAAAAGCACCATACTAGCTGTACCTGTTGGGTACATTTAGACTGTTTTATTTAGTTTATATGTTGGCTTTTCTCACAGTTGCTTTAGTTTATAATTGACTTACCAGTATATCTACTATGAAGGGGAACATACACTCGTAGGCAGGAGTTGCTGGACTTCATGTCATTTTTTCCCCCCAGTTTTAAGACTGTGTTTCTTCCCAACTAAGCTTTGCCTCCTTTAGATGCTGGAGTTTATATTTGGGATGTATGCGCATTTGCTCAGCCGATGCACGCATGAGATGCGCTGCTGGAAGGAAAGCCCGTCTGCACACGTCCGCTCTCTTCCATGCCCATCTGTGCCCGAACAGTGCCTGGTGCCAGAGATGTTGCCAATATGGAGGCAGATAAAGTGGCCCAACTTACTCTGCTGCATTCTCAAGTTCAATTATTGGAGCGACACTCAGAAGGTATTGCTGAGGGGTGTTACCCTTTTAATCTAGACAAAGTGACGGGGATCTCTTACCCAGACTGTGCCTTATCTGTTAGCCTGATGGGTGGTGTTACTATCTCTGGCCCTCCTGTGCAGGTAAGGTCAGGGGCTTCAATTAAGCGACCCACTAACCAAAGAACAATTGCACTTGCTTTAAATAATGCGGGTTCTCCTATTAATAATACCAAGTCAGAAATGTAGTTCAATCCTTGGCTTTAGATTGTCTCTTTATTACAGAAACCTGGGCAAAAGAAGACTCGGGCCCTGACCTTGTGGACGCTCTTTCCAATTCGGTACGTGATAACTAATCTAGACTGCCCCTCTCGGTTGGTGGTGGACTAGCAATAATATGTAGGAACTCTCTCAATTGCACATTGGAACCAGTGGGTATTCTTTCGCAGGATGCGTGCAAAGAAGCATCTTTTAGATTGAAAATCCATGCTAAGGCTACTTTCTTTGGACTACTTGTCTATCGCCCGCCCGGCTTGTGAGCTTATTTTTGCACTTCCTGAAATAAGGTCCTGGAACTATTCTTCACTCAACCCAATTTTACCATTCTTCGGGATTGGAAATTTTCATTAGAGGATTCTGTCAGCGAAGATTTTACTTCTTTACTTGAGCTTATGGCTAGGTTTTTCTCAGTTATTTCAATTCTCTACCCATTTTGTTGGTCACACCCTTGATAGGATCTTTACCAGCTTTGATTGTATTTGTGTTAGGGATACACTCCCACTTAGCTAATCTGATCATTGGGTGGTGACTTTTAGGTTTGCGATCCCCTCCCTTGAACTAGCACTGAACTTGCACAGAGTCTGTCTCAACCATGTAGAAATTAAAGCAAGATCTTGCCGGAAGATTTGCAAAATGCCCTCAGTATGACAGCATTGGATATTGATTTCTCCTTCTTCCACCCAAGGGAGGATTTTGAAGGCTGGGTTGAAGCTGCTTTAGACATTGTGACACCTATGAAAGTGAAGACATTTACTAGCAGCAAAGTCCCAGCTCCTTGGCTCTCATATAAACTTAAATAACTTTGGCGGCTATGTTGCAGGCATGAGGGCAAATGGTGTATTAATCTGTATCCTGCAAAGGAAGACAAACACAAACCATTACTATTAATATAAAAGAATATTATTTTTTAAGCCAAATCTAGGTTTCATACTAACTGAAAAATTCAGCCAAATAGTGTTTAAAGTGGTTAAAGGTATTTCCAACCCACCCTGCCAGCAAAGCGTGAACACTTCACAAGATTTTTGTGATGAATTAGCTAACTTCTTTAGCTATAAAAACTTAAATATATATTCGAAATTCAATCACTCTAATGCACCTGAGGGCCCTATTAATGTTCAACATTCCTCTTCATTTTCCCCTTTGCTATTCGCCTTCCCACCAATTGAGATTTTTAATCATATTTTGGAAATTGGTATCTTTCCCAGGTCTTGGAAAGTTGCCATTATTTTCCCCTTACCCAAGAAACATAATGCAGATCTTGAGGATTTGAAAATTTAGAGAAATGCATTAACCAGGAGTTGGTTAAATTCAATGATCCCCAAGACCTCCTTGACCCTTCTCAGAATGGATTGGACATAGCACTGAGGATGTGCTCACTGCAGCAGCAGACTACATCAGAAGCCAGGTGGATCAGGGCGGGCTACCATCCTGATTATGCTGGACTTATTGGCAGCCTTCAATACAGTTCTGCCCATGCACATGATTCAACAGTTACAACATCTTGGTGTGGACTCTAAAGCACTTGACCTCATTAACTCTTTTCTCATCGAAAGGATTCAAATTGTTAGCTTTGGACAGTTTAGAGCTAAGGCGTCAACCTATCATGTGGGGTGTTCCAGGGTTCCTCGCTTAGTCCCACACTTGTTATTCTTATGTCTCCCCCTTGCAGGACTAGTGCAGTCCTGTGGCTTCCAGGTTCTATCCTATGCTGACGATGCACAAATAATTGTGTTGATTACCAACCATGTACCACTGATGGTGCATACATTTTAAAATTGCATGCCCGAGATTAGTATCTGTATGAAAGGCAATTTTTTACAATTAAATGCAGCTAAAACTGTGGTCCTGGTGCTTGGAGCCCAGCAATCTATCTGACCAGAGCTATGGTAGCCTTAATATTGTGGCCCTTTACTTAATTCTGTGAAATCAGTCAAGAACCTTGGGGTTCTTTTTTGGATAATTTTGTGAATTTCAATATGTAGGTTAACCATATTGCCAGTACTTGCTTTTATATTATCAGAACTCTGAGAAAAATATTTCCTTCCATCCCTGCACATCTTCACAAATCAATTACCATTGCTTTGATTATATCACACTTAGATTACTGTAATGCACTTTATTTAAGCATCAACAACTCTTCTTTAAATACACTTCAGGTTATTCAAAGCACTGCAGCTCATCTCATGTTGAAAACCCTAAACATCTTTCTGTCAGAGAAGATCTTCAGAACCTTCACTGGCTCCCACTCAGAAAGTGAGTGATCTTCATAGTTCTCTGTACAATATTTCTGGCTTTATGCCAAAAGGATTCTTGGCTAATTATATTGTCTTTTCAGTGATGCATGCTAAGCACGCTACTTAGATCGGCATCTAGCAGGAAGGTGATTATTTGGAGGTTTTGCAAAGCTACATGAGGAGGATGTTCCTTCTCTGGTGCTGCTGGGAAATGATAGAATACTCTACCTGCTTATCTTAAAGAAATCGAGTCTCGTCCTTTCTTTCGAAAACATCTTCAAGCTGGATTTTTTCCTTCAAGGGCCTGATTCTGATGTGGTTAGGAAAGCATTCCCACCTTGGGCCTGATTCTGATGCGGTTAGGAAGACCTCCTAACAGCACTTGCTCCTTCCAAATCTGATCAGGAACATGTCTTACCGACGAATGGCCCAATTATGATGCGGTTAGGAACATGTGCTCCCATTGAAGTCAATCGGAGTCCAACCAAATCGTATCAGGAAGCATCCGGATGCATCATACTTCGTCAGTCGGACTCTCCCGATCCGAGTGGGTCGGAAACCACTTCCAAACCAATTCGATCGGGAAGCTTCCCAACCTGCATCAGATTTGGGCCCTTGGTCTTTATTCATTATGAGTTCTGACTGCAGCAACAGGTGTATGATTCATAGATGACTTAGCACTTTTTCATTAAATTTCATAGCAGGCTATGCAGTGTTTTGGCAGTTTTCCCTTTCGTAGTATCAATCAGTTCCTACAAAACTGTGATGATTTTAAAGTTGAAATTAGGGAACTGTTTCACAACAGAAGTTTGGACCAATTCAAACATTTTGTGGTCTGTTCAGTATCAAGAAAAGAAAAGTGCATCCGCAAATAGGGAGACCATGGATTTCAGACTGCACCCAGGGTATTAATAGTATAATCAACTACATTATTTATTAGAATGTGGCACACTCTGCATTGAGGATGTGTGTTGTCTTGAATCTATTACAGTCCTAAATTAATTCAGAAAATCATGTTAGTGAGCCTAATATATTCTGTACCTTTGGAAACATCATGGGCCTTTGACAAAACCATGTGCCAACATCCCATGGCTGCAAAACACACTACGTATTACCTTTTGCTAGTCATAGCAGGCACTTTGGTCAAAAGAAATAGATTTAGGACATTGTTGGGTGTTCTCTGGACAAGAAAATTATTTGACAGAATGCGTGTGACACTCACAGTGTCACATGAGCTCACTGGCCACATCATTTGGCTTTTACTACCAGGTTCTGATCATGTAGCAGAACCTTTAGTGGAGCCATTTGGCCTCTGGATGTAGGCATCGACCTTCAGCATTCTCTACCCTGTCTACTCTGGCCAGATCCTTCAGCTGTGCTGAAAATACTTTGGACATAAAGCGTGGCTTTCTTTTCTATCTTAGACCCAATTGTGCTATGTAACTGATGTAGGAGCATTATCACAGTTGTTCTTCACCATTGTCTCTGATTTGTCATTATTTACTTTTTAATATGATGTTTTTGCTATTAACTCTTTCAACTTGTTTACTTTGCTGTAAAAATGAGTATGTCAGCAGCATACTGTGCCCCCTTTATCTCCTATGCCTTATGTTTAAATAGCTTTATTTCTAGTGGCTGTCTTATTCTTCAAGCAGGAGATTCAATACAAATTTTAGAAAAACTGGGGAATAGATTTCTCAAGTATGTTTGGTGTTAATTAACCAAAACTCTTGCCATTAAAATAAAATATGAAGGCTGAACAATCCTAATAAATTGTGTGCCAATGCCAGATCTGGTATGGTCCAATTTACATGAACAAAGGCTTTAGCAAAATGTAGCATGTGGATATCTGAGGATAGTTCGTAGGACTCAACTATATCTGCAGTAGCGTTGAAGGCTAAGATATACAAACTTGTGAATATTGGTCTAAAGCAGTCCCTCAAAATGTTATAGAAAAATACAAAAAGACAATAAAGGAAACCTCCTTTTTTACCATCATTTCAAGAAAACCAAAACGCAATAAATAAGTATAAATAGCCCTGGAACTGAGTGTGACGAAATATACAAGACTAACTAGGAAACTGTGCAAGATGTGAACAGGAGAACTATACAGACGGCAACCAACCAGTGCCATTTGTAGGAGAGACTCATTAATATAGTTTTGAAAAAGATGGTAACTCATCGATAAAAACCATCGAAACGCATTGACGCCTCCCTGCACGATTAGGAGATTGAAAACCTAACCTGTAGACAAAGAATAGTAATATGTCCAGGATGGTATCTATGTAAAAATCTCAAAAACGTGCAATAGTTATTGACAATTTTATGTCTATGTATGTCTCTCCTCTTTTGTATTTTTTACCTTGATATAATATGTACTAATTGCTTTTTAATAATTCAGTTTTATATGTTTTTGTGTAAAAAAACTGTACTCAATGAATGTGTTTAGGATATTTTAATATGGATATACAATGATTTGTTTTTAACCTTTGAGTGTATTTGTATGAACTTTTTTATAATAAAACAAATGATTTACATTTTTGTTGTTCAAGTATTTAAGACAAGTAAGGTCCCTATTGGGATCTAGTGGGCCTATTGGGTAGTTTGAGATAAACATTTAGGTTTGTCCCATGTATGAATAATCTGCGAAGGGATAACATTTTCTTACAATATACTGATTGCTACATGCATCCAGTATGCACTTTTTAAAATTGATTTTGATAGCCGTGAAAGAGCCTCAGGAGCGTCCCAATAGTTGTTTGAGCCAAGCTTATAAAACCAGGTTCATATATAATGGACCCCGGGAAGCAAAATGCTTTGGTCGAGTTGCAATACCTCGATTAGCCCATCTTTGTAGTTTTTAAGTTCTGGTGTAGTCCATAAACTGACCCAGAACAACATTGGTCTTAGCGGGGCTTGATGTTCAATGCGCTTAATGTAAGTGTATGTTCTGTGGGCAGAAGCTTTAGACATTTTTTTAGGTTTTAGCACCCCATCAACATCTTCCCAACCAAATTCACATTGATCTTTCTCTAAATATGCATGATCAAAAACATTTAAATATCTGAACCAGTAGAACTCTTTTTTAATGTGTGCACTCACAGAATATGACATAGGAACTGATCTCTTGAACTCACTATACCAAAGATCATCAAATATGTCACAGTCAGAACTCTTTTTATCCACATGCACAAGGCATTTTGCTACGTCTTTAAAGTCACATTCTTCTGTTTCAGAAAATCCTTTTAGAAACTTTACAGGTTCAGCAGTTAAAACTCCGAGCTTTTCTCTAATTTTGATCGTAGTGTTATCACCCGTAAGAATATGTTCCTTGATAAGAACGCTGAGCACCTCTGGATCAAGTTTATTGTACAAAATATGAAGTGGAATTAAATATCTTTCCCACCTGCTCCATTACGTATCCATAGCTCTGACAATCCTTGACTTTTGAACATTGCAACAAATCTAAGTAGCACAAAAATATCTGTGTCATTTGACAGTACAGTGACTCGATTGGAACCATTTCGAACAGCCCACTCAACATGTGGCACGATATGAAGGTCAGCTTCCTCCAATTTGCTGTTAAATTCTTAAACAATATGGCCTTTAACTTTTGAATATATCTCTGCAGACACCAGCTCCTCATTGACAATCATTTCACTCATAATAATTGGAAATTCAGTGTTCACTGAAGTGTCAGCAATGTTTTGGAGAGTTAACATCTCCAAATTCATCTTGTTCGAAGTTGAAGGCCAGAATCTATTAGGTTGCAAAGATATAGGTGTTGAATTTTTGATGCAGGCAAGGTCAATTGTTCCACATGTAGACATTTGTCTGATTCTTGCACATTATTTGACTGATAGTTCAAGATAACTGTCAAAGACAATGTGTATTTCTGGCAAGGTGCACACTAACTTTGATATCTGTAGAACAGCCTGAACGACCCCACTGAAGTTTTTGCATGGATGAAATTTTGACCATTCGCAATTCTATGTTATGTTGTTATGTTAAAATATTTATAGAGTGCACATGCACCAATGGGTTTCATGGTGCTGACTATAGGAGTGACGGAAGTCCTGGACGGATAGTCAGATAGCTAAATGGGCTGCCATGTTTGAATTAATAATATGCCTGAATAAAAAGCCATGTTTTGAGGAGCTTCCTGAATCTCAGGAGATCTGTGCAGGATCTGATGTCAGAGGGCAGGGTATTCTAAAAGCAGGGGGCCAGTACCAAGAATCTGCTGCCACCTAGCTGTTTTGATTTGTAATACGGGATGACCAGCAGATTCGTGTTGGCTGAACGCAGGTGTATATCTCTGTATGATATTGGAAATGAATTCTGGACATGCACCATGTAATGATTTGAAAATTAGACAACCGATTTTTAAGGTACATTGTTGGAGTACAGGGAGCCAATGTAGTTTCTTCATGAGAGGGGAAGCATGTTGCCATCTAGGCTGCTGATAGTTGAGTCTTGCGGCCTGATTGTGACATATAGTCCACAACAACAGCAATTTTCAATGTGGACATCTTTTTTAATTGAGATTCTCCATTTGAAAGGTTTTATTGGGCTATTGTACGAGTTTATGCTTCACTGGTTTGGTTGTAGCACCTCCATCCAATAATGTGTTTGTTGAAAGAAGATCATATGACAGAATGTCTTTGATAAATTCACCACTTTCTTTTTCTACATCCATCTCTCTATGTACTTGTGAAAGTTGTTTATTGTAACGTGTTTTTTACTAGCTGGTTCGACGAAAGTCTTACTATGGCAACTAAAGTGTGGAAGTTTAGCTTTAGCAATTATGTCAAACAGCATTTTCTCTTTCAATACAATTCTCTCATGGTTTATTTCTGGCTATAGTTTCGATCCATGTTCTAGGACATCTAGTAGACGTGTCTGTATATAGTTATCCACATATTGTTTGGTCATGTAGTTGTGCAGTCGCACAGGCTCAGTCTTTTCAGAGGTTTTTTTTGCTACTGCATGAAATGCAGAAGGCTGTCAACGTTCTTATTAAAACGTTTCCCTCTCTTTCCCACAAGTAATGGTGAGGAACAGTTTCACAATGGTCCATTAATTTTGAAATTGTCATCTCTCTGAAAACATTGCACATAGAAAGGACCTCATGGTAAACGAACTTCCATTGAGCAAAATATTAAATTTTATGTGTCTGACCAACAATTTCCTTGGAGATTTTCTGTATTTTCTGGATCGTCCATTCATGTTTCACATCTGAAGCACCAGCATTGAACCTTCCAACTATGTCTTTCACTACTAAATGTCTTTGGATTGATTTTCTCTAAAGGTATTGTTTTTCCATCTTTACCTTCTTCACTCTTTCCGAATAACAGGACCCATATCTCAGGTAGTGTATGCAATTGAATTTGTTAATCACAGTATTCAGTTACTCCACAGTCTTCACATGCAGCTACCAATCATCTTCCTGACCCGCATGTATCAAGTTCTTCACTAGAGCTATCATGCCCCACTACTTGGAAAGTTCTGATTTTTTTTCACATTGTTTGACAAACTCTACCAACATGGTTTTCTGATTTTGAACTGAGTATATTGAACATTGCCTGGCTTTTAATTAGCTCTTTTGAATGAAGTGTACTCTGTGCCTTGTTCACTTCTGAGTTCAGATATGCTAAACTTAATTTGTCACTCCTGTTCCAGAAAGCATTCTAATACAATGTTTCTATAGCCTCAGATATGATGAGCATACCTTGTGATGAACTATCATAATGGGTTCCACTCAATACTGACTGGACACTTTTGCTTCCAAAGACTTTACCTCAATAAGTGCATCGTCTATGCCACATCCACTTACATCATTTCCAGCACACCGTAGTGCAACTTTTGTCACGTGGGAAAACACCCATTGTTGGATAAAGATTATCCAATTCTACTGGATTGCTCAAAAAAATGTCAGCTGCAAAAAGAGAAACACCTTCATTGCAGAATGGAAAACAACTTCATTGCAGAAAATTGGCAGGATAGGTTGGTCTTCAAGCTGAGCACGCATATTTTGGACATTTTTAGAGCTGTGTATACTGTTGCATGTTCCGTGACTAGAGATGGTATTACCAATAGAAACCCAACCTTCAGTGGGATGATATTCAGAGTGTTCAAAGCATGAATTCCAGCCCATGGAGGAACTGGCTTTTCTTCATTCTTCAGTCCGCACCAAATAAGGAATATGATAAATTCAGTTAAATCAGCTTTGTGGACTGCAGCATCAGGTAAAAGAAGATCCATGTCCTCATCCACTTTGAAACTTTCTGGTAGACTGGGATATGTTGATGGCTTGTACTGATTTTGCACACGATGGCAAGGCAGTTGGGTTATGAGTTTGCAACTACATTTGTTTATGCCTACAGCTGACACAGCTTGTTTTCCAGCAGCTACTTCATTGGTATAGTCTTGAAAAAGCACCCTGGCAGTATCATGTGTGCTGGATGTTCCAGACAAGAAGAGCTGTCTTTAAAATCAAAATTATTAAGAGCAGCAATTGTAAATCCTTTCCTGGTAAAGTGACTTGGAAGTGGTGTGCTGTCAGATTCAAAAGATTTTACAGCATGAGCTTCAAACAAGTTCCTTTTTCCGTCCTATGTCATAATAACTTGTTGATATACCAATCCAATTCATGGAAGTGATTAGGCCTTTTGCACTTGTCATAGATTGCGTGGGAAGTCATCATGTGTAGCAGTTTTTTCTTTTTGCCATGATGTAAATCATAAAACATGATTTACAAAAGACAATACATTTGCACAGCATAAGCCTGTCAGTTCATGGGATTGCCTTCCACTTCTTCATTTATATCTTCAAAGTCTTCATCAATGTTGTTGGCTTCTGTCTCTAGCTCAAGAACTTCAGTTTGTAACAGTTTTGCGTTGCTGATAATAAACAACAATATACAAAAATCGTTAGGCAACATCAGGCCTTGTTGATTCCCATGATTTGCGGAGCTCTCGGGCATCACACAATTTGTCATTAAGTCCAAAATCTAAATCTTTAATTACATTTCCTAAACAGGTTCCTGCTGATTTTACTGCATCCTGGAATATTATTTTGGCAGCAAGACCTTAAGGAGTTAAAGCAAATGAGAACACCATGAGTGGATCATTAATTTGTTAGACTGGCAAAAACAAATTCTGTCATTGTATATTGTCACCAGAAAAATCTTAATTTCATTATTATGGATCAATACAGTTTCATTAATGTTGACCATTATTTCTCTCATGTCTCATTGAGTATGTACCCATATCCAGCACTCAAGAATGGCTTCAAAACTTAATTTGCTTTTTCAAAGAGTGCAAACTTAAATGAAGGCTGGCGATTACGTTGCTGATGGGGGCTCATTGTACATTCATATTTTCAAATGCATGAACACATGCAGTTTGGATGGACATAGAAATCCGCTGCAAATACATTCATGTCACTGTTCCGCTACTTGGCTGAAAACTTCATCTTGGAAGAAACTAGCTGCAGATAAAAATGTTTGCCCTTTGACATTCGCATACGCTGTACTTTTTTCTTTGGTTAATCCGTTTTGCTCTTGTTCTGGATAAGACACAGATACCACATTGAAGATGCTGTTTTTTCTGATCAGTTGTTGGAGGTGGACGAGGGGTAGCCATCGATCCTCTAAGTGAATGGGCATTGGGTTTGGTTTTCAAATTCACACGTAGATATCTCTTTTGGGCTAAAAGAATGTGTATATTATTGGTCAAGGACATCACAGGTACTTGCTTTGCTTTGCTGCATAGGAAATCTTTGTCTTTATCTTTCAAGACATTTTAATAGCTTTCTGTGAGGTAGCTGAAGAGGAGTGTACTGCCAGGCACCCATCAAGAAGATTAGTGTTTTTTGATGAGATTGTATGGAACCCATCTCATTAATACTAACTATGCCCTATGGTATGTACTTTAAAAAATATGTATAATGGCAGTAGAGCTGAAAGAATTTTCAGAGTGGGGGTACTGGCATCTGTGTCATATCACTGCAGTCATGGGGATTCTTAAAAATCTAAGCACTGCATTAGTGTTGCAAATGTATTCAGCAAGAGAGTGGTAAGAGTATAGTATGTAGCTGGTGATGCTTTTAGGGGAACACTGTCTCACATGTATTAATAAAGCATAGTATGGTAATGCAGTATCATTAGCATACAGAAAGAATTACAAATAAATGTGCTTAGTGTGTGCTTTCCAACCTGCTGGAATATTTTGAAACATTTGTATAGGTCATTTACAGGTATTTCAATTTTGTTTTGTGTTAGAAAATAGGGATATTGTACAGCCTTTCATTTTGCCCACCTTGTACCACTGCAAGATTGCCCCATAGTTCACTTTGCAAAATCATTTCAGTTTTCAGTCAGAAAAGTAAACACCAATTTCCATGTTTAAAAAATGAACAGTCAAACACAGTGGGTCACATTAAGTTTTATGAAAGCGAAAAGAAATATTGCCCAGCAGTGGGGATCCGAACAGCCCCCACCCTTGAGAGTTGGAAAAATGACTTGGATTGGAGTATGTTCTGGGAGAAGACTGTTTACGTGGCAAGAGGCTGCCTTTGAAAGTGGGCCTCAATATGGGGACCCTGGTATATAAAAATATAGAGGAGAGAACTGTGTGCCGCCTAGGGATGCTGTTTTTGATGTACCCCCATCCCCGTTAAGTTTCTGGCATGTCTGTATTTTGGTTTCCTGGACCACCGCAGGTGCTATATTGGCTATAATATGACTGTGTGTTCTTTTTTGATGCCTTGTTTAATAAAAAGAATTGTTAAAAAAAATGAACAGTCATTTGCCAGAAGATATTGCCTGACATTTTACCTCTGTCTTTGAAGCCCAGCAAATGTTACCAGATAAATACAACGTTTAAAGGCATCTTTATTGCTCATTCATCTTCTGAACTCCAGCATGGCTATTTTGAGGGTAATACAGGACCTCTATTACCCCTACTTCCAGCATCTAGGGTTGATGGTATACCCACTACACTGCCACTCCCTCTTCCCCAATTCTGGTGCACTCGTTTATCCCAAAATTTTAAATGGCTAGGGCTTAATGCACACCTCTGTTTCTTCATAAGACCCAATCTTGGCTGACATGCTTGTTTTCGTTGGCTATCGTTCCCAGTGATTTTATAGCCAGGTCTCAATTTATACTTTTTATCTATCAAATTATCATACTGCCTCCTATCCCTTTCGTGGCACCAGGGATCTAGAGGAAAAACATACCCTACTTGCACTACTTATTGCCCTAAACATTTTGTTGTGCCTCCCTCGTCTGTCCTTCACCAAAGGGTTCTCTATATTGTCTCTCTACAAGTCTGGCACATGGGGTCCGATGAAAGGGTGCCCGACTTCAAGAACCACCTCCTCTATCTGCCTCCTTTTACTTCCAGCAACCAATGGTTTGATACCGGGGCCCTGTTGTCTGTCCTTTCCTTGTGATCTTCTTTCAGTCAGCTCCCCTATAGGTTTCAAAGCAGATTGAACCATACCTCTATAACCTTCTAGCACAGTGCCATGTTGTGAGAAGTTAGCCTGGCATAGGATGCCCACTAGTTCTAGTGGACACCTTGCACCACTCTAATCGACCCTTATTGATGGAGGTTGTAAAGTCAACCTTAAAGAAAGCTATTCTAGTGGTAGCTTGAACCAGTAGTCTTCATGCTAAGACTTGAGTAGGTGAGTTAAGCAAGTTGTTTTGCCAATTATAATCCCTTGTGTACCAAATGAAAGGACACCACACAGGGTATATATCAAATATATATGTATTTAATCTAAACACAACCCCTCTGCACTCTTTATGAGGTCGGAGGTAAAAATACAATACAAGTCACACAATTAATATACGATAAGTTGCACAGTATACGTTATGCCCTAGGGGCCTCACAAACCATATACTAAGAAAGTGGATAAGACCCACGAGAGAATTCTAAAGCAGGCCTGGGGCCTGCAGAATCGCTAGGGCTACACTAATCGACCAAAGGTTAGGAAGTAGGAGGCCCATGGGAGACGCGTGCAGTGTCTAAACACAGCCGCGGGTTATCATTGACTTTCTATGGAGATCTTAGAAGTTACAAATATACAATTTGAGGACACTTCCGGATGGACTAGGATGGAACCCTTTTAAACTAGGACACTTCGAGAGTCAAGACCCACAGGAGCACCAGCTTACTCGTGTTACCTCACCCAGGGAAGCCGGTTGCATAAGTGTCTTTTCGTGTCGGGTTTCGTCGTCGTTCTCAATGGAGAGCTGTAAAGAAGTGCTGCAGGCGACCAGAGGAAAAGTGTCAGGTGGATCCAAGGGTGGATCGAAGATCTGAAGAACCTGAAAGCAGAGGGGACAGAGTCTGCGTCCCTAGCCAGTGACCAGGAAGGAACGAGGCGATGTCGGGTGATTTCAGGTGAAGTAGTCAAACTTGTCTCTTCAGCCACGAGGTCCAGAAGGCATCGATGATGACCAGGCACTGGATTAAAGCTGTCCCACAACGGATCTAGTTGACTACGGTGCCGGTATCCGGATTGGACCCAACAAGCCTTGGCAATCGCAACCCACGCAGAATGACAAGATTGGCTCTGTTGCAGACCAGCAAGATCTGTGGCACTTCTCCTTTGCAGGGAAGCAGGAGCAAACTGGTATCAATCAGGAAAGCAAGATAAGTTTAAAGAAAGGTCTTCAGGGGGCTCACTAGCCAACGGGCAAGGAACTGGGAAGACGCGTCAAGCTCAAATGTAAAGGCGGGCCCACGAGACACTCGCAGAGTGTGGGGGCCTGGGCTTTGGTGCAAATGGTGCTGGGGGCTTCTTGTACCCCAATGCACAATTTACTGAGGTTTCAGAAAAGGAGTGCAGGTAGCAAAATGCAGAATGTCCAGGAGGTCCAGTCCCACGTCTCTCGTGTCCGCCATGTGTCTCAACTTTGCTGAGGATGTGGGTCGGAGTCAGACAAGTATGGAAGTCTAGTTTCTGTGTCGCAGATTCTTCAGGATCCGGTGGGAGCCTCAAAAATGCAGACCAGCAAAGATGCTGTAGGTGCCTGTTTGAACAGGGTGGTCACTCCTTGACCAAAAGGGAGATATCTTCCAGTCAGAATGGAACATTGAAGGTCCAGGATATATCTTTCAAAGATTCATTTAAGTTTAATCTAAAGTCCTAAGGACACAGCTCCTATACTTATACTAAGGATGGGGGCTGGACTACCTGGCTAGGTCCCTCCTATGGGTGGACCTGAGAAGGGGTGGTTACTACCCTCTTCCTTTGTCTAGTTTTGAGCCAGAGCTCGGGCTGTGCGCCCTAGCAACCGGTTTGAACTGGGCTATGCATGGAGCACCTTGTGTACCCCAGGTAGTGTCTAGAAGCATTCGCTGAATGCAGCCCTCCCTACCCCAATACACAATACCATTTTCTGGGGAGGAGCCAGCACCTTCCTGGACAAGAAACCTATTGTCCAGGCCTTCGCTGCCGGAGATTCGCCCAGCAACAGGAGGTTAGACTCGTGTCTGTGGCAGCAGCATCCATTTTGTGATGCTGAGGTTCTTTTCAACTTTAACCGTGTAAACCAGTAACTACATGTCTTCTCCCTCTGGAAAGGCTGGAATGCTACCCCCACCACCAGGACTGACAGGGGGTAGTATTTCAAAGTGTTTGACACCTTACACAACATGTTTTGATAAAGCCAAACCAAAGCTAGCATTAACCGCGAGGATTATAATGGATTTAAGAGTATATGCTATGGCTATATCATAGAACAGCTATAAGGAGATGGTTCTGAAAGCTGCACAGGGGCTTAGCTCATGCTAGGGCATCCTCTCACATAAAAGCAAGCCCTCTGCCTCCAGGATTGCCGAGGTCTACCATAGGAGTGGCTTATAGGTGTATATGTGTCTATATGTAAAGGTAGATATAGGTTTACTATATCTAAGTAAGGTGTGATTACACCACCTTACGAAGGCTGGGTGAAGAGACCTGTGGTGTCAGTTTAGAAGGCAAACCAGGAGTGGCACAATGCATGCTGCAGCCCCTGGTAGGCCTAGGGCGCACCTATGCCCTGGGTACCTATGGTATACTATACAGGGGCTCACAAGGATGACCCAGTAACCAATCTGGTATGTACCTAAAGCACATGGAGTCCTGTTTATAGAGAAAGCAGATAGTCTGAGGCCCTGAATAGCAGGGTCCCAGGACAACTAAGCCGAAAACCAGCAAAACACCAGGAAAAAGTGGGGGTAACCATATAGTCAGATTCCGCCTTCCTACTCTTGTCTCCACAATCTTCATTCACCTCAGAGCTCAAATGCAATTAACTATAGAGCATTGACCTCAATGAGCACCAAAATCTTCTCTGCACACCAAGCTCCACTGTGACTATGGCATCCAAGAAGCCCATGGATTTTGCTCCAAATAAATAACGTGAATCAAAAATTAATTATTAGTGGAGAAAAAAAGAGGATATTATCCTTAGAAGAATATAATAAAGTGGCAAACCAACATGAACACCATGAGAAAACTAATCAGAATATCATCTGAGAAGATCTGATCCCAACCGCTGTAGCTCGCTGCTACTAGAGTGTCTCCCCCGAATCCTCCACAATAACTTTGAAAAGCTGCCTCACATTACCATTAAGGAATCTCTGAGGAGGTTAAACTTCTACTAAAGTGGTAGAAATAGAATATCGCTCACTATCAAAGACAGAAGCAACATAAAATATTTTTGGGATTATTTCCAAAAATGTGTTCATTCAAATTTTACATTTTTATAAATGAGAGACACAGACTGCAAAGGTTATAAATTAAATATTTTATTTGAGGAAGTAAGGGACATTGGAACCAGTTATGTTGTTGGACTCATAAAATATGGCAATATAGAACGCTTATCGCCTTTAGAAGTATGGAGATCCATAGGTATTGGTTAATAGCCAGAATGAAACATGAGCCCTCAAAAATGTATTTAAGTCGAGGTCTCATACCCATAGTTTGAAGTGAGGTGAAGTAATTTCTGGGTATTTCATAATATGGCTCATGTCAGCTTTTGTGGAGACCAACCGGAACCACAACCTCTCTACAAGATAGGATTAGTACTCATTTGGTACCAGCTAGCTTAAATATTGCTAATCTGTTAGGTTTCAGGAACATTACCTTTAAGGTCCTGATTTTGAGTCTGGAGTACATTATTTACACTATCAGGGTAACAGTTAAAATAGTTTGTCTCCCTGACTGAGTAACTGTATTTTAAAGTTAGAGATGTATTCCGGCCCAGCTGGGTTTTCTCCCATAGTGTGCAGGTCATTTAAATGTTTCTAATATTCAAAGGGAGAGTAAAAATGAACCAGTCTACCACCCACACTAAATCGGTCAGGTGGTTGAATGTCCAAACCTCGGTTGGCCCTTACCATGTCAGGTCATCGGAGGAGTCATCGACAGAGATGAAGTAGTCACTGTTGCTGTCATGCTTAAGGCCCATCTGTCTGCAATTCAGGTGAGTGGACCTTCATTTTGGGCAAGAGGCTACTCCTTTGCCATTGCAAAAACGCTCCCTCTCTGCCAAACGAAATCTCTGAATTCTTGATAAGGCTCTATTGGGCTTGTTTGTAAATATCTATCCACATTCACGTATTTCCACTTGTTCAGGTGGCTAAATTGCAATAATACACAAAATACTTTAAATCATCCAACAACATTTGAACATCAAGTCAGCCAGGGTGTGGATATAAAGAAGGCCATCTCAAGTGGGACCAAATAATGTTGGTAGCAGAAGAAGTTAATAGAGAGAAGCCAGATGAAAAATAGGAAGAGAGCTTTCTGGGATAAAAGGAACAACGTATCTCTCAATTTTCTGCATAAACATGTACATCTTGCTCCAATAAAATGGAACAATCTTTTCATCATTTTCAGACTATTCTGTCATCCACGCTGCATTTGAATCTTCACTTAATTGCCCCATTTATGAAGCCTTCAGAGTTGACTACAAACATATGTTTTTCAGTTGAGACGTGTTTCACTCATTTTGGTTGGCTGCAAATAAGGGTGTTGAGATATTCTAAAAGAAAATGTGGGTAGCTGCCACTTTCATTTCATGGCTGGTCCAAGAAAGTTATGTGAGGTCAATTAAGAAAAACAGCATACTCATTGAAACCAATGGTGACAATTACACTGCCTAATTTCAACCCCCCAGGATATCATAGTACAAGAATATCAAGAGGCAAAATATTAAAAGGTGAATGCACACAGGGAATTATAGATTTATCATTCCTAACTTCACATCAACATACCTTGAATATAGATATACTGTGTAGGTACATATATCTGGAGTTAGGTGTGGAAAATGTCCATATTTTTTATCTTAATATTTTGTCCTTGATGTTGTGTCCCGTTAAAATTGGGATGATACTCAGGGTGCACACCACTGGTGACAACGTATACCATTGATCACATTATTGTTTGAATTAAGTATATATAGAAAATAAGTCTGCTGCAATTGCACTATTTAGAAATACATATCATCAGAAGTATAAATAGTATTTGATACACTTTGATTCATTATCATCCTATAGATGTCCTACCACTAGATGCAAGTAGTGTAATTCCATTGTATGTAACCTAGCAATTCATGTGATCATTGACATTACTTTGCGCTGATAACTATAGTAATTTTCAATAGCGCTGAGTGTTACTAAAATGTACTCAGGCAAGAGCCTTTCTTGTCTATATTTTACTTACAAAGACGTATAGATTTTGGCAATTCTACTACACACCTACTAATTAGTCTTGGTGATAGCCTCAACCTCTTGCTCACTTTTGAAGGTGAGATCATGCAGAAATCAGGCAAGGGCGCAAAAGCAGTCCATCAAAGAGGAGAGCCCCACAGTCACCAGTCCCAACTGCTTTTTTCATACTATGCACACTAACTTGGAGTACTTTCATGTTGCATGCTCAGCAAACAATGTGATATAGCTGAGTGAGTGACTTGTCACTACTGCAAGCATGGAGCCTTCACTTTTCAAGAATGTCCTAATAATGGGGCGAGACAAATAAAGGCCTTCATGAATCCTGATGTAAGTGTGGGTTTATTTAAGGACTATGTCAGCAGATTCTTGAGGGTCTCAGATAGAGGGCAGGACATATTTGTTTGCATTGCAATATTAGGGGTTATCTGTGGTGGCTCAGTATTTGCCAAGGAAAAATTCTTAAGCATATGAATTATGATACTAATATCTCAGCTAGCTACTTGTGGTACCCAATGGTGTATTCCTTCTGCTAAGTAATATTCTGATAATATATTTATTTTTCAACAAATTAAATACTAATCTACATTTCTTAAATAATTCAATGTCTGTGCATCAAAAGCTGTGTTTCAACTGACTAAAAAATTCCTGATATTTGTGATTGTTAGAATTATTGCTATGTTCTTATTTGTGTACTCTCTTCTTGTAATTCTATTATCTCATGTAGATTTGTATGGTGCAGCTTATTATCCTTGAGGGTTTCCAGGTGCTGGAGCAGAAGTGTGCGTCTGGCAGTGCTCCTAATTGAACAGCCAGGTCTTCAGTTCCTTGCAATTGTTAAGGAGTGGAGTGGCATTCCTGATGTGTAGAGGGAGTTTCTTCCAGCTTTTGGTGGTGATGAAGGAGATTGTGCATACCCCTGTCTTGCTTTTGCGGATGCAGGAGATTAATGCGAGGGAGAGAGAGGTGTAGCTTAGCTATCTCAAGGGTTGGTAGAGTTGAAGTTGGTCATTGAGGTAGACTGGATCTGAGTTTTGGAGGGCTTTGTAGGCATGGATGAGAAGCTTAAATTTGCAGCATTTCTGGATGGGTAGCCAGTGCAGTTCCATGATGCAGGGAGTGAAATACGTGCTTAAGGGGATGTCTAAGATGAGCTTGTGGTAGTGTTTTGATAGTTTGGAGTCTTTGCATGAGTTGATTGAGGATGCCAACGTGCAGTGCATTGCCGTACTCAAGACGCCAAACAAGCCAGATGGTTAACCACAGAACTACAGACCCTCAAGTGAAAACGCCAGAAACTAGAACGATTCCGGTGAGCCAACCAGACAGACACTAACCATGACCCTTACAAAGATGCCCTGAAGAGATATCGCCACGGCCTCAGAGAGAACAAGAAGGAAGGCATTAACACCCGCAATAAGACAAGTGCCAAACGCACCAAGGAACTTTTCATCATTGGCAGAGAATTCTCCTGCCCCTCGGCCACTGAGAACATGATCCTCCCCTCCAAAGCTCTCTGCGAGTCCCTGGCAGACTACTTTCACCACGAAAACTCTTGACATCTACGGCAACTTCAACCCTAACCCATGAATCCCAACCTCCCCCGCATCAAAGCTCATGACCCCCAACGCCCGTCGAATAACCAACTGGAAGCAGCTCTCTATCAAAGACACCACCTCCATCATGAACTCCATCCACTCTGGAACCCCATTGGACCCCTGCCTGCACCACATGCCGAGGTCAAGCCCCTCCTGAAGAAACCCTCAACAAACTCATACACTACTGCCTGATTGCACTGCTCTCCTTCCCGGCCAAAGTCCCTAACAAAACCATAAACCACCAACTCACGAACCTCCTTGAATAAAACAACCTACTCCACCCTTCACAATCTGGCTTCTGACTCAACCACAGTACCAAGACCACCCTCATTGCAGTAACAAATGACATCAGATGCCTTCTCGATCAAGGTGGAAAAGCTGCCTCATCCTCCTTGACCTATCAGCTGCCTTCAACACTCTCTCCCATCACAATCTTGTGACCATACTCCACCTCATCAGTGTTTATGGCAACACACTCAACTGGATCTCCTCCTTCCTCTCCGGCTGTAGCCAGAGGATCCAACTTCCACCCTTCTCCTTCACACTCAAATACATCATATGCAGCATTCCCAGGGCTCCTCCCTCAGCCGCACCCTCTTCATCACTTACATGACACCACTGGCAGACATCGCCCGCACCCACAGACTCAACATCATCTCCTTTGCCAACGATATCAAGCTAATCCTATCCATCTCAGAAGATGCCAACACATTAGAGAGCCAGCTTGCAAATCACCATGGCCAACATGGCCTCTTGGATGAGGACCAACTGCCTCAAAATCAACTTGGACATGACAGAGGTTATCATCATCAGAGGTTATCATCATCAGGGACAACACTAAGTGGCCCACACACTTGGCCCTGCACCCACTCGCTCCAACCACGCACCCAACCTCAGAATCATCCTGGACTCCCAGCTAAAAATGAAGCAAAAAATCAGTATTGTCTCCTCTGACTGTTTCCACACCCTCTGCATGCTCTGCAAGATCTTCTGATGTATCAAAATCTCAACCAGGAAGATGGTCACCCAGGCCCTCATCACCAATTGACTTGACAACGGCAACACACTTTATGCCAGAACCACCAAACAGCTCCTGAACCACCTTCAGACTATACAGAATTCAGAATCAAGACTCTTCCTCACCCTCCCAGAAGAACCAGCATCACACCACACCTCAGAGCCCTCCACTGGCTGCCGGTCCAGAAAAGATGCCTCTTTAAACTTCACAAACCCTGGTTCTCCCATGCTCTTAGAGAACTCAAATTAGGATGCAAAAAGCTAGAGCGAGCCTGGCGCCTTGAGTTCTGCCCTGAACTTAAGAGCAAGCTGCGGAGGGCGCAGAAGGTATATTATGCTGAAATCAAGGCTGCTAAAAGTAGCTACTTTTCAGGAAGGATTGAGAAGGCGGATAACAATGGCAGAGAAGTCTTTGCCATTGTTCAGAGCTTCCTCTCTCCATGTGCTGCCTCCCCAGCTCTCCCGGCTTCCGATCTGTGGTGTGAGAAACTGTCATGTTTCTTTGATAATAAGATCGCTAAAATTCAAGAGGAGCTCTTAAACTCCGGTGGTCCCCTTCTGCTTTCACCACCTATCATTGATATGGGTGTGAAGCAACATGTCAGCCAATTTTCCACCTTTGAGCCAGCTCAGCAAGCTGATGTGCTGGCCATTTTGGAGTCGCTAAAGTCTGGTTCACCCTCTGACCCGTGCCCTGCTAGGGTTTTGGGGGGAGCGGCTAGCCTGGTGTATCAGGACTTTACCCAGGTTGTTAACATGTCTCTGGCTTCTGCCTCAGTACCTCTCTGTTGGAAACAGGCGAAGCTTCTTCCTCTGTTGAAGAAGACCGGCCTGGACCCCCTGGCTACCTCCAGCTATCGTCCGATATCGCTGCTCCCGGCACTAGCGAAAGTGAGTGAAAAAGTCACTTTTAGGCAACTGAATAGTTTCATTGAGTCTTCTCAGGCCCTGCACCCGGCTCAATCGGGGTTCAGGGCTGCTTTTAGCACTGAAACGGCTCTGGTGGAAGTTTCAGAGGCCATTAGGGAGTGTCTCGACGGAGGCGGCAGAGCGGTCCTGGTTTTGCTGGACTTATCTGCCGCCTTTGATACGGTACCCCATGCCCAGTTGTTGACTAGGCTGGCAGAGGTGGGGCTGTCGGTGCGGTTCTGGCCTGGCTGTCTTCGTTTCTGTCTGAGCGGTCGCAGCAAGTATGGATGCCCCCATTTGCCTCATCACCCAAGAAGCTCACCACCGGGGTACCACAGGGCTCGACGCTAAGCCCACTGCTGTTCAACGTTTATATGACCCCGTTGATCTATCTGGCTGAGCAGTGGGGAGCCAAAATAATGTCATACGCCGATGACACGCAGCTGTTGTTTACCTGGCCTAAGGACTGCTTAGACGCTCGGGCTGTCTGTTCTTGTTTGACCCATGTTTTCCGATGGCTTGTCTCAGCCCAGCTCAAATGCAACGAGGACAAGTCAGAGCTACTATTTTATGGCAATTTTCCGGCCAATTTTAGGGAGCTTATTTGGCTGACTGATTTTGCATGTCCTAGCTATCACGGAGGCCCGGCCAAAAACCTGGGGGTCTGGTTTGGACAGGATCTTAAGTTTGAAGCTCATCTAAAAAAACTTACTGCGACCTGTTTTGCGACCCTCAAGTCACTCAAGAGATTCCTTCCACTTCTCCACAGGGAGGCGAAGGAGACTGTTTTGCGTGCTTTGATCTTGTCAAGGCTCGATTATGCCAATGCTCTCTACAGTGGTCTCCCTAAATACCTTATAAAGCGAATGCAGATCATTCAGAATGCGGCCGTGCGACTTCTGTTCCATCTTCCACGAAGAACTAGTGCACGTGCCCATCTTCGAGAGCTCCACTGGCTCCCAGTGGCACATCGCATTATGTTCAAATCATTGGTTCTGGCCTTTCGGGCCTTGCATCAGCAAGGCCCACAATACTTGCACAAGAGGTTTACCTTTTACACTCCTCAACGTGCTCTTCGATCGGCCAATCTCCATCTGATGTCTATGCCCAAAGTCAGATATGCGAGACTGGGTGGTCAGTCAATTTCTGTCCAAACAGCACGGTCCTGGAATGCCCTGCCGCTTTTGCTGAGATCATCAGCTACATTAGTGGGATTTAAGAAAGGGATAAAAACCCATCTTTTTAATCTCAGTATTTAGTTCTCTGTTTCTTTCTTTTTGGATTGGGTCAGCTTAGTGCTTACATATCGTGCCAGGATACTCTGTAGTAGCAGAGCGCGTAATAAAATGTTTTATAACATAACATAACATAACACATGCCTACAGAGCCCTGCACAATTGCAGACCCACCTACATCAACGACCGCCTGACATTCTACAAAAGGACCACAGAGCTACTGAAGCCCTCCGGCAGGGTGCTGACGAGGGACAAACAATGGCGCTAATTTTACTAGATCTTAGCGCCGCGTTCGACACTGTGGCACATTCCATCCTGCTACAGTGTCTGGACAAGGTCGGGGTGAAAGGGGCAGCGTTGAAATGGATTTACTCCTTTCTCACTGGCCGGGGTTTCCAAGTGAGGCAGGGTGACCACTACTCGGAGCGAATTCCTTTGGACCAGGGGGTGCCGCAGGGCTCGTCCCTGAGTCCAACACTTTTTAATCTTTATGTCGCTCCAATTGCCACCTTAGTAGAGAGTCACGGCCTCAGCTTGGTGTCGTATGCCGATGACACGCAGCTGGTTATCTCCCTATCGCGCGCACCCGATCTTTCGGCGGACATCTTCAGAGCATGCATGCAAGACCTGGCTGCCTGGATGTCCGCCAATTGCCTCAAGCTTAATGGAGGCAAGACCGAGGTGCTGGTCGTGGGGGGCCGCCAGTCTGCGTGGACGTCGGCATGGTGGCCATCTTCCCTGGGCCCAACACCCACCCCTTGCCAAAAAGCAAGGAATCTGGGCATCTGGTTTGATGCCGCCCTCACCTTTGGCCCTCAGATTAATCAGGTGGTGGGACAATGCTTTGGGACCCTCAAAAGCCTCAGAAAGACGCTGAAGTTCTTGCCTGTGAGAGCCCGACAGACCTTGGTACATGCACTAGTCACTTCGAAGATGGACTATGGCAATCTTCTGTATTTAGGTACCCTGGAGAAGAATCTCAGCCGCTTACAGGTCCTACAGAACGCTGCTGCACGACTGGTGCTTAGATTACCCAGAAGAGCTGCTTCTGCAGCGGCTCTCCGGTCCTTGCACTGGCTCCCGGTCAGAAGCAGGGTAGAATTCAAAGCACTCTGCACGTGCCATCGGATCATTCATGGGAAATCCCCTCTCCCCCTACAAGGACTCTTGACACCTTATGAGCCTTCCCGCTCGCTAAGATCTTCTGGCTCTGGACTCCTGGCTGTCCCTAAGGTGTCCAGAGCTCGGATGGGGGGTAGATCTTTCAGATACCTTGCAGCCGCCAGATGGAATCAACTGCCCATGGCGCTACGACTAGAGCCATCTGAGTCAATTTTCAGAGCTAAGCTCAAAACTGCTCTATTCGCCTAGTAGGTGTGCCGCTTTTGTAGGGTCCAGGAATAAAGTAGCTCCTCAGCGCGGGGACACGCCGTTGTTGCGTCACCATGCGCTTTACAAAACCCCCAAAATAGAAATAAATAGCTCCAATTCTCCAGCCTCGCTTTGGCCCACGTACCTCGCATCGGTTGCAGCACAGGCTGCTTATTTTCCTACCTCACACTTCCCTATCTTTGAAGGACTTTAGGAAACAGATCAAGACCTGGTTCTTTGAATGCCACCACCCTCCGACCGAGGCTCATGGAACCCCAGCACCTGGAGCCCCCCAGGAGTGAAAAGCCACACTCTACAAGATCCTCCAATTGATTGATTGATTGATTGAACACTGCTGGTGATGAGGGCTTGGATGGCCGTGCATCTTGTGTGCTTGGGGGGCCATTTGAAGATATTGGGAAGCATTCTGATGATGTGGCCGCAGGATGCAGTCACAGCATTGACCTGTTAGTCCATCAAGAGCTTGCCTTCAAGGTTGATGCTATGCTTTCTGGCATGGTCTGAGGGGTTGGGCGTGGGGCTCAGGTTGGGTGATCACCAGGAGGAGTCTCAGCAGGAGTTCTTGTTTCTGAAGATCAGGATCTCTGTTGTGGCACAGTGATGGCAGCATACTGTGCAGTGATCAGTAGTAGTAAACAGGACTTTTTACCCTTTGTCCGGAAAGTGAGGCCTACAGGCTCGCTCACCTTTTTAAAAGTTCCGCTCCTGTGTGCCTAACTCACCCTTGACCCACATCTGGTTGATGTGGAGTGCTGCATAGTGCGGGCAGCATAGTGACTCTGCTTTAGATGTATGGGTGCCTGTGAAGGTACAGTACAGGGAGAGAGCAGTATTGTGTGGTACATGTGAGATTACTGAATGTGATGAGCATATGTAAGCCTGTGAGGAATAGGTGACATGAAAGATGTAGTGCTGTGCAGTGCTGGTGCACTGACAGCATGTGCTAGGTATATGTGTGCCTGCATGAAGTACAGTACATGAAGGGTGAAATGTTGTGCAGCATGCTAATGGTGGGTGTGTGTGCTGGCACAGTTTGTGTTTGTAAATAAGGCACCCCCGTTAAATATAAAAAAAGCTTCAGTGCCAAACAGTGCACACAGGCTGAGTGTGTGTACTTAATGCATGTGTACATTTAATGGTGCGATGCATGATGGTACTAGGGTTAGACAGATAGGAGGTCATTAGGATGGTGGGCGGACTTTGCACACCCGCCATCCTCACTGGGATTGGGACCACCCGCCATAAGGGTGGGGGTCAAGTGGTGGGGATTAGGATGTGCCCGTCACAGTTGCGGTGCATCCCTCATTTTTAACATTGTGGCGGGCGATGCTCTCTGCACCGCCCGCCACAATGCTAAAAATGCATGTATGCATTTGCATACACGAAGCGGCAGGCACTGCGCGGTGCCTGCCGCTTCATGTATGCAAATGCTGGGGGGTACCACAGGTACCTCCCATGTGCACCCCCCACTTCTCCTTCACTCTGGGGGCCCGAAGGGGGCCCCCAGAGTGAAGACCGCATGCCTTGCCGCCACGGAAAGGCATCTAACTAAGCCCATTGTAATATGGCCGGCTGTGTCTAATAGACACCGCCACCATATTAATCCTTTTCCGCCCCGGCCGCAAGGCGACCGGGGTGGAAAAGCGGCAGGCGGTCTTTCCGTCCGCCGCGGTCCCCCCCGCCATACTAATATGGCGGGGGGAATTTAGGTGTGGATGGCGGGCTGATTGCCCGCGCCAGCCTGGCGGGGGCAATCCGCCTGCCATCCTAATGGGCCCCTAAGTGTGCTGTGAATGTACACTAAGTAAGTGTGCTTACAATGGTACATTATATGGAGTACCCTGGGTTCCATTTTGGGAAGCCCAGGCCTGCCTGGTGAAGACATGAGAAGGAGAGGAATCCCCATACAAAAATGGGTATTGCTGCATTTCTGTGAGCTGGGTGAGACACTCACTGGAGGGAAAAGGAAGAGAAACTCTTTACACTTTAAAAGAATGCTCTCTGTTTCAATAATAGATCACAGGGAAGGGGACTGGATGCATCTTAGGAAGAGAGGTGAGGCTCATAAGGTAATCAGAAAAAGTAGGAATGAGGGACTAGGATTAACCATTTGATACACATAGCACTGTTGCTGATATAAAGGTGAGAACTCTGGTCACTCCCATGATTGGTGTTTTCGGGACAATCGGCTTTGGAGTCTTGCATGCTGGGACAGACATCTTTCATGAGCAAAGAAGAAAGAGAGAAGTGAGAAAACTTCAAAAGAAGCAGAACCACAACATAATTCAAAGACTCAGACCAAAAATCACATTTGGTGTCTGGTAGAGGACTATTAGAAGGGGAGGTTGGATCCCCAAAATGTGTCATCTGCCCAGCAGCAGGTGGACTGTGTGAAAAGGTAAAGCACTGCCAGACTTCTGCCAGTGACTGTGACCAGGACTGGCGGCCAAGGCTTGCTATCCCCCTGTTAGGTTACAGGACATCACCCAGGACATCAATATCCCCTGCCATGGAGCCTGGAGTACCATTGCCTGCCTGCTTGCCAGAACAAGTGTCCACTGTGAGGGAGAGGAGAGCATTGAAGGGAGCGAGATCCAGTGGGGAGCCCTGCATGAGGATTTCCTGAGTGAAGTGTGAGGCTGTGCACTGATTGGGCCTTTGCCCGAGTGCAGTATGCGACCACTGTATGACTGGAAAGGGCTGACTAGTTCTGAGCCACATCGGAAACACTGTGCGGGAAGCACCAGACCACAAAGCTGCACTGCGATTACTCCGTATGCCAGAAGAACTGATTTTGTGTCAACTGCACAATATTGTGACTGCCGAACTTGTCAATCCTGTATGCCAAGAGGGGCCGCTGTAGTGACAGCAATCGCAAGGAAAGTCGGCACCTGGATTGTGAGTACTGCTAAACTGCTATGACCAGCGGGTCGAGCCCACAAGCTGTGATCTGCACCTGATGGATTCCCGGAAGTTTCCAAGGACACCATCAGAGACATTTTTACCCCCATTGGAGTTTCAGTCATGAGCTGAACAATCACATCAGCAACCCCTTCCGCTGCTAGCGGGAAGAGCAACTCACTTTTTTGTCTGCTGACCTGGAGCAGCTCTGTCTGATCACTAGAGCAAACCAGCAGTGCTTCCCAACAGAGAGAGAGAGAAACTGCACCCTGTGAGTAGCCAGACATCGACATTCAGGACATAGACTTGTGAGCGCCCAAGGAAAACGCATTTGCAGCATCACTGATCATTACCACTCTGCTGAAGTAGGTATGGTTAGAAATGGGCCTTTGGTGCCGTAGGGGATTTGCTGCTAATTGTGCTACTCCAACATAGACACCTTTGACTAATTCCTAAAGAGTCAAAGGGAGAACTCTTGATTAAGGCCTAATAGTGTGCATTCCATGGATGCATCCAACAGTACATGGGGAATAACATCAAACATGCTACATTAAGTAGGATGGGACAGGGATTTGCCTGACAACTATTAGAGCCCCAACCTCAAGGGAGGCTATGTTATTGCTTCTGAATACTGTATACCTTTTCATGTGTAGAATCAGCAAGAAAATTCTTCTTTGTTCTATAAAAGAGAGTAAAGGACAGGACATTGATTTATTGCTCATACTGATTGCACTTTGAGTTATGAGTTGTGTTCACCGACCTGTATCTACATCCCATGCCAGAGGGAGTCTTGACTGCTCAACCACAGTTACCACTGAGAGTCAAGTGCACAATGGGTACTTGGCCGAATAGCTCTGAAACCATTGTAAATCGGTCCCCTGGACATCAGGAGTGAATGCCTACACACCACGGCTTCGCCCAGTAATCCCTTTGTGCCCTGTGACCCTCTGAAGGGGTTCTGTCATCAAATATATTGTACCTGTGCTGAAAAAGTTTGCACTCATTCATAGCAGTACAGCACTGGTAATTGTCAATTTTGCAATAAAATGTGCACCAATGACCAATACCGAAATCACATTTGCATTGACAGGGCAGTGCAGTGCAGAATATCCAGTAACGCTTACAAATAAAATGATGTGGCCCCATATGTGCTTTCATATTGATCACAAAGTACCAAAACATTGGTTATGAATAGGGCTCCCGGTTTTATGGTATTTATTCTTTTGACATTTATTTCTGTATTTATCCATATTTATTTTGTGTCAACTTTACCTGTATGTATCCATATTTAGATTTCACAAGGATTGAAGCACTCCACATGTAATAGCCCAAATTCAGCTTAGTCCATATAAAAAGACATCCAGAGAATCTCCCATGCAGATTATCTTCTTTTATTCCATAAAAGTTCTGATCCAATCCCAACCAACGCGTTTCGCCGAGGTTACTTTATACCTCACGGCTTCGTCAGGGCTGGAAACAATACAAAATAATATGCTCTTACCATATTATACATTTTCGTACATATTATGAGAATAGATAGAGCCCCACATGGCCCAGTAGAAAACCCGTGTACATATTTACACACAAAGGGGTGATTACATGCTCGATCTCAAAGAATATAGCAATCCATTATTTAAAACAACACAAAAACCAATTCATTAATTTCCAATGTGGAAACAAAAACTACCTTCACCGATTTGGTGAGTTTTGTTCATGCACAATGTCAAGTGGGATAAACATCAAGTGAAATTGCTCCCCCAATTCCAAAATCTTTTCTAACACAAATCAATGCTCATGATTTACCTTATCTTCAATTCAGAACTGCCTAGAAGGAGAAACAGACCCTTACTCTCAAGGTATGACTGGAAGACCTGTTTGATTAGGTTTGGTTGACATATAACCATTGTTTCATACCTTAAATTTCTCACTGGGGTGCTTGAATATATTAATCTCTGCAATCTTTGCACTTTTATTTAGCGGAGGGAACAGTATTCTCGAATTCGTGAATTCTAAAAGAAAATATACAACCATGTATAAACAACTCTCACTACCTCTATTTGTGCTAGGTCTTAGCATTTCCTTGTGTATGAAAATGTCAAAGCCTCACCTCAGCTTGTATCTATGAGTTCCAAAATCGAGCACCACTAGTCTTGTTTCCAATTATCCAAACCACCTTATCTGTAAATAAAGAGCCATCGTCATATTTGCCCCGATATAAATCTGACAATACTAATTAATTTTAGCTCTGTAACATCATAATTCTCCATACCTGTTACCTTCTTTCTCCCCTGCCGAATAATAATCCGTTCACTCCGCTGCCCTCAATGATTCGCACCCTTCTTCTGTTAAATCAAAGGTGCGTTGTTACAATTACAGAACCTCAAACACTCACTGTTTTTTAATATCTTAGTTCCTGTAGCGCCCTTACCTCGCTCGACCGGCGTCCCGTGTACAGGCAGCGCCATTGCCCTGTCTCACGCCCATTATGTGGCGTTCCTAAACATAAAGAACGGACTTGCTCCGTAATAGACTAAGCGCCATCTTAGAGTGGGGAAACTCACTTTGCTCACATTTTGCGTTCGGTTAACGTATTGAAGCGGGTCCTTCCGTGCTACACACAGCATCGTAACCATATTACCTAATTTTAGGAAATATATTCCCTATTACAATCCTCATAATTGAAAATAATGTAATTATTTGTAAATAAAAATCTGTAGAATTTACCAATTTAAATCGAGCATTGTTTTAAATCGAGCACATTAATTTTCAAATGGTAATCATACTGCAACAATATAAATATAATCCCACTCTATTTTGGATGCCCAGATCTACTATATACTTATATTAGGATTCTGAATCTAGAATAACATTTCTTGCCATGGATAAAACATTTGATAGGTGTTATTTACATAGTACTTATACTGTTCTCTACTCATCTTTTTGCATATGCCACCATGTTTGGATAATAAGATTTAAGTTCACATCAGTTTATCCATGTCACCTTTACTAGTCACCCAGAAAAAATTCCAATTCGCGATCAAAATTTAGGCCGTCCTCTACAGCCCGCAGGTTCATGATCCATCTTGCTTCCTGCCTCCTCAATTTCAGTTCTCTGTTACCTCCTCTAGGATCTATAGCCACATGATCAATTCCAAAGAACTTGAAATTTTTACTTTGATCTTGCTTTCTGCATGTATGTATATGTTCTGCAATTGGATACCTCATGTCATTATTCTTTACCGCTCTCAAGTGTTCACTCACCCTGTCCTTCAGCATGCGAATTGTGCTACCCACATATATTTTTGAACATTTACACTCTAGGATATAAATGACATACTTGTAAAACTCCAATCAGCACCCGAAGTTTATGTATCCATATTTAGTATGGGTTTTGTGAAACAGTAAAGCTGAAACTGGTATATTTCCACATTTATTTAACCAATAAATATGCAGTCATGCTTGAATGCCTGCCAGGTTTCAGTGTTATGAACACCCACAGAAGTTAAATCAATGCACTTTAATGACAATATTAACATTTCAGTATCCACCTTGTGCATATCTACTGCTGTTTTAGCCTCTTTACTAAAATTCCTTTTTTAACTCCCTTACATATCAATCCATACAGCTATTTGCCTTGGCAGTCCTGGCAAAGTGTATTTAGAAGCACTCAAAAAGCACTCAAAAAGCACCCAATTCCTGTTTGTATCCACTTTTAAAAATAAATACAGACAAGACAATAAATGGTTTTCAGTCTGTATTTATCCGTACAAATCTGTAAAAACGGAAAACAGGGAGGCTTAGTTATGAATCGCTAAGACCTCGTTTCAAAACATTTTCTAAACTTCATTGTTTTCAAAGAATTCTACCAAGAGAAATGCCCTTGAAGTGCTCCTTGTGTAAATTCTTTACTCTTACAAATTAATACACATTTTATTGCACTTTTGCTACTTTCACATTTAAACTCATGCTCATTGGCGCACCCTCTTCAATACTCCATGCACCAGACATTGCAAACCCCAACACCTAATCTAAGCTCAATGCCCACTTGATCACAGAAACATAGTTCACCTGTACCTCCTCGCACATCCTAGATGTCCTCTTTCACCCATGGTCTGGAACAATCACTTTGCCATTCCTATCTTCCTACACAGCATCTTAGCCAACAAATCATGTTAAAACCCACAAAAACTAAGAAAAACCTTCAATTACTTCAAAAATGTCCCTACTCACAACCTGATGCTTGAACTCATCTCTCATCCTATTAACTCCACGTCTTATGCCAACACTCATCCAAGCAAATAAGGGCTAATTAGAGGCTTGAGATTGTTTTTTAGAGGATCGAGGTTGCATTGAATTATATGTAGCAAACTTCTAGCCAACAAATGTTTCGTGATAAGAGTGTTAACCTAGTCACTTTATCGGAGCTTCGATAGAATTGAAAATTGAAATTGCTATACAGCAGGATAAATAAACCATAAACAAGTAAAAATGGAATCTTAAAAGCAAAAAGAAAAAAGAGTGCTTGCTCCATGCACAATACAAATCTGAGTTACTCCGTTTCTCTGCATGATTTCAAACTCCACTTAACTCCTAATGGGAGTTCTGATTTTGCAGCTATTGTCACCTACTGAAGCTGAAAGTAAAAAGGGCGAAACCATTTATAGAACAATAAAAGGAAAAAAATAAATCAAGCGCCAATTTTTGTTTTCAGGAAGAGCGGCCAACTTTTGCTTCACAGTAACTGCTTTGAGATCAGCAGTGGGATTACACGGCAAAGGTTTTGTAAAAAAAAATCAATAGCTGCTGCTGTTCAGAGAGAGGTAAAGAAAGAAAAACTAACTAGAGCAGATTGTAACAGTTCTGCGAACCGTCACAGTGCTCACCTTACAACAGCGCAGCCCTGCAAATTATTAAATAATAAATCACAAAGTCGAACAGTGTTGGGTGGACAGAATATGTTTGACTGCAAAGCAGACGGCACGCCATGAATTATTCACGCCGCCCGGCGAAGATAAAACAAGCAGGAAAAGAATAAGAGGAATTCATCTAAACATGTTCCCCTGTCCTGAAATATACCTTTTGATTACGGATACATATTCGGGGATTCTGCTGGGCAAAGCGGGGGCAAGAACAGAGAAACGGGGAGGCGGCCGCGTGCACGGGTGTAGTGTTCTGCGAAAAGCTAGCATTAATAAGTAACGCAAGAAGCCATGTGCGCGTGAAATAGCATTTTGCAACGCTCCTATCATGTTGGCAATTAACACAAATGTCCTTACAGCCAAATTATGGATGAATGCGGCGGTCTCGAGCATTTAGTTTTAATTTGGAGCCCTACTCCAGTTGCTTTACAGCTTCTGTTACAAAGAAACTGAAATCCATACGCCATCAATGTTTCAAGAGGAGAAGGTCTCATCTTTGGCTCATGGACTATTTCGTGTTTCTCTAGGCGGAGCAGCAGGGACACCAGGGTTTGGCCACGGCCTTTGTACCACCGCTCGAGGACAGCACGCCGCAATTGGAAGATCGTCTTCAGACCACTTAACCCCTCATCATTTGTTGTACACGTAATTCACGCATGGGTTTTCGGGCCCACTGAGCAAAAGTTTCTTTTTTTAGGATCCTGGAACAAAAAAACGAAAGAGCAATCACAACCACTGGCCTCATTCACGAAGGTAAACGTACACTTTTGTGTAAGTTTACAACTGTTTACTATTCACAAAGGCACAGCGGTATAGCTAGACCTTTGGCCAACAATGGCGGTCCCTGCGTTTGCCGACCACATGTAAGGGAGGGACCGCCGCCCCAAAAGTTGCCGCCCACTCCCCCGTGCTATGCCACTGCAGAGGCATTTTACTAGTAGTGCCTTTACAATTGCGGACTCTCCGCACATAAAAAGATAGGACAGTCGTGCACCGAGCTCTGATGCCTTTTGGCTAGGTTCACTCTATAGAAATAGCGTATGCTTTACAAACATATACATCACCTTAGGGGATCACAGGTTCTTCAGTCCCTTTAGGAAATCTCTGGACCAAATTTACTAAATGCTGCATACAATCTACTAAAAATGTGTTTTGAGCAGCTGCAAAGGAAATCTTTTCACACCTCCTTTTTGCGTGACTTTGTGTCAAAGGGGCTTTACATGGTTGTGGATAAGCACACACACCTATAGGGTTTGACCCGAAGCTTCACCTACTAACATAGCCAGACAAGAGTTTGAGTCAAAAACAAATGGCTACTAAAGCAGGTGAACAAAGAGGGGAAAGGTGTATATTTGTAAAAAATAAAATAGGTCATTACATTTGGGCTGAGCCTTTTATTCTTGTTCATGTATAGGAATGTGTACCGGAAAACAATGCTTTCCCAAGGAATCTGTGCATGACACAATGATGCCTATTTGTACATTAGCACCTGCACAGGGGGTGACAGTAGCAGTGTTCCAATAAATGTAGCTCTGCCCTGTGTTGTTCTCTTTGGGCAATACAGCACAGAATATTTGGATGCTGCACTTTTTTTCATAAAGTCAGTCAGTCAAAAAACTTTATTTGGTTAATTAAAACCATAAAAGCAGTACATGATACATAGAATCAGATTTAAAAAACAATTAAACAGATGAAAAGAATTGATTGCTACTCCTTCTAAAAACAAAAAAGGGCACATTCATTAAGAAAAAGGGATTTGATAGATATGGGGAACACCTATATCAGCATATAAAAGACATTCTCGCCAGAGTTTATACAGGAAGTCAAATTTGATGATTTAGTGGTGCGGCAGCTCTTAGTTTATTCTGTCTGACAGCTGCTACTAAAAAACAAGCTACGCCATATGCAACCGGCACTGAGTTCAGCATCTGAAGGTATAGTAATGCTGGCCGTACCTGAACGAAATTCAGAGGTTTCAAGATGGGAACAAGGAATTTTTTTCGCGGCACCAGATAGTGCTCACAGAACATGACCAAGTGCAAAGTGTCCTGTGTTGAAAAACAGTCACATGTGCAAGGGGGAAAATTTTCTGGTGTACCCCATTCTGTGTGCGTGCCAAGAATGAAATGGATCAAATTAAATCTAAACCTTATGAGCAGAAAGCGATGGTAGGGCTTTGTGACATATTTTAAATAGGGTTCCATAGCTGTGGTTGTGGAAAGTTGAAAAAGTAATCTGACTGTAGGTTTACTAAGTTCAGCCGATTCTCTTTCGCATTCCAACAAAGTCCGAAAGTGCTCCTTCACCCACTTTGCATCCTCTTTTTTGAGATGTATTTATTTTATTTGTATTTAATTTATTTATAAAGCGCTAACAATCATCCTAGGTAGGATATCACGGCGCTGAGGTTTGGTGCTGAGGGGTACGGTGACCGCATTGATTACTGATTATTCTGGTTTAGGGAAGAGTAGTGTCTTTAATTGTTTCCTAAATGATAAGAGACATTCTGTCAGTCTGAGATTGGGAGGTAGATCATTCCACTTGGTTGCAGCTAGATGAGAGAAAGCCCGCTCTCCCATCCTGACAGTCTTCACGTGGGTAGTGTTTGCTCTTCCTGAAGTTCTGGATCGAAGGTTCCTCAATGGTCTATGGAATTTGACTTTATTGTGTAGAATGGTAGGGCCTGTATTGTAAAGTACCTTGTGTGTGATACACAGTAATTTGAAGTTGGCTCTTTGTCGCATTGGGAGCCAATGTAGTTCTCGCATGCAACTTTTGGCCGAATCATATCTCTTCTTATTGCATACAGCCTTTGCCGCTGCATTTTGCACTATCTGCAGTTTAGAGAAAAGATAGTCTGCCATTCCAACAAACAGAGAGTTGCCGTAGTCCAGTCTGCTCATCAGCAGCGACTGGACAAGGGTCTTCCTACACTCAGTCGGAATCCAGGGGAAGACTCGTCTGAGCATTTTCAATAATGCAAAGCCTCTGCCACAGACAGTGGAGACATGTGATTTTATGGACAGAGCACTGTCCAGTACCACACCCAAGTTTTTCGCTTTTATGGTAGGATTTGGGGGCAAGCCCAGGTTACTTGGCCACCAGCTGTTGTCCCAGAGCTGGGGATTTTTGCCAAACAGGAGGATTTCTGACTTGTCTGCATTTAATCTCAGACAGTGCTCTTGCATCCAATTGGCCAGCTCAGTCAGGCATTTTAGTAGTCGAGTTTTAGGATCATCTTTCTCATCAATGGTGACCATCAGCTGGGTGTCGTCAGCATAAGAACACATTTCAACACCCCACTTTCTTCCAATGGCTGCCAATGAGGAAACAAATACATTAAACAGGGTTGGGCTTAATGAAGCCCCCTGAGGAACCCCATATTTAATGTTTCGCTGGGGAGAAATGAAATCACCCAGACACACTGATTGTGTTCGATCCGCCAAAAAGGATTGTAGCCATCCCAATGCCTTGTCTCGAATACCTTTCCCTTCCAGGGCTTTCAGTAGTTGGTCGTGTGGTACGGTATCAAAAGCCGCCGATAAATCCAAGAGTATCAGGACGACTGTCTTGCGGTAGAGAGTACATTTCCGGACGCCCTAGCCTTGCACATGCCGCTCTAACATATGCCAGCCACGGAATAGTATGAGCTTTGTCCAGAGATATACAATCTTTAAGGATGCAGTGATTCAAACTGATTTCTTCATTTGTCCAGGTTTTAATCCAGCAAAGTACTGGGGACATTTTTAGAAGATCAGAGACATAACCCAGGCCTATTTCATTATGGGTTGAATGTGTGGGAGAAGATTTCGGGAGAGTCAGCAGGGCCCGTATGAAGTTGTTTTCAGCAATTTGTATACCTGGAGTTGGAACATAGCCCCAAATGTCTTCCCCGTAGGAAACGATTGCCATACATTTGGCTCTGTAGATCCTGGTAATAGCTTCCATAAGTTTCGAGCCCAATCATTTGGAGAAGCTCAGGAGTGCTGTTGTGGATCTAATGACTCCGTTTTCCTTGAGTTTCATTTGTGGCTTCCAAGTTCCTCTCTCGTCAAAAGTGACGCCCAGGTAACAAAAGGAGGGCACCCTCGAAATTGGTGAATTGTTAGAGCTGAAGGATCTAAGCTTCATATTTTTCTTTCGAGAGCCAACGACCATAACATGGGACTTGGCGGTGTTAATTTTTAGATCAAGGGCTTCCATGAAGAGGCCGAAATGGTCCAAAAGTCTATGGAGACCTATGCCAGTCCGCGCTATAAGAACAGCATCATCCGCGTATAGGAGGACCGGGATAGGTAGCCCCCCCATACGCAGAATGTCCAGGGTGGCTGGGTTCAGAAATTTCCCCAAGGCGTTGATGTACAGTGTAAAGAGAAGAGGGGCCAGGATGCACCCTTGTCTGACCCCTCTCCCTGATCTAAACTTTGCTGTACACCTGCCATCCCTTGATGCCCTAACAGACGCAAACAAATTAGAATGAAGGCCATGTAAAAAGCTAACCAAGGTAGTGTCCAAACCCAAATTTCGTAAGATGGCCCACAATTTTGAGCGATTAACCAAATCAAAAGCGGAGGATAGGTCCATAAACCCCAAATAAAGAAGCCCCCCCTTCACCACAGTGTATTTACTAATGATTAGATGAAGGTTCAAACATTGGTCAATTGTCCCTCTGTGTGCCCTGAACCCGTACTGCAAATCTGAAAGGATCCCGCTCTCCTCCAGCCAATCCCCCATTCTGTGCAGGATGACTCTGCCTAAGATCTTAACGGCAGAGTCCAACAGGGAGATTGGTCTATAGCAGGCCGGGTCCGCCCTATTCCCTTTCTTGAATATAGGCACAATTATAGAGGTGGACCAGGAGGGTGGGAAGCCAGCTGTCGGAATAGCATTAAAAACGTTGGTTAAAATTTTTGACCAAAATTGTGGGTACTGTATATAGAGATCTGCTGGTACCCCATCGGGTCCCGGGGCCTTGTGTTTGCTGGTGTCTCTAATCGCCCTTTCTACTTCCATGGTGTTAAAATCCATAACCAAGTTGGAGTGGTCATGGGTTTTGGCAGTTGAGGCAGGGACTGTAGACTCATAGATTTTGCCAAAATGGGCTAGCCATCTGTTATCCTCTATGACACAGTCTAAATCCATTGGCCCATTGTCAGAAAAAAAGGGCTGATTTACAATGGCCCAGAACTTTTTACTGTCTCTCAGCACATCCACAGATAAAAGGCTATTCCAAGCTTCCTCCTTAATTTGGGTTTTGCGCTTATGGATTATGGTTTTGTATTCCCTCCTTAGCTTGGCCACTAATGACGTGTCTCTGGGTTTTTGTTTTATGGCTTTCAGCAGAGCACTATGTATCCTCGAACATTCCTTGTTGAACCATTTATGGGTCTTTGTATTCCCTTGCCCAGCTGACCTTCTTTCCAAATTCTTACTGATCCTGGAACAGATCTCCTCATAATCAGTCAAGACCTTGGGGCCCTCAGCAGTTGGGTCCAAACACACTGCCATACTAGCCCCCGACTCTTGGGCGATTGAATTAAAGAATTCATCTGGAACAATCATCTCCCATTTCAGGCGCCTTCCCTGCTCTTTAGATTTCAAGTCCTTTGGGGCTGCCATACTTGGCGGGCTGCCAGTACGGAAGCAGTCTAGGTCCAAGGTCAGGAGGACAGGATAATGATCCGATGAAATAAGGTCAACCACGCTGTACTCATGTGCCTTTGCCAAGGCCCCATTTGAAACAAAGATATAATCTATGACTGTGTTGGCATCTCTCCCAACAAAAGTTGGGGCTCTAGGCTCGCTAATGCCTTGGTCGAATTCGAAGAGGTTTAGGTTAGCTAGAAGGAACTCTAGGTACTCGCCTTCGGTTGTATGCTCAAAATGAGGAATGGCTTCGGATGGTATACCCCCATATCTATCGTTAAAACAACCCCCCTCACAGGGGTGAATGTTAAAATCCCCCAGAATAACCAGTTCCGGGAGGGTAGTGCAATCACGCCTATAGGCTGACAAAAAATTTAACAGAGAAATCAGATGTTCATTTACAATGGCGGACTCCTTTGAATTATAAAAATTAATCAACAAAAAAATCTTTGAGTTAGGGAGGGTCCACTCCACCACAAGGGCATTTGTTAATGCGGTATCTAGTTTTTTGAAAACCCCTACTAGATCCAGGGAACACAAGGTGAGTAAACCACCCTTTGCTCTCCCTCTTACACCTGGAACTGCCGGAGTAGAAAAGCTGCAGAAACCATCCAGGGAAAAACTGTGTGTTGTATCCCACGTTTCTTGAAGTCCTAGGATGTGATGTTGTTTAATGAATCTTTGCCATGTTGGGTCTAAAGCCTTAGCATTTAGACCTGCCACGTTCCAAGTGAGGACTTTACAGAGAGCTAAGTCTGTGTTAGGGGCAATCGATGTACCCGCGCCCCGGCTCTCTCTCATCATCGGGCTAGTTCCGGGTGTGGGGGATAAATTAGCTATTATCGGGTCCGCTATGCCAACATCCTTGCGGGGACGCGTTGGATTTGTACAAACACCACATTCCCCTGGCGAGCCCTGGGTATGTCAGTCCACCCAATCTGTAGTTGACAGACAATCAAAGCGATTTGCTATAGGGAAATGCAAGGGATTAGATGGGCCATTTAGTGGCTGTTGGTAATAAAAGGGATGGATTAGTTGGGAGCCAGGGAAGGGGCCACCTTGACGTGGTCTACCTCCTCTAGACCCCACCAAATTCCACCCCCCATCCCAGCCCTCCTCCCTGACTGGGGGTTGTATGTCCCAGGGGAAGTTAAGCCTTTGTCTAGGAATGCGATCGTGTGAACCTTTAAGCCAGCTCCAACGATTATCCGCTTGATTGTGGGGAAGATAGAAATACGAAAGAGGTCTGGCAGTCACCCTGCTCGCCTGGTATCTTGGGGCCCTGCTGTTACAAATAAAATCTACTACCTCCGGATTTTCAAAAGTAACCACCACGCAGTCCCCTTGCAAATTTTTCCTATTGCCTCCTACCCAGGGAGCCCTCTCTATCATTAGGATGTCGGTGGGTATGTTTGGTGGGAGGGGATAATTATTCGCTAGCCAGTGACAGACTTTTTTTTTGAGAGCCTGATATGATTCTTCTTCTGGCGAACGAAGTTCTGTAACTCCAGTAAGGATAACCACATAGGGTGCGGCATCCGGGGGGAGGTGAATATTTCTACGTGACCTAACCTTACCCTTATCCTGTGTATCAAGATTGGGGGCCTGGGATAGACCATCACCGGGTGTGGGCTGGGAAATTGTATTGTTTTTAGAAGAGGTCAAAGTAGTGTCTGTTTTCTTAATTTGCTCTACAACAGGGGGTTTAGGTTTAGAACCTACTTGATTTGAAGTAATACTGGGTTTCTTAGCCGTCGTATTATTAGTCTCCAACGCTTTATTAGGAACCGTTATGGTCTTTGTGGGTTTAGGTAAATTAGTAACCTGAGTGGGCTTTTTATTTAAAGTGAAGCTAGGGGCACTTATGTCCTTATGTATATTTTTTAGGACCGTTTCCAAACAGCGTAATCTTATCTCTATGGGTTCTAGTAAAGCTTTTAACATGTTGAAGATTACTGTGTTATTTGAACTAGGACCGGGCTCCTACAGTGGAGGTGTTATTATTGAGTTACCTGTAGGACCACTAAGTTGCAAAATTTCTTCCAGACTTTGGTCAATTATGGTATCGTCTGGGAGACTCAGCAGTAAACCAGGGTTGTTGGGTGGTAAGCCCTCTGTGGGGATAGGTAGACTGACTGAAGGTTTTTCAATATTACGAGAGTTAGGTAAGGTAATAGCCTTCTTCCCTTTCGCAACCGTTGAGGTGTTGGTTTTATGTTTTTGTTTTGGGATTGCCCCTTCTACCCGGGCTCTTTCTATTAGGTTGACTATAGGGTTACTAATATTTGTCTCACTACTTTGCGTTCCACTTTCAGTCAATATGTTAAGGTTAGGTGAAGCCTCCAGGTCCTGGGCAATATTTAAGGCATCCAAGTCCTCATTAGGTCCGGGATGATGTACTAAGACCTGTGCTTCTCGACGGGAATCCGTTTTCGGTGTCTGAGCCTCAGCAATGAGGCCAAGGGAAGAACGCTTGGCCATCACCAGGTCTTGGGAAACTCTCCCATCCATGAGAATTATCCCTTCGTCGATAAGTGCGTGTGTGCGGGTGATGAAGTCATCCAGGGTCCCTGTGAGTTTTTTAGCTCCTGCAGCGGCCATACTTCTTGTTTCACGGCAGGACATAACCTGTGTATTCAAGATGAATGAGAGATTGGTTGGGTGCTAAATGTACTCGACCAGAATTTCTGGCCCAGTCCAGTCTCCTCGGGCCTCTGAGGGCCACAGAGGGCCCGCCCTTTGCCCGGGCTTAGCCCCGGGCGCTCCCGCGCGCTCCCGTGCAGCGTAGATCACTGCTTTTTATGAGCGATGGTCGGGTTTTGGGTGGGCGGGGCAGTCAGGGAGAGCGGGCCAGGTGACTCGGCCTGAGGATTGCTGGGACTCCTGGGAAAGCGAGTCCCGGTTCCTACACTCGCAGCCCTGTCTTGCGCTCACACGCCCAGCAGCTACCTGTGATTCCAGTGACAGCAGCGGCGATGCGGGACCCGCGAAGTGGGTTCCGCGAGTTGTAGCGGTCATTCCTCCTTCCTCCGCGAACAACAGCAAAGTAAGGTGATTTCAGCGTCCCCACAGGCTATGGGAGGCAGGGTCTCTTAAGGTGCTTCAGGTGGGCGGGGCGGTCAGGGAGAGCGGGCTAGGTGACTCGGCCTGAGGATTGCCGGGACTCCTGGGAAAGCGAGTCCCGGTTCCTACACTCGCAGCCCTGTCTCGCGCGCACACGCCCAGCAGCTACCTGTGATTCCGGTGACAGCAGCGGCGATGCGGGACCCGCGAAGCGGGTTCCGCGAGTTGTAACGGTCCTTCCTCCTTCCTCCGTGAACAACAGCAAAGTAAGAGGATTTCAGCGTCCCCACAGGCTATGGGAGGCAGGGTCTCTTAAGGTGCTTCAGCTGGGCGGGGCGGTCAGGGAGAGCGGGCCAGGTGACTCGGCCTGAGGATTGCCGGGACTCCTGGGAAAGCGAGTCCCGGTTCCTACACTCGCAGCCCTGTCTCGCGCTCACACGCCCAGCAGCTACCTGTGATTCCGGTGACAGCAGCGGCGATGCGGGACCCGCGAAGCGGGTTCCGCGAGTTGTAGCTGTCCTTCCTCCTTCCTCCGTGAACAACAGCAAAGTAAGGTGATTTCAGCCTCCCCACAGGCTATGGGAGGCAGGGTCTCTTAAGGTGCTTCAGCTGGGCGGGGCGGTCAGGGAGAGCGGGCCAGGTGACTCGGCCTGAGGATTGCCGGGACTCCTGGGAAAGTGAGTCCCGGTTCCTACACTCACAGCCCTGTCTCGCGCTCACACGCCCAGCAGCTACCTGTGATTCCGGTGACAGCAGCGGCGATGCGGGACCCGCGAAGCGGGTTCCGCAAGTTGTAGCGGTCCTTCCTCCTTCCTCCGTGAACAACAGCAAAGTAAGGTGATTTCAGCGTCCCCACAGGCTATGGGAGGCAGGGTCTCTTAAGGTGCTTCAGCTGGGCGGGGCGGTCAGGGAGAGCGGGCCAGGTGACTCGGCCTGAGGATTGCCGGGACTCCTGGGAAAGCGAGTCCCGGTTCCTACACTCGCAGCCCTGTCTCGCGCTCACACGCCCAGCAGCTACCTGTGATTCCGGTGACAGCAGCGGCGATGCGGGACCCGCGAAGCGGGTTCCACGAGTTGTAGCGGTCCTTCCTCCTTCCTCCGTGAACAACAGCAAAGTAAGGTGATTTCAGCGTCCCCACAGGCTATGGGAGGCAGGGTCTCTTAAGGTGCTTCAGCTGGGCGGGGCGGTCAGGGAGAGCGGGCCGGTCAGGGAGAGCGGGCCAGGTGACTCGGCCTGAGGATTGCCGGGACTCCTGGGAAAGCGAGTCCCGGTTCCTACACTCGCAGCCCTGTCTCGCGCTCACACGCCCAGCACCTACTTGTGATTCCGGTGACAGCAGCGGCGATGCGGGACCCGCGAAGCGGGTTCCGCGAGTTGTAGCGGTCCTTCCTCCTTCCTCCGTGAACAACAGCAAAGTAAGGTGATTTCAGCGTCATAAATAAGAGAGTGTCTGGGACTCTGTGTTACCTTGAATTTATGCAGATAACGCATCAAGTAAAGATTGTTTTCAATTACCACTTCTGCAGTGTTCCCATTGCCCCTGCCAAATAATGAATCTGTGATCAGTACATTACAGACAACATCTGAATTTCCATTTGAATATGTTTAGGTTTACCCATCTCTATTTAAACTGTGGTAAAAACATTTGCCAATATCTGCTTTTGACTGACCATAAATAAAGACAATTTTAGGGCTGCACTTACTTTGTATTAGAGTAACTTAACCTCCAGTACATACCAATTAAGGGGCTACCCTTAGCAGCCTGATTTACATATGCCTACTCCAATCACATACTATCCTTTCTGAAACTTGATTGGAGCAGAAATATCTTGTGAGAACGCTGAAAATGAAAACAGATGTGCAGCGGGACGTTTTCCGCTGGTGCAAGTCTATATTGGCAATTCACTAGCATTTTGCACGTGAGTGCATACCTTGCATATCTATTTTCTTGCAACTGACTCAACAAAGGCGGTTCACACATAGGGGCAGATTTATGTTGGACTTGCGCCACGTTTGCGTCACGCAACGGCGGCGTAAACGTGGCGCATCCCTGCGACCCATTCACAACGTGACGCATCTAGGCAGATGCGTCACGTTGTAAAGCCCTGCGCCACATGTGGGCGTTCCGGCGCAGGGTGGGCGTTCCGGGGCAGGTGCGCCTCGCAAAAGTGGCTGAGTGAAATCTACAAGATTTCACTCAGTCACCTTTAGGCCAATGCTGTGTCAAAACCCTGCGCCTGCTTGAAGCAGGCGTAAGGCTTGACGCAGCATTGGACAGATAGGGCACCCCAGAGCCTTGCTGGAGCTGTGTTGCGCTTGCGACGCAACTCCAGCAATGCGCCACCTTTACGGCACAGATGCGTCACGCATCTGTGCCGTTTTTGCCCCATGGTGCGCCGCATTGTAAATGCGGCGCACCATGGGTGGCGGAGCTGCGGCGCACAATAACTGGCGCATCCCTGGGGATGCGCCAGTTATTGTAAATCTGCCCCATATTGTGTAACTGTTGCGCGCTTTTATAGAAATGCAGGTAGTTTTGGATCGGAAAGAAGTTATTGCTAGATAACACAAAATGAATTCTACACATGTTAGATTCAGGAGTTTACACTGCGCTAGAGAAGTCTGTCAGACTTGCCCTTTGACAGTAAGAGTGAAACACATACTGGAGGCCACAGAGGGAATATGTGGTGCAAAAGACGTTTGCCAAGGTTGGATCCTCTCGGTAGGACTGAGTGGTGAAAATATGAGTGAGACATATTTTTTAGGCCACTGGAGGAATAGGTGGCACAAAAGGGAGCAGCCTGGGATTATATCCTCAGGATAAGGCTATAAAGTGCAAGACAACCAATTCGGGCCCTTTTTGTGAGTGGCCCATTCCTTTCCGATCCCAGTGGAAGCTCATATTTGCACAGGGATTGAAATGACAACTTTTGGGTAATGAACGCATCTCTTGTGATTTCCTCTAGCTACATTTGGGCAGGTCAAACTTGCCACATGTTACCAAGGGATGGTGTTCAGTAAATATCTGTAAAAAAAAAAAGTACATGACACAGGCTGGCCCATCCTGGGAAAGTTCGTTTTTTATGACCTAGCATCGAGAACGGAGGAGGTCATGGGGTTTCAGTGTAATCAAGGGTTTATTCGTCACACATGAGTGAGGAGGATTTAAAGAACATTCAGGCCGATGGTAGGTTGGTTCTTTCTTTATTGTTGAACACGCAAGACGACACGTATATTGGGAGCCTCTGGTTCCGGTAGCAAGGTAAATAGAACACAGTAGCATTTCTTATAAGTGCAAGAACAACTTGGGGAAAGGGGAGAGTATTTGCACAATATCGTGTCTCCGTGCAGTTTTGAGTATTTGAGAAAACAAGTGGGATGATTTAAATGGGCAGGTCGGTGAGGGTTCAGGAAGTTTATAGGCATTAGTGGTTTGGATAAGTTTGCAGATGATTTAAATTATTCCAACACGTGAGTTCATTAGGGGAGCACATGGAAGGGTGGGGCATGGATAATGCTCGGTATAAATCTTTTTTGCTCATGGAATTATGCACAGTTAATATAGGTTTTTGTTTTTTACTTTTGCTTCCACAGTCTTTTTTCAATTTATACAGTACCCCTGAGAAGGAACTTATAAGGGTTCGAAATGCATTGGGTTATTACTGTGTTCGCTCGAAGGAATGTTAAAATCACATATCTATGCTCAAGCTTAAGGCGACATACAATATATGTAAATGCGTAATAAACATTCAAGCATCATCTGGCTGTCTCTGGAGTGTCTTTAAAACATTGGGAATGCATTGATCACTGTATGAGATTACCATGGAGCACTATGGATTACTTGGATAAATATGAGTCACTTTGGAGGAAAGTTTCCACATTTCAGCTGTGCAGCAGTTGGGGGCACGCAAGTTGCCCTCTTTTGAACCATCCTGGCATCGGGCCATAGCTTGGCCTATACATCCCTAACAGTCTTTCCACCACCTTGGAGCCTACAGCTTGAATACTGTATGGGAGGACATTTAGATTCTTTTGGGCATAGTTTTGACATACTGGCCGGCAAAGCGAGGACAGCCCCCCATTCAGCTTCTTGCAAGTGGCAGAAAGGCTATTCTAAAACTATTATCTTGGGGACAGTTCGGAAATACATAAGTTAATTTTATACTCATTTGTCATTTCTTCAGTTTTACCACATGAATTGATGTCTGGTCTTTCCACAATAAAAATCATTATAAACTTCAGCTCAATTGATGGTTCTGGGTATCATATGTTTATAGACAATCAATAAACACTATACAATCCACAGACAGACATAACTGTGTATTACTTTTGCAAATTAGCAGTCACGAAAAATGTACAGATGATAATGTTGTCAACTATTTCTATTTTTTCCTAACTATTTTCATTAGTTTTTCATATCAAAGGTGAGCTTATTTTGAAAACCCATGTGCAGTCTACACCAATGACAACTTGCTGAATTCAGAATATTGTCTATTTTTCAGAAATGTATTTTTTACCCATGGCTTTCACACATATTTGCACTATAAACAACTGCAAGTAGGTAAAAACCACAAAAATAGTAAAAATAGACTAACATTAATACAATTGCAAAAAACGATGGCAAAAATAACATGTACGATGCTATCTGTTCCTGAAAGCTCTGAATGAGGCAATCTTGGCACCACAAACATTTTGTTGATTCCACTTTTTGGGAAAAAAGCTTAATTTCTTGCAAAGCACATTTTTCCAATAAAATTATGTTCTACGTTTTGACTATTTTATTGCTTCCCTCAAAGGGATTCCAAAACCCTGGGTATCTTTAGAATACCCAATATGTTGGAAAAGCTGATGCAAATTCGGCCTGGATAATTTTGTAGATAACACATTCTGAAGGCTTAAGAGACAACTGACCCAAGCATCCAAAATAAGGGCTCAGCACTGAGGGTGAGGAAAGTCTCAGAGTTAATTTAGGATTGAAGTGTGGGTGGAGTTAAGAGTAGCATTTATATAGTTAAATTGCAATGCAATGCTTAGGACAATGTAGGTCGATGTAGTGGTTGCAACATTTGTACATGAGATACTGTGGCACTTATTTTGAAACCTGACGGGCCTTACCAATTCTATCTCAAAATTAATTATTGCAGGTACAGCTGTGTATAGTGGGTACATGAAAATTGTGACCCTCAAACCAATACCATTCATAGGTGGAACTTGGTTTATGGCACGAGATTAAGACTCTTTAAGGTGATGTTAAGTGCCTTTCTTTGATTCCATTTGCAACGAGGCAATATTGTTAGCTCTGGAACACAAACAATCTTTGGTAACCCCTTTTTCTTGTGTAAATGGATTGATTAATTAACTAAATCCCCATTTTCAATTTGTGTTTCCTAACAATCTCATCCAAACGGTCATTACCTTTTCCCAATAAAGGATTTGGTGTAACGACCAGAGCTGCTGATATTGGAGCTAGGGAACAAGGCCCTAATCTCAATGTCGTCTCAACACCCTGTGATTCCGTGCAAATCACTTAAATCTGAGTCTACAAAAAATGAATGTACTTGTGTATATAACTGGTGCTCATGGAAAGCATTCCAATACCTTTGGGTTGAGTTTGCGCCATATACATAATTGAAAAGAAAAACTATTGCAGCAAATTTAATCCATGTTGCCAAAACGTATGCCCATTGCAAAAATGATTGTTTTATTAAGCATTTAGGCAATGTTTGTATAATACTAAAATATTCTGATTGACATTCTTCTGAAATTGTACATATAACAATGGCTGCATTTAAATATCAGTCACTTTCCCTTGTTTTAGCCAGAGGATATGAACCCCTGAAGATCCCCCACTCTGCACAACATTCATCATGGGCAACGGAGGATGGCTGCTTGTGTGGCCAATCCCACCTGTGTAAATCCTTTGGCTGCACCAGTGGACGTTGACCATAAGACATGCAGGACACATATTCAGTCAAATTTATGCCCTGTGTTGGTATCAATTTTAACCTAAATGAATATTCCTTGAACCTATGGACAGACACGCCACTCAAGACATTCAGTTGCAAGCAACCAGGTCTTACACTCGTCCCCGGTGCCAGCCAAACCTATGCCATTAAAGCATTTTTTCATGGACTTTGCACTTGCACAGGCTCCTGGCTCAGAAATTGAACCTGCAGACAGGCCCTTTGACCCACCCACTGCTGATAACCACCACCCTCCGCTGTGCACATCCTTCTGCAGTAAAAAGTTACACTGTCCCACATTGCAATTTTTTGTTCATTCTTTGTGTTTGTTTAATCTACTTTATATTGTCAATGTTCTACAAGAGAAATCCACTTTTTAGAATTCATGTTATTAATTTCCTTAGAATGCACTTTGAGGGATACATCTGCAGCATCATGCAAACAATGAATAGTGAATGCATGATGCTCTAACGTTTGAAATCTACTAGTACTAAAATCAATTACTCAAACCTGCAATACAAAATATACAAAACAAGTAACGTGTAATACGGTCCTTAATTATCATCTTTGTGTTCTAGTGACATTTATAACACACTTGCCTTCAACCTTCTGGTTTGTAATTTTCATCAAAACCTCTTAATGGAGATATAGCCTATTTTACAGAGTTACCATTATGTAGGCGCAATCTCTCTCCCTCCCTCCCTCCCTCCCTCCCTCCCCCTCTCTCTCTCTCTATCTATCTATGCAGAGGCACATATATTTTTCAAGCTATTATGCTATTTATTGTCAATGTTAAGTGTGAGGGAGGGTAAAGATTCACAAGAGGAGATTCCAAGGGTGAGTTGTGATGATCTTTCCCACTCTTAACATTGGAAATAAACACATGTTGCACTCAGCAGATCTTTAACTTTGCTTTATGTCATGCTGCTTATTCATGTCCAGCAGTTAAAAACAAAGGTGTTAAACATAACCAGAGGTTGCATCTCTGCACTGAAATAAAATGATAATAGAGAAAGGTGTGTGAGTGGCTAAGTGTGTGTGTGTAAGTGTGTGTGAGTTCCTATGTGTGTCTGTGAGAGGGTGTGTGAGTGGTGCTATGGGTCTGTGAGTGGGTGTGTGGGTGCCTGTGTGGGTCTGTGAGTGGGTGTATGAGTCTGTGTGTGGGTCTGTGACTGGGTCTGTGAGTGGCTCTATGGGTCTGTGAGTGACCATGTGGATCTGTGAGAGGGTGTGAGAGTGCCTGTGTGTGTATATGTGTGGGTGTGTGAGTGGTGTTATGGGTCTGTAAGCAGATGTGTGAGTGCCTGTGTGGGTCTATGAGTGGATGCATGCATGCCTGTGTGGGTCTCTGAATGTGTGTGTGAGTACCTGCATGTGTCTGTAAATGGGTTTGTGAGTGGTGCTATGGGTCTGTGAGTGGGTATGTGAGTGCCTGTGTGGGTCTGTGAGTGGGTGTACGACTGCCTGTGTGGGTCTTTGAATGGTGCTATGAATCTGTGACTGGGTCTGTGAGTTTCTGTGGGGATCTGTGAGTGGCTGTGGGGATCTGTGAGTGGTGCTATGGGTCTGTTAGCAGATGTGTGAGTGCTTGTGTGGGTCTGTGAGTGGGTGTGTGAGTGCCTGTGTGGGTCTGTGAATGTGTGTGTAAGTGCCAGTGTGTGTCTTTGGCTGGGTTTGTGAGTGGTGCCACGGGTCTAAGAGTGGGGGTGTGAGTGTCTGAGTGTGTCTGTGAGTGCCTGTGTGGACCTGTGAGTGGGTTGTGTGAGTGCCTGGGACTGGGTTTGTGAGTGGCACTATGGATCTGTGAGTGGATGTGTGAATGCCTGTGTATGTGTGTGAGAGCCTGTTTCTGTCTGTGAGTGGGTGTGTGAGTGGCGCTATGGACTTAGGGCATTTGCATACTTATTAATGAATCAGTATTTGTTAAGTGCGACTACTCACCCACTAGACGCTGGGGTGTGGGCGGGCTGCAGGTCCTATTGGGTGCTGAGGTTCAGTCAAAGAGTTAGGTCTTGAGATCCTTTCTGAATTGGGTTAGCAACCCTGTTGGTTTACTTAGGGTATTTAAAAGAGAGAACGTGGACTGGGCTCTCACCAGGAGACAGCAAGAAAGAAACCATGTGTCACAGTCACTACAGATTAGATTGTGCTCCATTAGATCAATAATGCATTCACCTCAATTATGGATTTCCGATTGTTTTTCAACATGCAATACAAGAAGTAACACATTTGATTTGCCTTCCATGAGCCCAAGAAGTTTTGAACATTTGTGCTTTACTAAAGTTGAGCTTCAGCTGGTGCACCTGCTAAGTTTATATGTGTGAGTGCTTCCCATTGAGCTTTAATTTCTGTGAAATGCGCATGGGCCAGAATGGAACTTCATTTATTTCCTAGAAGAGTCCTCAGTTGTGCCAAACACATCTTCTCAACTGGAGTGCTTTCATCTGGTTAATTAGTAAGTGCTACCTTGTTAGGTAATTGTCTTGTGCATATTCTGCACTACAGCTGTATAAAGGACCACCAATTAATATTTCCAGTGACCATGTGTGCATGTAATTTAGGCAATATGGTTGTTCCTGGAGTATCTTCATCCACAAATCTGTGATAACATGAATCCCCATCCTGAGAAGACTACGAGACCACAAAGAGGTAAATCTCCATCAGACATGGGTACATCCTCTTGACTGAATGATGTAAGTGCTTCTTAGTTTTTTTGAGATGTTCTAGTATTCCTCTACATCAATAATGCATTACCAAAATCATCTGGAAATGCACTTGGGGCCTATTGTTAAGCTGTCCCTTTACTTGGAAAAAGTCAGGAAGATCTTTGCATGCTACTAAGAATACAAGGAGTTCAATTTCAGCTCTGGTGACCCCATCCTGAGGAGCCCAACCACAATTGAATGGGGCAACACCTCCCTGGGTCGATTTCTGACCTGGGAACTCTATCCCCTGGGGTCCGGCCTTGTTATGCCTGGTATCCTGGAGCACACCCAGGGCACCCAGTATGCATCATTGGGGACTGCTGTGGGAGCCTGAATGTCCCAGCGGTCTCTGCCAACTCCCTGCCTCCAACGAGAGCCGGCATTGCTGCCACACACAGGCAGCTGCTAAATATGCAGCTCCCTCTGTGTCAAATAAATAATGTGTCTGTTTCCCTGCCCGCATGACAGCAGGCAGGGAAACACATGAAAACTTCTGTTCTAGCAAGCGGGAGTGGGTTGAAAGCTTTCCCTTGCTGGGAATGGAGTTAGTATTTGTTCTGACGTGGCAGCAGCTGTCAAAGCTCTGACTAACTCAGAGCAAACAGCTATGTCCTGAAGGTAGGCACCCCAGGACATAGGTGGATTGGCTGTCCTCAGGGCCATTAATGCCTCCAGAATAGGGGCAGTGCCGCCCCATCTTCAGTGTTCTGTGATGCAGGCCATATCTGTCCCCCTCTCACTTTAAAATAGTACTTTGGTTCCGGGAAGGTGGTGGTCCCTGGGGCTTGGGGTGTCCATGTGGCCCCTACACTGTTGTTTAATTAGCCCAGGGGAGGTTGTGGACCCCAGGGCTTGAAACATCCCAGGAGGGTGGTCCCTGTGACCCCTCACCATTAATTAAATAAAGCCCCGGGAGATGGTGGTCTGACTCCCCAGGACTTCTTTGAGCCCATTGAGGGGGTCCACACATCCCCCCCTAAATTATTTATAAGTGGTGGGCCCAGCGCACCCCCTCCTTAAAAAAAAAATGCCACCCAGGCACTTGCAGGCTTTTTAAAACAAGCTCAGGAGCCAAGTTTTTTTTTTATTGCCAGAGTCGTGAATGTGATGCGATGTTTCTCAAGAAAAGTAATTTTCAATTGTTCGGAATATCGGCGTTTGGGCTGATATGACCCACGGACACGGTTTATGACTTTTCTTGAGAAACATTTGGATTTGGATTATCATGTCATATACTTTGGAATTTTTGAAAGACTGGCTTTGAGGATGCGATAAATTACTCAAGTCCATTGATGCTGCTGGGAACGCCCCCAGCAACACCCATTGCACTCCCCTTTAACGCAGGACACTGCGTAAAAGGGACTGATATTTATCAGGCAGGATTACGTCACAAAAAGTGGCTTAGTCCTGCCTGATAAATATCACTCAGTCTTCTACGCCATCGGAACGTCACAAAAAGTGACGTTCCGGAGGCGCAAGGGGCTCGTAAATAAGGCCCCATAGGTTTCACACTCGTTATAGTTAGGAATTAGCATTTAAAAAGCCTTTGAAATTAACTGAAAAAACCATAGGTTTCACACCAGTTATAGTTAGCTGGACATTTTACTCATACAAAACCATTGAAATTCCCCTGTTATAGTTAGTTGTACTCACTATAACTCGTGCACCCGCAATCCACTGCTGATGATGTCACATATTACATCATTCATGACTTGGTCAGTGACATCACTGATGATATCTCAAATGACATCACTGATGACATCACTGATGACATCATCCAGTGAATGTGGTTTGCTTTGATATTTAAATATGTATTATAAATACACTACTTTGGGGGAGAAATCGGGGGAAACATGGCGGCCGCAGGTTAGAGCGGCTCTCACGCTCTGAAGCAGTCTCCCGAGACCCCCGCTGCTACTGCCACAGATGATCGGCTTTTCTGACAATTGAACGTACCTGTTCACTGAGCTTGCTGGGAGACTTGGAACATCGATTGAGGGGTTTCCGCGGTGATATCGCAAATCGCGGCTTGACCGACGGGCTTCCATGAATGTGCCCGCCGACGGCGTTCTCCTTGCCTGTCTCCGCCTCTCTCTTGTGCTGGGGGCGGACAGCCGTGGAGATCAGGCGCGGCCGAGCGGCCGCTGTCCGGAGGACTCACACGGCGGTAGTGTTCAGTGGAGGGAGAGGAGAGGAATCGCAGAGGGTCGTGGCATCAATCAGCTCAGCCGAAGAGGAGACAAACGGCAGGATAACAGCAGCTGCAAAGGCTGGTTTGGTGGATTTTGGTGATTTTGGCGACCGAGGTATCTTCACTCAAAAATCAAGTAAGGTGTTTGAATTATTCAAGGAAGGGTCAAAGGCAGGTTACGATTTAAACACAGATCTGCAAGTAAGAGTAACAAGGAGCAAAACAAAACAAGAAACAAGAAATAGAGGTAAGGAGCTTGGGCCAGAGGAGAACGAACTACAGTTCCCAGAGTGCACCTTGGGGGAGGTTCAAAGAAAAGCTCAGGTGCAAAGAAAAAAGTCAGATTTAGCGAAAGATAGGTACACTACTCAAAAACAGCTTACAAACAAAAATAAGAGTAAAAAATTAAAAGCTCCAGGTGACATGACCCCGTCACTGCGCTCTTATTTTAGAGCTCAGCCACAAGTTTTGCAGATCACACAAGATATGGCCGCAGCTATGGAAAATAAAAACTTACAGCAGAACAAGCAGGATAAGCAGGACAAACAAATAGGGCATGGCTTATCTATTCCTGCCTCGAGGTCAGATTTATCCTTGGCTCCATCCCTAGAGGGGGCAATGTCTGAAGCCCCTGCAGGGTCTACCCAGCCTACCCTGCCTGGTTCAGAAACACTCACAAAGAGTCTCACTGATAACGTAACAACTGCCCAACAAAAGGGAATCTTAGAAAAGGAGACTCCAGCAAATGTAATGGAGAAAAAGAAAAATGCAGTGGACCAAAATTTAGACTAAGGTTTCGGAAACGCACTCGAGGCCATAGTCTCCTCTATTGCAGCAATGAGAGAGGAGATAAGACAAGATTTCGCAGTCTCCAAAACAAATCAAAGTGAAATTAGAGCAACCTGTGAGGATCTAGGACAAAAGGTTGATGGCCTAAGTTAGAGAACGGAAGTACTAGAAAGCTCGGTAGATCTTCTGACCACAAATTTGGAGTCGGCCAGATCAAAATACATACTCTCCAAAGAGATGGTGAAAACATGAGAGAGAGAATTGAAGTGGTAGAAAATTATTCTAGACGCAATAACGTTTGACTCCTAAAAATTCCTGAAGGAAAGGAAGGTGGGGATCTTAAAGGCTTTATAATACAACTAATAAAAGGATCACGGAAAAAACAGATGAAGAGCTAGATAAAGACATTCAGCGAATACACAGAGACCCAGTTCGTATGAATCCGGCAAGAACCAAACCAAGGAAAGTGCTAATCAACTTTTTGACTTATGCTCCTCAATAAAACATTTTAAATCTTGCTCTGAAAGCTGGCACAATAAGAGGTCCTGACTTCTCCTTTGAGATACGCTCTGATCTTTCGAAAACTACACTGGATAGACAGTGGGAGCTCGGGCAGCGCATGGACAAATTTAGATCATTTGGTGCCACGGTGCAGATGAGATTTCCTGCATTTCTCCGAATCATGTATAATAATAAGATGCATAACGTCCGTTCCATTCATGATGCCGATGATCTATTAGAATCCATCAGAGATCACGCCCAAGCTCAGGCTCATAAAACAAATTACCTTAGTTATCACTGAAGGTACACAGATCTTTTAGAATCCTTATAGGTTTTTTATGTTTTTTCAGAGTCCTCAATCTCAACCAGATCTTAAATTCAAAGGGAAGGACATCAAAATAATAAAATAAAAGGAGGGGTAAAAAAAAAAAAAAGAAGGATAGAGCTATAAATAATAAACAAAAATAAATAAAAAGGAATTATGTATTCACTTAAAATATGTTAGTGACACATACATATATTTAAAACAAAGAAGGGTTTACACAAGAAAAAAAAAAATGAGAAAACTCCCAAATATCCCCTCCTGATACGACAGTCAATGGTAATCTCTCGTCTATACTTGCTCAGTAACATCTACTTCTTTTTACCCGAGGATAATGTAGCAGTAGGGGGTCAAAGGATAGGCTGCGGGTGGGCGTTCATCTGGCTAAACACCAAGCCAGAATAAATAAGGGGGGGTTTCCTAGGGGGAGGGGGAGGGGGGTGGTGGTAAAATAGCAAAAAATCCTCGTTTGTCAGTCCGATTTAGTGTTTCAGCCTTCTACTTTTCTCTAAATTAAACTTTCGACATGCTAAAATTAAAAAGTCATCAAATAAAAAGTAAAAGAATGAAGGTGTTAGGGACTGAAGCCATAACATGACATTTATAAATTATATGTCATGGAACGTGAATGGTCTACGCGTGAAAGGAAGACGAGACCGCCTTTTACAATACCTGAGAGACTCACAGGCGCAGATCATCGCGTTGCAGGAAACTCACCTTCTGAAAACAGAGGCTATCACTATACTAAAAAAACAAAGGTGGATAGATAAATTCTGCGCCACAGACCACAATGCGAACATAAGAGGGGTAATATTTATCTTTAAAAAATCTGTAAAAGTGCAAATACTGGAATGTAAAGAGGACAACACAGGGAGATGGTTATTAGTGAGAGTCTCTCTCGATGGTCAGATCAGGACATTGGTAGGTTACTACGGTCCGAACTCAGATGACCCATCACACATGGACGCTGTAAGAAATCAATTAATATCAGTCCAGGAGCCAATAATCTGGATGGGAGACTTTAATATTGTTCTTGACCCCAGATTAGATAAGTCAACAAAATCTAGAATTTGTAGCTCCGCTAAATCCAGAGAAACCCTCAAAACAATCATGACACATCTGGGTTTGGCGGATTTCTGGAGAGAAAGAGTCAGCAATAAGCCAGGGGTGTCCTTTAGGAACAGTCGCCTTAAACATAAATCCAGAATTGACTACGCTTTTTTCAGTTACTGTCTAAAGGATACTCTAGTTACAATAAATTATTTACCATCACACTTATCAGACCACTCCGCGTTAAAATTTACCCTGAAATCTGATAATTTTGTTAGACATCCATCCTGGTCCTTTGACCGGACACTTCTGCTTGAAGAGAAAGAGGTCAAATTCCTGTTAGACGAGTCTTTAGCCTTTTTTGATATAAATAGAAACTCTGCAGGCCCAACAGTTGTTTGGGAGACATTTAAGGCCTTCTTAAGAGGGCAGATCACTAACAGAGCCTCTTATAGGCGGAAATTATATATCGAAAAAGTAAATAGACTAGAACTAGATATGAAACTTGTAGAATCAAAGATCGACCTGTCTTTAGCAACACCAGAAGAACAAGAAAAATTGGTTGAGTTAAAATCCCAATTGGAAAACATTCTACAGGAGAGAATAAATAAAAGGTGGGAAGTGAGCAAATCTTCTCAATTTGAATTCGGAGAAGCTGCAGGGAAAGTACTTGCATGGAAAATAAAATCTGACAAAACCCTTAATTACATCAGGGAATCAGGATAGAAGGAGAATCAGAGACAAGATCTACCAACCTAGAAATAGGTAGAGCCTTCTTTGAATTCTTTGAGGAGATTTATAAAGAAGATCTTCCCAATGACCAGCAAGCAAGGGACAGACGACTGGATGCTATTACTCTTCCAACCCTATCAATAACTCAGAGTAAATCCTTAGAGAATAAGATTACAGAGGACGAGGTGAAAAAAGCAATTCACCAATCAAAAAAAGGAAAAGCAGCAGGTCCGGATGGTCTGCCGGGAGAAATCTATAGATCTCTCGAAAATTCCATCATCCCTGTGCTCACAGCACTTTTTAACGGTATCTTAATAGATGGAGATCCGCCGCCTAAATCCTGGGGGGAGGCCACAATTGTACTTATCCCGAAACCAGGAAAATCCCCATTAGAGTGCAGGTCGTATAGGCCAATATCACTACTCAATAATAAGTACAAAATATTTACAACAATCATTTCCACAAGATTGGCTAGTGTTATTGGTACTTTAGTCCATTCTGACCAAAAAGGATTTATTGTGGGTCGACAACTAGCGGAGTTAACGCATGAACTAGTAGGGGCTATAGACATTGCCACTGCCTTCTCTCTACCCTTAGCTACTTTGACTTTAGATGCAACTAAAGCGTTTGATAGAGTCAATTGGCTCTATCTAAACGACGTATTAAAAAAATTCAACTGTGGGGAAAGGTTTTACAGAACTATAAAACAACTATATAGTGCACCCTCTGCCAGGTTGCTGGTTAATGGGGCATTGACAGAAGCCTTTAATATATCCAGAGGTACAAGGCAGGGCTGCCCGCTTTCCCCTCTCCTATTTAACTTATACATCGAACCCTTCGCTCAACTTTTAAGGGAGGAGGCTACTATTCCATCTTTTAGCTTTGGAGAGTGGGAAAGGCGGGTAGCACTACATGCAGACGACATCCTGGTCTTTACATCTGACCCAGGTAAGGCATTTCCAGTCGTTATTCAACGGGCTGAAGAATTTGGTCATATCTCGGGTTATGACATTAGCTCTAGTAAAAGTGAGATAATGGCATGGAATTTACCAAATATACAGCTTGGTGTAAATATATCAACATCAATGCGATATCTAGGAATTAGAATAACCCAAGAAGTGGGCAGTATTGGACAAACTAATTTGGACAGAATACATACTGAAAGTAAAAGACTTTTAAAATCTTGGACACACCTGCCACTCTCTATAATGGGCAGAGTAAATCTAGTTAAAATGTGTATTCTACCAAAATTCACCTTTGTTTTTAACGCTATTCCAATTGCCTTTGAACCAAAAATTATCGAAAAATGTCAAAGAGAAATCAATTTCTTCATATGGAACTACAAAACCACAAGAATAGCATGGAAAAAACTAAGAAGAAGAAGAGAAAAGGGGGGCCTTGCACTGTCGGATTTATTGTATTACTCATGGGCCTTCCAGATGTCACACACTAGAATGCTCCTAAAAATGCCATCTAATCTTACTACTGAATCTATGTACAGGTCTATGTTAACTGGGGCGAATATAGCGGTAGATGGTTTCATGTTTAAATTTGGAAGTCAGAAATTCTTTAAAAATATCAAACTTAAAATGGTACAATCATGGGCCAAAAACTGGGCTAACATTAGAAAAAAACTTGGCTTTTCATATTACTCCAACTACTCACCCAGGTTACCAATATGCTTGAGAGATAGCCTCTCTACCATAATAGAACAAGCAGGTATTACAAGATGGGGCCAATTACTTAAAGAGGGACAACTAATAGCCTGGGAAGAGTTATACGACCTAGTTGGCTCGGGGCTTTCCAGATTCAAATACATTCAATTAGACAGCTGGGCGAGATCCCAGAGTCGCATAGATGCCAATATTGGGAAGATAAGCATAATGGAACAAAAGTTGGTAGAACGATCAACAGGAGGGAAAGAAGTAACTACATGGTACTGGCAGCTGTTGGAGGAAAATGATGGGGAGTTTCAACTTCCAGATAAGTTATAGGGAACAGTGATTGGCCTTCCATGTGAGGAGAGGTGGCGAAATTCTTTTGGACTACTCTATAAAACCGTAAAGCCTTCATGGCTAAGACGAAATCACCTCTTCTCTGTACATCGTGCATACATAACACCGTTGAAACTCTCTAAATTTCTACCAGATAAAAAGTGTAACAAATGCAACTTGGTAGGTGCCTGTGATGTACACATGTTTTTAGAATGTCCTGACATTGTAAGTTTTTGGGAAGAAGTGAAGAATACTTTAAACTCTATCTTAAACACATCCTTGTCAATTACTCTTCCACTTGTCATCTTTGGGCTGGAAGATAACATCACAGGCAAGGCAAAATCTTTTCTTTTCTACGCAATCTTATTGGCGAGAAGACAAATTTGTATACACTAGGTAGAGAAAACACCCCCATTACACTCTCGGTGGCTTTCATACTTATATGAAACATCCAAAGTTGACCTTAAAAGAACAGCTAGTAAGCGTAACATGGCTTTCTGGGACTTCCTAATCAATTGGAGATGATTCAGGGTTTTTTTTTTCTTCCCCCGGGTCCTATGATTATGCTATGAACACTCCTTGGACCAGGGCCAGCTTAGTTACGATAAAGGTCCTGCAGGTTGAAATATACCTAGATGGAGTTAAAAGAAAGCACCCTTGTTTCATTTGGGACATCTCTACCACCAAAAAATAAAATCACGCCTTTAAGTCGTGCATGGTGGTTGGTATCGCCCTCTTATGAAGGGAAGGCAAATGAGGACAAAAAAAAAGAAAAAAAAAGGAGAAAGAAGAAAGAAAAAATAAATAAATAAATAAATAAATACACTACTTTGCATTGAAGAATGAGTGGATATATAAATATAAATGTGTGGATGGTGGATTTAGTAACAGTGTCATTGATTGCTTCCTTGACTAATTTGTAGAGTCTCACTATATATAATGTGTAGTTACTAAACTGTGTGAAAGTCTTTTTTGCTTTGTCTTAATTGCTATGTTAAATACTATATTTGTTATTGGTTTCTTAACTGAGTATTTGTATGGGTAAATGAATGCCTATGTGGTTTGGTGGGGGGTGTGTGATTGCCCAACAATGTGTGAATAGTTAATTCAGTAATTATATGAGGTTAAGACTACATGTTATAACAGTTGTTTCAGTGAGTGTATATGTTTATGGGTGTTGTGGTGATGAAATATTTCTCTCAATGGTACATCTCCATTAAACTTGAAAACAAAGGCAGTCTATGTGACAGTTATGTCTAATTAAGTGTGCCTAAGACTTAGTGATTGTATGAGTCACTATATGGATAACTGTATACTTGTAATAGTGAGTTTATAACACACTAAGTGTGAGTTACTATTTATATAAATAGATGAAGTGGTGTTTGTATAAGTGTGTAGGTGAGTAAATGTAAGTATAATCAATTGTTTGCATAAGTCAGAAGGATATCTTTATAAGTGAACACAATGTGTGCTGGTGTATAATGTTGAAATAGGCGTATAAGTATATTTGATAGTGTTCTGTTGATTATTCACTGCATATAACACTGAATCTATAAGTAACTGATTAGATGTGTGTATAGTTCTATGAATAACTGAGTGGGTGTTTAGAAATTTCTATTGGTGTGTCAATGGTTTCAAATATGGCACTTTCTATTTTACAGTGAGAGATGAAAGATTATACTAGTGTGTGATGAGGTGTATTTGATTGTCACATGGATGATGTCATCAGTGATGTCATCAGTGATGTCATTTGAGCTGTCATCAGTGATGTCATCAGTGATGTCACTGACCATGTCATGAATGATGTAATATGTGACATCATCAGCAGTGGATTGCGGGCGCGCGAGTTATAGTGAGTACAACTAACTTTAATGGGGAAATTTCAATGGTTTTGTGTGAGTAAAATTTCCAGCTAACTGTCTCGCTGTGTGTTTATAAATATTGCTTTGGCGGATTCCTCATGCCCCTTTAGTTCTTGGTGTTTTACCAAAGTGCTCGATGCACACCTCTGCTTGTTACTCAGTCTCACACTTTCAGCAACCGTGCTAGCGTGGACTCTGGATGGCTGCGCTGCAGTTCCGTACTTGCTGGGGACAGGTCAGGAAAAAGTTGGAACACTCCCCTCCTCTCCTGGTTCCCATTCGCTAATGCGCAACTCGGCGTTCGGCCGTGGGTGAGAGGGCAGCCTTCGCAAGACGTCACGCTCACCTGCTAGCTTGCTTCCGGGTTGCTGTTTGTTGTCGGACCGGGATTACGGGATCCATGGGGGTTATACTGCAAGTGCTGTGGTCCTTCCGGCGGGTACTCACTGCGACAAGGAATCCAAATGTGAGGCAGACGGAAAATGGAGTACCCTGCCAGTCAAGTCGGGGTTTCACCGGTAGACACCGCCGCCAAGTTATTGCCACGAGGAAAATCCACTGGAACAGAGATCAGGCGAGCCCACAGACTGATAAAGCAGGTAAGGTCTTTATTTTTTGGCAGCTAAGGATGACGCGTTTCGACTACAGCCATAGTCGTGGACACATGACCCACGCCTCCATGGTACATCTTTAAAGGGACAGTGTCAATACATCATCATAGACATAGAAAAATTGCATTTTTTTGGTATGTTGAAAACGACACATTTTTAAAATTCTTTTTGTGAAAACAATGTAAAATAAAAGTGTATTACAATACAGTGCAATGATACATCTTTGCTGCAAATTGGAGCTGTTATGTTGGTATGGAAGTGAGGCAGAGATTTAACATGTAGTATGCTAATAATTGTCGTGTCTGACCAATTTGCTAGTATGGTTGAGCTGTTTATCATGGGTCTAGTGCCCTGTGTGTGCCATGTTGTATGTGTTCCAAGGTGCCAGCGTTTCTATGTGGACTAATATGGGGTGAAGGTTGAGTACCATAATGTTTTATAGGTGACTAGAATCTTGTCAGGGGGCCGTCCAGGACTCAGGTGCTCATACTGGTAACTCTGATGTGTTTTTCTGTAGCGGTGTGTGTCACCGTGGTCCTACAACAAGAAACATATGCATTTAGAGCAGTGAATTACAGATACATAAATATGGCAATGTTACAGGCATAAGTCATTTCATACACACATGATCAATGGTAACTGACAAGAACAATAATAAAACCTAAGGTCTGCAGCAATGACGTTCTTTCAACAATGGTGAGGATGTGGGAGGTGGGTGGTATATATATATATATATATATATATATATATATATATATATATATATATATATATATATATATAGTGTTTTTATCCCGCACAAACACTCGTCAACAAGGGAACTTGTTTCCCGAAACGCGTCGAGTGCGTTCTTGAAATAAATACACTTTGGAACGGAACTGTGGCCCGGATATCGTTCTTGTGCGGAAGGGAGAACGACTGTCGATTGGATATATATATATATATATATATACTCCAAAATGCTGCTCGAGCGATCCTCAGCCAAACAACGCTGATGTCGTCGGTAGTAGCAGCCGCTACTCTTGATTATTCACAGCTTCCAAGTCCAGCTAAGTTTAGTAGGACACAGAGACGACACACCAGGAGATCATAGCACAAACCCTTTATTGTGCACTTGTGGAACAAGGACGACGCGTTTCGGCGTTAGCCTTTTTCAAGTAACCACCATTTTGAATTTAACACATATATAAGTCCATCTTCCATGCCCCAGTTCATAAACATGAAAAAAATACTTTCATTTCTAGTCAACACATATTATTGCATAGCCCATCTATATGTATACATATATCAATAATATACTGGCATGTTATTAGTGCACAAAATAAATAAACCTGGGTGTCTGACTGTGTGTGGGACAAGGCGGGTGATGTTGTTGTCGTAGACTCGCAATATTCCCAGAGTCGCGATCGAGAACTACACAATCGCTGTGACTGTCGGGAAATGGAGTAACACCTCCACAGCCTAGGACTACCAATTAGAGTTGGCCTGCCGGGAAGTGAAGTTTTATAGCTCATATGCTGAGAGCGGGGTTCGATACTGTTATCGTTACCTCCCTACGGGACTTAAATTGTTATTATTACCCACTTCGGACCCGAGTCATAATTAGATTAACTTGGGAGCTCCCTTTGTTAATCAATGTGTATATATATTTTTTACACATGTTACGATTGCAGAATCGTCGGGTCCTTCTAGAGACGTGGATTAATTACTTAGAAGGGAACGGGGTGCAAACTCCTATCCGATATAGATCTCCCCTGATCTCGGCATGTTATCTTTCACTCCTGGTTCAAATGAATCATCAAAATGTATTCGAGAAACTACTAGATGATATGGGAGCTCCCTTTGTTATCCTAGGCGTATCCAATTCAAGGCTGGAATATTGCATGGGGGGTGGCAAGTCTAATGTTCGAGTGCTATCAATTCTGGATGAGTGATAAGTGAGATATTAAATAGTGAGTTATAGTGAAATAATAAAGAAAAATAATAATAATAATGTGATAAAATCATTATCCAACATGATCAGTAACCAACATATATATCTCCTCTGTGAGTTTCGCAGGATTCTCTTCTGTGACATATATATATATATGCATGCAAAAAATCAAAATCTACAATTGGAAAGGAGGCAGCGCACCCATTCAACCACAGGATGGTTTATTGAGGTAGTAACATTGCCTTTTGGCCGGAACAGCCTTTTTTGATTTACGAAACACACGTCATAACCGCCATTGAATGCACTTCCGTATGTGTATGTGTTGAAATAAAAAAAATACTACAATTTAATTGTTTGCTCTAATAATCATAAAATATAAGAATAATGCATATATCTATACACGTCAGTGCATTTAAATCTAGTGCACAATTGTTATTTCGTGGCGTACGTATTCATCAATAAACAAACAGAATGTTTTGTTCTGCCACAAGGCATCGGAGCATGTTGGAGCCACTCGAAAACATAAACATAAATCAAAGACCTTGCTGTAAATCTCTTCCACCAAAGAATCATTCAAAATAATATGTGCATAATACCAACATAGTTGAATAGCATCAATAAAGTTCATCATTCAATAAATGCGACGCTTATGCCTGCAGCAAACCGTCGGCACAGGCAAAGGCCGTACACAAACATAGACAAAGGCATTTCCTACTGGGCTGTCAGCCGAAGCTCGACTTAGAAAATGTGTGTGACATGATCTTGTATCAGAATAGAGTTTCTATGTACGTGTGTTAATGCAATGAAGACACAGTATCCTAAAAAACAGTACGGTCACAATAGCATTGAACATCTCATCATGGAGAAGTGTGGCTCACTGGTTAGAGCAGGCAGACCCTGAAGCAGAGGTCAGACCCGGGACCAGGGTTCAATTCCCGACGCGGCAGGGTCTTGAGCTCAAATGTCCACAGACTCGATAATTCTCGCTTCGGTGCCTGACCTAATCATGGGTTCACACTCTGCAACTCTGGGCATTAAGCTTGCTTAATCTCCACAACGACCCCCCACGGTGGGATGCCTGGCTTTCACATTGGGGATCCCCTGTAGGGGCTATCTCACAGGGAAAAACCAGGATGGGTTCCCAAGGCAAACGCTTAGGGACCCCTGGGTGGTAAGCGCTATATAAATCCAATATACAATACAATACAGAATGCAAACTACATCATTGAAAATATGATACCATACATTAGAATAATCAAATGTACATCATACGCTTTAAAAAGGTTTTTCATGTGCAATATGATGACGTGTGTTCTCCATAAAGTTGTCAATACTGTCAACTGTTACATTAATACAATTCTAAACTCCTCACTAGCTACTCCTGAGATCCCATCACAATAGTAATTAGTAGTTGTCCAACCTCTGCTAAAAAATCTCTTCAGATCCTTCCACACTCTCCAACCTCTGCCCCATCTCATTGCTTCCAGCTTTAAGCAAAATGCTCAAAAATGTTGTTAATGCACAATTAAGCACCATTTTGGAAAACTCTAATGTGCTGTACCCCCGCTATTCTGAATTCCGTCCCACAAATTCCACTAATTTGGCTACTGGAAGTATCAGATACCATTAAATTCACCCTGGATGAGGGAAAGACACCGGTATTTATTGTATTGGATCTCTGTGCTGTGCTCAATACCATTTCACCCATCATATTTCAGCAGCGATTCAAGGACTGCATCATCTCCCATAAAGCCCTAGCATGGATCAAATCTTTCCTAACTGGTTGAAGACAAGCTGTTACACTTAAAACTTTTTTCCTCCACAGAAAGACCAGTAGCATAACTAAGCCCGGCACTATTTAAAATATATACAGCTTCGCTAATATCCTTGATTGCTTCCTTTGGAATTGCCACTATATCCTATGCAGAGGATACCCAGATGATTCTTTCCCTGGACAAATGGTCCTTTGGATAAGAACTTAAATTCAAAACTTCTCTTTTGAATGCAATCAAACCATCTAAAATGCAACACAGACAAAACTGAGATTGTTGTTTTGGCAAATCTAACACTTTCTCTCCAACTCAATTATGGCCCAGCACTATGCCCCCGTCCCTTGCCATGGTAGAAGTGGCAAGAAACTTAGAAGACACATTCAATGCCTTACTGTCCTTCCACCCCAAAGTCCTTGCAGTGGCAGGAATGTCCTTCAATTTAATTGAATCTCTTAGAAAGTTTTTTGACCTTCTTTCTCTAGCTGCGTGGAAACCAGTTGACTTTGCTCTCATCACTTTCCTATTCAACTATTGTAATAGTCTCTATGCAGGTGTTTTGGAATACACTCTTCACAAACTCCAGAGTGTACAACATGCAGCAGCCAGACTTGTGCTAAAATGACCTAGACACAGCTCTGCTTCTGCTGCCCTTGAAACACTACACTGGTTACCAGTATACAAAAGGATCCTTTGGAAAATCCTTATACTGATCTTCAGAGCATTCAGAGCCTCTGGACTAAATTACCTGACTGCAGTGGAGAAGTGTGGCTCAATGGTTAGAGGCGGCAGACCCGGAAGCTGAGATCGGCCCGGGACCAGGGTTCGATTCCCAACGCGGTAGGGTCTTGGGTCAAAATGTCCGCGGGCCTGATAATTCTCGCCTCTGCGCCTACTCTAACCTTGGGTCCCACTCTAAAACTCTGGGCAATAACTTACTTAATCTTCACAATGGCCCCTTCAACGCCGGGGATGCCTGGTCTCACCTTGGGTGTGCCCAGAAGGGACCATCTCACAGGTAAAGCCAGGACGGGTTCCCCAGCGGTATACAGCGCCGGGACGGCTGCGGTGTGGGCAGCTGTGCGCTTTACAAGTATACAACATTTACAACATTTTACATTTACTCACTATACAACTACAAAAACTCTGAGATCCACACATGCCAATCTTCTAAAGCCTCCTACTTTTAGACTGAAAACTTGAGGTGATGAATCCTTTTCTGCTCTAGGATCCACGGCACAAACTCCCCAGTGCATTGCGTTTCATTGAATCAGAAGCTCTATTTAGAAAACACTTGAAAACTTGGATCGGTATTGCTTCAGATGCACTCTGTCACTCCCTATTCTAGCCAATCATCCTTTGTAAACTTTTAGCTGAGAACTCAGTTGCATTTTCCAGCAGCAGGATGCTCCATTTTGAGTGATAGTATGCTTTATAAGACACAATGCATTCATCAGTGTTTTTTTTAAATGGTATTTCCTAACTATAATGTCCCTGTAACCTTTGGTATTGTAAGTGAATTTCTAAAGTTAACATTTTTTTTAGTTTATTTCCTAACTGTAACCTGTAACCTTTAGGAATGAGTATGAGTGTGTGCATGAGTGTCTCAGTGGGTATGTGAGTGAGTGTGTGAGTGTCTGAGTGGGTGCAGAAGTGGATGCATAAGTGTCTCACTGGGTGTCTGATTGGGTGCATGAATGGCTGAGTGGGACTATGACTTGGTGTGTGAGAGTCCTAGTGGGTTCCTGAGTTTCTAAGTGAATGTCTGAGTGGGTTAGTCAGTAGGTGTAAGAGTGTCTGAGTGGGCATGCAAGTGCCTCCACGAGTGTGTGACTGAGTCTGTGAGTGCATGAGTGTCTGTGAGGGGCTCTGTGGGTCGGTCTGTGAGTCTCTGAGTGGTTCTGTGTGTTAGTGCATGAGTGTATGAGTAGGTCTGTGAGTCAGTGCATGAGTCTCTGAGTAGGTCTGTGAGTGGGTGTCATATAATGAGTAGCTCTGTAAGTGGAGGCATGAGTTCTGAGTGGGTATTTGTTTCTGAATGGGTCTTTAAGTAGGTGCGTGAGTGTTTGAATGCGTCTCTGAGTGGCTGTGAGAGTGGTTCTGTTAGTGGGTTCCTGCGTGGGTTTGTGAGTGGGTGTGAGTGTCTGAGTATATCTCTGTGTGTGTATGAGTGTCTGAGTGTGTGTATGAGTGCAAGTGAGAGTGTCTGAGGAAGTCTGTGAGTGGATGCATGAGTGGATCAGTGAGTGGGTATGTGAGTGTCTGAGTGGATCTATGAGTGGGTATATCAGTGTCTGAGTAGGTCTGTCAGTGGATGTGGGAATGCTTTAGTGTGTTTCTAAGTATCTGTGTGAGTGTGTCAGTGTCTGTGTGAGTGACTAGGCCACAACTGGGCCGCATCTGTCCCATTATCCAAAAAATGCCCACAATTTGGCACAAAATATGTACAAGTGGAGCACTTTCTTCTGGTTAATTAGAAACTGCTTCCTCAATGGGTAAATATCCAGTGTGCATTTTTCACTACATCTGTGTAATGGCCCACAAGGAAATGTCTCCAATGGCCTTGTGTGCATTTTGGCAATGTAATTGTTCCTTGTGCGTCTTTATCCATAAATCTGTGATAACCTGAATCCTCCTATAGAGAGGACAACAAGACTATAAAAAGGTAAATCTCCATCAAACAAGGGTACTTCCTCTTAGCAATATGAATCAAGTGCTTCTTTGTCTGGTGGAAATATACTTATATTCCTCGGCATCAAGAACATGTCACAAAAATCAGCAGGAAACGAGCTGAAGGGCCTTTGGTGAGCTGTCCTTCATCCTGGCACAAAGCAGGAAGATCTGTGCATGCTATTAAGGTTCATGGGGTCAAACAGATGAAGCTTCCAAGTGAATTCCACATTTGCATGCTTGTAGTAAATTAAAAGGAGAACAATGGACTCTGTTCTCCCCAGGACGGGACAACAAAGAACCCACACATCATAGTCACATACAGATTGTGCTCCAATAGATCAATGATGCAGTCATGTCCACAAGGGAGTTCAAATTATTTTTCAATATGGAATTACTGAGAAACCACACTTGATTGGCGTTCACCAAGCTCAGGAGTTAGGATTTTTTGTCGTGTTCAGAAGTGGAGGTTCTACTGGGGCACCTGCTATGTTTACATTTGTTAGTGCCTCCTGTAGAGGTTTAATTACTGTGAGAGGGCCAAAAGGAATTGCAAAATGTAATGGTTACGGGGGTGCGTGACCCACCTCCCCAGGCTGACTTCAGCTCTGGGGACCCCATCCACAGGACCTGGCCACAAACAAATGGGGAGAGACCTGTGTGAACCCCCCCTTCCCTGGCCAATTTTGGCCCTGGGGACCCCTTCCCCAGATCATGTGTCCTTGGGTGCTCAGGTCTCATCTAGGGTACAAGGGGGCAGGATGGAGACCACGGGGAGCCTCAAGACCCCCGCGGTACTAGCTGGCTCCCCTCCTCCTGTGGTAGCCAGCATTGCTCTTGCGCACAGGGAGCTGCTGGGAATGCAGCTACCTGCGTACGAGAGCTGTCATTTCATCTCTTTCCATACCTGCATGTCTGCAGGGAAGAAAAGAGATGAAACATTACCTTCCAGCAAGCAAGAAAATTTTGATAGCTCCTGCAAACAGCTAGGTCCTGGAGGTGGGCACCCTGGGACATAGCAGGAGCCATCCATTGGAGTGGCGGTCACTGGGGCACTGTATGGCTCCAGAAGAGGGATTGTGTGATCCCTCCTTCTTTGTTGTGCATGGGCCAGCCCCTTGGAGGTGATGGTCCCTGGGACCATATGTAGCCTGGGAGGGGGGCCACGTACCCCCTTCTTCATTTATAAAAAATATTTGGTCATGAGGAGGTGGTAGTCCCGGCGCCAGGGTAGGCATGGACACCCTGTTTAATATTTGCAGTAGCTCCGGGGAAGTTGTGGTCCCAGGGCCCAGGGGGTCCACATGCCCCCCTGTCTATTTTTTTTAAATACAGCCCAGGGGAAGTGGTGGTCTCCTAGGCCTGGGGGCATCCGTGAGGCACCTCATTTTAATTCACATAAGCCCTGTGGAGATGGTGGTTACCAGAGGCATAAATATGCCCTTGGAGGGAGAATCCATGCAATCCTCTATGTTTTTCAAATCACTGCATGCCCCTGGGATCTGGCCCATCCAGGGTCTACATTAAAAAATAAGCGTGAGAGACCAGGCTTTTTAAAAATTTCACAGCAATATTACTGAATATTTTACTTAAATTTCTATGACTTTAGAAAAAAAGCAGAGGTATGGGGTAAGGGTATGCCTACCCTGCCCCCTTTTCTTTTCTTCAGTATTTTGTGGGAGACTTGGCTGAAGTTGAGTTCGAAGATGGCTACCAACACTTCTTAGTTCGGTCAAATACTAAGCCAAGAGTTTTAGCTATTGTTTCAAGCTCCATACGAGTGAGCTTTCATACTGACAATAATAACGGAATCTTTTTTAACCCGTTTACCGCAGTGGACATTCCGCCTCAGTGTGGGCGTTCCACGGAGTGGGCAGGGCTGTGTCGGCCGCAGGTCATGCGCAGCACCCCAGAGGTTGTGCTCGCATCGGCCAACGGCCGGCATGAGCATGCAACAGGTTAAATCATTGATGTTTTGATAAGAGGGTCGTATTGGATTGTACTCTAGAGGTTTTTAATGAAGAGTCAATTCAAAGATTTTTATCAATTTCAGTTTCCGAATAAACCGTACTAAATCAACTTCAATAGCAAAAAATGTAATATGTCGTGATCACCCAAATTTTGAAACTTTCTTCAGAATTCACATTTGTTTATTAGTTAATGAAGAATTTGACAAATTAAACCGCAAATTCTGTTTTTGTTCACCTCCTGTCTCGTCTGAAGTCTTGTTTTGACTCCTCTGATGCTTCTTTCTTCTTGCATCTTCTGTATGAGCCTTTTTCTTGAGATCTTTTCTTACAGATGATGCTCTCTGTTCTTTGCATCAGTGGTAGTTCTAAAAAATGAGATTTAGAGATACAGAGGGAAGAACTGATAGAGGATTTACTGTATGTTGTAGCACAAGCTGCACTGTTCAACAAACTCTCTAAACCGCTTTTGTCTTTGGCTTAACTTAATTCTGTGATTTTAGATACTACATCATATTTCTTAGCATTTCTGTAAATCAGACATCTGCTGTAATCACAGATATCTCATTCTAATTTGGCCTGTATTTTATTTCACTTCACATCCTGGTATTTAGATATGCTTGGCAGGACCACCGTGGTACCGCCAAGCACATTATGAGTTTCCTCTCCTCCATAGTTTTCATGGCAGTTCCCACTCCATTAGAACTGTGGCAGAGAGGAAACAAAGGTTGTTGCCTCAGGCCCATGGGAAGCATGCAGGGGGGTGCATGTTGTGCCCCCCAATACCCACATAGCATGTACTGCACCAGTCCATGCTCTGCAAGTACTGCCTTTGATGTTCCCTTTGCTGTGCCTATTTCATAGGCACCACCATGGGAACATCAAAGAGCCGCATGACAGTGACTTAAAAAGTCCTTATTTGTCGGGCAGTGTGTACACAGGTTTGGCGGAGTAGCGGTGGGGTGGTCTCAAACCTGCACCGCCAAACTCATAATCAGGGCCTAACTCTCTTTCACTTTACTCCAAATGTTCTGCTTTCTTGCACTTTGAGATTAACTTACAGCAGTATAAAGTGATAAGAATCATCCAATATTATGCATGGTTCTTACCAAGTGAGCATGGGTGCATGTTTTCCTGTTGTTGTGTTTGTGTGAGTGTTATAGGTGGGTAATAAGGAGAATTGCACAAATAGTGGAATGTAGTTATTGTCCTTGCTACACAACTCTGGAATAGGGTTTAACTACCAGGGTCTATGCGATCACTATGTTATGTTATCAGGGTATTTGTAGAGCGCACAGCTACTCAACAGAGTGTCCCGGTACTAGTTTAGTGTGGCAGCTGAACCGGAAGCGATGGCGCAAAGGCTACTGCTGGAACATCCACGTTTTCAAAGACTTCCTAAAAGGGAGGAAATCCTGCATCTGTCCTAAATTAGGCAGCAACAAGTTCCAAAGTTTAGCAACTTAAACCTGGTAGGATCGCCCTCCTATTCGAGATCGGCAGAACACAGGGGTCCTTGCTGCAACAGGGATGCAGATCTTAAGGAGAGCCTAGGAAGATAGAATTGAACTTTCTTCCTTAAGTAAGGCGCACCCGAATCGTGAGGTGTCTTGAAGGCCAGAACCAGGGCTTTGAAAAGGATCCTCTTGCGGATCGGGAGCCAGTGGAGAGATTTAAGGTGTACAGACATCTGCGTTCTCAGGCCAAGTAGAAGTAGTGCCCTGGCTATGGCTTTTTGCACCACCTGAAGACGAGTAAGTAAATACTCTGGCAGTCCTAAATAAAGAGTTGGAGAACCGGGCCTTATGGGCCGGGCCGCGCAGGGCACGCCTAAATCCCCGGATTCACCTGCCTTGTAACTAATAGAGACACGAGACATTCTGTTGAGCGTGGAATCCAGGCTTATTAGCTGCAGCTAAGCACAGTTGTCCTAGAAGTTACACTTGAGGTGCATTCTAAGGAGACTGCCACTTCAACCAGTGGTGCGCAATCTTTTATAGCAGACACATTTACAATATCCCACTCCTTGCACATACAAAACGAACCAATGAGAAAAGTTGAAAAACAAGCTATCAGGTATCCAAAAATACGCCTCTTTCTCGGACCCCGTGTGCTACCCCTCCCAACAAATTAATCAGTGATGGTGTTCACAATCCCTCTCGCAGGTGGCAGGACGTACTTGTGTCTCAAAGGATGATTGTGTAATAGGAGCATACAAGGAGAGAATAGCAAAGGCCAGTCGGATAAGATAGTATAAGGGAAGAATAGGAGAGGGCAAATAGTCGGCCGAGACAGGGATCAATCGAACCAGACATGTATTAACGAACTCAGCCAGACCCTAACATCGGGTTTCATGAACAAGGACAATGGAGTTACTTTTTAACTGAAAGGACACGTAGCAGCTAGAAAAGCAAAAGCACATTATTCGCCGTGCTGCCTGAGGGAGGGCAACACAAAATGGCGACAGGACACAAAATGGCGACTAGATACGGGACGGAATCTGAAATCGTAGAACCTCAGAATGTTAACATAGTCCAACCTGGATCCAATCAAGGCCTGGACCACTGTCTTTTGGTGGGGGATCGACAGGAGAGGTAGAAACTGCTTCAGCATTCTTAGGGGGCTGAAACATTGTCCCGTTACTGCTTAGATCTGAGATTTCATATTGAGGGTGTCATCCATTTTCACCCCCAAGTTTTTAACTGCTCTGACCCGGTTTAGTGTGGAATGCATATGCTGTGGCCACCAGCTGTGCCACACATTGTTAGGTAATTGAATATAATGGGAAAACCAATCTACCCTTGATGGCATGGGCAAATCAAATGAAGGGGTAAAAAGCGCCTTCAAGGGATTTATTTGAAATACTCTGTTCCTGTTGCTTTTGATATTTATTTTAAAGTGCAAGAATTATTGATAAACTCACCAGAGAGATATTATTCAAATGTATTTTATCTAAGAAATATTTGTATTCCTTGTGAGGACATAAGAACCAATGAACCAATCAGCAGTTTTGCTTACGTTGGAGTGGCAACAGTAAATGTACTGTGAGCAAGGTGTAACATCTTTCTGAATTGTTTGAAATTGGCTGCATATTATTTTCCCATTGAAGTTTCATTTTAATTGTGTTTTAAAATATTTTGTTATTGATAATTGATATCATTTCTTTATTTAGTTTGTATTTATAAGTTAATTGTTTATTGATTTGTATTAATTCATATAATTGTTACTTTTTTACTACTTGTTCTTTAAATGTAATGTTCTGTTATTGTTATTATTATTTTTGTAATTGGTTTAATTGTTTAAATATTGCTTTTAATATATGTATCTATAGATATAAAGATAGATAGATAGATAGATAGATAGATAGATAGATAGATAGATAGATAGATAGATAGATAGATAGACAGATAGACAAATAGATAGATAGTCACACACGCACACTGTTATTCTTTAAAAATAAAAACATAACTTCAACTTTATTATATGTTTAATTCAAAATAATAACAGTAACGTTAAATTAAAACAAAAATATTTAAAATAAACGCAAATGTCTAACTGACTGTAAATATACGAATAGAGATGTATAGATACATAGATAGATAGATAGATAGATAAATAGATATATAGATAGATAGATAGATAGATAGATAGATAGATAGATAGATAGATAGATAGATAGATAGATAGATAGATAGATAGATAGATAGATAGATGTCATCAATGATGCCACTGACTATGTCATGAGTGATGTATTGTGTGAGGTCATAGGCAGTGCATCATGGTGACGCAAGTTATAGTTAGTTTGGGTAACTATACCTGCTGAATTTCTGTGGTTTTATGCTAGTGAAACCTGAGTCTAATTACAGTGTCCTTTTAATCTTTGTTTTTGTAGTGAATTTTAAAGCTTTTTTTAATGGTATTTCCTAACAATAACATCCCTGTAACCTTTGAGAGTAGGTCTGTGAGTGTGTCTATGATTGAGTCTTAATGTTGGTGTGTGAGTGGGTGTGTGACTGTGTGGGTCTGTGAGTAGGTATGAGTGTCTGTGTGGGTCTTTGAGTGGGTATAAGAGTTCCTGTGTGGGTATATGAGTAGTTGTATGGGTGCACCAGTGGGTGTGTGAGTGCCTAAGTGGATCTGTTAGTGGGTCTGTATAGGTCTGTGCGTGGGTGTAAAAATGTCTAGGTAGATCTATGATTGGATGTTTGAGTACCTGTATGTGTCTGTGAGTGGGTGAGTGAGTTCCTCTGTGGGTCTGTGAGTGGGTGTGTAAATGGTTGAATGGGTGTGTGGCTGAGTGTATGAGTGTCTGTATGGATTTTTGAGTGGTGTATAAGTGTCTGTGTGGGTCAGTAAGTGGGTGTGGTAATTCCTGTATGTAGGTGTTTGAGTTCCTGTGTGGGTATGTGAGTAGGTATGTGGGTGCCTGTGTGGATATGTCAGTGGGTGTGAGAGTCTCTGAGTGGGTCTGTGAATGGGTGTCTGAGTGTTTCAGTAGATCTGTCAGTAGATGTCTGAGTATTTGTGTGAGTCTGTGAGTGGTTGTGTGTTTGCCTGTGTGGATTTATGAGTAGATATGTAAGTGAATGAGTGGTTCTGTGAGTTGGTATGTTAGTGCATGTGTTGGGCAGTGAGTGGATGTGTGAGTGTCTGTGAAGGTCTGTGAGTAGGTGTATGAGCAGCTGTGTAGATTTGTGAGTGGATGTGTGAGTGCCTGAGTCGGTCTGTGCATGGGTGTCTGAGTGTGTGTGTGGGGGTCTGTGAATGGGTGTCTGAATGTTGTGGATATGTGAGTGGGTGTGTGAGTGTCTATACAGGTCTTTGAGTGGGGGGGGTGTAAGTGGGTTGGTGAATGGGTGTGTGAGAGAATGTGAGGGTCTATCAGTGGGTGTGTGAATGTCTTTATAGATGTATGAGTGTGTGTGAAGGTGCCTTAATGTTTTTGTTTGGTTTTTCATGTTTTCTTTTTTTCAGGATCGAAGTCCAAATACATAATCCCCAATATCTTGTTTGGTTCTTGAAGGGGTCTCTCCCATGCTATCTTGACAAGACAACACTTCTTTTTCACCTTGGGTTTGGCATTGTGCCCTTGTTTTTACACACACCCATTCTGGTATTCCCAGCATTGGTGCACAGGTTTTCATCTTCACCTCAACCCATGCTGAGTGCTCCAATTCATTACCAAGCAGACACTGTACAAGGATAGCGAAGACACCACCACTCTTTTGAGGTGTAGGAGGGTGGACACCTGACTACGGTTACCCCAGATTTTTTGCCTTGTGTTTAGCTGGTTTTCGACTTAGTTGGCCTGGGACCCTGCTAATCAGGGCCCCAGGCTATCTGCTCTCTCTGTAAAATGGACTCCATGCACCCTAGGTGCATAACCAATCTGGTACTGGACACCTTATCAACCCCTGTACAGTGCACTATAGGTGCCCAGGGCATAGGTGCATCCAAGGCCTACCAGGGGCTGCAGCATATATTTTGCCACCCCTGGCTGGTCCTTATATTGACACAACTGGCTGATCACTCAGCTGGGACAAGGTGGTGTAATCACCCCTTGCTTAGATATAGTATACCTATATCTAAACCTATATCTGGACACATATATACCTATAAGTCACTCCTATGGCAGGCCTTATCAATCCTGGAGGCAGAGTGCTTGGTTTTATGTGAGATGGTGCTCTAGCATGAGCTGAGCCTGTCTGCAGCTGTCGGGACCAACTCCCTTAGCTGTTCCGGGATAATGCCATACCATATACTCTTAAGTGCATTATAATCCATCGCGGTTATGTGCTAACTTTGGCTTGGCTTTATCAAAACATGTCGTGTAAGGTGTCATACGATTTGGAATACTACCCCCTCGCCAGTCCTGGCAACGGTGGTAGCATTCCACCCTTCTAGAGGGAGAAGACATGTTACTTAACTAAAACGCGGTTAATTCTAACCAGAGCCTGAGCATCACAAAATGGATGCTGCTGCCACCGACACGAGTCTGACCTCCTGCTGCTGACCGAAACTTGGCAGAGGAGGCCTGGACAAAGGGTTTCCTGTCGCAGGGAGGTGCTACACCTCCCCAGACAGGAGATAGTGCATTGGGGCAGGGTGGGTTGAATGAAACTAGACACTGCCTGGGGAGCACAAGGCTCCCCCTTGCATAATCCGGTCAAACCGGTTCTGGGGCTCTCCAGCCCCAGTCCCAGCGTGACCCTGGACAAAGGGAAAGGGGTGTAACCACCCCCTTCCTAGATCCCACCCATAGGAGGGACCTAGCAGGTAATCCAGCCCACTAGTTTGGAATAAATGTGGGAGCAGTGCCAGCACACATCAGATTATCCTGACTGAAACTTATGAAACAAAACTCTGGACCCTTCGACATCCTACTCGATGTAGAAGACTGAATTATCTCCCTTGTGGTCAAGGAGTGACCACCCTGTGCAAACAGGCACCATCCAGCGCCTCAGCATTTACTTTGTTGCAGTTCCCGCTGGAACTCGAGCAACAGAGATCAACAAGACCCAGCTATCCTGCCGTCCAATAGCCCGATCCACAGTCCCAGTGAATCTGAGACCCGTGGAGGCGACCTGAAGCGTAGGGCCGGCCATCTTGGAAAAACTATGAAGTGCTGACCGTGCAGCTCCCAAGGCTCCCTTGATGCTGTGCTTTGGGGTTTGAGAAGCCCCAGCCCTGTGCAGATTTTGCATCAAAGCTATCCCCTCCACCCTCTCCGAGTGCTATGTGGGGCCCTTCTGCATTTTGCTGCTCAACGCATTGGTCCGGTCGGTTGCCCATTGGCTAGCGGCCCCAGTACTGATCAACCTTTGAATTTGCTCTGTCAGTCCAGTTGCTCAGGACTGGCCCTCGCTCCCCTGAAAAGGAGCACCCGCTCTGACTTTCCTGGTCTGAGTAAGAAGCGATCTTTGAATCCTGCGTGGGTTGTGCTTGCCAAGGTTTGTTTGTTCCAATCTGGAAGCTGACACCGCCGACAGCGAGAGCCTTTGTGTGACGGCTCGTGGTCCACTCCCGGACATCCTCGGTACCCCAGAGTCCACATGGCAGCGGAGACAAGCTTCTCGACAACCACCTGATTGCGCCCGACATTGCCTGGTTTCTTCCTGGTTCCACCCTGGTCACTGCTGAGTGACTCAGACTCTGTCCCCTCTGCTTTCAGGTACCCTTCAGCTTCGATCCACCCTTGGATCCAACCGGTCTCTTCTCTTCAGGACGCTTGCAGCATCATCATCTCCAGGCACCATCAGACTGCGTGACGAAACCCGACACACTTTGGCACCTATGCACCCGCTTCCTGTGGCTGAGGTAACTCCTGAGTGCCGGTGCTCCTGCACTGGTATACACCTCTAGTGTCTAAGTCTAAAGTTTGGTAACTCTAGTCCAGTCGGAAGACTCCTTTAACAGTAACTTTGTAACTTGTACGCACCATTGACTTTGCATTGGTGCATGTGTGTGCTTTCAGCGCTGCACCCGATTCTCGCTGGCTTTTCCCGACTTCAGCATTGTTAGTCCCGATTGGTCCCAGCGATTCCCCAGGCCCTAGGCCTGACCACTGTTCGATTAGTGATACTTATACCACTATTTTAGTATATGGTTTGAGTGGCCCCTGTGCTTCATCCATAATTGTGCAACTTTGATATGTTTAACTGTGCTTTTGTTTAAACGCTTGTGCCTCTGCACTCATAAAGAGTACAGAGGATTATTCTAGTAATAAATACATATATTTTTATAATATATAACTTGTGTGGTGTCCTTTCATTTGATATTACAGGATTGTGATTGGTAAAACAGCTGGCTTCACATGCCCTCTTGAGTTAAGACTTTAAGGCTGCTTAGTCCATGCTACCATTAGGATAGCTTGTCTATAAGGTTGACTTACAACCAACAACAAAAGAGATTGTTTGGACTGATACAAGGTGTCCCCAGAATTGGAGACATCATATATCAGGCCAACTTCTCACATGAGGCCACTAACCCCTCCCCAATCTAAGGTCACCAAGGTCATTGCATATTCCTAAGCATGATAATCAATGTTGAGGACTGTGTAGTATGTCTTAGAAGATAATAATCTGGGGACACTAGTGGCTCAGACATCATGGAGATGCTTGCACCCATGTCCCTTAGGGCTTCCACTCTCATCCCATTGGTATTTGCCTCTCGTATGTAACACTCTAGGTTACTGGGCCAGATAGCCAGGGTAGCTACATCCACGCTCCTTCTGAGACTAGCTTCAATGAGCACCTTGACATGGTCAGGGCTCATCTCTGATCCCATCTGGAGACTCACAAGTGCATTTACTACAGGTGTGCTAGATGCATTCTTTTTGTTTTTACAGTTAATGTCTCCAGTTCGGTATTCAGTTGCCTTGCAATCAAAACACTAATCCTTCTTGGGAACCCAGTTCTTACCCTGGTACACACCCTTGGACTGTGGTGTTTTGGGAACCACCCGTCTGAACCAGTTTTTGGGGACTTGAAGAGTTTTTGTCTTTTTGATCACCATCTTTACTTTGGGGGGTCTTTTGGCCCCTTTATTTTGGTCACCCCCACCAGTGGTAGTTTTAGTCACCCTTGTTTTGGTCCAGTGGTCTACCTTCTTCTCCAACTCTAGAGGAGAAAGTGGGCCTAGGTCTAACAAATACTGATGTAACTTCTCATTGTAATAATTACTGAAAAGATGCTTCTTCATAATTAAATTGTAAAGCCCTTCAAAGTCATTCACATTGTTACCTGTTAACCAACCACCTAGTGTTTTCACTGAAAGGTCAAAGAATTCTACCCAGGACTTGCTGTGTTTTTCTTTAGTCTCCCTGAATCATATCCTAAACTCTTTAGCGATTAGTCCAAAGCCCTCAATCAGAGTACCCTTTATGAGGTAATAAGACTCAGCATCTTTTCCAGGCAATGTCAGGAGTCTATCCCTGCATTTACCTGAGAATAGTTCCCAAAAGAGAGGAGCCCAATTTCTTCGGGCTACTTTTCTACTTATGCAGGCTCTCTCTAGTGCAGTGAACCATTTGGTGATATCATCACCATCTGTGTATTTAGGGGCAATCCCTGTGGGGAGTTCAAAGTCATAAAAACCATCACCATCCCTATTTATTTGTATGTTGCCACCAGAGATAGGTCCAAGGCTCGTCTCTTTTCCAGCGGTCTTTTACCAGCATTGTGCCAGAGACTAGTTCCAATAGTTAAAAGGAAGGTCCCAGCCAATTGGCGAAGGCTGGCAGGGCTCTGGGGCATATGTATCATTTCATTGCAATGCATTGTATCGACTGCTTTTACAACTCAGTCGTTACAACAACTGTGTTGTTAGTATGCGATGCAGTTACATCGCAAATCATTACAACAACTTACACTATGGTGCACCCTGGATTCAGGAATATTATTAATTACTATTCCTACTCCAGTTTGTGAAACAGTAGGGAAGGTGTTGGAATTAATTTCCAATAACTCAGCGCCCCGTAGTGCAAGTCGTTATAATGACGTGCCATGTAAATGAATCGCATACTAACAACACAGACGTTGACCGCGTTGTAATAGTAGCGCGAAGTAATGACAGCTTTGTAAATGCCGTTTCCCAGCTCTGGGGTACTTGGAGGCTGCACAGGTTTCAGGTAGGGATGGCAGACCCAAGTTGTAGAGTCCTTTCGCAGTAGGCATGTTTTGGCCGGTTTCTTCTGCAGCAGGGCTCAGTTTCTGGTTCAGCCACATGTCTTCATTATTTGTCTTCTTTTGGTCCATAGAATCTGAAGTCAAGGCCTTGGGGACACACCTAAATTCTTAATTTAGGGGTGTTAAAAGGGGAGACAAGTAGTAGCCAATGAGGTTACCTTCCTTGAGGGTGTCTGCACCCTCTAGTGACTACTTCCTGTGGGAAGAGGCACTACCCTAGCCCTGATAAGAGTTTTTCTCACCATCTCAAGATGGTGGAATTTCAGGAGAGGGGTTCACCTCGCCTGCCCCGTCCTAGCAGTGGTTCAGGCTGAGGGGGGACCCTGATCCTCCTCTAACTAATTTTCCCACCTTTCCTCCGTCCAACAGTGCCCTGGTCTGCCCACCTTGTTCTGTTAATGAAGTCCGGGTGGCCCTTGGAAGCCTGAAATTAGGGAAAGCCCCGGGCCTGGATAGGACCCCTGGCGACCTTTACTGTAGCGAACAAAAGGTCTGGGCCCCCTATATCTGTGTTTACTTCAATGCCATCTTTCAGGGTTTGGAGATCCCTGAAACCTGGTTGGGAGCCTAAATAATCCCCATGCACAAGAAAGCTTCCCCCCTCGACCCGGGCAACTACCGCCCCATAAGTTTGATAGATGTACTCCAGAAAATGTTTGCCCGCCTTTTGTTATCAAGGTTGCAGAGTTGGATGGATGACCAACACATCCTAACCTCCCTTCAGGCAGGCTTTCGAGCAAAGGTTTCCACCATAGACCAACTGTTTAGACTACAGTTGGTCTACTGGAAGACGGTCACTATTGGGGCGGGTAGTTTGTTTTTGATTTTTGTGGACCTTCGGTCCGCATTTGACCTGGTCCATAGTGATAAGCTGTGGGCCCTACTCCTGGAGATGGGTGGGCCACCCTATCTGTGCCACCTATTTAAACGATTTCACCAGGGCACATACGCTAGGTTGGGTGAGGTATGGGAGGAGTGGGGAGTTGTCGGCCCCCTTTCCGGTCGAGAGGGGAGTAAGACAGGGGTGCGTCTTGGCTCCTACCCTCTTCTCCCTTTTTTTAATGGGCTAATAGACTAGCTCTCGGGAGCAAAAGATCTGGACTCTCCGAGTTTAGCGGGGAGACGGATACCTGCCCTAATGTTCGCTGACGGTACTCTCCTGGTGTCAAAATCGTCAGGGGGTATACAGCGGACATTAGAGGCATTTGCTTCTTCTGCCATTTGAGAAATCTGGAGATTAACATCTCCAAAACAAAGTTTATGGTCTACAATAACAAATCGGCCAATTGCCCACAGCCGCATAGGAACGGAACGGTGCTGGACCGAGTGTCCACCTTTGAGTACCTGGGGGTTACGCTCAATGACAAGATGGATTGGGGGTCTCACAAGGCTAGGGCCAAACTAAAGTTAGCACAATCATCGGGCGAGATCTTAAAGGTTTTTAACGACACCTCATCGAAACTTCTTAGCCCACCTCTTGAGATTTATAAGGCCCAGGCGAGAGGGGGTGCGCATTATGGCGTAGAGCTTTGGGGCCATACATCAGCCGCCCCTCTGATGCTTACGGAAAATAGCTTTATTAGGCACCTTCTCTGTTTGCCTATGAGCTCGCCCTTGATTCTGCTATGGTTGGACCTGGGCGTCGCCCCTATCCAGGGGGTCATAGCAAATCGCCCTCTCCTGTATTGGAGGTGTCTTTGGGCGACCCCTGAGCTTTCGAGCTATAGGGAGGACTTGAGAGACATCCTGCGGAGAGGGACTGAGGGGAAAATACCCTGGTTGAATTACATCAAGTACCTCTGTCATGCTTTAGGTAGAGGAGATATGGGGTTGTCTCCCCAAGATTCCTGCCCATTGCTTTCCAAAAAATTACTGAATCTTGCTCTAAGGAGGTACCGTCTGGAGTCTACAACAAGTAATCCCTCGATGGGCAGGTTAACGGATACTTTTTTGAATATCAAGGCTTATCCCCTCTTTGAAGTCTTTTTGGATGATATCAAGCCCTCCTTGGCCAAGAAACTCTTTATCCAGTTCAGACAAAGTTCATTGCCATTGAGGGCGGTAACGCACAAATGGCGGAACGCCCCCCAACGGTGAGTACTTGCCCGGGGTGTTCGAGCGGCAGAGAGACAGATCTGCACGTTCTGCTCTTCGACCCAGCCTACGCCAGGGCAAGGGAGAAATGGATTTTGCAGCTATGTAGGGCTAGGGGCTTTAGGGATTACAGGGAGGTCTTTAGTATTCCCAAATACGACACTACCCCCTGATAGTGTTTGCCACAGCAAGATTTCTCCAATCTATTTGGTACACGAGATGTGCAATACTAAAGCTGGAAGCTCATACCTCGGTTTAAGGGGTACTTTTTAGGAGGTGCTACACTTTTTATACAATTTTTATACAGTTTTGGAGATTTTTATGTACTGACATTTTGGTGTTTTAACCGATATTTTTAATATCTGCAGGAACTGTTTATATGAGATTTTTTCTAACATAGTATTACCAGTTTTATTTTGTTATCTTGATGTGTTTATTTGTGTATGTATGGCCTTTTCATGGTATATTACCAAAATAAAGTACTTTGGCTGACTGACTGATATGCCCATGACAGAGGATATAGCACACCCTGCCTTAGGGCTAAAGGACTGCAGTAGGGGTGACTTACCTATATCTTATACAGTGCAGGGGTGACATGGCATACTCGGCTGTGTGCCACGTCGGCTCTTCGGATTTTCCTGCACCAAGACATGCAGTCTGCAGTGACAGAGTGTGTGGCATTGGGTAGGGGGCCCTGGGGTGGCACAGCCAGTGCTGCAGCCCCAGAGGACCCTCTTCAAGTACTAGGTGCTTGTGGTGGTAGCTGACGTTATGCAAAAGTGGTTCAGTGTTTTGGGAAAGAGATCTGGGATTGAGCACCTGGTTAGCTGGGACCAAGTCCAGATACAGTTTGAAATCTTATCAGGCATCGGGCGAAATGTGTAGGCTAACCATTCAAAAAGAGGCACTTTACTACACATGTTTACCCAACAAAAGTCCACTGATTTGCATAAAATCAACCCTACTTTTTCTCAGCCCCCACTTTCCAGACTACAGCTGCTCCTCCATGGATCCAGTGGGCCAATAAACAAACTAGCATTGGCAATGTCAATATGTCTGGCTTTATAGGCAAGTTATATGGTAGAATGTCTGACATAATATCGACAGACAGAATATCAAAATACAAAAATATCGGCACAAAAATATCGACATCAAAAATATCGGAATCATATCTTCATAAAGGTAAGTACAAAAATATCGAAAAAATAATATCGTAGTACAAAAATATCGGAATTAAAAATATCGTTTTTTTAAATGTATTAATAATAATGTAAAAATAATTTTAAAATACATATAATTTTACAAATATTAAATAAAAATATTAAAACAAAATTTTAATGTTATTTAATTGATTTAATGTAATTTTTTTTAGTTTTTACCCTGTACGCCTGTACCCCAAAAACCCAAAACTGACCCTGAACCCTAAAAATATCCCTGTACCCCAAAAACCCAAAACTGACCCTGAACCCTAAAAATACCCCTTTACCCAAAAACTGAAAACTGACCCTGAACCCTAAAAATACCCCTTTACCCAAAAACTGAAAACTGACCCTGAACCCTAAAAATACCCCTTTACCCAAGAACTGAAAACTGACCCTTATCCCTAAAAATACCCCTTTACCCAAAAACTGAAAACTGACCCTGAACCCTAAAAATACCCCTTTACCCAAAAACTGAAAACTGACCCTGAACCCTAAAAATACCCCTTTACCCAAGAACTGAAAACTGACCCTGAACCCTAAACATACCCCTTTACCCAAAAACTGAAAACTGACCCTGAACCCTAAAAATACCCCTTTACCCCAAAACTGAAAACTGACCCAGAACCCTAAAAATACCCCTTTACCCAAGAACTGAAAACTGACCCTGAACCCTAAAAATACCCCTTTACCCAAAAACTGACCCTGAACCCTAAAAATACTCCTTTACCCAAAATTAATTAATATTATTTAATTACCAATTAATTATTAATTAACAATAACAATAAAGTAAATATATTAGCACATTAGCTGTAATTAATTTAATTTAATAATTAATATTATTTTTTCCAATTAATTAATTAAGAATAACAAAAAATTATATATAAAAAAATACTATAATTAATGTAATTAACTAATTAATATTAATTAATTACCAACGAATTAATAATTAAAAATATGTACAAAATTATATTAATTAATTAACTAATTAATATAAATTAATTACCAATTAATTATTAATTAAAATATGTACAAACTTATAATAATTAATTAATTATTATTAAATTACTTCCCACCCTATTCCCCTATAAACCCATAACCCGCTACAGAACATATTTATCAATTAATCAATTAATTAAAATTAATTAAAAATTAATTCTCAATTAATTAATTAATAATTCCTACTAATTAATAATTAATTTAACATAATTAAATTACTTCCCACCCTATTCCCCTATAAACCCACAACCCGCTACAGTAGTAAAAGACAATATTTAATTAAATTACATTAAAAATAAATAATAAAACATAATAAATACAATATAATATACACTAAATTTATTAAAAAATTGATATTAGTAACATCGAAGTTATTTATTTCGATATTATTGACATCGATATTTAAAACTTCGATATTATTGATATCATACTAATATCGATATTAAGACTGTCGATATTACTTACCTTCGATATTTTGTCCCATCGATATTTAAACTTCGATATTATTGTATATCGAAATTTAAAACTCGATATTTTGTCTGTGTACCATATGGTAATATGGAGCATCACAAGTAGATAGCATGGGAATGGACATATATTTTTGGGGAAGTTGTTAGACCTCAACTGGATGGCAATAATCAAGTTTAAAAATGAATCAGTTGAGAATTGCAACCATCAATATTTGTGGGCTTAATGACATGAAAAAGAGGTTGAGAGTTGCTTTTGAATTACAAATGTTAAAGGCTGACCTTATTTGTCTCCAGGAGATGCATATTGAACAGTCACAGTTATCACTATTAGACACTCTTGGGTATAAATTGATTGGTGGGACAATGCATGGGACACGCAGGTGTGGCAATTCTAGCTCATAAATCCTTAGGTCACTTCAAACAAGTCTGTACTGGAAACAACTTTTACAACGCAGTCATTACATTGCACTACCTTTACAATGCAGTCATTACATCGCAACATCCTTTACATCCATTTCATTACAATGCAGCCATTTCATCGCATGTCACTACAACGCATGTCATTACAACACGTGTCACTACAACACATGCATTACATCGCAAGTCATTACAATGCATACCATTACAACGCATAGTACCCTTACACTATCCAACACTTACCCTACTGTTGCACTTGCTGGAGTTAGAATAGTAATTTTCACCCCTACACTATCCAACACTTACCCTACTGCTGTAGTCACTGGAGTTAGAATGGTAATTTTTACCCCTACACTATTCAACACTTACCGTACTGTTGAAATCACTGGAGTTAGAATAGTAATTATTACCCCTACACTATCCAACACTTACCTTAAATGCGATGTAATCGTATGCGTTGTAATGGTATAATGCGATGTAATGGAATGCGTTGTAAAGATAGTTTCTAAAAATGCGATGTAATAGTATGCTGTGTAAAAGAATGCGTTGTAAAGGATGTTGTGATGTAAAAACTGTGTTGTAAAGGCATGCGTTGTAAATGCATGCATTGTAACATCATACATCCATCTTACAGATAGTCACAGGAGGTGAGTTATTGCAGAATTTTAATCTGTTCTGTCTATGGGTATATATCAGATGACCCAGGATTTTTTGTCTGGTTTTCCAATGAACTGACACTTTGGTCTTTGCCCATTATTATGTGTGGAGATATGAACATTAATCTGCCTGTGAATTGGTTACGTGAAGAGCAGTACAAATACACTGGGAGGAAACCTAAAGTATTTCAGTCCCTTGGAGGAGTTTGTAAAGACCACAGGCTGACAGATGTATGGCAGATAAAGAGACCCATGGTAAGTGGATATACTTACTTTTCAGTGTCACATCAGATGCATGCATGATTAGATTTTTTCTTTGTCTCCCGTACACTTGCGCAAGAATGTGACATCGATAGTTACCTGCGGATCATGTTTGATAATAATCCCCTAGTGTTGGAAATTATCTGCCTGATTCATGAAAAACTGGATTTGCGATTCTCAAATAGCGAAAAATTGCGATTCGCTATTGAGAAATCGCAAATCTGAATTCATGAAGATTAGCGATAAAAAAATGCGATTCGCACGCGGGCGCAAATTCCGTTTGCGATTAACGATAATCGCAGAAAAATCGCTATTTGCGGCTACCCGCGTCGGGATTGCGATATCGCAAATAGCGATATCGCTATTTGCGATATCGCTGTATGCGAGATCGCAAAATCGCGAGATCGGGAAAACGGGAAGTCGCATTTCGAGCACAGTGATGACATCACAACCAGGAAGCAGCCAGTTCCCACCCCCATTCACCACAGTGAGGCAGACCTCGAGTGAGCAAGTGGGAGAGCTCCTGCTATACTACTGTTGATTCCTACTCTACAACAACATTGCTGCCATGTCTGAGGAACCTGTTCCTGGCCCCAGCAACACCACAGGGCGGAAGAGGAAGCTGAAATTTTCAGAACAGGAGCTGGAGCATTTGATCGAAGGGGTGGTGGCCAACCACTCCAAACTGTTTGGCAAAGACTCCAGGAAGGTCCCGGAGCAGGAAAAAAGGAGGATCTGGCAGGGAATAGCCTCCACCGTCAACTCCGTGGGTGTGGCCGATAGGTCACTCGACGAACTTAAAAAAAGATGGTACGACCTCCGAGGTCGTGCCAAAGAGAAGGTGGCGGAGCGCCTTGGAGAGGCATCGGGCACTGGAGGGGGAGGACCTACAGTCCCTCCAAACACACCCTTGGAGGACCAAGTGGAAGATACCCTTGAGAGGGAGGCGTGCATTGGATTCACACGTCTGGACTCATCCCGCCCCACCCAAGACACCCAAGGTAAGTGGCATGCGACTGTGACCCTGTCCCCTATGAATGTCCATGACCATATAGGCTCCCATAATGTTCCATAGTCATGCCATTGTTGTGCATCAGGGAATGCCCTGAAGCATTGTGGGACATGTAGTGTGGCCACAATGTAGTAGTACCACAATGCAGCCAGACAGGTTCCAAAGTACGCAACTGCACGTCTGACAGATACATGCAACTAATGATCGTCCACTTACCCTCACAGGTGGCGCTGAAAGCAGCGGCAGTGAAAGGCCTGCAATAGATGAGGAGGCCCAGGAGGAGGAGGAGGTGCCACCACAAACACAGGCACCAGCCCCTGCCGCAGCAACAACACCAGCAGCCAGCTCCACCAGCAGTGTGCCCCTTGTGTCTGGCGCACCAACTACAGCCGCAGCCAGGCCCGCGACTACTGTGCCCCCTGCGTCTGGCGCACCAACTTCAGCCGCAGCCAGGCCCGTGACTACTGTGCCACCTGTGTCTGGTGCACCAACTACAGCCGCAGCCAGGCCCGCGAATAGTGTGCCCCCTGCGTCTGGCGCACCAACTACAGCCACAGCCAGGCCCGCGACTACTGTGCCCCCTGCGTCTGGCGCACCAACTACAGCCGCAGCCAGGCCCGCGACTACTGTGCCCCCTGCGTCTGGCGCACCAACTACAGCCGCAGCCAGGCCCGCGACTACTGTGCCCCCTGTGTCTGGCGCACCAACTACAGCTGCAGCCAGGCCCGCGAATAGTGTGCCTCCAGGCCCTGCCGCACCAGCAACGCCTGCTGTTACACCACCAGCAGCTGGTGCTACAACATCTGGGCCCGTGACTGCGGCAACACAGCGGCCAGCCACTGTGTCAGGCCAGCAGAGCAGGCGTGGCAGGTCTCGCCAGCACACCAATGCAGCAATCAGCAGGAGGGGCAATGGACAGGGGCTGGCGCGAATGAGCGTCGAAAGACGCATGTAGCGTATCCATCAGCGCCAGGCACGGCAGCAAGGTGCCTTACAGCTCCAGCTGTACAAGATTGGGCGAAATGATGCCGGAGTGGGTGACCGCATGGACCGCATGACGGCGGCCATGGCAGGTGTGGGGGACCGCATGGACAACATGACTGCAGCCATGGCAGGTGTGGGGGAGGGAATGGCCCGCATGACTGCAGCCATGGAGGCCAATACTGCAGCGATGACAACTCAGCGCAACGCAGCACGCCGGCGCCACCATCAGCTCATGAGCCGGCTGGCCGCCTACAGCAGGTCCAATTATGTTGCAGCCAATGCAACATCACAGTTGTCGCGGCGGTCCCTTGCACAGCAGCACCAACTCATCCAGTGCTGTGAGGATATGACCAGGGTCCTGGAGCACCTGACCACGGTGGTGACAGCACTACACCCTCCTGCTCTACCTGCCACTGTTGGGGGTGATGATGTCAGTGAGGGGACATCGAGCATGAGCAGCCACTCTGCCTCACAAGTCGCGCTACTCAGGCGCAGCACCAGGCCCACGGCGGGTACAGGTGCCCCGGAAGAGGATGAGCCTCAGAGGCGCTTGGGTGGAACGCGCAGGAGGCGCAATTGACTACATATGACTATTACAGGCACAGGCTGCGTATAAGCCTGCCCTGTCCTTTGAAACAGCAGTATGCAGTAATACTGTTAGTAAAGAAAAAAGTTGAAGTGGTACCATTATTGTGATTGAAACAATTATATTTATTTTTGCAGCACACATTAGCGTTGTGTCATTATTACATTTTGCATGCATTTGTGATTTGTGGGGTGAGGGATGAGGGTGCACTAGAAACTGTTCACTGTGATGTGGTTGCGACGTCTGTGGCCTTCAGCTGGGTTCTCCCCGCGTGCATGGCGCGCATGTGCAGGTGGCCGGTTGTCCCCTTCAGATTCACTGCCAGAGATGTCGACAGGTATCCGGCGCTTGGTTGCAATGTTATGTAGTATTGCACAGACAGCCACAATGCGGCAGCACACTGCAGGACTGTAATACATGGCCCCACCTGTCTTGTGCAGTATGCAGTACCTGCTCTTGAGCAGCCCAAATGTCCTTTCTATGCAATTCCTTGTCCGTATGTGTGCAAGATTGTAGCGCCGTTGCTGGGGTGTAGCAGGGTTGAGGTATGGGGTGAGGAGGTATTCATGGAGGGCGTAGCCACTGTCACCTGAATGAAAGGAGCAGAGGGTGATTGCCTGTGCTGCGCTGCTACCTAATAGCAATGTGACATTGTCGACAAAGTGTACTTACCAAGTAGGTGTCCTTTCCCAAAGTCTCCCCTGGCCAGTCGTGTGTGGAGGCCGCTGTGCCGGAATATGAAGGAGTCATGGCTACTCCCTGGGTACTGGGCCACAATGTCAATGATGTATGTCTTAGCATTACAGACCATCTGTATGTTGAGGGAGTGGTAGGACTTGTGATTGCGGAACATATACTCCGTGGCAGCTGGTGGGCAGATGGCGATGTGGGTACAGTCTATGCATCCGAGTACATGTGGAAAATGGGCTACATTGTAGAATTGTAGCTTGGTCAAGTCCAAATCCTGTTGGCTGGTGGGAAATGTGATGTGACGGTGTAGCTGGGTGAGCATAGCGTCAACAAAAGTCTGGAGGCAGTGTGACATGGTGGGCTGGGATATCGCCCCAGCAGCCGCTACTATCCCCTGGAAGCTCCCGGAGGCCAGGAGGTGCAGGCTACACAATACCTGCACATGTGTAGGCACCGCATTGGTACGCCTTGTTGGGTGCTGCATCAGGGGGTCAAGGTCCTGTATTAGCTGCATTATCATTTCCCCATTCAGCCTGTATTTTGCATATATCTGCTCTCTGGTTTGGCCCAGCAAGGTGACCCGCTGGCGGAAAATCCTGTCCTGGATCCTGCGTCTCCTCCGTGCTGCTCGCTGTAGCCTTCGACGCCTGACCACCATGTACATTCCTGGCATTGTGGAACTCCTAATGCTGCTGCTGATTGTCCTTATGTGTGATTGGTCAGGCCTGAACCTGTTACTGATTGGCCAACGGTTTTTTGAAAGACAATTTTTGATCGCTTTTATGGTTACCACCTGCTTTGAGTTGTCCTTAATTTGCGCCGCGCAAACTGCGATTTTTGGGTTTTTCACTATTTGCGATTTTTCTTGAATGCCGATTGCAATAGTATTGCGAATTCGCTATTTATTTCGCAGAATCCGCGGATTGTCGCATTTTCCGATTTGCTAATGCTCTCCTACCGGGATTCTGCGATTTTAATTGCGAATTCGCAATTATGGGTTTGCGAATTCGCTATTTTCATGTTGAATCCCGATTACGGATATTGCGCCCGCAATTGCATTTTCGCAGCGATTGCGGGCGCAATTTTGCTTCATGAATCAGGCTGAAAGAGTGGGGGTTGTGCAAAGAAAGCAACCTCTTGGAGCTTTGAGTGTGCTTTTTTAATTAATGAAGATTGCCTGCTACATGTGAGGAAATGGAACCTGATATCCCTTAAAGAGAATATATGAGGCACCCCATTGGGTGTAGTTAGGGATGGCTTGAAATCTGGGATATGGGGGAAACTTTGTAGTTTACTTTAAACAGGGCAAAAAAAACAAAGAATGCAATTTCTCTATACTACTTGGATAATGTACCTGTGACCCAAATGAGCCAAAGCAGAGATTAATTAAATGAAAGCAATAAAATTACGGTATAGATGAAAGTCTATGAGCTTAGTAAGCAAATAGGACATCATTAGGTTGGCAGAAGGGTGGGCAAGCAAAGTGTGAGAAATGAGAGACCCTGGCTAGGGCATTGTCTCTGATTCAGTAGGCAGTAGGACTGTATTTCAGACATATTATCAAACCCTATATGCAGAAAGTGTCAAAGGAGATAAAGCAATTGTACACACCTATCTGGACTCTGTCCCTTTTACTAAATTCAATCAAGATGAGCGGGAGGGTTTGGAAGGAAATCCTTACTGCATTGAGTAGCCTTCCTCCTGATAAAGCCACTGGTACAGACTTCTTACCTACCAAATTTTATAAGGTGTTTGCGCCAGAGCTGAAAGATTGTCTAACTATGCTGTTTTTACAAATATCTAATGGATTCAGTCCACCACGTTCTTGGTCACTCACAAAGATAGGTGTATTTCCCGAGAAGAATAATCCTGTTTCTGAACTCGGATCGTACCAACCAATTACATTAACCCCTTGGGTGCTCATGACGAGGTCAGCTCGTCATGAGCTATGGCGCTCCGGTGCTCATGACGAGCTGAGCTCATCATGACCTCGCCCATTCCTTGGAACGCTCGCACGCTGGGCTGATTCCCCTGCTGTGCTGAACGTTCCATTGGAACGGGTGTGGCCATGACGAGCTCAAGTTGTCATGAGCACCCGAGCGCCGTAGCTCATGACGAGCTGACCTCATCATGAGCACCAGGGCGCTGTACGCGTCCCCCGCCCCCCAGCACAGCGTGGGGAAACAGCCCAGTACGGAAGGGGTTAATTAATGGGGATTCTAAAGCTTACTCGAAGATCTTGGCCTCTCGCTTAACTCCAGTAATGACGAAGGTGGTACCGAATGACAGCACAGGTTTATACCCTTGGAGAGGTACGGCAAATCATTTCAGAAGGGTAGTTACCATCTTTGACGCTGCTCAGGCTGCAGGAGACCCTATGGCTTTGATTCTGCTGGATGCAGAGAAAGTGTTTGATAGGGTTTCCTGGCAATTTCTATGGGTTGTAGTGCAGAGAGCAGATATTGGGCCAGGATATCTACAAGCTGTTAAGGTTCTATATCAGAGGCCAGAAGCCAGAGTGTTTGTAGCGGGAGAGCTTTTGGAGTCATTTAAGAACACTCGGGGACAAGGCATGGGTGTCCTTGTTCCCCAGTCCTATTTACGATGCATATTGATCCGTTTGTCCACAGGCTCGAGCAAAATATCTTAATTCCTCCTATGTCTTTCAAAGAGGGGGATACTAAACCCTAGCATACGCAGAAAAACATAGTACTTGTGACACCGGATCAAGTGATTGCTCTTTTGGAGGTAGAGAGAGAGGTGACCTGCTTTGGGATTATCTTAGGTTACTCGTAAAAACAAGGAACAAATGGTAATCGTTATTAATAAAGGAATTATGCTATCAGATCCCCTTGTAGAAAAGAGTGCAGTGTATGTAGGAATGAACATCTCCTCAGATTTAGAAGTAATTGTTAAAGAGAATTCAGACCCCTTTATGGAACAAATGAAAACAGATCTGAGCAGATTTAATAACTTGCACTTGTCTCGGAGGCGCTAGGGGGCGCACAGCGGGATGGCTGCCTAAGCGACAGCTCCGCCGGGCAGACACTGTCCCTGCGCGATTAAAGATGTTTAACGGATGCTAGTTTTTATTATGAGCGAAGATTCGGCGATTTGGAAGCTACCGTGAATCGCTGGACGACACTTTGCTGATTTATTAGCGGCGAACACTGGTGAAAATCACGGCGCTAAAAATTGGGACCGGTCCAGAGGGCAAGATGGTGGACTTTGTCATGACACTGCTTGGACTGCATCGAGGTGCGCACTGACTGCGAATCTGGCAGCTGCTCTCTGCACCAGAAACGGAGTTTGGCACACGGATGGTTGCACTGAAAGATCATCCTAAATAAGTAAGTGGCGACTTTTTTCTCGCGTTTGGACTTGCTGATCGAAGTGGCGGAGACTGGCATCGTAAAATGGTGGCGCCAGTGATGAAACTCTTCTGTCCTGCCAGGTCGCGCAACATACGATGTGGACTGTCGGTGGAGCTAATGAATGTTTAAAATTGCACAGGGGCAGTAGCGACTGGAAAGGAGGGATTCGTGTGCCACTATACATATACGCTGTTGTTGATGCCCTCGGACTAACAGTGTTGTCAGCACGTAAAATGGCGGTCGGAAGCAGCTCCGTGGTGAAGAGTGTACAGGGGATGTCTCCGTCAATGATGACGTCAGCGCTGTGAATGTGCTAATAGATCTTTGGGCGCTGAAATGTAATGGACATTGGGGCTCAGCTGATGTTGCGGGTGCTATTAATGCTGCGGTGAACGGTGGGTATGCTGTGCGGACCGGCAAGACTCGACCACTGTCTCCTCGGCTTGCACCCCTGGTGAAGCAGTGATCCACATTGCAACCCATCGACCAACAGGGATTGAGAGACGCGCTCTCATCTTTATCATGTGGCCGCAGAGTACAACGGGGAATGTATGAGCACACAGAACAGGGTGCAGCAGATACTACGCACCTCCTGTATCCACCAGCATAAACGTGACCCATCTAATCGTCTGGAGCCTATCCCCTCTACAGGGCACTGAGGCGTCGTGCACGCGGGACAGGCGTTCGATATTTACAAGTGGACTGTCCCCCTCTCATGGTCCATGTGAAAGCTGCTTCAGAAGCTACTTATCCAGCGCCAAGTCTTCGCTGAAGGGTGGATCGCAAGATCAGCGGGGATAATCTGTACACGCGGCTGCCTGCGGGGATACTGTCGGGTGGTGTCTGTCTTTGCTCCGACAGTAATTGGGACTTGACGACCAGGCCACAATGGGCAAACCGGATAAGCAGCAGCCTAAGCTCATGTTTGAATTACGCAAGGCGCCTAAAGGTCAGCTTGGTCACCTGGAAGAAGATTCGCAATCGGACGCCGCAGAGGGGAGCAATATGGAGGCCATTCTCAGATCCATACAAACCAATTTGCAGGACATAAATGGGAAACTAGATCATCTGACGGGTAGAATGGACAGTATGGCAGCGAAAATGGACAAGCAAGGTGAAAGATTGGACACAGCGGAGCAACGCATATCCACGGTCGAGGATGAGTCTCACGACACGGCAGGGAAATGCAAGGGCATGGAGAAAGTTCTTGAGGTTATCAGCGCAAAGGCGGAGGAGTTGGAAACACGGTCCCGCTGGAACAATGGACGGATAGCGGGTCTGCCGGAAACGACAAATACTGGCCGTATGGAAGCTTATGTTGAGCAAATGTGCAAGGATATCTTTGGGGAAGGTGCTTTGTCGCCCATTTTCGTATTTGAAAGAGCACATCGGTATCTCGCACCGAAACCACCAGTAGGGGTTGAATTATAGGGATAGCAACACCATTCTTCGCTTGGCACGTGAAAAAGGGCCGATACAGCATAAAGGGAACAAGCTAGAATTATTTCCCGATTTCACCATCGCTGTTCAACAGGCACGATGGGAGTTTGCTGCAGTCAAAGCGAAACTTCGGGAATTGCAGATCAACTACGCCATGCTATATCCTGCACGCCTAAAGGTCACCTGGGAGGAGAAGGCGATCATTCTCACCAGTCCTAAAGCAGCTCAGGAATTCCTTAAAAAGAGAACGTGCAAAGGCAAGAAAGTGAACAGAACGGAGCAACAGCACGACTCTGACTGATGGTGAGGTATTGATACATTGGATATATGAAGTGTCATATACGACACCCTGCAGTGTGTTCCACGAGCTGCTGATGGCTATATATGGTAAGGTTTTGAGGTGAAAAATACGTTGTACTCACTGTTGATGTTAGTTCGTTCATTGTCCGCAGGAATGTGTCAAGCCGAGGGATGATGACTATAAATTGTAGGATTGCCGACTAAAGGCAACCACACACGATAGAGCTGTGACACTGCCACTCAGGGTATATTTGTTACATATAGATTGGCGTCAGATCACATATTTTCTGCCTAAATGTCAGCATTAACAGACAGGGGTGGTATCCAGCATGGGCCACGGAGCTACAAGTCGTCTCTGCAATGGCTACGCCCTACGTAAGAGCTAAAACACTCTATCAGGGATCTTACAATGTTCTTTGCTCAAAGGCTATAAACCTATTTCTGGCTTGGTTATCTAGTGATACCAGTGTAGTATTCAATGAACGGACACGTTGGCGGATATAAGGTCAAAGACACATGTAGGAGTGCTGGACGCCTATGTGACTGTACCACCACCGTGCATTTTGAGTATCATAAACTGTGAAATTGTTGATGTGCATGTTTCTGGGTGGGTAATGATCTAGCATACTCAACTTAAGGAAGGTGTATGTGCTTACTTGCTGGGACATGCTCGACCATTGAATTTGGTGTCCCCGAACTGATTTAAGTGTAGAGAGGAGGGGCATGCACCTCTGGTTGATCTCTATGACATAGCTTCTGTTTAACCACATTAATGTCTGCCCCCATCCATTGAGTTGGATGGTGAAGTGTACCCTCGGTGGTCTTCCGCATGGGTGATCCCCACAAAGGTTATGTTATCTAGGGAAGTTATTACGGAGATATGTCTTCGGCAGGATTGGGTTGCTGAAGTGGGAGAGGGGGGTGGTGTTGGTTTTTTTTTTTGGTTCTTAGTGCTGGGTCAAAGCATTTAAGATGCATTGCTGTAATTCATGCTGTGGTGTGGTCTCTATGCGATATATTGCTTGGGAGAAGGAGAGTGGACGTAAATGCGACACAAGTCAGTTACACTCATTCTAACAAGTTTAATGATGACTAGCCAGAAAAGACTTGACAGAACAAATCTGAACTTCCTCACGTGGAATGTACGGGTTTCATAAATCCTAAGAAAATAAGGCAGATCTTGGCATGTCTCGATAGATGGGGCATAGATGTGGCTTTATTACAAGAAACACACATAGCCCCAACCACGCACTAAACCGTAGGCACAAGATGGGCGAAATCAATACACTCTGCTAACTACTCCTCGTCCTCAAGAGGTGTACTGATACTAGTAAAGAAGGGGGTCAACTTCAAAATGACTAGATCAATCCTTGATCCAAATGGGAGGTTTGTGATACTAATGGGAATATTGAGAGGTCAACAGATTACGCTGGTGAACATCTATGGTCCAAATATTGACTCCCCCAAATTTTTCCAAGAAATCTGGAATCACATGCATGACTACACTGACACCAACACACTATGTGGAGAGGATCTCAATTTGGCACTAAGGGACTACACGGACAAATCACCGTCGTCCACAGAACCACACAGGAAGGCACGTGCAAAGGTGTTGGATATCATGGGGGATATCCTGTTGAGGGACTTATGGAGGGCCAAAAATCCAGATATTATGGGGGCAACACACGTAAATATGGCACACTGGAGTTGGTACCAAAAAGATTATTGGCTGGGCTCAGATAATATGGTACTGTGGGCAGAGATGCTGAAAACGTTAACTAGAACTCTATCTGATCACAATCCGGTCTTGCTTTCACTCCGAATACCGCAATACACTCCCCCTCCCTTTAGTTGGAGATTCAATGCCAAAGCGCTAACAGACTACATACATGCAGATACCATAGCAACGGCTGTAAAGGAATCAACAGTGGAAGACCCCGGCACTCTATGGGAGGCGTTTAAAGCAACACTCAGAGGGGTGTGCATGTCTACCACGATAGGCATACTGAGGGATATTAGAGGGCAGATCAGCAGATGTGAAGCCCAGATGAAAGAACTGGAAACTGAATATGAGAAAACACAAAATGCAGCCTATCTGGGGGAAGTGAGACAATTGCATACAGAATACCTAACGTATACGGAGGATGAGCTCAAATATGTCTACAAAAGACCAAATGCGCGGCAATTTGGGGAAGGCGGCAGGCCAGGCAGACTCCTTGCAGATAAGATTTGTGACCGGAAAAGCCATCAGGCAATCTTGCAAATACGAGATGGGGAGGGCAATCTAACTACGAGCTTAGATCCTACCTTCCGCTTTAAGCGATGTGGCCGTCCTGAGCTCCACGAAGGCGGTCGCTCCCCACGCTGCTCCCAGACCAGTACCTGACCTGACCTGGTATTGTAGCGCTGCTTGCACTGTAATTGCTAACTGCACGAAAGCTGATCTCTGTGAACTGAAAGCATTGTCGCATTCTCGCGCTACTAAAGATTAATTGGATTTGTTAGTAGCGCTTTGCCGCTAGACTGCGCATAGTTTGCTTATTGTTGTCCAGTGCTGCCTTTGCCTGATTGCCGATTTGCGCCTAATTGTGCCGATTTAACTAGCGATCTCTCTGCCATTGGCTTTGCCTGTGCCCCAATCTCGCCCTGATTGCCTTTTGGCTTGCTGCCATTTTGTTGTTGTTTGTTGTGCCTCCCAGCCCGGCTCTCCGCCCCGCTCCCGCCTCCCAGCTGACCCTCCCTCGCCCCTCCCCTCTCCACCATCCTCATATGACAGATGCATTTGCGCGCAGCATTCACGCGCAGCGGTCGCGCCCCATGCGCGCCGAAGGTGCGCCAAAGGTAAGCCCGTCTACGCCCGCCCGCGCCTGGACTGCGCCCAGCGCCAGACTCCCTGGTCCTCGCTATACCCCCTCCACTCACTTAACGTATGACGCCGCTACTCTCCTTGCCCTTAACCCCGGACGCACCCCACAATGCTGCGTAGCTACCCCAGGACACACCCACGGACCATTCGCCAGCCACCCCTGCAAATTCACCAGCATCAGGACCCACACCAAACCCCCCTCCAAAAACAGCTCTGACTCTAACCAACTGAAGTGCATCCTGCTGAACACCCGCTCGGTCCACAAACATGCCACTGAACTCTGGGACCTACTTGACACTACATCGCCGGACGTCACCTTCCTTACAGAAACCTGGATGAACGCCTCATCAGCGCCCGACATCTCCATTGCCATCCCGGACGCTTACAAGATCATCCGAAAAGACAGCAGCAACCAAACAGGAGGAGGCATCGCCATCGTCCACAAGAACACCATCCGAATCACGACCAGCTCTGACGACAACCTCGCGACCGCCGAACACCTTCACTTCCAGATCCACACCGACCCCAGGACCACACTCAGAGGCACCCTCATCTACAGACCACCAGGAACCCGCACACAATTCAACGAAGACATCACTGACTTCATCAGCCCACATGCCCTCATCTCCGAGAACTACGTTCTACTGGGAGACCTCAACTTCCACCTGGAAAAAAATAACGACAGCAACACCACCACCCTCCTGGACAACCTAGCCAATCTCGGACTCAAACAACTTGTTGACACCCCCACCCACTTAGCTGGACACACGTCGACCCTATCTTCACCTCCAGCAAACACATGTCCTTCGATCACACCACAGCTCTCCATTGGACGGACCACAGCTGCGTTCACTTCAGCTACAAAAAGACCAAGATCCAGGTCCCACCACAACCCTTTCCTCGAAGAAACTGGAACAAAATCACCACCGACCAACTCTTCACATCGCTTAACCAAAACCCCCCCACTATATCATCGGACCCAAACAAAGCTGCCACCAAACTCACACAATGGATCACCCACAGCGCTGACGAACTAGCGCCCTTGAAAAACCACCAGATCAAACAAGGTAGCAAAAAGGCCCCCTGGTTCAATGATGACCTTAAGAAATCCAAGAAGCTAAAAACCCAACCACTAACAGCCTGACCACCTTCAAGGACGCCACTCGCAAACACCACCAATTGATCCAATTCACCAAAAAATAAGCATTCAAGGATCGACTCGACAACAACACCCACAACAGCAAGGAACTATTCAACATCGTCAAAGAATTTACCAACTCCACCGCTGGCACCAACGACATCACTCCCTCCCAAGACCTCTGCGACTCTCTATCCTCTTTCTTCCACAACAAAATCGCCGACATTCATAACAGCTTTGATAACCTGTCAGAAGAACAACCCACTCCACCCACCTTCGAACCCAAACAACACTCTCACTAACTTTTTGCCTGGAACCCAATCACGACTGAAGACACCATCCGTTTGATGAACTCCCTCCACTCAGGTTCACCAACTGACCCATGCCCCCACCACATCTTCAACAAAGCAAACTCCATCATCGCACCCCATCTCCGCGATGTCATCAACTGCTCCTTCAACTCCGCTACCTTCCCAAAAAGCTGGAAACATGCCAAACTCAGCGCCCTTCTGAAAAACCCCACAGCGGACCCCTCTGAACTTAAGAACTACCGCCCCATCTCACTCCTCCCCTTCCCGGCCAAAGTCATCGAGAAAGCCGTCAATAGTCAGCTCGCCGCCTTCCTTGATTCCAACAACTCACTTGACCCCTAACAGTCCGGCTCCCGAGCCAAACACAGCACCAAAACCGCCCTCATCGCCGCTACTGACGACATCCGAACGCTACTGGACAACGGAGAGACAGTTGCCCTCATCCTACTTGACCTCTCCGCCGCCTTCGACACAGTCTGTCATAACACCCTCATACAACGCCTCAGCAACGTCGGAATACAAGGAAAAGCGTTGGACTGGATCATCTTGTTCCTCGACGGAAGAACCCAGAGAGTCCACCTCCCCCCATTCAAATCTGGGGCCACCAAAGTCATCTGCGGCGTACCACAAGGATCATCACTCAGTCCCACCCTCTTCAACGTGTACATGAGTCCCCTTGCATCCATCGCGCGACAACACAACCTCAACATCATCTCCTACGCTGACGACACCCAGCTAATCCTCTCCCTCACCAAAGACCCTAACACCGCCAAAACCAACCTACACGAGGGAATGAAAGAAGTAGCCGAATGGATGAAGAACAGCCGTCTAAAACTAAACTAGGACAAAACAGAAGTCCTCATATTAGGATCATCCCCCTCTACATGGGACAACTCATGGTGGCCACCAGCTCTGGGCACAGCACCCATACCTACAGATCACGCTCATAACCTGGGCTTCATCCTAGACTCCTCCCTCTCGATGGCCAGACAAGTCAACGCCGTCTCATCATCATGCTTCAACATCCTACGTATGCTCAAAAAAAAATTCCGCTGGATCCCCACCGAAACAAGAAAGACAGTCACCCACGCACTAGTCACTAGCTGACTAGATTATGGAAACACCCTTTACGCCGGAACCATAGCCAAACTACAGAAAAAACTCCAACGCATCCAAAACCCCTCAGCCAGACTCATACTGGACATCCCCCGTCAAGCTCACATTTCCGGCCACCTGAAAGATCTCCACTGGCTTCCCATCAACAAAAGAATAACGTTCCGTCTCCTCACCCACGCACACAAGGCCCTCTACGACATAGGACCCGAATGCCTCAACAAACGACTGTCCTTCTACACACCCACCCGCCAACTACGTTCATCCAATCAAGCCCTCGCCCCAATTCCGCGCATCAATAGATCCACCATGGGAGGAAGATCTTTCTCCTACTTAGCGGCCAAAACCTGGAACTCTCTCCCCACTCACCTCCGCCTCACACAGAACCACCTCTCCTTCAGAAAGCAGCTAAAAACCTGGCTATTCGATAAGTAACGCACCCACCCTCCCCCAAGCGCCTTGAGACCCTCTGGGTGAGTAGTGCGCTATACAAATCACTGAACTTGAACTTGAATAACACACACGGAGGGTATCCTGCCCAGTTTTGTACATAACTATAGCAAGCTATATGAATCACAGCACACAGCACCCCCAGAAGACATATTTGCCTACCTGAATGATGTAGCCATTGCATGGCTATCTGATGCCCAGCAGGAATACCTATCCTTGCCAGTCACGGTGGGGGAAGTTATGGAAATTATACAAGCTCTACCTAATGGGAAAGTACCGGGCCCAGATGGGTTTACATGCAAATTTTATAAACAATATGTGGCTATCTTGGCTCCCCATCTGGTGGCTATGTATGGTAACGCGTTCGATCAGGCAGAACTGCCCCCGACATTACCCGAAGCGGTCATAGTCACCCTCCTCAAGCCACATAAGGATCCTGAATTATGTGAGTCGTACCGACCACTATCGTTGATTAACGTGGATTCCAAAATCCTAGCCAAGATTATGGCAGTCCGGTTAAAGCCACTCATGACAAAGCTGTTCCTACCGAATCAGGCAGGCTTTATACCATCAAGGGCCACGTTGCATAACACAAGAACGCTTTTTGCGCTTTCTCATTACCTCACACCTACGACGAAAGCTGTGGCGGTTATGTTGGATGCCGCAAAGGCGTTCGATTCTATAGAATGGTCCTACCTCATTACAATCCTGAAACAAATGGGGTTCCCCGAGATTTATATGCAGTGGGTACAGCTACTGTACACAAACCCGGTGGCCAGGGTGCGAGTAACTGGATATAGTTCAGATGTCTTCCCTATTGCGCGTGGCACGCGACAGGGCTGTCCACTGTCGCCCTTGCTCTACTCTCTGTAGGAACCGTTGCCCTGCCTCATTCGACAAAATTATAATCATTCAGAATTGCACTTCCCGGATCAACCATTGCATATATCATTGTATGCGGATGACATGCTTCTATATATCCGCAATCCGGTTAAAAATCTAGACCCAATATTACGGGAATACATTAAATTTAGCAGACATTCTGGCCTACAGATCGATTGGAATAAGTCCTCGATTATCCCATTGACTGACACTATCACACCACATGACATGGAATTCCCCTTGAATTGGCAGACCGATTCAATCAGATATCTAGGAGTATGGTATAGCAGAAGCCCGGATGAGGTCGCGCGCACAAATTATGGGAGAATGCTAGCTACACTAGAGGAAAAAGTCAATAGATGGATACACCTACCGCTTTCGCTGGCAGATCGCATTGCAATAGTCAAAATGAACATCCTCCCTAAGTTTCTGTATCTATTTAATAATATTCCAATTCCACCACCAGGGGCCGTCTTTAAAAGCATTGCGTCCTTAGAACTTAAGTTAATTTGGGCGGGCAAGCAGGCGCGCATAGAACTCAGAACACTGACACTGCCCTATGAAAAAGGTGGTTTTTGTGTACCTGACTTCTACCTGTATTACCTATGTGCGCAAGCGCAATATGCTGCATTCTAGTTTCACAAAATACCTTACTTAACACATACTGCAGTAGAGGAGGGTGACGCCTTCCCAGTACCACTCACAGCCATACTAACACACAAAAGGCCACCCTTACATTCCAACGACATTAATTCTGTGGACACTACAGCCCATGCCTGGAGAAAACTTGGTCAACTAGCACAGAAACTACCGCTCTATTCTCCTGCGTTACCCCTACATCATCACCCAGATCTCTCAGTCACTAGTGAGTCTGTGGACATGGGTCTTTTGAAACAAGTAGGGATTGATATGTTCGGAGATCTCTATCCCGATGGCCAGTTTAGTCAACTGGAAGACTTAACTTATATAAGTAACCAGACTATGTTATTCAGATTCACGTATTATAGGCTACAAAGGGCTGTTAAGGAGTTGTTCCCAGACTATCCTGCTGAACCAGCCTGCTTAGATTCGCTTCAACTGGTATTGACATCCTCTAACACATCACATTTAGTTTCTAGACTCTATAAGGTAGCGCAGAACGAAATACCATACACCACAGCTAAAGCTATGTTGAGGTGGAGTGAGGTATTCAAGGACCCACTAACCGAGAGGGAATGGTTTGAAAAGTGCGCTTTAGTTAAACTACTGACCCCGAATGGTAACTTACGATTGTTACATCTCAAGTACCTACATCAAACATATCGCACGCCAGTGAAACTCCACAAGTACGGTCTACGCGATGATGCGATATGCAGGAGATGTGGGATGCAGGAGGCTGATTTTATTCATCTGGCATGGTATTGCGGGAAAATACATGGTTATTGGGAGGAAATCACCTCTGTGCTAAAAGAAATGGTGGGAACAGAGATTATATGTTCTATAAGAACGTGTCTACTGGGCCTTCTGACAAACGTAAAAGCGGAGAAACGTAAATTCTTGTTAGCCAAACGTCAGATTTCGCAAAATTGGTGTGGCACAAACACTCCCAGCATTAAACAATGGATGAGGGACATGGACTTTTGTAGAGATAGATTATTAACATATGAGGAGGAACTACCTGCCAGATCAGGGCCGAAAGACTATTGGAGGTTCTTTACCGCTTAAGTGCAGAAGAATGATGAGAATGCTGTATTGTAATTGCAAATGTCTCTCTCCCTTATACTGTTGTAACGTATAATTGAGTATCACCTTTTAATCGATTGTGTATCTTTGTCCTTTTATATGATGTTCATTTACCACCTACACATGGATGAAGAATGCGGTAATGCGAAGACCACGGTGCTATTGTTTGGCTGTCTTTGAGTTCTTTTATTTGTCTTTTATTACTGTTGAAAACCAATAAACAGATTTTTTTTTTAAACAAAAAAAACTTGCACTTGTCTCTAGCAGGGAGGTGTAACGTAATCAAAATGATTTTATCCAAAATCTTATATTTTTTCCATGCCATCCCCATAGAATTTGAGAATGTATGATTTAAGAGATTGGAAGACCTTATTTCGCGATTTGTCTGGGCATACTCTAAACCCAGAAAGGCTTTAACATGTTTAGCACTGCCAAAGGACAAAGTGGGGTGGCATCTACCAAATCTTAAATTATATTATTGGGCCACCATGCTTCAAAATGGCTGGTATTATTGCAAGAAAGATTGCCGGGTCAAGTTGGGGTTGATTATTCTCCCACTCTCTTTTAGGTATTGATCGGCGAAGACGCACAGGGATGTCTTTGGAGACAAATCGGGTTTAGCTTTTTTAAGACAGTTTGTATTAAGACCCTTCAGAGTGCTTTTAAAGTCTGGTCAGCAGAGATTACTAAATTCTTTATTTGTAAGCTAAAAATGTAAATATCTTTGACCCCTAATGTAGTTCTGCTGGGGGTACAAGAAGTGAAGAGGCGTACTAGAGGCAATCGCTTCTATTTATATCTATGACCATTTTTCGAATATACATTGTTTTGGCGAGTTGGATGCAAACCCACCCCTATTTCAGCGATGGTTAGCCTGAGTTCTTTCAGTTTGCAATCTATAAAAAGCAATCTATTCAAAGAAAGGGGCCTGGGATAGAAAAAAAGGATGGTTGGGGTAGGCCCATTTATAGATTGGATCGAACAGGGTGGGCGATGTGGCAGGCGGATCGATTCTGCATTATGAAAATAATTGCATTAAAATGTAATAGATTTGCACTATGCATGTTTGGAGTTTAAAGGGTTCTCTTTTTTAGCTATATCTCTAAAAGATTTGTGTTTTCCCCTTTTTAGGAAGGCAATATGTAATAATGCAATGTCATTTTATGTGATTATCATTAATAGTGTGGGGAGTAGGGGGGGTCTGTGATTTATTGCTTTGGTGAATTATGCTGTTTTTTGTGTAATTGTATTGAAATAGAAGGATAAATACAGGTACTACATATTTTTGGTTTAAATGAAAGTTGTTAGGCCTGTCTTCCTTACGGTGGCTACCTTCCAAAACATTTGCCTGCTTCTCTCCTCTTTTTGCTGTGTATTTTTGTTGGACATAACTCTGAGAGCTTTACCACTGCTGATCAGTGTGTAAGCAGGCACGGGCCGTGCTGGACGTTACAGTGGGGCGGTGACGTCAGGCAGGGGAGGGTCAGGGTGGGGGCATGTAAAATACGGGATAAGGACCATTAGAGGTAAGTATCGAAAAAAAAAAAAAAGAATTTCGTTGCCCACTCTGCATCACATTTGGCGATGCAGAGTGGGCAACGAAATTCGTTTTATTTATTTTTTTCAATACTTACCTCTAATGGTCCTTATCCCGTATTTTACATCCCCCCAACCTGACCCTCCCCTGCCTGACGTCGCCGCCCCAGTGTAACGCCCGGCACGGCCCGTGCCTGTGTGTAAGTGCATGTGCTTCTCCCCTAAACATGGTGATATTGGTGTATACACAATTTTCACATTTAGTTTACCTGAAAGTCCCTTGTAAAGAGGAATACCATATTCCCAGGGCCTGTAAATTAAATACTACTAGTGGGCTTGCAGCACTTGCTGTGTCACACACTCTACGTAGCCTGTCAAAGCTCTCTCAAGCCTCCCATTGCAGGGTGTGTGTGTGCACCTTACTGCCACTATGACTTGGCCATGTCTTAAACTCCCCTTTTATTACACATACGTCACCCTTAAAGTAAGCCCTAGGTAGCCCCTAGGCCAGGGTGCTGTGTAAGTAAAAGGAAGGACCTGTATTGGTATGTTTGCATGTCCTAGTAGTGACAAACACCCAAATTCATTTTTCACTGCTAAGAGGCCTACTCCTCTCATTTGTTAGCATTGGACATTCCTTAATCTACTTTTAGGCTGTAATTCCTGATCAGAAAGGAGTAGGTGTATCATGTTTTTTATATTTAGAATTGTAATGATAAATCCTCTTGACTGGCAGAGTTGGATCTAACATTACTAATTTAGAAATGCAACTTTTGGAAAGTAGGCATTTCTCTTTTGTTACTGCTCTGTGTGCCTGTAGCCTGTCTGCAATACTTGTCTGGGGTGGGTGACAGCTACACTTTGTTCCCTCCAGACAGCCACAAACACAGTAAGGGTAGGTGTGACAGAGAACTCATCTGCATTCTTATAGCTCTTACAGGGCAGGAAAAGAGGTGGCGAGACACTGATACCTGGATAATCAGTGTCCTGTTTCCACATAAAGGGCTGATTACCCCCTACTGATAGTCTGGACCGAGGGCTGAGAAGAGAGGGTCTGTGTGCACTTAAAATACCCTTCTTTGAAGCCACCCCCACTTCAAAGGCACAGCTGGGTATAAGTACTGGTCCTCTGACCCTACCAAGAGAGTTCACTACTGTTCCTGTGCAGAACTCTGCCAGGAGTAAAGACTGTTGTGCTACAAGGATTGCTCTGGAATAACTGTTTTTCTGCTTTGCTGTGCTGCCCTTCTGCTTGCTGATCTGTGTCCTGCTGAGCATAATGACTGTACCCATTTCACTTGAAACCAGAGTGATTCCAACGGCTTACTGGTTTGCCCCATGTTCTGAAGTCTCAGGGTCATCAAAGTCTTTCTTTAACCCTTCAACAGCACTTGAACTATGCCATCTGTGAGTACTGCTCTGCCAAATGGTGCCAATCCAGACCTGGGCCATTGAATGGAAATTTCTCTTTGGTAATCCATAAAAACTGATGAACCGATTACTTTGCGCCTGCAGTACCCTTCAACACTGAACCAGCTGCCAGTCGACAACATCGCTTTGACAGACTGTGCGGCTCAATGGCGAGGGACTGCTTGTCTCCACGATGACACATCACCTGCATTGTAAAAGGGTTCACCAAGGAAGCCTTCTTCAACAGCACAGTTCACAACCAATGCTTTGCCTGCATGCACAGGATCAACAATGACGCATCACCTCCTCTGCTCCTCACATCGAGTCTTCAACGTCGACGCTTCTGCCATCCAAGGTACTTTTTCAGTGGGACCTGCATGAGTCCTGCAGCTATATTTACAACAAGGGGTGGTGAGGGACAGAGTCTCTGAATTAAGCAGAAAGCTCTCACCCAGTCAAGAGATCAGGGCTAGATCCAACACCGTTTTTTAGCTCACTGCACCATCCCAGTTTCAGAACCTGGCTGTATGCAAATTAGTCTGTTCCTGTCCCAGTGCATGATGGGAACAGGGCAAACCAAACTACAAAAGCCAATTCTTACACTGGGAAGGAAACAAGCTCCCGGGGAGTCCTGCAGCTGCCCTGCCTTTCATCGCGGTGGACCTGAACTTTGGATGTTCCCTGGTCTAGCATGACTAGTTTGTCCCTGGCTGGCGCTTCATGACTATAATCACTATATTTTGATTCAATTTTTAAAAATTCATAACTCCAGTTCTACTCATTGGATTTTTCGTGTTTTGGTCTTCTGTTACTCATACAAATGTAATCTATTTTTCTAACCCTGTGTGGAGTATTTATGTGGTGTTTTCATTGTGTAACTGTCTGTGCATGTTGCACAAATACTTTACATAATGTCTCTTTAGATAAGCATGGCTGTTCTGTGCCAAGCTACCGGAGGGTTAGCACAGATTATCTGTTAGTGTGTACTTAGCTTACCCTGACTATAGCGGTGGATCCTGCATGTACAGAGTGCATACTCTGACAACCTGAAGCCCCATTTCTGGCCAGAAACCTGTCCCAGGATGCTTGTTTCCGGTCCAGGGAAGACATGGCTTTGCAGTTCGGGCTGGACTGTTCCCATGAGGCACAGGGTCAGACTAATTTGCATATGGCCATGTCTGAACTGGGATGGTGGAGTGAGCTAAAGAATGTTTAGTGTCTTAGAATATTGATGTATGAAAACACCATTGTTTAGTGTTCTATGCTAATGGTTCTACAAGAGTCAGTTGGCAGTACTACACAGGGACGGTAGCCGCTCTGCTCCTATGGTCCAGCTACTTAATCAATAAATCAACCAACTGACCTTCTACACGACGTGTCTTCGTTTGTTTACAACATCTTTTCTGGCGACGGGTGCTGGGCCATCACAACGAATCCACGACTTATGAATTTTCCGATGAGGCCACAGAAGACTTTAAAGAGGATTGGCTGAGGAAAAGAGATCGATGGATTAAACCCAGATCATTGACTGAGGGTGAGTCCTTTCAATTATCAACACTCCGTCCATCATCCCCTTTAGTTTTGCCATTTCTGCCAGAAGCAGAGAACTGTGGAATAATATTGGTGTAGGTTAAAAGATCAGGTGACAGTTGCACTGGCAAGCCAGACGTAAAAGCTAAAAATCTATATAGGTTAATGACTGCCCTCATTCCATCTGTGCTGCTGCCAGAGAAAAATGCCATAAATCATCTTGTTATTTAAAACACTTTAATAGCTTGTACCTGCCATTGAAATGTCAAGCTCATGCAGATGGATAAGTCAACAACACTATCACAGCTGTGCAAAGAGCAAGAACTTTTTGTGTGTAAGCACACCACTTCTGCCCAATGAAAACATGTACTCCTGGCTCCCAACATGTGGACAGAACCAAAGTCCCCTCTCGCCTAGTGATTCTCACATAATTGACTGGAGACAGCTGCGCTGTCAAGCCAGACCATAAAATGTTTCTTTTTGGCCACCGTTGGACCCCTCTCACCAGGCCTAGGGGGCAAATATGGGGCTGCCACCACATATTTCTGGATGTAGTGGTAGCCAATTAGATCATATATAGAGATCTGTTGGTTCCGTGGATCTTCCGTGGTCGGATATATACATACATTTTGAAACATTACTTTCTTAGAAATTGCTGTACATGTTTACACCAAAACACAAAAAGCAGGCTGCACTATGATCTAGCTTTCTGCCAAATTTGATGTAATTCTGTGCAGGCATTTTGCCTGTAACTGTGTCTAATTTTCCTGTGGAAAAAATAAATGGGGGAAAGAAATATTGCCTCCCCCCCCTTTTTCTCAGCTCCTGCTTGACAGATCGTTCCAAAACTTTACAGAAAGGCTCTGGAATGGATTAAAGGATAGTGGTAGAAAACCTCTAGGAGTTTGATTGTGGTAAAGGGTAGTGGTAAAGGGCTTCTAGGGCTTAGACATTGGTAGTGGTAAAGGGTGGTAAGGGAAATGTTGGAAATGGCCCTTTTTGCAGGGTTATCCCCAAACATTTCGCTTCTTTCTCTTATTTTCCTGACCTGCTGTTGTTGGTTTTAGGACTCTCTGCACTTTACCACTGCTATTCAGCGCTAAACTGCAGATGATCTCTGTGAAATTTTGTTATGGATTGGTGTTTCCATGATTGTCATATTTGATGCGCTAGCCAGTCCCTAGTAAAGTGCACTGAGTGTGCCCAGTTTCTGTAAATCAAGTACTGCTAATGGGTTTGCAGCACTGGTTGTGCCACCCACACAAGCAGTCCTTCAAATGTAAATCAGACCTGCCACTGCAGTGCCTGTGTGCAGTCTAGTACAGCCCTGTCCACTTGGCAAGCGAATCACCCCTAAGGTAGGCCCAAGATACCCCTGTGGGCAGGGTGCAGTGTATGTGAGAGGTAGGACATGCCCTGATGTGTGTACATGTCCTGATAGGGAAATATTGCCAATTTCATTTTTCACTATTGAAAGGCTATGTGGTCCGTAGGAAAGCCAGTTAATTTATAACATCTTATAAATATAACATCACATTGGGTCTAGATAGGAAAATAAAGTTTAGTATGCCTGAACTCGAATCTAAAGATACATATTTTATTAAAGGTGATTATTACATTTTGTGTTTGAAAATACCACTTTTAAAAGTAGGTATTTTCTTGCTTAGCCATTGTGTGTGCTTCTGCTAGGATGTGTCTTGGCTGTCTGGCTTTGGGGTGACAGGGGCTGGGGATGTGCAGTGGCTCCAGAGAGTCTGGATGAGTCAGGGCTGGGCTGAATACACCTGGGCTGCCTTCAGAGTAGTGGGAGGAGTGTTCACAAGCACCTGAATAGGCCCAGTCTGCATTTAGAGTAGGAGGAGGAGATTTCCTTGCACCTGAATGGGCCTGCTCTGCTTTAGACAATGCTGTCTCTACCTCCTGCTGGGAAGCTGGGCCAGGAGGACCAAACTGGAGAGGACAAAGGAATGTATGTATGTATGTATAGGCGTTCTTGTATAGCGCTATCACTGTCACCCGACGGGCATCCTGGCGCTTAGACTATGATGACACAGAACAAGATTTTACCAGCTACCACTCGATTTACATTGCTCTGGGGAACAGGTGAGTCTTTAGTGTTTAGAACTTTAGAACTCTTTTGGAACTAAGAAGACTGCCAAGAAGAAGAGCTGGAGAAGCTGTAAGGAGGAACTCCCACTTTGATGTATGCTTTGCTGGGTTGGCCTGCAGTGACTGATTCTGCCTTGGGCAGTGAAAGGACTGGACTGACATTTCTGCAACTTCCTTTTTGTGAGTTTCTCCAAGGGCTTGATTTAGAGCATGCCCCCTGTTCAAGAAGTCTCAGGAACAGCAAAGATTTCAAGTTCTTATGCCATCAGCACTGGGGACTGTGTGTTTTGTGCTGCAACAGAAGAAAAGCAACCCACTGCCGCCTATGACGCCACTGCCGACTCCATGTCCTGAAGGTACTGCAGAGGGCACTGCTGCACCGAAACCCTGGTCTCACGATGACCCAACCCAACGCCACCACCAAGCCGCTGCTTGCACCACGACCTGTGGGCACCGCACTTCGCATTGCCTCGTTCAACGTCGCCGCCTTGGTATCCCCAAAGACGGAACTCGATGCTAACATCGACGCCACTGCGTGTACAGTGGTTCGAGGGCACCGCTTGTACGTTACATGATGCACCGTCCCCAAACCGCACCGTAGCCTTGTCCCTCCGATGCAGCGACATGGATGCCAGTTCGTCAGCCGATGACATCGCTTCAGCAACGACTCAGATACTTGCACCGTGACCTTCCAGCACTTTGAGGAGCACTGCACCACTTTGCGCAACAGCCTTGGTCTCACCAACGCTGTTAGACGACTGTCACCGAGCCGCGGCATGCACCGTGACCTGAGGGTACTGCATGCCGTGCCGCTGCACTTCACACAGCAGCATCCGACGCCTACCGACACCAGCGTTCCTGACTTCAACCATGAGGAGTTTGATCTGCAACACATGTGACTTCAAGGGCCCGACAACTCCTGCACCAACCTCTGGAACCAACACTGCGACTTTAGGCCCTACCGGGCTCATCGAAAGGTCGCCAACGCCCTACATTTCTAAAGGTACTGTTTTGCTGGTCTTCCCGACCCTATAGCTGGCCCGCGATGTCGCTGTCAGACGGAACTGTTTGGATTTGTTGTTTACGATTCCATCATAGCCCCAGACGCCTCTATCGACTTCAAGGAACTGTATTTCAAGTCTATTATTTGATTATTAAAGATTTATAAGAACTGTATGGTGGATTTTTATCGTTTTTGTTCTTGTTTTGGATATACAAAAATATTGGATATTTTTCTAAACTGGTGTGGTGACCTTTTGTAGTGTCTTCACTGTATTACTGTTGGTTGTGTGCAAATGCTTTACACGCTGCCTCTGAGATAAGCCTGACTGCTCGTGCCAAGCTACCAAGCGGGTGAGCAGGGGTTATTTTAGCAGTGTATTCACATAACCCTGACTAGGAAGAAGGGTCCCTACTTGGACAAAGGTGCAAGTCCTTGCCAACTAGAGACCCCCATTTCTAACCTGTAATTTTAGGGTTTAGACTTGCTGATTGTAAACAGTGGTAAGGGTAACTCATTTTAGGGTTTAGTGTTGGTTAGTTGTAAAGGGAGGTATGGGTTGTTTTGGAGTTTAAGGTTGGGGATTGGCAAAGGGAGGTAAGGATAAATTTGCGGTATAAGTATGGGTAGTTTTAAAGGAAAGTCAGGAGTAAATTAAAAGAGGAGGGATTGGGGGGAGAATAAATGTTAAATTATGGGTTTAGGCCAGGGTTGGATAGTGGTAAAGAGGTAAGAGTGAATGTAATGTGCGTATATATATATATATATATATATATATATATATATATATATATATATATATATATATATATATATATATATATATATATATATATATATATATATATATATATATATATAGCTCATTGTTGATTACTTAATGCAACCAATTGAACACCAACTTCATCAAGAAGACACAAGACTTATAACTTTATCGGCAACGCAGTTTGAAAAAGTGCATATGGATATGATCAAGATGTGTATTTTTATGATTATATATAGAGCTTGGCAAGTCCGGCGTAACACTGCATAACTATACACTTCAAATGAATGATTTCCTACTTTCTAATACCCAGTTGCCAAGAATGCTTGATCTGTAACACGCCAACTTATATATTTACTGCAAAATCCATACCCTTTACATCTTAACGGATATCTTAATGTTGCAGCTGATACGTTTTAACTCTCCACATTGCAATCCGCATTGTTGGATTTTTATAATGTTGTAAAGCTCTTTGTACGGTATTCTAAGAAAATGTTTTATTAATTGGCACATGTTTATTGATTTCTCTTTCATGTTGGTTCTTTTGTTCTTCCTTTGTAGTGGCAAAAAATCTTTCTGCAAGTTTTCTGAAATGTCAAAGGTGTTCGTTTGAAGTATATTATGGACAGCATGCCATGCAGGCCTCAGTTTTGGCATATTTACAACAACATTTTACTCACAACATGTTCTCACTCTCCTACAAGTGGAGTCATGCAAGGTAAAAGCAGTTAAGAGAAAAAGTTACTGCAATGAGGCTTGTTGGCAGCAGAAGTGAAATACAATTTTCGTTGCACAAAAATAAAAAGGTTATATATACTTATAATGGGATAAAGATTTTCAGGCCATAAGCATTGGATATTGCACCCGAGTTTTGCTTTGCATGTCTGTTGTGCGGATTGTGGTCCCTGGCCAAAGCACATACACAGCCGCAGAACGTGCACAAAGCAGGTAACATTGGAACATAATTAAAAAAATGATGATATTCACTGAAAATCACTGTTAAAGGCAAGTTATGATTCTGCAAACGCAAAAAAAGAAAATAGCCCTGAAATTCTCCAGTCATGGTGTTCAATGAGCCTTGAACACATTAACTCATGCCCCTACTGTGCTCATCATGCTCAGGGTAATTTTAGCGTTGAGAGGTGAGTAGTAGTAAAGGGAGGCACATTTAATTTTAGTGTTTAGCGGTTGGTAGTGGTAAATGGCGGTATGAGTAAATTTAGGGTTTAGGAGTAGGTAGAGGTAAACAAAAGTTAGTGGTAAAGTAAAAAAGGAGTGGTTGGAGTATTTCCCCCAAAAATGAGAACATATATATAAATATAAGCCTATATATATATTGATAAGTTGGGGTTTTGCTTACCTTAAATATAGTTATCATGCGTGGAAAGGCATGTGTGGTGAAAGCATCTGCATGATAGAGGCATCTGTGGTAAAGGCCGCCTGTCAAAGGCATTATGGTGTAATTTAATTTTACAATGCTGTCTAAATTCTTATAAAATTCATATGAAAAGTTGTTCTTTTTCAAGGGTTTCTGGTGGAAGATTCAATGTTTTGACGGAAAGAACTACTTCGGCTCAGTTTGTTTCTAGAAACTGCTATTTAGGAATTCAACCAACATTCATAATCTCTGAGGGGCATATTATCAAGGGGGTTTATCTCCGCTTTTTTGGCTTTAAAAGCCAAGAAAGCGGAGATACTTTTATCTCCCTATTACCTAGCTGTCGCTAACACCAGTTAGCGACAGTTGGTAGGAGATAGCGACCATCTTGGGCCCCGCTTTGCATGTCAGTGATATTTATCACTAATGACATGCAAAGTAGGCGTGCCCAGATGTTAGCGACTGGAAACAGTCGCTAACATCGCTATCTCCTATTACCAGCTTTTGGAGATATTCACGCTAAGCTCTTCATATCCAAATTCACAGGCATCCTTCTCTACCTCCAATCCTATTTATTGTGTACATTTTCCAACTATTAAGTCATTCCAAAACAAATTCTCACATTTGTATTGAAAAGTGCAGGTAACTGTATGCCCTTACCAAGCCAGGTGATGTACACAAAGGAAGCAAGGCCGGTTGGACATTCCAGCCTGGCAAATTTGGTTTTTTTACATTTGCAGCCTGGAAATATGATGGTGAGTATTTGACACAAACTTCTCAATCATGCCACAATGTACTCTTCTGCACACATTATTCTGCAGCTAGAGATCCCTCTTCAAACCAAATATAACATTGTAGCAGTCCTTGCTATAGACTTGTTTCTAGCCCCTAGTTATTCACTGACCTGATTTGGACAGAATTGCTGGGTGGTTTCCAATCCAGGTTTGATAGTTTAGGAAGCACTGCTGACTTGTCTCTTTGAGTCCACCCTTAACTTAAAAATCCACATTAAGGCAAGTCCTCACTTTATTAGTCCAGTCGTGGAAAATTAGCGTAGGTATGTGAAATTAAGTGAAATTTCAGGAACGGTATTCAAAATTATGTATAACTACACAAAGGCAAATCCGTCATTTTGTGCTATATTTTAGAATGAAATAAATCCTTGTGCCATTTTTTTACATGAGAGCATATCTTCTGACAAATAGTGCACCTTGAACAACAGACCCTCGTGTTCCCATCCATTAGCTGTAAATGTTTACCTCAGAAAGCACTTACCTGGAAATGTTTGACTGAGAATGGAGTGTAATTAATTCAAGTAGCATAATGGCACAATTTGGGGAATTTTGCATAATAATAAGCGTAACTTGGAATTTCCAAATTTACGTGAATTGCACCAGCCTCATTTAATTTTTGCCCAGGCCTATTTAATTGCAGAATGGAGAAAATTCGGAACATTTCTTGATTGGATGAATATATGGATATGGGTATTTGTAGAATGCAATTCAAACCAAGGGCAATGGAGCACACCAATCCTGTCTGCCCGTCCCGAGGTCCCAAAAGAGCCCAGACAACAAAATGCCATCGGTAAACAGAAAGAAGCATGTCATTTTCCTCCAAAAGACCTACCAATGCATAGCTCCAATGATTAAACAAAATACCACTAGCAGACTAACCAGCCAGTGCATGCCTTGTAAGACCAGTATTCAATTTGGCATGACATTACTACCAATTATGCCATACCCTTTCTGCTTTCTACAAGCAAGAATGATATGATATAGCACAACAGATCATGGCAAAACATGGCATACCAAACTATAAGACATCATAAAGGGGAATAACTATCAATAGTAGAGCAGGTGTACAGGCATTGAGGCTCAGGAGCAGTGGCCCATTGCACCCAGTTGTGGATGTTTTTCCCTACCAAACCAGAGATATGAGCCACTTTCCTTCCTTGCCTTGGGCTCGTAGCACCTTTGTTCTGCCAGAGACATCATACCAAACCATACCACACCTCACCATACTGTCCCTATCGACCTTACTCCAACATCACACCCATTGTTGTAGTTCTTGGGACTCTTTATTTATGCTCAGACATAAAACTACTGTAGTTAAAATTCTGACACCACAAAGCACATCACCCACACTCACACTGCGAAGGCTGACTGTCCAATGCCCCCAAGGAGGCGATTCACTGGATAAACCCATGGGTCCATACATCTGTCCGCTAAAGACAAGCTAAGGAGCCAAGAAGCCAAACAACTAGAGGGTTCTTCTGTGCATACACTGGGTAAGATGACATTAGCTGCTGGCAGCAATAAGAAGCAAGAGGAGTTGTAAGGGGGAATCCAAACCTTTGATGTATGGGGTACATATATTTTTATGGCACTTCTCTCTTCTTCGGATGGAGAGAAAATTAAAAAAAATACGTCACAAATCACTGGGTATGCTAAATGGTAAATTGTATCACCTGCTTCAAAAGAGATGGGGTTTGATGTCCCTTTCACTGCCCCCCCCCCTATCAATAATTCAGAGGTGTTTCAATTGCCATAAACTCTTATATTGCTTTCAGTGGTATGAAAGAGGAGGCATGAGCTCATGAAAATGCAAGGAATGGGGCATCATGCCCCCGGTTTGTGAAGTAAAAGACAGCCCCCTTAGAAGAGCTGTGGGCAGCCCTCATGTTCACCAGATCCATGCATCAGTAGGTTATCTAGTTCAGGTCTTTTGCGTTGAAACCTTCCTTTTTTTAGTGTTGTGTATGAAGTCATAAAAACAGGACTGCATGTCCCATAATGCAAAGAAATGGCCAGGATTAAAAAAAAGGTATTGAGAGTTAGGCCTCGGAATCTTAGGAGCTCTACGGTGGCCTCCCCACACCCTCCGTCCCATTGTCCCTCCAGCTGCACCTCTACGGACAGCGATGTCCCTAAATATTTTAGTGCTTATCTTTTATAAAGTGGAAAGGGAGTCGAGATTCTGGGACCAACAGAGTGTTGTGTTTACTTGAGTAATCCGAACGCCAGCACAAAGCCACATCTGGTGGTCAAACCTTGCCATTTATAAATGGCGAACAGTGAGAATGTAAACTGAATAAACGTGTTCCCTGCAGATTGATTTGTTCCTTTCTCGTTTTCCTGTTTACTTTACTAATTTAACAATGTTCATAACACGGTGCATGGCTGCGAATACAGCTGTATCTGGATAATAGTTTTGTCTCGGCATTCTAAAACAGATTGCATTCAATCTGAATGTAATCCTTCTGGCAGGCTAATTAACAGTGCATTGCTGGTCTGAGGAGAAAAGAGAAAACCCCGCAGTGCCAGAAACGTTCACATTTCTAGTTAGGAATCTAAAAACCTGCAACCGTGGCCAGATTGAATGGGAAACGATATGAAGTTTCTGAGGCAATTATGTACGGAGATTGTGCTTTAATGGGGCAGAATTTTTAGATTCTGTGGTTTGGTACATATCCCATGCCTCAAAAATCTGGCACTTTACAACGCTCCAAGCATTTGGACATGTCGCTGGAACAAGTACGCCCTATAAAATTGTTTAATAGTTTTATTTTCTGAGATTTGGAAAAACAATTGAAGCCCCTTGAAGAAGTGAACCTTGTTCCCTATTATGAATGGAAATCCGAATATTAAAATCGAATAAAAGCAATAGTCTTTGATCTAAATGTGTTTACGATTATTCGCATAACAATGGCATGCTATCAATGTTAGTGTAGTAAAACATTGAAGGGATTTGTTCTTGCTCAACATACAGCAAATAGCTTGAAGCGTTTGTGTGATTTGCCAGTGGACAATTGCAAAGATTTTCTGTTTGTTTTGGGCTGCTATTCAAAGCAAAACTCTTCTAATTATGGTCAGATGTAAGGGGTGTAGCTGCCTCAAAATACCTGGGGCCTCATTTATGAGAAATGACGCATCGCTGCGTGAAAGCAGCGACGCGTCACTTCTCAGTGCGCACTCCTTGCGACATGATTGATGCGTCATATTTATATTATGACGCATCATGTCGCAAGGAGTTACAGATACGTCAGTATTTCTGACGTATCTGTAGGCGCAAAAGTGATGCATTGCTGGAGTGTGTCACAAAAGTGACGCAACTCCAGCAATGAGTCCTTTCACATGGGGCAAGCTCCATGTGAAAGGGCCTGCGTCAGTCTTACGCCTGCTGTGAGGCAGGCGCAAGATTTTGACGCAACAGCGTCCTAGAAGTGACGCAGTGAAATCTCATAGATTTCACTGCGTCACTTCTACGAGGCTTTTTGCTGGGAACTCCCCCCCCCTGCATACATTATACCTGACGCAGGTATAATGTAGCGCCGGGGTTTACAAAGTGAAGCATCTGCTTAGATGCGTCACTTTGCAAATAGTGCGCAATAGGAGGCATGTTTTACACTGCCGATGCTTCACAAAAAGTGACGCATCGGAAGCGCAAAACTGACGCAAGGCCTCATAAATGAGGCCCCTGGTTTATTGGTACACATTATTTTCAAGAACATGGTGGAAGAGGTTTGTAGAAATAATATGGATAAAACTTAATGGAGAAGAGAGATATAAAAGATATGAAGACAAGTCATGGACTTCAAAACATTTAGGGACTGATGGATGTCTCCGTGACAGAGAAGCATATTTCCAAATTGGTTGAAATAGTATATAATTGACATGGATGTCTGCCAATTTAATAGTATGTCATACAACACAAGGGGCCAGATAAGCTGCATTGAACCTGTGCCACGCTATTTTGCACTGGTGCGCATCCATGTTGCTCCAATCTTGAGCCGACTTGTCCACTGAGCGTCAACATGTTGTTTATGCCTTAGATAGTCGATGCAAATGATTTTTCATGGTTCTTCTGTGCAAAATTGCAAAAGGACAAGTGCAATATCTCTTGCAACCATTCAAAAACTGTCTGCCACCCTGCATCAAAATACACTTATTATCCAACTGCTACTCATACTTCCCATGTGAAAATCCATCTTTTTATGAGATCACTCTAGCGAGTACACTCCCCTTTTCTGCTGACTGGTTTTTTAACTCTGCACACTGCGGTACGGCTATCCAGTCCTCAGTGCATGATCTTGGACCCCTATCACACCCTATGATTGGCTAACCCCCATTTGACATGTTTAACTTTCCAGTAAGGTGGATAGTATGTGGTGAAGGGAAATACACCAATGGCATGGAAAGTTACATGTCACCTGTGGACTGCAGCACCAATCATTCCATCCTCTAGGCTGGCCTGGAAAATCATGGCATCGGGCCTACATGTGTAGGCTGACTGCTACAGCTTTGGAATGTGCAGACGAACCTGCCCAAATAACCCTTTTTTCCCTTATCGAGTTGTGAAAACTGCTTCCAAACCCGATTCATTGGCTTAGGCCTTTTTGCAGGAAGACCTAGGTGAGAGGTATGTGACTCATACTCACTCAATTCAATTAAATTCAAAGAATCTTTATTCGGTGATTAAAAAACACCATAAAAGCACATTCATATTTACATAATAAAAAGTCATTAAACATTTCAGAATTCTTTGTACAATGAATTTACAAAACATAACTACAACAATATAGCCATATTTAACACTTAATAGTTAGAATAAAAAGATTTCAGTCTTCTCCTCTAGTAAGCCTTAATCGTAATGCTACCTTAATAAAGTTCATAATACTACACAGTATTAAGGGTTCCTCGGCTTTCTGTAAGAAAACTAGTGCCTCCCTAGCGTGGACCAGATTAGCTTTATTCAAAATATTTACAAGGTATTTGCGTCGGGGCATTGAGTAAAAGGGGCAGAGTAAAACCAAGTGAAGGGAGTCCTGCGGAGACCTGTTGTCGCAGCCGCAGGGCCCCTTCTGTTCTATTGATGTAGCAAACCCCGCTGGTGATGCCAACATGAATGGGAATAGGTTCAATCTGAAACGGCACATCAGGAACCTATCCTGTGCATTATACATAAGAAACAAGTATGGCTCCATACCTTCCACGCTCTTCACTAGGTGATGGGCCCTCACAGTCTTTTTACACCCTTCAGCCTCATCTCTGCGCAGGTTTTTCTGCTCTAGGAAAATTCTCCCTACATGCTGTTTATTCTGGGCTACAATAGTTACAGGATGAGAAAAGAGGTTCCCAAAACCTAGCTCCTCTAAGGTATTCTTCACATAAAGGAGCCAAGGGATGTGCATACACTTGTCCCTCTTTAGGCAGTCCGATAAGATTTCTCTACTTAGTGTCGCCTCAGGATTGACCCAGATTTTTAGCCAAGCGATAATAGGCCTCAATTTTATCAGATCTTCTATATATGGTCTCCCTAACTCCCTATGGGCAATCAAACCAGCAGTACTTTGTGGTACCCTCAAAAGTGATTTCAGATATTTATTTTCTTCTCGTTGGATGCTAGTGGTATTAACAAAGCCCCATACTTCTGCCCCATAGATTACCTTGGAGCATGATACAGAGCTGTACAGGTTTATCACCTGTTCCGGGGACCATCTTCCTAGCCTCCTGCCATAGCTAGCAATTGCCCCGTTAGATGCAATCATTTTACCACAGCGTTCCTCCACCAAGGTATCAAATCGCAGGGCACCATCAAATGTTACACCAAGGTAGGGAAACGTTTTAACCTCTTCCACAATGTGGCTCCCTATTTTGTATGTAAATTTAGAGGTGTTTTTTTTCCCTGCCAGAAGCACATAGGATTTACTCAGATTTACAGAGAGGTCCAAGGCACTCATGAACCTAACAAATCCGTCAATCAGGGTTTGTAGACTCCTCTCACTCAGGAAAGACAGTTAGGGAAAGTTCAAGTACTTTAATAAAGAGACCAAGAGATGACAGGTCTTTTGTTCCAGGGCACTAATTTATGAAGCTGCATCCTATGGAAAGTAACATAATACAATGTACTGCAAACTCGGGGCAATGCATGGTTTTATAGGGAAAATAGCCCAACATGCTTTATTTTTGGAATTTTTAGCGCAATGTATATCACACCGAATCCTAGAGCGAATAATCCACAAGGATCACATTTGGACACTGCACTGGTTCAATAGAATAGTAATCCACCACAATGCACCATATTTCTAACATGAAACACTGCCCTGAATGGGCCTGGCCAAGGTGACAATGGTGGCAGACACTCAGTGCTGGGCTCCGCAGCATGAGACTCCCACAGGCCCATTAATCCTGCAGCCCAGGTGGTCAAGAGCAACCCACTAGACTGCAGACAGCTGACTGACAGGGGAAAAATCTTTGGGAACCCAACCTCCCCCTCAAAGCTTGGAGGCTAAACGCAGATGACGGGAACAGCAGGGCCTGCACCAAAGGGATTGGATGACGGCACAGCAGAGGCAGGCTGTGGAGCTGCAGACCATGGCATCAGAGAACCCCTGGAAGGCCGTGCAATCCCTCCCCCTGTCAGATGAGGCACAGCAAATGCAATGCAGACATGCTGGTGGTGGCCTGTCCCAGTGAGAGGAGCAACCCACAGCAATGAGGCCTAGCAAAAGGGAGGCATGATGCAGTCTGACAGGCTCTGCAAGAGTTTGGGGAGGAAGCCAGACAGGAGTAGGGTTTGCAATTGAGAGAATGTTTTGCTCCAAGTTGGGGGTACGAGGTGAGGGGCAACAAAATGTGTGGAAGGGTGTGGCTCTGTCCCCAACCCTCTGGCCCACAGATCAACCCACTTTGATGGGGCATAGCTCCACACAGGAGCAGATGACAGAGGAGTATACAGAAGGTGCCTGGGTGTGGTGTGAGGGGCCAACAAAGACCATGCACAGCACAGAAGGCCATGTCCTCCTGGACAATACAGAGGTGGCGGGCCGCTTAGAAAATGCAGTGCTCCTTTCAGCGATCGTAGGAATGATGCATCTAAAGCAGCACAAAATGGAGCAGCAAGTGGTTTGAGGACAAAGCAGGTGGGGGAAGGGCAGCTGGAGACCCATTCAGAGTAAACCTGTAATCAACTAAGGATAAGAAGGTGGCACTGGACCTGGGCCTACTATGTGCTGAACACAAAAAAATGTCTGGGGAAGGGATGGAAACAGAGAAGGTGCTAACCCAGAGTGCACCTGTGGTCAAGGACAATGCTGTCCAGCTGCACAAGCTTTAAATAGTGGTCAAGAACTTTATAGCATTCCTAGACGATGAGGAGGGGCACTCAAGACTTAACAATGTGTGCATAATTGGGGTCTGTGAAAATACTGACGTTTCAAGTGCTGACCTACTAGTTGAGAAATTGCTCCTGGATACAGTGCTTGGTGGCTGGGGTTCAACTCTCCACATGCTGGAGCATCGTCACAGAGTCCCTGGGTGCCCCCTGGCTCCGAGGGCCCACCCAGACCAATTATAGCCAGACTGTCAAATTTCAGGGACCGCAACCACATCTTGCAGGTGGTGCATACACATGGCCTGTGGTCAATGGAGGGTCATTGAGTAAATATCTACCCGGAATATACCAATACAGTCAGTGGAAAAGAGAAATTTTCATATCAGTGAAGCACCACCTCAGCAACCTGGGCCTTGAATATGAAAAGCTCTTCCAGACAAAGCTCTGGATCTTCATACCTAAAAAAAATCCTGGTTCTTTACAACAGAGGGCGAAGTTTGGGAATGATTGGAAGTCTGAATGAGGAATAACCAAGGCCGAGCGACAACCCTGGAAATCTCCCCACAGGGGATTTTTGACGTGGACTATGACACAGACAAAGGATCAGGCCTGTGGGTAGAGAGCCCGTGGGGTACGAAATGTCCAAAAGAAAGTCCCTGGGCAGTGGGCAATAAATGGATAGCCCTCAGATGAGGATCATCAGAATTCAGTGACAGCAACATGGCCTCTGGCTTGAAACTGTTCAAAGAGGGCCCGCTGGTCCTCACCCCGATGATCAGACATAACGTGCTCTACATCCTGGAGACAAAGGCCATGACCAAGATGTACAGCAGTGGGCACATGACACGAGGAAGGGTGGCCACCTTCTCATGTAACAAGTGCTTTCTCACAGTAGTGAAGGTTTGTATACAATGGTTAAGGGGTGGTGACAGGCATCTCAAGCATTGGGGAGCCTGGTAGTTGGAAACTCACACCATGAGGTGATAGAGAGGAGAGGAAATCTGTTGTGGGGGGAGTTTGGGGATGATGCACCAACAGAGATGGCTCACAGGGATCAGACAAATCTGAGAACTACACATTAATTTCTAATTGACGCTGTATAGGAGGGATGACACCCCACTGACTACCCTGTCTTGGAGCGTAAACAAGTTGGGCAACAATGTGAAGAGAGGGCTAGTATGAAAATGTTTAGCCCCCCCACATCTGGCTGTCATACTTCTATAGGAGGCTCACCTGCTGGGGAATTTAGTTTTTGGGGGAGGGGGAAATATACAGTGTGTGTGTGCAAGCGGACTTTCTTGGCCATGCTGCAGACAAAAAGTTGTCTTGGGTCCGACCTAAGAATATGTAAGGCAACATGGTTCTCCCGGAAGCCCAATTGCGGGCAGACTGGTTTTAGCCCCTTTGCCCTGGGTGTGGAATATGCGTGGCAAGCAAACATTACATGGGAAACACTTTCTTTGGGGGCCTTGCAGCAAGGACATTCCTTAGAGGCTAAGTTACTTAGGTGCCATTTAGCTGTGGTTTCGTTGACGGGTAGTGTGCCAAACCTGAAATGAGTATATAAGAGCCTATCCTGCGGGACCTGGATTATGTCTAGAAAGGGCTTCAAATGTCTTTCCTGCTTATGAAGAAAGAATTTGGTGGTCAATCTCCCCAAATTAGGATTGCTGAACTCTTTCTGGTCCACCCAGTTCCAGTATGAGCCATTATGCACCCCTTTCCTTGGTGGATCCTGATTATCCCAATGAGCTCTGAGTCCTATGGCTGTCATCAATTTTTGGGCATTGGCAATCCAACCCACTTTGCTGCATGTGTCCAGCCTAATGACCACTGATAGCGCGTTTGCATGAGGCAGAAGTTCTTCAGTCTTCCTGAAGCGGGCCCAAAAAAGCAAAAGTTGCAGCCTTGCTACATCTCCAATTGAACGCCTGCACATGTCAAACATAAGGGGAGTGAGGGGAACGTACTTTGGCAGCATCACTAGTTCCCTAAGGAATTTTTGTTCTGCTCTACAGAGGTCTTTGGTCTTCTCAAATCCCCACAACTTGGCCCCATACAACATTGCACTCACAGCCTTTGCTTCGTAGACCTGGAGGGAAGGCTCAACTGGTATACTATGCCGAAGGGGGTGTTCCTTCCCAAGTGATCCTGTTAACCTTTTGTGGTACATTAGCATATTCGCAAGATGGTTTTTCCAAGACATGTTATCTGCGAGGTGGATACCAAGGTAATCAAAGGTACAAACTCTTTCAAGATGTTTCCCGTCAAGCAGAAGACTGCCTCGAAAAGACTTTGGGGGGTTAAAGGCCATAAGTTTCATTTTGGTTGTGGTAATCATCAGCCCCCTTGCTTTGCAGAAAAGTTGAAACCTGTTCAAAAGACGTTGTAACCCCATTGGGCTCTTAGCCACCAAGAGGGTGTCATCTGTGAACAAGACGATCAGTACCTTAACCCTCCCCAGGTTTGGTGACCCTGCAGGTTCTTTTTGTAAAAAACGTATCACTATATTCACATAAAGTGAGAATAGGTTTGAGGCCAGTACGCAGCCCTGTCGTACTCCCCTGTTTACAGGGATATGATCTGTCAACAGGCCTTGTGTCCCACATAATCTGTGCATAAGTATCTTCATTAAGCCTAATGATAAGGCCAAGGTTGTACGAAGGAATCCCCTGGTCTTTGGGCACTGACCATAGTTATGGTCAAAAGCTATCTTTAGATCAATAAACTCTAAATAAAGACTACCTTTGCTGATGACCACCTCTTTCCAATAAATGGTCTGCAGCCGAAAGACCTGGTCGATTGTTCTGTCCTGGTTCTGAAGCCTACCTGAAACTGTGATAAAATGACATTATCATCTGCCCACTGCAGAATCCTCTGCAGCAAGACTCTGCTAAACACCTTCTAAAGGGCATCAATCAGGCTTATAAGCCTATAATTCGAGGGGTCATCCTTTGCTCCCTTTTTATAAATTGGGACAACCTCTGCTCCTTTCCATGACCCGGGGACTGGGGCGCCTTTTACTATAACATTTGCCAAAAGAAGGATGTATCGGGCCCATTTATGGATATCAGATAAAAACAAATCACCCGGTGTTTCTGGGCCTGCTTTTGTGGACGGGACTATTCTATCCATTGTGACCGCGACTTTACCGTGGGTAAAAAGCCTGTCATCAATGTGGTAACCTAGGGGAACTATTGTCTCTTCCAAGGGCAAGGCCTCCTTAACTGAATAAAGGTTAATAAAAATGTTTGTGCCATACTTGGGTGGGGATATAGCCGGGTGGTTAGGGCTCACCCGATTTACTACCCCACTTGACAATGGACCAAAATAAATTTGCGTTCTTTGCCGCACAGGCTTCCCTCAGTTGCTGCCAACGGGAAACGTCCCAAGCTACCTTGGCTGCGCGTAAAGTGTCCTTGTAGCATTGCCTAGCAGTTCGAATCAAAGGGCAATTTTTATCTCTGATTGCTGCTGCCAGGTTTGACTGCTCGCATCAGCAGTCCTTGCCATGCCATGAATAGACCCCTTTTGGCTGCTTAGTGGACTTGCGACAGACCTAGGAGCTACAAAATGGGCATTTATTTAAACAAAGGTGCAGGAATGGGCCACGGTTGCATCGGCCAGAGCTCTTTCACTGGCAAAGGCGGACTCAAGTTCTCATGTACCCACTACCAAGTCTTGTCATATGGCTAAGATCTTTCCTCCTTGGACTACCACTTGCTGCAATTTTAGAGCTCTTTTATTGTCTGCAGGGATTACTTCCCTAGTTTGGAATCAGGGCGGGAAAAGTCTTAGGGTAATATGGAAATTCCCATAGGGGGTTCATGGTTAGACAGAGGGGGTTGCAGTCACTCTCTGTGGTGTTGTTCACATTCATGTTGACTAAGTCTCCCAAAATCTAACATCTAAAAGGGTGTAATCTATGTGAGAAGAAAAGCTTGCTCTACTGTATGTGTTGGAGCCCTGCCTGTCAGAGGGGGTTCTGCCGTTTAAAGCCTTTAGGCCTAACTCCACATTTAGGACACTGATATGGAGTGCTGTCTGTGTCCATTTTTTTATTGGTGCCAAAAGTAAAGGAGGGACAGCCCGTTTGTTATTAAGTGTCTCGCTTCCCAACAGATCATCATTGTCGAGCGACTCAAAAGTGCTGTTTAGATCACCCGCAACTATCACTCTAGAATGGGGTGAGCATCTGGCAAGACTTTCTTCCAGCAAGATGATGGTTGGTGAAGTTCTGCCGCCCATGGACCCTCTTGCATGAATATTAAACAATTCAATTTGTCCTCCCCCGGGTCCCCTGATATTTAGTCCCAAAATGTCTGGGCTACGCTTGGGTAGAGTGTAATCCGTCAACCCAGAGCAATACTTACCCAGATGATCAGACCCCTGGGCGGGCGCCCTCTTCCTATTGTTGCGGGGGAGCAAAAGCAGGTAAATACTGACTTAAACAGGATTACCGCACACCAAGTCTCCTGAAAGATAAAGATGTCATAACTCTCAACTAGGTTGTGCCAATGGGGAAGAACCATTTTACTATTTGGCCCAGCCAGATTCCAAGAGATCACCCTGAGTTGGCGATGAGAGGCTGAGGTGGGGGATTGCAAGCCATCTGGGTGAGCCTGGCGTTGACAGGGTGTGCTCAGAAGAACCTGAGATAGTGGCTGTGAACTATCACTTGTAATTTGCTCTACAACAGTCAGCCTACTGTTACTGGTAGGAGTGCGATGTATGGATGTGAATGAGATAACTTGACTTGATTCCCTTGTGTAATAGTAAGAGGTAGCAGATGTGCCTGCTGGACTTGCGAGTCTTTGTCCCAGTCAGCCAGACCTGAAAACGCCTGCTGAAATAAATTGACTATGTAAGCACGTGGGTCAGATCCTTCTCTGCCCGCCGGTAGGCCAAAGACGCGTAAATTAGGCTGTCATTGGTGGTTTTCAAGGTCCTCAACTTTAGAATGTAGATGTGCCAACTGATTTTCACAGGTTTTAGCAAATATTGAAGTAAAGGTGTTGACTTCTTCGACTGCTGCGACCCGTTCCTGCAGGTCCGTGACATCTGAAGACAATAAGGCAACCTTGGTGGTGACATCCAGAAGTGCCTGTTTGATCTTCCTACTGTCAGCTTTAGATTGGAGGTAGTATTCATGTCCCTCAGTTCTCTGAATGGATAGTGCCTGCAGATTTATAGACAAAGAGGGCACCTCATGCTCCAGCGAGTGCAAGAGCCCAGCGTATGACCCTTTCATCGAGTTACTGAACGTTGTTGATATTGCGGATATTGAGGGAGGTACAGACCCGGGTATCTCAGATTCTCTGCCCAAATTCCCTTCGGAACTGGCCACCTGGACTGTTGGGGAGGCCATTGAGCTCACACATGGGCGAGGAGATATTAGTGAGTCACTCCCCTCGACTGCCACCCGTGACATAGGGACCTTAGGTACTATGGACTCCACATTGCCAGATTTGGAAAGTGGTGAAATAATGGCTTTAACCTTTCCCTTTGATCCCACCCATTTGCACAGATGACTAAAGCCAGAATCAGCTTTTTTGCTGCTTAGGGAGGGGGGGAGTCCTTAAGTCACCCAACTGTGTTAGTGAGTGGGAGTTCGGTGCTGCTGCAGCCTTTTCCACCTTTAGCCCCTCTGGTACTTTTGGGACCTCTCGCTTGCCTTTGAAACCTCTCATACTTAAGATGTGTTTGATACCAAGACTTTGTCAATCTCTCCTTCCTCACTAGCTATATTCACTGACAGAGCGACAGACTCCAACAGGGCACCACCCTGAATATCAAGAATAACATTATCAGGATGAGTGTTCGCAGAACCAGCAGATAACTCAGGATTACTGCTAGGCAATTACATTTGCATTTGACAGTCCAAACCCAAAGTAGTAATAGTTTGCGAGTAAGGGTCCAAGTCGCTGGGGGTTGTAATATTTAGATTGTTAGCCGAGAGCAGTAGGCCAGACTGTACTTGAGTTAACACAGCAGGTTGGATGGTGGACGATACTGAAGGACTACAGTCACCTGATTCTAGCTGCATATGTACTCCACAGCACTCTTTTTCTCCCTCTCTCCAAGCCACCAAAAACACCTCTTCAGTACTATTGCCGTCGACCATGGAGGGGCCACTCCCCTACAGTACAAATGCTCAAGGCACTGTATTTGCAATAGAAAAGACTGGGGGATCACCCTTATCACCCCAATCTTCATGTATCGCATTATTCAGTGCATCGGCCATCTCATGTCCAGGAATGGATGTTTCAGAGCCACAGGACCAGAGCAGCCCACCAGCCCTGCCTGACTGCAATAAACGCAGGATCGGTCTTCCCAGCTGGGAGCAAGTATCGATATCAACTGTTGCACCAGTATCCCCAGTTCTGCTTCAAGCTCCAAGACCCTCCTCCACCAAAACTAAACTTGTTGTTGCGGCTCCTGCCTTTCCCACTGTCCCCCCTGCTCTGGTTGTCGCTGCAGAATCACCAGTGCACCCGCATCCTTTGGGAGCAGCGGTACGCTGTGAGGCCATTACATAGCCCGAAACAAAGATAGCCGATGTTTGCTCAGTGCCACAGTATCACCAGTATTACTTTTAAAAGTACCAGCAGGGAAAAAATAAGCAAGCAGCCCAGGGTGACCCCACGGCGTCGCTCTGCTCACCTGGAAACGGTTGTGAGCGGCCGCCTTGTACAGCTGCTACATCAAAGCGTTTTTGTATCCGCCCGCTACAGTCGCATTTGGTGATGCAGCCCGTGCAACAAAATTTGTTATATTCATTTATTGGTATACTTACCTCCATTAGGCCATAATCCGGAGTTTACTACCTCCGACCCTGCCCCTCCTCTGCCCTGCGTCACGGCCCGGCAGCACTCCCTCCAAGAGCTGCTACTGGAACAATAAGCTCCATTAACTGCTTTACAAAAATGCAATACATTAATGTCTCTCCACGGAACACAATGACTATATACATTCAATACAGAAATGCAATCTCCAAGTGAATATGGTTATAAGAACAACATTCACTTAGCACAGTAAGGAAACTCAACTTAAAAGTTAGACTCAACATTTAGTTGCTTGAAGCATATAATTCACTACGTTTTTGCCCATGAATATGTGTTTAATACTTCTGCTAGCACATTCAGAGGTTAACACCTACATCTGCAGGAAGGCACCACTTCCCACAGAAATGCTTGGTGAATCTGGCCAATAGTAAGAATATTACAGTATTACGGACCATTGTTAAACATACAGCCAAATCATAGCACCTTAACCTCACCCCATTGCATAATAATATTAATATTAGTCTGATATTAGTCTAGACGTAAGTCCTGACCCAGGCAAACAGTTCGTGCAGATACCATTTATTTCAAGCAGCAAAAATGAAGCAGGTAAATGAAGCAGTCTCGTCCAAAGTGTAATATTCTGTTACAGCGCAACAAATAAACAAAGTTGCAAATAAATTGAAAATCTTTAATCAACTCTATTGTGCCTGACTATGCAGAATAATCACCGAAGGACTGAAAACCTATAAACACAAATGTCCTCATTTCCAGCCTTCTGTGTAGGACAGGTGCAAAGACGCATCACGTTGAAGAGTAAGGTCACGTAGGGGCTGATATAGACGTAAGTAGTCAGCAGAGGCCTTTGCCTCTGCCCAGGTGGCAGGGGACTGGGCGCCATATTTAGATATCCCAGCCTATCGGGAAGATGCTGAATACACAAGTGGGCGCCATGTTTTCTTTGCCCACTTGCCATTCTTTTTTTGTTTTTCTCAAACTCCCAATGCAAGAGTTTCTTATTAAAAAGAGATTATCAATAGTGCTGACACGCAAGTAGTTTTCTTCATATTTTTCAGAAACATTTTCTGCTTTCTTTGCCTAGGTCTGCTATGCCTCGATCCACAGTAAATAGAGCGAGTTACGCAGGACCGGAGCTACGGCCACTGTGAATCAATTGGTCACAGGCTCAAAGGTTTCTGCCAGCGCAGTCACCCAAGGCTCCACCATCAAAAACTAGGAAGTTGCCCAACTCAAAATGGAGCAGGGAACGTTAATTGGTCACAGGCTCAAAGGTTTCTGCCAGCGCAGTCACCCACGGCTCCACCATCAGAAACTAGGAAGTTGCCCAACTCAAAATGGAGCAGGGAACGTCAAGTTCAACGGGGCTGTAGCCTCGTAATTTAAAGCAGAGTTCCCCAATCTCAAAACTCTAAATCAGGATTTGACCTCAGTATTGAAATTGGCATAAAAAAGTGTGAATAATACGAACATTTCATCACGCATTATAAGGCCATTGCACTAGAATCGTTTACTCTGTTACCACCAAGTGAAAACTAAACCTAGCAAAAAACTCTGACGAGCACTATTTTCTCACAAGCCTGAATCAGTACAGTGAACAAATGCCAAATCGGTTGCCCCATTTTTAGCATTCTCCAAACCAAAATGTGGTCTAAATTAAAAATATATATATTCTGAATGATGACCGTCAAACACTAAATAAATAGAGCAAATCTCGACTTTCTATGTTACATCGCTCTGCAATAATGACATCGTTTTGAAAATATCTTTGCAGGGAATGGTACTAATAATATTTTCAAAAATACAATACTGCACATTGACAAAGTGCAAAAATATTGTTTGTAGCAGCTGCTGGGACGTTGATATTCCGATTACTGCATGGGAAATCATGCAAATATAAATGTAGTATCACATATGGATTTTTTGTTTTTGGATGGTTTTACTTACCAGTAATCTGTGATGTTGATGCGAAAAAAACAAAATATACCCATGTCCTCATTTATGAAAGCCTTGCGTCATCGGTGCGTCACTTTTTCCCATGTTAAAAGTGACGCACCGGCGGCGCAAGTCCTTCATAAATAAGGCCCCCAGAATCTACTGGATTGTGGAGCAAACACTTGATGTTGTTCCCATTTGCCATACATTTCTCTTACCTCTTGATCTTATTGACGGTAATAATTACTTTCTCTTGTTTCAGGCAGCAAGTGAGTGACACTTGGAGAGGGTTTTAATGGAACATGTTTGACATATTGTATTTCTGATGTGTGAAACAGCATTTCTGATGCATACAAAAGGGAATTATGGTCGGGAAAACAATAGCGTACAATCCCGTGTCCGGCACCTTTTTCAGGCTGCCATTTTGATCTGATGGGCTGTCTCCGGGGAACCTCATCATCTCCAGGCACTTTGTGTATCAGCCTCGCAGAAGGCCCCATCTGCTGCATTTAATGATTTCTGTTTGATGAAAATTTCTGTATTCATAAAAGGAGAAGCAGTCACAGGGGACCGCCCGGAGCACACCCACCCCTCCAATTTTTATCCTGCGTCCAGCTGTGATCACGCCGGCACTTCTATTTAAAAGAACACAAGACACATTGGCTGCTCTGCGTACCTGTCTTGCCGCTTCCGCTTCCTTCATATCACTTCTGAATATAGAGAGATTTAATTAAGAATGTGGTAATTAGTCTTTGTTAACAAGGATGTTCATTTGGGATTCCAGGAAGACGCGTAGGCCAAACGCAGAGCAATGGGCTTGAAAATTCAGTTTTTGCCTCGTGCACTTCCATGGTAAAAAAAAACAAACAAAAGAGAGTGAGTGAGAAAATAAGTTATCAAATAAAATCTGTTTGCTTGTGGCTATACTGTGACAGCTTTGTTAACAAGTCTTAACAGAAGACAGGGATTATTTAATCAATATCGATGTGTTATGAGAGTTTTGCAGTTTCCAGGCACCTGGCGGCAAATAACAACCTTTTAAATATGTGAATGTCCAGTCTGCAGTACATGACCTCCCGCTCTAAGCTGCTGCCTTCTTTGAAAAATGTCAGGATCAATTTTTTCTAATAGATATCACTTATCCTACATGATAATCAGCATATCATAGTCCATTGATTACATGACAGCCTGGCTCAGCAGATAAGAAACACCAGGAACATCTTTTGAAACGATGACCAGGCAGCTAAAGGGCCTTTTTCGTTTTGGACTTTAAACACTTTTCATTGTTACAACAATACAGAAAGAACTCTAATATGTATCAAAATAGTTTATTAGCATTGTTTTAACCAACACAATATTCCACATTCAGCAGCATCCCAGAGCAATCTATTGCACCTTTGAGAGTCCGGGAAAAGCTAATAAGTATAGCTTGCATTTCTCCAGACAGAGAAGAATCAAAATCATGATTTTGGAAATTTGGCAACATTTTTTAGAATCGACCTCGTATTAATAAGAACATATACAAAAAACATCTGCTGGAAACCTCCTTCGTTTCGACTTAATCTATCCTCAAGAGGAAATATCTGCCTACGTACACTCAGGCATTTATACAAAGCAGGAAGAAAGGATCGAAAGGGAAGAGAGAGTAAAATTCTCTTAGAGAAGAATTACGGACAAGCGTGAAGAAAAGAAGGAAAGAAGCAGGAACAAAATGGGCACAGAATAGGACATTAGCCAATACCATTGATTACCTCACTCATGTGTGTTCTCCAAAGAGGCAAGGCCATACCTGACAACCGGGGTAACGCATTGAGCATTAGGAAGCTCACATCTCCTGGAGACTGACAATAAGTAGAATCATGAAATCTGAGAAAGGATTTTGTGGAAAAATTCAAAATAAGATCATGTAATTAAGAAAAGGAAATGATAACCTCAAGTATGTAATATGTTAATCATAACAGATATAGCCTGAAACTGTCTCCTGTCCACTCACACATACACACTTTGATTTGGGTGTATTGGGGTGCAGCAATTGGCAGAAGCTTCAGATGCACACACAGGTCTAGCCACCAATTGAAACCACAGCTAGGAAAGGTGCACACAGCTTTTAAGAAAGGGATGACAAAGCTTAGTCGACAATGAAACAAGTTCTATTGCAGTATTTCATGAAAACCACTAGCTTTGCAAATGGTCTCTCTGTAAAATGTTTAATTTTTATGGTTTTAATCAACTATACAATAAATGTAGTATTATTAGTATTATTATTATATGGTCCCTCTGTAAAATGCTTTGTATGTAAATGTATTTCATTTTGGTATTTTGAAATTTGATATGGATCAACTGCTCCTGAAAAAACGCTTTCTATACCAAAATAATGTTTATGTGGTTTTCAAAGGTGCCCGCCTAAAGGTTTGTCCATATATTTTTGTGACTCTACAGTGATTGTGTAGCTCATTGTTTCTCTGACACTCATCTCCAGTCTATGATGAGTCTGAAGTTGCAGGGGCTAATAATTTATACCATCTTCCCTGATTGGGAGTTAATCTCTACTGTAAACCCCTGCGCCGCATTATACCTGTGCCAGGTATAATATATGCAAGGGGGGCATTTTGACGCAAGAAAGAGTCATAGAAGTGACGCAGTGAAAATTATAAGATTTCACTGCACCATTTCTTGGCCGCTAATGCGTCAAAATCTTACGCCTACCTCATGGCAGGCGTAAGACTGACACAGGAACTCACAACATGGGACTGGCCCATGTGAAAGTACACATTGCTGGAGTTGTGTCACTTTTGCGACACACTCCAGCAATGCGTTTCTTTTGCGCCTTCAGATACGTCATAAATACTGACATATCTGTAACTCCTTGCGACATGATGCATCATACTGTAAATATGACGCATCGTCAGTGTTGCAGGTAGAGCGTAGCGAAAAGTGACGCATCTGTGTTTTCACGCAGCGATGCGTCACTTTTCATAAATGAGGCCCCCTGAACCTAGGGGCCTCTTCCCAAACTTCATTTTGTAGTACCTCTTGTAGTACTAAAAATGAAATCTACAAACCTACATCCAGAGGCCACCACCTCCACACATAGAGGTATAGGTTTTAGTAGTAAATGTGGAAGTGACAAAGGAGAGTGGGTGGACATTTTGGATTACTTTCTACTAAATGGGAAGGGCTTAGAGGAATATACAGAGAAATAAGTAAGTTAATCTTTACTTGAATGTTTAATCTTTATTTGTGTGTTTAATTAACACCATTAAAATAGCAGTTACATTTTGAAACTAAAAAAGCAATCTGAATGGGCAAAATAAGCAGAAAATACTTTAAAACAAGAATTCAACATGCGCAGTGTTGAGATCACAACAGTCCTTTTAGTACGATCATATATAGTTATAGCAGTGAGATGTGATTCACTGTACAGTAAAACCTTCATTAGTCTGCTGACCATATTAAATCTATGTTTCTCTTCTTAATGTGTACCAAGTTTAAAACACAGTGTATCTTAATAAAAGTCATACACATTTGCACCTTATGATATAGTGAGATGTAGTCACAGAGCAATAAAACCTGCATGTGTTGGCTAACAGATTGTCAGATTGTCAATATACAGAGGTGTTTAAGGAGTGACAGACTCTTTCAAAACACACACACACTTACTAATGAATAAGACTGTTGCTACTTACAAACAACACTTCCCAAATTGCTGCAGTCCAAAACAGGTTGAAATACACCCTAGCTCACCAGCCGAGATTTAAGTCAAACCCCTCATAACTACTGCAACTCATTGCTATTGGAATAAATGAAGGCATTAGGGAGTAACAAATCTCTCCCTTAGGTACTCATGTTAAATTAATTCAATTATTTTGACATTTAAATTATTAAATTGCATATATATATATATATGGTTTCCAAAAAGCGCTTCTTCCGACTTCCTGCTGCCCCGAGGGAATTGGCGTACATAACCGGCGGACTACGCCGGTAATTTAAACCTTGTATCAACAACACTCCAGTACACTCTCAGTAAATGTCACCCAGCCAGCTTAATTTCCAAGGGTGTTTATTCCATAAAACAACATGTTTCGGTTTGCAAGAAGCCTTGTTCACGTTCAATGAAATAGTGCTCACATAGATACTAATAAAGCATTTGGCAATTGACAAGTCACGATGCAGTACATAAACATAGAAAGGGGACTGTAAATGAGTCATACCCCATCTGACAATAGAGCAGCCATTTTGAAATGGGACGATTTCTGAAAACTTAATCTTAACATGTGGCAGAAAACAAAATGCAGTCTGTACAATAAAAAAAACAATTGATAGAAAGTTACAACGTTAAATGCGCATGTAAAATTCAATGAAAATTAGGCATCTACCCTCCCCAGTGGACAGTAGAGTAACTGTCAAAAATGGGCACTTAGATAAATAAATAAATCAAATTTTCTAACTCAAAGCTGACCTTGCGGGACGTAATTTACGGTCAGCAAGCGCGAGACAAATGTATCTCAGTTCCTACATAAAATACGTAACGTAGAACGCGATACCACATTGTAAAGAACTGTTAATATCAAAGTAACCATGTAAAATACACATAGGCAGTTTGTCCTAGTTAAAGCCACACATACGATCACTGCTAATCTTACTGTAATGTTCATCAGTGAAACAATGTGCTCAATGTGCTGGTGAAAAAGAATTACGCGGAACGTGCCAAGTGAATACGGTGACTGGACCAATTCCGATTCTCCTGTTGAGAAAGAGAAACAACAAATGTGACATGTGACTAGTGTAGATAAAATCATTAAAATAGCTAAATACAAATCATGTTCTCTTGCGTACAATGTTCATGGAGGAACCATCATGTTTAGAGGGAGAGAAGTGTGGGGCTCGGGGACAATCATGTAGATTAACTGGGCACACTAGATTACATAATGGTGAAACCATAAACAGACTTGAAAGGCATTGTAGCTCATTGCTAGGTAGTGAAAAACAATACATAGTAACTAAGGGGATTAGAGCATGATACAATTTAACTCAGAAAGGGATCACACTATTCTCTAAGATGTATGGCTAGCTCTTCATCCTGGTTAAGTCCCCCAGTATCTTTTGTCTGAAATTCCACTATGTATTTAGATTCTCTCTGCCTGAGTTTCAACACTCTATTGCCACCTCTGGGATTCCTCATAATTTGCTCTAGGATGAAAAATCTCACCTTAGATGTATCGGAGAAATGTTTGTCCCTATAGTGTCGCGCCACTGGATACTTTTCATCATTGTTTTTTATAGCCCGGAAGTGCTCTAAAACATGTTTCTTGGCTGCGAAGGTGGTACTGCCTATGTACCACCGTTCGCATGGGCAAACAATCACATATATGACGTGTGTGGTACTGCAAGTGAGAAATTGTTGGATCACCCTATTAGTGCCATTGTAATTAATCTCATTGGTAAAGACACTATTTTTGCAAGCCTTGCAATGGCCACAAGGAAAAAATCCCTTGTTCAGAGCCCACTGAGGATGTTGTCACATCACTGTGTACAAGTAGGTCTCTTAGACTCCTCACTTTTCTGTATGTCACACAGGGTCTATTGGGCATCTCTTCTCCTATAACATTGTTACATTTAAGGATGTTCCAATTTTTGGCTACTGTCCTCTGGATGTTCTCAGACTCAGCCTTATACGTAAAAATCAATTGTGTGTTGCATTCATTCTCATCACTGTTGGCCACATCTTTGTCAAAGAGAGTGTCAGGTCTAGATACTTTATCTGCCCTTTCTTTGGCTCTGCGGAGGACCCAATTAGGGTATCTCCTCGTAGAGAACCTGGCAAGCATGTTGCTACACTCCAGTTGATAGGTTGCCTCAGTATTGCAATTTATTTTGGCCCTCAACAGTTCACCATAAGGGATACTCCACTTAAGGGTCTCCGGGTGACTGCTGAGGGCATGTAGAATGCTGTTCCCGGCAGTACTCTTCCTATCATTTTCTTAACAGCCCCCTGCCATAGTCGCTGGATCTCCGGGTAATCCCACAAAGTGTGATAAAAGGTACCTATCATTCCGCAGCCGCGCAGACAGTGAGCATCAGAGCGCCTACCTAATTTGGCGAGTAGCGGGCCGGACATGTAGGTTCGGTGGAGTATTTTTAGCTGTATCAAACGGAATCTGTGGCAGATTGCAGATTCCCGAGGGGACATCAGCGCCGCTAACCATTCAGTATCCGCTAAGTCACCCACGTCCCCTTCCCATTTGTAGCGCACAGCAGGAAAGGAATCAGGCAGGTTATTACATCATGTTATTACGTCTTGGCTTGTGGCTGTTCCGCACCAAGAAATCAATGTGCATGCTTTTAATTTCCTGCTCTGGCACAACACTTTCGTTTCCTCTTGTGGACAATGGCAGGGTGACAAAGGCAGGCTTTTCCTTAACGTTGGTTTTGCACTGATGACACAGTGATGACAAAGTGACTTGAAGTCCTCGGGCTCTGACTTTTGAGTACTATGTGCTGACTCACTTTCTTCTTGGATAACTTCCGGTTGTGGGGTCGCTGCCCATATTGCAGGCTTAGGGGCTTACTTACAAGTCCCTTGTGCTACTGGCACGTCACTTCTTCACATATTAAAAGTGACTCACTGGAGGCGCATGTGGCTTGCAAATAAGGCCCTTAGTCTGGTACCTCCAAATTCCAGTGGATTTTTATGACCAAGAAAATAATTTGACAAACCTTATGTGGTGTTATGGCCACAATGATTCGCAGGACTGTTTTTGCTGTCCTTGCTCAAGACAGCACCATGGGGCATTACTTATTCCTTTGGTGTCTATATTTGTGCACTTGCCACTGAAAGAACTGTCTTTATTTGTCCACTCATTGTTCTGTACTTCTCACAAGTGGGTCACTTATGACTGTCACATTCTAGTGCTGGGTTAGTGGGTTATCAACGTGGGCCTCCTCCTGTTCCAAATACAAAATCATGTGAAAAGGCAGAAGAGTCGGTCTTTTATTCTGTGACGTTTCTACCATTGATGGCTCACTTTTGTTGGTCAGGGAGCAACCAAGCAATTTACTATATACATTAGGGCCAATTTTCAAAGGTAAACTGAGATGAAAGTCCAACTTTCTGACTTTTGGTGTTCACAAAACGCATTTACTAGTAGTAAAGTTAGACTTTTGTCTCAGTTAAACTAAAGTTTTAGTCTTAAGTTTAACTGAGAACAAAAAAGTTAAACTTAAGATCAAAACTTAACTGAGACAAAAGTGTAACATAACTACTTGTAAATGCTCTTTGTGAATACTGAAAGTCGAAAAGTTAGTCTTTTGTCTCAGTTTACCTTTGTGCTTCAGGCCCAATATTCTTACTTCTACTTTTCAATCTCACAATATTTTCGACAAAACAATATTTTTCCACAACATTAGTGACCAATAAAAATGCTGAGTTGATATTAAGGTTGAACACCGAGTGACACCGCCAACTTAATATACATAGTTCAGAGAGAATCTCCGCTCAACCACTGGTACCTGTTGCACAAGCTGAGTCAATACCAAGAGTAGTACATCTTAAGTTCAGGCAGTACTAAAAGTTTTGAAGTACATAAAACAACACAATAACATTCTCAACCCAATTTAGAAACATAAAAAAAAAATTGGGAGAAAAAAGACAGCAAGATTGTTAAAATAGGATAAGGGGACTAGAGATATGGGGGCATATTACCAAGCAATAGCGATAATTATCGCTATTGCTTGGTTAGAGACAAAAATTTACCGCAGTGCTGCGGCGATTTTTACCGCAAATAAACCTTGGTATTACCAAGGTTTAACGCAAATGGTTATTACCAAGGTTTAACGCAAATGCGGTAAAAATCGCCGCAAAGCATGAATATCGCTGAAAAGTCAGCGATATTCATGCATTAGCGAGCTAATGCTCTTAGCCATGTTATCCACCTCCCATTGGATAACATGGCTAAGAACTGCTCAGGGCAGGTGTTAGCTTTTGGAGATATTCCCGCTTAGCACGAATATCTCCAAAAGTTGGTAATAGGAGATAGCGATGTTAGCGACTGTTTTCAGTCGCTAACATCTTGGCACGCCCACTTTGCATCTCATTAGTGATAAATATCACTGACATGCAAAGTGGGGCCCAAGATGGTCGCTATCTCCTACTAGCTGTTGCTAACTGGTGTTAGAGGCAGCTAGATAATAGGGAGATAATTTTATCTCCGCTTTCTTGTCTTTTAAAGCCAAAAAAGCGGAGATAAACCCCCTTGATAATATGCCCCATGATTTTTAAAAATCTTAGTGCAAAAAGTGCCTTGTATAGCACCATTGCAAAAAAAACTGTTTGCTATTGGCCTGGACCAGGTCAGAATTTAAGGTTGACAAAAATGGATCAGAGATCACATACACAAAGTAGTTGACCTCTGTGAAAGTTTATACTTTCTCCTTCAGGGGAGCAATGCAAAAGGTTGAGGCCAATGAGGGTTCCTTGAAGTCAGGTGCATTGTCAAAGAGCGCCTTTAGTTTATGCACCAAAAGCAACAAATAGGACAAAGCTGGTTTTCATAGTCACCAAGGCAGCTTTGTGGGCGTGGATTAGCCACCATTCCCGTGTCCAAAAATTTGTCTTTGGATTTAGTCTCATTTTGGTACTGGAAACTGTAGATCGGCAGAGCTTCCCAAGCCCAGAAATCTTGACAACAACATTTAACTGAACTCGTTTTCAGTACAGAAAAAACTTTGAGCATGGCGAACCTGATTGTCTTGCATTAACTTGTGTGTGACATTCTTAAGCAAGCTTCAGCAGCTTTGGCCATTCTTTCAGCTGTTAAAGAAATGACTATTTCTCAACTACTGGGAAAGTTCCTTGTGGTGCATCCTTCAGCACTAGCCCTTCAGGACAGGTTTTTAGGTACCAGGTCTCCTCCTAGCCAGGTCTCTTCCAGGGTTCAGGGTGTGCTCAATAGTACACTCTTAGAGCTTACTGTGTCCCTGAATCAGGCAAAGAAGAAGCCAACTATGTGAACCGTGGAGGGTAGTTGTAGTCTTTGGAAACCAGTGGGAGTCCGGACTCTTTGAGTGAGCTTTCTTTCTGTCAGCAGACTCAGAAGTCAGAAATCAGGAGACCTTTTTCTTCCATCCAAGCCTTCTTTTTCAGCTGTATTATTCTCAGAACCAGGAAAGTTCTGTTAAGTGGTATTTGAGGTGTCTGCCATCTGACAGTGATTGTAGAAATGTTGAAACTGGATCACAACATGCCAGTCTTGCTGAGAGGGTTCTGCAAATGAATAGGAGAAGACCTTGAACTGAAAAGAAGATGTGTTAAAATGTCCCTTTATTCTACCAACTGTCCAGTGCCCCTCTAATCTGGCTTCTCTTTGCTAAGTGACCAGCAGTTAATACTACCCTCTCTTTTCTGGGCTCAGGAGCAGGCCATTGTCTTCTGAACCAGAGGCTTTAACTCTCCCAGCCAAGGATGTACATTCCATCTCTGGAGGTGTGATGAGTGGAAATGGTTTTAAGCCACTTCTGGCTCAGGCAGCTTAAATTCGTTTGGGAGTTATTCTTCCCATCAAGATATAAAGTATCTGGTTTCACCATTAAATAAGATTTGAAAATGAAATGGGGAAATAACTTCGAGTGTGATTTCTAGCATTTTTCAAGGCAGAGATGCTGACCTAAAAAGTATACCAAGGCCTATCTTACAGAAAATGTAGCTGAACTTACACAGTTAAATAGTTTTTGGGCATTCAGTGACTGTGAGCACATACCTTAAACATGATTTTTTTAATATTTGAAAATAGCTTCTCCTACATGACAAAGGCGTATTTCCTTGCCATGTGGTACTGTAGTAATGTTAAACTTCAGTTACCAAGACCACAGGTATGGTCCTGAAAGCCATATATTTGTGTCTTATATGTACAACCATGTAAATCAAAAGCGGGAGGTAGAGGGGATAGACAAATGGACTTCTCCTCCTACTGAACCTCATCGTAAGAGAGCCCATCCATCACGTTCGGACTTTCTTTCCATTTCAGGTTTTGGAAAACAGTGGGGCATATTCTCAAGGCCTTATCGGCGAGTTATTGGCACTTTAGCGCAGCAAAAGTGGCGAAAGAATTATCGCCCTATTCTCAAGCTGGTTCAAACTGCCGATATCACTGGCACGACACGGAGGCCATATTATGCAAATCTCCTTTATTACCACAGCTCAGTAGCAACAATTGGAGAATACAGAACTTAAATGAACATTCTGAATAAGTATAAAGTTCCTTAGAAACCATCTCTCATCCTTCTTTGTTGCTGCTGCTCAGAAAGATAAGTAGCTCTTTTATATTCTCAGACTTAGTATGATATTTAACCCTTATATGTTTATTTAATGGTATATTTACCTTATATGGGAAATTACTACTGTGGGAACCCCTCCCAAGATGATCCCAGAAGTTTGTAACTATCGTTTTATCATATTTTTGCTGTTTTGCCTGTATCCTGTATGGCTGTACGCCTGTATACTTCATAGCGCTTCCCTTTTTTCTGCCGATCGGTTGTTTATACCCTTCACAGAAAAATGCCCCTCTCCGGTTCTATTTCGGACCGGTTTGATTTCTTGTTTACTTTTGAACGCTCGTGCACACATCGCGGTTGAGCACGGCTACCTTCTAAACCTTTTCCCCTCTGAGACGCGATCGCTCGATGAATGAATGAATGAATGAAAATCAATTTATACCGCGAGAACTTAGCCCAACGGGCGTCAAAGCGCCTAACAAAAATATATAGAAGGAGTCAGGTGCGAGTTTACTGGTATGCCATGTCTCTAAAGCTTTCCTAAACAGCCCAATAGAAGGTTGCAATTTTAATTCAGGAGGGAGGGTATTCCACAACTTAGGGGACACAAAAGAAAAGGCCCTTCCTCCCCACCTGACTCTGTTAACTCGAGGAACAGACAGGAGATTCTTACTGGAGGAACGCAGGTTTCTGCTAGGGGTGTATGGGACCACCAGAGATCTTATGCTTTCCGCACAGTCGCTGAACAAGGCCCCCTAAACCAGGCACATGATTTTAAAAGAGATCCTGGCCTGGATCGGGAGCCAATGTAGGCTCTTCCTGGCTGATATAGCTGAGGAGAGCCTAGGGACCTCAAGAACAAACCTCGCTGCCGCATTTTGAACGGTCTGCAGGCGTTGTATCAGGCCTTTATTAATGCCCGCATAGAGCGCGTTGCAATAGTCTAGCCGGGAGGCGACTAACGCAACCAGGATCTGTTTGCGGGCTTGCAGGGAGAGATAGTGGGAGCTTTTCCTTAGAATCCTGATAACCCCCCAGCAGGTAGAGACCATTCTATTAACCTGCTGGGCCATATCAAGCGAGGTGTCAATCATCACGCCTAAATTCCGGGCGGATTTCTTGGGTAGCAGGCAGGCTCCGAGAGAAGAGGGCCTCCAGTAGTTTGACCTTATGTCCTGATCTCTGCCGAAAATCAGAACCTCGGTTTTCTCTCCATTCAGCTTCAGTGAGTTCAGAATCATCCACTCTGAAACTGCTTCCATGCAGTTCCTCAAGCTGATAGCTGAGGAACTCACCGAGTGGGAGAGAGACACCATAATTTGGGTGTCATCTGCGTATGACACCACCTCCATCCCATGCGATCTTACCAGCCTGGCAAGTGGGGACACATAGATGTTAAAAAGGGTAGGGCTCAAGGCCGACCCCTGCGGGACCCCACATTGCACAGGTGTGGCAGGGGAGAGGTACTCTCCTAGTTTAACCCTCTGCTCTCTCTGATTAAGGAAATAGGTTAGTAGACTCAGTGCTGAGCCCTCCACTCTTATCTCCCTAAGGCGAGCTGTTAAAATAGAGGGAGACAGGGTGTCAAAGGTTGCTGTCAGGTCGAGCAGGACCAGAAGGGTGGTCTGGCCCAGGTCGACCTTTGCACGGATGTTATCTACAACCATAGTGAGCGCCGACTCGGTACTATGGAACTTCCGGAAACCATGTTGTGACAGGTCCAGAAACCCAGAGGTATCGAGAAAGGCAGTAAGGTGTTGATTGAGGTAGGTTTCAAACATTTTTGCCGGGGCTGGTAGCAAGGATATTGGGCGGAAATTCTTTAGAGTCTCCGGATCAAGAGTCGGCTTTTTCAGCAGAGGCTTTACAACTGCCTTTTTCCAAGATAATTGACAAAAAATGCCCTCTGCCAAAGCACAATTCATCACCTCAAGGAGGGGGGGGTAGCAAGACTTCTCTACACTCCTTAAGGATCTACAAAGGACAAGGGTCCAACGGAGAACCCGACTTAGTTTTATTCAGGAGCAGGTCTAATTGCTGCAAGGTAAGGGGAGGAAAACTAGGCAGATTCAGGGGGGGGGTCCTTAGGCCAACATTCTAAGGGAGGCTGGACCAGCAGGAGATGGGAGCTCCGTAGGTCCCTTTGTAATTCAAGGTCGGCGGAGGTATCAGCTATTTTTTAATGGAAGAACAGAGAGATCTTATTACATAGCTCTTGAGAGCCTACTATGGGGTCAGGAGTTTGCAGAGTTTATAGAGAATCGACGATCTTAAACAATTCCCTCGATGCTCTTTCCACTCGCTCGCGTTGCGGTCAATAACGTAAGGCGTCCCGCATTTAACCCTAACTTTCCGGCCCCTCGATAACTTCACTCGGAAGTTCAAGTTCAAGTTCAAGTTCAAGAATTAACTAGCGCACTACTCACCCAGAGGGTCTCAAGGCGCTTGGGGAGGGGGATCATTATTTATCAAATAGCCAGGTTTTAAGCTCTTTTCTGAAGGAGATGTGGTTCTGTGTAAGGCGGAGGTGAGTGGGGAGTGAGTTCCAGGTCTTGGCCGCCAAGTAGGAGAAGGATCTACCTCCCATGGTGGATCTTTGGATACACGGAACTGCGGCGAGGCCTTGACTGGAGGATCTTAGTTGGCGGGTGGGTGTGTAGAAGGATAGTCGAGTGTTGAGGCATTCGGGCCCTAGTTTGTAGAGGGCCTTGTGTGCGTGGGTGAGGAGAAGGAATGTTATTCTTTTGTTGACGGGAAGCCAGTGGAGGTCTTTCAGGTGGCCGGTAATGTGATCTTGGCGAGGGATGTCCAAAATGAGTCTCGCTGATGCATTTTGGATGCGTTGGAGTTTTTTCTGTAATTTGGCTGTAATTTCGGCGTAGAGGGTGTTTCCGTAGTCTAGTCGACTCGTAACCAGTGCTTGGGTGACAGCCTTTCTTGTCTCGGTGGGGATCCAGTGGAAGATTTTTTTGAGCATACGGAGTACGTTGAAGCAGGAGGATGAGACGGCGTTGACTTGTTTGGTCATTGAGAGTGAGGAGTCTAGGATAAAGACAAGGTTGCGTGCGTGGTCTGTGGGTATGGGTGCTGAGCCCAGATCCAAAGGCCACCATGAGTCGTCCCAGGCAGAGGGGGATGATCCTAGGATGAGCACTTCCGTTTTGTCTGAGTTAAGTTTTAGGCGGCTGTGTTTCATCCATACGGCTACTTCTTTCATGCCTTCGAGAAGATTGTTTTTGGCGGTGTTGGGGTCTTTGGTGAGGGAAAGGATCAGCTGGGTGTCGTCAGCGTAGGAGATGATGTTAAGGTTGTGCTGACGCGCGATGGAAGCGAGTGGACTCATGTAAACGTTGAAGAGGGTAGGACTGAGTGATGATCCTTATGGTACACCGCAGATGACTTCGGTGGCCTCTGATTTGAAAGGGGGAAGCCGGACTCTCTGAGCTCTCCCAGCTAGGAATGAGATGATCCAGTCCAAGGCTTTTCCTTTTATGCCGATGTTGCTGAGGCGTTGTATGAGGGTGCTGTGACAGACAGTGTCGAAGGCGGCGGAGAGGTCGAGTAGAATGAGAGCCACTGTTTCTCCGTTGTCCAGTAGTGTTCGGATGTCGTCTGTTGCTGTGATGAGGGCGGTCTCGGTGCTGTGGTTGGCTCGAAATCCGGACTGTGAGGGATTGAGGGAGTTGTTGGATTCGAGGAAGGCGGCGAGTTGGCTATTAACGGCTTTCTCGATGTCTTTGGCCGGGAATGGGAGGAGGGATATGGGGCGGTAGTTTTTAAGTTCAGAGGGGTCTGCTGTGGGTTTCTTCAGGAGGGCGCTGACTTCGGCATGTTTCCAGCTTTCTGGGAAGGTAGCAGAGTTGAAGGAGCAGTTGATGACATCACGGAGATGGGGTGCGATGATGGAGTCTGCTTTGTTGAAGATGTGGTGGGGACAGGGGTCGGTTGGCGAGCCGGAGTGGATGGAATTCATTAGGCGGATAGTGTCTTCAGTGTTGATTGGGTTCCAGGCCCTGAGGTTGTTAGAGGGTGGTTTAGGATCAGAGGGGGGTGGAGATGATTGTTCGTTGGAACTGTTTTCGAAGCTGTTATGTATGTCGGCAATTTTGTTGTAGAAGAAGGAGGATAACGAGTCGCAGAGGTCTTGGGAGGGAGTGATGTCGTTTGAGGCTGCGGTGGGGTTGGTGAATTCTTTGATGATGTTGAATAGTTCCTTGCTGTTATGGGCGTTGTTGTCGAGTCGATTCTTGAATGCTGATTTCTTGGTGGATCGAATCAGCTGGTGGTGTTTGCGGGTGGCTGTCTTGAAGGTGGTCATGTTGTCAGTGGTTGGGTTTTTTCTCCATGTTTTCTCGAGAGTACGGCATAGCTTCTTGGATTTCTTAAGGTCATCGTTGAACCAGGGGGCCTTTTTGCTGTCTTGTTTGGTGTGATGGTTTTTCAAGGGTGCTAATTCGTCAGCGCTGTGAGTGATCCATTGTTTAAATTTGATGGCAGCTTGGTTTGAGTCCGATGAGAGGGCGGGTGGATTTTGGTTGAGCGATGTGAGGAGTTGGTCGGTGGTGATTTTGTTCCATTTTCTTCGGGGAATAGGTTGTGGGTCGAGGTGGTTTTGTAGCTGAAGTGAACACATCTGTGGTCCGTCCAATGGAGAGCTGTGGTGCGGTCGAAGGAGATGTGTTTGCTCGAGGTGAAGATTGGGTCGAGCGTGTGTCCGGCTACATGGGTGGGGGTGTCAACAAGGGGCCGGATTAAAGGAATTGACCCGAGCAACGATCGACGCACGCATTTTTGTGTGCATGGCGGCCATTTTGGGAGATTGGGCACTCCGAATTAGCTTTTAACTGAGCGGCCATTTTAGGACATTGGGCGAATTACGATCTCAAGCCCAATGACAGTTTGACAGTTTCATAAACCCTGGATAACTCGAACAAATAACAGCGTTTTTTGGTGAGGGGATTATCAGCGAATTTAACCATAAAAAATAATACTATTGATACTATCTTAAGTCCACGACTCAAGGTAGGAACTTAAGATGTCAGAACCTATACCTAACATTGAGGGACAATTGGAAAAACTAGTTAATAAGGCCTTTGAGAAGGTCCTTGATTCCCTTGATGATAACATTAACAAGAGGCTTGAGGCCTTGACAACCCGCGCTCTTCTACCAGCAGTACTCAGTCAGGAGCAGTTAAGGCTCCCAAAAAAAGGGAAATTGGAGGGAAAGAATGCAAAGGTTGTAAGAAACCTAAAACCACCTCCGCCCCTTCTCGCCCTCGGGGCGGTGACAAGAATGGTGCCTCGGGCACCCCATTTGGGCAAGATGAAGGCCCAGAGCCCCCTATAAATATTGACACTGAAGACAGTTCAGACCCAGAAATAGACCTATCCTATTTGTCTGACTTTAACACTGACGAAGAAGAGGCACAACCAAGGGGAACAGGCAGCTCAGATGGGACATCAAAGGTCCTAGACAAAATTATGGGCCTATTGGACCCTTTTGGAGATCTTATGTTCGACCCACTCTTGATTAAACACCCTTTGTCCCCCGAGTGAACTCCTTCCCAACATGTAGGAGACTATCTTTCCTTCTGGCTATGAAGGAAAATCCCACAAGAGGCCAGGGCTAGGTTTCGCTCAGAATGCCCAAGACCCTCCCTTCCTAATAAAATAGTCGCAACACCCGAACTTGATCCGAAAGTGGTAGCCTTTATATCTAAGACTTCACGAGACCCTAGAAAAGGATTAGATGGCTCCCTCCCTATCAGAGCAATGACTTCTAAGTGGAGCACTTCATCCCCAGGGAATTGCCCAGGTTGTACTGCCAATTTAGAAAGTGAGGTCCATGTTGTTTTTTTTTGCCCTGCTTACGCTAGTCCAAGGAGGAGGTGGGTTGCCCCGTTATGCAAAAACCTGGGGTTAACTCACTGTGCCCAAGCATACAGGATTCTTAAGTCCGATCTCTCATCGGTTGTGGTCTTTGCTGTAACTAAGTATATAGCAGCAATGTGGAACATGAGGAGGTCACTGCTGGTTACCCTCTGAAATTTGAATTGCGGCTACTTGACTGGACCATCCGGGGGTTGCCCCCCCCTATCTCTGCTGGGGTAGGAGGGGCTATGTATTATGCACTTTCCTACCTTTTAATGTACATGGATTTGTTGAATTGTTTTAACTTTTTAATCCTAATTTTAACTATTTTAGATGTAATAAATGTTTGTAATTCTTCTTTTATGACAAACAAATTGTCGAAATAAAGAAATAAAGAAAGAAACATTAGATAAAGACCTAAGGTCTTGCTAAGACCGCCTACTGGACACGATTGGCCCCATAACAAAAATATGTGAGATGGCGGAATCAGCATACCGAGAGGACCGCCAAGTCGACCCTAAAGAACTAAGAGAGTGGGTTCAAAGGGCCATATGCCTCATTGGGAACGCAAATACGGCCTTATCAATAGAAAGAAGAAAAGGAGTTTTATTTAAGATTGACCCTAAACTAATCGAATTGGCAAAAAACGATGGGGGCCAAAATACTCAAGGCTTCCTCTTTGGTGAGGAATTCATCAAAGATATGGCCAGGTATGTCGGAGCATTTAGCTCCATACAAAAATCTCAAAAAGATATAAAGAGAGTGTTCCAAGATGTTTTTACACGGGCCGGGAGAATGCGGGGTCGTTTCCCCGGCCGTGGAAACTCAAATTCAAGACCCTTCATATCTCGTGGTGGCGGCAGGTTCAACAACAACAACTCCGGCAACTTTGGACAATTCTATCCCCAGAGGCAGAGAATTCGTGGAAGACCCTTCCAAGGCGAGAGAAGACAATGCTCTTTCTCCTCAGGTAAGAATCTTGTCAGACCCTTCAGATACCCCTCCAAAGGTGGGAGGGAGACTACTCCAGTTTGCTGGGAACTGGAACTTGGTAACCAAAGATCCTTGGGTCCTCAATACTGTGAGGGGTTACCAAATAGATTTTATAGACACTCCTCTTCAGACGAGAATACACAGGGAAATCACGTTCTCTGGCAAGGACAAGATGTTTGTTTCTCAGGAGGTTCAAGAACTTTTAAAGAAGGGCGCAATCATCGAGTGCTCTCATGTGGGTTTCCTAAGCAATATATTCCTTGTAGAAAAGAAAAACAAGGAACAAAGACCTGTGATAAATCTGAAACAACTCAACCAATGGGTGGTCTACCAACATTTCAAAATGGAGGGAATACACCTTCTAAGAGACGTCCTGAGAAAAGGGGACTGGTTGACAAGACTCGACCTGAAGGACGCATACCTGACAATACCAATCTGGAAACCCCATCAAAAGTTTCTTCAATTTACATGGGAAGGCCGCTTGTACCAGTTTTGCAGCCTCCCTTTCGGTCTCTCTTCCGCCCCCTGGTGTTTCACCAAAGTACTCCGACCAGTCGCATCTTGGCTGAGACAAAGAGGAGTAAGAATGATCATTTACCTCGACGATATCCTCATTATGGGTCAGTCAAAAAAGACTGTCTTACTTCACACGGATCTCGCGACACGCCTTTTACAACGCTTGGGTTTCGTTATAAATCTAAAGAAGTCATGTGTAATCCCATCTCAACAGCCTCAATTTCTAGGTTTCTTAGTAGACACTGTCAAGACAGAACTTCATCTTCCAAGCGACAAAGTGAGAGAAGTGAGAAAGGAACTCAGGAAAACACTTCTTATGTAGGTTTTTCCCCTGAGATATTTGGCCAAAATCCTGGGCCTTCTTTCCTCCACGATTCAAGCGATCTTCCTAAGGACCGCTACATTATCGGGCACTTCAGAGACTGAAAACGAGACACTTGAGGTCCAACACATCTTATTCACAACTAATCTCATTGGACCAGGAGTCCAGAACCGAACTCCTTTGGTGGCTGAAGAATTTAGAGGCATGGAATGGCAGGGCCATTTTCGGGGACTTACCAGACTTGATAAAAGAATCAGATGCGAGTTTAGAAGGCTGGGGAGCGAGATGTGGGAACTCGTCAACAGGGGGTCGTTGGGCCCAACAAGAAAAAGAACTGCATATCAACTGCTTAGAGTTACTTGCAGGTTAATTTGCGATTCGTTGTTTCACTCAAGATTCAATGAAATGCTGTGTAACTTTACGAATGGACAATGTGTCAGCAGTTCATTATGTCAGCAAACTGGGGGGTCCTCACTCCAAAGATCTGACAGACTTAGCGAAGGGCCTATGGAACTACTGTTTGAGCAAAGGTATTTCAGTTGTGGCGGAATATATTCCCGGACTGAAGAACGAAGTAGCAGACTGATACTCGAGGAATTTCAAGGACTCCAGCAACTGGAGACTGTACAGAGATGTATTTCTAACCATCCAATCAAAATGGGGTCCATTCAAAACAGACTGTTTGCGGACCGTATAAACACCCAACTGAAGGAATTCTTCAGTTGGAGACCAGACCCTCAAGCTCTGAATGTAGATGTCTTTTTGCAAGATTGGCCAAACCTAGCACCTTATGCCTTCCCCCCATTCTCAATGCTCCCTCGTCTTCTCCTTCACGCTCGACGTTACAAACAGAGCATGGTCGTGATAACCCCTCTTTGGAGGTCTCAAACTTCCGATCATTTGGAAATGAGCATAGATTTTCCCATTTTGATTCCTCCCCTCAACGAAATCCTTCTAGATCCAGAGGGCCACTCCTATCCCGTTGTAGAGCAGGGCCTTCTAACTCTGACGGCATGGAAGATTTCAGGAGACAATGGAGACTCCCTGGGCTTTCGTCAAATGCTTTCAGACTCATTTCTGAATCGTGGGCATCTGGCACAAGAAAAGCATATAGACTGGCATGGAACAAATTGGTTCGCTGGTGCATTCAACGATGTTACGATCCCATTTCAACTGATCTAGTCAATGTTATTAATTATCTTTCGGATCCTTCACTTCAGGTCTGTCTTACAGAACTGTTAATGTTTATAGATCCGCGATCTCAGCCGGTCATTCCTTAGTCAACGGAATATCAGTTGGTCAGAACCTACTAACTAAGAAAATTATGGGAAGCATGAGGGTCTTGAACCCTCCTGGTCCCAAATATACCATCTTATGGGATGTCACTCTCGTACTTAGAACTTTATCTTCGTGGGGAGACAATTCTTCTCTTTCTCTTAAACGTATTTCTTTTAAAATTACCGTTTTATTATGTCTGGTATCTTTTCGAAGAACTTCAGACGTTAGAGCCTTAGATATATCAAGCAGGGCTTTCCAACCCGAAGGAGTTTGCTTTTACCTCAAGAAAAGAACAAAAACTCTAACCTCTTCCCTTTTTCCCTGGAAATGATAGACTTTGTGTGGTCAAGTGTTTGAAAGAATATGAAAGAAGAACGAAACATTTAAGGATGAACGAATCCCAATTGCTAATCTCTAATAGATCCCCTCATAAAGGAGTCTCTTCCCCAACCTTAGCCAGATGGGTTAAGAATGTTATGCACGAAAATGGTGTTGATGTATCTATTTTTGGTGCTCATTCCATCTGAGGTGCTTCGGCCTCAAAGGCCATTTGTTTAGGTGGGGTATTACAAGATATCCTTAGGGCTGCAGATTGGTCTAATGATAGTATGTTTAGAGCTTCTTACTTCAGACCAATACCTAATGCAATTGATAATGTTCTTAGTGCACTTTAAATATGATTCATGTTTGATAATGTTCTATGGGCACTTTAAACTTGCATAATTTGGCCTCCGTGTCGTGCTATAAAATTTAGATTTTTCACACCCTGCTTGGCAGAAAATCTGGATTTTATTAAGGACACAGTGGCTAATATTATCCCTCCTCTTATTTTTTAAACCCACCCAATTGTATGATTCTACGTTGTTTACTTTAACTTTTTTCTTTCAGAATAAAACCAACTCCTTACTTCCGGACTTTTGTTTGGGAATTTGGATCTTCAACCTTTTATCCTCATGTTTATCTCTTCACGTTGATCTTTCTTCGCAGTTGAACAAAGAAGGATGAGAGATGGTTTCTAAGGAACTTTATACTTATTCAGAATGTTCATTGAAGTCCTGTATTCTTCAATTGTTGCTACTGAGCTGTGGTAATTAAGGAGATTTGCATATTATTAGCCTCATGTCCATAATAAAATCCAGATTTTCTGCCCAGCAGGCTGTGAAAAATCTAAATTTTCCAGCGATAGCTTTCGCCAAAAACATTGCCACGGATGAGAGGGACAACTAACGCTAATGATATGCAGAGTAGGCGTTCCGGTGCAAAAACACATGAAAACACCACTTTGCAATATTGTCAATGACCAGCCAGATCTGCTATGTGATCCAAAAACAGGTGATAAGGCGTGCTAGCAGCAGGGATTTAACACCTGCCTTTTACTGGTGTAAAGCTTGACGACTACCTGCAGTATGAAAGGGAGCCCAGCCCAGAGCCACATCTGAAGACCAACACATGTCATGGAGACACTGATCCTGCAGCTCAGAGACCCAAGAGGTCCAAAACACCCACCGCCACCACCACCCTGCCCCCCCCCCCCCCGGACAACCCCTCCAGACTACCACCAAGGCAGCGCAGAACAGGACAGCAGACGTTCCTAACTCGCACCAGCCTCAGGGTCTCAACGCCAGAGGAAGTCATTGCCCACTACAGGCACAAAAGGACAACCATCCTCTGCATCCCGACTCACATTGCCCACAGGCTGAGGGTACCAACACAGCAGACAACCAACATCCCTCCGCAGACAAGGCTGCTGACCGTGCTGCACCTGTTGGCCCCTGGTACCTCCCAACCAACAACTGCCAGAGTCAGAGGAGTTTTACAGCTAGCCCTATCAAACTTACTCACACATATCTTGGATGCATGTCCACAATAGCAACGGTGGGCCCTGTATCCGCACCACACAACAGTTCTAACTTGTAGTGTTCCTGCGCAACCAACCCCAATGCCAGCCGTTGCCAGATGCCTCTGTGCCCCAGATCCAAGATTGTAATAACTGAAATGGGGGTGCGCACAGTCATGAAGCCCAGTAGTCAACAGTGGTGCAAAAACTGTCCTTTATTACAAATACACAAATAAACAATATGAAAAGCACAGCCAAATCCCAACGGGAAACTTCATCAGAGCATGTGTGGATTCAATACCTGCATATTCTGCGGGAATTCCCCAATACAATTCCATTCTCCAGAAGTCAGTATTCAGAAACCTGTTGGATAAATGGTGACAATGGTCAAGCGTCCGTATAGTCACAAACCTAATCTAGTACATTGTATAGAACATGGACAAAATGGAATGCTTACAGGAAAGACAAATCCTGCTCAAAAAGACAGTAACAGAAGTAAAAAGAAGGTTACGGTCACACAAACCTCTGTTGCGGTCTCATGATGCAGGATTTCTCATACCTGTAAGCATCACGGTTTGTATCAGCTTCAGATCCATGCACCTTCACTCCCCCTACCCAGCCTCGAGGGCGCCGCTATGACCGGTCTTGCCTACCCGATACTGTGCACCTGTTGCACTCCAGCCCTGGTCCCCAGACGAGTCCCCCATCCAGAGATGACTGCCCGCCCCTGCGCACCCAGGCCTCATTGCTCACCTGCCGCCACCGGCGTGTCTCCAAGAGGGCCTACCATGTGCCGGTGAAACCTCCTCAGCTGATCGCTTGATTCTGCGCCACAGGCCCCCAGCTCACCCTGCTGCACCGCACCGCGGAGTCATGTCTGTTCAGCCTGCTGCCTTCGGCGTACACTGCAGTCCATATGGGCTCACAATTCAAATCGAATCTTGATTGGCAGGAAGGCGTATCGAGGCCTATGCATCTTCGCAGGCTGCACACCCTCTCAGCTCTGGTGCCACTAACTCAGTGCACCACAAGTCATTGCCACATGGCGGATGGCCAAAGTGCCTCGGCTGCCACCAACTCTATGCAAGTCATAGGCCCTTTATGATTGAGTCTTGTGGTGCGGACGCCATCATGTCACCTCCGGCAGTGAGGAATGTGATGTGGTAGGGCCCTAGGCCCTAATGCATACATAATGACCACACGGACACACTCAAATAGATAGTAGAAATGGCCTCAAGTATGTGTCCCCGGGCCCTTTTATTGGCAGGGTCACATGTCCTGTGACGCCTGTGCTGGATGGGTGTGGTGAGGGTGTAAACCAGCCCTCAGGGAGTGGCTGTGGCATGCTGACAAATAGACCTGTGATCAGCAGATCACTACAGGGAAGACCTGGGACATGTAGCATTGTACCCCCTGTAAGTGTAAGCAGAGTGTGTTGGCCTGGTGTATGCCAGTCCAGCATAAGGGTGTGAACAATGACCCCAGGGCTCTGGGCATGGTTCCATTCTGGGCTGGACAAGAAAGTAACTAATGCATATGTCTCTGTTGTAGTGTAGGACCCACCCGTACCGCAATCAGTAATGCTGCACCCTGTGACTCAAGTCCCACAACATGAGCAACATGGATGCAAGGGGTAATCACTGACCCTACATTCATCCATACTTTCACACTTAAATGATCATAGACATGACACATCTGTGTGAATTTGAATGTTTAATGAGGGTTGTAGCTGGAGCAGTACAGGGCCATGTAAACCCCACTTTACATTGTTGTAACCATGGAGGGCCAGCCAGAGTCCTTCAGGGAATGACAAGTACATCGGAAGAGGAAGAGTTCAGTCCACAGTCTGATAGCTGTGTCATTGGTGACCAAACAGAATATGGCAGTCCAAGTCGAGGTCCAAGGTGAGTGTCACAGGGTGCATCGGGACAGTGGAAGATAATGATGAACAGGGCAGAACCAAGCAGAAACAGGCCATATGGCAGAGATGAATGCTACTGCTTCCTTCTTACCAGTAAGGCAGAATCATCCTCATCTTCTTCCTCTGATGTTTTATGTGCCTCACATGTGGATGGTGGTATTCTGTCTCCAGCACTTCGTGACACATCAGAGGGCGGAGATATGGATGTTGAAGCAGCAACAGCATTCATCTGCGCCAGGCCTTGTGGCAGCAATGCCATGATGAGGATCTGCAGGGCATGGTAGATCCCAGCTATATCATGCTGTGTGCAGCCATGGCAGCCATTCTTTCTGCCTGCACCTGCTCCATGTTCTCTATGTCAGGGCTCGAGCAATGTCATCCATGGATTGTTGGAGAGCATGGAGCGGACTGTGGGTGTCTGTTAGGGACTGTGAGTGGTCCATGATGGGACATAGACACCCACGTATGGCATCTAGTTTGGCTGCAATGAGGTCGAACTCCACCCACACCTGATCAGCCATCTTCTCCTGGCACACTAACACACGGCGTTGGAAGGCCATGTGTTGTTCGTGTGGGCCCTGGGAGATAGCTGTGGTGGTTGTTTCTTCCTGCTGTATGGTCTGTGCAGGGGGTGAGGTCTCTTGGATGCAGCTGGACTGCCCTGCTCCTGGAGGTGAGGTGCCAAAGCTGTCCATGAGAACTTGGAGGGCATCGGTGTCGAAGGTGGGGAGGTCCTCTTCGTCATCAGTGAGGAGTTGTTGGGTCTGCTCTGCAGGAGGTGTTGATTTTCCCTCTGCAATGTGAAGGGGAGGTGCAGTTTAACATTGTGTTCACATGTATGTTGTTGATGCATTGTACAAGTTTACATACAGACTGCAAGACAATGTACATTGTGACTGTTTGGAAGCATCTGCCTATTTGATGCGGGACAGTGGACATTTTGAAAACATCACAGATGTGTGTTTGTACTTGTACATCATCATCTCATATTTCCCTGCTAGGCCAAATGTGATTGGCCAGTTTCTACACAAAAGCAGCAGCAGTTGTGTTCTCTGTTCCGTTGTGAACGTGTTGCAGTTTGTACCCCATTGTTGTCAATGTTGATGTGCTCTGCTTCTTATGAGTGTGTGCTGCATTGCAGCTCTGATTTTGCTGGCCCTTATCCCTTTCAGGCGGTGCGCCTTTCAATTATGTGCCTATACAGTGCTGAGATGTTGGAGACTTGGGTAAATTGGGCTATTGGTAGGAGTTAGGACTCTTGGTCATGGTTTGTCTGCAGATGTCTTGTTGATGTCAGGGGTTGTTTGTGCACGTGGATGTGTCAAAGTGTGATCTACTCCTTTACGGATGTGGTCCACACTCAGCCACCTCAGTGTTGTGGCGTGCATCACGTCGTGATAATTGGACTGCAGCCACGCTAATCGTCATGCAGTGTCACTTGCATTGTCAGTGTGGGTCACGGGCCCACAGCTTTGCTGTGTTCAGCACATGTGCATGGGTTTGTTGTGAGATTAGTGATGTGTGGGGAGGGCCCCCTCTGGGCACATGGTCGACGGGGCCTACTTGCAGTTTGCCAAGGGGATCAGGGATATGCTCCAGAGTCATTGTGAATGTGCACTGTGCTATGCTTAATCGTCCATGTGTGCCATTGTGCCCATCTCCCCCGTCCCCCCAGTCCCTGTTGGTTACTTACCCTCTTGCTGTTGTGTTGGCTCCTGTCAAGCAGTGTCCGGACCCCCAACTCCTGCCACCATCTCCACACTGATGACTGTAGGCTCATTCTCCCACCTCAGGATCGTCCGCATGCGCCATGAGACTCCCTCGGGATGTGATATGTTGCGCAATACAAGTATCCAGACTAGACTAGACTAGACTAGCTCCTCCTGTGGCACTGGACTCACACCTTCAATCTGCATTGTTGCCTTCTGGTTGTTCCCGAGTTTCACTTGGTTTTGAGCTTCACATCATTCCAGGGCCTCTTGACCTCTTCAATTGTCGTCCTCAGCACTGCAATTGCATTTAACTTGGCCGCAATGGACTGCCATAATCAATTTTTTGTCGCCAATGACACATTGGAGGTGACAAACAGTTGTTGATGGTATTTTATCACCTCCGGTATCAGGATCCTGTTTTCCTGCATACTGAACCGCGTCTTCCTCTTCTTCTTGTCCTTGCACTTCCCTGACCCAGGGGTCCCGGCCTGGTCCTCTGGGGGGCTTGTGGGGTTCTGGATGTCCTCTCTTCCTGCTCCAGCTACCTCCATTGTGCTTCTCAGTTGTTTTGTTTGTGTTCTGCTTTTATAGTGATTATTCCCGCCTGACGTGTGTGAATTGCAGGCCTGGCACCGCTTATCGTTGATATTGTGATTGCAGTTGAGGCCATCGCCACTTTTTTGGCATTCGGGTTTTGAATTTTATCGCCATCCCAGTAATGTTTTTGTGGACATTTGACTGGTTATCGGGACACTGTCGCATGTTGCCGCCTTGTTGAGAATGTGATGTTGACACCGAGTTATTTTCCAGAGATAGAAGACGATATGTGAAATTGCGTTAACCTATTTTGCTGATGATTATCGCATGTTCTTGAGAATATACCCCAGAATGTTTTCTTTAGATAGCCCTCACCCACCAGGGTTTCCCCTTGGTGGCATGCTTCATCATTGGGTTCTTTTCTTTCTGCTATGGAACGGAGCGTGCTGCAACCTACAAGTAACCTGGGAGCACTTTTGGTGATGTTTCTACCAGATGAAGAGAATATATGAGCGGCTTTCTTAGTGTGGAAGATTAAAAGTATCTGGTGGCTAGTAGAAAAAATAGTTTTATTCGTACCTCTAATGGTACAGTTAAAAAATGGGAAAGAGAGTGAAACTCAATGGAAATATGTTCCTGGGTTTCAGAGGTATACTTGTTTCAAGCCCTTCTCCAATGCTATTCAAAGGTTACTACTCCTTGATATTACTCCTGTCAACACTCTAGTTGAAATACCAATGCATGCTAGTAAGGTAAAAAAAATATACAACACTGGTTTGGGGCTTGATGTAGGTAATAGCAAATTACCGAATTGTAAATACCGAATTTTACCGATTCGGTATTTACTAATCGGTAATTGCTATGGAGGAAAAAAAATCGGTAAAAATACTGAATCGGTAAGATTCGGTAATTACCGATTCGGTAATTACCGAATCAGTATTTGCCATTGATTACTATGGGCCTTGAAGCCCATAGGATTCAATAGCAAATACCGAATCGGTAATTACCGAATCGGTAAAAATACCGAATTTCCAAGGGGACAGGGTGTCACTTTGACACCCTGTTGCACCCCTGTTTCTGGCTTGTGTGCCATGTGACACACATACATGCCCTTGGGGCATGTATGTGTGCCACATGGCACAGGTGTACATGCACAGATGTGCATGTACACAGAAATTCGTAATTTACCACCCAATAGTATTGGGTGGTAAATAACGAATTTCTAAGGGCCTGTGGCACTGTAACCTGTGCCACTTACATATTGAATTACAGAATCAGTATATTTACATATTCAGTATTTTACCGAATCGGTAAATATACCGATTTTGTGATTTTCTAGCCCCCTGATTACAAAACCCACATACCGGTCAGTAACGACCGAAATCGTCCGTTACCGACCGGTATTTGGGCTCCTACATCAGGCCCTTGGTGTTATATTTGGAAGATACTGTGAGAAGTTGGCCTGGCATATGCTGTCCACTATTCTAGTGGGCACCTTGCACCAGTCCAAACGACCCTTATTGATGGTAGGTTTAAAGACAACCTATATAGAAAGCTATCCTAGTGGTAGCTGTGGAGAGCAGCCTTCAGGCTAAGTCTTGAAGGAATGTAAAGCAGCTTGTTTTACCAGTCTATAATCTCATGAATGACACATGAAAGGAGAACCACACCAGGTATATATATATATAAAATATATGCATTTATTCTAAACACATTCCTCTAGTCTCTTTATGAGGCTAGAGGCAAAAGTACATTCAATAAACGTATTCAGCACACAGTAAATTAGCACAATATACGTTGAGCCCTGGTGCGTACCAAACCATATATTAAGAAAGTGGTATAGGAACCACAACTGTCATAGATGCAAGGCTTAGAGCCTTTAGAACTGCTGGGGCCACCATGAACCAAACAAGGTAGTGACACAGGGACCCCAAGGGGGACGCGTGCAGTGTCTAAACACAGCCGCGAATCACCATTAACTTCTAAGGGGAAAGTCGCGGCTGGAATTTTAAAGATTAAGGACACTTAGAAGAGGACTTGGAGCAAACCCCTTGAGAATCAGGAGGTTCTAGAGTCAACACCCACTGGAGCACCAGAGTACTTGAGTTACCTCACTCAGGGAAGCCGGGTGCATATGTGTCTTTTTGTGTCGGGTTTGGTCGTCGATTTCAATGGTGAGTTGCTGAAAAGTGCTGCAGGCGACCAAGTGCTAAGTGTCCGGGTGGATCGGAGATGTGAACAACCTGAAATTAGAGGGGACAGAGTCTGGGTCACTTGCCAGTGACCAGGAAGTCGATGAGAAGATGCCCACCGATGTCGGGTGATTTCAGGTGAAGAAGGTGAAGCTTGACTCTTCAGCCACGAGGGCCAGGAGGCGTCAAGGACAACCAGGAGCTGGATTTGAGTTTTCCCACAAAGGCTATCAAGTGTCGGTTTCCGAATTGAACCCAACAAGCCTTGGAAACAGCAACCCACACAGAAAGCAAGGATTGGCTTAGGTGCAGACCAGCAAGGTCTGAGGGACTCATTCTGTGGAGGGGAGTCAGGGCACGGGGAGAGGAGTTGGCTTAACGGCTAGGACGCTCGACCTCGGACCTGGAGGAACTGGGTTCGAGTCTCGGTAATGACGCTAAACATCCTGTGATTCTGGGCAAATCACGTAATCTACCCATGCCTAACAAAAATGAATGCGTGTCCTCATGTAACGTAACTGGTGCTATGTAAAGCGCTCTGATACCCGATTCCGGTCAAGTTCTCACTATATAAAACTTGGCAAGAAAAATAAAAAATGAGCAACCAGAGAAGTCCAAGAAAAAGAAGAGTTACCTTTGTGGGGATGCCCCAGTTGACGGACCAGGGATCGCAAAGGGGCCTCAAACAGAAATACTAGAAGAGGGCTCACGGAACACTCGTGGAGTGTAGGCCCACAATCTTCAGTACCGATGGTGCTCGGGGCTTGGACTACAAGTAGCCCAATGCACAACTGCTTGAGCAGGGGAGTCACTCCTTGACCCCAAGGGAGATTCTTCCGTCTTCTAGTCATGTAGGATGTCGAAGTTCCAGGATATATGTTGCAGAGTTTCATCCAGGTGTAATCTGAAGTCCTAAGGACAGGGGTCCCATACTTATACAAAGAAAGGGGGTTGGACATACTCTGGGGACCCACCTATGGGAGGGTCTGGGGAGAGGGATGGTTATAACCCTTTCCCTTTGTCCAGTTTTGCGCCAGAGCAGGGGCTGAGTGCCAACCGGTTTGAACTGGGGTATTCACAGGGACACCAAGTGTGCCCCCAGCACTGTCTGCAAAGCATTCTCTGAATGCACCCACTCAGCCCCAACACGCTAAAGCCTGTCTGGGAGGTGGTTACACTTCCCTGTGACAGGAAAACTATTGTCCAGGCCTCCTCTGCCAGAGTTTCGTCCAGCAGCAGGAGGTCAGAATCGTGTCTGTGGCTGCAGCAACCATTTTGTGATGCTAGAACTCCTTTAAACTATTACTGGTTAGGTAAGTGTGTACATGTCTTCTCCCTCTAGAAGGGTGGAATTCTCCCCCCGCCTCTAAGACTGGCTGGGGGGTAGGATTGCAAAGTGTTTGACACCAAACAGGACTTGTTTCCATGCAGCCATTCCAAAGTTAGTATTTACCGCGAGGTTATAATGTGATTAAGAGTATATGGTCTGGCTTCATCACAGATCATCCTCAGAGAATAGATCCCGAAAGCTGCAGAGAGGTCCTACTCATGCATGGGCGCCCTCTCACACAGAACTAAGCACTCTGCCTTCAGGATTGATAAGGCCTGTCATAGGAGTGACTTATAGGTTTATGTGTGTCAGTAATTAAAGGGGAAATAAATAAAGGGGAAAGAAATAGGTAACCTATATCTTAGTAAGGGGTGCATTCACCACCTTAGCCAGGCTGCAGGAGCAGACCTGTGGTGCCAATATGGAAGGCTTACCAGGGGTGCCATAATACATGCCTCAGCCCCTGGTAGGCCTCTGGGGTACCTATGCCCTTAGTACCTAAGGTAACATATACTAGGGACTGGCAAGGGTAAGCCAGTAACCACTCTGGAGTGTACCTAAAGTACATGCAATCTTCTTAGAGAGGAAGCATCTAGGTTGGGGTCCTGGATAGCAGGGCCCCAGCCATACTAAAGTCGAAAAACAGTGAAACACTAGCAAAAAGTGGGGGTAACTGTAGTAATCAGATCCTACTCTCCTACAGATTTGTAGAATGCCTAAATCCAGCATATTGAGTCCAAAAACGGGTGAGAAGGAGAGCCTGTAGTCACACTTACTCCAAAGTACTCCCTTGATGGATTTCATAGGGATTGCCCTTTAGAGCCACTGGTGGGCAGTCCCTATGTGATCCAGCAAGGGAGTAGTTTTAGGGCATGAACTGCACACCTCTCGCGGATATGTCAGCTACTTGGTGAAAGCTTTTGCATGCTGGGACCCCTCAAAGTCAGCAAAAGTGTCTTCTCTGATTGTATTTGCAAACTAAAGGATTTTTATAGAAATGGGCATCCTTGCCTCTGGCCGTGATTGTGATCATGTCGCCTATTTTTTGTTTCCCGTAGATAGCTGAATCGCCATATTGACGTAATGATAAACACTTTTGTATCACGCATGTTAAGACCTTGCACATAATGCCAAGGCAGTGTGCTAGTGTTCTCATGAAGATCTTTTGTGTCAGCAAGGTCAGCGTTTCTTAGAAACCTATCCGAAAGTGTTGTAAATGCAAATGTGTGTCAGAAGTCAATGAGACAAAGGGCAGGCAGCGTGAGGAAAGAACCATGTGCATGTAAATTGGCACTATTTCCTATCAGGCCTAACTCAGGCACATTACAAAACATCTGGTTAAACCATGCAGAAAATGCAAATTTGCTGCACTGGTGAAGTTTGTTCCTAGGAATTCACAATTACACAATGCATTTAAAGGTTTTTTTGTCCAGAAAGAATCAACATTAACAATGGCATATTTACTGAGAAATGACATCAGGGCTTCGGTGTCCACACCCACCATTTAGGGATTAACAATGAAGCTTATATAAATAATAACTCACTATGCACTTATAGAGATACTTCCTTTCCCGCCCAATCAGCCATCCACATATTTGCATAAATCAGCTACTAATTTAGTGGCTTATTTGTCATCTCACTCCTTTTTTCACTTCAACTCACTTGTATATTCAGCTAATCACACACCAGGTTATCAATCATTCCACCCATTAATTCACCTGCTAATTAATTTGTTCAACCACACTCTCCCTCACCAAATCATTTACTTCCTACCTCTTTCAACTTATTTTCTCAATTATCTACTCACCATGATATTCATGTGTTGTATACTCATAAACATGCTTCATATGTATTGCAATATGAAATTATCTCTTGTTACAGTGTGTTAGGAAGTGAGTTAGCCATCTGTGGGTGAAATGTAGGAATTATGAACTGTTGAATATGAGAGTTAACAGTAGAGAAACTGAAAGGTCAAGGTAAAGATATCAATGAGGGATGCCATCAGTAGTGTTATTGATGATGCTTTTGGCAATGCTGTATGTGTCAACAATTATTATGTCATTGATGATACTATTTGTTATGTTACACAGAATGGCCAGTGTCATGTCAAGGGTACTGAATCAGGTGAACTGAATTCAGTTTCCAGACCTAACGCTATTGAGGGCTATTTTATGATTTTGCCGTGACCTCAATAACCGTGTTAGACCTTGCATCATTGATGTGGTTTCCCCTAATGTTTTTTCTTCGGGCCTCGTGTTTTTCTGACTTTATTTTTGACTGGCCATAGAATTCTGTGAACTTTACCAGTGCTAAAGGGCTTGTACTCTTTCCCTAAAACTTGGTAATATTGGCTTATCCACAACTGGCATATCGATTTTACTTATAAGTCTCTAGTTACATGCACTACCTGTGCACAGGGCTAGTAAATGAAATGCTACCAAAGGGCCTGTAGCACCGATTGTTCCATCTACTTAAGTAACCCTTTAAACATGTCTCAGACCTGCCATTGCAGAGCCTGTGTGTGTGCAATTTAATCTGCCATGTCGACCTGGCAAGTTAAACCTCTTGCCAGGCCCACCTTCCTTTTTAATACTCATAAGAAACTCAGGGCATGTACTGTTGTTTTACATGTCCTGTTAGTGATAAACTCTTACATTCGTGTTTCACTACTCCAAGGCCTATTTCTCCTGCAGAATAACATTGGGAGCACCTTATTGTATTTTAAAAGTGTAATTTCCAAAAAGGAAGACAGTACTGGTTCAGGATTGGTTTCTCTGGAATCCGAATTTAAAATCCTAATTTCTGATGAAGTTGGATCTTAAATTACTATTCTGAAAATGCCACTTTTTTCACTTTTTAAGGTTGACATTTGCATTAGCAATTTGGTGCCTGCAGCCTGTCTCTGATCACATCATTGGTTGTAGTTGGCAGTCTGGCTTTGTGTATTCCACTCAGACAGCCACACATAATGGGACCTTATGTGCCACCGGGTGGGCTAACCTAACAGGATGGGTGTGGGTAACTGGACCCAGCCTCACATGCACCTGAATAGACTGTGCCCTGTCCCCACACAAATGGATGCCTACCTCCTGTAGTTAATCTGGAGCCAGGGCTGGCAGGGCTAGGCATCTGTGCATTTCAAAGGCAAGTCTCTAGAAGTTTCTTCCTTCTTCAAAGGCACAACTGTGTATAAAAGGACCTCAGACACCACCACTTCAGTACACTTCTGGACATGTGGATAGTCTGCCAGGAAGAAGGACTGGTGTGCTGCTGAAAGGACTCCCACTCTGCTGGAACGCTACTCTGTTGGACTTCTGCTTTGCTGTTTTGACCTGCTGCCTGCTACCCTCTTGATTGGGTGAGAAAACTGGACCTGCACCTCTTGAAATCAGAACCCAGAGTGACTCCAAGGCTAGTTGGCTGGCCAACTAATCTGAAGCCTAAGGGACATAACATGCTTCCAACAATCTCACATCTGCATCTGGACTCTCCCATCTGTGAGTCTACCTTGCCATGTTGTGAACCCCAGTCCTGGACCCTGGTAAGTGGGCCTAAGGGGCTTACCAGCAGGACTGATGCATCTTCTCTGCTGAATGGCTCACCCGTTAGCCAAACAGATGCATCTCCTCAGCTGAATGGCACATCCTCAAACCAAAGCAACAAAACTCCTTGGCTGAGTAGCATATCCTCAAGCAGAACCGATGCACCATATCCTCAATGCCTGTACTTCACAGCGCAAGCCCCAACAACAGGATCATCAATGCCGACACAGCAGGGCCTTGCACTGCAGCCTCGCTGTATCTCAAAACCAACGTATCACTTTGACTGAGCAGCGCTGCTTCGTATTGGAACCTTGCAACTCTCCACAACTAGGATTTAAGGATGGTCTGCGTTCCATCGTGGTCAGCCCGAATGATTTACTTTGGCCCAGTCCTGCACGACCAGATATCCCTTTTTGGTGCTATGTACATTTTTACTCTATTCTACCATAACATTGTACAATTCAAATCAATATATGCGGTTTTACTGATAGGATTTTTGTTATTGTGGTCCTGCTTTTATTTATTAAAATCTACTTTTATTTCCTAAACCTGGTGTGGGATATTTATTTTTGTGTGGGGTTTTCACAGCTTTAAGTGTTTGAAGTGTTGCAGACTAACTTTACACATTGCCTTCAAGTTAAGCCTGACTGCTCTATGCCAAGCTTCCAGAGGATGAGCACAGGTTTATTTGGGGTTTGCTTGAGCCATATCCTGACTAGGATTGTGGTTGTTGCTTGCCCAGGGATCACCCTCCAGTCAACCAGCAACATAACTTCTAACACATAGTAATACAGTGAAAAGGGGAGAGAGAAGAAAGGGGAGACTGTGATAAAGAGAGTGAAAGGAATATAGACGACTGAAAGTGAGGCTGCTAAAAAGAGAGATAAAAAGAAAGAGGTAAATATGGAGTGTGGTAGCAGAATGGAAAGAAGGAGATACAGCTAGAGATTGGGATAGAGATAGTGATATAGTAGAGGCAGAGACAACCGAAGAGACAGATACTGATACGGATAGAAAGTGAAAGATATTGGGTCAGCATGAAGGTTACTTAACAGAAAAAAATGCTACAAAAAATATGAAATAAAAATTTAAAGTAAAGAAGCAAAAATATGAAATATGAAATATGAAATATGAAATAAAAATTTAAAGTAAAGAAGCAAGTTTGAAGCAGTTGAAAAAAGATTGTTAGAGCTTAGATGCCTTCCAAAAGTCGTATGCATCCTTTTCACGTTGCAATGTTAAAGGTGGTTCCACTTGAAAAGTCCCTAACTGGTTGACGAGTTCCTTTTTAACACGCGTCTTAATTGATTTAATTATACTTCACACTAAGAGCTTCTGATTCTTGCTTGGACGCGCTGAGGCTTACAAAACACACGCAACGCATTCTGGTGTAAACGCACAAATGCTAAACACATCAAAGAAAAGTTATGGAAAAGATATATTTTGAAGAAACATATCAAACAATGAAATCCAAATATGTAGGGGGAGCACTTTTGTTACACTAAGGTGTACATGCTAAATAATCAAAGGACTGAAGATGACAATGTGATTCCTGGTAAGTGTCTTCTTTGGTGAGAAACCAAAGTTATGAGTTTCAACAAAACACGATACATGAAAGTACAGGTTCTACAAACACTGGGTTGCTTATTAAAACTTCTTTGATCCTTGGTTTCTTTGATATCCAAGGTCTTATAAAGAATTCACTTTCAGGAGTAAATATAGGTAGTTCAGAGAGACTTCGTGACATTCGGTCTTTTTTCCAGAGACTTTCTTAATTGCTAAAAAGTCAGAAAAAATAGCAATTGATGGATTTGACTGAATAAGTTTCATCTATAACTACAGCGTTTGCATTGGACTAAGGTGCGATTATGAATAATATACGTGCAATGAACAGGACTGGTATGTGGCTGAAAAATAATGAAGAGGCAGCTAGAAAGAGATCCTTAAAATTGTAAGGATTTATCTCCAAACTGGGAGCGAATGATGATTTGCCCTTTTACTTTCACGAACCTGCCATCAAATTGTGGTTCCTTTTTTTCTTAAAATTATAGTGCTACAATGTATTGATAAATACAGGGTGAATTCAACAGAAAATGTACCGATCCTCACAAGTATTGTAGATTTGATTTCATTTTAAATAAATAATTTCTTTAGAAAATGGGAAAGCATTTTGAAAATATTGTGCATAGTTTTATTTTTCTGTGTATGTGCCTAAGCATGCTTGAGTGTTCTTGTGTGCTTGCTCTCACATATTCGTATGCTTATGTACGTGTGTGTGTACATTGCAGTCTGTTTCCATTTGGATACGGTATTTTGTTCTCGTTTGCTTAGCCTTGCAGCCCCATGAAAAGGTAAGTGCACTTGCTCCATAAAACTGAGGCATGAACTCATTCAAGTAAGCCCTCACTGAGACATAGTAAATGTGTACCACTTTGGACCCAGTGCACATTTATGGAAGCCTTGTAAATGTGTGCCACTTTGTACCCAGTGCACATTTATGGCACCCTTCCCCGATAGTGCTCCATTCATGTGACGTTAGGAAAATGTACTGGTGTCGAAATTAAGTTTAAAAGCTTGGTAATATATTAATGAACTAAATAAAAAGCCTGAAGTGAGCTAGTTAGATGACACATAAATGCGCATTAAATGCCGATCCACCTTCACTTTCACGTTCTTTAGCAAACTTTTATCAAATTTATTGAAACGCATAGGTTGCGCCTGACATGATCCAAAGTGTCATTTTGAATTTCATACGAATCGCCTATGGTAACTGTGTATGGGATGCCTGAGGATTACTTTGCAAGAAGAGACCAGCCTTCATTTTGTTAGGCCTATGAACCCGAATGAGAGCATACATTTTCACAAAGTGGTTTATACCCTGTTCACAGAAACAGCCCTGATTGAACTTACTGACTCCATAAAAATCTTGCAGGACCAAGGAAAGAACGCCGTTCTAATCCTATTAGACCTTACAGCGGCGTTCGACACCATCTCCCATACAATACTGATAGGGAGACTTAGAGATATCGGAATCTCAGGGGGAGTATTGCCATGGATCATCTCTTTTTTGACGGAGAGATCACAAACAATCGCTTTAGGCCCTTTCCTTTCCAAGGAAAAAAAGGTTTTGTCAGGAGTCCCACAGGGCTCTATTCTGAGCCCACTCCTGTTCAATATTTACATGGTTCCTCTCATCTCCCTCATTGAATCATACGGCATACTTGTAACATCGTATGCCGATGATACTCAGCTCATTGTTCCTCTGGAGAAGGACTCTACCAATGCTGAACAAAACCTTAAGAACTGTTTGAAGGATGTGTTTCTCTGGATGGACAAAAACCATCTTAAATGCAATGTCAGTAAAACCGAGATTCTTCCTATGGGAAAGTCCCAACATTTCTGTCCCAGTAAATGGTGGCCCGAAGACTCTCCCACTCCCCCACAAACTGTAGCATCAGCAAGAAACCTAGGGGTCTTATTCGACACCGAACTTTCATTTGACCAACACGTGAGGAATGTCGCAGGAAGTTGCTTTTGCATCATCAAAACCTTAAAGACATTTTTTGACTTCCTGCCCATCGACCCACGAAAAGCCGTCACTGTAGCCCTAATCCTCGCACGCTTGGATTACTGTAATGGCCTGATGCCTGGCGTTAAGAAAGCCACACAAAAAAAACTCCAAAGTGTACAACACGCGGCAGCCAGACTCGTCCTCAAATTGCCAAGAAAATCCTCAGCGTCAGCTGCCTTAAAAACTTTACATTGGCTGCCCCTCCACAAGAGGATCTTATTTAAAATGCTGATTGTTGCCTTTCGAGCTTTCAATGGCGCCGGCCCTAGGTATCTCATTAAGCATTTCCCCCATTACAATCCAACTAGGATATTAAGATCAGCAGGAGAAAACCTCATTAAACTGACCAAATTCAACCTCAAAACCAAGGGGGGTAAGACCCTAGCCTTCTTATCTTCCAAGGCCTGGAATGCAATGCTCAAACACCTTAGATTGCTTACTCGGGAAAACCAGTTCAGGAAACATCTGAAAACCTGGATCTTCAATCTTCCAGACGAGTACGTAATGACAGCCATTTGACTCTGAACCCACAATTGTATGCACTTTGTTTTATTAGCGCCAGGATGCTCCTTCCGGAGCGATAGTTGCGCTCTACAAATAACCAATACAAATACAAATACAAATAACTGTGCATAAATCATCGGTGTGTTAGTTGACTTGCTGGTTGGTGACCTTCCATACCAAACCATGGATCACACTTACTCATAAATTGTACATCATTCCCTTATAATGCAGCGCCAGATTACATGACAACGCCATTTAGGCCAGATGAGCCTGTGGCTTTGAATTTTGAATACTTCAAGCCATGTTTTCATAGCTTTGACCATAATATGATATAACATATAATCTGCAATTATTTATGACATTTGTAATATTATCTGTCACATCAAAGGGTGAGGTCATAAGTATTACATATTGGAGAAGTGTGGCTCAATGATTAGAGTGGCAGACCCTGATGCAGAGGTCTAGCCTGGGATCAGGGTTCAATTCCCTGCCTCGGCGGGTCTTGGGCTCAAAATTCCACAGACCTGATAATTCTGGTGCCTATTCCAATCATGGAGTCCAACTCTGGGCAATAGCTTGCTTAATCTCCACAACGGCCCCCACAACGCTAAGGATGCCTTGCCTCCACCTTGGGGGTGCCCAGGAGTGGACGCCTCACAGGGAAAGCCAGGATGGGTTCCACAGCGGTAGACATACAAGCGCCTTGAGACCCTTGCGGGTGAGTAGTGCGCTATACAAGTATCAATTTACATTTTACATTTACATTGTGCGTGAGGTTTGGTGTGCTTAGTGGTTGTGTGCGTTTTGTGCATTGCTGTCCTAACCATAAAGTTCGAATTACAGTTTTTTTTACATTTAATTTGTTTTTTTTAACCATATATTAATGTGTTATAACCAAAGCTAACCATAATTTCACCTTAACCTTCACACTGGACAAATATGAAACAAACATCAACAAATCAAAAGAAAAGCACTCAATTGCATCTAAGAAACTGACTGTAGGATATTCTAAAGGCAAAGTAGATGAAGAACCATTCAGACATGGTACTTACTTTTTAGCATGAGTTTTGCGTCGTCAGAAAAGATGAAGTACCAGAATAAAGAGGGAGATGATGTCTACCAGCACAAACAAAAAGGCATGAAGAAGAAAAAGACATCAAAGGAGGTGAAGGAAAACGAAACAACAGTACTTCTATATGCAACCAAAAGAAGTGAGACAAACAAAAGTGAGATGATTAACCAGTACTGATAAGAACCAATACAATAATCAATTTGTCAGATCATCAATGTACACTCCAGAAACTGGAAGGATAGGACCTGATTTACTGGCCATTGAAACACTTTGAATATATCCAACCAAGAAATGTTTTATTCAAATATAACAGAAAACTCAAAGTAGCAAACATTCATACCCAAAATGGGTCCAAACAAAGGTGTTAAATTACACCGCCAACTAATATACTTCAAATCTCCCATGATCAAGCTCTACAAACGGCATACCATGTAACCAAAAATGTGACTGATGAAACATCTGTCAATCAGATACGAGAAACTGGGATTGATGTGGCATTCATTGAGCCTCTGGGTAGAAAGGAAACTCTAAATATATGCCAAGGAAAAATTAGATGCTGTGGATGTTCTCAAAAATCAGTGGTAAGAGATATAGAAAAAAAACAAAAAATAAGGAATTGTTACATGACTATATCGCAGCCAGAAACAGAGCACAAGAGGAGCACTGAGAATTTACACAAATAAATAATGTGGTAATAAAATCACCTGATAATAGTGGAAATGTGATAATATTATCAAAATAACGATAAGTAGCAGAAGTCATGAGAAAACACAGTTATACATCTAGTTATATTACTCATATATATAAGAGATACAAAAATGATACAAAGTATCCATAAGTGCCTTTAAATGGCTTGAGAGGACTCTTTGAATAGTAGGAATATCAAAATCTTTTTTAATTTTTTTTATTGTATTGCTCCACAGTAACACATAAACATGATAACATGATTAATTAATAATTTCACTGACTCATATGGTCACAAAAAGCCCCCGAAATGCACATACCAATCTTACGTTTCTTTACCCCTTTACTGAATATAAACTCAATTCTAAATTAAATAGATTATACATTTTAGCCCGCCATTGCTCAAAAGAAGGGGTTTCAGATTGATGCCAATCAGAGGCAATACACAACCGGACCACAGTCATTTCAATAACAGTCACATATTGGTGTTTATACAAAGGAGTCCCCTTTTCAATATCTGACCCGATCCCTAGTAACATTATAGCGGGTGTAATACTCATCAGAATCCCGATGATCAGGGAAAAAAAATTCTCGATATCCGCAATGAATCTAGACAATGTACTACAACTAAAAAAGATATGAAGACTATCCGCGTTATGCCCCCTACAACGAAAACATTTACCATCATACTCACCCCTCCACTTAAACATACTTGCTGAAGTATAATACAAATTAAAAACTGATTTGAAGAATTGCACTTTCAAATTGGCGGACAAAAAACATCCCTAGATCTAGAAATAGCATTCTCAAAAGATATATTATGTTCCCCCAAAATTGTAGACCATTGAGAATTGGGTTTTTCTAGATCATCCGATCTGTAAGATAATAGTATCTTATACAGCATCCCCAATTTTCTCCTGTCGCCTTACAGCCTCAACAAGTAAATCAGGCGCGATTGTGACATTTTTCCGACATAAGAAGTCCTGAATTTGAAGGAATTTGAAAAACTGATAATTAAACAGACTATATTGTCTCACTAATTTTTTAAAGGTTAAAAGAGACCCCCCAGTTGCAAAAAAATCCCCTAATTGTACAATGCCTTTAATCCTCCAGCCTAGTGCAACCCTATCCCAAAATATAGGGGAAGGATCTTCACAGCATTCATGGGAGTATAATAAGATAATCTCATCAATAAGCATAATTTGCAAATTATCTTCCACACTTTAAAAGCAGCGTCCATGACTTTAAAACTTGTCCGCTCGAAGTAACTACCGTCAATTTCTTTGAACAAACATTGTTGAGCCTCAGATCCCAACAAGATCTCAAAGATCGAATGGGTCTCTGCTGTATTAGCAACACCTTCCCTGGTTAATAATACCCGCATTTTTAACAAAAAGCATACATAAAAATATAAAACAAAATCAGGTGTAGCTAAACCGCCTCTCTCAATTGGTAACATCATAAATCTAGTAGCTTGTCTCGTTTTGCCAGGGGCCCAGAGTAACTTGGCGCACATGGATTGAAGGTGTTGCAATTGGAACCCTGTCACTTCCAAGGGTGTAGATCTAAATAGATATAAGACCTTAGGTAAGATATTCATTTTTATGCTGTTACTTCTACCTATTAATGTAAGGTGTAGACATCCCCATCTATAAAGCGAGTCCTTAATGCTACGTAACATCGCAGTCTATTTGGCATCGACCACTTCAGACATCGATGTCCTAATTTTAATGCCCAAATAAGTCACTTCTTTTAACACTCTGGCATCATCCCATACAATATTATCAGTGCAAAGCGTTTGTGTTTTAGTAACATTAGGTTTGTAGTCAGACAACTGACCAAATGTAATTGCTAATTGCTCAATCTCTTGAAGTGCAGAAGATGGATCAGTCAATGTCACAGTAATGTCATCTGCATAAGCAAAAACTGAATGTGGGATATCATGTACATAAAAGTGCTTGATCAGGGGACTATTACCCAGCCGCTCAACAAACGGATTAATGTATAAAGCAAACAAAAGTGGCAAGCACGGACAGCTTTGCCTGGTCCCTCTTGTAATTCTGACTGGCTCCGAAAGTAAGCCCATTGCAGCAATCTTAGCGACCGGTGAAGTGTGCAGTACTTGTAAGGCGGTCATAAACCCTTTCCCGAAACCAACTCGAATCAGAGTTTCCACAGGTAATCCCACTCCACCCGATCAAATGCTTTCCCAGCATCCAATACAATTAGCCCTAAATCCAGTTTTCCAGTATGAGCTACATCAAAAAGCGTCACCAATTTGTTTACATGGGTGACTGTCCCTCGAGATGGTATAAACCCATGTTGATTTTCAGAAACAAATCCACTAATGATCTTGGACAAATGAGTAGCCAGAATCTTTGAATATATTTTGCCATCACAATTCAACAGCGATATCGGGCAGTACGAACCAGCCAATACGGGATCTGTGCCCTTTTTACTAAAAACCACAATAGTGGTTTCTGCCCATGATTTAGGAGCATAAACCTCCTGTGTGACCCTGAAAGTAGCCAACATTTCATCCTTCATTTGATTGAAAAAAAGCTTGTGAATCTCCGCTGGAAGCTTCTCAGGCCCAGCGGCCTTCCCTAAGGTAAGGCTATTAAATGCTATTTCTAGCTCTGCCATTGTAATTGGACTGTCCAATTGTTCCGACTCGGCATGATTTAAATATGGTATAGACTCAACCAGCAATACGTTAATATCCATATCCGCCCTTTCCTGATGTGTATACAGTTCAGTATAAAACTGATGCAAAATTGATAAAATCCCTTGAGGGTCCTGAAACAATCGCCTGGACTTATCCTTCAAAGCCATGATACAACAAGAGGATTCTTTCATATGCAGCCGTAAAGCCAAACACCTGCCGACTGTTTCCCTGTACTCATGATTTTGCTTTTTATAAACGAAATATTTTCTTGCATTCTCCATATTCGACAACCCATGAATTTTAGCCCGAGATTTGGCTACGGCAATTTCTAACTCCACAATATTATTACCTCGTTGTGCTATCCCCTGAGTTAATTTACCCTCCGCCTCTCTCAAGGCAGAATATAGTTCCTGTATCTCTAATTTAATTTTTCTTTGCTGGTATAGACCAAAGCTTAGGACTTCCCCCCTCAAACGACCCCAGATGGTTGCACTGTGAACAGACTGCCTATTATTATCCTAAAATTCCTTGATCCAACAAGACATATGTTCTCTGAAATCGTCATTTAAACAGAGTTTCCGATCAAATGAAAAAAACGGGGGTAGCACATTACGCACAGATGCCAGAAATTCTGAAACAATTGGGGTATGATCGGACAAGATCCTAGGGAATATTTGGACTGAAGCCCCTACTAAAGAGGCAATAGATACAAAAAAATTGTCCAACTGGACCAGCTTTTTATGGGGAAAAGAATAGAAAGTATAACCCTGTTCAAAAGGATTTAGCTTACCCCAAGCGTCAACCAGACCCATGGTCATTCAACAAATTATATAAAGCATTAAAGACCCGTGGTTTGTGCCCTTTATATCTTCGAGGTCTGTCCTGCAATTCCTGATTAGCTAAATTGATGTTTATATCCCCACATATTAACAAGGGGTATCCCCAAGTTGATAATTCTAAATTTAACTTAGAGCCATAAATAGTACACACAGTGAATTTACTACCCTTAAACCCACACTCAGCTATGGCTCATCGGCCTAGCTTATCTGCCAGGGAGCGTCCAGTATTCTGTACATTTGATTTGGCTAAAATAGCAACCCCATGGGTCATTGAAGTTTGCTGAGAGGCCACAAGCAAAAACCCAAACTCTTTTAAAATATGCTGTTTACTCCAAGATATATGCTTCTCTTGGAGACATACCAGATCAGGCTGAATAATTCGCAATTAAGCGGCTACACTGTTCCTTTTATTCCAATTATTAAGGCCTGAGACATTTACCGAACAGAGTTTTATCCCTTTAGGTATCATTGTAGCACCAAAATGAAACGCCTAATCAATACCATAACAAGTATAATACCATAACAAAGCCCACACACCACCTTCATGACCGTGTCAATACTTAATTTTTTTTCTTCCTCATAGTTACTGTGTATTTTTTTCCCGTTTTACCCCACCTAAGTGTCCCACCACTACCCGCCCATCTCCCCGAGCATCCCAGGCTTTAGGACCAATGTTCCTGTAGGTGCAAGCTCCCGTACTTCCCTTGCCGTTACTCGCCAACCCCTCCACTCAGGGGAAAGGGAGTGAAATCCCCCCCCCCCCGGATTTAGACGGGAATACCACCCTTAATACCTGTATAAAAAATAGAAGGGGTAGAAAGAATATAACATAATTCTGCCATAAAGAAGAAAAAAAAAGAAAAAAAGACCTCGGAGGGTGAACAGAGTCAGCGTTAAAGTTTATACATCAAGTAAATGGAGGTCAACATCACTAAATAGAATATAAAAACTCCTTAGCGGGCCCTTCATTAGTGAAAAAACGAGTGCACGAATATCAAAATCTCAAAGCAAATGAGTATACTATCCATTTCATATGTGCCATCCCCAAAATCATGCTCCCCTTCTCGATGCCCAATAGCATCATTTGTGGGACGTCTATTCAAAACAATAAATGCACCGAATGTAATGACTTTTTTCTCCAAATGTCTATAAAAATGTTTACCTTCTTACATCAGAGCTAAAACTGATTTTATTTTGCTACAGATAGCAGTAGCGGCCCGTGGAGGGAGTTCTGTGGGGTGTTTAGGTTGGGCGGGGAAGGGGCAGGGTCGGGACTAGTAAACACCGGAATATGGATGATTGGAGGTAAGTAAACAATTAAATAAATACAAAGAATTTTGTTGTGCGCCCCGCATCCCAAAATGCAATGCAGCACGTGCTATTAAATTAATTTTATTTATTTAATTGTTTACTTACCTCCAATTATCCATATTCCGGTGTTTACAACCCCCACCCTGCCCCTCCCACGCCCTGCCTTTCCGCCCCACGAAACACCCTCCAAAGGCCGCAACTGACAGATAGCAAATATATGCTATACTGTAGGGCCTGATTAATGAGTTTGGTGGTCTGACGGATCAGCAAACCCACGCCGGCGGTGCGCCAACCGCAGCACCAGCGGTCCATCTGATGTATTATTACTTTAGAAGTCAGATCGCCATAGTACCGCTGCTACTGCCAGGGATCCATAATCCCTGGCAGTCTTGCAGTAGTCTGAGGCCACAATATGCTGGCGGTGAAGCTGCTGCATCGCAAAGCATATTATGATTTTCCACACTGCATTCCTTTTCATGCGATGAGCCCACCATAAAAAGTATGGCAGAGAGGAAACTAGGCCCCCTGTTGCCTTGTTGCATGGGGGTGCATGCAGGGGGACACAGGGTGTGCCCCCTGACTTTCTGCATCCCCAGTTCCTGCGCTGCATGGACTTTACTGTTCATGTCATGCTGGAATGTGCTGTTGGGTTCCCACAGCCCCGCTTTTCTCTGGGCTCTCCTATGAGCCTTTGAAAGGCAGTGACTTGGGCCAGCTGTCACAGGACCACCCGCCCGCCCGGTTATAATTTATAATCTGGCGGGTGGGCAGTGGTGGATTATGGAGGTGTGGGAGCAGTGGCGTGCCGCCCCTCCACCACACAGCCAAACTCACAATCAGGCCCATAGTGATAACTGGCTGATAACACTGGGTGTTTATTCAATGTATAGATCTGTATATCATCAGGATGAGATTAATACCTGCAAATATTTTTTTTAAACAATTCACTATTTAGCTCACAATAAAATGCTATTGGAGATTATTGAATAAAGTCTGACCCATAACATATTCCTTTTACAGGAAATGTACTGCCAATAAAAATGTGTAACTGAAATTGTGGCATAGATTACTACAAGCTATACCAACATCCTTGAGGGGAAGTGGGAAAAAGCATAGGATAGACAGCAGAAAATTAATATTATGCCAAATAAATTGAAACATGGCACAGATTCATAGATGACATGATTACCACTTCAGAAGAGAACAGATCAATGTAAAAGAAATGTAAGAAGAAAATGGTTAAAAAGCATCAGAATTTACTGCTTACACATACCATCAGTCAACACAAAATACTATTTTGGGATTTGAAGCTTTCAGTAGTTAACAACACTTCACAGGTAACATTACATCACGAAGAGACTGCTATCAGAAACCTATTACACACTTCAAACTCACATTTGATGCCCCCTGAATGGTGTGTTTAATATTGAAAACCAATCTGAACCACGGAAAATCATAGGCCCCAAACAATCAATGAAATAATCTTTACTATGCAAAAATGCAGGAAAAGATACAAAAATAGAAAAAGATATATAAAACTCCTCAATGAATATAAGCATATGATGCAAACAGTGGTTGCATTTAAATACATACATTTTAAAACCATTTAAAATTAAAAACAAATACAAATCATTTCATTAAATGGCACATTATAATCATATCATAACTTTCAATGAGGGTTGGATGAAATTAATAATCATTAGACACAAGACTTCTGAAGAAAGTTGTTAGGAAACAAAAGCAGGTCAGTGATGTTTAAAATAGTTCTTGTGCAAAATGGGGAGGAAATATCTATTCATTTGTATTTTTATAAAAATGAGACCATAGAATAAAATGAATTGTTGATTTAAATGACTGAGTGGCACAATCTATCAATCAATCAATCAATCACATAATTTGTATAGCTCATTGATCACCCGGAGGGGTCTCAAGGCGCTGGGGGGGGAAGGGGTCCGTCACTGCTTGAAAAGCCAGGTCTTGAATTGCTTCCTGAAGGAGAGATGGTCCTGGGTCATCCGTAGGTTGATGGGGAGGGAGTTCCATGTCTTGGCCACCAGGTAGGAGAAGGATCTACCTCTGGCGGTGGCTCTGCGGATGCGTGGTACGGCGGCGAGGGCGAGGCTGGTCGATCGTAGCTGGCGGGTGGGCGTGTAGAAGGTCAGGCGATTGTTGAGGTACTTGAGGCCAGGTCGTGGAGATCCTTGTGTGCGTGGGTGAGGAGTCTAAAAGTGATCCTCTTGCTGACAGGGAGTCAGTGCAGGTCTCTCAGGTGGACGGAGATGTGGTTGTGTCGGGGGATGTCCAGGATGAGTCGTGCAGAGGCGTTCTGTATGCGCTGGAGTCTTTTCTGTAGTTTAGCTGTGGGATAATGGGGATGATCCCTCAATTGGCCTTTCACAGGAAAGGTCATTAATAAGTGCAGAAGATTACATATAAACAAGGTAAACAAAATCAATGCTGCTGATTAGTTTTAAATACAAGCCATGGGTATATATTCACAGACGTTGAAATTTAAAGGTAGACATTTACGGTTGATTTTTTCATCTAAAAAATAATCCTATCCTCAGTGGATCTAGATTCAAATGAAGCTTTCAACTCAGCTATCATGGATAGTTTACCAGGGTTAGTTGCAGTGAAAATCTCTGTTTTCCCAATCATATCAAACACTTTCGTTTTTTTACAATTTGCACTTTATTAAAGAGATAAAGAATTAGAAATAATTCAATGATTGAAAGACGTCTCTTGTTGAGTCCCTATAGAGGACCAGTGTACCAGTGGGTGGAACATGGCTAGGACTGTCAGTAATCAATTCTCAGTTTTTTTATGACCTAAAACAAAACGTACTCTATGGTGATGACAAAAGTCTTTGTAAAACGAATTTTCTGCTGTTGAAACTTCTTTAGATCAATATTTGCCCTCCGTATCTTAAAGCAGAGACACAGTTAGTGTAGTACATAAATACCATTCTTCAATTGGTTCAAACCCAGTTTACTAGAGTAATGAAAATGTACTTCTAATAGATCTTCCAAACTGCTGTAATCTATACTTCCTTAGGTGACTACACTTAAAAGCACAGTCAAAAAGGACCCCTCAAATATTGGAAAAAGTCAACTTGTTAAATTGAGATGTCGTTTATAAAATAAGTTTTACTGTTTGTAGGCTTTGGTCTATGAACCATAACAAAAAATGTACTTACATTGTTTCTAGAGCTACATTCTTCAGGTACAACATAAAATATTCTAAATATTTTTGTAATCGGTTTGAAGCGTAAGTCGTTAAAATTGCATCATCGGCATACAGAATCCCAGTAACTGGATAGAAGCCTATCTGAAGCATGTCATTGCCCATCGACCTTAAATAGAGCTCAATGTCATTAATATAGATTATAAAAAGGAAATGAGCAAGAACACACACCTGATTTATTCCTCTTCCAATCCTAAACTAATGCTGTGCCATAACAGAAAATGCAGGGTTACATGAATGCAAATGTGCCAGAAGATAAACAATTACCTGTCCTGTTCAACCTAATGAGATGCCTTGAGTTACTTTGGATTGCATTGCAACCTAAATCTCGATTTCCACTGGGTTGTAAATCACACCATTAGACTTTGCATCTGTATTGCATTACAAAATTTACACAAACCTGATGCAAATTCTTGGTAAATCTGGGCCCCTACATAGAGGGCTGGATTGTATATCATAAACGTAGCCAAAAAAAACTGTGGAATACGGTATATGCAAACAGTGGTTGCATTTAAATACATACATTTTAAAACCATTTAAAATTAAAAACAGAAAAAAACTGTGGAATACGGTATATGCAAACAGTGGTTGCATTTAAATACATACATTTTAAAACCATTTAAAATTAAAAACAAATACAAATCATTTCATTAAATGGCACATTATAATCATATCATAACTTTCAATGAGGGTTGGATGAAATTAATAATCATTAGACACAAGACTTCTGAAGAAAGTTGTTAGGAAACAAAAGCAGGTCAGTGATGTTTAAAATAGTTCTTGTGCAAAATGGGGAGGAAATATCTATTCATTTGGCTCAATGATTGGAGCGGCAAACCCTGATGCAGAGGTCTAGCCGGAACCAGGGTTCAATTCCCCGCCTCGGCGGGTCTTGGGCTCAAAATTCCACTGACCTGATAATTCTCGCCTCAGTGCCTATTCCAATCATGGAGTCCCACTCTGCAACTCTGGGCAATAGCTTGCTTAATCCCCACAACGCTAAGGATGCCTGGCCTCCACCTTGGGGGTGCCTGTCGGGCCCTTTTATGCAGTGCGCAGCGCGATAGACGCTGCGCGTGATGAAGGGACCCGGGACACCAATCTTTAGCTCCGCGTGGTCCGGACTAACCCCGGGACCACGCCTCCTTTATTTTATAGCCAGCGCGGGGTGACGCATCACGCCCACGCTAGCGCACGGCTACGTGCGCATCAACTAGACTGCGCACCCGCAGTCCTACAACATTACATTCCTTTTAACCTTTATTAAAACAAAATATAACAGTTATCAGAAAAGTCACTTTGCGCCATCTAGCAGGGTGAAAAATGAGAATGGCCGAAAGGCCGGTTACCAGTCCAATGATCCGGTGTTTCTGTCTCAGCCTACTGCAAAGTCCGCCAGCTGCGAGGTTGGGGCTGGGTTTCTTCTCAGTCCGTAGCCCGCGGCCTCTCCACGAAACAGAACTCTCCGTGGAGCTTCCTGTCAGATCAGAGTTGGCGATAGCCCATCCCCGGACAGGGGGGAACTAGCAGCACTGGGCCCCTCCGAAGTCGGTGAGCTCACTGCAGACCTGTCCACTGGGGTTCCAGGCTCACCTCCCGATGGGCTGTTGTTGTGCTCCTCTGGGCTCGACGGTGCTCGGCCTGTTTCCTGGCTGGAGTGGCCCTCAGATGGAACGGAGGCTCGCTTGAAGAAGGATACATTGCGTGTGACGGTTTCTCCTTCGCGTTGGGCTGTTACCATGGTGCCGGATCGGCGTGTGACTGTCCAGGGTCTGGGTTCGAATGGAAGTCGGAATTTGCTCCCCGGGTAGCGGTCTCTCACGTAGACTTGATCTCTTTCCCAGATGGGCGATTCCTTGGCTCGGCGCCTGAAGCTGGCGTAGTCATTTGAGCACTTCCGATTGAACAGGGTTTGCCGGGAGCTTGCTTCGTTTGGGGTCCAGGTATGATGATGAGGTATCGTGTCTCTGACTATTCATCCCATTGTCGACGGCCCCGGGGCAGCTGTGGTTGGGCGTTGGGGCGTGAGCCGGTACTCCCTCAGGAACGTGTATATGGCTCTCTCCAGTGGTGCCTCCTCAGCGTGGGCAATCCGGATGACTTTGTTGAGGGTCCGCATGAATCTCTCTACCTCTCCGTTGGCTTGTGGCCACCTTGGGGCCACTTTCCAGTGCTGGATTCCCCACTCTTGGAGATAGTCTGCGAATTCTTGCCCCTGGAATGGCGGCCCGTTGTCGGTTTTGACCTGCTCGAAGATGCCATGGTGGCAATGACCTTCTCAAACTTAGCTACTACTTCTTTGGCAGCCAGTGAATTTATTATTTCTACCTCCGGATACTTGGTGAAGTCATCAATGATGACGAGCATGTAGCGGCCATCCGGAAGGTGTCCGAAGTCGGCGCTCACCCGTTCCCAAGGCTTCCTCGGGTTGTCTTCTGTGATAACTGAGGGTGGGGACTCAGGGGGTCCTGCCGCTTGGCACCATCGGCATTCCTTGACTGTCTGTTCTACTCTGGTGTCCATATCCGGGAACCACACCTTTGTCCTGAGCCTACTTTTAGTCTTCACCATTCCCTGGTGACCACGGTAAGCCAGTTCAATGGCTTGTTGGGTCAGACTTTTCGGCATCACGATTCGCGGTCCTCTTAGGAGGCATCTTTGGCTGTCTACTGACAGTTCCTCTTTTACTTTTAGGATGATTTCCAGGGCACGCTTGGCTTCAGGTGTCCTCTTGTTCAAGGATGCTTGAAGAGCCTTCCAGTCGTTACTTCGCAGAGCATTTACCACTAATTGGAGGACCTCATCGCTGCGAGTCGCCTCTACGATCATGTCGATTCCCATGGGCAGTGGTCGTGATCTCTCTAGGACGATTCTCACGTATTCCTCTGTTTCGTCGGCTTCTTCTTTCTCCTGGTTAGTAGCTGCCCTGGGATGCCGGGAGAGGTAGTCCGCCGGGTTTGTTGCGCCAGGTTTGAACTACAGTTTGAATTCATATTCCTGAAGTTGGAGGATCCACTTCTCTATTCTGGGTGGAGGTTTGGACACTGACCCTCTGAACAGTGGAATTAGAGGCTTGTGGTCGGTGGATACAGTAAATTGATGTCCATATATGTAGACATGGAAGTGCCTACAGGCCCAGTGGATTGCGATCGCCTCCCTCTCAATCTGAGAGTACCTTTGTTCGGTGTCGGTCAGAGACCGGCTGGCATAGGCAATGGGGCCCAGTCATCACCGCCTTGGCTCTGTGTTAGCACTGCTCCTAATCCATACGGGCTGGCGTCCACTGCAATGTTGGTGGCTTTGGCAGGGTCGAAGTACGATAGAGTCTTGTCAGCCGACAGCGCGGCTTTGGTGTTTTGAAATGCTCGCTCCTGCTCTTCTCCCCACTGCCAGGGGGATGTGGACTTGGTGAGTTCCCGTAGTGGTCTGGTGAGGTTGGAAAGGTCCGGGATGAACCGCCCACAGAAATTTACCATCCCTAGGAAGCTCCGCACTTCTGATATGTTGGTCGGCGCTGGGGCTGCTTGCACATCTCTCACCTTGTCTGGGTCTAGAGCCACTCCTTTGTCGGAGAATGTGTATCCGAAGAAGCTTACTTTGTTCTGCAAGAACTGGCATTTTTCACGATGTAGTGTCAGGCCTGACTCTTTGATTATTTGCAACACACCTCTGAGCCTCTGGTGATGTTCCTCCACGGTGTTGGTGTATATCAGCAGGTCGTCGCTGACGTTCAGGACTCCTGTGAGCCCACTCAGGACCTCCCGAATCGTGTTTTGGAAGACCTCGGCGGCGCTCGATATCCCGAAGTTAAGTCGTCGATAGCGCCGGAGGCCCACGTGGGTGGAGAAAGTGGTAATGTATCTGGAGTCCGGGTGTAGGGGTAGTTGATGATACCCTGACCTCAGGTCCATTTTGGAGAACCATTTCGCCCCGTTTAGCTCTCCCAGGATATCGTTTATGGTGGGGGTCAAATGTCGTTCTCTCTTCACTGCGGCATTGGGTAGGCGCATGTCGACCCAGATGTGGACCTGCCCTGGCTGTTTGGCCTTTCGCGCCACCACAATTGGCGATACCCACGGAGTCGGCCCACTGACTTTCTCGATTATGCCTTGTTTCTCGAGAGTCTCAAGTTCTTGCTCCACCTTCTTCCTTAGGTGAAAGGCTATACGTCGATGTCGGAGTGCTACTGGCTGGATGGACGGGTCGATGTGGAGAGACACTTCTTTCCCTCTAAGACATCCGATGCCCTGAAAGGTGTCTTCAAACTCTTCGAGGATCGTGTCCAGTTCTTCTTCCAACACGGCCATCGCGAAGGATATCAGGCGGAGGTCTTCGGCTGCCTGACCACTGAGTAGCATCCCACTGCCTTCCTTGGTGACGTAGATGGTTGATGGGGTTTTCCGGTCTTGGTGCTGTATCTCTGTCTGGAAACACCCAATCAACGGGATCGGTGTCTTTTGTCCATAGGCGAATACTTGGATTTTGGCCGCCTTCAGCGCGGGTTTTTCCCGCAACTGGTTGTAGACATTTGCCGCCATAAGTTCGATCGAGGCTCCTGTGTCGATCGTTGCCCTCACCTCTTGGTGTTGTATTCTTATTCTGCACTTCGGGAGTCGCTGTTTTTTCTTCAGTGGTTGGTCTATGGCAAACACAAAGTGGACCGGATAGTTATTGGTGTCGTCGTCCATGTCTTCACTGTCCGGGTCTTCTCTGATGGCATGGGCTGCTTCGGGTTTTGGATTGGAGGATCTTCCTCCCACACGACCCACATTTTCTCCCGCATGCTGGGCAGTCTTGTGCCCGATGTGGCGCACCCCCACAGTATCCGCATTCCTTTCGACGTTCTGGAGGCCTTCCTCTCCCAAATGGGCGTTGCTTTGGCCGAACGACATTGACTTGCTCGGCCACGTTAGCTTGCTCCATCTTGATAGGTCTGTGGAGCGCTGCTTCCATGTGTGACGCTCTCGCCTGTGACAGCTCTTTGGACCGGCCTAGCTTCAAAATGTCCACTAATGGTTTACCATCCTCTTGAAGGATCTTCACCCTCAGATTGGAGGAGTAGCAGCCTTGGATGATTTGGCCACACATTTCTTCTTGTTCATCGCGGAAATCGCATGTGCTCTCCAGTTCCTTCAGCCGTCCGTGGAATGCGTTGAGGGATTCTTCAGCTTCCTGTCGCGCCTGCCTAAAGATGAAACTCTCGTAGTCCTTGCTTGCCATTGGCTCAAAATGTGCATTGAGTGCATTGAGGAGCGTGATATAAGTGTGCGGGGTGGCTTCCACCAGGGTTTTATAGATTTGGTGAATGTCTTTCCCACCGAGGTGAAGAAGAAGTGCCCTGCGCCTTTCTCTCGCCGTGCCGGCTCCCTCAAAGTAGAATTGGAGCCTCTCCGTCCAGTCTTTCCACCGCGGAGCTAGGGACGCTGGGGCTCCGTCGACCAAAAAGGTGGGCGGGATGGTTGCCATGGTGGTGTGTGGTGTCTAACCGCTGCACTGTGGGTGAGCAGGGGTGGGCGTCGCACTTCTGGGGCTTTTCCCCTCTTGAATCGCCACACGGGCTGCTGATAGCTGCTGGGTTATGCTTCCGCCAATGGATGCTCTGCTGTTGACCCTGGGGAGCGCTCCTCTATGCTGCAAGGGAGGTGCTGGGATTAACTGTGCCGCTTGCGAATTGGGCTGCGCAGGTACCTGGTGTGAGGTGGCTGGGCACTATCTCTCCCTTTAGAGCAGTGTGCTTGCTGCCGATGCGAGGGCCTTCCTGCGGAAGCGTCTCTGGGTGCGCCACCACCCCCACGTGGGGCAGACAGCCTCGGTCCGGGCTGCCGCGTGTGAGGCCTGCCGAGGTCAGGGTCGGGGCGCGAGAGCACACAGCTGCAGATCAGGCTCTGTTCAACATCGGGGCACAACGTGGGCTCCCCTGGCTCTTGTCGCCATTGTCGAGCCCTTTTATGCAGTGCGCAGCACGGTAGATGCTGCACGTGATGAAGGGACCCGGGACACCAATCTGTAGCTCCGCGTGGTCCGGACTAACCCCGGGACCACGCCTCCTTTATTTTATAGCCAGCGCGGGGTGACGCATCACGCCCACGCTAGCGCACGGCTATGTGCGCATCAACTAGACTGCGCTCCCGCAGTCCTACAACATTACAGTGCCCAGGAGTGGACGCCTCACAGGGAAAGCCAGGAATGGTTCCACGGCAGTATTCGTACAAGCGCCTTGAGACACTTGCAGGTGAGTAGTGCACTATACAAGTATCAATTTACATTTTTAATTTACATGCTTGTTTTGTAAATTGTTTTGCTGGAAGTTTGAAAATTAAATGCTCAGCTACATAAACTTTGCTTGCGACATTTATATCATGACTTTAGAAACAGTATGGGCAATTCAATTAGCTGGTATCATGTATACCTTTTTGTATGCAAATGGATAACTCACATGTGATTTTCAAACAGGTGACCAGTTCAGCGTAATAAGAGTAAAACCCACATTTATTTTTGGAAGTACACGTGTTATACACAGCAATAATGATCCAAGTTGCTCACCCCTAGTTCCAGCACAAATGGTTAGTCCACGCAAATCCATCTTGCTTTGACATTTCACTAACCTATGAATGTTTGTTAAGTGAGTCTTCTATTTATTAATGATGTACATGTTTGTGTCTCTGTTTTCTCAATGTGTGCAGATTTGTGCTTACGTTTTTTTTACTGCTGACTCCTACTGCTGCAGGTCTTGGCATCTTCCACCAAAACTTTGCAAGTGTATGCAGTAGGTCTTGTGTTTTTGATATAGTGTACGGATCTTGTTATCATTATTTAGCCTATTACTTTTTGTTGTGGGGTTTACTAGGTGGTGCAATTATCAGAGAAAAGGGTCTTGCAGCCTTTCATTAACCAACTTGGGTAAGTGGTTCTTGTGCTTCAGGTTCTGGGTGCCCATCTCCCTGCCCAAGTGAGCCTGTTGACCTTGATAAGTAGACTAGTGTTTACTGTAGGGAAATGAGGTATTTCATCTTTGCACAAACACATAAGACTGTGGGCAGTGGCTTTCATGCTCTAGTTGCAGTGTACTTGCCAAACACTCTCTTTCTTTAGTGTGCCTATTGTTGTCTGCTGATTGTAGTTTTCAAAACAGGTGTTGCCTGATACTGTGAGTTCTTTTTGGTGTTCAGAGAAGTGTTCATATATTTTATTCTCACTCCTTAGATTAACAATTGCAAATTCCCCATCACAGGGCATGTCCAGGATTAGTTTAATTTGAGAGATGATAAGTGGACAGTATGTTCCTTGTTCTTTTTTTTGAGTTTTCTATAGCGCTGGCCAGACCCAAGGGTATCGCAGCGCTTTACATTTAGTCCGGGAAAAATAGGTACAGTATAACATAAACAGGGTTCGTATAAGTTCAGAGATTAGCATAGTGGTCTTCCGCCTGGGGGGCGGTTTTGAGGTAGTGTTTCCGAGGTAGTGCGAGTTCCATGTTGCGCTCTTGAGGTAGAGTTCGGGAACGCGCTGTTGAGGTAGAGGGTTTTTAGACGATTCTTGAATTCTGGAAAGGAGGGGGTAGTTCTGATGTCCACTGGGATGCAGTTCCAAATTTTTGGGGCGTTGCCGGCAAATGAGCGGCTGGCGGTTTTTTGTTTCCGGGTTTTCAGGGGGATGAGTAGTAGGGAGTTCGAACTTCTGAGATTTCTTGATTGACCCGCTTTCTTGAGCTTGGAGGCTAAATATTCCGGTTTCCCTGTGTGTAGGGCTTTGTGTGTTACGCAGGCCGTTCTGAAGTTTGCGCGCATTTCCACTGGGAGCCATTTAAGATCTTTGAGTGCGGGGGATATGTGGTCAAATTTCCTTGCACCTGATATCATTCTGGCTGCTGCATTGAGGGTGGTTTTCAGTGGGGCTAGGTGGGATATGGCTGTGCCGGATAAGGTTGCAATCCCATAGTCCAGTCTGGACAGGACCAGTGCTTGGGTGGCTTGTTAGAGATCTTTTTGTCGGATGTGTGGTTTGATTTTATTGAGGAGTTTCAGGTTAAGGAAGGCGCTTTTCGCAGAGCTCTTGATGTGGTTAGACATAGTTAGTTTATGATCCAGGGTGATTCCAAGTGACTTTACTGAGTTGGTCAGGGTGAGATTTCCTTTGAGAACGTCAATGGCTTTCACCCATTCGGTCATTTGGAGGTTGTTGTCTTTGTTGGAGATGAGGAGGATCTCGGTTTTTCCTTGGTTGAGTTTGAGGTGATTCGACCCTAGCCAGTCTTGGATTTCTTTTAGAGTGTTGTTGAGCCTTAGAATGTCGTTATAGGAAGTAGCTTCTATGTAGATCTGTGTGTCGTCCGGGTATAGATGGAAAGGAATGTTGGCTTTCTTCAGTATGATGGTGAGAGGGACCATGTATATGTTGAACAGTTGAGGGGAGAGAACGGATCCTTGGGGGACCCCTCTGGTCACTGGGAGAGGGTCGGATGTGAAGGATTTTATTTTTACTCTTTGGAAACGGTTCTGAAAGAAGGAGTCAAACCATTTCAGGACCACGTCGTTCGCACCTACTCGTTCTTTGAGGGCCTTGATGAGGAGCTTGTGGTCAACCGTGTCAAACACCGCTGACAGGTCAAGGAGGATGAGTATGCAACACTGATCCGAGTCAAGGGAGTTGCGGATGTCGTCTACTATGTTCAGGATTGCGGTTTCGGTGCTGTAGCCTTTTCTGAAGCCTGATTGGTTTTGATCAAGAAGGTTGATGTTGTCGAGCTGGTTGTTGAGTTGGCGTAGTACGCACTTTTCTAGGATTTTGGCTAGGAAGGGTAGACTTGAGACTGGTCTGAAATTGTTTAGGTCGTTGGGGTCTAGACCTTGTTTCTTTAGGAGGGAAGTGACCTGGCCAACTTTGAGGCAGTCCGGGATGATGCCAGATTTTAGGGAGCTGTTGATGATTTTACACCAGAGTGGAGCAAGGGTGAGTTTGAAGTCTTTGGCCATTTGGGCGGGGATGGGATCAAGGATGTGGGAGGAGGGTTTGGAGGATGCGATTAGATTGAGGATCTCGGCTTCATGGACGGGGTCGAAAGAGGACCAGGTGGTAGAGGTTGTGTCTCTAGGGGTGGTGAATGTTGTAGTTAGGTGGATGTTGATGGTCGGGGCAGGGCTGATGTTTAGGGATAGTTCGATCTTGGCTATTTTTTCATTGAAGAAGGAGACGAAGTTGTCACCTAGGGTTTTGGAGGGTTGAGCATGGACCGTGGATGGCTTGGAGGTTTGTTTTTTGATGATATCAAAGAGTTCTCTTGGTCTGTTTTTTGCCTTTTCTAGAGCATTGCAGAAGAAGTTTGTTTTTTCATTGTTGATGTGGTTTTTGTACCTTCTTCTCATTGCTCTGAGTTCCTCGTGGCCTCTAAGGGAGGGGTTCTTTCTCCAATGTCGTTCTGTGGCTCTGAGTAGTCTCCTTTTCTCGTTGATGTCCTTGTTAAACCAGGTTCTCGATGGGATGTTCCTGTGTTTTTTTTGTTTTAGGGGTGCCAGTTGGTCTAGGATGGCGGACGTGGTGGTGTTGTAGTGTGAGATGAGTTCGGTAGTTAAGAGGCCTTCTGTGGGGATTGGCAGGGAGGAGGCTATTTTTTCTTCTAGATCTTTTGAGTTGACTTGTGATAGATTTCTGGACCACGTGCTGGCGGCTGTGATTGGGGGGAGGGACTGGATCTGTTGTGTGAGGTGGAATAGGATTAGGTGGTGGTCTGACCAATCTACGGGGAGGATGTGTTCAATAGAGATTGCATCGTTCCTGGCGATGATGGCGTCCAGGGTTGCTCCTTTGTTGTGGGTCTCTTTTGAGCAGTGTTGGGAGAGGTTGTTTGCGTGGAGGAGTTCGTTTAGGGATTTTATAGTGGCATTGTTCTTGTTGTTCCAGTGCAGATTAAGATTCCCTAGAATGATGGTGTTAGACTCTTTGAGGGAGCAGTGGCGATGAGGTTTGACAGTTGTTCTGCGAATATAGCGTTGTTGCCTGGGGGGTGGTATATTAGGTGGCATTGGAGTAGGTTGTTGTCAATGGTTTTGATATTGGTTGTAAGGCATTCGAAGGCGTTGTAGTTGAAGGCGTCGCATTCGGCCACTGCGAGGTTGTTGTTGTGGATAATAGCCACACCTCCGCCTTTTTTTTGGTCCTTCCTATCTTTGTTGATGATGGAGTAGCCAGGGGGGACAAGCGTTTTTGGTCCTTCCTATCTTTGTTGATGATGGAGTAGCCAGGGGGGACAAGCGTCTTGTATTAGTAAGTATCCTGTACCGAAGTTAGTTAATTGTTTTTCCAGTGCATACATGCTACTATCTTGCCCTAGATTCTGTGTCATCGAGTGAATGCCAGCATATGCGTCACTTTCTATCAATGTCTTTGTCTCCTTGTCCAATAGTCATTCCCACTGTATATCCTTTTCAAACATAAGTATGTAATTGTATTTCCCATGTGAAAAATGTTAAGACTTTTTTGTCAAATGTCTAAATGTGTTCACTGCTTCGTATAATTGATTGATGCTCCAGAGTTTGTGCTTTTCCCATTGTAATCAAAGTGTGTTCCTAGTCCATATGAAAAAGTATCTATGTGTCCGAGGCAGTGTAGTACATGTCCCAGTGGCATTGTATTCCATGTTTGTGTAGTTTGTTAATACATTGTTGGTGCCTACATACACTGTTCCCATTTAAGAGTGTCCTTTTTCCTATTTCAGCGTCCTCTCTCCTATTGAGAAGTTTCCTAAGTGTGTCCTTGTTTATGGTTAAGTGCTGTTGTTGGTGGAGGTAGTGATGTGGGTCTCATGGAACGAAAAATTCACCTATGCTGATAATGAATGCTGCTGCTGATGAAGTAGATCTTTGTAATATGTGCCAACGTATGAAAAGGAAATCATAGAAGAAAGGAAAATCATAGAAGAAAGGAAAAGGTAAGTGAATATAGGTACTACCTAACTGCACTCTTTGTTTGGACATTTCTCTAGAACCATTTATCCTCCCAACAAATATATTTCTTCTCAACATACATTTATTCATCAGATAATATCCATGTGCAATCCATCTAGCCAGCAAAGTCTCCCCTCCAGCATTCATTCATCCACCAATAAACATATTTCTTTCTTCACCCACCCACTGACATCCAGTCTTACCCATTTGCTCTTCCGTCCATTCTCACATTATCATTCCTTTTTCTTTTACTTGTTTTGTTTTCTTTTAAAATTCTAAGACACATACAGGCCCCCCACTTGACTACCCAAGTGGACAGGTCATTTTACAATCAATTCAATACATATCCTATAAAAATAGCAAAATTAAATTCATCTATTTACACATAGAGTGATACTATCCAGAGAGGGATAAAATCGCTCCAAAACCACAGCTAACTCTGTATTTAACAAAAGACATGCACCTATCCCTCAGCCATTGTGGAGATCCAGCCCTAAAAAGGAGCCCACACCTGTAGCCCCCTTTTCCTTGTTCTCTTGCCATTCTGTACATATACTGCCATCTCAGCATGATACATAGTCAGGAGGCGGGCTAACTATTGCTGACCCAGCGTTTGAGTATGATCCAACAACGCTGTCGCCAGACACAGTCTTAGAACCATCATTGCAATAAACACAAATGCCTGGAGAGGGACTACCTACTTATCAACCTCAAGTAGTATAAGTTGAGGATTTAGTTCCAAGATGGCTGACAGTTGAGGAGCTCCGTCCGGGAGCGCCCTGGCTAGGAATTGTCTTTTTTGGCTCTATCCCCTGGAATCATCTCCCCCTCGGACTTTCTACACCCCTGGGGATCTATGGACTTTGCCCTCTGAATTCTACAATTCCCTTGATCAAATTTTAATCACTGACTTTAACATCATCTGAGGAATATGAAAATCTACTGACAGCGGAGCCCCAGCAACATGGCCGATGCCCGGAGGAGCTGCCTAGGTAGCTATAGAAGAGATTGGCTGGGGAGCTCCCCCTCAGCCGTCACCTACCCTCTGGAGTTGGGCACTGTTTTCGGTCTCCCTACTAGTTCTCCTTTCTTCCCTCGTCATCCAATGAACTCCAAATAATCTGCCTATAGTGGATCCTATTCAACACTGCCGACACCCGGCTGAGCTGCCTTGATAGCTATTGAGGAGATGGCTGGGGATCACCCCTCCGGCCGTCACCTGCCTTCGGGACCTGTACCACGGTTGCCTGGCATCCCGCTATGCCTTTGTGGGACTGCGGCTGGGATGCACAAGTCATGTTACCCCAACATAGCAGCCTTCAGAATGCTGTGACGCTGCTGCCCTGTACCACTAAGCTTATTTTCCCTTTTCTTGTCTGAGTTAGCGTGCCCTCCTGACCCTGCAGCTGTCTTCCTCTTCCGGGGCTGCTGCCTGGTTGCCCGCGCTAACTTCCCCTGACCATGATGACCCGAGAGAGATTGGCAACCTCCAGCCTTCCTCCTACCAGATCTGGTGGCTGCTTTACCCATTCAGCCCTTCTCCTGGGGTAGGTTTCCTTGTTCGCGTCTCGTCCGGATTTTTGTTTACCCTCAATCCCGCCATTTTGTTGCGAAGTTATTGGGGTCCATGACCTGGATCCTCCAGCTTAGAGTATCGACAGATTCCCAGATCGATTCATGCCACTGGTCAGTGCCTTGTACAACCAGATTGACCATTACCTTAAGTTGACCCCATCCTGAGACACCTACACGCCTCTCTTCTTGTATGGTCACTGTGAGGCACCCTTTCGCCACCCTCCTTCTGACATTTTCCATTTCTTATTGTGACCCGACGCAGTGAGGGAGTCCGACAGTGGTTGCTGTTGATCACTGGACCCCCACCGGTTTGCCGACTTGCTTACTCTGACTTTTTGGTATCCCCTGAAGTACTATACTCCATGGCTGGTCTGCCTAGACCTGATCTCCATTACGACCACCTTACTATTCCCCCACTACCCTCTATGCTCCATAGGACTTGTTCTCTATGTTATTTAATGCTCTAGTAACCGATGTAATTGTGTAACACTTTTTTTCTATATGCTATGTTTTGCTCTAGTAACTGATGCAACTATGTAACACTGTTTTTTACTAACGCTAACCTCATGTAAGTCGCTCTGATACCTCTGGGTCCATAAAACTCTTCAAATAAATAAATACCCTCCAGAAACTCCATAACATCCCCGATCAACCCCCCCCCCCCCCAGGTATGGACAACTTGCAAACAAATGAGCCAAATCACCCCTTTATGAGTGGCAGCGAGGACAATGCACAATTTCTGTTCCCCCCTTTTCGCAATTTTTTCGGAGTATAATATAACTTATAGCAGGTTTTAAAATGTTGCACTTGCAAATTTGTGGGAATTAAAGTGATCTGAGCTAAATTCGGGTGCTGTAGAAATGTGCATTTTCCTGCGAGAACCTTCTGTTGCCACCACATTTCCTGCTTATCCATATAATCTGCCATTGCCTCATTAAGCAACTTATAAAGTGTCCTGGGAGGAGTTTTTATTGCCGGAACTTTTTCAACTACCTCAACTCTAAGGAACCCTTCAGGGCCGCCAACTTTTTTCCCAAGGAAATCCAGAACCTGAAGATATTAAAAATATTTGTTCTGTCCTAAATTGAACCTAATTGTTGGAAAAACGGGGACCCCTACTTGCTAATACGTTTGCTATTTGTAGGGAATACAAGAAACAGTTTAGGTAAAGAACTATATAGCAAACAATTTTTGTGTATACCGCCCTTATACCATAAATATTGCAGTGGCTTTAAATGATGATTGGAACAGACAAAATCATGTATCAAAATTTAAACATTATTTTATTGAAAGTTATTTTTTTTCCTTTCTTTCTTAGTTTTTCATATTATTTATTACTTTTTTTTCCTCTTATTTTTGATAAGAGTTTCTGTATTATTCATGCAAATTGCGTTCACTTATACATATTATTAAAATTGAACCTAAGCAGTAGTTTCTCAAAACATAAGAATTTCCCCCTCCTGAAAGAAATCCCAGAACTTGTTAGGACCGCACGTTTCCTATCGAGTCACATCGAGTCCCTAATGATTTCTGGTAGGCTGGGGTTCTTGTGAAGCAGAGTATAAAAATTGAAGTGTCCCTTACCTAATTTCTTCTGAATCGATACCCATTTTTAAAAGAGCAGCGGAGTGTCTTCAATCTCACTCTTTTATAGTACTCATATTCTAGCTGCTGCCAGAGGACTCCCCATGCCTCGTCCCCAATCAAGAGTACATACAGAGTGGGGCAATACAATCTGGCCTCCCCTTTTCTCCCTAACATGGTAGTCATCTCTTATATGGTGTTGCCCCAATCATAAATTCTAATATTAGGCCACCCAGGAGAGTCAAGAGTTTGAGCGCCCTTCTAGACCTTATATAAGCTTACAGAAATCTTGAGAGAACACCTTCAATTATATAAAACCATTGTTTCCCATCTTCGAGACAGATAGCTCTAAAACAAATTAAGGATATTGGGGAGGAAGATCATTTTGACCATCTTAGTTCTTCGTATCGGAAACAATCGCAGACTATTTATTCTACCAAATTCCTCTCTAGTTTTCTTAATCAATGGATCTAAATTCATCCCGACGATTTTTATCAAAGTTAGATATAATTTTAACACCCAAATATATAGCCCCTTCCACAACCCTCCTATCCTCCAACACCTTTAGAGCCAGACAAACCTAATCCCAAACCGGATATTTTCAATCAAGGCCCAGAAATAGGGCCAAGAAACCCTATTGAATGTTTTTCCTGCATCCAGAAGTATTAGAGCCATGGGATCTCCCCTAACTGAGGATGCGTCAAAACGTGTGATAACCCGCCTTATGTGATCTGTGGCTCCACGTCCTGGAATGAACCCATACGGCTGCGGAGAGACAATTTTACTGATTATATCATACAGCCTTGTCGCCAAAATTTTGGTCTAGATTTTGGAGTCGCTGTTCATTAGGATAATTAGCCAGTATGACCCTAACTCTGAAGGGGGCTTCCCTTTCTTAAGAAATATTATAATATTCACTTAAGCCCAGGAACTGGGTGGTTCTTTTCCTTGCACTTTCAAGAAAAGCTCAAGCAAGTATTTTTTAAGGCTGGGTTATAAGCTCCTATCAAATTCTCCAGGTATAAAAATGGTTCGACTATCTTGCCAGAAGGTAGAGCAGAAATTGCTAAAATAATTTTTTCTGTCGTTATTGGTTGATCCAGGTACTCCAGATCTTCCGTATATATTTTGCACAATGTAACCAAATTCAAATACCCTGTGATTTCCTCAAGCTCATTACCCAAGGCTTCCGAATCTAGCTGGTGAGAAAATCTCTGAACGGCGTCCCTGATTGCAAATTGATTTGTCACCAATCCTAGTAGGGGATCCATCATTTCCTTTATATGAGACTGTATTGTTTGCTGTCTGGTCCAAACTGCCAAAGGTGGCCAGCCCTCTCACTATATTCAAAGAATTTATGTTTCTATACCAAAAATTATATCAGTGACTTTCTTTGTTGAGATACTCACTATTGTTGCTTTTGCAGCTACCGCCCTCATTTGTGCCTTCTGATTCACCACACCCCTGGTCAAAGCCTCTAAATTCTGTCTCTGCAAATGGCAGCCCTTTGTACAGTTCCTCTAAATAAAGCTTCTCTGTTTTTTTTGTGTGCCCAGCTATACCGGGCAGTCTCCGCTAGTACCCTAGTGTTAGAAGCATCCCAGACCACCCCAGCCAATGCGCTACCCAGATCTTCTGACATGAAGACAGGAAACACTCCTGCATATGCCTAAAATATTCCTCATCCAATAGAAGGGCCAGTTTAAAGGACCAGCACTGATGTTGACCTACACTATTTTTTAAGGCAACCTCCAAAACCAATGGATTATGGTCTGACATGACCTTGGGATATTTCTCAATGCAACTCGCCTGTAAAAGAACTTGAGGAAAGAGAAAAAAATCCTAAATTGTATGGGTTTGATGTGAGGCATGGATCAACAAGATATTTTTCCATCAAGACATCTCTTAACTCATGAGTTAATCTTAGGTCCAATAGGGAATACCTTGGGTCTATGACCTTTATACAGCTTTGGCTCAGAATCCTACAGTTTCCTATTTCGATTAATATTAAAATCCCTGCACATAATAAGGGGCCATAAGGTAAACTCAAGGTTTAGCCAATTGAATACTGCTGGGTCGTCAATGACTGACCTGTATAAGGAACATATCGTAAAACTCCCAATGGGGTGTAGACACTCTGTGATGGACTAACGGCCATACTAATCTTCCCGGACATGAGGGAATAAACTAAGCATGGGCGAATTTTGCGAATCTTGCGTTCGCGAATTTTGTGGATTTGCGAACTCGCAATCCGCAAAATCCGCGAATTCTCGCGAATTTGCGGATTTTTTTTTTGTGTGTTCGCGCAGGTTTCTGCCAGTTCGCGAGGGTTTTGTACAATTTCGCAAATGCGAACTTACCTGTCGGGTCGCAAGTTTTGCGAACTTGTTGTTTCTACGTGTCCAGCCTGTTTGGGACACTCTTCTTCATCACTGCCACTCTCTGTCACCACTGCCACTCTCTGACTTCTCATGGCACCCTCTGGCCCACCCATGCCACCCTCTGTTTCATCACAGCACCCTCTGGTTGTCCAGTGTACATTATTGTGGCAAAGCAAAGCACACCTTCCCTGCCTCAAGTGACCTGAATTAATTTGGGGCTGATTAATGTGTCACAGAATATTTTTTTAGCTGGCACCTGCTTCCTTAGTGCTTCCTGATTAGTGATCTTTTGCACTTGCTAAGTGCTTTCATTGTTGCAAAATTAGTTACAACACTTGCCCTGCCCCAACTGACAAAAATTAATTAGGGGCTGATTAATGTGTCACTGGATTTGAACTTCCAGCCTGGCTCCTGCTTGTCTGCCTTAGCTGTAATTCAGGACCTTTGTGTAACGATTCTGAGGGTCAGAGCAGGGTCACATAATAGTTGCAAGTAGGCAACTGAACTCTGGAGGGGCCCCTCAGGAAGCACTACAGGAAATGGCTACTAATGATGAGCTTGAACTTTTGAACCTGGTAAGTAGTTTCAGTTTTGCTAAGATCGTATTTCTGCAATTTAGCGCTTATTCGCGGGGCGCGAAGTTGAACTGGGAAGCCGCGAACTCACGCGAACAGTGCGAGCAAGCCATAAAATCCGCTGCTCGCGGATTTGCGGATTTTGCGGGAAATTCGCAAATCTCGCGGATTGCGAATTTACCGAAAATCCGCAAAATCCGCGAGCGTAACGGATTTTCCGCCCATGCTTAGAATAAACACCCTCTTTTCCGAGCCAGGATTGCCACCCTCTGTGTGGCTACCCCTTGTGATTTACAACATACCACTTGACATCCCAGCGAATCGAAAAACGTGTTTTCGACCCCTCAATATGCGTTTCCTGCAAGCAGATAATATCTGCTTTACGAAATTGTATGTCAAGGGTCACCCTCTGTTTCTTCATTGGCTCATTTAAACCGCAAATATTAATTGTTGCAATCCGGAGGTTAGTCATTCTTGCTATTTAAAAAGGAAACCATTAACGCATCTACTATGTATAATGCTTCCTTTATGTCGCCTTTTTGTGCAAATGCCCCCATGTCCGCTTGGGATCATCCATTTTTCAATCAAACTATAGCTTTAAATTCATTCATACCCACATGGATACAATTCCTTCATCCTCCTATCTGCTCCCATGCCCATGCATTCTTTTATTTATTTAAGCCTTGCTTCATCGGTTTACCCCATTAATCCATCCAGGAATCCACTCCCATCTACTCAGCCTAAAACATATTTTTCCCTTAGTAAGCATTATTACACCACCTCATCCTTGCCTTTATTTCCCTACAACTAAACCAGCACATACATACATCAATTCAACTTACACTTGTATTCACCCACTTACATCTGTTAATTTGTCTATATATACCAGAAGCATAGTGCATCAATCCATTTACCTGTCTCTCGACTGGCCCAGCAGTGCACCCACACTGTGGCAGCTATCCAACTTCTTTCCCATACCATCACAACAAAATACTCCCAGTCCCTGTGTTCATCCATTTCTACCACAACATCCAATAGGGTTATTTATTGTCCTGGGCACTATATTCTCTGCTCATGCCACTCGCCCCTCACATCAGTAGATTGCTATAGCTTATGTCTTGCATAGTGCAGCCAAATAGATTCATTCATTTGGGGTTCCTCAATATTGAACATTCATGACCTCCAGGAAAATGACACGAGGGGGTTTTCTCAGTTTACAGCATGCAAAGATAGCTACTTCTACGTGAGCTTTACAGCCCAAAATAAATTAATCTCACCATTGTTGGGAAAACAATGTTACAACACTATTGCTGATTTGTAGATCTGATTCCACGAATTCCATTCCTTCCCTGTGCTCCATGGTCATAAGTAGATGTTCATAACAAAGCACATCCACATTTATGGCCAATAGGGATTCCCATAAGGTATGTGTTTGGCACAAAAAATATGAAATCTCTCTGCAACTTAGGATGAACTTTCAAATGTAATGCGGAAGGTAAAGGAAATTAACCAACATATTGTGAGCAGGTGATGAATAGCCACTGCTGGACCGTACTGAAAGTTATCAAGCACAAACAGCAGTTCAGTTGAACAATTGTGTATGGTTATCTCCAAGTATGTAGAACATCCGTTGCCAATAAGATGCTAGTAACACATACTGTAATACATGCATCTGCCATTTAATTATGTACGCAATATGATAACGCATGTCAAGCTTTTGATCTTTTTTTTATTTCAGCTACTTAACACATTATTATATGTCCTTACTTATGGAATTCCCTTTCCCTTACTACAGGATACATCTACAAAGTCATGTATTTCTCCGATCCCCTGTTAAAAATGAGTGCACCAAATTCCAACAGACAAAATAAATGTTCCAAATTGGTATAGCCCTTACTACAATTTGCAACTTAAAATTACATAGAATTCGCAAATAAAATTTAATAAATATCCTGACTTTTGTTGGCCCCCAGTAGTAATAGCTTTTCTGGATCTATTATCCATGACTGTACACAGCTTACTGGGAAGCTCTGTAGTGTGGTGGGTGCATTCTATTGAAATGTTAGGGTTGCTGCGATTTAAACACTGTATCTCAGTTGCATAGAAGAAGTCCTTCATTTTTAACAAGTTTTAGCAGGAGGCAAACATTGTGTCGAACAGACATATATAAATAATATATGCTCCCCAATAGACATTGAATCTTGGATGTCCATTTCATGCCCTGCTTCCTCGTGGGCACTAAAAATAAACTAATGTTTCTTGTTAGAGATATATTCATTAATTATTTGTAAAGGAAATCCCAGCTGGACCCCGCTGCTGGCAGCACAACCCTTAAAGGTATGCCTTGGAGACTGAGACTTTTATGTCCAGACATTTGAGCCCCTTACAAAATGATGGCTGGAAATATAGCTACTTCCAGAAGATCGCCTCCCTGTTTTTGTGCTTTATAGAAGACGTGGTTTTGTGACTGAGGATTTGTTAATTGTCTTACTTTGCAAGTCGCTTTTAAAGCTTAACTATGGTTCATAGTTCAGCGGATAGATTACATATATGATAGGATTATTCTGAAATACTCTATTGATCACAGTTGCCATTAGAAGAACAAATCTATTTTGTGTAATTGTGGGTACATAAAACTTTCACTTTGAAATTTCCTTTTTTATGCGACACTTTTAGTCCCAGTTGGAGGTTAACATGAAAAGACACATGAAAGTGCTAGTCATCCCATTTCCTTTATAGATGCACTTCTCCTGCAATAACAGCGAGTATGCCCAATTTAACCAGGACGCCTGAGAGCAGACTGCACTGTAATCATGTTAACCTACTATCACAAGGATTTAGTGGCTTTCATTAGTCATAAAGTTGTCATTAGTATCTGGAGTTTATGACAAATTGCAAGGTGATTATTGCTAGAAGACTGTATTTGGAGTGGAAAAAGGGTGCCAGTATTCTCTTTGTTTTAGTGCTTCTCTCATTGTAAAATGTGCTGGCACTGCCCATTTTAAAAGTACCACAGCTCAGCACTTAACAGAAGGTGCAGCTTTAGAGAATTAATGCAAGGTAAAGGTTGCTGTTGTCCAGTGCTGACATATGGACACCGAAGGCCGGATGCACAATTATGAGATGGCTGATCTTCCCTTCCCCAGATTTACAGGGGGCGGGGAACCAGATCTGATTTTGCCAGCCAGGAAAACAGTCAAATAAAATTAATTCCAAGGAGACGCCCCCAAATGGATAGCCTCATTCCTCACTAGAAGAGCATGGAGATTCCAACTGCCACCATTTTTCATCAGAACACAAGAAAATCACCTGCGGCGTTCCTCAAGGCTCATCCCTTAGCCCCACTCTCTTCAACACCCACATGAACCTCTTTGCCAACATTGTCTGTCCCCATGGACTAAACATCATATCCTAGGCAAATGACACCCAGCTCATCCCTTCACTATCAGAAGACTCCTCCACCGTAAAGGCCAGTTTGTACAATTGCATGACGAACGTCACTGACTGACTGAAGCGCAACTGTCTAAAACTCAACACTGACAAACACTGATCTTCAGGAACAACATCTCACAGTGGAGGGGCTCCTGGTGCTCTCCTAAGCTTGGGCCCGCCCTCATGCCAACAGACCATGCCCACAACCGTGGCATTTTCTTGGACAAGCTCACCATGAAGAATTAGATCAAAGCATTCTGCACCACCTGCTTCCTCACTCCTCGCAAGCTCTGAAAAATCTTCAAATGGCTCCCTGTAAACTCCAGATGAACTGTCACTCAAGTCCTAAGCACTAGTCACCTAGACTACGGAAACCCTCTATACGCAGGGATCACCACACACCTCTTAAAGAGACAGCAGACCAAACATCGGCAGCCAGAATCATTCTCAACCTCCTCAGATGGACCCACATTCCCCCCTTACCTCATGAAACTCCACTGGCTCCCCATTCAGAAGAGATGCCAATTCAAGATGCTGATCCACACCTACAAAGCCCAACACAATCAAGGACCAGCTTGCATCATCCAGCGTCTGATCTTCCACCAGCCCTCCAGACTTCTACGCTCTACCTCCCTCTCCCTAGCACACACCACCACAACCACTGAAGCAACACTGGAGAATCCTCCTTCTCCCACCTCGCTCCAAAGTCCTGGAAGGAACTCCCCCTGCACCCAAGGACCTCAAACCCTCGCCAGGAATACAGGAAGGACTCAATCCTTGGATGTTCAACTGCGCCACGCAGACGCAGCATAGCTCTAGTGGGTGATTAGCCACGCTTTATAAATCCTGATTGATTGATTGAATTTGGAACAGGGCTACAGTGCAGCACAGACCAGTCCCCCCACATTCTCCCCACCGTCCTAAGCCAAAGTACTGTGGAACTTTTAACTCTCCACTCTGCCAGCAAATATCTTTACCACCCATCCATACTTTCCCAATGCCTTCTCTCCCCTGCCAGGCACCTAAACCCATTTAGAAAACACTGCTCAGAGCAAGTGGTAAAGGTGCGTGTTCAACTCGATAGAACTGGATATGTAATGCTGAATGCTGACCACCATATGTAGGTGTGCTTTTTTATGCACAATTCTTTCAAGTTTTAATTATAGTGGTAAATGTGCGCATTACATCCTCTTGCAGTTTGGAAGTCCATACAGAATACCATCCTGTAAATCCAGGCACACATACATAATCCTGATTCCTGATTCTGCAGGATGACCTTATAATGAGAGAAAATGTGTATGGAGATAACAGTCAGAAAAGGTAATTACCGCACCGAGTATTTCTGCACATATATATATATTCTGCTAACTTGTAATCGGGGCCCAAGAAGAGCTTCAGGTAGTGTGCACAAAAGTGATGTCTATGCCCCATTTCAAAACAATCGAAAGCGTGGAACTGAGAGACCACAATGTACCAGTTGACCAGATATCCATCACTTTCGACATCCTATCAGTTAGCCTGGACATATTTCTGCATTGTTTCTGTCACCCTTACTAGTTGTAGGAAGGACAACTCACAATCCGAAAAGCACAAATACTTAAACGTGAATTTATTTTCAGAACGGGCACTGGGAATCAAACCAACATTCCAGCCTCTACTTGGGACTTTACGCTGAACAACCCTTAAAGTTAGAACTCATAACTTTCTAAGGCTATGATCTCCCATCAGCTGGTGGTTGCACTAGTTTAAAGATCGGCTATTCCTCTTCCATGAGTGTCCCTTCAAAAGGTGCATTTCGTAGGAGCTCAGTGAACCACAACACCTTGGCACTAGGTAGCAAGGCCTGGTTCTGCAAACCACACACCTATTTTACCTTCCCTAGCTTCTCTTTCCACTCCTGCCCCACATAAAAACTGCAGGACACATTTACCACTTGCATTGAGCATGTGGTAAGTGTGTGTATTAAACACCTTGGAAACAGGAATACTTTGAACAATATTCCACACTAATTCAATGTCTGTACTTTTACCAAATCTGTGAGATTACACTCATAATTACACTTTATTGGCAGGGTGGTACCGCACAGGAATTAAACGTGTGGAGTTTGCACCCCACCAGTACTGTGCAACTCGTAATCAGGGCCAAAGTCACACAAATATTGAGATTGACAGAAGCATCAGGGCTACTTATTATCAGATGCTAAAATGAAAGAAAAAGCAATTGATATTTAACATTGCTTTGATTGCCATGGGTAACTGGATTACATTATTATTAACCATATTTGTACGTAGTGCTTTGTACCACACTTTAGTTATTTCTAACCAACGGTAGGAAAAAATGTGACTATTAATCTGGTTGCTAGTACTCACTATATTAAAATCAAATAGATGCAAGTTTCAATTGAGATTCAAACTCATGATGTGCTTATCATAGTAGAGGCGAATGTGTAACTCCCTAAGCCATTTCACTAGCTTACTTTAGTCAACTACAAAAGACCAAATATAATATTATGCAATGTTATTTCAGACGAGTACATAAAATAGGAAATATTATGCAATTCAACTCAATTAAAAAATACTTTATTCGGATAAAACCATTTCCATAAAAGTACATCAGACACAATCATTTAAAAGACAAGGACATAATCATAGTAGAATTCATTAACATTGGTCATAAATACACAATATTTGAGACACATATTATAAATAAAAACTCATGTATAAAAAAAGGGAAAAAACTTTTCATGGGTTACACATCATATTGTGGGCCCGCATGGCAGTACTCAAAAAAGTGCTGACACGAAAAACTAGCTCTTCCTCTGCCAGCGTAAGTATCTTCCTGTAAGCATCTACCAGACTGCTGGGCATAATTGATTTAAAAAATGGGATTAAAAGCCATTTAGCGTATTGTATGTAAAATTTACAGAAGAATAAAAACATTTTAGTGGTTTGATTGCTTTGTCCATCACACGGTCAGGGAAGGGAGTCAAGATTTGCATTATAACCCAGGGGAAAACAGAGCAAAAATGTAACAGTGCCTGCCTTTAAGTGGAAGAGGAGACCACTCTCCCAGTGACTCATGGGCAAGATGAGGTAACTAGCCAATGGGTATAAAATATGCTCAATAGTCATAAAGTTTAAAATAGACTATTTCTTAGATTCCCTCGCTATCCTTTCTGTGCCATAAATTGTATAGAGTGCATTCCTGAGAGTATTTGTATGTACAGTGTCTGCTGTTCTTTGATTTAAAAAGAGCCCGCCTAAGTTAACACTGCATAGGCTCTGATACACCCCAGATAGCCACGGGATGTCCTACCCTTTCTCGCAGTTAATGCAGTCCCCTATGATCTCTCTTGTACGGGATGCAGCCTGATTTTCCATATGGCTAGCCAGAATAAAACAGGACGGGCCCTTATAAAATCCTCTATATAATTCAAATTAAGTTCTTTATGGTAAACATACTGAACAGTAGAAATTGGTGCGCCTAGTAGTTTCCTACAAAATCTATTTTCTTCTTGTTGAATACTATGGCACTTGGCAATACCGCAAACCTCTGTGCCATAGATGGCTGTTGGTATACAATAGGATTTTAAAAAAAATAAAGTGGCCAAAATGGCCCCTGTTCTCTTGGGTCATGGGAGACTAAGAATAGAGTTGGTGGCCTTTGAGAATTTGCTCCTGCAAAGCGCTAAGTGCTCGGACAAGGAGCCGTTAGCAGCAAAGACCAGCCCAAGATAGGGAAAAGTGCTGGTGCTTTTTAATTTTTGATCGCCCACAGATATATAATTTAACTGGTGTTTCCAAGGCCCGCAAGACATAATAATAGATTTTTTTAAATTAGTACTTAGGTCCAGACCGGCCAAGAAGTCAAGAAATCCAGGCACTTAGGTGCGTAATGCGTTCAGTGTGTGGCCAATAAGGCGTCATTGGCATATAATAGCACAGGGAGTGTCTTACCCTTTATTTTGGGAACATCATTGGTTAATGTAGTCAGTGATTTGTGCAGACCGGTAATTTAAATGATAGAAAAGATCAGGGCTAAGATACAACCCTGTCTAACCCCTTTACTTACTTTGATGCCATCAGTGACATCACCCCCTTTGCTAATCCTAACTCGGGCCTTTAAATCTTTGTGTAAATGTGCCAGGAAATGCACCAATGCCTCGTCCAAGCCATAGGCCAAGAGAATGGACCATAGTCTTGACCTATTGACAAAGTCGAAGGCAGACGTCAGATCCATAAATTTTGGGTATATAGGCGAGCGCCGAGCTATAGTGTATTTACCGATATATTATTAATTGTTGTAATTTCAAAAGCTAATAGATTGTATTTATTATTAAAAAATCAATACCTCACTACATTGACTCACAAGGATATCCATATTACACATTACTATAAAATTCAGAAATTGCTGAGGCTATAACTCTACACAGGGAAACCAATTACAAGTTAAGAGAATATATATTGCAGAGACTCTCACTGGATGTGCAGAATTCACAAGTCAAGGCAATATCTCTGAACATATGTTTTACCTTTCCAGGTTTATTGAGTGGCATTTCACATGGACTTCCCTATTTGATCAGTTTTATCACATGCTTTTACCAACTACTCTGTGTGCATGGAGGCTGCTGCAGAGCAGGGAACTGTCTCGCAAAGTGTGGGGAGGGTATAAAAGGTGAGGGGAGGATTTTACCTAGCAGGTGGGAGCTTTACATTCACCTAACTTGCTATGTAGGGGGTTTCAGTGGGGGTTGGGGGCAGGACCAGGCTGCAAAGCAGCTCATTTTTCAATTGGGTCCAGTGTTCCCACAACCAGAAAATATGGGTGCAGGAAAGTACTAGACCACTTATAATAAATAGGTGCATTGATACAATTCTGCTTCAAAGAAGGGATATTTGATAGCTATGTAAGCTCCAAGGTTAGTGTTAAGTAAAGTTAGAAGTACAAAAAGAAGACAGTGTATAATTTGAGGAGGCAGGAACGGGTAATGGGAAAAGGTTCCTTTTTCATACATGAGAAGGCAAGTGTAGAATTAATTGGAGCTGACATTTTGTCTTGTTAAAGGATTGAGAGAAGAGGATGTAACAAGATGGTAGGGACCAAAGATGATTACACATCCAATTGGCATTAGCTTCCAGGACACTAAGCTTATGTGGCTCGCAATAATCAGGCTCACATACATGAGGCAGTTATGGAATGTTAGGGGCTGTGATAAACTGTGACCTATGACTGTGTAGTAAAAGTGTCCTTTCGTCGAAACATCCCAGTTACCCATTAGGCCAATGACAGGCATGAATACAGTCCAGGGCTCACTTAAAAAATAAGGATGAAGGCAAAGCCTTATAATCAGTTTGAGTTCAGTATGGTCCTGGGGAGATATAGATGAAAAGAGAGCTTGGATGCAGTAGTTTGGGACTTTGCTAATCATTAAAAGAAAAGCAACATCCTGCTGGTTTGGCGAGAATGTGGATAAAGGTCTCTGAGCAGAGAGTGGTAATAAAAGTCCTTCTTACACAGGTTGTTTATTGGGGAGGGAGGTAAGGCAAGCTATAGAATTAATTCTGAATTTGAGGGAAACCTAAGTCAAATCAAGTCAAATTGAAAAAACATGGTTCAGTTAAAATACTTAAAATACTTAGGGTACTTGCAAGAAATTGGATTGTTGGCTGACTGGGGTTTGAGCCCCAGTCAAGCAACAATCACTGTCCTTGTCAGGATGAGGCGCCAGCCTGCCCTAAATCAAACTGTACTACCAGTCTTCTGGTAGGTTGGCACAGAGCAGCCAGGCTTAACTTAGAGTCAATGTGTACAGTATTTGTGCAGCCCTTCAAACAGTAAATAAAGTGGGGCAAAAAAACTATCCCACTCCAGGTTCGAAAAATAAAAGTTTCTTTAATCATTAAAACAAGGCCAAAACAACAAACCAGACAGTAGAACTAGAGATATTCAAATGTAAAGAATTTTGTGGAAATTAGGCTAAAAAGCGGAAGGCACCAACTGAATATCTGGTTGTGCCAGACCAGGACAAAGTCACAAGTTCAGCCCAACTCTGATGAAGTGCAGGCCAGCTACAGAGACCAAATTAGGCCAGCTGACCAGAGGACCTTAAATCCTGATTTCCAGAGGGTTGCGAGGATCTGTGTCAAAGATATGTCATGCAGCCGAAGCAATGCTTTGGTTCCGAGCAAGCCTGGGTGGAGAACTCCGCTCTGCCAGCAGAGCTCACCTCTGCCAGTGGAGTTTGCAGAGTTTTGACAACTCTGCGCTCCATTGGGAATGCTGAGTTCAGGCAAAACTCCAACTCCTTGGCAGAGCGGAGTTAGCCCCTGCTATGTCCACGCCCCTGCCCACTCCTGATAACAGAAAATAAAAACATTTACCTGATCTGGCATCTCTGGGCTGCCCTTCTCCTTGTCGTGGTCTCTCCTCCTCATGGTTGCAGCATACCCCAATTTGTACATCTTGGGAGGACTGCGCATACGTGAGCGTAAGCACATTCACAGTCCTTGCATAACGTACAATGTAGGGGTATGCTGCAACCGGCAAGGACGAGGATGGCAAGGAGGAGGAGGGACCATGGAGAGGAGGGCAGCCAGAGATGTCAGAGCAGGTAAGTGTTTTTATTTTCTGTTTATTCATTTGGAGGGTAGAGCTGAGTGAGTTTTTTTTTTTACTCTGTGGAACTCTGTGGAGTGTCATTCCACGTTCTCTGCCTAGGGTTAGTTCTGAGATGCGGTGAGAATGCATGCGAGGGCCAGAGATGTCATCAGGGATCGGGGCCTGTGGGCTTGCGATACAAAGTCTGGTGTAGTAAATGCTGCACGCAGTCAGTGAGATTCGTCGGTTCCAAAGAGTTGTGAGGCTGTGATGCGGAGTCCTGTGTCATCATTGAGTCTGCAGTCAGCGAAGGATGCGAGAGTCTATACCAAGGATGTGTCAGGCAGCAGCAGTTCCAAAGGCGTTGTGGGCTGCAGATGTGTTGCGGGCTGCGGAGGTGGGTCTTTGCCGCTGGTATAATGCACACAGCAGAAGAGATATGTCGGTTTTGCTTGGAGTTAAGCTGCTCAGTAGTTGAAATGCATCAGTTCTGCTGAATCAACAGAGGCTGGCAGAGCACCTCAAGCCCATTTCTAAGGGTCAAGAACTCGGGTGGCACCACTTGGCAGGGCCAGCTCCCAAATGCAAAGTCCAAGTGCAGGTGCAAGGTTGTTGGAAGCATGTTGTGTCCCTGAGGCTTCACATCAGGTGGCAAGCCAACAAGCCCTTGAAGTCACTCGGGTTAAAAATCTGCAGACCAAGTCCTTCCTGGCGGAGTATCCATGAGGAGCAGACGTATAATGAAGTGGTGGTGTCTGAATTCCCGCATTTATACCCAGTTGAGCCTTTGAAGTGGGGAGAAGTTTCTAGAGGCATGCCTTTGAAGTGCACAGGTGCCCTGTCTTCCTAGCCCTGGCTCCAGACTAACTACAAGGGTTATACATACCTTTCTGTGGAGGTAAGACACAGCCTATTCAAGTGTAAGTGGGGCCGGGTCCAGCTTCTCCTTTCTATCCTAGCAGTGATTGAGTATCCAGTCACACCAAAGCTCCCCGTTGTGTGTGGCTGTCTATGAGGAATACACAAAACCCAACTGTCAACTGTACCCAGTGATAAGACCCAGATACAAGCTGCACACACCAAATGGCTAAGGCAAGAAAATGCAAACTTCCTAAAATTGCCATTTTCAAAATTGTGATTTAAAATACTACTTCACCAGTTTTATTACTAGCAGCCGGTTTTGCAGCAGTGATGCAATATCATCCTCCAGTAACAAAATAAGCAGGCCTGCATAATCAACTCAGCACTCACTTTTTTCCAGCTTCCGTGTGTTTTAAACTTAAGGTTTCAAAATCACCCTCTGCAGTGTTCCTTGTATATCCAGCAGCTTTCAGGCAACAATAAAATTGTGAAGATATCTCTGTTGACTAATCTTCATGAATGAGAGATATAGAAGTTTGGTCTAGTGGTAATATTGACTTATCTAAGGTAGAGCAGAGGGTTAACATTCCTGCTGCAAGAAAGTGCATAGCTCAGGGGGTTAACTGCTTTTATCACACTGTGTTTGTTACTGTGCAGTTCATAACTTACAATTGTGATCTAGCACTGTGAGCTATATTCTGCCATCATAGAGCTGCATGCAAACTGAATGGTATGGGTTAGAAAAGTTATGTTTTTTCCCAGTCTTTCATTATCCTAATTTTGCTAAAATATTGAGTGGTTGGGTAAAAATACATTCTGCTTGGTAAAGCAGACCCTATACATCTGTGTTTTGTCCTGAGTTTGTACTTCTTCAGACCAATCACTACTACCAGGATGGATGACATGTGAATCCTACACCTCTTAGTCCCCTTTGTCTTATGTAACATTTTCTATACAGTGATTTGCACATGTATTATTCATTGCCTCGATGTGTGTGTGATGTAAAGTGCTCCAGCACCCTACACTGGTATGAGAGGCACAATAAAACAATTTTAATATACGTGAGAAAGGGACTATCGAGAGATGAGGGGAACTGTTTGAGGGTGATTGTGAGGGAGTCAAAGAAGTGCCCCAACTGATATTCTCATATCCTGGTGTATTGTAAGGTCATCGTTTACTATGCTTTAAAAGCTAATACAATTGAATATTTAGCCAAAAATGTGTTACAGGCTGCTCCATTGTTTCTATTCATTTTTCCAAATTTTCATGAGGGTAGAACCCCCACCGACCTGCTTGTAGCGGTCAGACTCACTATCTTTCTACTCAAAGTACAGTGGCTGGTCTAAAAAAATTGGGCAGGACTGCAATGGGTTCCCAGTCTGGTCCTGCTTATAAAAGAGGCACCTCTCAATCCAGAAGTTAAGTCAAGAGGGCTCACAGAGTCCATAAAATATCAAATATGTTTCTTCTATTTCTAGTTTGTTATGTCTATAGTGTTATGTCGCCTCCATGTAAAAAACAATGTACATTGGTAAAGAAGAAAAATGAACTGCTGAACTGTTTCTTAAAAAACTATGGTGCTTCTAGAAACCTACAGTTGATACAAAGTAAACTTAAAGATAAATACCATTCTAAAACATGCAGAATCAGATGTGCATCTTTAGTTTCACAAAGTGCTTACTATTCATGCTTGAGTGCAGCATTGTATGTTTTAAACAAACTGATTTACTTTCAGAGTTAGAATGGGCAATGTTCAAGTAATGTTAATTCTACACTTCCCTGCAAAGAAAGAAAAACATTCAGCAGTGCATTGTGTGGACATTTCACTCGTGCAAAACCAATGAAATTTCTCCATTATAGTTACTTCTGCTAACTATAACTCGAGCCCCCGCAATGCACTGCTGAAGACGTCACATATTACATCACTCATAACATGGGAAGTGACATCACTGATGACATCACTGATGATATCTCAAATGACATCACTGATGACATAACTGATGACATCATCCAGTGACTGTGTGTTTCTGTAAAGTTTAAATATGTTTAAGATATATAGGGAAATGCGTATTGAAGAATGAGTGGGCGTATAAGTTTCTGAATGGATGATTTAGTAAGTGCGTGACTGACTCTGTAAGTGAGTGATTAACCCCTTTGCCGCGGCCGCGATTTCACGGCAGTGTGGCACTTCCGCAAAATGGGCGGGGCAGCGTCGGCCATTGGCCGACGGCAGCACTAGTGAGGTAGTGCTCCCGTCGGCCAACGGCCGACGGCAGCACGCAAGGGGTTAATTGTATCTTACTGAATGCATGGGTTAGTGACTAAACTGTGTGAATGTCTGTATCAGTCTGTATGTTGGTGTGTAACTGGATACATGGGTTTGAGAATACCTACATGAGTGTCTATATGTGTTATTGATTGGTTGTCTGAGTAACTGTATGGTGCCTGAGTGTTTATGTGGGTGGGGTGTGTGTGTGCATAGATGTGTGAGTGTGTAATTCACTGTGTGCATGGTTTCATGAGTGCATCTGTGATGGACTCTATGGGTGGATGAGTGTGTGTATGGGTGTGTTAGTGAGTGAATGTATATCTCAGTGGCACATGTGTGAGTAACTACATATGTGAAAGGCAGTATATATGTGTGTTGGAGTATATAAATGGCTACAAGTGAGAGTGTGTGATTCTGAGAGTGGCTGTATGGATGGGTGTGTGCTTGTATCAGTGATTGTATAAGAGCATAAGAATATGCTAGTATTTGTATGAGTGATTGAGCTGGTGTGTGTATAACTGTATAGGTGAGTAAATGGCAGTGTGATTAATTATTTGTATGACTGACTAGGTGTGTGAGTACCTCTATGGATGAGTGGTGATGTGTGAGTGTTTATATAGGTGTATGAGTGCATATGATAGTCCTGTACTGAGTGACAATAAGTATGAGTGACTATACAGGTGAGTGAGTGGATGTGTGTGTAAACCTAAGAATCAGTGAGTGTGTATGTAGTTATTGCTGTTGGAGTGTCTATGGTTTTGAGAATGGCAGTCTGTAATTTAGAGTGGGTGTATCAAAGGTTATATCAGGGTGTGAGAAGATGCATCAATTTATCACATGGATGATGTCATCAGTGATGTAATTTGAGATGTCATCAGTGATGTCATGAGTGATGTCATGAGTGATGTAATATGTGACATCATCAGCAGTGCATTGCGAGGGCGCGAGCTATGGTTAGCAGAACTAACTATAACTGAGGAATTTCTATGGTTTTGTACGAGTGAAATGTCCAGCTAACTATAACACCCCTAAAACCTATGTTTTTTTCAGTGAATTTCTAAGTTTTTTTTAATGCTAATTTCTTACTATAACGTGCCTCAAACCTATGGTATTGTCAGTGAATTTCGAAGGTTTTTGAATGCTAATTTCTAACTATAACATGCCTGAAACCTAGGGTTTTTTCAGTGAATTTTAAGGTTTTTCAAATGCTAGTTTCTAACTATGCCTACAGAGGTAGGACATGTGAAGAAATATGAAAAAATGCACATAAAGAAGCAAAAGAAATGCAGAAAGAAGCAACATAAGTCCACAAAGTCGAGGAAAAGTGCAGAAAGTAGCGAGACATGTGCAGAAAGAACCAACAGAGGAGCAGAAAGAGGCCTTGTTCCAAAATAAATCCTGTGCCCACAACTTTTTCAGACGGGTGCTGGTGATAACTGACTAACCAGGCCTAGTGCCAGTGCTATGCTAAAAGACACTTAGAATACAGTGAAAACACCTACATACACTAGGGAACACAATGCGTTGGGGTACCCCTGTGAAAGGATGACGATACTATATGGTCATGAAAGCACGGTCCTTTATTATGGTCCAGACAACAGCTCTCCCGGCAGCAACTGCCGTCCGGGAGTTCCAAACATGAGAACACAGGAGACTCCACGAGCGTCATGGTGCTCGTGGAGAAACCTGTGCTCTTAAAGATACAGTGCATATAGAACAGTACATCCCCACACATCCCCCTTCCCTCAATTAATAACAATGACAACATAAAGCACAAAACATTAACCCACCCCTTCCCCAAATTGAAAAAAAATAAAGGAATTGATTTAATAAGTCACAAAATCACGAAATTTTCCAGGAACATTTTTACATCTGGTGGAAAATCGTCTAGTCAACATGTTTTTAGAAACAGAATTGGTGTCATGAGCGGGCAGAATTGGAGGAACAGTACTAGCAGGCAGTAAACCTGAGTTAGACTTCAAACCAAATTTGTTTTTCACAAACTCAACTTTATGCTTAGGAACAATGGAAACACGAGATTTGTTCCAAATTTTACCATTTTCCAGAACAACTACATGATCCTTCACTTCTTTGACTAAGACAGGAGGAGAAAACCGAGCCAATCCTTTACGCAAAAGTACTGGTTTTTTGATCCTAACCCAGTCCCCCGAGCGCACAGGAGATAATCTACAACTCCCTTGAGCATATTTGGCCTGGGTACTAGCCCTAACATCAGCCACTCCAGCGAGTTTGATACCGTCAATGTTTTTCCTCGCCATCCAATCTTTGTTTAATTCTGAACCAGCCACTCTACCTCTGAGTAAAGTAAAAGGTGAGACACCTGTGCTAGAATGGGGAGTGACTCTCAATGCCCACAACATGTCAGCAATGACCTTCTTCCAATTCAAACCATTGACGTTGGCTAACTGCAACTGATCCTTGATCACACGGTTCAACCTTTCAACTAAACCATTGCTTGAAGGGTGATATAAAGAGGTGAGAATGTGCTTGATCCCAAGAGATTTTAAAAAATTTTGCATCTCACTTGACACCAACTGAGTGCCATTGTCAGATACCAATTCTTCTGGCACACCCTCCCGCAAAAACACATTTTTGAAGAATTCAATAACAGTTGTAGAATTTATGCACTCTACAAATTTGACCTCCGGCCATTTTGACATGTAGTCAATTAAAACTAATGCATACTTTGGAGTTACTCCTAGATTGTAAAATGGACCCGCAACATCAAACGCCAATTTGTGCCAAGGCAGCTCTTTAACCTGTACTGGAGTCACAGGAGAAGGGATAGTAACTTGAGACTTATCACTGAGGACACAAGCACCACAATCACGCACACAATGTTCAATCGCATTGTCTACTCCAGGCCACCAAAAATCTTCACGCACCCTCCTTTTCATAGCACAAATGCCCAAATGCCCAACGTGAGCCAACTCCAAAACCTTTCCACAAAGAGCTTCTGGAACCACCAGTAAACCAGCCCTACGTAAAATGCCATCAATTAAAGACAACTCATCACGCACTCTCCTAAAAGGCATTAAATTTGAAGAAAGGGACTTGTCATTAGGCCAACCATTGACCAGGTAATTCATTACACAACATAAATTCTTATCCTCAGTTACCGCTGACTTCCACTCACTTTCTGACAACGCGATGCCAACCTCCGATATAGAACTCACTGCACACACCATCTCCAAATCTTCATCACTCTGCTCTAACTTATCATGGGGAAGAGGCAATCTGGATAGACAATCAGCCACATTGTTTCTAATTCCAGGGACATATTCCAGGTGATAATCAAACTCACTAAGCCTGTATTGCCATTTAGCAATGCGAGGAGAAGCCCTCCCACCACCTTTCGTAGTGAAAAGATCAACTAGAGGCTTGTGGTCAGTTTTGAGTGTTATGTGATTACCCCAGAGAAAATTCCTGAAATGTTGCACGCCCCACCACAAGGCTAACGCCTCCTTCTCGATGGTGGAATACGTGCCTTCTGCCCCGCGTAAGGTTCTGGAGGCAAAAGCAATTACTTCCACTTTACCATCCACTCTTTTCTGAGAAAGAACTGCACCCAGGCCCACATTGCTGGCATCCGTAATTACAATATTCTGATCATTAATATTAAAAAGTTTGAGGGGACGTGCTTGTACAATGGCATTTTTCAGTAAGGTAAAATCATTTGCACATTCTTGCGACCAAACATATTTAACATTCTTTTTCAATAAATTTCTTAGAGACACAGTCCTGTCAGAAAAATTTCTAACAAATTTGGCGTAATATTCGATCAGCCCTAAAAAGGAACGTAGTTGATCCTTGTTGGATGGTTCTGGTGCATTCTGAATGGCATCTAACAATTTCATTTTGGGTTCCACCCCTTTGGCTGAGATGTGATGACCCAAATAATCTACACTATCCCTGAGAAACCTGCATTTGTATTTTCTTAATGTCAACCCAAAATCTTTTAAAATTCCCAAAGCCGTTCTTACCCTGCTATTGTGTTCACTCACAGACTTGCCGTAAATGAGAATGTCGTCCTGAAAGAAGACGACTCCCGCAGTGTTTTTGAACAGATTTCCCATAAGGCGTTGAAAAACTGCGGAAGCCGACGCCAGACCGAACGGCATCCACAAGTAGCGGAAAGCACCTTCCGGAGTTACAAAAGACATAAGGTGTCTTGAATCCTTGCTTAAAACAACTTGGTGATATGCCGAAAAAATGTCTAGGGTAGTGAAAAAGCTGGCACCCTCCAATGTAGATAACATTTCGTTAATATTAGGTAGTGGTTGCCGATCTATCCAAATGCAGGCATTCAAGTCGCGCAAGTCCACACACATCCTAAGAGATTTATCAGCCTTGCGCGCCAAAACTACAGGAGATAACCATTCTGATGCCTCTATAGGTTCAATTACACCTAAGAGACACAATCTCTCCAGTTCAGCCTTTAACTCACTTCGCATACTTAGGGGTACCTTGCGAACTTTGTGTGCAACTGCTTTAACTCCTTCTTTTAAAATAATCTGGTGCTGGAAACCTTTGAGTTTGCCTAATTTGTCGCAGAAAACGTCTGGAAATTCATGCACCCATTCACTTTCACCAGAAACACTTAGGGAATGTACTGACTAAATCAGGCAAAGAGGCATAATACTGCTTGGCCTCACGTCTTGATAAAACCATGTCTTGATTATTGGGATCAAGGATCATACCAAGCTCACCCTGTTCATGCCAACCCAATAAATTGGTACCATCTCTTACAACATAAATGATGGAGGATGTAGAATCTCCTTTGAAATCAATCTCTCCTCTAAACTTTCCTAATACTTCTACCCTTTTTCCCCCATATGCAAACATTTTGATAAAAGATTTTGATAGTAGAATATTATCTAACATGTCTAAATCCTTAACATTAACTATGGAAAATGGAGAACCCGAATCTGCTAGAAATTTGATCAATACGCCATTCACTTTAATGGAACAAACAGGGGATTTTCGTCTTCGAGATCCATCTATAGTCGCTATCTCAACAACACCATCAGCATTCATGGGAGAAGAAGACAACATTAGCAATTCATAATGCTCATCTTCTTCATCTACATGTAAGCGTTCATCAATACTTTTCACCATTTGTGAAGAACCTTTCTGAACTCCGGTTGCCTTACACATACGTGCTAAATGACCCTTCTTGCCACATTTAAAACAAGATTGATTAATTGCGAAACAAAATTTGAAATTTCCTAAATGAGATCTACTCCCACATCGATATCAGGATAATCCTTGCGCATCATTCCTAGGCTTGTTGGAACTGGAAAACGAAGGAATTTGAGAACGATTTGGGTTAGATGTCCTCCGTTCTGGAATTCTGACTGTTGCTTTGGTGCTGATGGCACTGATGTCAGAAGATTCTGTTGGAGTGGCCAGAGGAGATGTAGGAGTACTCATTTCTTTTAAACAATATTGGGAATGCTCAACAGATTTGGCCAGAGTCAAAGCAGTTTTTAGATCAGGGTCATTATACGATAAGAGTTTTTCACGCACTTTTCTATCATGAGTGTGTTCAATGAGTTGATCCCTAATGATTTCATCTCTGAATTCTCTATAGTTGCAGTTAACTGCTAGGATCCTTAAGGCTGCAACGAAATCATCTATGGACTCTCCGGGTAATTGTGCACGTTGCAAAAACTTGTGACGTTCCAACACAGTGTTCCGTTTAGGACTGAATCTTTTGTCCAATGTCTTGACTAGAGAAGCATATTCGTCTAATATTTGCGCATCGCCATCATCACTTGAAATGGATATTCTCACTTCTTCAAGAGGTAATGTTTCCAGAATGGACCTTCCCTCAGGTCCCAAATTATATACTAATAAGGCCTTCTTCTTTTTTGATGTGAAGGTATCACCATCGATGGCTTCAATGCATGCGTCAAATGTAGCTTTCCACTGTTTCCAGGGCATGGGGGGAGGGCCTGGAGATTGCAAAAAGGGAGGTGGCGAGGCTACCTTTTCCATTTGCGTGGGGAGCTGCTGCCTCAAAACCAAACAACGTAACTCAAGTCTATTAGGTCTACTAAATGCTAAAGATATTTAGTGGTTTGTGAGAATGCCTGCTGTGCAATTGTTAATTTTTTTTTGTGATAATGCTTGCTGTGCTGTGTTTTTCTTCTTCTGCAGAAATGTTATTCCTTGTTTTCCCTTGTTTTCGCTTTGCTTTATGACAATGTGCACGTCACAATGCGCTTATGTTGCCATGGTAACGCACTTCAAGGTAAAGACGCATGGAATTGAGAATGTCCTGCAGCAACATTCGCGCTGAGCATTTAGAAGGAGCGCTTGCGTTTATCTTTTTAAACGCGTCAATTAAAGAATGTCCACAAGCAGCGCTCGCGCTGGGCTTCAAAAGCAGCGCTCGCGCTGGGCTTCAAAAGCAGCGCTCGCGCTAATCCTTTTAACAGCGGTAATGCGCTTTAGTTTAGTTAATTAATTCGAGGGTGACAGCACAGCCCAATATTGCCACAGCAGGGTCAAAGACTCACGTTTCAATGGAGATACCGGCTTGACGTCGTTCCGTTTGAAATTCTTTTCTTCTGCTTTCTCTCTCGCTTGACGTCGCGGTTGCTCCGTTTTCCTTAGATGAGTTACTGGCAACTCTTGAGAGAGTTGGAGTACTGGACCATCGTCGCCAGTGAAAGGATGACGATACTATATGGTCATGAAAGCACGGTCCTTTATTATGGTCCAGACAACAGCTCTCCCGGCAGCAACTGCCGTCCGGGAGTTCCAGACATGAGAACACAGGAGACTCCACGAGCGTCATGGTGCTCGTGGAGAAACCTGTGCTCTTAAAGATACAGTGCATATAGAACAGCACATCCCCACACCCTGTGATTAGCATGACCTCCTCTGTAAGCCCTAGTACATAATAGGGCAGGGGGATTAAAACTACCTCTTAAAACATGCAGGGTGCGTTTGCACAGTGGTGAAGGGAGGGGGTCCTGAAGTGGCATGTGTGCAAACACGCCCTGTGGCCATTTTAAGTTGGGAGATTAGGCCCCCTTGAATCCTGACAGTCCCTGGGGTCGAACTAGCCAACCAGGTACCGCCAGTAAATGCCACAGAGCTGAGTTGCAGAGAGGTGTAAAAAGAGGCGTGGCCTGACCCACCTCCCTGAAAGGCAGCTCTGCAGAGCTTACTGGAGGTACCTGGTGGGGTTGTTGGCCCCAGGGACCCACAGAATTGAAGAGGAATTATTCCCCAACTTAAAACGCACCACAGGACGTGTTTGCACACATGTCACCTCAGACCCCGCCCCCTCCCTTCACCACTGTGCAAACACGCCCCGTGGCACGTTTTAAATTGGGAGATTAAGTCCCATTGAATCCTAAGGGTCCCTGGGGTCCAACTAGCCCACAAGGTACCTCCAGTAAGCGCCACAGAACTGCGTTGCAGAGAGGTATAAAAAGGGCGATGCCTCTGAACACCTCTCTGCAACGCACCTCCCTGGCACATACTGGAGGTACCTGGTGGGCTAGTTGGCCCCCAGGAACCCTCAGTATTCAAGGGTAATTAATTACCCAATTTACAATGCGCCATGGGGCGCGTTTGCACAGTGGTAAAGGGAGGGGGCGGGCCTGAGGTCACATGTGTGCAGACACACCCTGTGGTACATTTTAAGTAGAGGAAATAAATTCCTCTCCATTACTGAGGGTCCCTGGAGCCAACTAGCCCACCAGGTACCTGCAGTAAGTGCCACTGCGCTGCATTGCAGAGAGGTGGCCCAGGCCACGCCCCTTTTACACCACTCTGCAACACAGCTCTGTGGCGCTTACTGGAGGTATGTGGTGGGCTATGGTTACTGTGCAGGGTTTGGCGTGACAGGCTGTTGGCGCTCAAACAGGTAGCTAAGAAGGGTGACTAAATACAGGAAGTAGTTAAAGGGTATGGTGCTGCCAGGAAAGGGGGAAACCCAAAACCCCTAAAGGGACAGGCACAGGGGCCTGCACTAAGCAATAAGAAACAAAACCTGGGCACGCATATAATTATTGACAGTCAATAAAGTAATGAATGAATGTGGTCAACACCGGATGGATATCTTGTTGCTTTAATGAGTGTAGATAAAATTAGACAAACGCCAGCCGACACGTGTTTCGTCAAAGGACAATGCCAGTGACTCTTCAGGACTTAAAAAGCGTCATGATAAGTATCGGATGTCCGGTGATAATTCCAACCCGGATACGGGTAAAAGTGAGGTGGATGACTGGGTATAGAATGCGGTCAAACGGGCGGATGCGTCCGAGACCACGAAGAAGCCTGTAAATGCAGCACTTCTCCTGTCAGCGTCTCGTCGGTAAGGGTAACACCGAGCTAGTTGGACCCCAGGAACCCTCAGGATTGAAGAAGAATTAATTCTCCAACTTAAGACGTGCCACAGAGTGTGTTTGCACACATGTCACCTCAGGCCTGCCCCCTCCCTTCACCACTATGCAAACGTGCCCCATGGCGGGTTTTAGGTGGGGGTGAGGGTCCCTGGGGTCCAACTAGCCAACCAGGTACCTCCAGTAAGCGCCACAGAGCTGCGTTGCAGAGAGGTGTAAAAAGGGGTGTGGCCTCTGAACACCTCTCTGCAACGCAGCTCCCTGGTGCATACTGGAGGTTCCTGATGGATTAGTTGGCCCCCAGGGATCCCCAGTATTCAAGGGGAATTAGTTCCCATCTTACAAAGCGCCAGGGGGTGCGTTTGCAAAGTGCTGCAGGGAGGGAGCAGGGCCTCTGGCGCGATGCCGGTCTTTTTTAAGAAAAATGTAAGAAGGGGAGCTGTGTGGCCCCCCTTCCTTTCCTATTTTATTGGCCCTGAGGGCCCCATCCTCCAGGGCCTGACCCCTTTTTTTTTTTAAATGGAAGGGGGCTGCGTGGCCCCCCTCCCAAGGCCATATCCAGCTCCGGGGTCCCCATTCCCCGGGGTATGGCCAGTATTTTTTTTATAAATTTATAAATGGAGGGGGCTACGTGGTCCCCCTCCTCAGGCCATTTATGGCCACGGGAAACCCATCCCCGAGGCCAGCCTTTCCATGTTTTTTATTTTTTTTATCATGGGAGAGGGGGGCCAGGTGGCCCCCCCCCCGGCCAATCATGGACCCATGGACTCTTCACAGGGCCTGGCCTCTCGTTGAGGACCGTGGGGGGGTCCCCAATTCCCCCACGGCCCCGCTGGCTCCCCGCCTCCTGCGGGAGCCTGCATTGTTTTTCCACACGGGGAGCTGCTGACATGCAGCTCCCCGTGTGGAAAAGCAATCTGGTTTGGTTTTTGAAAGAGAGATCAGATTTCCTGCTCTCTCTTCCAAAAACCAAACCAGAGTTTGCAGTGGCTGGGCTGGAGCCACAAGGCTCATGCCCTGTCATTGCAAACAGGGGTGTCCCGGGGGTGGGCACTCCAGGACACTGCAGGAGCCGGCCCTGGGGGGTGGTGGTCCCCAGGGCCATCACTGGCTCCATGAGGGGGGCCGCATGGACACCTCCCACCTATTGCACAGCCCCAGGGAGGTGGTGGTCCCCAGGGCTCGGGGGTCTGTAACAGACCCCCTAATTTGTATATTAGTTCCCTGGGGAGGTGGCGGTCCCCGGGGCATGTGGGGGGTCCCCCCACACAGGTAAAACAAATTGTTTAAATAGAATCCCGGGCTGGTGGTCTCCGGGGCTTGGGGGGGCCAGCCCCGGGCGGTGGTGATCCCCGGGGCTGCGGGGGGGCCATGTGCCCCTGCAAATACGTATACAAAGCCCCGGGGGGTGGCGGTCCCCGGGGCAGTGTGGAGGGGATTGGGGGCCTCCCACACAATTTGTGCACTGCCCCCAGGGCCTGGCCCACCTGGGGGCTTCAATTTTTTATTTTCGCGGCTGAATCTGCACACCCAGCGCGCATCTCGCTGTTGTTTTAAAAAAAATATATGTTTTTTTGCCCTGAGGGTACTTGTGGGACCCCCTGAGCAGGCCTAGGAGGTCAGGGTGTTTCTACCGTGCCCCCTTTTCTTAGTTTGCGCCTTTGTTTTTCTGTTCTCTTGTGCCTCGGTTCTACCTAGGCGCAACATGGCTGCCAGCACTTCCTGGTTTGGAGTGTTGACAGCCAATTAGAATACAGCTCGTGATCAGCACGGTGCAGGGATCCTCCGTGCCTCTATATATCGCTAATTTTTTTTTTCTCAGCAACTACTAAATGAATTTACACCATTTAAGAAAAAGAGTGCTTTATGATCCAAGCACTACCTTTCTGCCAAATTTGGTTTAATTCCGTTCAGCAGTTTCAGCGGTAGCCATGTCTAAAGTTTCCTATGGGAAATGCATTTTTTCACCTCTTTTTCTTGAATCTCTCAGGAACAACTGAGCAGATTTACACCATTTAACAAAAAGCGTTATTTCTGAAACAAGGGCTACCTTTTTGCAAAATTTTGTGTAAATCCGTTCAGCAGTTCGGGCTGTAGCCGTGTCTAAAGTTTCCTATGGGAATCAACATGGAGAAAACACGTTTTGGGACACCCCTTTTTTCTCTGCCCCCGCTTGCTGAATCACCCCGAAACTTTCAAGATAGGAGCGGACAGGAGCTGTCCACTAGTTTTGAAAATTTCACGAAGATTCGTCAACCGGCGTCAAAGTAATTGGGAAAAGAAAAAACGCTTTTTGAACAGAAACAAGGTCCTACCTATAACTGCCTACTGGCGACCTGTGTGTGTGTGTATAGTACCTACTGGTGATAGCCAGTAGGTCTATATAGTTAGGACCTAGCTACCATAGGAAATTTGCAACATTCTATTGGGAATAACTTTGGCGCCGGTTGAGGAATTTGCGTGTAATTTCCCAAAATTTAGGCCAGCTCCGCTCCGCTTCTTCCCTTGAAGTTTCGGTGGGATTCATCTTGCGGGGGCTGAGAAAACAGGAGGGTCCCAAAACGTGTTTTCCCCATGTTAATTTCCATAGGACAAATAGACAAGGCTACAGCCCGAACCGCTGAATGGAATTACACCAAACTTTGCAAAATTGTAGGGACCGGTACGCAGAAGTGCCTTTTCTATATTTGGTGAAAATTGCTCCAGTGGTTTTTATGAAAATTAACTTTAAAAACTCATATATATCTGGGCGGAGCCAAACCACACATTTCATCGTGAGATCTTATTGGCTGTCAGCACTTGATCCAAGAAGTGTTGGCAGCCATCTTGGGAAAAATATACATGATAGCACCTCATTAAAAAGCATTGTAGTTAATAGTTACATTATAAATCATTTGTTGATGGAACCATACTCATTTTAGGAATTGTGGTGTGTTCTAAGGTGATTTTACCATGTGAAAAAGCCTTCTGCTGGGATATCATGAATCATGTTTGAAAGAAAACTATTATCTCATGCTTTTCCCACAGTGGTTTGGAAGGGGATCCATAAGCTAAACTGAAAGCATATTTTCTGTAAATTCACATTATCTTTCTCAGTCATGTGAGAATGAAGTCTGACATTCTCAGTAAAACATGTACATACAACAAGGACAGAGACTGTCAGTTGATTCCTTTGTGTTCTACTGCAGCCTCCTAGAGTGTTCTAAAGAACAACTAGAGCACTAACAGTCTTACTTATGACAAAAGTAAGGCACACTAGAAGCCATCTTGATTGGAGTGAAGTGGTAAGTCTGAAAACATTTAATTTAAAAAGGAACAAAATGAGGGGGCTCATTTTGCCATAGAAAGTATGATTAGTGCTTCAGAAAGAAAAATTAGGGCACATTTTGAGTGACTTCTCAAATCCTCTTCTATTTCATTAAAAAAATTCTGACATGCAGACTGAAACATACACTTTGAACACCAGCAGCAGACTTCCCTGGTGAGCAGTAGCTTTAATACAGTAATCTAATAAGCAACTAGAGTGCTAACATTCAGAATTTATGGCAAATGTGTGACACATCTGAATGCCTTCTTGATGGAACCAAAGTAAACAAGCATTGAAAATGCAATAGATCTCGCCCTCATTTAAGTTAAAGCCATTCTGTTTGTAATGAGGTGGCTTTTTAGCTTTGCTTTATTAGTGTTTTTAAAACTTTCATGTAAATAACATGCATATGTATGTATATATGTATATGTATGCATGCATTTCTATTTGTATTTATATAGATATGCAGATTATATATGTTTATATATGTATGTATATATATATATACACACACACATATATAAATGCATATGCATATATATGTGTATATGTGTGCGTGTAGAAAAAGGTAGAGAGGTAGAGGTGTAGAGGTAGAGAGGTAGAGGTAGAGAGGTAGAGACTAGTAGAGAGAGAAGTAGAGAGAGGTAGAGAGTAGAGAGTGAGTAATAGAGAGTAGAGAGTGAGTAGTAGAGAGTAGTAGAGAGCAGTAGAGAGAGTAGCAGAGAGTGAGTAGTAGAGAGTAGTAGATTGAATAGTAGAGTGAGTAGTAGAGAGTAGTAGAGAGTGAGTAGTAGAGAGTAGTAGAGCATAAGTAGTAGAGTGAGTAGCAGAGAGCAGTAGAGAGTGAGTAGTAGAGAGTAGTAAAGAGTGAGTAGTAGAGAGTAGTAGAGAGAGAGTAGTAGAGAGTGAGTAGTAGAGAGTGAGTAGCAGAGATAAAGAATAGTAGAGAGTAGTAGAGAGTGAGTAGTAGAGTGAGTAGTAGAGAGTAGTAGAGATAGAGTAGTAGAGAGTGAGTAGTAGAGAGTAGTAGAGAGTGAGTAGTAGAGAGTGGGTAGAAGAGAGTAGTAGAGAGAGAGTAGTAGAGAGTGAGAAGTAGAGAGTGAGCAGTAGAGAGTAGTAGAGAGTGAGTAGTAAAAAGTGGGTAGTAGAGAGATAGTAGTAGAGAGTGAGTAGTAGAGAGTAGAGAGTAGTAGAGAGTGAGTTGTAGAGAGTAGTAGATAGTGAGTAGTAGGGAGTGAGTAGTAGAGAGAGAGTAGTAGAGAGTAGTAGAGTAGTAGAGAATGAGTAGTAGAGAGTGAGTATTAGAGAGTAGTGGAGTAGTAGAGAGTAAGTAGTAGAGAGTAGTGGAGAATATTCCAAAGTTTGGCACAGCACCACTTGCACAATAAGTCCAATCAAATCATATCACTTAGAGTCCTTATTTAAGCGCTGAATCTTGGTGTATATTCAAATGCTTTTATTTTCCTTAAGTTTATGTACCACAGCCAGCAGACGCGTTTCGTTCTGTACAACAGAACTTCTTCGGGCGTTCTTATTTCCTTCAAGTTATGTCGGTACCTGTTGTCATATAACTAGATATTTCTTACAAATGTTAGACGAGACGTAAGTACATTTTTATTCAAAGTGACTAGGTATCAATTTTACCCACACAATTCGGGCAGACTTGAGTAATTTATAGCATCCTCAAAGTCAGTCTTTCAAAAATTCCAAAGTATAGGACATGATAATCCAAATCCAAATGTTTCTCAAGAAAAGTCATTTTTAATCGTTCGGAATATCGGCGTATGGGCAGGTATGACCCAGGGACCCCCAGTATGCAAGGGGAATTGGTCCCCCCTCTGCAAACGCACCAGCGGCCTGCATTACAGAGAGGTGTAATAAGGGGCATAGCCTCATTACACCTCTGTGCAATGCAGCCCCCTGGTGCATACTGGAGGTTCCAGGTGGGCTAGTTGGCCCCAGGGACCCCCAGTATGCAAGGGGAATTAGTTCCCCCTCTTCAAACATACACGGGGCTGCGTTGCAGAGAGGTGTAAAAAAGGTTGTGGCCTTTTTACACCTCTCTGCAATGCAGCCCCCTGGCGCATACTGGAGGCTCCTGGTGGGCTAGTTGGCCCCCAGGGACCCCCAGTATGCAAAGGGAATTAGTACCCCCTCTGCAAACGCACCAGGGGGCTGCGTTGCAGAGAGGTGTAACAAGGGGCATAGCCTCATTACACCTCTGCAATGCAGCCCCCTGGCACATACTGGAGGTTCCAGGTGGGCTAGTTGGCCCCCAGGGGCCTCCAGTATGCAAGGGGAATTAGTTCCCCCTCTGCAAACGCACCAGGGGGCTGCGTTGCAGAGAGGTGTAAAAAGGGGCGTCGCTTCATTTCACCTCTCTGCAATGCAGTCCCCTGGCGCATACTGGAGTTTCCTGGTGGGCTTTCAGGTCTTATATAGTTAGGAATTAGCATTAAAAAAACCTTTGAAATTCACAGAAAAAAACATAGGTTTCAGCCCTTATATAGTTAGGAATTAGCATTTAAAAACCTTGCAAATTCACTGAAAAAACCATAGGTTTCAGGCCTTATATAGTTAGGAATTAGCATTTAAAAAACGTTTGAAATTCACTAAAAAACCATAGGTTTTCAGGCCATATAGAGTTAGGAATTAGCATTTAAAAAACCTTCAACAAACTATAAGTTTTAGGGGTGTTATAGTTAGCTGGACATTTCACTCATACAAAACCATTGAAATTGCTCCTATATAGTTAGTACTACTAACTATATTTCGCACACCCGCAATCCACTGCTGATGATGTCACATATTACATCATTCATGACATGGTCAGTGACATCACTGATGACATCTCAAATGACATCACTGATGACATCACTGATGACATCAACCACGTGACAATCACATTTACCTTTTCATACACTAGTAAAATCTTTCATCACTCTTTGTAAAATACAGAGTATCATATTTGAATCCATTGTTACAGCAATACAAGTGTCTAAAAACCCAATCAGTGACTCATAGATGTATACACACATCTAATCACTTACCTGTAGTTTCACTCATACATGCTGTCAATGAACAATAGAACACTATCAAAAATACTTATACACCTAAATCGACATTACACACCAGCACACATCCTATTCACATATGAAGTCATCCTACTCACTCATGCAAACAATGGATCATACTTACATATTTACTTAGCTACACACTTATAAAAACACAACTTCATCTAGTCATTTAGATAGTAAGTCATACTTAGTGATTTATAAAATCATTATTACAAGTATAAAGTTATCCATACAGTCACTCACAAAATCATTGAGTCTTATGTATACTTATTTATATACAACAACTGACACATACACTGCCTTTTATTTTTCTAGTTTGTTGGACATGTACCATTGAGAAATATATTTACTCATCGCCACACCCATAAAGATATTCACGCACCCAAACAACTGTTAGAACATGTAGTTTTAACTTCATATATCTAGTGAATCCACTATTCACACATCTTTGGGCAGTCACACACCCCCACCAAACCACACACACATTCACTCTCCCATACAAATACTCAGTTAACTAATCAATAAGTAATATAGACTTTCACATAGCTAGTAACCAAATGGAGAACCAATTTACACAACAACTGACAAAGGGATACAGATCTCAAACAGTTTAGTCACTATCCACTATATTTAGTGAGACACTATAAATTGGTCAAGTAAACAGTCAATTACACTGCTACTAAATGCTCCATCCAAATATTTATTTTTATATATCCACTCATTCTTAAATGCAAATTGCTATATATATAATGCATATTTAAATAACAAAGCAAACCACATTCACTGGATGATGTCATCAGTGATGTCATTTGAGATGTTATCAGTGATGTCACTGACCATGACATGAATGATGTAATATGTGACATCATCAGCAGTGGATTGCAGGAGCGCGAAATATAGTTCGTACAACTAACTATATAGGAGCAATTTCAATGTTTTTTTAAATGCTAATTTATAACTATATAAGGCCTGAAACCTATGTTTTTAAGGGAATATATATATATATATTATTCGCCATTTAAAACCAATGTATTAGATGGAAGTATAGACATTTTAAGATGGCCACCGCTTTCCCCATGTATACCATCTTCTATGTTGATGAACTAACCAATGATTGGTGGGGTTTAAAATGGCGATTGATTACGAACACAAACTGACACTGACGAAGCTTGCATAGCGAAATGCGTCTGTTTGGGGTGAGGGGGGTTTGCAATAATAAATTCACAAAATTGGATACCAGCGTGCTTGCCATCCTTTCAACTGTAATTTGTTGATACGTGCTGTGATGTGTATGTATATATGTATATGAATATATATTCACAAAATCCCGTTAGCAATTCCCTCACCAAGAAAAAGACTTGCATACCAGGATCAGAGTAAACAAAAATGTGTTATTGGGGAAGCGTTTCAACCGGAACGGTCTTTTTCACTGGCTAGTGAAAAAGACCGTTCCGGTCGAAACGCATCAAAAATAATACATTTTTGTTTACACTGACCCTGGTGTGCAAGTCTTTTTCTTGGTGAGGGAATTGCTCACAGGATTTTGTGGATTTGTAGCTGGGCTACAACACCCGGATCTCGCACCGTCCCCTTCTGATATATATACATATATATATATATGAGAGCACAGGATTCCCTCTCTCCAGCTTTGCGTACGCGGACACAGCCTCCACGCCAACCACAGGAAGGAAAAGACGAACCACCAATCTGGCAGGCAAATAGTATTTATTTATTGCAGTTCACACAGCCATTTGACAGCGACGCGTTTCGAGCACGGATGCCCTTGCTCACGCTGCCAAATTTTCAGGGGCTGCTCGGAAACAAAATGTGCCATTTTCCTGAAAGTTTCAGCCAATTCCGTCCACAAACGCCAAAGTTATTCGACATAGAATTTTCAGAAATCCCATAGGAAAAAAATCCTACCTATATATACCAACTGGCGACCGCCAGTAGGTAATATATCTATATATATATATATATATATATATATATATATATATATATATATATATATATATATATATATATATATATATATATATATATATTACCTACTGGCGGTCGCCAGTAAGTATATATAGTTAGGATTTTTTCCCTATGGGATTTTTGAAAATTCTATGTCTAATAACTTTGGCGTTTGTGGACGGAATTGGCTGAAATTTTCAGGAAAATGGTACATTTTGTTTCTGAGCAGCCCCTGAAAATTTGGGGGGTCGTCAAGGGGGGGCCGAGAAAAAAGGGGGGTCCCAAAACGCGTTTTTCCCATTCATTTTTCCATAGGGCGGTTGGCCTCACTTTTAGCTCGAACGGCTGAATGGTTTTGCATGAAACTTGGCAAAATTGTAGGGACTGTTATCCCGATGTGCCTTTGCTAGGTCTCAATATATGTGCTCCAGTGGATTTTGAGAAATTAACGTTAAAAAAAAGATATATATCTGTAACAGCGCTCCGGGTAGCGCTCCGGTTCGCGTACTTTTCGCTTAACGGAACTTTGCGATGCGAAGCTGATTGGCTCTCCGGTGTCTGTCAACATTCTAAACAGTCCGGAGCGGCCGCCATCTTGTCTCTCGGTAGGATTGAGAGACAAGAGGAGGCCAAAACAAAGGGGGAAATTACCATAAGGGGGCATAGTAGATCCTCGTTGACCCCCTAGGTTTTATGTGGAGGTTTTAAAAGGGCCCAGCAGGGCAAAAAAATTTTTTTTTTTTTTTGGCGTGGGGAGCGCCCGGTTCGCGAACCGGAAAGCGTTCTGGGCAGCGTACTATAAGGAAAAAAGAATGATAGACTTTTCAAATACTGTATGCTAATTGTTTGTTGTTTTTGTTGATTATTTTTTAATTTCTTTATTTTTTAAGCATTTTTTTTATTGTGATTGTGTTTCATAATTTATTAAACTTTCTAACATTTCACTGTCAGAAAGTTCATAATTCTCATTGAATATACTTTGTAGTCTCTGAGGGTGTAAAATGTCCTCATTTTTAAGGAGGTCATCTACTGCTTGCACACATTGCACTGCTCTCTTGCAGGACAATTTTAAATTCAACTTTCTGTTCGCCTTCCATTTTGCCTGAAATTTGGATAAAAAAAATATATATTAGTAGAGATAGGTCACTGTTGGGATTAATTTTAGATAGGCAGTTTTTATCAGTGAATTTATCTTTTGGCAGTGTATAGTATCAGAGTGGAAGTAGGAATATAAAAAAGTGTATGTGATTTAACGTAAGTAAATTCATAATTATACAAGAGAAGCCTAACTCCATCCATAACTATAACAGAGAAGTCTATCTAAATCTATAACTACTACAGAGGGATAGTATATAACTATCAGAAAAAGTTTACCATATTAATTTATAGTGTACAATATACTTTAGTTTTAAAAATATCAACTTACCTTTACAAACAAGTTGAAGTGTTTAGTGATAATTCAATTGTAATGTACAACAAGAAGTAGCAGTCAAAATGGCTGTGTTTCCTTATCTTCCTTTATATATATTCAGGTATATAACCAATCAAATGTCAGGTAATAAAAGTAGAAAATGAAAGTAACATTTTCATTGGTTGTCAATTCCAACACTTCAGATGTGTTTTGTGAAGTAATTTACCTCACGGTATTTAGAGAGGTCTACAGGCTTAATGGCTAAATGGAATTTCAATCAAATTTGTGAAAATGAAAGGGATTGTTATGTAGTATGAGCTAATCTATATTTGGTGAGAGTGTCTCCAGTCGTTTTTCTGTGAATTACTTTCCCACCTTTTTTATTGGACCGCTTCCCGGTATGCGTCCCGGTTCGCGAACCAGCAGCGTTACGGGAGTCCACCATTTTGTGTTTCGGTCGAATCAAGATACAAGATGGAGGACTGTCATATGCAGTGAACCACATCTTAAAAAGTGGTATACAGATGCGAAACATCTCGGCAAGTGACTTTATGCATAAAGTCAATGTCCAAGACAGTATTTTGGATTCTCACCTAATTAATCTCATGGCGTGTCAGCGTGGTACTAATGAATACTGGTACCGTCGTCATGGTGATTTAAAATGTATGCTGAGGAACTTTGGAACTCCGACATGGTTCCTCACTCTGAGCTGTGCCGAGTATGGCTGGGAAGACTTACTTGAATTTCTACGAGAGGCAAATGGAAACATTGAAAACATTGAATTCAAGACACCCGGAGAACTGTGTTTTTTGGATCCAGTGAATGTATGCAGGTACTTCAATCATAGATTTGAAGCTATGATGTCTTTCATCACAAATAAGAAGAATCCACCTCTTGGAGAGGTGTTGGATTTCTTCTGGAGAACGGAGTACCAAGCAAGAGGTGCTCCTCATATACATATGTTGCTGTGGATCAAGGATGCACCTAAATTTGGAACAGATCCGGATGACTTAGTGATGAATTTCATAGAACAGTATTCTACGTGTGCTGTTCCAAACGCAACGGAGAAGAAAAGCCTAAGAGAACAAGTTCTACGTTTCCAAAGCCATCGTTGTGGAAAGTACTGTCGTCGTAAATTCAGAAACAAGGACAAGTTCTACACCAAATGTCGTTTCAACTTTCCACGACCGGTGATTTCTAAAGGAAGAGTGAACAGTTTGATGTCTTCTCTGCGACATAATGTGACGAGGAAATCACCCAAAAATACATACAATTTGAAAAGGAACGAAGAGTCTACAACCCAGTGATTTTGTCCATGTGGAATGCTAACATGGATATACAGTTTGTGGCTGACAACTGTATGGCTGTGGCTCGGTATGTGACATCTTACATCACCAAAAAAGAAAAGACAGAATTGAAGGATATGTGGGAGGACATTTCCCATGAAAAGAGCCTCAGTAAGAAGTTGTACAGTTTCAGTCTGAAGATGTTGTCGCATCGAGAAATTGGAGCTTACGAATGTTCTGACCGGTTGTCTTCAGCAAGTCTTTATTCTAAATCCAGGAGTATCGTTTGGGCGAGTCTTGGTCTTGCTGCAACGCGTAATCGAGTTCTGAAACCTGTGCGGGAAATTGAGTATTTGGCGGAAAAGGAGCCACTTCTCCGCCACTTCTCCGGCCACCTGAGAGACCTGCACTGGCTCCCCGTCAGCAAGAGGATTATGTTCAGGTTCCTCACCCACACACACAAGGCTCTCCACGACCTGGGCCCCAAGTACCTCAACAACCGCCTGACTTTCTACACGCCCACCCGCCAGCTACGATGGACCAGCCTCGCCCTCGCCGCCATACCAGGCATCTGCAGAGCCACCGCCAGAGGAAGATCCTTCTCCTACCTGGCAGCCAAGACATGGAACTCCCTTCCCATCCACTTCCGACTGACCCAGGACCACCTCTCCTTCAGGAAGCAACTCAAGACCTGGCTTTTCGAACAGTAACGGACCCCCCCTCAGCGCCTTGAGACCCACCGGGTGAGTATTGCGCTATACAAATTATGTGATTGATTGATTGATTGAGGGCTGTGAGGGCTGTGTGGGATGTGAGCTGTGTGGGCTGTGAGGGCTGTGTGGGCTGTGAGAGCTGTGAGAGCTGTGTGGGATGTGAGCTGTGTGGGCTGTGAGGGCTGTGTGAGCTGTGAGGACTGTGTGAGCTGTGAGAGCTGTGTGGGCTGTGAGAGCTGTGGGAGCTGTGAGAGCTGTGTGGGCTGTGAGAGCTGTGAGAGCTGTGTGGGATGTGAGCTGTGTGAGCTGTGAGGGCTGTGTGAGCTGTGAGGGCTGTGTGGGCTGTGGGAGCTGTGTGGGCTGTGAGAGCTGTGTGAGCTGCGAGAGCAGTGTGGGCTGTGAGGGCTGTGAGAGCTGTGTGGGCTGTGAGAGCTGTGTGGGCTGTGAGAGCTGTGTGGGCTGTGAGCTCTGCTTCTTTTGTGTCTCGGTCTACATAGCACAAGATGAATGCCAACACTTCCTGGGTAGAAGTGTTGACAGCCAATGAGCATTCTGCTTTCCTGTGAAAGTCCAATAAGTGTAGGGATGCACACCTAGTTTATCCTATTTCTTTTATTCTTCCTGTTTTTCCTGCCTTTGTCCAATTTGCGTGCAGAACGGTTATATTAGGCATACCCCACTGCCATATATTAGGCAGTGGGGTATATTAGGCAGTGGGGTATAAGATCTCAGTTCATCGCAAGTGGGACTAAACTCGCACTGATTAATGATAACATGGAATACAGTACTGCATGCTAAGTTCTTTTAGTAAAACATTATTGATAAAACGTTTTGCACTTTTGAATCGCCGAAATGCATGTTGGTAAATGCAGTTTTGAATAGCTGGAACGTACACCAGGGCAGGATGTCTAAAACACGTAGCTGATTGGGAGGGATAACACGTGAGTGAGACGATTTAAATTGAAGGGGGTGGGAGGAAGTAACTGATTTACGGCTTAGGAGAAATGGCGGGGACCGCAGTTTTTAACTAACAACCACAGCAGGTATGGAGGGAAGCGGGGAGAAACAAACGTTGTTTGACTTGTAAAGTACCAGTATAGTAAATATATGGGTGTTTAGTCTCTTTAAATTTAGAAATAAGCAGCGTAAGAACGATGAGGGACACGCACGTTTAGAGGCCTCAACAAGCTTTTATAACCTCTTAGAACAGCGGTAACATTTATGAGTAAACTCGGTTACAAAAGGGGAGTTTCTGCACGCAAACCGAGGTTGGGCAAGTATAGGTCGAAGGGAGGATAAGAGACTGGGACCAGCTGGGAAGAGACAGTAGGAGTATTAGGATGAACAGAGAGAATTGTAGACAGTTATGTCAATGGAAAGGGTGTACGAGGGACCTGGCATAAGGGACGAGATAAAAATATGTGAATAATCTATGTAAAAAAGTGCAGCATTGATGAATTTTAATTGCAACTATGTATGTACTTATGAAGAATAGCGCTAATGTCGTTTTTATTATCATTAATTGTAGTGACCCCCGAAGAAGGGCATGGAATGGCCCGAAATGCATTGGGTTTTTTAAAATGAAATAAAGACTGCTTGGGATGAACGACGCATTATTCGTATTCTTTTAAGTGGTCCGGATCGGCACTATCTGAATACTAGAAAATTGGAAATTGGCTTTAAAATCGGTTTCTGTGGATTTGGACAAAAATGTAATGAAATGGTTGACAAGAGAAGTAAAAAATATTGGGAAAAATGTGGAATAATACGGTTAAATGTTATAACCTTCAAATACACATGCACGCCAAGGGCGGCATGACGCTGTGCGATTGGTTTCATGGGGCTAGATGTGGCCCCATCCTTAAAGAGCTTTCCTGTGAAAGGCATGCTGATTGGCTGCCACTGTCTGTCAACACTCCAAACCAGAAAGTGTTGGCAGCCATCTTGTGCCTCTGTAGAACCAAGGCACAACAAAGCAGTGAAACAAAGGTGCAAAACACGCAAAGGGGCAGGGTAGAAGCACCCTGACCCCCTAGGCCTGCTCAGGGGGGTTCCACAAGGCCCCCACAGGCCCCCTCCTACATTTTTTCCCAAATAATTGCGGGGGTACGCGCACCGTATGCGCACCTTACGCGCACATGCGTAGAGGTATGCGCACAGTGCGCATACCCCACGATTTTTCAAATAAAACAAATAAGAATTTGTGGCCTGGGGGGCCTTGTGGGACCCCCTGAGCATCCCTAGGGGGTCAGGGTGCTTCTACCCTGCCCCCTTTTTGAGTTCTACACATTTTTTTTTCTGCTTTCCTGTGCCTCAGTCTACCGAGGCACAAAATGGCTGCCAACAATTTCTGTTTTGGAATGTTCACAGACAGTAGCAGCCAATCAGCATGTAGCTCGTACTCGGGAAGGTACAGAGTACAGTAAGCTTATGTGCACTCACGGTGTCCCACCCATAGATATATAATTTGGGAAAATTGAATTTTCTCAACAACTACTAGGAGAGGTTTTCACCAATATACAAAAGGCACTTCTGCATACCAGGCTCTACCATTTTGCCAAGTTTGGTATAATTCCATTCAGCCGTTCGGGCTGTAGCCGTGTCTTAAGGTCCTATGGGAAATTGCATTGGAGTCAATTTCACATTCAATTTGCTCAAAAACTACTGGAGGGATTTACACCAAACATACAAAAGGCACTGCTGCATACCAGTCCCTACCATTTTGCCAAATCTGGTGTAATTCCGTTCAGCCGTTCGAGCTGTAGCCTTGTCAGAAAGTCCCTAAGGAAATTAACATGGGGAAAACACATTTTGGGACCCCCCTTTTTTCTTGGCCCCCGCTTGACGAATCCCCCCGAAACTTTCAGGGAAGGAGCGGAGTGCAGTGAGGCAAGTTTAAGGAAAATTACAGGCAGATCCCAGAGAGTCCGCCTCCCCCGTTCCTAACCAAGGCCATCGAAGACATCTGCGGCGTACCACAAGGATCATCACTCAGCCCAACCCTCTTCAACGTCTACATGAGCCCTCTCGCAGCCATCACACGCAAGCACAACCTCAACATCATCTCCTACGCCGATGATACCCAGCTGATCCTCTCCCTCACAAACGACCCCACCACCGCCAGAACCAGCCTACACGAAGGGATGAAAGACGTCGCCGAGTGGATGAAGAACAGCCGCCTGAAACTGAACTCAGACAAGACGGAAGTCCTCATCCTGGGATTATCGCACTCTGCCTGGGATGACTCCTTGTGGCCCCCCTGCCCTGGGCACCACTCCAAAGCCAACGGACCACGCACGCAACCAAGGCTTCATCCTAGACTCCACCCTCTCGATGACCAGACATGTCAACGCCGTTTAGTCATCATGCTTCAACACCCTGCGTATGCTCCGTAAGATCTTCCGATGGATCCCCCCCAGATCCAGAAAAACGGTCACCTAGGCACTCGTCACCAGCCGACTGGACTACGGAAACACCCTCTATGCTGGAATCACAGCCAAACTACAGAAAAGACTCCAGCGCATCCAGAACGCCTCCGCACGACTCGTCCTCGACATCCCCCGACACTGCCACATCTCCGGCCACCTGAGAGACCTGCACTGGCTCCCCGTCAGCAAGAGGATCATGTTCAGGCTCCTCACCCACACACACAAGGCTCTCCACGACCTGGGCGCCTTGAGACCCACCGGGTGAGTATCGCGCTATACAAATTATGTGATTGATTGATTGATTGAGGGCTGTGAGGGCTGTGTGGGATGTGAGCTGTGTGGGCTGTGAGGGCTGTGTGGGCTGTGAGAGCTGTGAGAGCTGTGTGGGATGTGAGCTGTGTGAGCTGTGAGGGCTTTTGTGTCTCGGTCTACATAGCACAAGATGAATGCCAACACTTCCTGGTTAGAAGTGTTGACAGCCAATGAGCATGCTGCTTTCCTGTGAAAGGCATGCTGATTGGCTGCCACTGTCTGTCAACACTCCAAACCAGAAAGTGTTGGCAGCCATCTTGTGCCTCTGTAGAACTAAGGCACAACAAAGCAGTGAAACAAAGGTGCAAAACACGCAAAGGGGCAGGGTAGAAGCACCCTGACCCCCTAGGCCTGCTCAGGGGGGTTCCACAAGGCCCCCACAGGCCCCCCCAACATTTTTTCCCAAATAATTGCGGGGGTACGCGCACCGTATGCGTACCGTACGCGCACCTTACGCGCACGTGCGTGGGGGTACGCGCACAGTGCGCATACCCCGTGATTTTTCAAATAAAACAAATAAGAATATGGGGCCTGGGAGGCCTTGTGGGACCCCCTGAGCATCCCTAGGGGGTCAGGGTGCTTCTACCCTGCCCCCTTTTTGCGTTCTACACGTTTGTTTTTCTGCTTTCCTGTGCCTCAGTCTACCGAGGCACAAAATGGCTGCAAACAATTTCTGTTTTGGAATGTTCACAGACAGTAGCAGCCAATCAGCATGCAGCTCGTACTCGGGAAGGTACAGAGTACAGTAAGCTTATGTGCACTCACGGTGTCCCACCCATAGATATATAATTTGGGAAAATTGAATTTTCTCAACAACTACTAGGAGTGATTTTCACCAATATACAAAAGGCACTTCTGCATACCAGGCTCTACCATTTTGCCAAGTTTGGTATAATTCCATTCAGCCGTTCGGGCTGTAGCCTTGTCTTAAGGTCCTATGGTGAATTGCATTGGACTCAATTTCACATTCAATTTGCTCAAAAACTACTGGAGGGATTTACACCAAACATACAAAAGGCACTGCTGCATACCAGTCCCTACCATTTTGCCAAATCTGGTGTAATTCCGTTCAGCCGTTCGAGCTGTAGCCTTGTCAGAATGTCCCTATGGAAATTAACATGGGGAAAACACGTTTTGGGACCCCCCTTTTTTCTTGGCCCCCGCTTGACGAATCCCCTCGAAACTTTCAGGGAAGGAGCAGAGTGCAGTGAGGCAAGTTTAAGGAAAATTACAGGCAGATCCCTCAATCGGCGCCAAAGTTATTCCCAATAGAATGTTCGGAATTTCCTATGGTAACTAGGTCCTAACTATATATACCTACTGGCGACCACCAGTAGGTAATATATATATATAATTTATATATACACACACATATATGCTTTTGATAGTAGTCAATAAAGAACATAAACAATGTATTATAATGTACAATATACTTTTTAATAATAGTTTTATATTATATATATATGCATATAAGCATATACAGAGATGCATATATTTAGGTGTGTATGTTTATACAATAATGTATTTATATATAGTATTAACTGTTATGCAAATGTATTTAATTTACATCATATTAATGTTATATATCACAGTATTTAAGATTTACTATTTTAAACTATATATATTAAAAAACGATATTGGCGTATGTTTTTAACTATATTAGTGTAAAACAATATGTTTTCTTTCGATATATTTGTACTTACCCTTATAAGTAGTGGAAACAATATTTTTGTAATTTATATTTTTGTCATGATTTTTCTGTATCACAATATTGTTGTGATGAACATTATGTCAGTGATCCGGGTTTCAGAGTCAGTTACCATATTGCTATTACCGTTGCTTGAAGACGTCTAACTATTATAAATGTTATTAACAGTGATTTCAAGCAAACTTCTCAAGAACCTATAAATATTTCCCCATTACAACCATGATCTTACAACCACGCTATCTAGTCATCAGTAGGCTGGTTCAAATAAAGAATGTAGGATATTACATGATGCCAACACCTGGAATTTATCACTGATCACATTTTTGGAAGCTGTGGTTATCCTCAATGTCTATGTCCAATTTTCACCAAATCTAATGTGGTTAGGTTGACTCCTAACTTTGGCAAACTGTTTTCCATTGCTTATTGGTAAGATGTTAGATAAAGGCTAGTCCAATCCTTTCTCCAATAGATGATTTGCCTCAAACTAGCCTCTGAAATCAGTTTCTTTGTGCCCCTATCCTAGCTTCATTGGTAGTATACATTTTCCAAGTTGTATGCAAAACAGATTTCAGAGTCAGGAGCTCGCTTTCAACTTCAATATATGATAATTCTTATACTACTAAATAGCTGTTCCGTATACGTACTGAATGAAACACTAGCCCACTATTCCCACTGTTTAGCCCTCATATTTTTGAATGAATCAGAGTATACCTGAATTCATATGCACCATTGATTGCACCATTAGCTGGGCTATGAGTCCAGCATGCCTTCAACATCAAGATATATAAAGCAGTCTACCTCCTCAAGTGCTTTTAAATATAAAATATAAACCTCTTTAAATCAATAATTTCTATTTTGGAATGCTGGATGCCATGCTTTTCTTACCACAATAGCATTGACAAGTATCCAATAAACATTAGAGCCCCATATCAGTCTGGCCGCATCTGTTGGCTCAGTGGACTAATGCTTCCACTGCAGGGGCCTGTGCTCAATCCCATGGTCATTGGTTCAAATCCCAGCAGGTCTGCTCAGCCTTTCATCCACCTGAAGTCCATAAAATGAGTACCAGTTAGTTGGATAACAATAAACATCTGTTATTCAGCGCCAAGATGCCTACAGTTGAACATGCGCTTAACAAATCCACATGTTTTGGTATGCTTTAAATCAATATTTAATTATCCTCAAATACCAATCTCAAAGTTTCCTCATACAAATGATTGGGTAAATGACTTTACTCTCAAATTATGTTTCCAAGCATCATTTATGATGTGTTGAAATAGTAGGAGGATCAGCACACTGGCCTGCTGTCACCTCTATATCCATGAACCTATTTGTTATGTACTCTCATATTTTTGCATATTTATGCATAGTTGACTTTATGCAGCTCTAAACCCCTATTTCAATGATGCCCTATTTATCTCAAGCTCTCCCAAATCCTCTCATTGTAAGATTCTGTCAATTGTCTTGATAATGGATCAGTTTGTAAGGCATGATTTCAGGTTTGTTGGGAAAATATGAGGCTACCCACCAAGTTTTGTTAGTTTTCTCCCAACATAGCTCCCAAAAGCTTTGCTGAAGCTACTTCAGTGGAAAAACCATCATGATATCAGCTCTGCTATTTAGTACCAGCATGGTAAAACAGTTATTACTAAATTGGTTCTGGAGATAAGCCAATTTCTGAAATTACATATAACATGCTTTTCCACAATGAGAGTTTTGTTTTCTTGCAATGTTTTCTGCCAGGGTAAACATGGTTTCAATGGTGGTTACAAACTGAATGGACACAAATATAAATTATGCCAGCAATGCTGTGTTTTAGTAGGCCACAATTGCAATGCTTTTACAGCGAGTGCCATAACCTCCAAATGTGAGTGCCTAATGTTGGAGCTAACAGTTGCTCTGCAATAGAAACAATAACACAGATGTAAGTGGACATCTTCTAGTTTATTGCACATCTCTTTACTCCTTAGTTCTAAATGACTCTAAAAGCCCATGTAACATACATATAGAGCTCCCTTCTATTCCCATTTTGCTTGGATGAGTCAAATGATAGAAAGGGCTTCTGCTACACCCTCAGTTGTCTTAAATAAGTCTACTGACAACTTTAATGAGCAAAAATATGTATCCTACAGTCCCAGGGAATGAGAGCTTTCACATCTTGAAGACATTTTAAAGACATGGTCAATGATGCTATGGTGGAGGGTCAATAAGACCTTCCCCCTAAATTGAATAACAATTGAGGATGGCTTGACCCTGTTAAGAGGTCTAGAGATTCTGTTACTGGGAGGAATTAGGGCAATGCTTGGCCTTGGGTAGGCAGGATTTGTTTGAAGACCCTTTAAGATCTTAGCCTATGATAGACAAACACTTATGGCCTAATTACGAGTTTGGCGGATCCCAGACGGCCAAACTCATGGTGGTTCAGGGATGACAGTCTGGTCACTAATGCATGGTGGTCCAACCACCGTATTAGAACATGGACAGTCAAACCACCATGGCACCGCTGCTACCTCTAGGGATCCCTGGCAGTGGTGCTGTGGTCTGAAGGCCGCAGTATGCTTGGTGGTGCACTGTGGCATATTATGACTTTCCTCACCGCCAATGGTCTTGCAGAGGTTCCTACTACATGAAACTGATGGCGGTGAGGAACACGCTTGGCTCTGTGCATGGGGTGCATGCAGGGGGGCACATGTTGAGCCCCCCGTGTGCATGTACCTCAATTTCTGCACATAATGAACTGCAGAGTCCATGACCTGTAGGAACTGCCTTTGGTGATCCCATTGCGGTGGCCATTTTCAGAGGCACCACCATGGAACCGCCAAAGAAACGCCCCCCAGACACGAGAAAACTTGTGGGCCCCACTTCCACACCTGCAAAGTTGGAATCGTGCTATGTGCTATACCCATTGGGAGGATGAGAGATCTGCAGGGGTATTGGAACCTCCCTCTGTTGCTTCATATATGCAACTCAAACCACTTAGGAATATCCAGTAAATATTGTTGCACCACTCACAGCACTGTCATCACTTTATCATATTCAGGTTCCATCTGAGTCTATTTAGTAGATTAGTCAATTTCCCCTGGTGTAATTATTGGATGCAAAATCTTCTACCTTGCCCCTGTGATCAGAAGTCAGCTACAGAGCACTCCACACATAATGTTTTTTTGTACTTTTAATTCTCATTACAGGTCCTCTGTTATAAAGCCTTTATTGATCAAGTATTATTTGTTCCATTTCAAAGAAGCACTGCAGTTTCTACAATCTCTTGGTTCAGAGGAGACTGCAATTACCTTATATGTCCCTGAAGCTGGTGTTAAAATTGAGGATGTTGCTGGGGTAGTACCCTATACAGCAGTGTGCATTTTGTATGTTTTGGTTGTAGGGTCTAGATGCTTTTTTGAATATGCAATTTTTGACACCTAGATATTCTTGTATTTCTGTGACATATTGTATTAATTGTAATCTTAATACAAACATGAAATATGCCTTATCCTTTGATTACAATCACACTGCAAGATTTGCAGCCACTTTTTTGTGGCTCTTTTTTCTGTCATAGAGGTTTATAGGTAGGTTCTTAAATTGATGATATCATAAATATTGTACTTGGTGATTGTGTTTTATACTTATCCTGACTTTATATTTATTATTAGTTTTAAGGATTTTAGATGGATATTCACTGTTTTATTGTGTTTTGTGGTACATGAGTGTATGGTACTTTTGTGGTCAATGTTAACATGACGGAATGATGGTTAAGTTGAGGTGAATTGAATGGTAATCTTAAAAAGATTGAATGAATTATATCCTTTGATAAAAACAATGTTTGTTAAAGCCACCATTCATGCTGGGACTTTTCAGGACTACTATTTCATAATTCTATTGAATTTTGACACCATTATCATAAAGTAATTTTAAAATATTATAAGTTCTCTAGTTGACATATCTAAGTAAAAAGTAACTGATGGATTCCATTTCAGTAGCCCTCATGCCTACTTTGGTATACTCTTAATCTGAAAGCTCAAACATTTGTTTTGTGTTGAAGATAAAGCATTCCAATAACAGAATTCTCAGCGTTTGTTGTATGAAGTTTAAAGACATTGGAATATTGATTCAGATGATCAGATTCTATGTCATAAGGGTAAGAAATAGGATTTTATTTATAAAAGCTACATACAACTCACTTGTGAGCTTCTTAAGTGTAAAACATTTATATAGTGCACTACTTTCCTGCATGGGTCTCTACGCACTACAGCTTAGAGACTGGTGACTGTAGTTGCTCCTATGGTGCAAAATGACAGCACTGGCTGTGAAATTCTCTGAAATGACATTTTCTGAGCATCTGTGAGGAATTAGCAAAACCATTTGATCAAGAGAAGAAGATGGACCGTTGACAACTATATGAAGGCAAGAATGATGACATTTTATGGTGGGTTGGTTGGTGTTGTGTGATATTGAGCATGTGGCAGCTGGCATGTACCAAGGGTGGTGAGGCCCAAAAAAATAAATAAAGAAAGAAAATAGACTTACCTTCCATGTGCAGCGCAATGTCCGCCTCCCTCGGGTATCTTCCGGACGCCGGCCACAGGAACCTGCACTACCCAATCTTGGCGCTGTTCTCACAGCATGAGAGCAGCATTGGATAGAGCAGGTTCTCTCTGCTCTCTTACAAGCACTGGAGGCCTGTGCTTTCTCTAATTCAGCTATCTAAGACAGCTAGGTTAGAGAACTTAAAAACGTGTATGTCTGGCTGGCCGCCCCAAGATGGACAGCTAAGGAAACATGCAAATTGTAAAGCGCACAGCTCCTCGCTGCTGCTACTCAGCAGCATTGGCCCCATCCCGTCCTGATACTCAGTTCATGGTGGGTTGCTGAACAATAAAATGGTAATAAATAAACTTTATTATCATTTTATTTTTTGTCTCCGGGGCTTGCGGTGAGAAGCTCCTCCGCTCACATGAAGGAGCTGCCCCTTGTGGAAATATGATAATAGGTATGATGGCATGTGATGAAGCTAATGATGTTATATATTGTACAGTGTGTTTCTTTATGTTTGAAAAGGTGAGTGATGTTCCACAAACTATGCTGGGGAGTGAGTCGAGGTTGAATTTTTACAAGAGGTAAAGGTGGCACACTAACTTGTGATTTTCATCAGCTTTTAATTTTTATGGCAAACCCACTGTCAACGTATTAGGCAACCTTAATTTCCTTTCACCTCCACTTTCTTTGTATGAATACATTAGCATATATTACAAACATATGATAGTATTTTATCTTCAATATAATACTCAACATTTAATATTTCCCAATAACATTTTTTTGTTATACACCCTAAAGTCTGTGTTATTCAGGATAAAATGTACCTACATTATGTGATGTAACTGAAGATTGAAAAGTACAGTTTCTGCAAAAAAATGTAATCCTGCAGTGAAGAGAGTCCAAGGATTACGTCTGAAACCATGGGATATTTTATTAATCTCTCCTCTTGAACAATTCATAAGTAAATCCTCCTCCTTTATTACTGACATTTCACTTTGCTCTGTCAGATATCTATTATTCACCTAGAATGGCAATTACGTGTTGCAGCCAGAAACAATTCCAGTTGTCAGGGTGCTTTTGGATGTTGTTACAAGTATTAACAATAGGGCATTCATTGTTCTATAAGATTGTGCTATAATTTTGATTACCTGCAGTTTGTGTTATTCACAAATAGCATGTGTAATAAGTAACACCTTAACATGAAGTCATAGATTATTATGGCCACTGTCTTTTTTCCAGGAACATTTGTTAAAAAAAAAATGTTGTCTTCTATAGACACCACATCATATGTAGTGGCTACAAACTCTACTGAACTATTTATTACAAGATTGGATTACCTGGTGCGTCCTTAAATTGGCATTGTATTGATCTACAAATGAATACTCAAACTTAATAGGGGTTTAAAATATTTGAGGTGTTGATGGAAGAGAAAAAAAATGTACAATGTCTTTATGTTGTGAACTATGGACCATATTTATCAAAAAGTAACGCAGAACAGAAAGTCATCTTGCTGCTTTGCACTATGTTACAGGGAAAGGGCAGGAATGCACTATAGTTATCCCTTTAAGGGGCATTCCTGACTTTTCCCAGCACTGGTGCACAATGTGCTGCTTAGCGTCAACTCAGGCACCCTTGCACCATGGTGCAAGGGTGCCTGCTTTGCAAGCAGGATGATTTTTTTGCAGGAAGGGGCAGCTTTCAGCACAAAAACAATTCCCAGAATAATTTTCCTTTTTCAATGTGTACTGCAGAATGCAGCACAAATAGAAAGAGGAAATAACGAGGAGAAATAAAGATATTATTTGTTACACCTGCCCCGGGAAGGCGAAGGAGTTTTACACATTTCCAGGTCCACCAATGGGACATTTGAGAATGCATCAAAATCTATGGGTGTTGTGTGAGAACTCCCATGCACCACCCATGGAACACCTCCCTGGGGCAAAGTAATGCAACATAGTGATTTGCTGTGCACTGCCTTGCGTTAGTCCAGATTTATCAAGCTATTCATTGCCAAGCACAGGGGCTTTGCGTGGCTTGATAAATTGTATCTTAGGGGTTGCATCGCTTTTGCACTATGTTGCATGGTGCAAAACAAATGCAACCCCTTGACAAATTTGGCCCTCTGTATTCATTTCATTTACGTTACTGTTAGAAATGGTGGTCTCTAGTTGGCAATTGCTTGCACCATTGTCCAAGTAGGGACTCTTCTTCCTAGTCAGGGTAAAAGGGATACACTTCTAAACCCTGCTCAGGCCCTTGGTAGTTTGGCATGAGTAAACAGTCTTATCTCAGAGGCATTGTGTAAAGCAGTTGTGCACACATACTGCAATACAGTGAAAACACAACAAATGGACACCACACCAGTTTAGAAAAATAAGTAATGTTTATCTAAACCAAACAAGACTAAACCGACAAACATCCACAATACAGTTACCAAAATATGCTTCTTTGAAGGTGATAAAAGTTCTGTCCTTAGCAAACTATAGATGTGTCACGTTTAACTCAAAGTTCCTTGGATGTGTCAAAATCAAAAACAAGAACAGCCGCTGGGAAGGTGATACTTCAGTTCCTTAGGCTCAGGGAATGTGATGGGTCAGTTCCTTACTCCAGGGGAGGTGATGTGTCGGTTCCTTACTGCCACGCAGGGGAGGTGATGCGTCAGTTCCTAATTGAAGGGGAGGTGATGAGTTGGTTTCTTATAGTGTGGGGAGGTGATGTGTCAGTTTCTTACTGCAGCCCCGGTGTCTTTGTAGACTTGGGACCCTGGTGAAATGTGTGGGGATTAGGGATGCATCAGTTCTCGATTCGGCAGTGGCAGTGTCAACTGCGCTGCATTGGTTTCTTGAGCCACTGTCGTATGATGTGTTCGTTCTTGCAGCCGCAGAGCAGGGCAGACTCTGTAGATCGGTGCACGCGATGCAGTGTGCAGTGATTTCTCTAGCCGAGGGCAGGCGATGTGTTGGTTTCTTCAGCGGTACGATAACGAAGCCTGGAACACTTTCTTGCACGGTGGGGATACATCAGAAACAGTGCACTTCTCTTAGTTGCTTCGCTTTTCCAGCTCCCAGCAGCAGGAACAACCTCCAGAGGCCCAGAACAGCAGCAGGCACCACTTGGCAGGTCAGAACTCCCAGCAAGGACATTCAGGAGAGCTGGGGGTGAAGTCTTTGTATTCCTGAGACTTCAGAACAGGAGGCAAGCTCTACTTCAAGCCCTTGAAGATCTTCCTCAAGCAGGGGTCACAGCACAAGGCAAAGTCCTTGTCCTTTCCTTTGCAGAAACAGCCAGTGCAGGCCAACCCCAGACAGCACACAGCAAAGGGACAGTGCTTCTCCTTCAGTTTCTCCAACTTATCTCCTTGGCAAAGGTTCCTCTTGAATTCCAGAAGTAATCTAACATTCTGGGGTCTGGGCCCCAGTATTTATACAGCAATTCTCTTTGTTCTCGGGTGGCAGAAAAGCCCCATGCTCAGTCAAAACCAGTGCTGTCCTTTCTGGTCCAGGTTTCCGGCAGGAAGCTGGACCAGCATTGTGTAAGGCAGACTAGGCCCATTCAGGTAAAAGGAAATCTCCTCCCCTACTCTAAATGCAATGCAGGTCTATTCAGCCCAGCCCTGACTCCTCCAGGAAAGGCTTAACACACCTCAACCCTCCTGCTGGCTGTCTACAATGAATGCACATCCCCAGCCCCTTTCAATCCAAAGACAGACAGTCAATCCACAAACCAGCAGAGGCATACAGGATGGCTCAGCAAGAAAATACCTACTTTCTAAATGTTGTATTTTCAAACCCAGAATGTAAAAATCATCCTTACTAAAAGATGCACCTTTATATTCTGAGTTCAGGCATACTAAAGTTTACCTTCCCAAAGTAAAACGAAATTCATGGTAGTTCACTATCAGGACATGATACACACATCCCAACATGTCTTATCTTTCACAGACCCTGCACCCTGCCCACATGTGTACCCTGGGCCTACCTTAGGGGTAACTCACATGTAAGAAAAAGCGAAGGTTAGGGACTGGCAAGTGGGTGCACTTGCCCGGTCAACATGGCAGTAGAGACTGCGCGCAGACACTGCAGTGGCAGGTCTGAGACCCTTTTGCAAGGATGCTTGTGTGGGTTTCACAATCGGTGCCGCAAGCCCACTAGCAGCATTTGGATACAGGCCCTGGGCACACATAGTGCACTGTACTCGGGACTTAACTTTAAAGCAAATGAGCCAATTATAGAAACAATATTCCATAAACACAATTTACAGGGAGAACATATGCACTTTGGCTCTGATCAGCAGTGATAAAGTGCCCAGAGTCATAAAGCCTCCATAAACAGGGTCCAAAACCGGAGGCCAAAATGCAAAAAGTCTGGGGATAAATCCGATAGAAAAGCCAGGTCCAACAGTTACATAGTCTAAAATTGCAAACAGAAATGCCATTAATAAGAACATTAAAAAATGCAACATTTCATGAAATGCAATAATGGTAGGAATCACAAACCAGAGTAAATGTTTGAGGCATTGTACACAGATGCTTCTTTATGAATTATGATCAGAGATACAAAAATAGCAATATAATTACAACATAGGAAAGGTATTTAGGGCCTCATTACGATGTCAGACGGATCACCACCAACAGATTGTTGGTGGGGGCCATCCGACATCTGTGCACATATAAGTGCAGGCTGCCCAATGCAGACTGTTGTCTAAAAGCCTCATATCTGCACACTAGTAGGCTTGCCACAGATGGGAACCAGCCAAAATTGGTTATGGCCTGCTAAGGATCTATAGTTTGTTTGGCTTTCCGAAAATAAATCGTCCATTCTTTTTGGCTCAAGTGTAGAATCTGGATTGTTCATCCTTTTTACACTTCAGGTAAAAGGCAGCTAAAATGTACATTTTGGATCAATATTCAATGTCAGTTTGGCAGTGGACTGTTTCTGAATTTTAAAATTGGCGATAATTCCCGGAGCCAGTCATAACAAGGTTGATATAAGTTTCAAACTAGCCTACGGAGCCAAGGTAATTACTCAGCTGACCATCTAGCAATTTAAAGCCTGTCCCTGAACAAGATGCTTTTTTCTCCCTGCCAGGTTATACTTTTTCTAAGAGAGGAAGGGGCAGGAGAGTAATCTGCAAAAGGTGATTGTATGCCTTTCTTTGACAAGTCTGGGAATGTTCACGTAGACACATGGAGGACAGGCAGGACTCTTTCACAATTTACGCCAGGGGTTTCCTTTCAAGTCTTTGATGAAAGAAGACAGGCAGAACTCTTGCACTATTTGTGCCAGGTGTTCCCTTTCAAGTTTTCGAGGGAAGAAACCAATCCTGTCTGAGAGGAATGAGACTGAGAAGTGAGGTCTTGCTCAACTTGTGTTTACTCCTTGGAAATTCTCAGAAGACTGTGCATGTGTTTAGCAAATTATGAGATACTGGTAGGAAATTTTAGTCAGAGATGGAGGGATGAATTGGCATATTTGGATTGTGTAGGGACTCTCACATTCTAGAGTTCTCTAGGCCTTTGCTCTTATATAATGCAGTTTCCTGGACATGGATACTTAACAGGCGATTGAGCCAGGCCTAGTAGGTGGGAGATTACGTTTCTTTCCATGACGTAGCGATCAGTAACCGAGCCACAGCTACTGTAATAAATACAAAATTATTTTGTGCTGCCGTTAAGTTAACCTCACCATCATACCCTAGTAGCATCAGAGCTGGGCTAATAGAAATTATCTTATTAACTGTTTGCTGCCAAACGTTCTCTTTGCCGATTTATAAAGGACACTGTTTGCTACACGTATAGAACACAGTAAGCTTGTCCTGGTTGACATCAAGGACAGTAGTCATTTTTTATCTCTTTCCCCAATCATACAGCTTCGCAGGTGTGTAGTACAAATAAAAAATTGGTTAATAATGCTGCGCCATCAGATTTGCTGACAGAAAGGTCTTTGTCCCCATTTCAATCGACATATCCAGGTCTATCTGCCCATCTCCCAACTTTGTTGCCCACTTTACCTCAGTTTTCTCCAGGTCATCAGGGAGGGATTGTATAATAATCCCTAGTCCTATCATCCCCTCGTCTTAATATTTCCAATATCAGGATTTTAGCTAGATTGAGGGGCCCACTAGGCAAACACTTAAGACATACCTTAATATGCATATATTTAAATTGCGTTCTGCTGTCTATCCCTAGGTTTTGCACTAAATTTACAAATAGGATAATATCTGCATTATTATATAGATAAACTGCCCCCTCGCAAGAGTTCTGTAACTCCTTGAACTCCTTCTTTATCGAAAAAATTGCACTGATAAAGGCTAGCATCCCGCTTTGTAATACCCTGTTGCTCTGTCCTACTGTTGTCCAAAATCATAGTACCTTTGCTCAAGTATCACTGAGCCTGTCTTTTTGGACATACTCTCTAAAGTTAAGACAGGCTCTCCAACTGACTGCTGCCCTCCCAGCGTTTTGAGAGAAATGTTCACTATCCTTCCTAGTCCTGCACTCCACCTTCTGAATCAATCACTCCTTCAGGGTATTGTCCCCACCACCTTCAAGGAGGCTATTGTCATCCCCCTCTTAAAGAAGTCTGGGGCAGACCCTCAATTGTTAACAAATTATCGCCCTATCTCCCTCCTGCCCTACCTTGCCACGGTTCTGGAAACTTATGTCACTAGATGCCTTACTGAGTTTCTGGAAGATTCTGATTTCCTTGATTCCAGCCAAGCAGGGTTTCGTTTGGCTCACTCTACCGAGGCCGTGATTCTCACAGGCTTAGATTCTCTTCGTGAGAAGGTTGACTCTGGTTCCCCGCAGGCCCTTGTCCTGCTCAACCTCTCCGCGGCCTTTGACATGGTCGACCACACTTTCTTGGTCGATCGTGTCAGAGACCCAGGAATCACGGGACCTGCCCTTGGCTGGATTACGTCTTTTCTGGAGAATAGATCTCAGGCAGTCAGCACAGCACTATTTACTGCTCCCAGAGTGAGTGTCTCCTGCAGAGTTCCTCAGGGTTCCTCACTCTCTCCCCTGCTTTTTAATTTGTACCTTCTCCCCCTCATCAGAGCTTTGAAAGAACGTAATGTCTGCACTTTCAACTATGCAGATGACTTTCAACTCATCTTTCCCATTAGTAACTCTCCGGAATCTGCCTTCACCTTTTAGCCTACCATACTGTTCATCAGTCAATGGATGAACAGTAATCATCTTAAGCTCAATCCGGATAAGACAGAGCTAGTTCTCACTGGAGGGATCCTCCAGAACTCTTGGGGCCTGCATTTCTGGCCCAGGGAACTTGGCCAAGCTCCCTCTCCATCGTCCATGGCCAAGAGCTTGGGGGTCATCATTAGCCAGGACCTCACGATGAAGGCTCAGATTGGCTCAGTGATCTCGACCTGCTTCTTCCAACTTAGGAAAATAAAAAATATCTGCAGGTTTCTCACCTATGAAGTCAGAATCCATGTTATTCTTGCTATGGTTATGTCCCATGTTGACTATGCCAATTCTCTTTACTATGGCATTCCCCTCTATCTCTCCAAACGTTTAAAAATGGTCCAGAACCAGTCGCTTCGTTTGATTACTCCTCAACCCAGACATTTCCATATCACCCCCCTCTTGAAACAACTTCACTAATTACCCGTAATCCAGCGTTGCGCCTTTAAGGTCGGGCGCCTCATCTATAAGTTCCTTAATGGGAAAAGTCCTAAATTTGTGAATGATTTGATCCATAGGAACGTTCCCTCCCGCAACCTTTGCTCAGCCCATAAGCTACTGCTGTCTCTACCCTCTTATAGACTAAAGCGCACTGGGGGCACCAGGTTTGCTGTACTGGCACCCATGTTATGGAACTCTCTCCCTTCCGACATACGATTTTGCCATACTCTTCTTAAATTCATAAGCTGTCTTAAAACTTAGCTTTTTTGCCAGGCTTTCTAATTATGCATTTGAACTCGGGCTCTGAAGACATTGCAGCGTCAAGAAACCTCCTCGGTGTATGTGCGCTTAATAAATTTTACTTAACATAACATAACATAAGCTATCTTAACTGTACTGGCCTGCTCCAAGCTTCTACCCATTGCATTGTACATCGCAGCTGGGAAGAGAGAGGAGCACCATTGGCTATGTATACCAATTATATCTTGGAATTTTTAACTGTCTGCCTACTTTACCTCAGATCTTTCGGGCCACAGTTAAGCAGTTAAACTGTGTCTTTTTATAATTGCTAGTTTCTAGCTGCCTGAGGAAAATCCCCTCTGCCTCTTTTCCCATAGCTAAATGATAGATAGTGGGCATATCTTGGTCACCCCTTCTCATACTATCTGATGTGAGAAGAGTGCCCATCTGCTATAGTGCAGCTTCCCAGTAATAAAACAGCATTTTCTGGGCGGCCCACCCTCCCCTAGGTCAAGAAAGTGTCATTGTTTTCAGTGCCCATCAAGTTTTTGATAGTTCCATAAAAAATTGGAGAACATTGCGTTCATTTTTTGTGTAGTGGTATCTGCTAATTCGAGGGGGATGGAGCAAAACAGATACAGCACTTAAGGGAATATTTTCATGTTTAATACATTGATCCTCCCTACAACTGTCAGATGCAACTTATCTATGCACATCAGTTACGCACCTATGTCATCAAGCACCAGATCTAAATTTATGGGCCCTATCACATCCATGTTGGAGCTTATCCTTACCCCCAGGTACATGAAAGACCCAGTTTTGCGCTGTCTTGGAAATTGCATTGCCGTGAACACACTATTAGCAGTTTTCCTTTATTCAGGAGGTACCCAGATTTACTCCCAAACTCCTCCCCATGCCTTCAACTTCCTTAATTGCCTTCTACAGATCTGGTGTGATGGTAGCAATATCGTCAGCTTAAACCAAAACTTTGGTCTCATATCCATTTGTTATTACAGGTTCAATTGGGGGGTTTTGTAGTATCTGATTGATAAAGGGGTCAATGTACATGGCAAAGAAGATTGGGGAGCATGGGCATCCTTGACACGTCCCTCAGCTATCTCAATCTTCCCTGATGTGTTACCTATCACCTGCTGCTGTGCATGGGGCTTATAATTCATCATACAAATAGCAGTAATAAATTATGGGCCCAACTCTGGTAAAACTCCCCAGAGATATTGCCATGCCACCCCGTCAAATGTTTTTTCAGCATCTTGGAGGATCACCACCATATCGCCCCCGTTTCCTCAGCTATATTCAGTAGTGAGATAACCGTGTGATATGGTCTGTGGTCCCCCTACCTGGTACAAACTACAAAGCCATGTTGCTACTGTGAAAATTGTTTGGCTATGATCTTCTGCAGCCGATTAGCTAAAACCTTTGAATACACTTTGGCATCAGAGTTTATTAGGGAGAAGGGCGGTATGAGCCAGGTAGTTTAGGTTGCTTCCTCTTCTTAACAAAGATTACTATGTCCATAACCTGCCATGAGGGAGGTGGACTTCCACAATGCTGCACATCTAGAAAAATGTCATACATTATTGGAGCCAACTCGTGTTGACGCAGCTTATATAGCTCCAAAGGGATTTTTCCAGACCCGCAGCCGTACCAGAAGACAAGGAGCCAAGAGAGTCCACTACCTCTTCCAATGCAAACTCTTTTTCCAACTCCAAATATGTAGCCTCATCGATTCTTTTAAGTATCTGCTGTCAATCTACTTCTCCCATTCAGATGGATCTAGGGGTGTCAGGACCCCAAGCACTCTTACCTGTGAGTTGCTTGTAGGTGGATTTCGCAGAGACGTTATGGACTGACTTCCCAAATTCCTAGGCAACACCTAGTGACTAGTATTAATACACCTAGGTAATTAAATAGAAAATAGGGAGGAGGGCCGGATACTGGACGCTACCTGGTTCCTGAGTCGTCGACCTGCGAGGCAACAAAGAGACCTATGTAACTAAAATCCTTATCTCTAACACTCGCCTATTTCTAACAGTTTTCTAGGATGGTTTCTTGTTAAGCTTGTAAAAGGCCTACCTGCGACAACAAGTATCTAGGCGTCGCGTCCGTGTCGTCGTCGAGAAGGTGAAGTGACGTGTGCTCTTGAAGTTGAGGAGTTAGAATTTCAAAAAGGAGAAATCTGTTCTTTCTCCTAAGAAAAAATAAGCACACAAGAATAAGTTACTTCCTTCACTTTTACTTCTCAGTTTCACTCTCTAACTCTCCCCCTTTTCCTTGTACATATCACTCACTTATTGTATTCTTTGATATCTCTTCTCGCCTTCACCTCCTAAATGGGAACAATATTTCACAAGAAAACACAATTTGCAAACACAATATTCCAACTATAGTCCTTCAATCACCAAATACTTTGATATGCCTCTCAAAGCCTTGATTACATTATTTTCAGGACATAAATGTCCCCTTCCAGAATGTCTCAAAAGTCTCAGCAATGTTGCCAGGTAAGTTCAAGTCTTAAGTATTTTGCTGTTCGCTTGCGTTGGGCGCCTTAATTTAAAAGTAGAAGTTTTCACTTAGCTTTTGTTTTTTTCTCCTTTCTGCAGCTGCGCGCGTTGAACTCCAAGCGGGAAGACCTTCGGAATCCTTTCAAGTTGCTGCAGTCGTCCAAGGGCAGGAAGAGAGCTTCAGGTGCGTTGTTCTCTGAAGCCTTGCGGAAGACGAAGCATCGAGAAGTCCTGGGAGTGGCTTTTTATAGGTGAGCCACACCCGGGAGAAGAGGACGCCTTGCGCACCATTTACCTGCGTGCGTGTGCGTCAACAGCGCCCCGCCCGTCCCGACGGCAAACCCTTCCTGATGCTCTTGACGGCAAAACCTTTCCTGCTCCGCACAATAGTAACAAGTTTGTGAAATGAAATAACAGAGCTTTGGAAACTAAGTTGCATTTAAAGTATACAACCTAACTTTGAATTTACGCTACAGTCAAATGATAACTCTGAATACATGCTACCATCAAAAATGATAACCAAAGCAGAGAAACATAAACCATGTCATCATTTACTTATAAACACCTCAGCAAAACGTTTCTGCACACAAAGCACACACATTGCAGTATTCACAATCTATGGCGTGCTGGGTGCACGGGACAGGGGTGGGTTTTCTGATGGGAATATTACTTTGCTGCTGCGCAAAGGGGGCATGGTGGTTGAATCATGACAGTACTCCCCTCTCAAGAGCCCTCCCAAAATCTGAGGTACAGGTCTAGGTTTAGCTGGATTTTGCAGATGAAAACGTTTTAAAATTTGAGGAGCATTCTGCAAATGTGATAAAGGTTCCCAAGTTCTCTCTTCAGGACCGTAGCCTTTCCAATGAATTAGATAAAACAATTTACCTCGAACTCTTTTCGAATCTACGATCTTTAAAACCTCAAATTCAGAGACACCATCTACTTGGATGCTTGCGGGTTTATTCTTAAATCTAGTTCTTGGATCACAAGGCTTGATTAGTGACACATGAAATACAGGATGAAATTTATACCGATTTGGTAACTTTAACCTCACACTGACTGGATTTATTATTTTTTCGATAGAAAATGGTCCGATAAATTTGGGACAGAATTTCTTGCAGGTTCTTATCTTTAAATTTTTTGTAGATAACCACACTTTATCCCCTAAAGAATATTTAGGTGGGGGTTTTCTGTGTAAATCTGAATTTTCCTTTTGTTTTTCTTTTGCTTGTGCTAAATGATATTGAGCCAATTCTTGAGTGTGGTTTATCTTCTTGATATGGTCTCCTAAAGATGGCATATCGGATGGTATTGGTACAGAATCTGGAATGTGTCTGGGGTGGAATCCATAAGTACTAAAAAATGGTGAAAAAGTAGTAGAGGAGTTATCCATGTTGTTATAGGCAAACTCTAGTACCCAAAGTATATCTGACCATTCTCTTTCTTCTTCCGCTAACGCACAACGTAAGAATTGTTTGATAGTTTGGTTAGTTCTTTCCGTTAACCCATCCGTTTGTGGATGATAACCAGAAGAAGTACGTATGTCCATGCCTAAAGTTTTTCCTAAGTTTTGCCAAAAATGCGATATAAACTGAGGACCTCTGTCCGAAATGATTACTGAGGGGATGCCATGCAGACGAGTAATTTCGTTAGAGAAAACATGAGTTAGCTCTCTGGCTGAAGGTATTTTCTTTAATGGAACAAAATGGGCCATGCGAGTGAAATGATCTACTACAGTTAGAATGGTAGTATAACCTTCCTTAGTCTTAGGAAGTTCTACAATGAAATCCAGTGATAACGTGTGCCAAGGTTGAGGTGGAATTGGAAGGGGAAGCAAAAGACCACTGGGAGCCTGATGTAGTGTTTTATTTTGTGAACAAATCTCACAGGTTTCTATGTAAGATTTAACATCGTTTAGCAAGGCAGGCCACCAAAATTTTCTTTTAACAACTGACAAGTTTTGGCTATTCCAGGATGAGCTGACATTAAAGTATCATGATGGGATTGCATCACCTTTTTCTGCAACTCTTGTGTGGGCACAAACACTTGGTCATTCATGTACAAAAAATTGTCCTTAATTTGTAACAGAGGATACAAATGTTGCCATTCTTCCATTGTTTTCTCTTGTATTTTCTCATTTATGTCATTCATCACCTCAGATATTATCACACCTATTTGAAAACAACATTCAGATAACACTGGTTGCACTTCTCTTAGACTACTATCTTTGTCTTCAGAAATTCCTATGCGAGACAGAGCATCTGCTTTCAAATTTTCTTTTCCAGGTCTGTAGGTAATTATGAAATTATAATCATTGAAAAACAATGTCCATCTTAATTGTCTGGCAGTTAGGGCTTTTACGGAACGCAAAAATTGTAAGTTTCTATGATCAGTATAAATTGTCACAGGATGCCTAGCCCCTAACAAATAATGACGCCATTCTTCGAAAACTGCTTTTATTGCTAGTAATTCCTTGTCCGCAATGGCATAATTTTGTTCAGTTGGATTAAGTTTTCTAGAATAAAATGCGATTGGATGCATTTGTCCAGTTTCTTTATGCCTTTGGGATAAAATGCCTCCTATAGCAAGTTGAGAAGCATCCGCTTTCACTATGAAGGGTTGAGAAGGATCAGGATGCATTAACACCGGTGCTGTGGTAAATTGCTTCTTAAGATTTTGAAAGGCCTCCTCAGCTTCCTTATTCCATTCGAACTTTACGTTCTTTCTTAACAGTCTAGTTATTGGAGTGATCATGTGAGAAAATTTACAAATGAAACGTCTATAGAAATTTGCAAATCCAAGAAAGCTCTGGACCTGCTTTACTGAGGAGGGACTAGACCAATCTAAAACTGCTTGGATTTGTTTTGGATCCATTTCGACTCCATTGGGGCTTAAAATATATCCAAGAAAGTCTACTCGAGTGGTATGAAAAATACTCTTCTCGAGTTTTATATACAAGGAATTGTCAAGTAGTTTTCGAAGAATAGCCCTTACTTGTTTTACATGCTCGGTGGTATCTTTTGAGTAGATGAGTATATCATCAATATACACTATACAGCAAACATCCAAGAATTCCCGCAATACCTCATTAATAAAAAATTGGAACGCTGCAGGTGCATTACAGAGTCCGAATGGCATAACCTGGTACTCATATAAACCAAACTTGGTACGAAAGGCTGTTTTCCATTCATCACCACTTCTGACTCTTACTAAGTGGTAGGCACCTCTCAAGTCCAATTTTGTATAAATTGTGGCATCTTTCAGTTGGTCTAGAAGAGTGGGAATTAATGGAAGAGGATACCTGTTTTTGATAGTGACATTGTTCAATGCTCGATAGTCGATACAGGTTCGCATCTCTCCCCCCTTTTTAGGAATAAAAAAGAGGGGGGACGACACTGGAGATTTTGAATGTCGAATAAAACCGTTGGCCAAATATTCATCCAAATATTCTCTCAAATGTTCGTTTTCCTTCTCTGTGAGAGCATAAATCCTGCTACAAGGTAGAGTAGCTCCAGGCACCAGGTCTATTCGACAATCAAAGTCTCGATGAGGTGGAAGAGTATTAGCCTTTTTTTTGTCGAACACATCACATAGATCCGCGTATTCCTTTGGAACTCCTTCCAATAACAGAATACTTTTTGAGTTTAAAGGGAAATTACTACCTTGAACCACCCATTCTGATTCTGAGGATAACCAACAAGAAGATTGACAAAAGTCGGAGTCAAATGTCACTGTCTTCTTAACCCAGTCAATCTTTGGATTATGTTTTATCAACCAGGGTACACCTAAGATTAAACGAAATTGGGGTGCATCAACGACATCAAAAGTGATCTTTTCTTCATGTTTGTTTAAACAGGTCATTAAGAGCATTTCCGTATTGAAGTGAATTAACCCAGATGATAATTCTTTACCATCCACGGCTTTAACTACTTTGGGATTTTCTTTTAACTCAGTCTTAAATTTTAAGTCTTCCAGGAAACAGGTGTCAATAAAATTCCCTGTGGCTCCTGAATCGATTAAAGCGTCAACCGTCCAAACCTTACCTTTATTTAGTACTGACTGCAAGGAAATCTTTATACTAAGATGATGGGATATGATTACAGGGGTAACGGAGGCCAAGCTAGGTAACTTACTCGACAATCTGACCTCTTGATTAGTCGAGCTAACTAGTTTTCCGACTGCTGAACTAAACCTACCTCAGAATTTTTTATTTTGGGTTTAGTTGGACGAACTGGACATTCTTTAACGAAATGCCCAGACTTTCCACAGTAAAGACACTGATTTAATTTTCTCCTTTTGTCTTTTTCTTCCTTACTTAGTGGCCCTTTTATGGTTCCTATCTGCATAGGCTCTCCTAAATCCAACTTAGAAGAAGTGTCTGATTTTACACTAGTGATTCTGTCCTTGAAAGAAAACACTTTATTGTGTTCTGACTTTCCCTTCTCCCCTTTTCGTTCAGTTAAGCGATGGTTCAATTTTACTACCAAATCTATGAAATCCTCTATATCATCTGGTGGGTCTAGAATCTGTGTGACCATGTCCTTAAGCTCATCCTTCAACCCTTTATAAAAGATTGACACTCGCTTATCCTCTGGCCAACGTGCTTCAATCACTAGTTTGTTGAACTGTGATATGTAATGCAAAAGATCTGAAGAGCCCTGTTTTAAATGTAAAAGTTCATGATCCGCAGATTGAACAAAAACATGTTTGGCAAATAGCTTTCTCATGGTATTCTTAAACCGTCTAAGGTCATAAAGAATTGGGTCATTTCGTTCTACTATGGGCACAGACCATTGAGCCGCATCGCCACCTAAATAGGATAGAATAAACGCTATCTTGGAAGAGTCGTCCGGAAACGCAATTGGTTTTGCGATGAAATGCAGCTGACATTGATTCATAAAGATGGAAAACTTATTGTTATCCCCATAAAATCTTTCTGGAGGTGCTAAAGGTACAGGCACAGGTGTTACTACCTGAATCTGAGTGGGAGTAGTGGAAGAATCAGTGCTTGAATGTAAGGTTTGAAACCCAGGTTGAAAGGTAGCAGGTTTCAAAACTGATTTCTGACTGGGGGAAAAACTCCAGGTACTGGGTCCAGATTGTATGTTTTGCTGGATTACTGTAACATCCCTACGTAGCGCTACACTCTCTTCCTGAATAGCAGTCAACATATTGGCGATGTCCTGCAAAGAAATTTGATCAGCAGCATCCATAACGTCTGGGCAAAATAATTTACGTGGGCTTCCTCTTCTGTCAGGACCCCAAGCACTCTTACCTGTGAGTTGCTTGTAGGTGGATTTCGCAGAGACGTTATGGACACACTTCCCAAATTCCTAGGCAACACCTAGTGACTAGTATTAATACACCTAGGTAATTAAATAGAAAATAGGGAGGAGGGCCGGATACTGGACGCTACCTGGTTCCTGAGTCGTCGACCTGCGAGGCAACAAAGAGACCTATGTAACTAAAATCCTTATCTCTAACACTCGCCTATTTCTAACAGTTTTCTAGGATGGTTTCTTGTTAAGCTTGTAAAAGGCCTACCTGCGACAACAAGTATCTAGGCGTCGCGTCCGTGTCGTCGTCGAGAAGGTGAAGTGACGTGTGCTCTTGAAGTTGAGGAGTTAGAATTTCAAAAAGGAGAAATCTGTTCTTTCTCCTAAGAAAAAATAAGCACACAAGAATAAGTTACTTCCTTCACTTTTACTTCTCAGTTTCACTCTCTAACTCTCCCCCTTTTCCTTGTACATATCACTCACTTATTGTATTCTTTGATATCTCTTCTCGCCTTCACCTCCTAAATGGGAACAATATTTCACAAGAAAACACAATTTGCAAACACAATATTCCAACTATAGTCCTTCAATCACCAAATACTTTGATATGCCTCTCAAAGCCTTGATTACATTATTTTCAGGACATAAATGTCCCCTTCCAGAATGTCTCAAAAGTCTCAGCAATGTTGCCAGGTAAGTTCAAGTCTTAAGTATTTTGCTGCTCGCTTGCGTTGGGCGCCTTAATTTAAAAGTAGAAGTTTTCACTTAGCTTTTGTTTTTTTCTCCTTTCTGCAGCTGCGCGCGTTGAACTCCAAGCGGGAAGACCTTCGGAATCCTTTCAAGTTGCTGCAGTCGTCCAAGGGCAGGAAGAGAGCTTCAGGTGCGTTGTTCTCTGAAGCCTTCCGGAAGACGAAGCATCGAGAAGTCCTGGGTGTGGCTTTTTATAGGTGAGCCACACCCGGGAGAAGAGGACGCCTTGCGCACCATTTACCTGCGTGCGTGTGCGTCAACAGCGCCCCGCCCGTCCCGACGGCAAACCCTTCCTGATGCTCTTGACAGCAAAACCTTTCCTGCTCCGCACAATAGTAACAAGTTTGTGAAATGAAATAACAGAGCTTTGGAAACTAAGTTGCATTTAAAGTATACAACCTAACTTTGAATTTACGCTACAGTCAAATGATAACTCTGAATACATGCTACCATCAAAAATGATAACCAAAGCAGAGAAACATAAACCATGTCATCATTTACTTATAAACACCTCAGCAAAACGTTTCTGCACACAAAGCACACACATTGCAGTATTCACAATCTATGGCGTGCTGGGTGCACGGGACAGGGGTGGGTTTTCTGATGGGAATATTACTTTGCTGCTGCGCAAAGGGGGCATGGTAGTTGAATCATGACAAGGGGGTCTGCTTGATACTGCTCTTTATTGAATTGTTCAAAGACACCCATGATCTCAGCAGGCCTTGTTTCACCCTTTCCCTCACTGTTCTTAATTTGATTTATGTTATTTCTGGCAGCTCTCTGCCTTGTACGCAGGGCCAACAGCAGTCCTGCTGATTCTCAATATTCATACATCTCTCATTTGTGGGTTTGATCAATTTTGGCCACTTTTACCTGAAAATAGCTATTGATTTCTGTCTTTGTTGTAGCTAGTTTTGCGTTATGCTACCTAAGTTCCTCCTCCTGTCCTCCTCATTAATCAGTTTCAAGTGTTCCACTTCCAATTGGGCCAGCCATTCTATTAATGAATTGACCTCTTCCCTCTGCTGCTTACACCGCTGACCCACATAACTAATGATCTCTCACCTCATCCCAGCTTTAAAGGAATCCCACACTACCTTGCGTGAAGCACTATATCGGTTCATGTAAAAGAATTCCTTTACCCATTGTTTTACATTGGTGGAAAATTCTTTGTCAGCTATTAATTTCCTTTTGAATGACCAACTGCACTGCCTCACCTCTTCCTCTTGCTCTATTACTTCCAGAAGTATCAGGTTATCGTGCAAAAATGTTGGGGAAGTTTCATAATTTCTACTTCACCAAGCATACTCATTGCAGCCAACGAATAGTCTAACCGAGCTGATTTTTTATGAGGGTGAGAGAAATAAGTATATCCAGGATTGATAAAATTCTGATAGTCCAGACATCAGTTAAACCATGATTATCCTTAAAAGCAGTTAGTGCTCTATATAATATTATATTACTAATACAATCTTTATTCGACAGTAAGAACGCCATAAGATAAATTATGCATTAAAAACACTATTAAATTCATTGAGAAACATATTTAATTACACAGAATGCAACCAATGTCATTATCATTCAACTAGGAAACTGAACAAATCTTGGCTTAAAATTACTCTTCGAGATACCTAAAAACACCACTATTCTTTACACAAGTTCCATCTGCCATAAATACAATCCTAAAATCTTTCCTGTACGTTTAATTCTACTACCATCCCAGCCTGGTTCCACAATGTCCCTCCCTAGCATAATCATATCTGGATTTTCTTGATCTTATCATTGCTCTTAGTAAATGAATAACCACAGTCAGCGTACAAACATCTTGCATGAGTTGTAAATGTAAAACAGCAACATAAGCTTGCCTAAGCTTCATATCTAAATACAAATTAAGAAATTGACGTCTGGGCAGTGTAAAATATTTACATAAAAAGATAACATATAAAATATCCTGTGTAGAACTATTGTCGCAGCCACAGGGCCCTCTATCCTCGATACATAGTACAAAACCAGGAGGAGAGGCAACTAAATTGTGAAAGATATTCAGTCTAAAATGGGTAATTAAAAACACTCATGGGGGCTATCTAATATGGAGAGATAAGACTCCATGCCCATCACTGATTTAACTAAAGTGTGTGCTCTTACCATAGGCTTCAAGAGCAACTTTCCTTCAAGCTCAGCGCTAGTTTTTTTTTTTTTTTAAAGTGCTCTATGTACTTGGGGCTTCCTCCCATCATATTTTACCTAGCCATCCCTTGTAACCCCAAGGTGTATATTCAGGTCACTGCATATTATCAAAGGGGTTAGCCAGAAGTCTAACTCCACTTCCAGATCTTCCCAGATTTTGGGATCATCCTGACTCAACCCATATACTGTCCCTATTGTCAGCCTGGTTGTTAGTCAGACTTGCCCAACGTCCCCACTAATCAGCTAATGTCTGCTTTGTTACCCTGGCTTGACGCCTGATATAAATGGCTACCCCTCCTATCATGGAAGTCCGGGTAGAGCATACAGCCAGCTCATATCCCCTTATCTGAAGAGTATCGTTGTTGCCCCATGAAATATGTGTCTCTTATAGACAGATCATTTCGCGGTTGATAAATTTTAGTTTCTCATATACTTTGACTCTTTTTTTTTGTCCTTCAGCTCCCCCAAATTCATCGAGCAAATCCAATTTAGCCATAATTATATACGGCAACCTTCAATCTAAACCATAATTTTCTAACATTCCTTCCTATCTCATCTTCTCTTGCTTTTTCTTTCTGGTTTCACCCCTATTTTGCTCATACCCCGCGCCCTCCCACCCTTTCCCCCACAAGCTCCCCCTTTCCCCCTCCCCAACCCCACCCCCTCCCTGCCCAGGGAAGCTTCCAGACCAGTGGCCTGTTTGTTGATGAAGCAGCACTACGCCAAGACCAGTGAGGCCCCTGTTGATTACCCATTTGTTTTCAACCATAAACCGAAAACCTAAAAAACAACAAAAAAACAGAAAAAAACAAACCCCCACTTCTGAAACAATTACATCATCTTCCCCTTACTGTCCCACAGAATGAAAAAAGAGATAGAAGAGAAAAAACGCTAGATAATCAACACATGTTTGTATGTTACTAATCCCTTCTTAATCTATCCCCTTCAATGCTAATCTGATCAAGTCTGACTCCTGCATCCTAGCCATCTAGACCGTTCGGAAAAATGTTCTAATCATAGCTGCTATTCCATGAGTTCCAAGAATTCCTGTGCTTTGATCTCCGATGTGAAGAAATGAGCCTTGCCACCAGCTAGCACTTTTAGCTTTGCTGGGTTCATGATACAGACGTGTACACCCTTTGCTGACATGGATTTATCTTCAGCTTCAGCCTCCAGCGTCTCTACACAGTTACGTGACAAACGTCCGGTCCAGCAAAGAGCACAATATCATCCACCTTGAGCTTGCTTTTCGGTTTGGCCTTTTCATAGATATTCTGCTTGAGAAGATAGTTCCTGAAGTATATACTAGAACAGCCCTGGGCTTTGCATTGGGCCCATCTGGCTGTTTCAAGGTTAGGGGGACCCGGTGAGCACATTGGATCTCTTGAACCCAATTCGACCCTTCCAGATCAGAAAATGCCCTTCTTAGCAGATCTGCCCTATAGAGGTGCATATCTGCTCCTTCCCTGTTTTCAGGAATACCCAAAAAACGCAAGTTGTTCCGGCACTGGTGGTTTTCTTGATCTTCCAATTTCCATTGGATATCAACTAATATGGCCTCAGGTGATTCAGTCTAGCTCTGGACTGATACAACACCCGACTCAAGGGTTCTGGTTCTTATCTCCAACTCTGTTAAATGATCAGAGATATTGCTACATACTTTGGCAACTTTCCGCACCGTTCCTTGCACCTTGCGCATTGCTGTCTGAGAGTGTTTGCTATCCTGCCTTGTCTCTTCATGATGTGCCATAATAGTATGTAGAATAGCATCTAATGTTGTCGTAGCACTGCCCTCAGAGCCAGGTACTTTATCCCCAAACAGCCCACATTAGCTTGTTAGTCAGAGAATAATCGTTTTGCTTTCCTTTTAGCTTGCCCGGAGAACCTTGAATTTGTGGTAGCCTTGAATTTTCAGAGGGATCTTCAGAGGGATCTACCTGTAGCGCCCTTTCCCTCCCCTTTGTAGTACTGTTTATTATATTTTCAGGTTGGGCATTGTGGCTGGGGCACTTGTTACTAGGATGCTTACAGGTATCCCGATTTTGATCATCCATGCCCTTTTTATATCGCCCCTCACCCCTAACTGAGGCATCTGTTTGGAGTGGCTCAGCCCCTCTCCTCTACTGCCAAGAATAAGTGCGCTGCCAGGCTTTATCTGGCTGAGCGCTTTATTTGGATCACTTACCTGCAAGGTTACACTCAGTGTTGATTCCAAAACATCTTCAACCGTGCCCCCTCCCTCATCATACTCCTCCGTGGGGCCGCTGGATCTGTTTCCGTCTTGGGGCTCCGAAATCTCCATAGTACCAGTCCGAAGTCTTGGTCCAGGCTGCGATTTAGGGCCTCTGAGTAGCTCTGCGATCATAGGACCAGGGAGACGCTGCTGGAGCACAGCTTCGCCCTTCCCATTCCTTCCTGGAGCATCTTCCTTTCGGGTTGCAGTTTGACCTCAACATCTGGGTTGCCAAGCTGCTGCCTCTGCTTCAATGCTTGTCTCCATAATGGATTGGGCAGCTGCAGTATCTGCTGTAGGACTGCCTGTGTGTGGAGCTGCATTCGCACTCCCTCGAGCCACCACCATCAGAATCTTCGGTTTCATCGCCGCCGGTGAGTGCAGCCCTGGGTGACAGCAGTCAGAGCAGTCAATGGCACTGTACAACTTCTTGCAAGCAAGTAGCAGCTCCTGCTGTGTGACTGCAATCTTGCATGGGGGAGCACAGGTGCTTGCCTCTTCATTTAACATGCTCAGGAGGGTTTCCAATATGTCCAATAGCATTATTCATTCAATATGAGGGGACCAGCAAGGGGCCTCAACAGGCTTAGGTGCTGTGAGCTGTGAGCAGTCACCTCAGCCGTCCGCCATCTTTCTTCCCCCGTAAGAGATCATCTCGCCAGCCTTTTCATGGCTGTGAGCCTGCCATGAAAAGGCTGGTGGCCGAGAAACAAAGGGGTGCTTACAGGGCCCCCTGTTGCCTGTGTAGACTGGGACGCATGCAGGGGGGCACATGTTGTGCCCCCCTGTGTGCATGCATGCCCTGTTCCTGCATGGCATAAACTAAACATTCCATTCCATGAAGGAACTTGCTTTGGAGTTCCCATTGTAGTGCCTTTTTCAAAGGCATCACCGTTAGAACGACAAAGAACCATGCCACTAGACCAGGAGAAAACTCCTAATCTGATGTGTGGACAGCAGTCGACTTTGGCGGTGTGGGTGCAGGGCGGTGGCTCGGCATCCCACTCTTGCACCACCAAAGTAGTAATCAGCCCCTAAGTCTGAACTTTCCCCCTTTTTGTAAGACTTCAGCTGTTAAATTTGAACCATCGTTGTGCCTTAAAGGGTAGTTGGAATTTGTAACTATGCAAATGAAATCTTATTAATGACTTTTCACTAAAGATTTGACTAAATGTTTGATACTTTAAGGCAAGCTGTGATATTCTTGACCAAAGTCCTTAAGAAAGTGCTTATTATAATTAATTTTGATCCTTAAATGCAGTATCCAAAATTACTCAAATATCTGTTTTGTGTGGCAATTGAGCTTTTGGTTTCCATAATCCTCACTCGAATTAACTTCTTCAGGAGGTTGGGTCTTCCAGTTATTTCTAATTTGTGAGTTGGCTGTCAATTTATGGTCGACATTCAACAGCTAACGTGGAGTTTGGTCACCCTAATTTCCACCCCTCCTGTTGGTGCAGAAAAGGTTGACCAGAGCATCATTGCATCTGTAGTAATGGAAATGCTTCGGACTGCGTAATCACGGAGGGCCTAGTGTGATTAGAGGAGTAAGTAGAGTAAGCACATAGATTAAAGTTTTACACTCTGCTTCACTCTGCAACAAGATATTTTTCTCGTTCTTTCCACCTACAGATGCTGTATTTTTCAGGTAGCGTACTGTTAGGTAGTGAATCGGCATTTTGTTATGTATTAGACAACTGATAGTGAGGTCCTCACCAGGAGGAGAGGACAATGTGTGGAAGTGTGATTTGTGGGAAGAGCTTTCTGAACTACAAGATCTGTTCAGAATAAAAACTCAAGGAAAATACCATATATGATCCAATCTAAATATCATTGAACCTAGGGAACCTAGCTGACTTCGAAGTGAGAAGACCCTTCTAGCCTCTGCTAATCTCCACTGCTGGGGTGCTAATGCTTTATGCTTATGCATTCCTATCCTCTCATCAGAAACCTCTATTCGGTTTTCTGAACCTGACACCTGACCCTATTTTACTTAATTTAAATGCCATTTTTTCCCAAACCGAGTTCAATTTAGATTCGGGGTTTTCCTTTATGGAACACACTTGCTTCATATTTTGCTTAATATTTGTAATTCTTACAAATTTTTTATTTTATCTAAGATTGAACCATCCACTTTTAGATTATTTTATTCTGAAAAATAATGACTACATTTTATTACTTGATAAACTATCTTGTTTGAACAAATAAATCCTTTTAAATTCACTTTCATTCTCCTTCTTGTGTCCTTTGAGGACCCAATTGGTCTTCACTGTATATGGAAGTTAATGTAAATAATAGCTCCTCATCCACTCTACTTGTCAAATAATAAAGGTTCACACTGCCAAAGGTGGTGGTTGTTTCATGATTATTTCCGATGTTTGAGATATAAGAATATAAAAATACCCACTTCAGCACTAATTAAGACATTTTAGAATATAAAAATGTACCTTTTGTACAAAAATGTAGATATACATATAAAAATGTACACTATATAACATATAAAAATGATATACCTAATTCCACAGATATGTACCTTGATGATATGTATACCTTCAAGGTACATAGATGTGGAGTTAAGTATAGTAAATCTATAGTTCCCTATAAGAAACTTACTTTTTGATATTTTGTCCAAAATTAGTGTACCATAATATTCTCGTACTAAATAATGCAGAGAATAAGCATGGGTTAATTTTGCAAATCTGGCGTTTGCGAATTTAGTGAATTTGCGAACTCACAATCCGCAAAATCCGCGAATTCCCGCGAATTTGCGGATTTTTTTTTTTGTGTTTGCAAGTGTTTCTGCCAGTTAGCGAGGATTTGGTAGTAGTTCGCAATTGCGAACTTACTTGTCGGCTCGCAACGGTCGCGACTATGTTGTTTCTACGTCTGGTTCATCATCACAGCCTCCCAGCACTCTCTGTTTCACCACTGCCACCCTCTCTTTGACCAATGCCACCCTCTGTTACATCGATGCCACCCTCTGGTTCATCATCACTGAAGGAGATGGGGGGGAAAAGCAAGCACACCTGCCCTGCTTCAACTGTCATGAATTCATTTGGGGTTAGTTTATTAACAACACCTGCCCTGCCCCAACTGACAATAATGAATTAGGGGCTAATTAATGTGTCACTGAATTTGAAGTTCCAGCCTGGCACCTGCTTGTCTGCTCCCTTAGCTGTAAATCAGGACCTTTGTGGCATACAGTTAAGGTCATAGCAGGGTCACACAATTGTTACAAGCAGGCAACCGAATTCTGGAGGCCCCCCTCAGGAAGCACAACAGGGAATCGTTACAAATCATGAGATTGACCTTTTGCACCTGCTCATTTGTTTTGCTTTTGCAAAAATCGTTTTTCGGTAATTTCGCGCTATTTGCGAGGCTCGGCGTCGTGCGAAACCGACCGTGGAAGCCGCCAATTCGTGCGAATGAGCTTTATAATTTTTTTGCAGCGTGTTAATTCGCGAGTTTTTTTGCAGTATTCGCGAGCCGCTTGCAGCGCAACACGCGAATTTACCCCAAGGTCGAGTACGGGTGCGGCCATTTTGTTTGCGTGACGTATTTCCGTTTCCGCCCGCTATGTATAATCTTGCGAGGTAAGCGCTTTGCGAGTACAAGTTCGCACGAGATCGCAAGGAAAATTGCGTGCGAACTTACTTTCGCGCTCGTGAACGGGTGGCCATCTTGTTTTTCATTCATTTCCTGTGTCTGGGCATGGTGTTTATCCTCTTGCTATCTTTGCCATCCTTTGCTTGTTTTCAGGTTTTTTTCGAACGATTTTGCTTCTTATCTATCCCTCTCTTTTCCTAGCTGTATATTTTTGTCTTTTCTGCTATTTTTGTTTACTTTTAAACTACTTTTTAAACTCTTTTCTTTTCTTCTTCCCTATCCTAGTCCTTCTTAATTTTCTACTTCCTACCTTACCTGCCCAGACAATGGTGAAGCCAGGCGCCGTGAAGCTGCCCAGGCACTTGAGGGACGCAGCGGCGGCGGGGAGGAGGAGTCCTGGACCCTGTGCCAGGACAGCATGCGGGCGATTGAGGGGGGAGCAGGTGACACGATGGGAGATCTTCAGCCCGGAGGAAGTGGGCGCGCTGGTCTACTTCGTCCAGCCCCGCCTGCCCAGGACCATCGCGAGAGGCGGCAGGATCGCGGCCGGCTACAACATCCGGGAGCGCCGGAAGCGGTGGCAGAAGGTGTGCTGGGCCATGTCCCAACTCTCCGGGGTTCAGCGCACCTACAGCCAAGTCACCCACCGCTGGACGGACGTCCTGGACAGGGAGCGCGACCTGCTGGACCAGCTCGGCTTGGAGATCCCCGGGCTTGGTGAGTAGTAGTAGCTATTTCATCACTCACTACTATGTTTTCTCCTGCTCTGTGTTGTTGTATTGCAAATATTTGTTTTTTACATGGAGCAAGCCAATAATGCTGCTGACGATTACATTGTAGTTAAATTATATTTCAAAATCTTCTGTGCATTTCAGGTGCACTGCTCTCCTTCTCAGTGGCGTTGCTACTATGCTTATTTGTTTTCTATTTTGTGGTCTCATTGGCCTGAGTAACAATTATGTATGAGTGTACTTTACAGAACTGCGTAATGCTAGACACTAGGGGGCAGATTACATTTACAAGGCCCTTGTGCCACGTTTACGTTGCCTTGCATGACGCAACAGCGGCGTAAACGTGGCGCATCCCTGCGAGTCATTTACAGCGTGACGCATCTAGGGAGATGCGTCACGTTATAAAGCCATGGGCCTGCGCCACAATGGGTGCGTTCCTAGTATGCAGGGTGGGCGGTCCTGCGGCTGTGCGCCTCGCAAAAGTGCCTGCGTGAAATCTACAAGATTTAACGCAGGCACTTCTGCGACGCTGCTACGTCAATTCAATTCCTTATGCCTGCTTGAAGCAGGCGTAAGGACTGACACAGCATGTTAAGTATTGGGTGGCCCTGAGCATTACTGGAGTTGCATTGCGTTGGCGACGTGACTCCAGCGATGCGCCGCTCTTACGTGACGAGATGCGTCACGCAAGTGCCTACCCTTCCGCCAGGGCGCGCCGCATTGTAAATGAGGCGCATCTGCCGTGTCGCAAGGGTAGTTTTGCGTGACGCATTTGATCTGGCGCATCTCTGGAGATGCGCCAGAACGCGTAAGTAAGTATGCCCCTAAGGGGCAGAATTGCAATTACCGTCGCATCCCTGCAAAGTAGCAGGGATGCTCCAGTAATTGTGCGGCCCGCTACCACCACCAAACATGTTGCGCCGTATTTGCAATGCGGCGCACCATGGGCCCAAAACGTCACCGAAGCTTTACTGCTGGAGTTGCGTCGCAACGATGGCGCAGCTCCAGCAATGCTCTGGGGTACCCTATCTCCCCAATGCTGGGTCAAGCCGTACGTCTGCTTCAAGCAGGTGCAGGGTTTGTGTGACGCATCATTGTCCTAAAGGTGACTGATTGAAATTTTGTAGATTTCCCTCAGCCACTTTTAGGATGTGTTCCAGCGCAGGAATGCCCTCCCTTGCGCCGGAACGCCCCCTGATGGCGCAGGGCTTTATAACGGGATGCATCTCCCAAATGCGTCACGTTGTTATAATATTATACGCCGCACCATGGCGCCTCTTTTGTTTAGCTGCTGCGTCACAAAAGTCACGCAAGAACGGAGCAAAAGAGCCGCAAGTGGCTTAAATCTGCCCCTTCCTTTGTACCCCTGACAATAAGAAAAATAGTGGTGGTGGATTGATAGTTTGACTATTTAAATGACTGGTTATGTAGCAGGCAACTGTTAGTGTTGTCACTGATCTGACTGAAATCACAATGGCGTTTGTCTGTCACTTTGCGTCTTGCCTGCGGACTGCTGCCTGCCAGTCCTAGGTGAACCTTTCAGTACTTTGTTTAGTGAGTTACGTGACTTTCGAAGTCGCAGGTCTGCAAATCAATGAAAACTAACCCTAATCAATATAATTTCGCGGAAATATTTTGTTATTGTTGTTTTGAAATGTTTGATTTGGTTGACATTGACAAGCAACAATCATCCATGTTTTCTGTTCTTTCTTTCATGTTGTACGTCAGCTCCCCCCAGGGGCGAGGGGACACAGGAGCAGCAGGCGGCGGATGCTGTTGAACAGGGCCAGGATCGGGCAGGCGAGGGCTCCTTTGCTGGCCCCAGTAAGTTTTCATTTTAGACTAGTACCTATTTTTCCTAGCGTTCCTCATTTGATTTTTTCAAAATCGTCTTTGATCTTCTTGTAGACTGTATCTAAATTCTTATCCTGCCTCTACTATGACTTCCTGTGGTATTACTAGATTATTCTTATTAGTCTGTCTGTGTAGCTAACTAAGATTGCACGGTTGGCGAAACTCCCATTCTAGTCAGCAATAACTCCATCAACTTAGTGCAGTGCAGTCCTCTGGGATTGTCCATAATGTCTTTTGAAGTGTTCTATCTGCTTTGAAAATTCCCAACTATAAAATGTGAATGACCACCAAGAAAGAATAAGATACTACCTTTTGGTTTGGATAGGAGGACAATCCATACCACTACTGTTGAGGGGACAATTCTTCTGCAGAAACAGAACTATGGACAATAAATAGTGCATTGCTTATCAATTATAATAGGCGCTGTTGGAGTTTCCACATACCTCTGTGATAACAGACTTTGAACCCCCAATGTCCTTACTGACTGACTACATAGTGTGGCACAGTCATTTACCTCCCGAATTCCTCGATGATTGATCCCCAATCATGATTATCCAACGTAGCTCAAGAGTACGGACTCGGAGTCAGAGTCAAGAAGTGTCAGAGGCACGGACTCATGCTTGCAAAAATTGCAAAACCTTTCGCTCAGTCACTCTAGTCTGGACCAAAAAACACAGCGTCTATTTAAGTTTAAAAGCTTTATTAAAAGTAAACACATTTATTAAAATGAAGTCATAATAAAAAAACGTTTAACTGAGAATGGAAAAGTGGTTAGTGCTGACGATTAATTGGAGACATTTCTTGTGGTCGGGCCGAGCTCTCACCTGGTTTCAACTTGATGTTGTTGTTTAGAAGTCCATCTTCTGTCTGTGTGGAGAAAAATGGTGCGTGTTAAAAAGCCAGCCTTCATCAGTTGTGCCAAAAAGTGCAGCAAGACAACACCCTTCCCTGGAAAAAGGGACATTTTTTTTACTTTCGAGTAGACAGTCACAAATTACATTGTTTTCACATGTCTTCATTCCTAGACCAAATACTAGTGAGTGGTTTATTCTAACATTCTTAAAAGTACTTTGTAGGTGGAACATCTGGTGGCGGGGCCAGCGTGGAGGTGGTGGTGCTCGACACGGAGGCGGAGGGCAATTCTTCAGGGGAGGAGGCGGCGGCTCCAGTGCCGGCTGTGAGAGTTGAGAAGGTGGTGGTGGCGGGCAGAGGTAAGCTCTTATATATTCCTTACTTATTGAGATTGAAGACGTGGCTGGAAAGGAAAGAATATGAGATGCATGGCTGGGTGAATGATGAAGCAATGATTGGTGGAAGGACAACAGCCTGGGTGGGTGACACAGAAACTGTATGTGTCCATAATATACCTGGATCATGCTACTATCTGACTCTTAGATAGCATATGTGTATCTAGAGCAGGGGTACTCATAGTACGGCCCGCGGGCCGGTGGCGGCCCGGCAAGCCTTCCTTGGCGGTGCGCAGACCTTGCAGACAATCACTGCTCCCCCGGCCCCCACAGAGCAGAGGCTTTGTTGTATTTCACCTGTTAGCGCCCCTGCATCTCCACTCTGACAATCACTGCTCCCCCGGCCCCCACAGAGCAGAGTGGAGATGCAGGGCCACAAAGAGGTGAAATAGAACAAAGCCTCTGCTCTGTGGGGCCGGGCAAGCAGTGATTGTCAGGGTGGAGATGCAGGGGCGCTACAACAAACAAAGCCTCAATAATATGTTAATGGTCTTTTAAAGACCTGTTAAGTACTTTGGTGTGGCTGTCTGTGTGTGCGCGTTGAGGAAGCTGTCTCAGCCCGGGCTGAAGGCTGACACAGACAGACACACACACAGTGAGATGACAGAGGGGGAGGGAGAGGGAGGGCAGGAGGGAGAGAGAGATGGAGAGGGAGGGCAGGAGGGAGAGCAGGAGGGAGAGAGATGTATGTAAATGCTGGGTCTGGTGGCTCAGTGGATGAAGGCATCTGCTGCAGGGACCTGTGTGCAACCTCATGGTCACAAGTTTTCGTTTTGCTTTAGCCCCGCCCCCTCTGACTCCGCCCCACCAGTGCGGCTCTCGGCCACAAACTACACTGTAAATTTAGCCCCTGAGAGAAAGTTTGTGAGTACCCATGATCTAGAGAGAGTAGACGGTCAGTGGATGAACTAAGTGTAACTTTGAAGAGCATGTAACACTGCACCCGCACGTCCGTTCCGGTGTAGGAAAGGCAAGGAAAAGAAGTTGTAATTTTGTCCAAATACTACCATCAATAGTAGCAGTAGTTTGTATTGCAAGCACAGCATAGATCCGGTTATTACGGTGGCCACTCCCTACCTCTCTTAATAAGTTTAGTAGTACTCAGTCATTCATGTGTGGATGTATCACTGGTCACTCAATAAAAAGCAAAGCACCTAAAGTCATCCCATATGTAAGCAAAAACATCCCATGTGAAGTCATAGATAATCAGATCATTTATCTTCTTCATTTTTCCATTTCTAGTACTCATTTGCACTGTAGGGTGAAAGTTAAATTAATTAAGCAGTAGCCCTTGTAACAGAGTATTCTCAGTGCCACCCGTAATAGAAAAGTAAGAGCTTCACCACCTGCATGTACTGGACCAGTACAGTAACGCAAGTCTAGGTCACTCATCATGGCGTGCGTCTCTTTTTCTCGGGTGCAAGTTCACTGCGCTGGCATTATGCCGGCTTGCAGAAGATAACGTACCAATTTTCCTAAACAAGAGACAAGAAGAAGAATAAGACTGCTGGACTTTCATAGTAGACTCCAATGGAAGTCCATAGTGCTCGTAGAATTTGTTCCTTAAACTCCCACTAATGTTAGAGCAAGGATGAAGAAGTGGGAGGTTAGATAGATACAGGCCTCAATAGTTATGTATTGCGCTTGCAAGTTGCTAGTTGTACTGCAACACACATTTCTGCTGAATGATTGAGTTAATCTTAAAGAGCATTGGTTACAGACTATGTCTTTCTTTCTTCATATAGATGCTCCTTCCAAACAAACAAGGAGGAAGGAGCTGGCTAGAGCGGCCCGGCAACGGAGGATCGCTGCCACTGTTGCAGAATTCCGGCGGCTGGTGGCCCTGGAGGACGACGAAAGTGTGCAGTCGACCACAACAACAACGTCGTCTGCATCGGCCTTCGTGCCCCCACGGGCTGCCACCCAGCACAGTGCTCCAGCCAGACTGAGCCGGGCTGCCAAAGCCAAACGACAACGCCGAGCAGCAAGGACAACAGCTGCCTCTCACAGCCATTTTAACTGCAAGGCACGCCTGCGCCGCAGTGCCCTGAGGGTGTCCCGCCTTCAGCAGGAGCTCCACCACTTTACAAACGTGTTGGAGGGGCTCCGCGTAGAGCACGTCTTGCTCCGCCAGGAGTATGATGCCCTGGCCCAAAAAGTAAACAGCATCCACCCATAGTGACCCTTGCCCCTTTTTTAGAGACTTTTGGGGGGTGAGAATCGGGAGTTGGGTTTGGGACTTTTAAAGGACAACCGTTGGGGTTAGGGAGGGTCTTGCGGGAGATTATTATGTTAGGGATATAAATATATTTTTTCAAACTTTATCTGAGCATACCTGTTTTTTACTGCTTGCCTGGTGGGTGGGGGTTTAACAGTAACTTTGTTTTCCTGAAAGTTTAGTTCCATTTTCTTCCTTTATGTGTAAATGCCCAAATGTTTTCAAAACTAAGTGCCTCTCACAGAGTAAGTGAAGTGAATTCAAGAGTCCTAGGACTTTAGTAGTACTACCGTCAGTCTCTCGTCTCTCCTAATACTCCATTATACTCCCTCCCACCAAACGCTTATATTACCTGTAATTTGTGTTTGAAAGTAGGGCTAGACCCAGGGCTGGCTCCATGGGAAACAGCGAATAAGGTTGGCAATCCTGGGCGGATAAAATTTCCTCATAGCGGTGGTACTAGTGGTGTGACACAGTGGCAGTTGCATGCCTATGAAAAAAAAGAAAATGAAATCTGGTTTGTCCTCCTGAGCAATACAACGGTACAATAGAGAATATAGCAGGTGACAGTACACTAGAACAGTGCCACATTGTAGCCTAACAAATGGTAAAGTATAACTACTAATTCGGTTGAAGTTCTTTGACATTAGCCATGGGTCTTTGTCAAGCAGAGTAAGAATATATCCTCGGATTTCTTCACCAGCCTGTTGCTATCACCTTATCCTCCCCAGCAAGTGTGTGGATGTATTGCTGTAATTTATTCACACATCAATCAAAACCACACAGCCCAAGGAAGAGGGTTAGGGTTTGAAAAATGGATGGGTACGGGGGTTTTTGGGAAAGGTTTTGGGAGACAAGAAAAAATAGCACAGCATGGACAAACAACTGTGAACATAAACAAATCTTTGGGTACAAACCTATCCATCAATCTTTGAAAGTGCATGCACTACTGCATGCATGTCAGTGAAAAGTAAGTAGTACTTTCGACAACTGTGGAAGAAAGAATGCGACAGTACAGGACGTGTGTGGAAATATTGATAACTATATTCAACATAAGGTCTCTGTTGCCAGATACCTGAGAGCCTTGCTGGTCACTACAAATCCATTCACAACACTCAATGGGGTTGGTCTGGAAGGTATAGTAGATAGAAAAGGAAAAATTGCTCTTTTTCTAGGTGTCCCCTCACTCACCAGGGTTGCCCCTTGGTGACATGCTTCATCATTGGGGCCATCCCAGTCCTCTACGGGCTGGGGCGTGCTGCGACTTGCGAATTACGTAGGAGCACTTACAAATGACTATGTGTGGTGCAGATGTGATAGTGGAGTGGACTAAGTGATGTGTTAAGGGATCAATTTAGAAGCAGAGAGAGATCCAAGAAATGCAGTCACAGTCATAGAAAGAAACAATGGATACTGTATCTGTATGTTGTTGTAGTTGTCCTGTTGAAATTGGTAAGTAAGTTGCATGCAGAAAAAAATTCCTCTTATTAGCGGCCCTCCTCCATTCCATCTGACGCTTCGTCCATCAATGTTGGTCACCAGAAGACAGCCTGTAAAAAAAACACAGCATGGACAAACAATTGTGAACATAAACAAATCTTTGGGTACAAACCTATCCATCAATCTTTGAAAGTGCATGCACTACTGCATGCATGTCAGTGAAAAGTAAGTAGTACTTTCGACAACTGTGGAAGAAAGAATGCGACAGTACAGGGCGTGTGTGGAAATATTGATAACTATATTCAACATAAGGTCTCTGTTGCCAGATACCTGAGAGCCTTGCTGGTCACTATAAATCCATTCACAACACTCAATGGGGTTGGTCTGGAAGGTATAGTAAATAGAAAAGGAGAAATTGCTCTTTTTCAAGGTGTCCCCTCACTCACCAGGGTTGCCCCTTGGTGACATGCTTCATCATTGGGGCCATCCCAGTCCTTTACGGGCTGGGGCATGCTGCGACTTGCGAATTACGTAGGAGCACTTACAAATGACTATGTGTGGTGCAGATGTGATAGTGGAGTGGGCTAAGTGATGTGTTAAGGGATCAATTTAGAAGTAGAGAGAGATCCAAGAAATGCAGTCACAGTCATAGAAAGAAACAATGGATACTGTATCTGTATGTTGTTGTAGTTGTCCTGTTGAAATTGGTAAGTAAGTTGCATGCAGAAAAAAATTCCTCTTATTAGCGGCACTCCTCCATTCCATCTGACGCTTCGTCCATCAATGTTGGTCACCAGAAGACACCCTGTCCACTGCCTGCCTGGCGGATGCTGAATTGCGGCTCGCTAAGGTGAAGCCTGACTCCATCCTTTTTTCCCCATTGCACAGACTGAAACCCGGCCTGTAATTATTCAACGAAAAACAGGAAGTGATATAATATTACAACACCACTGATAAATAAATATAAGGTATGTAGGCTGTGGAGTGCAAAAAGTCACACTTTGATTTTCCTAGTAGACAGTACAATATTTTTGAAAGTGCGTACTCTGTCTGAGTCACCTTTTGAAGGATAACTAAGTATGGGCAAATTAATGTAGCAGATCTTTCCCCTCAAGCTAGGTGTACTGTAAACTGTGTTTTAGAACAAAATTAGATCTTCCCAGCAGTGCTCCCACCCAGACCCTTACTAAAGCCAGTCGCAAAAATATAGAAGACCCCCAATCAAATCTCAAAAAAAGAGGCCTAGGAGAAAACTGGTGACAAAACGTACTTTGAAAGTAAAAGTAGGCCCAAATACCCCCTTATCCACCGTGGATTGTATTCAAACCACTTGCAAGCAACCAAGCAAAAGTATCCATAGCCAGCATCGCTCCAAGACTCGAAAATCCCCCACCCAATCACATGCAATAGAAATACTACGAACCCTAAGTTAAGAATAGTGGCAAAGGCTTTCTTCAACTATGCCAAATCCCCCCTTTCCCACCATGGATTTTCTTCAAATGACTTGCAACCAAAATTACACATTCTCACGAGTGCTCTAAGACCCCAGAACTCAGTTGCAAAAATCTAGAACACCCCGAATTACATGCAATCCTGATGCTAGGGCTAACCCTAACGAACCCTAAGTTACAAAAAGTGCCAAAAGGCTTTTCCGCGTGGATTTTGTCCCAACCACTTCTATCCGGTATTAGACCTTCCCAAGAATGCCCCAAGACCCGCCAACCCACCCGCCAAAAAGCATAACACCCCCAAACAGGCCAAAAGCAAAATCTCATACTTACAATATTTCTCGGCCTTCGGTCCAAACGCGCTGTGTAGCTAGGCCATAAGTCCGGTTTACCACCACGGATTTCCTGAAAAGCAAATGCAATCAAGATTAGAGTGTCCCAGCAGTGCTCCCAGACCCCGAAACTCACCCACAAACAGCCGGAATACCCCGCAAAGAGCACCTCAAAGGCAAGCAAGTCAGCAAAAACACCAAAAAATTTCCGCCTCGGATTTGGGCCAAACCACTTTTTTCCAGTATTAGAGCTTCCCAGCAATGGCCCCAGAGCCGTCAACCCAGGAGAAAACGAGTAGAAGACCCCCAAACAGCCAAAGAGCAAAAGTACAAAAATGGGGACTTAGTCAATTTTTGGCAAATTTCCCAAATCACTCCGCGCACGCTCTGCAGCTAGGCCCTAACTCCCCTCTGCCACCATGGATTTGCTTCAAACCTCTTGCAAAGTAAAGTATCCATAGCCAGCAGTGCTCCCAGACCCCGAAACCCACCCACAAACACAAGGAAGCCCCCCAAACAGGCCCCCGAAAACGCTACATTGAGCAAAATGTCAGAAATAGCAACAACAAAAAATCGGCGTGGATTTTGTCCCAACCACTTCTATCCGGTATTAGACTTTCCCAGGAATGCCCCAAGACCCACCAACCCACCCGCCAAAAAGCATAACACCCCCAAACAGGCCAAAAGGAAAATCTCATACTTACAATATTTCTCGGCCTTCGGTCCAAACGCGCTGTGTAGCTAGGCCATAAGTCCGGTTTACCACCACGGATTTCCTGAAAAGCAAATGCAATCAAGATTAGAGTGTCCCAGCAGTGCTCCCAGACCCCAAAACTCACCCACAAACAGCCGGAACACCCCCCAAAGAGCACCTCAAAGGCAAGCAAGTCAGCAAAAACACCAAAAAATTTCCGCCTCGGATTTGGGCCAAACCACTTTTATCCAGTATTAGAGCTTCCAAGCAATGGCCCCAGAGCCGTCAACTCACCTGCAAAGAGGTAGAACAACACCCCCACAAGTGCTGAGTCTTTCTTCATTGGGCGTAAACCAGCCCTCTGCTTTGATGGAAATAGGAGTCTGGAGGAGGAGGATAGAGGAGCATGTTCTTCTGAACTTGTGAACCTGAGGAATGCAGACTGCGGCACCTTCAAATCAATTAGCAAACAAGTGAAGACAGTTCTGCTGATGGGCTTGTTTTTGTGATTATGTGATTAAAGTTTGAATTATATTAACTGTGCACAACAAAGAAAGACAGACACACAGGAATAAAAGTGAATAAGGACAAAAAAGAAATTTATTGATTCGTTGACTCATTTTCAGGGCTCAGTATCACGGTTCATGAATAAGAATAAGGCTTCGTCATCATACTCTGCGAATTCAGGCAGGGTGAGCTCAGTGTCACCTGACAGAGAAGAAATTCCCTCATCTATGTTGCTGTCCACCTCGTCTTCATCCGGCGCGCTTTCTCGTACTCTGAAATCTGGTGGTATGAGGTGCTGATTCATCTTGATCATTGTTAACCTCTTCACATTTTTGGGTGAGAGGCGGCTCCGTTTGGAAGTTACAATGCCACCAGCAGCACTGAAAACACGTTCAGAAGACACGCTTGCGAGTGGGCAAGACAAGTAGTTTAAAGCCAGGTTGGAGAGCTGTGGCCACAATTCTTTTTTCCCATGCCAATACGCCAATGGGTCAGCATTAACATAGACCTCTGTTGAGTCATTCAGATAGTCCTTCACCATCGACTCAAGGTTCTCCTCCAAGGTTCCTCCACTTTGCTTAGCTGTTGCTGTGACCTTTTGAGAACCAAACCCAAGCCGAGCTAGCCAATCCTCTTCAGCCTCCAATGTTAATGTTGTGTCTGGTGGTGCAGATGATCCGGTTGCCGGTCTCTTTAACGGCTGAGAGGTCACTTGTGCCGCAGCCACAGGTGCAGAAGTGGATTGTTGTGACTGGGGATGGCCTGCTGATGCTGATGTACTGCCTTTTCCTTTAAATTGCTGCCGTTCTCTTTCAAACCTCTTGGCTGAGGAGGCTAGCCACTGTTTGTACTTTGTAACATCTTCATCAGCAAAAGGAAAGAATGCTTGGCCTGCCAGCGCCTTTTTGTAGCGTGGATCCAGAATAGTAGCACAAATGTAATGCTGGTTTGAGTGGATCATTTTAAGACGTTCATCACCTTGTAGGTGCACTAATAATTTCTCAGCCAGAACAAAAGGGTCTTGGTTTTCTTCATCTTTTTCAAACACAGAACACACCTCCTTCAGTTGGTGCTCCAGCATGTACAACAATGGGATAGCTTTTCCCAAATTACAGTCCTCCTTGCTGACTGCACGCGTGAAGAACTCAAAAGGATGAAGCATGCGTGTCAGGCTTTTAACTATGTTCCATTGCGCCGCACCCATCCTCAGGTCCTCCTTCTGAGCTGTACCCTGTGTTAAGAAATAGTGATCGAGTACCGTATACTGCTCATACAGACGCTCAAGCATGTAGAAGGTTGAGTTCCAACGTGTTACCACCTCCTGGATGAGTGCTTTCACTGGCATTTGACCTTCATATAGCAGGCTCCTCAGATGCTTCCGGGCCTTAAAAGAATGGCTGAAATGGTTGCACATTTTTCGGCAGGTGTCCACTACTCTGTACGCTGCACTGTCTTTATCACTCAAGAATTTTTTGACAACCAGGTTTATACAGTGCGCCAAACACGGCACTCTGAAATAGTCACCCAGCTGCATGGCCTTAACTATATTGGCGCCATTGTCCATGGAAACATAACCAACCTGGCATTTTTTTGGGGACAGACAGTCAAGGACCTTTGTGTTAAACACATCCAAAATGTTTTTTGCTGTGTGACGTTTCTCCAAACCAAACATGGCTAGTGTTGCATGTTTCCGAGCAGCTTTAAAAACAATGTCTGGGTCAACACCTGCGTTTAGCTTTGCTTTAACCCCTGAAAAAGAGACCCAGTGTGCAGTGATGCACATGTAATCAGCGCCTGCGCCACTGGTCCACATGTCTGTTGTCAAATGTATAGTGTGAACAGGACTCTTCTGCAAAGCTGCCCCAATCACCTCCAGAAAATCTTCATGTAGTGCTGGAACCGCAACTCGGGCAAAATAGAATCGGCTAGGAACCTTCCATTTAGGGCAGAGCGCTGCCACTAATTCTAGAAAACCAACCCCTTCTACAAAAGAAAAAGGGAGAAGGTCCAGAGCTAGCATTTTAGCCAGCTTAGTGTTATACAGACGCGTCAGTGGGTGGTTGCGTTCATATTGCGCTTCTGTAAACAACATCTTTTTAATGTTGCCCTGGACCAAGGATTTACGGGATGATGATGATCATATCTTCGACCCAGTTACGCTCGCTGATGAACTTTTTCGCATTGGTGTCTCACTCTCTCCCACACTCTTAGTGTGGCTCACATGGGGTGTGCTGCTGACAGGGGTACTGGGTGTAAGTAAAGTGTTTGAATCGTCTTCTTCCTCCTCGTCATCATCAGATGAAAAATTAACGTTTTCATTACGTGCAATTCGGGCTTCCTTGATCGCCTCTAGGTGCGCAAACCATTGGACAGCGTGTGTTCTCCTGAGATGACCTCTCTGGCCTCCGGTACCATAGTTGGTACTAAACTTACCACGACTAACTCGAAGCTTAAAAATGCTACAAATGGCTACGTTTTCCTTTTTTGGGCAAACACTAAAGAAGTCCCAAACTGGAGACTTGAAATGTCTTTGGGGGCCGGAGGAGGCGGCGATACTGGTGGTGGTGGTCCTGCTGCTAATGCCAGATGAAGTGGAGGATGTAGATTGCCGAACTCCAGTACGTTTTGCACTTTCACCACCACTAATTGAGGTTGAGGTGGATTGAGGTCCCTTCTTGCGAGGAAGAAATATGGAAGCGGTAGGTGTTGGTGTACTAGTTAACTCCAAATCCAATGATTGTTGTGTTTCCATTGCCTCTTCGTCAACATCATCATCACGCTCAGCAACTTCTCGGGATAGGGTCAAAATGTCTCTTTGCTGCATGCCCGCTGGGGCTGCAGTGACCTTTATGATGACTGGCTCGTCGTCATCGTGAGAGGCTTCATCAGCAGCAGTATCCGTCACTTCTTGTTAAGCCTCATCACACTCCATAGCTATGAGTTTTTCGACGACCTTCCTTTTACGCTTAGGTATCTTTGTCAGATCATGGTGTGCGTCACTCTCAGACTGCCGTGATGATGGTTCCCAATCTTCATCCAGATTAAGATCATCAGAAGGAGGTGGGCTTGAAGAAGATGTAGACACCCCCCTTGATCTTTTCCTTGCTAGGGATGTGGAAGACAATGAATGATCATCAGGAGGAGTGGCTTCCTCAGATGATACCTCGGTTTGATTGTCAATTTCCTGATGTGCCCCTACTTCGGGAGGAACAACTATTGTGGGCACTTGTGACCCTCCATGCACCTCTGCTTGCGCATCTCCTTGCGCTGCCTCTCCTTCCACATGTACTTGGGCTTGAACTTGCACATGGTGTTGTTGTTGCGGCTGTGGTTGTTCAACATTTGTCAGATGAGTTACAACAACCTGTGTTGATTCAGGGACATTGCTGCTACTTTCTTGCGATGAGCCAACATCACTGGTCGATGGTGATTGAAGAAGTACACTGACTGCCTCTGAAGCACTCAAGGGCTTTGACTTAAGTTGGCGTGGTGGTGGAGGCACTGAACCCAATGGAGCGGGGGTGCTGCTCCCAGCTGGTCCCCAGCAGATCCTGCTGCTGCTGCAGGCGTACTTTTTATTTTGCTCCCAAAAAACGAGGCGGCCGGCACACCAGCCTCCTTGGTAACTTGCTTCTTCTGCTCATTACTAGCAACTTTCTTGCTAGAGGAGCTACGGAGACCTTTTTTTGGGGCCATCTTCTTCAGAGCAGGTCAGACAGCAGGCCGCAGTTGCACGAATTGTAGAGTTGTCTGATGCCAGACGTGACGTCGCGTGACGTTATGCTGCACACAAACACCGCTGCAGGACTTCTTCCTGGCACTGGTGGTTCTCTTGAGTCTTGTGCACCTAAAAGCAATGGAAGACAGAGGAATATCAGTTCAGTTATACACCCCAAAGAAATGGGAAAAAAACCAGAAAAATCAGCACAATCCCATGCCCTCCATGATGCTTAAATTCAAGACACCCCACAGAAAGACTAGGCACATGCAACACTCACTAGTCACTACCCCTGGTGAAAAAGCCACAACAACAGGCCAAAAAAACGAAAATCACAGAAAAATCAGCACAATCCCAAGCCATCCAGCCCCTCCATGATGTTTAAATTCAAGACAACCCACAGAAAGACTAGGCACATGCACCACTCACTACCCCCTGGTGAAAAGGCCACAACAGGCCAAAAAAACGAAAATCGCAGATAAATCAGCACAATCCCAAGCCATCCAGCCCCTCCATGATGTTTAAAATTCAAGACACTCCACAGAAAGACTAGGCCCATGCACCATTCACTATCCCTGGGCATAATGGATGAAAGCTAGGCAAAATGGGTGCAGGCCTGAGAACACTGCCTGCATTCAAAATGGCCCCCTCCATCACAGCACATGGCCAGGGCCTGTAGCAGCACTCACATTGGCCCCCAACCACATGGCCTGTCCACAACAGGCCAAAAAAACGAAAATCACAGAAAAATCAGCACAATCCCATGCCATCCAGCCCCTCCATGATGTTTAAATTCAAGACAACCCACAGAAAGACTAGGCACATGCACCACTCACTACCCCTGGGCTTAATGGATGAAAGCTAGTCAAAATGGGTGCAGGCCTGAGAACACTGCCTGCATTCAAAATGGCCCCCTCCATCACAGCACATGGCCAGGGCCTGTAGCAGCACTCAAAATGGCCCCCAACCACATGGCCTGTCCACAACAGGCCAAAAAAACGAAAATCACAGAAAAATCAGCACAATCCCAAGCCATCCAGCCCCTCCATGATGTTTAAATTCAAGACAACCCACAGAAAGACTAGGCACATGCACCACTCACTACCCCTGGGCATAATGGATGAAAGCTAGGCAAAATGGGTGCAGGCCTGAGAACACTGCCTGCATTCAAAATGGCCCCCTCCATCACAGCACATGGCCAGGGCCTGTAGCAGCACTCAAAATGGCCCCCAACCACATGGCCTGTCCACAACAGGCCAAAAAAACGAAAATCACAGAAAAATCAGCACAATCCCATGCCATCCAGCCCCTCCATGATGTTTAAATTCAAGACAACCCACAGAAAGACTAGGCACATGCACCACTCACTACCCCTGGGCATAATGGATGAAAGCTAGGCAAAATGGGTGCAGGCCTGAGAACACTGCCTGCATTCAAAATGGCCCCCTCCATCACAGCACATGGCCAGGGCCTGTAGCAGCACTCAAAATGGCCCCCAACCACATGGCCTGTCCACAACAGGCCAAAAAAACAAAAATCACAGAAAAATCAGCACATTCCCAAGCCATCCAGCCCCTCCATGATGTTTAAATTCAAGACAACCCACAGAAAGACTAGGCACATGCACCACTCACTACCCCTGGGCATAATGGATGAAAGCTAGGCAAAATGGGTGCAGGCCTGAGAACACTGCCTGCATTCAAAATGGCCCCCTCCATCACAGCACATGGCCAGGGCCTGTAGCAGCACTCAAAATGGCCCCCAACCACATGGCCTGTCCACAACAGGCCAAAAAAACGAAAATCACAGAAAAATCAGCACAATCCCATGCCATCCAGCCCCTCCGTGATGTTTAAATTCAAGACAACCCACAGAAAGACTAGGCACGTGCACCACTCACTACCCCTGGGCATAATGGATGAAAGCTAGGCAAAATGGGTGCAGGCCTAAGAACACTGCCTGCATTCGAAATGGCCCCCTCCATCACAGCACATGGCCAGGGCCTGTAGCAGCACTCAAAATGGCCCCCAACCACATGGCCTGTCCACAACAGGCCAAAAAAACCAAAATCACAGAAAAATTAGCACAATCCCATGCCATCCAGCCCCTCCATGATGTTTAAATTCAAGACAACCCACAGAAAGACTAGGCACATGCACCACTCACTACCCCTGGGCATAATGGATGAAAGCTAGGCAAAATGGGTGCAGGCCTGAGAACACTGCCTGCATTCAAAATGGCCCCCTCCATCACAGCACATGGCCAGGGCCTGTAGCAGCACTCAAAATGGCCCCCAACCACATGGCCTGTCCACAACAGGCCAAAAAAACCAAAATCACAGAAAAATCAGCACAATCTCAAGCCATCCAGCCCCTCCATGATGTTTAAATTCAAGACAACCCACAGAAAGACTAGGCACATGCACCACTCACTACCCCATGGCATAATGGATGAAAGCTAGGCAAAATGGGTGCAGGCCTGAGAACACTGCCTGCATTCAAAATGGCCCCCTCCCTCACAGCACATGGCCAGGGCCTGTAGCAGCACTCAAAATGGCCCCCAACCACATGGCCTGTCCACAACAGGCCAAAAAAACGAAAATCACAGAAAAATCAGCACAATCCCAAGCCATCCAGCCCCTCCATGATGTTTAAATTCAAAACACCCCACAGAAAGACTCAGTGCACCCACCACTGAGTACCCCTGGGCAAAAGGCCCCAAAACAGCCCAAAAATCGAACATTCCAAAATTGTAGTTGCAGCAACTGTAATGCCCCAAACAAACTTACTTGTGAAATTTCTAATCCAAAAGTGATCCAAAGAAAGTCAAAAAGGCCTCAAATCCAAATATCCAGCAGCATCCACAAAAAGTAATCCTTCCAGATCCAAATGAAAAGTGACCAGGAGATGGACAAAGCACTGGGGGGAGCCTGCTGGACAGGAACAGGAAGTTGAAGACTGTGGGGCACTTCCTTGCTCCCACACCCCCCACCCACCCCAAAATGGACTCCTCGCAAAAAAAGTGCAGGCAAATGTCAACCTGAGGAGTTATTCAGATAAAAATCGTCATTTCCAGAAGGTTTATGCTGCTTGCTGGTGGATTTCTTGTGCAGAATTGCAAATCTTATATTTTCGCGAGTGCGAGATTGTTGCTGCTCGCCGCATCTCAAAGCTCGCAATTGCCAAGTACCGTGATACGTGATCACGGCGTACTCGCGTTGACAAACTCTCGCTGTAAAAGTTGGCAAGCCGCGATTACGTAATCGCGCTTGACAAATTCCCGCGGGATCCCGCAGCAAGATCCAAAATGGCGCAGCACTCGCAAAATATCAAGAAAAATAACTCGGCAAACGATGAATGGCGGGAAGTAAACTCTGCGCGCCGCAAAATTGTATCACCAAGAAAAAAAAAATCCGCTGCGTGCGAATTTGTGGATTTTGCGGGAAATCCGCAAATCTCGCGGATTGCGAATTTACCGAAAATCCGCAAAATCCGCGAGTGGAACGGATTTTACGCCCATTCTTAGCAGAGAACAATCTTCACAAATGTCTACATATGAAAATAAATGAGAATTGATTAATGTTTTCCTTGCCTTCTTTGAGCAGGCTGTTTATGTTGCAGCTTTCCAGAAACCTAGAATTTCAAACACCTTCACTCAAAACAAAGTGTAAACCTGTGAGTGTAGATTTTCAAATGCTTTTTTTATGTGACTTTTTTTTCCAAGTGTCTTATAGTATCTAACATCTCATGGGCCAATTCACAAAAATATTTATGAGTATTTGAAGTATTACTACTGGAGTAATATTTTACATAGTCTTACATGCCTTTGTGCATCAGCCATGAAACATGGAACTTCCTATTATTGAAAGTTCTGAGAGGGCACAGTCTTTTCTATTTGTTCTAAATGTATATGAATAATTCAATTTTATTCCCATTTTAGAAGTTTGTGGACCAATTAACAAACATGTGTAAAAGTACGTGAAGGAGTATTATTTTACGTGCTTCAAAATGCCTTAGTGAGAAGTCCCTTATATGGTCTGTTGGAGATGCGCAATGAAACACTTAAACCCTGTCTTTCATGCAGCAGTAGCAGAATCTTTATTTGCAGGTTTTGATTTCAGGTCCCAATGTTTATAGAAACGACTTCTTTCTGAATGACCACATTCAAAGTTTGCCTCCTGTTTGTATAACACGCTGTCGATACCTTTGGAGGAAGCATGAACTCCTGTAATTATTTTCTTGCCTTCAAATTCAACTAAGGAGAGGTTTGTCTAAGTTATGTGGACAGGTGCCAAGTTGGCTTGTGGCTCAGTTGGTGTTCTGACCTTCGTGCTTTCAGCCAATCTTGCTCCAACACCTGATTAGGCTGGCTGTGAACATGACTGTGTGGTCAACACAATATTTTAATGGTGACTTGACAGATGTGAGGTATAATTAATGAGTTAATCCTTGAGTGCCACTTTGCCTGGTTTGGCCTTTTAAAAGCGCATAGACTAACATAGTTACACTTTCTGCCTTTCGTCATTATATATATATATATCCCATGTGAAAGGGCCTGCATCAGTCTTACGCCTGTTGTGAGACAGGCGCTAGATTTTGACACAACAGCGTCCTAAAAGTGACGCAGTGAATTCTCATAGATTTCACTGTGTCACCTCTACGACCCTTTCTTGCGTCAATACGCCCCTTTTGCATACATTACACCTGACGTAGGTATAATGTGGCGCAGGGGTTTACAAAGTGACGCATCTACCTAGATGCGTCACTTTGTAAATATGACTGAACAAGGTGCATTTTTTACAGCACTGATGCTTCACAAAAAGTGATACACCGGTGGCGTAAAAGTGACCCATGCCCTCATAAATGAGTCCTTCAGACTTCTACTCATGCGTCATATTTAATTTATGACGCATTATGTCGCAAGTACTTACAGATACGTCAGTATTTCAGACGTATCTGTAAGCGTAAAAGTGATGCATTGCTGGAGTGTGTCACAAAAGTGACACAACTCCAGCAATGCATCCTTTCACATAGGGCAAGTCCCATGTGAAAAGGCCTGCATCAGTCTTATGCCTGCTGTGAGACAGGCGCAAGATTTTGACACAATGGCGTCCTAAAAGTGACGAAGTGAAATCTCATAGATTTCACTGCGTCACCTCTACGACCCTTTCTTGCGTCAATACGCCCCTTTTGCATACAGTACACCTGACGTAGGTATAATGTGGCGCAGAGGTTTACAAAGTGACGCATCTACCTAGATGCGTCACTTTGTAAATATGACTCAACAAGGTGCATTTTTTACAGCACAGGTGCGTCACAAAAAGTGACGCACCGGTGGCGTAAAAGTGACGCATGGCCTAATAAATGAGGCCTTCAGTCTTCTACTTATGCGTCATATTTATTTTATGACGCATTATGTCGCAAGTACTTACAGATACGTCAGTATTTCTGATGTATCTGTAAGCGCAAAAGTGATGCATTGCTGGAGTGTGTCACAAAAGAGACACAACTCCAGCAATGCATCCTTTCACATGGGGCCAGGCCCATGTTAAAGGACCTGCGTCAGTGTTACGCCTGCTGTGAGGCAGGTGCAAAAATGAGGCCTTCAGTCTTCTACTCTTATTTTGTCTTTCACTTTCCTGTTTCTTCACTGCCTTACTTACCTGGTCTCACACTTACTTGTCTTTATCCAGTCTGTATCTCCACTCTTTCCAAAACATCACTGCTCTTTTCTTACCCTTCCACACCTCCGTTCCATTACTACATTTTCTTCGCATATCCACATTCCCCATGTTCACTCTCCTTCTCCTCACTCTCCTTCCCCACACTCACCTTCTTTCAGTCCCCCTACTTCACTTCCCTTCTCCTCTCGTCCTTTTCTGTGCTTTCTTACTCATTTTCCTCTCCTTTATCAATGCACTCCACTTCACTTACTCTTTTTCATTTTTTTAAGAACACAGCTCTTTGATGAGAATTGGAGGTAGTTCTGAAAAGAACTTTTTTTTTCTTCTTTTTTCCTTTTTTAGACCAAAAACAAAAACAGGGAATGGGAAACTGCTCAACAGGAGCAAAAAACAAAAACAAATTTAGGGCTGGGAATGGCAGCGATGGTTCTCCAATGCTCGAACTATGAGCAGAACACTTTGTTCCCTATAGCAAAGTAGCTGATCACAGTCTCTGCATTTAATAACGCCTTTATTAAAAGCAGGCTGAATTTTAGGAATCAGCTCTTGCGATTGCACCCTCACTGAAGTAGTTGCTCCACCAGTTGAAGTATATCCATCAGAGCAACCCCTTCCTCAAGCACAACCCCACAGCCAGCGCCGGCATCTGCCAGGTCAACAGGCGCAAAAGGGGGGTCAGTGGTATCAAAAACCATCAAGGATTTTATTGGTAAACATTTCATGGGGAAAGAGAGAGCAGAAAAAGACACAATTGAAATTGAGACCACGCAATCTATCGAGGATCCGGCCGCATCAAGTACAGAGGCCTTGAATCAGACTGACTTTAATATAGCTGAGATACCAATGGAACCGCGTCTATCATCTTCCCCAAGGATGTTTCAGTCGATTTGCACCCAGGACTGAGGTGCAGATATGGTGAACGAAGAACGAGTAGTCGGTAGTGACTCCTTGGGAGAAGGGAACATTACTGGGGAGGCTCCCTGTCAAAAGGATCATGAGAGTCTAGGACCCCCAAAAACAGTTGGATTAGATGTATCCGGCATATCCTTATGTAGCCTGGAGGTGACGGGTTCTAACGGCCAATCCATGCTCGAAGTAATGCTAATGCTCCAGAAGACTCTGCAGGGCATTCTGGAGGTTACAGTACTAAATAATGATATTCTGAAAAGACATGGTGATCAATTTAAGGGCATAAATGGGGAATTAGCACAGATTAAAAACTTGATGCCCTCAATTGTAAGACCTGTAGAAACAAAGGAGGATAATAAAGCGGATAGGGGGGAAGAAGTGGAAGAGGTGACTAGCCCCCGAGAGAATGAACCAACAGAATATGTATCCTACCGCCCCATGCTTATAAAGAGGTATGGGGACGAGAGATATAGAAGGTCTAATATACCAAGGAGAAGGAAAGGGATTAAGGCCCGACCCAGCTGCTACCCAAAAACGTACCAGGATCACAGGGGGGGGGGAACTCCAATATATAAGTCAATAAATAAGATTGCAAGGCAAGGACCTAAAAAGTTAGATTTCGTAGAGAAAGGGGCAAATAGCAGCCGACATGAGGTACAACGTAAGGGGAGAATGAGGAGGGATATGGGAGAGAACAAAAAGGTTAATAGGAGCAATCCCCCAGGGGTGAAAAAGAGTGTAAGAGTAGAGCGGGAGAGGGAGATGTCCCTAAGTGCGGAGGGACCCCACCCAAGTAACTGGAAAGGGGTCAAAAAAGGGGGAGGAGAAGAAGCTAGTAGGCACCTAAGGGGAGTAACAATAGGAGGGAATCGCCAATATCAACAGACAGTATTACCCACTGACACTTGGATATTTGTAGAGTCAATAGGACAGGCGAAAGGGGGAAAAAGAACTAAGAAATTAAACCCCTTGAATCGCTCCCAGCTACTATCCTCATTTGGAAAGTGCCCCAGTCTAAGATATGTTAGCACTGAAGATCTAAAAGAAGTGGGGTTCACAGTAAACAGTAAGGGGGAGGAAATAACTAAGGTTTTACTCCACTCAGCCCTAATAAAGGATGCTATAGAAAAGGCAGAGTCCGAGATGCTAAGGGAAGGCATTAGAATACTAAAAAGGAAGGATGTATTCTCGGATAAGTTAGGGACTCCTTTCCTTAGAAATCACGCAGCTCTAGGGGACAGACAAATAAAAATGATCAATCTGGGGAGAGGTACCAACGACGCCCTAGAAATCACGATAAGACCCAATGACCAAAGGTGGGATATGGAAGAAGTACTTGCTGGGAACAGATACAGAGAGCTGGCATATATGAGTAGTGAGGAAGATGGTTTTATGAGTGAGATCGACTAGGAAGCAGGAGCGCCGCACAGCCTATCAATAATGACCTGGAACATAAATGGGTACAATAGAATAGCGATACAGGAAGATTTTAAAAATATCTTAAAGAAAAACGATATTGTTTGTCTCCAGGAAACTTGGCTGTGTGGTGAAATCCCAGCTACGGTAGGTTTCACTCATTATGTAAAAGCCGCTAAAAAGAACACGGTGGGTAGACCTTCAGGGGGTTTGATGACGCTGATTTCTACAAGGATTGCCAAGGACATTGAACCCCTGGAACTACAGTGTAACTGGGCACAGGGCAATAGAGTGCGAACAACAAACAACATGTTGGGGGGTGAAAGCCTATGCATTATAAATGTATATATTCAGAAAGGGAAAGTAAATGAATATAAGGCAGACTTGGAACACTTAAAAACGGACCTAGATGGGGTGTGTAACCGGTTTCCAAAGGATGTGCTCGTAATATTGGGAGACTTCAACCATAAATTGAATCCTAAATCAATGGATTCTTGGTTGAAGGACTTGTTGGATGCATATAAAATAGAGCAGGCACAATTCCCCAGCTGTGAAACCTCAAGTAAAGATGATAAGCTCGGACAACTGTTGGGGGTTATGGGATTTGTATGTACCAACGGTAGAAAGGAAGCAGACAGGCCTGCGAAGCGTACCTTTAAGGTAGGGCAACAAATGTGCCCCATAGACTATGTATTCATACAGGCCTGGCATTTCCACCTTATCAAACAGTTCGAAATTTTGGGGGTGGAGGGTAGTGATCACTATCCACTGCAGGTTGAACTTCAGGTAAATAGCCGCCCGCAAAGACAAAAAGTGTTATCAGTAGATGTAGAATATCCCAAGCGGTTAACAACACGAATCACGGAGGAATATATACAGAAACTAAGTGCATATCAGCTAACTGTGAATTTGGGTAACCTTGTACCAGAAGGAAGTATAGCCTGGTACGAGGGCATAATAAGGCAATTGGTGGAATGCCTCCGGATTAAGTTAAAGTGCAATAACCAAAAACCAGTAAATAATGCGACATTATACCCTAATAATAACAAACACTGGTTTGATGCCGAATGCCGTAAATTAAAGGCCGGCATTAGGAAACAAGAAAGACGACTCAGAGGTAACTATAGTGAGGAAGTGGTATCAGAACTTAAAAAAATTAAGCTAAAATATAAGTCAGTTATTAGAGATAAAAAAAGGTGTTTTAAGGACAAATGTTGGGATAATTTACTCGTGACAATTGAAGACAAAAATGTGAAAGGCTTTTGGAGGCTAATACAGGACTGTATGGGGAAAGCACAAGGGACCATGCAGTGCGCAGTGCCAGAGGACAAGTGGCTGGCCTATCTAGAGGAAATTTACGGGAAATGGCCAATGAGGGAGGGAATAATGGTAAATGCCTGGCCAGGAATAAGTGAAGAATTAAAAACTCATTTTCTCCCAGATCAAATTAGAACCATAATATCTAGACTAAACCTAACACGGGCAGCCGGCCCTGACAACCTGCCAGCAGTCATAATAAAAACAAACATAGAATGGTGGGCAGAGTTCCTTTCAAATATGTTTTTATGGATCCTAAATTCAGGTGAATTCCCTGCAAACTGGAAAGGGGCTATTGTTAGGCCAATCCATAAAAAAGGTGATGTAAACACCCCTAAAAATTACCGCTTAATAAACCTCTTGGATATAGGCGAAAAGGTCTTTTCTAAGGTAATCCTAGGGATTCTAAAGGAGTGGGTGGAAGACAAACAGATAATACCCCCAGAGCAGGGGGGGTTCAAAGAAGGCCACTCAACGATTGACCATTGCTTTGCTCTGTGGTCCATCGCACGGAAGTCAATTGATCAGAGGAGTAATCTATTCTGCTGTTTCGTTGACTTCCGTGCAGCCTTTGATCTTGTGGACAGGGATCAGCTGTGGTCAACACTAATAGGGTATGAATTACAGGATGACCTGCTGGCCCTTGTCCAAGCATTACATACAGAAAATTGGGCACAGATAATATTGGACACGGATGGAGGACTGACCAGGAGAATCCCTATTGGAAATGGCCTAAGACAGGGGTGCGTTCTAGCCCCCCTGCTGTTCGCCCTGTTTTTAGCTGACTTACCCCAAGTATTAAGAGATGTCAGAGGGGCGAACCCAAAGTTGGGAGGAAGGCACATATCGTGCCTCCTTTATGCCGATGACCTAGTAATAATGGATCAAACGGAGATAGGCCTCCAGAGAAAACTCAATAGGTTTAAAGATTACTGTACGAGTAAAAAACTAGTGGTAAATATGGATAAAACCAAAATAGTATGTTTTGGGAGAAGGAAAGTGAAGTTCTCGTGGTATCTTGGCACAACCTTGCTTGAGAGGGTGACCAACTATAGATATTTGGGAATGTGGTTCTCAGGTAACCTGAAATGGCATACACACTTGCAAGCATTAAAAATAAGGGCACTGGCGTCGGTCAAAGGCCTAAAAAGCTTTAATAACACCTATGGTGAAAGGTCAGATAGACCGGTCTTAAAAGCTTATCAAGCAATGGTTCCCCCACAATTTCTGTATGGAGCCGAGGTTATTTATCTCAGTGGTAAGACCTCCTGGGATAGTGAAGAGGGAAATATATTAAAAAGCTTATTCGCTCTGCCAAAATCCTCTATGGTGCAGGCAGCACGACTGGAGCTGGGAATAACCTCCTGGGCTATTACAGTTTGTATGAGCCTTGTACGCTTCTGGCAGCGGTTGGGAGTAGGGGAAATTGCTAAAATCTCCCAATGGGCTAAGGAGGAAATTATCAATAGTGAGCTCCCCTGGGCAAAAGAGGTAAGAGCCTCAATAAGCAAGGCTTATGGGGTGCTAGATTTGAAGGTATGTTTGCCGCAAGACCCCATAATATTTGGGAAAAAAGAATTAAAGACTCAGGGGGTCAATATGTCCCGTAGTTATGACCGGGAATACCTTGCTCAAAAGACCTCGGTAGCACACATGAAAGTGGCTTGGGAGAGCAGTCAATACTTCCCTTACGTGGACCGGTTACCTAGTCATAGTCTGAGGCGAGAAGTCCTGAAAATGCGAATTGGCATAAACCCATGCTATGCAAATAACGGGGTTCGAAATTTAATGATTGGAAGTAATGGGAAATGCACTTGCACTTTAGGAACCTCCTGTGATATGTTACATATTTTATTAGATTGTACGAGATTTTTAGACTTTCGAAAGGAGTTTTTATGTCCGATTTTTAAAAAATATAAGATTACGCACAGAATGCAAGCTGCCACTCTTTTGGTGGAAATGGAGACTTTAGATATAGCCTGCGCGTTGGTGAAATATATGAACAAAGTTAGGTGGTTCCTCAAATGCGCAGAAGAACATGTATAGTGTAGCCCTTATCCCTGAATAAAGGTAGAGACACTAAGGGACAATAGTAGTAAAAACTGCATTCTGACGAAGGTATATATAGGAAATTTTTGCGATTTTAACAAATAAATGTTATAATACTCCGTTTTAAAAGGAACAAGAGAAGTTAATTTTCAAGTATCTTGAGGTGTAATTGTGGTTTTAATATTATCTTGTTATGCTGCTGCTCTTTTTCCTGCTGAATATTACCATGTTTTGCTGTTGTCCTTTCTCTTATCACGGAATGTGGAATGTACTTTTAAGGTTTTAACAAATCAAATAAAGTTTTGTTTGACTGACTGACACCAGTTGAAGTAGAGGCCCCATCACTGGGAACCTCTCGTGCCAGAGCCCTGACACTCTCCCGGGCAAAGTTCTGGGGGTGCCTCCTCTCGACATGGTGAATCATAGTGGAGTTTCCAAAAGAATATTTCTTGGTGGGGTCACCCGGTGACAGGACAGTGTGACAAATCCTGCACTCCACCTTTGGAGCATTTACTTTTTTCTGGTCATTTGGAATGGAATTTTTTTTTCCATATGCAGTGCTCTTTTATTTTCGGCTGAGGAACCTCTTTATCAAGAAATTCATTTGAGTCATCTTCACTGCTGGATGGTCTGGCAGCCATGGTAATCCAAGATATTAATCCCATAAAGATCCGACAGCAAAAAGAAAGATCTTGCAGTCACAAAAGTGAAAGAAGAAGTGAAGGAAATGGGTGGGGATTTCATTCTTTGTAAAAAAAAACTGTTAGCAACCAATGAAAAGAGTTATTTTAAGGTCACATGACTTGACGCACTTACGCTGCGCGCATCAAAGCGCTTCTGGGGGCGCTTACGCGGCGCGAACGTAGGCGCTTCCGAGGGCGCTTACGCGGCGCGAACGTAGGCGCTTCCGGGGGCGCTTACGCGGCCCGCCTAAGTGGCGTTTCGATAGCTTTACGGAAATGCAAAATCATTTTCGTTTTGTAAATCAAAAATACTGCTTTTATAAGTATGGTACTGAATGTCTTCCATTATTATTTACTTTTCATACATATTTTTTTTTACAAACGCAGAAATAGCGCTGTCGGTGCGCTCTCGGGAGAGCTTACTGGTGCGCGCACCCTGAGCGCACCGGGAAAAAATGTAAAAAAAAAAATATGCATTTAACAAATGGTTTTTTAAAAATATATATCATTAATTGTTGTAAAAAACAGCTAACAAAAAAAATAATCGTATTTTTCAAAGTCGATATACAAATGAATTAGCTTTTAAAAAACTATGAAATTCACTGAAAAAACAATAGGTTTCGCAAACGTTATAGTTAGGAATTAGCTTTTAAAAAACCTTTGAAATTCACTGAAAAAACCATAGGTTTCACACCAGTTATAGTTAGCTGAACAGTTTACTCATACAAACCATTGAAATTCCCACGTTATAGTTAGTCGGACTCACTATAACTCGCGCACCCGCAATCCACTGCTGATGATGTCACATATTACACCATTCATGACATGGTAAGTGACATCACTGATGACATCACTGATGACATCACTGATGACATCACAAATGACATCACTGATGACATCACTGATGACATCATCCAGTGAATGTGTGTTCCTGTAAAGTTAAAATATGTCTAACATATTGAAGAATGAGTGTATGTATGAGTGTCTGGATGAAGGATTTAGTAGGTGCGTGACTGACTGTATGAGTGAGTGATTAAATGTGTCTTACTGAATGCATTGGTTAGTGACTAAACTCTCTGAATGTGTGCATCATTATGTCTGTTGTTGTGTAAGCTGCTGCATGTGTTGATCAGTAGCTATATGAGTGGCTATATGGGTTATTGATTGGTTGTCTACGTATTTGAATGTGAGGGTGAGTATGTGTGTGGCTGGCTGTGAGGTGTGTGACTCTGTGCATAGATGTGTGACCAGTTCATTCACTAGGTATATGGGTTCAAGAGTGAATGTAGAAACAGCTGTATGGGCGGTCAACTGTGTGTATGGGTGTGTTGCTGAGTGAATGGATATATCAGTGCTACATGTCCATGTTAGTACATATATAAAACACAGTGCATGTGAGAGTTGGCATATATAAATGACTAAACATAAGAGCCTGTGATTGCGTAAGTGACTGTATGGATCAATGTGTACTTGTATTAGTGATTGTAAAAGAGAGTAAGTATGTGTTAGTATATGTTTGAATAAGTAAGGTTTAGTGTGTATAAGTTTGTAGTTGAGGAAATGGGAGTGTGATTAATTCTTTGCATAACTGACTAGGTGTTTGAGTAACTTTGTGGATGAGTGTCAGCATGTAAGTGTCTGTATAGGTGTATGAGTGGATATGATAGTGTTGTATTGATGAGTGTCTGTATGTATGAGTGATTGTATGGGTGAATGAGTGGATGTGTGTGTAGACCTAGGAATCAGTGAGTGCGTATGTAGTTACTGGTATTGGTGTGTCATTAATTTCAGGAATAGTAGTTTGTATTTAACACTGGGTGTATCAAAGGTTAGATTAGAGTGTGAGGAGATGCATTGTATTATCACATGAATGATGTCATCAGTGATGTCATTTGAGATGTCATCAGTGATGTCATCAGTGATGTCACTGACCATGTCATGAATGATGTAATATGTGACATCATTAGCAGTGGATTGCGGGCGCGCAAGTTATAGTGAGTCCAACTAACTATAATGTGGGAATTTCAATGTTTTGTATGAGTAAACTGTTCAGCTAACTATAACTGGTGTGAAACCTATGTTTTTTTTGTAAATATATGTATATATATATATATATATATATATATGTATATATATATGTATGTATATATATATAATGAAAAAAGGCAGAAATTGAAACTATTTTAGTACTATGCGCTTTTAAAATCTATCTATATATATATATAGAGAGAGAGAGAGAGAGAGAGAGAGATAGATAGATAGATAGATAGATAGATAGATAGATAGATAGATAGATAGACAAATAGATAGACAGATAGATAGATAGATAGATAGATAGATAGATAGATAGATAGATAGATAGATAGATAGATAGATAGATAGATAGATAGATAGATAGATAGATAGATAGATAGATAGATAGATAGGTAGGTAGATAGATAGATAGATAGATAGATAGATAGATAGATAGATAGATAGATAGATAGATAGATAGATAGATAGATAGATAGATAGATAGATAGATAGATAGATAGATAGATAGATAGATAGATAGATAGATAGATAGATAGATAGATAGATAGATAGATAGATAGATAGAGAGAGAGAAAGAGATAGATAGATAGATAGATAGATAGATAGATAGATAGATAGATAGATAGATAGATAGATAGATAGATAGATAGATAGAGAGAGAGAGATAGATAGATAGATAGATAGATAGATAGATAGATAGATAGATAGATAGATAGATAGATAGATAGATAGATAGATAGATAGATAGATAGATAGATAGATAGATAGATAGATAGATAGAGTTAACATAAAGTAAGTACAACTATTTCAACTATTTTGACATGCTCCTTTTTTAAATTACATTTTGTAACGTTATGCCTACAATATTTTTTGCAGCAGGAATTCGGTTATTCCTATCATCACATGACAATAAAAGCATACAGATGCCAACATAGTTGGCGTTGATGTAGTGAAAAGATGAATTCCATTGACAAAACTATCCACAAACATATGCATTGTCAAAATTGCAAGAAAAAGTTCAGTTATCTGATACTCAGTCAAAGAAAACTTTAAAGCTGGATGTGTAGGTTAAAGTGATATATTTTGGATGTCCCGTTAGGAGCTTTTCTCCTATGCATGCTTGTATCGTGATACTTGGTAATCATAATTAGGGCCAGTATTTGCATTATGCTCTATTGACCAAGAAAGTAGATACAGAAGTGCTACCAGTCATGTTATACAATTTTAGGTTTGAAGTCAGGGCTTGTAGAGAATGTTGGCCTTAGACCATACAATATAAGATGGTAAATGCACATGTCTTTGCCTACACAGCTTGAACCAGGATTTATCTAACAAAATTCATCTGGGCAAAACACACGTGGTGTGGCATCAATGCCCCATTACTTTTACGGGTCAAATAGGCTTCTGAGCCTGAATCAGGATTTCCTTGACAAGAGGAATGAGTGTCTAAAAGTGTGTCGTGACTGAGCCTTCACAATGCTCAATCAGATTTGGGACATTTATTCCATGAGAAACAGTGTCAGCAATTTAATGAAGGTCCATGAGATAGAAATCTTGTAAAATTCAATAAGGCCTCCTCAGTACAACTCAGCAGATTTAAATACCAAGTGACGTCGACCCACAGGTGGATCTGCTGAGATTAATAGCGGGCCTTATACCCCTCAAGAACTTGACCTTGAGATGATTTTCAGGAGCCCTTGACCAAGCATGAACATGCAAACTACAGGCTCACGCTGGATGAAAGTGCATTCCGATGATTTATGGTAGGCATCATGAATTGTATGCTGCTGGAGGATGGTCAATTTACAGTGGGTTCAAAACACACCCACTGATTGCCTTTAGTTAGTTTTATTGTTATTTTCATGTGTTTGCTTTTTGTTCGATAACCTGCCTTCATCTTCTCCTCTTTGACCCACCGCTGGAGCATACATAGCCCCTTTACTATCCTTTTCCCTGCTTGACTTTTAGGGAACTTTTTTGACTAAACACTTCATGAGAGTGCCTGTGTTTTTCAGCTTTCTTTGATGTGTTCTCCCTGCTAAATACCCATTTCCGTTCTCCGTATTGCTCTCTTCTTCATGTGCACTCTCTTTTTCACGTGGCTCTCTCGCCAAACTCCCATGCGCCCTGCAATCAATGTTTCGTTCTCCCAATTTACTAGTCTGTGCCTCATGTGTCTGTCTGTCCCTTGCCTGCTGTTCTTTCTCTCTTGAATGTACCAAACTCCCCTGCCATCCTTATTCTTCTCTACATCATGTGCTTCTCCCCTGCCCCAGTGCGGCTCTTTCCCTTGTGTGCGTCTATTCTCCTCCTTAACTGCTGAGGTAAAATGGTACACTCATGCATGCCTGCTGAATGGCACTTCCGATAACAGCGGTCATGTCATCACTCGTTTTTTCTCTTTTCTTTGCAAACTCTGTGAGTAATTTGCTGCTGCCATACACTTTTAAACAACTTCCTTGGCAAAGCCAAAGTTACAAAAGGCGAGACCTATTTATTAGCCTTGCCAATGCTTCACTTCGGTTCACTTCTTTTCTTCAGAAAATGCCCTGTACTGTACGTGAAAAGAGCTCCATTGTGGCAGTGTTTGTTTTTTAGAGCTTCTCTGGCATAACGTCTGCAGGCATTAACATTCTCAAAGTCCTACAAATTGCTTCCAATAGCTGAAAAGAATGTGTCTTTCTTGGGTAGGCTCCAGGCACGTTCTTCATACTCTGATGAAAATTATGCAAAAATAAAATTCTACCACTGGCGAAAGAAACAGTGCCCAGCAGTAATGCAGAAATAGTAGCTGGACTGCTCCACTGGCGTTGGGCAGTTTGTAGGACTGCTTCGAAGGAGTCCAGACCATTTACACACTGCCCAGTTGGATTACCCCAAGCTGCAATAGTGTTCAAATTGCGATTTCCTTCTGCTAGCTTCATGAAGTTTTATTGAAAAGATACAAACGACACAACATTTTAAGTTTCACAATCTGGACAACGTATTTACCCAGATAAATTGGTTCAACAAATTATCGACTCTACAAAAACAGAATTCATTTCACTCCTTCACTGTTCAAAGCTCATAATACCATATGTGAAGAGAAAAACAGATGCTGTCCAACAATATTTTAACCAAAATATAGTTGTAGGATTGGCGAAAATACCCTTTGCTGGATTTTCCAGTGCTTGTAGGCTTGTATGATGGAGGCAAAGGGTATTTATAATTCTCATAGAAAGAGGTGGCCTGTGTCATGACAGCCTTGTTCCAGGAGATAAAGGATGCTATAATGAGAGCTTATGTCATCTAGTTATGGATCTACTGTTGCACTTCCCCACTGGGAAGTGTCCCTCAATGCTCACTGCCAAAGGTCCAAAGGTGACGAATTTACTCAATCAATCTAAAGTAATCCGAAGTTGCAGTGAATACTTCCTTTTAATGTATTGTGCAGTTGTTTATACTCATTATTTTCATGAGATCGTTACATAATTTTCTTTAATCTATTAGTAGTTATCCATAATGTTTCAAGCACACTAGTATTAGCCCCAATGCATTTCAGGCTGTGATACTGCCCATCTTCAGGGGGTAACTTCTTGGGTATGTGTCACACACTAGGATAAATGGGAGGTTGGCTGGAACCCCAAATGATGACAATGGTCACGTTAGTGAAATGATGGGTTTCCAATAATCCTGAAAGGGTTCTTTCTTTTCACAATCTTTTCTCTTGTTTTCAGCACTCCTTTGTGATTTTGCTTGGTTGCACTCAGTTTGAGAGAATTTTTCTGTGCACTTTGTCCCAGAAATATATACATTCATTTAAGAGCCTAACATTACAGACCACGGATTTTATGTAGTTTTTGTGATAAATTGAATAGGGGTAATTAATCTGTTTGGAGTCTATAAAATTCCCACAGACCCTTTAAAGTGTTGTTTTTTCTCTCTATCATATACCACAGATTTCTGTGTCATTTTCCCTTTCCGTGCGTCCCTCTGCATCTTTAATCGCTTCTGTCTAGCCTCCTTCTGCCAAGGTCTGGGGGAGTAAAACATGGACTGTCTACTTCTTTTCTTAAATAATTGCTCCTCTAAAAACCCAATTTGTTGTTCATCAAAAGTGCCCATCAACGGCCACTTGTAAATTTGTGCCATTATGTACTAAACATAATAGGGTCAGAACCATGCTTCACATACATATCAAATTTAGGGATTCATTCAGGAGGTGCCGGCTGAGCTTCTTCCAATCAAGCATCTGCAGAACAACAATGACAACACAAATACAAGATTTTACTAAGACCAGGCATTTTAAAAGGAAAAAAGTTCGTTATTTTTACCTGGCAAAGTAGTTGCAAATACTTTTATCAAAAACGGTCCTCAAACCGTACCAAACTCAAACCACAATGGTACCATATCTACAAAGAACCAAAACAAACTCACCTGATTTGGTTGGCAGAAACGACCAGTTCTGCCCTGCCGACTCTTCAGACCAAACGGTCATATCCATGGGTTTCGCCCTTCACGACTCCAGTCAGGATGACCAGTGGGAGAGACACTGTCCGGCAGGACAAAAGGGGCAGCTGCGAGTAACAGAAAATCTTTGTGCAGGGATCCCTGAACCGTCAGTCTGACTCAATGATGTCCTTGGCCTCCCCTCAAGTCTGCAGAAAGGGGATAAATCAATCAGCTGAAGGAGTACTTGTTCGGGCCCATTTAGGTTCACTCAGGTCACTAATGACCACCTCTCAGCCTTCCATCCCAAATGAAGAGTCGGTCAGACAGTAAAGAATACAAACCAATAACTGTTTATTCATATACACTCAGAGCAGAGTCCAGTCTGCCCTGTCGCTAGGAGTCCTGCAGAGGGACTGACACCGACAAGCAAAAAGATACATGATGTACATCTCACAACTGGGTTGAAACACACCCATAGTGGGATTTTCCAAGCAGATGCAGCTGGACAGTAAAATACCAAAATTATGTTTTAATTCTCATATCTCACACCACATGATACAACTCAAGGTTGTTTCACCCTGCACCCGCCACCAGACAAGTGGGAGAGGGCCTCAATCTAGTGAGAAAGGTATGCACTAATGTGAACAGTCTATTCGTTAGTGAAGCAAAACCTAACATTGCATAAACGAAACGTGGCAGAGACTTTTTCTCAGAAACAGCGAACAATTTGTTTTGATCTTGATTTAAAATGGCGCCTGAATAGAAAATGGTACCGCGAATGCTAACTTGCATAGGGCAATGCTCAAACATGAACATTTCTATTCTAACAAGTCAACCCAAAATTCCAATAATGGCTGTTGTTGCTGGGTACAAAACACACTAATACAGTAGTGACTCACTTCCGAGATTTATAGTGCCTTCTGTCAACTTGTGGCTTCCCTGCAGGACAGGCGCTGGTGTTGCTTTTCTTTTACGAATTGGATTTTCTCCCCCTGTCTCCCAATGTATTGTGGTCTTTTCGTACTACTGGTGTACAGTCTCAGACTTTCTCTCCTTTTTCACAATCATAAGTGAACATTCATAAGGGGTTCATGAGAACACTTGGGTTGGTCCAGTGGTGCTGCTGGCTGCCTGCTATGACAGACTGAGACCCATTATATGAAAATACATGATACATGCACAAGAAATAAATCCAATTGATGTTTATTAAAATGCCACCTTTGACACTATATCAATGAACTCTATAATAATACTGCCATTAGCTCAGCCATATCACAACCATCTTACTACATCAGAGATTGCCTGAACACACTTACCATGTTGTGTTCATCAAAGGGAGTCAGGATGCAAACACTAGCTCCTTTGCTCGTTTTTAGGTCGAGCCTAGCGTTGCTGCGCATGCGCTGCTCGCTTTGCAAGGGATGCATTATTCAGTATAGCATGGAAGCTCCGCCCACTCTTCGTGCATCTTTTCATTGGCTTAAGTACTAAATGCTGCCTTCCGATTGGTTTTAGGCTTGTTAGTCCCTCCTCATGACAGCCATGTCCTCATTTGTATCCTTACATGGCTACTGGTCCCTTTACTCTGAACTATTTTCTTCCTTGTCTCCCAGCCCCCTCCCGCAGTCCATGACTTCTTGGCCCACCTCCCGTTCGCGCCTTCTTGCCAGCACTCCTGTTTCCAATGCAATAGGTCTCGCGAAAATGAGAGTCCTATTCCATTGCAAATGTGCGTTTGGTTCCCGCACCTCCATTCTCCTCCCTCCCATTTCCTTTCCCTCCTGAAAATGGAAATAGGGCTGCGCCGTCTCCTGACTGCACCGGGCTATCTGCACATCAGAAGCCAAGAGGCATGAAATGCAAATGATAAGAGGGAGGCAGATGGATTGTGCCATGCCCCCTGATGCCCAATGGCTTTTCAAAGGTGCTGCCTTGTGAGGCGGGTGGGGGCGTGGCAGGAAGATTGTAAGGTATGTGGGTGGTGGGCTCCGAGCAGGCGGGGCAGGGAACTAAAATAAACACGTTATCCATGCAAATTTTTTCAGCTTTGTTCTCGCTGCGTTCGCTCTTGACAATATTATTTCACACTGCACTGCTCTTTGGCGCAAGTTGAGTCGTGTGGCTCACTGGTTAGAGGCTGCAGACCCAGAAGCAGAGGTCGGCCCGGGACTAGGGTTCAATTCCCGACGCGGCAGGGTGTTGGGCCAATGTCAGCGGGTTAGATAAATCTCGCCTCTGGTGCCACTCTAACCATGGGTTCCTGTGATATATCGCTTTGCTCAGTTATACTTGGTTCTTCTTAGAATGTTGTTCTCACCTATGATGCCATCATTAGAACACTGTATGGTTCGGATTTGGCAGTTACCGCTTGGCTGTTCGTGGATGAGGATAATAAATTCATCCTGCAACTTCAACTGACTACTGGAGTTTGTTATTATAATTATCCAACAACTTTACATTGGCGACGATCCTACCTCATCATCTCCTCAACACGCAGCCGTCCCTGTCACCTCCCCAGCGGCTGTTTTCACACTAAAGGAAGCGTTGTCTTCCCAGCGGCCGAGAAAGAACTTCAACTCCTAAAACTGACTCAGTGAGGAGTAAGCGGGAGGTTTTCATTGAAGGAAGGGACTTAAATTAACAAAAGCGGGAAAAGACTAAATTTAATTAGCCGTGTTCGTAAATATTTAAAACGCGGCGCATTTCCCTCGCGCTCGCTGTCTGTTCTAAAAAACAAAATGGTTACGAGTTTCAGTGATGCGCTGTTTGCGTGTCAACGAGGCTATGCGTTGCAGTGACACGCCGTTTACGTGTCATCAAGACAAAAACTTAGCCTCGTTTTGGAAAATATTTCAGCCTCGTTTCGAGAGAGGAATAGAACGCGAAGGACAAAAAAAAAAGAACATTTACGATCCTAACCATTTCTCGAGGCATTGTGACGTCTTCTTGTTCCAAAATAGGAACGCAGCTTTCCTGGTTGAGAAAGAGAGCTTTGTGTTGTAATAAAGAGTCCAAAAAAGAACGTCCTGTTCATTGGCAATAAAGAGGCCTTTGTGAAGTACAAAGGAATTTTAAACAAAGAAGGAAAAATTTATAAGAAGAATACTTTAACACTTTAAATATATGTATTGTGACATTTATAAAAAAAAGACATTCTTCACTGTTATATTCTTTGTATAAATAAGATAAATACTAGATTACTTATTTATTTTTGAATAAAAAAAAAAAAATTGACAAAGAAACATACTATACAAGACTAAAAAAGAGAGAAAAATTCATAAATAAAAGAAAATGCAGAATGTAACGCAACCTGCTTTCTTCTTAACTAGTCCAGGTGAGCCAAACGTAAAATGGCAGAAATGGAAAAAGATTTTTGCTAACTACGCAAGAGTATGTGGCACGAATCTAAGTGCAGAAAGGAAACATTCGTTGCTCTTGCATTGTCTTGGAGGAGAAGGCCAAGACGTGTTGGAACATTTACCTGATCTCACTGCAGCAGAACAGAGGAATTTAAACGAATATGAAATTGCTATAGAACAATTAGACCAACATTATCTTCCTAGACTAAGCACAATAATGGAGAGATATCATTTCGGTTTAAGAGGGCAAAAGAAAGACGAATCAGTTGAAGAATATGTTTCTGCACTAAGAAAGCTAGCGTCATCCTGCAAATTTGGACAGACTTTGGATGAGAGAATAAGAGATCAATTTGTGTTGAAGTGCGCACATGACAGTATTCAGAAGGAACTGTGGTTAAAAGATGAACCACCACTAGATGAGGTGCTCGTGATAGCAAAACAAGTTGAGCACATGACGAAATGCGTTGATGAATTAAAAGAAGAAAAACAAAAAATAGATGAACCAGAAAAAAAGGGTGAAACTAAAGTAGAGGAAGTGGTGTGTCAAGTCAAGAAAGAAGAAAAATCATCTGGAGAGAAAAATGAAAATGGAACGAATAATCCCAATTCTAACTTTAATTCTTCTAATAAATTTTCGTGTTTTAGGTGTGGTAATATTGGGCACTTAGCTAATGCACCAAATTGTCCGGCTCTGAAGTCAATATGTAACAACTGTGGCAGGAGAGGTCATTTCTCTAAATGTTGTAGGACTAGATCTGGTAAGAGAGATAATGTATATAAAAAATGGTCACAACCGCAAGTGAGGACTGTGACTTTCCAAGTAAATGGTGGTCCTTTGGAACATCCCTCGCATTTGGTAAAAGTCAATCATGCCATGATTGAATTTAAATTTGATTCCTGTTCCCAGATCACCATGATTGATCAAGAGTTATTACGCAAAACTTTTGGAGATAATGTCAAACTTTTCAAAAGCGACATCATACCCTTAGGTTATGGTGAAAAGCCAATTAAAATATATGGTTATTTCACAGCCACTCTTGAGTTGGGCAGTCGCATCATTCCAGCTAAAATTTATGTGACTAATTTTGGTGATGCCTTGATCAGTTGGAGAGATCAGCGAGATTTAGGGGTAACACTTGATCCCAATGCTTCACCTCAAGTACAAATACAACAGGTTGAGAATTTATCTGAGATGTTTTCAAAGAAGTTTCCTAAGGTGTTTAAAGAACAGTTGGGATGTTTAAAGGGTTATAAACACTGTATTAAAATAAAAAGGAATGCTGTGCCAATTGTAGCAAAAGTAAGGAGGATTCCCTTAGCCGAACAGGGAAAAGTGCAAAAAGAGATAGAGAAATTAATTAGTAATGACATAATAGAACCAGTAGAAGCAACAGAATGGTTGGCTCCAATTGTTATTGCTAAGAAGCCCACTGGGGAAATTCGATTATGTATTGATTTGAGGGCATTGAATAAGGAAGTGATCGTAGACAGGTTTCCTTTGCCCAACATTGATGAGATCGTAGGGACATTAGAGGGTGCGAAGTACTTTACCACTCTAGATCTAGCTTCAGCATACCACCAAGTGGAGCTGGATCCCGCATGTCAAGATCTAACTGCTTTTATTACTCCTATGGGAACCTTCAAATTTAAAAGGATGCCATTCGGACTAATATCAGCAGCCTCTGTATTTCAACGAATTATGACTCACATATTAAAAAATCTATCAGGAGTTAAATGCTATCAAGATGATTTGCTAATTTATGGTGCCAACATGCAAGAACACAATGAACGTGTGTGTGAGGTATTAAAGAGATTATCAGATTCAGGATTGTCTCTTAAGAAAGAGAAGTGCAAGTTTGGTGTGGAGGAAGTGAACTATCTTGGTCACTGTATTAAGAGTCAAGGTGTTTTTTCCCAAGTCGGAATTGGTCACATCGATTGATAACATGGTCGAGCCTGTGAATAAAGATGAGTTATTATCATTTCTTGGTATGGTTGAGTTCTATGGCAAGTTTATTTTACATTTTGCAGATAAAACCAAGAACATGAGGATACTCACCGCTAAAAATGTGATTTTTGATTGGTCAGTTGACTGTAAAAAAGAATTTGACGAGATAAAGAATGAGTTGAAAAATGCTCCATGTCTTCAAGCATTTGTTCCTGGTCTGCCAACGCATGTATATACAGATGCTAGTGATAAGGGTCTAGGAGCTGTTCTGGTACAAAATAAGAATGGTCATGATTCCCTTATTGCCTGTGCGTCTAGATGTCTTCGTGGTCCGGAGCTCAATTACTCCGTAATTGAAAAAGAGTCATTAGCTATTTTTTGGGCACTTAAAAAATTTAAGAATTTAGTTTGGGGAACAAAGTTTGTTGTGAAGTCTGACCATAAGCCCTTGAAGGAAGTTTTTTGTAAGAAAGGGTTAGATTCTATTTCATCAAGAATTAGAAGATGGATAATATCATTACAAGAGTTTGATTTTGAGGTGCAATATTTGCCTGGTGTATCAAATAAGGCGGCAGATTGTTTTTCTAGACTAGTCAAAGGAAATGATCCGAACAATGATGAAATAAATATAGATGAGGATGATTTTCTGGATGTTTGTGAGGTCACTGAAGGTGTTGTGGGAAAGGATGAGTGGAAGGAAGAGTTGAATTATTTCACACTGCACTGCTCTTTGGCGCAAGTTGTGTTGTGTGGCTCACTGGTTAGAGGCTGCAGACCCAGAAGCAGAGGTCGGCCCGGGACTAGGGTTCAATTCCCGACGCGGCAGGGTGTTGGGCCAATGTCAGCGGGTTAGATAAATCTCGCCTCTGGTGCCACTCTAACCATGGGTTCCACTCAGCAACTCTGGGCAATAGCTTGCTTAATCTCCACAAACGGCCCCATCAACGCCGGGATGCCTGGCTTCACCTTGGGGGTGCCCAATAGGGACCATCTCACAGGGAAAGCCAGGGCAGGTTCCCCAGCGTTATACAGCACCAGGAAACCTATGGGTAGCAGTGCGCTTTACAAGCTCAAATACAAGCTCGCTCTCCGCTTCCCCTGTCTGCCTCACACACACGTGTCCCAGGTCATGTCGCTGCCGCTCCAGTGGAAATAATGAGATAGAAACCACGAGGTTGTTATTTGCATAGAAATAGCACGGAGCCCCAGGCAGCCCGGGGAGAAGGACACAGAGATCATTTGTGTACGATTTTCATGGAAATGTTTGCTGAGGTAGATACTTTTTATTTACATTCAATCTCCACCCCTTCTCAGCTCCCCTGGCCTTTGGCCCCACCCCTTACTCCACACCATGAATGACTCTACAAGACACACCACCTATCTGTGTCTCTGGAATGCAGCAACATGCAAATTCAAATCTGCAGCATTGAAGGTCGACAGTGGCGAGAGGCCCGTGTGTGGGTCCAGGCTTCCATGGCAAAACACTCCTGTTGCCTGCAGCACGGGCGGAGCTATCATTAGTGCAGGAGCATAAAATGTCTGCTTCCGTTGACCATGGCTGTTTTAGTACTGCCAGGTCGTGATGGAGGGGGGCTATTTTCATTTCTTGCATTAAGGCCTGCGGCATTCTTGACACCCGTGGGCTCCACCCAAGGGATTTGCGCGAAAGATATTCTTTGCCTGAATTGATGCACAGGTGCCAGCTGTTATGCTGTACTCTATCAGTGCTGTTTAGGACAAGTGGGCCAAGCAGGACAGCACAGGGATTGACAGCGCTTAGAACCCCTTTCTTCTGTAAAGCAGTAATATACAACAGTGCTTTAAATCGATATATTGAAGCATTGGGACTCACTATCCAGAGCACCTGGTTGCTCCTGAGAAGTGCAGATACTCTCCATTTCAAATAGAAGTTCAGGTACTCAGTACAAGAGAGTACCTGTTCATTTAAAACACTAATATGCAAGTATTATAAATCGCCCGTTCATCACTACCTTGAGAGGGATCTCATTGAAGGGGTTTAAGTTTTGCTTGATGTATTTCCAACATCGAAAGTCTGCAGGTTCTAGCCGCTTATGTTATTTCCTTTTAAGAGAAGAGATAGGCTTATGCTCCACCTATGACTGTGCTTTGGGTCACTGCTTCTGCACGCCAGATTCTGGATATTAAAAGAAAGTTAAATCCAGAGAACTGCTTTCTTCTTCCAGTTAACCTCACGCTCTTACTAAGATAGGCATATGCAGGGCTAGACTGGCTCTCCCAATTTCTAGTGGTGCCAGTGAGCCATTTAATCTTATTTTTTTCTTTTCTTTTTTTGATAGCCCTCTTGCTACCTCATGAACTTATTTTAAAGACCGTATTACAGGTTGCTTAGCAATGCTCCATAGTGTGACTCAGGGAGCCTCCAGTTTTCAGCCTGCTGTCTGACTGGTCAGTGTAACAGGTGGGCCTTTAGCCATTAGTAGCATGAAGCATTTTTAGGTGGGGCCTGGAGACACCATGATGTAGCAACGGTGCAATTGACCCCAGTGCAAATACGAAAGTAGACAGAAAAATAAAATGACCCCTCTTTGAACCATATCCAAAATAATACTGCCAACAAGTGATGCCAGCAAACATGGCACTCATTCGGAAGATTGGGCCTGATGTAGGTAATCCCAGATTACTGATTCTTAAATACCGAATCATACCAGTAATCAGGTATGATTCGGTAATTAATGAATCGGTATTTACCGATTCTGTAATTGCCATTGATTCCTATGGGCCTTGAGGCCCATAGGAATCAATGTCAATTACCGAAGCCGTAAATACAGATTCGGTAAAATTACCGAATTTGCAAGGGGGACAGGGTGTCACTTTAACACCCTGTTGCAAACCTGATTCTGGCTTGTGTGCCATGTGGCACACATACATGCCCTTAGGGCATGTATGTGTGCCACATGGCACAGATGTACATGCACAGATGTGTATGTACACAGGAATTCGTTATTTACCATGACATAGTATGTCATGGTAAATAACGAATTCTTAAGGGCCAGTGGCACTGTTTTCAGTGCCACCTACATCACAAATTTAAGATTCAGTAAATTTACCATAAATATACCGAATCAGTAAATTTAAGGCCCCGTACATCTCAATCACCAAATACCGAAATTGGCCGTTACCGACCGGTATTTGGTGACCTACATCTGGCCCATAGTGTAACAGCTGGAAGTCTCCATTAGAGGTAGTAAAGAGGTAAAATGGAGAGTCTCAGGGAAGGTGGAACCACCATGAACATCTGGGAATTGACAAAGCAATAGGAGAATGGAATAAGGATCAGAATATCTTTGCAATGCATCATCTGATTTCTTAAGGATTTTTTGTTATGTTTCAATGTATCAGCTTAAACATGTCCATTGCATTATGCTTAATAAATATTTCTGTTGGGTGCATTTTCTATTTCACTTAGTGACTGAATTTATCACCTATTAAGTTTGCACATTCCAATTGCATGATGCATCAGTGTAATAAGTATATTCAAATATGCTATAATACAGTCTATTTAGCAGGATTTGCTTCCATTTGTTTGCATGCCTGCTGGTAATTCTCTTTGTCTCTTCATTTGATGTCATGAGCCTGTGAGTATACATGTCCTTCCATTTCAGTGTCTTTCCAAGGACTTTCTCAGCCTGATTACAAATCAGGTGCATGTTCATTTCACTCTGCATGATTATTAGTGGTTAGGTTTTTCCTCACCACAATATACTGGGTGTGGAAGAACCTGACTAGATTGTTACGGACAAAAAAAGCACCAGAAAAAGTGCATGAGACTTTGGCTACAGCAGCATCCAAATCTTATGCTGCTCTTTCATACATCACCCCCTCCTACTAAAAAGAACAAAAAAAGTCCCCTTCCTTTCCCTACCTCCCCCGCCGCCTATATCATCTTCCCAACGCACGCACAGGCCCCTTTATACATTTACCACTGACTCATAGCATGTGGTAAATGTATGTAGTAAAACTCCATTGAATAGGGGTTTCCATGTGTTGGTATGATTGGATACATCATCCTCAAATTGTAATTCCTCATTCCATGGATTTTACTAGTAATTGCAGGGTATGTAAGTGATTCTATTGCATAAAATCGGTAAAATTGCATGCAATTTGATTATGCAGTAAATTTCCCCAGTACGATGCAACTCGTAATTAGTCTCTGTCTACCTGTGTACTATGCCCCTAGATCAGGGTTTGAATGTCTTATAATGTCCACAGGTTCCTTTTTCCCAATGTGCTTACCTTTTGTCACAAGATAGGAGTATCATTTTATCCTCCCCTCTGCAGACGAGTGTCAGATCACTAGCGTGCTGTTTCTAACATCTTATTTCTATGTATCCATGTCTATCATTTTCTGTTCTTCTTCATGGTGTCTGACTCCTTCCCCAATATGTCTCTCAGACATTTTTCTAGCAAGTTGACATTTTGAAAGTTTATTAGTGAAATTGGAAACTGTTTGGCCTGGCCGTCAGTGCAGGAGCATCCCTGAACTTTCTCACCATCACCCCATCTGTTTTCTGAATTTTGTTTTGTTGGCATTAAGACTCTTTGACTTTACCACTGCTAACCATGGTCAAGTGCTTGAGCTGTCCCTCTAAAACATAACACTAGCTTACACCCAATTGGTACATTTAATTTACCTATTAGTCTCTAGTTGAGTGGTACTACATGTAACCAGTGCATGTAAATGAAATGCTATTAGTGAGACTGCAGCAATTATCGAACCCCCCCCCCACTTAAGTAGCTCTTTAAGAAAGACATGTCTCCAGCTTGCTACTGCATCCTGGGTGGATTTTTAAACTACCAATTGGACCTGGTAAAATAAACCTTTTGCCTAGACTAAATCTCCATGTTTTATACATATACATCATCCCTAAGGTAGGCCCAAAACAGCTCATAGGGCAGGGTAAAGTTTATAAAGGGGGAGAGGATGTGGCCTAACGGCTAGAGTGGTCAGCCTCACATCGTTCGACCTCTGAGCCTGGTAAACAAGTTTGAGTCTCAACAGGGATGCTCAACATCCTGTGATCCTGGGTAAATCACTTAATCTCCCTGTGCTTAAGAAAAATTAATGTGTCCGTTTGTCATGCAACTGGTGCTCATGTAAAGCTCTCTGATACTTCGGGTTTAGTTCGTACTATATGAAACTCCCCACCCCCAAATTCTTTTATAACTTGGACATGCACCTTTAAGTTGAATATGTCCCGTAAGTGAAAAATTCCCAAATATGTTTTTTTTCTCTAATGTGAAGACACCTCGCCCACAGGATATCAATGGGTTACCTCATTATGTTTAATACGTGCAAATATTTGACTGGCAACAGGTAACAACATGTTTGCTCTCAAAAGAATTGTAATTTAAAATCCTCTTTAATGGGATAGTCAAATGGTAGGTCACAATTCTGATAATACTGCTTTAAGAAAGTTGACATTTCCTTGTCTGAATCATTGGGTGTCTGCAGCCTATGTTCTGGGTCATATGATTGTAGCTAGTTGGCAGTTGGCACTTGTGTATTTTTTCCAGACACTGAGTCAAAGAGGGACTAGATATTGGTAGAGTCAGCCATAATGCCAGGATAGAAAAGGGCAGAGCTGTTCCCTGCCCTACTTAACTTTCGAAGGGACTGCCACCGGCACTTTCACGAGTAACTTTAACACCAGTCGTTTGTCACCCTAGACCTCTGGGAGCCTGGGCAGGGCAGGGAAGGAAAATTCCAGAAACAGATATGGAGATGGGTCTTGTATTCTTCTTTCACTTAAAAGGCTATATATATATATATATATATATATATATATATATATATATATATATATATATATATATATATATATATCCAAAACACAGTTCTCCCGTTACTGGAGCCCCGACCCTTCAGGGCGGCCTCTTAACAATGGGCACGGAGCAGCCCATCAACTTCAACCACAAAACACCAAGAGGCCCATTGCTGGTAGAACGGCACTTATTTCAACGTCTGGCATCGCAGATTCCTTCCCATCACCTAACGTTTCGGCCCCCAATCGGCCTTGCTCACAGGGGGAAGGTAAAATTCAAACTGCCCAGTGCGCTTCTGCGTGCTTTCATTTTCTTAATACATCACGTGACTACTTGCAAAATACAAGTCCCACAGTGCACCGCTTTTCTAATGTGTGTAAATTGGAAGTCCTCAATTGAATACACAGTGTAAAGTCAATACCTGCATAGCGGTGATACTGTGTCATTGTGGAATTTCATGGTAGCCAGGTGAGTTGATGTTCCTCGCACATTGCTGTGATTATTCAAATGACGTGAGCAAAACAGAATCCAGCCTGCACGATCGTAGATAAAATTGCTTTATCTCGAATCCCTTCCAAAACGCGCACCTTTCACTGCATTGGCATTTCCTAAGTAGGATGGGGCGCGTTAGTGGGTCATGCTCCTCATAAAGTTCCAAAACACAGTTCTCCCGTTACTGGAGCCCCCGACCCTTCAGGGCGGCCTCTTAACAATGGGCACGGAGCAGCCCATCAACTTCAACCACAAAACACCAAGAGGCCCATTGCTGGTAGAACGGCATTTATTTCAACGTCTGGCATCGCAGATTCCTTCCCATCACCTAACGTTTCGGCCCCCAATCGGCCTTGCTCACAGGGGGAAGGTAACATTCAAACTGCCCAGTGCGCTTCTGCGTGCTTTCAAAGTTCTTAATACATCACGTGACTACTTGCAAAATACAAGTCCCACAGTGCACCGCTTTTATAATGTGTGTAAATTGGAAGTCCTCAATTGAATACACAGTGTAAAGTCAATACCTGCATAGCGGTGATACTGTGTCATTGTGGAATTTCATGGTAGCCAGGTGAGTTGATGTTCCTCGCACATTGCTGTGATTATTCAAATGACGTGAGCAAAACAGCATCCAGCCTGCACGATCGTAGATAAAATTGCTTTATCTCGAATCCCTTCCAAAACGCGCACCTTTCACTGCATTGGCATTTCCTAAGTAGGATGGGGCGCGTTAGTGGGTCATGCTCCTCATAAAGTTCCAAAACACAGTTCTCCCGTTACTGGAGCCCCCGACCCTTCAGGGCGGCCTCTTAAAAATGGGCACGGAGCAGCCCATCAACTTCAACCACAAAACACCAAGAGGCCCATTGCTGGTAGAACGGCATTTATTTCAACGTCTGGCATCGCAGATTCCTTCCCATCACCTAACGTTTCGGCCCCGAATCGGCCTTGCTCACAGGGGGAAGGTAAAATTCAAACTGCCCAGTGCGCTTCTGCGTGCTTTCAAAGTTCTTAATACATCACGTGACTACTTGCAAAATACAAGTCCCACAGTGCACCGCTTTTATAATGTGTGTAAATTGGAAGTCCTCAATTGAATACACAGTGTAAGGTCAATACCTGCATAGTGGTGATACTGTGTCATTGTGGAATTTCATGGTAGCCAGGTGAGTTGATGTTCCTCGCACATTGCTGTGATTATTCAAATGACGTGAGCAAAACAGCATCCAGCCTGCACATGAAGAGGAGCATGACCCACTAACGCGCCCCATCCTACTTAGGAAATGCCAATGCAGTGAAAGGTGCGCGTTTTGGAAGGGATTCGAGATAAAGCAATTTTATCTACGATCGTGCAGGCTGGATGCTGTTTTGCTCACGTCATTTGAATAATCACAGCAATGTGCGAGGAACATCAACTCACCTGGCTACCATCAAATTCCACAATGACACAGTATCACCGCTATGCAGGTATTGACTTTACACTGTGTATTCAATTGAGGACTTCCAATTTACACACATTATAAAAGCGGTGCACTGTGGGACTTGTATTTTGCAAGTAGTCACGTGATGTATTAAGAACTTTGAAAGCACGCAGAAGCGCACTGGGCAGTTTGAATTTTACCTTCCCCCTGTGAGCAAGGCCGATTGGGGGCCGAAACGTTAGGTGATGGGAAGGAATCTGCGATGCCAGACGTTGAAATAAATGCCGTTCTACCAGCAATGGGCCTCTTGGTGTTTTGTGGTTGAAGTTGATGGGCTGCTCCGTGCCCATTGTTAAGAGGCCGCCCTGAAGGGTCGGGGGCTCCAGTAACGGGAGAACTGTGTTTTGGAACTTTATGAGGAGCATGACCTACTAACGCGCCCCATCCTACTTAGGAAATGCCAATGCAGTGAAAGGTGCGCGTTTTGGAAGGGATTCGAGATAAAGCAATTTTATCTACGATTGTGCAGGCTGGATGCTGTTTTGCTCACGTCATTTGAATAATCACAGCAATGTGCGAGGAACATCAACTCACCTGGCTACCATGAAATTCCACAATGACACAGTATCACCGCTATGCAGGTATTGACTTTACACTGTGTATTCAATTGAGGACTTCCAATTTACACACATTATAAAAGCGGTGCACTGTGGGACTTGTATTTTGCAAGTAGTCACGTGATGTATTAAGAACTTTGAAAGCACGCAGAAGCGCACTGGGCAGTTTGAATTTTACCTTCCCCCTGTGAGCAAGGCCGATTGGGGGCCGAAACGTTAGGTGATGGGAAGGAATCTGCGATGCCAGACGTTGAAATAAATGCCGTTCTACCAGCAATGGGCCTCATGGTGTTTTGTGGTTGAAGTTGATGGGCTGCTCCGTGCCCATTGTTAAGAGGCCGCCCTGAAGGGTCGGGGGCTCCAGTAACGGGAGAACTGTGTTTTGGAACTTTATGAGGAGCATGACCCACTAACGCGCCCCATCCTACTTAGGAAATGCCAATGCAGTGAAAGGTGCGCGTTTTGGAAGGGATTCGAGATAAAGCAATTTTATCTACGATCGTGCAGGCTGGATGCTGTTTTGCTCACGTCATTTGAATAATCACAGCAATGTGCGAGGAACATCAACTCACCTGGCTACCATGAAATTCCACAATGACACAGTATCACCGCTATGCAGGTATTGACTTTACACTGTTTATTCAATTGAGGACTTCCAATTTACACACATTATAAAAGCGGTGCACTGTGGGACTTGTATTTTGCAAGTAGTCACGTGATGTATTAAGAACTTTGAAAGCACGCAGAAGCGCACTGGGCAGTTTGAATTTTACCTTCCCCCTGTGAGCAAGGCCGATTGGGGGCCGAAACGTTAGGTGATGGGAAGGAATCTGCGATGCCAGACGTTGAAATAAATGCCGTTCTACCAGCAATGGGCCTCTTGGTGTTTTGTGGTTGAAGTTGATGGGCTGCTCCGTGCCCATTGTTAAGAGGCCGCCCTGAAGGGTCGGGGGCTCCAGTAACGGGAGAACTGTGTTTTGGAACTTTATGAGGAGCATGACCCACTAACGCGCCCCATCCTACTTAGGAAATGCCAATGCAGTGAAAGGTGCGCGTTTTGGAAGGGATTCGAGATAAAGCAATTTTATCTACGATCGTGCAGGCTGGATGCTGTTTTGCTCACGTCATTTGAATAATCACAGCAATGTGCGAGGAACATCAACTCACCTGGCTACCATGAAATTCCACAATGACACAGTATCACCGCTATGCAGGTATTGACTTTACACTGTGTATTCAATTGAGGACTTCCAATTTACACACATTATAAAAGCGGTGCACTGTGGGACTTGTATTTTGCAAGTAGTCACGTGATGTATTAAGAACTTTGAAAGCACGCAGAAGCGCACTGGGCAGTTTGAATTTTACCTTCCCCCTGTGAGCAAGGCCGATTGGGGGCCGAAACGTTAGGTGATGGGAAGGAATCTGCGATGCCAGACGTTGAAATAAATGCTGTTCTACCAGCAATGGGCCTCTTGGTGTTTTGTGGTTGAAGTTGATGGGCTGCTCCGTGAACATTGTTAAGAGGCCGCCCTGAAGGGTTGGGGGCTCCAGTAAACGGGAGAACTGTGTTTTGGAACTTTATGAGGAGCATGACCCACTAACGCGCCCCATCCTACTTAGGAAATGCCAATGCAGTGAAAGGTGCGCGTTTTGGAAGGGATTCGAGATAAAGCAATTTTATCTACGATCGTGCAGGCTGGATGCTGTTTTGCTCACGTCATTTGAATAATCACAGCAATGTGCGAGGAACATCAACTCACCTGGCTACCATGAAATTCCACAATGACACAGTATCACCGCTATGCAGGTATTGACTTTACACTGTGTATTCAATTGAGGACTTCCAATTTACACACATTATAAAAGCGGTGCACTGTGGGACTTGTATTTTGCAAGTAGTCACGTGATGTATTAAGAACTTTGAAAGCACGCAGAAGCGCACTGGGCAGTTTGAATTTTACCTTCCCCCTGTGAGCAAGGCCGATTGGGGGCCGAAACGTTAGGTGATGGGAAGGAATCTGCGATGCCAGACGTTGAAATAAATGCCGTTCTACCAGCAATGGGCCTCTTGGTGTTTTGTGATATATATATATATATATATATATATATATATATATATATATATATATATATATATATATATATATATATATATATATATATATATATATATATATATATATATATATATATATATTACCTACTGGCGATAGCCAGTAGGTATATATAGTTAGGATTTTTTCTCTATGGGACTTCTGAAAATTCTATGTCTAATAACTTTGGCGTTTGTGGACGGAATCGGCTGAAATTTTCAGGAAAATGGCACATTTTGATTCTGAGCAGCCCCTGAAAATTTGGTGGAGTTTCGTCAAGGGGGGGCTGAGAAAAAAGGGGGGTCCCAAAACGCGTTTTTCCCATGTTAATTTCCATAGGGCGGTTGGACTCACTTTTAGCTCGAACGGCTGAATGGATTTGCACGAAACTTGGCAAAATTGTAGGGACTGTTAGCCCGATGTGCCTTTGCTAGGTCTCAATATATGTGCTCCAGTAGTTTTTGAGAAATTAACGTTCAAAGCAAGATATATATCTGTAACAGCGCTCTGGGCAGCGATCCGGTCCGCTTACTTTTCGCTTATCGGAACTTTGCGCGCAGAAAGCTGATTGGCTCTCCGGTGTCTGTCAACATTCTAAACAGTCCGGAGCGGACGCCATCTTGTCTCTCGGTAGGATCGAGAGAGAAGAAGAGGTGGAAAACGAAAGGGGAATTTAATGAAAGGGGGCAAGGTATCCCCCTCTTGACCCCCTAGGAATGTTGTTGGGGTTATTAAAGGGTCCCGTGGGGAAAATAAAAAAAAAATGATTTTTCACGGTAGAAGCGCGGCCGCGAACTGGTAGCGAAACGGGAATTCGCCATTTTGTGCTTCGTTAATTAAATTACTAGTTATAAGTGGGTGCGGGAGACGTATCCTAATCCCCTATGTTTCCTGAGGGTGGCTGAGGAGGCTGATATATGTTGATACATCTCTTCCAGCGGCTGTGCGTGAGCTTTTTTTTTTTTTTTGCTGCGTGACAGTCCGGAGCGGCCGCCATCTTGTCTCTCGGTAGGATCGAGAGAGAAGAAGAGGTGAAAAACGAAGGGGGAATTTATTGAAAGGGGGCAAGGTATACCCCTCTTGACCCCCTAGGAATGTTGTTGGGGTTATTAAAGGGTCCCGTGGGGAAAATACAAAAAAAAATTATTTTTCACGGTAGAAGCGCTTCATGGGCCGCGAACTGGGCCGCAAACTGGTAGCGAAACGGGAATTCGCCATTTTGTGCTTTGTTTTAATTGTTTAGAGACAAAAATTATCGTCGCACATCGGCCACAATGCATGAATATCGCTGAAAAGTCAGCGATATTCATGCATTATCCAGCAAATGCTCTTAGCCATGTTATCCACCTTCCATTGGATAACATGGCTAAAAACCGCTCTGTGCGTGAGCTTTTTTTTTTTTTTTTTTTTTTTTGCTGCGTGACGTTTGTTAACGTTCGATTCGATGGAAATCAGGAAGTGTTGAACACCATTTTGTCACTGCGAGTAAATATTTTGTTATAAATGAATCCTTATTGATAAACATTGTCTGCGCCATCTTGCGTTTTTGTCCAATGCCACAATTTTGTCGTGCACGGCAGCCATTTTAGATGCCTTGACCAGGGCCACTCTCTGCACGCCGTCGATTCTCAGCATGGCTCCCCACCCTCGCACGCATCTCCCCCACGCAATGGTCACCCCCGCTCTCTCTCTCATGCATGGGCCATATACTTCCCCCATCTGCGCTGCTCTTCTCTGAGAATCACACCCTGTGCCCGCCCGACACCTCCCTTTCACCCTATTCACTACCGCACCATCTGACACTCCTCTTCCTCTGTGTCCGATTGTCCAGGCCGGACCTAGGCTATCACCTAGCCCTGCGGATGTAGTGTATGGCTCCAGCTGTAGAGTATCCAGACATGCCAACCCTCCCGATTCAGGTGTGAGACTACTGATTTCAGTGCTAGTCTTTCGTTTCCCGATTCCTACAAGGAAAAACCCGGGGGCATATTTCCAACAAGTAGCGGTAATTTTTGTCTCTAACTTGTTTAGAGACAATAATTATCGCCGCACTTCGGCGAATTTTATCGCACATAAACCTTGCTATTAGCAAGGTTTATCGCAAATACGATAAAAAATGGCCGCAATGCATGAATATCGCTGAAAAGTCAGCGATATTCATGCATTAGTCAGCAAATGCTCTTAGCCATGTTATCCACTTCCCATTGAACAAGCGCATGGTCTTTTAAAGATTTGTGAAGTACTCGGGCGGGGGGGGCACTGGCAGCAATTTGCAGGCCAGGCAGTGTTCAACTCGTGCATCACCCTTTCTCTGCCTGCTATTGCGCTCCATGCTTCGGAAAGGTAAGAAAAAGAACGTGCATTTGAGTTTGAAATGTCCGATCTTGTAGCAGTACACTTGCAAAGCCCACACATGACAATAACCCGATTCAAGGCCCCATTCACCCGATTTTTAAAAAAAATATAGTACTCCAAGACAGTTACATTTTAAAACTTTATTAATATTTAAATATAACGAACGCAACAAAAACTGTAAATATATTTAACCATTTTTTGAAATTAACCAGAACTATAACGATAACAACAACAACAACAATAATATAACTTTTATGCCTAAATTACGGAAACATTTAGCTAATCTGCTAAAGGGGGGAGTCGCCATTTCTTTACAATAATCAATAATGAAAAATCCACATCAATAGGGTTGCCCGTTTTGTCGATGCAGCAGTATAGTGCAATATACACAGCACCTGGGGTGTCAAGAGTGAACAGGTCTTTCTTTGTTCCTTAAGATGTTATCTCCGAGAATGCTGATGCATTGGTGTCTGTACACTTCTTTGTCAATTCTGTCAAGATGATAACTGCTTTATAAACAGACGATATCTTTGTTTCGTCATTAGTGTTAAGTGTGTCTGAAACTACAGTGCCCTTCTGTTTTTTTTTCTTCAGGCTCTACAGAGTTTTGTGTGTTGTTCTTTTGAGCGACAATTATTCCAGAGGTTTCAGGTTCACTTGTTTTGTTCTGCAGTGAGTTAACAGCTTTAGAGAGTTCATGTTTATTTGCTATGTCCTGCTGTTCGTGAACTGCTTCAGAGACGTCAGCCTCATTTTTTATGTTTCAGTAGATCCTGGACCTGCCCGGCCGCGCCCAAAATGGCGCCGGTGTAAATGGGACTCGTAACTGCTTGTTCTGTACTGGTTGCCCAACCTTGATATCACGAGATACATATGCAGTTTTGAAGCACATGGCGGAGGCTTGTCTGCTGTAGTGGGGCGCCCCTTTATCGTTTCAGTCGCCATTCCGCCCGCTTTTGCTACACTGTGCCTCATCCGCCATTCAGCTGTTTACCGCCCGCTCTTACGGCTACAGCGTCTCGCTCACCATGTAGTTGAGTTGCTCCCACTCTTGCGGTGCAGCGGTAGGCGGCTTCCACAGGACTCTTAAAATGGCGGCCGGCTCTTCGGATTTGGGCCTGGTCCAGTAAAATGGCCCTGGGACACCTTGGAACTCGGACGCTTGTCTGCCAGGGCTTGGGTTCCATTCTCGAAAGCGTCCCCTCAACCTTGAAGATTGTACAAAAGTCTTGGGGGCCCTCGACTCCCGCAGGCTTCCGGTGCGGAGCGGCTGCCATGATTGCTTGCGGAATGGCCACGACGGAGCTACGAGATGGTGGTGCTCTCATGGTGACGCCAGCTTCAGTCTGAAACATCCAGAAACAAGGTGGGGCTTTCATCGTTTGGGGAAAAAAAATGTTTTAATCCAATGAAAAGTGTTAATTTTAGGTCACATGACCTAGTCTTACATAATTAGGAAAAGAAAAGTAAAATGAACCAATGAAAAGTTTTATTAACAAGTCACATGACCTGTTATGCTTACGTTACGCGCTGCGCGGCGCGCTCTGGATCGTTTCCGGGAAGCTGCGCCTTGCGCACCGGAGCACATCCGGGTGCGCTAACGCGTCGCGTCATATGACGCATTACGCGACAATGCAGGGGCAGAATATAGTCAAAATGTCTCCACCAACCATAGGGTTTGCCGTTATTTTGGGCGGTGTGGGTGGCGGAGTCGAGCTGTTTTGCAGCCCTCATGGTGTGGAGCTCAATTCATTTCACTATTTTCGTATTTCTCATGAATGGTTATTCCTAATGTTTGTATTTTACCGAGGTTAAAAAGAGATCGAATTAGTGGTCTACTGATTTTGCTCGATTACTTTTATTTTTTTACACGATTTTTCACTATTTGCAAAGACTAAACAGAGTATTGCGACTTTGTGCTTGTTTGTAAATAGAGAATGATCCAAAGAGAACCAATTGTAAAACAGTAAATGCTTGGATAATAATCAATCAAATGGAGAGACAAGCAGGTACAACGGATTACAACAGGGGTAAAGGTCTGCGTTAACTACCGTTCACTATCTGCAAAGAGAGAGTACTACTAAAAGAAAAGAGGGGAGTGGGGGGGGGGCAGCGTTCAAAGCACATCAGCGTGCATAAACACGAAAACGTTTTTACCTATCACGTACTTGACATTTGACAGCTTTTGATGTTTGCTATTAAAAAACCATTGAAATTCACAGAAAAAACCATAGGTTATACTCCATATATAGTTAGGAATTTGCATTTACAAAACCTTGAAAATTCAATGAAAAAACCATTGGTTTTAGGCCATATATAGTTAGGGATTTGCATTTAGAAAACCTTATTTTACTCGCATAAAACCATTGAAATTCCATATATAGTTATAAGCGCTAACTATATATCGCGCACCCGCAATCCACTGCTGATGATGTCACATATTACATCATTCATGACATGGTTAGTGACATCACTGATGACATCACTGATGACATCTCAAATGACATCACTGATGACATCACTGATTACAACATCCAGTGACTGTATGTTTCTGTAAAGTTAAAATATGTTTTACATATTGAAGAATGAGTGGATATATAAGTGTCTGGATGAAGGATTTACTAGGTGCATGACTGACTGACTGATTGAGTGAGTGATTAAATGTGTCTCACTGAGTGCATGGGTTAGTGACTAAACTGTTTTAATTTGTGCATCATTATATCTGTTGTTCTACAAAGTGCTGCATATGTTGATCAGTAGCTATATGAGTAACTGTATGGGTTATTGATTGGTTGTCCAAGTATTTGTATGGGAAACTGAGTGTGTGTGTATGGGTGGCTGGAAGGTGTGTGACTCTGTACATAGATGTGTGAGTAGTTGATTCACTATATGTATAGATTCAAAAGTGCATGTGCAAACAGCTGTATGGGCGGTTGACTGTGCATGAGTGTATTAGTGAGTGAATGGATATCTCAGTGCTACATGTCAAATTAAGTACATATGTAAAACACAGTACATGTGAGAGTTGACATCTATAAATAACTGTGCATAAGAGCCAGTGAATGTGTGAGTGGCTGTATGGATCATTGTGAACATGTATCAGAGATTGTATAAGAGAGTAAAGTAAATATGTGTTAGTATATGTTTGAATAAGTAAGGTGTGTATAACTGTATAGTTGAGAAAATGGAAGTGTGATTGATTTTTGGCATAACTGACTAGGTGTGTGAGTAACTCCATGGATGAGTGACAGTCTGTGACTGTCTGTTTACACTGATTGTATCTAAGGTTATATTAGAGTCTGAAGAGGTTCATGGTATTATCACATGAATGATATCATCAGTGATGTGATCAGTCATGTCAAATGAGATGTTATCAGTGATGTCATCAGTGATGTCATTTGAGATGTCATCAGTGATGTCATCAGTGATGTCACTAACCATGTCATGAATGATGTAATATGTGACATCATCAGCAGTGGATTGCGGGTGCGCGATATATAGTTAGCGCTTATAACTATATATGGAATTTCAATGGTTTTATGCGAGTAAAATAAGGTTTTCTAAATGCAAATCCCTAACTATATATGGCCTAAAACCAATGGTTTTTTCATTGAATATATATATATATATATATATATATATATATATATATATGCTGCTCATTACCATGGATGTTACCTCGCTATACATATCAATTCGACACTGTGATGGTATAAAAGCAGTTGAGCATTACCTCAACAAACGCCCCATAGAGTGTGTACAACACAACAAGATGATTATTGGTATGTTGAAGCTATGCTTGGAACAGAACTTTTTCATTTTCAATAATCAAATATACCAGCAAATGAGAGGGGTGGCTATGGGGGCCTGCTTCTCCCCCAGCTTCGCTTGTCTACATATGGGGCTGTGGGAGGAGCGGGTCCTCATGGACCAACATAAAGAGACTATGTATAATAAGGTAATGCTTTACTTAAGGTATATTGATGATCTGTTCATGATCTGGAGGGGGTCGCCTGAAGAGGCAACTGAATTTGTGAAAGAACTCAACACAAACAATCTAAACCTTCAATTTACATCACACATCGACAGAGAGAGAGTCACTTTCTTAGATGTAGAGGTTTATATCAGGGATAACACTCTGCAAACGAAACTGCACAGGAAACTGACTGCTGGTAATACAGTACTTCATGCCAGCAGCCAGCACCCCCAACATCTAATCCGTAGCATCCCCTATGGGGAGATGTTAAGGCTACTGAGAATCTGTAGCTCTGACTTAGAATGTGATCTGGCTCAACAAGCCAGCAAAGCCAGGTTTCTAAAGAGGGGCTACAGTAGTACTCTAATAGATGGAGCGATTAGACGTGCTAAGAAAACGACAAGGGAGGAAGCCCTAGTGCCCAAAGTCAGACCGAGTGTAGGGAATGCCAACAATGAGCTAATTCAATCTAGAGCCATTGTTACCTACAGTAACCAACATTCCCAAATTAGGAAGATCCTGAACAAAAATTGGAATCTGGTTAAAGGTGACCCAATCATAGGAAGCCTGGTACCGGATAAACCCAGTCTCACCTTCCGTAGATCCCCCAGCTTGGCCACTGCACTAGTCAGTAACACATTAGACCCCACTAAATCCTGGATGGATCACATTACAGGTTTCAAGAAGTGCCTAACGTGCAAAGCCTGTCACCACGGGATTAACAAGACACAGGTTTCACGTCCTTTTTCAGAAAAGCCTTTTGTGATCAACAAGAGACTCACTTGCAAGACAGAATACGTTGTCTTTGTCTTGCAATGCCCTTGTGGACTTCAATATGTGGGCAGTACCCACCCACAAGCGCATCTTACAGCACCTCAGGGCAATCTCTGGAAAGGACCAAGCCTACCCAGTGGCTAGGCACTTTGAAACAGTACATAATAGTGACCCCAGTAGCCTACAGTACTTTCTTGTTGACTCAGTTCTGCCTCTGAAAAGAGGGGGAAATCGGGACGCTAAATTGCGTCTGTTGGAAACCAGATTTATTCTTGAGTTCAATACGAAGAATCCTGGAGGTTTGAACGCTAGCGAGGATTTATACACCTGCCTCTAGTCAATGTTAACCTGCTGATAGACACATTACATCTAATGCACATCAATTTCATATTTGATTAATTGTGGGTTTCTGAATAGTTCCCCCAGAAAGGATCTCGATTTGTTTACATTTGACTCTGCAGCCTGCTGCGAACTGTAGTATGTTTTTAATATTAGCATCAGCACTTTTCACTTTATTACAATCTTTAATCTGCAGTAACCTTAAAAAGGCAATTTATCAGTGCGTTATTATATTGGATTTATGAGCTTGTGCAGTGTTGGGTTATGCCCACTTGGGTGTGATTTTCTTAACAGTGTAACCTACACATTACTCTAGTATTGAATAGAAGTGATAACTTTGGGTTCCTACAGCACTTATGAAAATAATATGTTGTACATGGAATGTATTAACCTATACGTACATGGTGAAAGAACTTCTCTTTAGATCAACGTGTATATATATGAAAGGAAAAATCTTTGAAGTATGAGTGGGAATTTTAAACCTTGTATATATATGAATTTATTTATTTATATGTATTTTTTCCAAAGTTAATACATCCCTCATTCTAGCATCTATGTGCTTTAGAACCCGTAGGGCACTATGCCCTTTATCTTTTGCTAGTTCAGTGTAGTATGTTTTCACTGTTTACCGAATGTAACAAGCACAGCTGTATCCAGTTAAGCACTAGCACTTTAAATTCCCTTGTTTGTGTCCATGGCACGCTATGTGATCAAGCCTCGCTCGAGGTGAAACGCGTCATGGTGGATTGCAGGCTGTAACTCTAGGCACAAAATAAATGCACTGAAGAAACTGCACCTACTTTGTGGTCTCGCTCCTTTCGTTGTTCTGTGGGGGAAGCAGAAGCAAAAACGACGACTTTTGGAGATATATATATATATATATGTATATATTAAATTGCAGGAAAGGATGACTGCACTCGCGGGGGTTAAATCCAGGACGGATTTATTATGCACAAAAGTAACAAAGATCAAGACGCGTTTCGGCGGTACGCCTTCGTTAGTATCAGGCGGCCGGAAAAAAATATAAACAGTGTTACCTCACACAATCTCACAAGATCTGTCTATCTGAGACGCCATTTAAAAGTCAGGCAACATCGATATCGACGTAAAGTAAACAAACATATTACTGGCATTGGAGTTAAGTGAATAACATTTCCCAATTAATATAGCAATGAAATAAAAGTGTACATAGCATGGATATGCTTGGTTCTAGTTTCGGGAGACCAATTAGCTCATTCATTGACATTTCACATGATTTTATTAAGCAAATGCTTATTGGCTCGGTCACTTCCGATCTGAACCAAAGAACTAATAAAGCCCTCGAATAGGCAAATAAAACACAATATCAAATGCAAAGAATGTTGTACACAATTCAAAACTTAAATTGTCAACATGTTACTAATCATCTATATATATATATATATATATATATATATATATATATATATATATATATATATATATATATATATATATATATATATATATATATATATGTGTGTGTGCCTAAATAGATGATTTTTTAACGAAAAATTGATTGTATAACTGACTGATTAAGTGTATCTTAGTGAATACATGGGTTAGTGAGTAATCTTTAAATATATAAATATCTGTATCAGTCTCTCACTGTGTGAATAAGTGGCTGCCTTGTTTGGTGAGTAGCTACATGAGTGTCTATATGGGTTATTACTTTGTTTTTCGAGTATCAGTATGAGTGTCTGTATGGTTCAGTGGGGGGTATTACTTAGTGCATATATGCTTGCATGAGTGAGTCATTATTTATATGTGTTGAAGACAGTATGTGTGCAGGACTGTATGGGTGGATGAGTGTGTGTATGGGTGTGTTAGTGAGTGAATGACTGTCTCAATAGTGTCTTTATAAGTAACTACACACATATATATATATATATATATATATATATATATATATATATATATATATATATATATATATATATATATATATATATTACCTACTGGCAGCCGCCAGTAGGTATATATAGTTAGGATTTTTTGGAATAGGGATTTCTGAAAATTCTATGTTGAATAACTTTGGCGTTGATGGATGGAATTGGCTGAAATTTTCAGGAAAATGGCACATTTTGTTTCTGAGCGTCCCCTGAAAGTTTTGGGGGGGTTTCGTCAAGCGGGGGCTGAGAAAAAAGGGGGGTCCCAAAACGTGTTTTTAACATTGAGTTTTCCATAGGGCGGTTGGACTCACTTTTAGCTCGAACGGCTGAATGGATTTCTATGAAACTTGGCAAAATTGTAGAGACTGTTTGCCCGATGTGCTCCAGTGGATTTTGAGAAATTAACGTTCAAAAAAATATATATATCTGTGACAGCGTCCCGGTTAGCGCCCCGGTTTGCGTACCTGACGCATAACCGAACTTCGCGAGGAGAAGCGGATTGGCTTCCCGGTGACTGTGAACATTCTAAACAGCCCGGAGCGGCCGCCATCTTGTGTCTCAGTAGGATCGAGACACAACAGGTGGCAAAAACAAAGGGGGAAATGAGCATAAGGGGGCAGAGTACATCCTCCCTGACCCCCTAGGTTTGATGAGGGGGCTTTAAAAGGACCCCGCGGGGCAAAAAAACATAATTTTTATTATCTTTTTTTTGCGGGGGGAGCGCCCGGTACGCGCACCGGGAAGAGGTCCGGGGAGTGTAATATAGGGAAAAAAGAATGAAAGAATTTTCAAATATTGTTTGTTTATTGATTGTTCTTTTTGTTGTATTTTTTTTTTTTTTATTTAAGTACCAACATGTAGGTACCAATGCAGAGTCTAAAAATAAATAAACACCGTCTCCTTTGTAGATATCTTGCATGTTGTTTCAGAAGTTATTGTGGTATATGGAATTCATAACATAGTCTGTCAGGAAAGCAGAAAGAACATGGAGGCAGGAGATGATAAAGAGATGTTAAATACACATTGGAGATAATATAGTGGGAGAAAGGAAGTAACTATGAGCAAACTTACTATGTAACACAAAAAAGTTACACAGTATATTTTAAGTCTCACTTTATATTTTATCTTTTTGGGTACTATTTCATAATTTTCATATTAAAAAGAATAATGTCTCAAACAATTTTAACTTTTAAAATTTAAATTTATTGTTCTGATTTTTCAAAATCTAAGAGAATTTGTAACATTAAATCATCAGGCATGTCCTCCTTTTCATTCTAAGAATCACATTCTTCAGCACATTTTATTAATTCTTGGTCTACTGATTCATCCATAAAGTCTACTTCGTCTTTTTCTTCGTTAGGATTGTTTTCAATCTTAATTTGAAATGAAATTGTATTTTCTTTTTGCTGTGCTTCCATTTTCTTGCTGTAAATTGCATAAACAATAAATATATCAGTGGAGATAGGGCACTGTTGGGTTTAAGTTCAGACAGGTACTTGTGAGTTTTTAACAGTGAAGTTATCTTTGGGCAGTGCATGGTTTCAGGCAGGAAGTAGAACTATTAAAAAGTGCATGTGATGAAGCCTAAGTAAATTCATAATTATACCACAGAAGCCTAACTCAATCAATAATTTAAATAATTAAGTCTTTCTCAATGACTAACTCTTATAGAGGGACAGTATGTAACTATCTGAAAACGTTTTCCTAAATTAATTTAAAGTGTGTAACATAGTTCTCCTTTCAAATTTTTAAAATGATATCTTACCTTTGAAAAAGAAGTTAAAGTTGTCAGTAAATATGCTCTTGAAATGTACTTCAGGAAGTAGTAGTCAAAATGGCTGTGTTTGTCTCTCCTTCTTTATATATATTTTCAGGTACATAACCAATCAAATGTCTTGAAAAAATAGTAGAAAATGAAAGTAACATTTTAATTGGTTGTCAATTCTAACACTTCATATGTATTTTTGTCATGTAATTTACCTCAGGATATTTAGTCAGGCCTACAGCATAATTTTCTCAATGGAATTCCATCAAATTTGGGTTAATGGTAGGGACTGCTATGTAGTAGGGCCTATTCTATATTTGATGAAAGTGTCTTCAGTGGTTTTTCTGTAAATTACTTTCCCACCTTTTTTTAGCGAGCGCTCACCGGTGCGCGCCCCGGTACGCGTACCGGCAGCGTTACAGGAGTCCTCCATTTTGTGTATTGGTAGAATTGAGACACAAGATGGAGGGGAAACAATGTTCGGAATGGGTAGAAGTGGGCACGGTAGACACTTCCTGACCCTCTAGGTTTTCTGAGGGGGGGCTTAGGACGCTCATATAGGCAAAAAAAAATCAAAAAAAAAATCGCAAGGGGAGCGCCCGGTACACGCACCGGTAAGCGAACCGGGGAGCGTACTTTGGTGAAAAATAGTGAAAAAAGTTAGAAAAAGATAAACGTTTTGAATGATCAGAGGTAGGGTAGCTCTGAAAAGAGCTATTGGGTTCTGTGGCTAATTTAGGTACCTACAAGTAGGTTCCAATGCACAGTTTTAAATTCAGGAGGAATATTCTATTCCCCTCATCAGAGAAGTGCACACCATCTCCTCTGTAGATGTCTTGCATGTTGTAACGCAAGTTATTGTTGTATATTAAACCCATTCTAAAGTCTCTCATGTAAGCAGAAACAGATTTATTCACATGTTTCCGTGCTTTCTCAAATTGTGGACAAAATTGGTTGGACCAGTTCAATTTCTGTCTTTGGCATATATTGGAATATACCAAGGCATTTTGGGGAAAAAGTGTCATCAATTGATGAAAGGTGTCCTTTAAAAGCATTTCCAGACCAACCCCAGTCATAGTCCCAAAATCATTTCCACCACAGTGCACTATTAAGAGGTCAGGGTTTGGCAGATGCATAAAAAAATTATATTAAAAAGATATAGAATATATTTTTCCTTTAAAAGAAGAATACATTTTACAGCTTTTGATATTTGCTATTAAAAAACCATTGAAATTCACTGAAAAAACCATAGGTTATAGACCATATATAGCAACACCAGCACCCTGCTTGACAACCTCGCCAACCTTGGACTCAAGCAACTGGTGAACACCCCCACCCACCTCGCCGGACACACACTCGACGCCGCCTTCTCATCCAGCAAAGACATCGCCTTCAGCCACGCCACGGAACTCCACTGGACAGACCACAGCTGCGTCCACTTCACCTTCAGAAGAACGACGATCCACCACCACTAGCAACAGGTTGCCCGAAGAAACTGGAACAAGATCACAGCCGACCAGCTCGCCGCTTCCCTGAGCCAGCACCCTCCTGCCAGCTCAGCGAACCCCAGCCAGGCCGCCGACAACCTCACGAAGTGGATCAGCAACTGCGCGGACGAACTCGCCCCTCTGAGGACCCCGCCCAGCAGACCCGGCAGCAAGAAAGTCCCATGGTTCACCGACGAACTCAAGAGCTCCAAGAAGAACTGCCGAGCCCTCGAGAAAGTCTGGAGAAAGGAACCTACACCGGACAACATGACCGCCCTCAAACTCGCCACCCGGAAGCACAACCAACTGATCCGCACCGCCAAGAAAACTGCATTCAAGGACCGGCTGGACAACAACGCACACAACTGCAAGGAACTCTTCAACATCGTGAAAGAGCTCTCCAACCCCAACGCCGGAAACAACGACATCACCCCTTCGCAAGACCTCTGCAACTCCCTCGCCTCCTACTTCCACAACAAGATCGCGGACATACACAACAGCTTCAGCACCCATCCGACGCACGCCACAACCACAGCAACGCTGCCCACCACCACCATCCGAGCCTGGACTCCGATCAGCACCGATGACACCGTCCGCATGATGAACTCCGTCCACTCCGGATCTCCGACTGACCCCTGCCCTCACCACGTCTTCAACAAGGCCGACGCTGTCATCGCACCCCACCTGCGGGACATTATCAACACCTCCTTCGACACCGCCACCTTCCCCAAGAGCTGGAAGCACGCCGAACTCAGCGCTCTACTCAAGAAACCTACAGCATACCCCACCGAACTCAAGAACTACCGCCCCATCTCGCTACTCCCGTTTCCAGCCAAAGTCATCGAGAAGACCGTCAACAAACAGCTGACCGCCTTCCTCGAAACGAACGGATCCCTCAACCCCTCGCAGTCCGGCTTCTGAGCCAACCACAGCACCGAGACTGCCCTCATCGCCGCCACCGACGACATCCGAGCCCTGATGGACAACGGAGAAACAGCGGCCCTCATCCTCCTAGACCTCTCCGCGGCCTTCGACACCATCTACCACCGCACCCTAGTGCAGCGCCTCAGCAACGTCGGAGTCCAGGAAAAGGCACTGGAGTGGATCGTCTCCTTCCTCGACGGAAGAACACAGAGAGTCCGCCTGCCACCGTACAAGTCAGAGGCCACCGAAGTCATCTGCGGCGTCCCTCAAGGGTCCTCGCTGAGCCCTACCCTCTTCAACGTCTACATGAGCCCCCTCGCGGCCATCGCACGCTAACACAACCTCAACATAATCTCCTACTCCGACGACACCCAGCTGATCCTCTCCCTGACCAACGACCCCGCCGCCGCCAGAGCCAACCTGCACGAAGGGATGAAGGAGGTAGCCGAGTGGATGACGACCAGCCGCCTGAAACTGAACTCAGACAAGACAGAGATCCTCATCCTGGGCTCCACACCCACCGCCTGGGACGACTCCTGGTGGCCCCCCGCCCTGGGCACCGCACCCAAACCGACAAACCACGCACGCAACCTGGGCTTCATCCTGGACTCCTCCCTCTCCATGACCAGGCAAGTCAACGCCGTCTCCTCAGCGTGCTTCAACATCCTGCGCATGCTACGGAAGATCTTCTGGTGGATCCCCACGGAGACCAGGAAGAACGTCACCCAGGCCCTCGTCACCAGCCGACTGGACTACGGCAACGCCATCTACGCCGGAACCACCGCCAAGCTCCAGAAGAGACTCCAGCGGATCCAGAACGCCTCAGCCAGACTCATCCTCGACATCCCACGAAACAGCCACATCTCCGGACACCTGAGAGACCTGCATTGGCTCCCCGTCAACAAAAGAATCACCTTCCGTCTCCTCACCCACACACACAAAGCCCTACACGATCAAGGCCCGAGCTACCTCAACAAACGGATCAACTTCTACGCTCCCAAACGCCACCTCCGCTCAGCCAGCCGCACTCTCGCCACCGTCCCACGCATCCGTAGAGCGACAACAGGAGGAAGGTCCTTCTCCTACCTGGCCGCCAAGACCTGGAACTCCCTCCCGGCCGACCTGCGCCTGACCCAAGACCACCTCTCCTTCAGGAAGAAGCTCAAGACCTGGCTGTTCGAGCAGTAACGGCACCCCCCCCCTAAGCGCCTTGAGACCCAACGGGTAAGTAGTGCGCTCTATAAATGTCACTGATTGATTGATTGATAGTTAGGAATTAGCATTTACAAAACCTTGAAAATTCACTGAAAAAACCATAGGTTATAGACCATATATAGTTAGGGATTAGCATTTACAAAACCTTATTTTACTAACACAAAACCATTGAAATTTGCATACATAGTTAGTTGCACTAACTATATATCGCGCAGCCGCAATCCACTGCTGATGATGTCACATATTACATCATTCATGATATGGTCAGTGACATCACTGATGACAACTCAAATGACATCACTGACAACATCACTGATGACATCATTCATGTGATAATACGATGAACCTCTTCAGACTCTAATATAACCTTAGATACAATCAGTGTAAACAGACACTCACAGACTGTCACTCATCCATGGAGTTACTCACACACATAGTCAGTCATGCAAAGAATCAATCACACCTCCATTTCCTCAACTATACAGTTATACACACCTTACTTATTCAAACATATACTAACACATATTTACTCTCTTATACAATCCCTGATACAAGTTCACAATGATCCATACAGCCACTCACACATTCACTGGCTCTTATGCACAGTTATTTATATGTCAACTCTCACATGTACTGTGTTTTACATATGTACTTACTTTGACATGTAGCACTGAGATATCCATTCACTCACCAACACACCCATGCACACAGTCAACCGCCCATACAGCTGTTTCCACATGCACTTTTGAACCCATACATCTAGTGAATCAACTGCTCACACATCTATGCACAGAGTCATACACCTCCCAGCCACCCACACACGCACTCTCATACAAATACTTGGGCAACCAATCAATAACCCATATAGTTACTCATATAGCTACTGATCAACACATGCTGCAGTTTACAGAACAACAGATATAATGATGCACAAATTAAGACAGTTTAGTCACTAACCCATGCACTCAGTGAGACACATTTAATCACTCTCTCATACGGTCAGTCAAAAGTTGATGTTGTCAGTGATGTCATTTGAGTTGTCATCAGTGATGTCATCAGCGATGTCACTGACCATGTCATTAATGATGTAATATGTGACATCATCAGCAGTGGATTGCGGGTGCGCGATATATAGTTAGTGCAACTAACTATATATGCGAATTTCAATGGTTTTGTGTGAGTAAAATAAGGTTTTGTAAATGATAATCCCTAACTATATATGGTCTATAACCTATGTTTTTTTCAGTGAATTTTCAAGGTTTTCTAAATGCTAATTCCTAACTATATTTGGTCTATAACCTATGGTTTTTCAGTGAATATATATATATGTGAGTATTGGTGTATATAAGTGAGTATATGTGAGAGTGAGAGATTGGAAGAGTTCCTGTAGGAATAAGTATGTGTTTCTATAAGTGATTGTTCAAAAGACTAAGTATGTGTAAGTTTCTGTAGAGGTAAGTGTGGTGGTGTGTGTATAACTGTATATGCAAGTAAATGGATGTTTGATTCTTTATTAGCATGAGTGAATATGTGTGTGAGTAACTCTATGGATGAGTGTCAGTGTGTAACAGGATGTATAGATGTATGAGTACATATGATGAGTGAGTACATGTATGGGTGACTGTATATAACTGTTAGTGAATGAGTGGATGTGTTTGTTAATCTTGGAATTGCTGAATAGGTGTGTTGTAAGTGGTATTGGTATGTCCATTGTTTTGAAAATGTTAGTTTCTATATTTGAGTATGGGTCTGCCAATGTATCACAAGGATGATATCATCAGTGATGTCATCAGTGATGTCATTTGAGATGTCATCAGTGATGTCATGAGTGATGTCACTGACTATGTCATGAGTGATGTAATATGTGATGTCATCAGCAGTGCATTGTGGACACGCAAGTTATAGTTAGCTGAACTAATTATAACGGGGGAATTTCTATGATTTTGTACGAGTGAAATGTCCAACTAACTATAACGCCCCCGTAACCTATGGTTTTTTCAGTGAATTTCTAAGGTTTTTTAAATGCTAATTTCTAGCTATAACATGCCTAAAACTTATGTTTTTTTCAGTGAATTTCAATGGTTTTTTAAATGCTAATTTCTAACTATAACGCACCTAAAATCTATGGTTTGTTTTTTCAGTGACTTTCAAAGGTTTTTTATATGCTAATTTCTAACTATGCCTACAGAGGTAGGACATGTGATGAAAGAAGAAACAACGCACAGAAAGAAAAAAAAAGAAATGCAGAAAGAAGCAACAGAAGTCCACAAAGATGAATAAACGTGCAGGAAGAAGAATAGATGTGCAGAAAGAGCCAACAGAGGAGCAGAAAGTCCTCCTGTATCCACATTTTCAGACGGGCACTGGTGGTAACTGAATCTGACTAACCAGGCCTAGACCCAGTGCTATGCTTAAAGACACTTAGTATACAGTGAACACACTTACATACACTAGGGAACACTATGCGTTGGGGTACCCCTGTGATTAGCATGACCCCCTCTGTACAACCCTAGTGCATAATAGGGCAGGAGGATTAAAACTACCTCTTAAAACGCGCCACAGGGCTCTTTTGCAAACTGATGAAGGGAGGGGGGCCTGAGGTGACATGTGTGCAAACATGTCCTGTGCCTGTTTTAAGTTGGGGGATCAAGTCCTCTTGAATCCTGAGGGTTCCATGGGTCCAACTAGCCTACCAGGTATCTCCAGTAAGCACCACAGAGCTGCGTTGCAAAGAGGTGTAAAAAGGGAAACGGCCGGGACCACCTCTCTGCAATGCAGCGCAGTGGTGCTTACTGGAAGCACCTGGTGGGCTGGTTGGCCCCCAGGGGCCCTTAGGAATGAAGAGGACTTTATCCCCCAACTTAAAACGGGCACAGGGCATGTTTGCACACATGTCACCTCAGGCCCACCTCCCTTCACCAGTGTGCAAATGCACACTGTGGCCATTTTAAGTTGGGAGATTAAGTCCCCCTGAATCCTGAGGGTCCCTAGGGTCCAACTAGCCCACCTCAAGTATGCGCCAGGTAGCTGCTTTGCAGAGAGGTGTTTAGAGGCCGTGCCCCTTTTTGCAATACTCTGCAGCAATTGAGTGTAACTGTATATTAAATTTATCTGTGCAAATCATATGTGCCATATAGATTCAGCAATTATAGGAAATAGATCCAAGAGGAGGTACTTAGGTTTTGCGCAAAAGAAATACATAAGAGGAAGACCACATATCATGTACGGAGGAGAGAGAAAAATTTTGCTATTTAAGAAAAATAAGAATTTCTTTAAGAAGGATAGAGTGATTAAAACTAGAGAAGGGATTATTATTCCTCCAACAAATACGCCCGCTTCATACATGATGGTAGAAAGGGGTTACCACACCTGTGTGTGGTTAGAGAACTGGACAGAATACACCAAAGATGATGATGCTTTAGCATTTCAAGAGCATGGTACCTTTAATGGTAGAATTTTGTACAATTTGAGAACATGCATGAATGAACTAGATCCCAGACCTAGATTAACTCAGTACGAAGCATTGGAAGAATGTGAAACTGAGGCTTTTGAGCGAGATAGACCCAATCGGGGTCCAACTGTTAGCTGCAGAGAGCTGTGTGACACTGGCGTTGCCCGTTAGCTGTGGGTGCCGGTCCTGACCTGCGGTGGTCCTGTCCTGATCGAATTTGGTCCGAACTAATCCTGATTCTGGTCCGCACCTGTCTTGTTGGCACCTGCACTATCAGGGGTCCTATCCTTCATCCCAGCCCGTGGCCAGGGTTGGTCTTCACACCATTCTAGGTAAATATAAATTAGAGTGGGTATGTCATTGTGCTGTTTCCCTTGTCCTACCCTTCCTATGTTTCAATGCTTAAAGCCCACCAGGTACCTCCAGTAAGCGCCACAGGGCTGCGTTGCAGAGAGGTGCTCCAGGCCACGCCCCTGTTTACACCTCTCTGTAACGCAGCCTTGTGGTACTTACTGAAGGTACCTGGTGGGCTAGTTGGACCCCAGGGACCCCCAGGATTCAAAGGGACTTAATTCCCCAATTTAAAATGCGCCACGGCGCGTTTGCACAGTGGTGAAGGGAGGGGCGGGACTGAGTTCACATGTGTGCAAACACGCCCTGTGGTGCGGTTTAAGTTGGAGAATTAATTTCTTGTCAATACTGAGGGTCCCAGGGGGCCAACTAGCCCACCAGGTACCTCTTGTAAGGGCCATGGAGCTGCGTTGCAGAGTGTTGTAAAAAGGGGCATGGCCTCTGAACACCTCTCTGCAAAGCAGAACCCTGGTGCATACTGAGGTACCTGGTGGGCTAATTGGCTCCCAGGAGACCTCAGGATTCAAGGGGACTTAATCCCGCAACTTAAAATGTGCCAAAGGGCGTGTTTGCACACATGTCACCTCAGGCCCCGCCCCCCTTCATCATTGTACAAATATTCCTCTAAAATCAGCCGAACTACGATTTCTGATTTACTCAGCTGTTATTAGGAGAGAACCCAGTGCTGCATCTTTTAGCCCAGCACTGACCCTGAAAAGTAATTCTAAGCCTACTTACCAGTAACTTTTATTTCCTTCCATAGGAATCCATTGTGTGGTTTTCAGCAAAAGAGTTTCTAAGGGTTGATTTTTGAAACGTACAAATATTTCTCTAAAATCAGCCGAACTACGAATTCCGATTTACTCACCTGTTATCAGGAGAGAACCCAGTGCTGCATCTTTTAGCCCAGACTGACCCTGAAAATTAATTCTAAGCGTACTTACCAGTAACTTGTATTGCCTTCCATAGGAATACATTGTGTGGTTTTCAGCAGAAATGTTTCTAAGTGTTGATTTTTGAAACGTACAAATATTCCTCTAAAATCAGCTGAACTACGAATTCCGATTTACTCACTTGTTATCAGGAGAGACGTCAGTGCTGCATCTTTGAGTCCAGTGCTGATCATAAAATGTAATTCTAACCTACTTACCAGTTACTTGAATTTCCTCCCATAGGCTAAAATTGACTGGTTTCACTTGGAAATTCTTCTAAGTGTGGAGTTTTTTTACTTAAAAAAATTCTGATAAAATCAGCAGATCTACGAATTCCGATTTACTCACCTGTTATCAGGAGAGAACCCAGTGCTGCATCTTTTAGCCCAGACTGACCCTGAAAAGTAATTCTAAGCGTACTTACCAGTAACTTGTATTGCCTTCCATAGGAATACATTGTGTGGTTTTCAGCAGAAATGTTTCTAAGTGTTGATTTTTGAAACGTACAAATATTCCTCTAAAAGCAGCTGAAATACGAATTCCGATTTACTCACATGTTATCGGGGGTGAACTCAGTGCTGCTTCTTTGAGCCCAGTACTGATCCTGAAAAGTAATTCTAACCGTACATACCAGTAACTTGTATTCCCAGCCATAGGAATCCATTATCTGGTTTTCACCAGAAAAGTTTCTAAGTGGCTATTTTCACAAACTAAAAATATTCCTTAAAAAGTGCCTTTATGACTTAAACACAATCTTTCGACTGTTTACAGGAGAAGCACCCGTGCTGGATCCAGGATCCACCACTGAGTAAGAAAAAGTACCATTAACACTACTTACCTGATAAGTGAATTTCCTCCCATAGTATACCATTGGTGATTCTATGTGAAAAAGTTTCCAAGGGTCAACTTTTAAAATACAATAATATTCCTTAAAAATCACTACTGTAACCAAAACGCTTTTACTCAACTGTTTACAGGAGATGTCCCAGGACTGAATCTAGGATCCAGTCATTTGGTTAGAAAAGTAATCCAAAAAGTAACTAATTGCATTTAACTAGAAATTCACATTGACCTCAATGTTGCATTTTGTCTGAAATTGTGTTGCGCATTACAACAACTGTAACCACTGTACTTAAAAGTCTGTTGCCTATTTGCAAAGTATTTAAACTAAAGTAATTCATTCTGAGAAAGTATATTTTGTAATGTAATGTATAATGTAATTATAATGTAATTTAAAAAATAAAATATTTAAAAATAACTTGTTTAACAAAATGTAGAAAATTAGTATGAAAAAAATAAAAATAACAATTAATACATTTAAATATTGTCATTTACAAAACCTTTGAAATTCACTGAAAAATCATAGGTTTCAGACATGTTATAGTTAGTAATTAGCATTTAAAAAACCTTTGAAATTCACTAAAAAAACCATAGCTTTCAGACAAGTTATAGTTAGGAATTACCGTTTAAGAAACCTTAGAAATTCACTGAAAAAACCATAGGTTTTAGAGGTGTTATAGTTAGTTGGACATTTCATTTGTACAAAACCATTGAAATTCCCCTGTTATAGTTAGGGGTACTAACTATAAATCGCGCACCCGCAATCCTCTGCTGATGATGTCACATATTACATCATTCATGATATGGTCAGTGACATCACTGATGACATCTCAAATGAAATCCATCACAGAAAAACAAAAGATTTAAAATACTGTGTAATTGACAATGTAATTTTAGAAATAGACAGCAAAAGTCCACATGGTCCTAATACATTGGAAGACCTCTATACATGGCTATATGTCTGGTTTTACTAAACTCGGTATCCTACGATGTGAAGTGATGCATGAATTTTAGGTCAAGTATATAGTTATCTTTTAATAAATATGTATTTATACCCATTTTAAGTATTTTTATATATTTATTTGCTATATACTCCTCCTCTTTTCCTCATGGATTCTGTGAAAATTATGTTCATGGGCTCATGACAAAAGAATTTAGACTTTTAATACACGGATATACAATATCTCATTATGCTGGCTAGCGTAATGAGTATATTTTTGCACTTTGAATAATAATTTTGAACAGTAATTTGCACATAGCACTTTTTGCACAGAATATATTACTACATTTATTCTCAGGATATATTAGCTACCATTTTACGTTGTGGCAGGATAGTATGGTCACTATGGGCGACACATAAATATACAATCTACTGATTTACCAATTTATATGCACCCATAGGGCAACAGGATGTTTTAAATGGTTTATAATGGAAAATATGTATCTTCCTAAATTATTTATATTTAATTCTATGCTTTTAACGAGTATTTATACAGTTATTTATAAAGCATATACACCTGTCACTCTGAATCGGATTAACTGCCAAAGAATGATGACAGTAACCAGGACAGTACAATATATTGTCTAGATTAGCATGTTATGATCAAGGGTAAATCGTAACAAGCATGAATGAAATCTTACTTGACTCTTGTTGATCCAGAGTTAGTAGCAAATATAAGCAAAATGTTCAATGTGTCGGTCGCAATGGTAACATGTATTTTACAGAAATGACCTTCAACCATTGAGCTCACAACTTAAATTTCACAAATTGAAAACAGTCCATATATGTAAATATGTAATTAAATGAATAGTGAATAAATGTTTGAACAATGCTAGCAATTTTAAACTGTAAGTAATTGTACGACTGAAAAATGTATCATTACAAAAACTGAAGTATTTCGTTTATGTTGTTTGGCAAAGGTAGCACTCTGGCACTTTAAATAACAAGAGAAACTCACTGGCAGGTCATGTGATTAAGGGCTCTGTGCCCGAAACGTGTCATGGCAGCCGAAAACAGCACAAAATAAAATAACGCTGCACCAAGATAAGTGGAGTCCGTGCCGTTATTTCTTCGATGAATGGTGAAGAAAGGAGGTATCGAATACTGTTCCCAAAGAGGCTTCCCTGGCAAAAACGAACCCCCTCTCAAGTTTGAGCAAAGTGACTAGAAGCCTAATCCGGTGCAAACAGGATTATATGAGTTCTCCAGGAGGAGAAAACGTTGCAAGCCCCCGGATGACAAGGATTGCAAAAACTACTGATTACGGCAAAGCAGTGATTTTTGGGTCGGAGGATACAAAAAAAACCGCTGAAGTCGGAAAGGTAGGAGATGCCTGATTAAAGTCCGGTGGGAGGTGTGCAAAACAAGCGTTATTCCTGGAGACTACAAACAGCAGGAATTAACGCGGGTACTAACCAACGTGCATAGTAATGGCTGCTGACGTGCTACGATGAAGGGAGAAGGCGGCTGGTGAAGTGTTCTCTGAAACAATCAGCGTGCCTACGGTACAACAAAATAAACAAATGGATAAAAGGAGTGGCGGTAATAGCCTAAAGGACTTGTTTAGAAATTTGGAAAAACTGATGAAATCCGAACAACAAAAATGGTGGGAGCATAAACCGCTATCTAGATATCTCGAGGTGGGTCGGATTCCTAGGGGCCTTAGGATCATTCTGGCCCCTAGATATGATAATCTAAACCCTAATATGCTGAAAGATTGGGGAGAATATAACCTGGACTCATCTAGAAAATTAGTGGAGATACTAGTAAAATATGCTGATATTGATAGGATGGATTTACAAAAACAAATTGATGAAATAGAATTACAAATTAGCGCATTAGAAGGTGATAATGTAGACCATAAAATGAGAGAGGAAATGATGGCACAGTTGAAAAAAGAGGAAGATACTATCAAACAGCGGAAAGCGTTCAAATTTCAACACAATAAAAATGACTATGAGCAGGGGCAGATATTTACTTTCTCTAGAAAATATGACGCAGCAAAAGCAGAAAATAAATGAATCCAACATCGTGCTGAATTGACAACAACAGCGGGAACAAGCAGAGAACTTAACAGAGTATCCTCAATATCTGACCTGAGCTAAGCTGCAGAAACAGAGTCTGAATCAGAGATGTTAACCTCAGCAATGAGTGGCACATCAATGGTAAAACGTAAGCATACTCTGCAGAAGAATTGAATTTTTTAAGAGAGGAGCGACGCCAAACCCTTCAACCAAGGAAACAAAATGTATTTCAAAACAAAGGAGAAACATCCGTTGCCACGAATGAAGAAAGAAGCGGCGACAACTTGCCAAAGAAAGCAAACAACAAGAAATCCTTCAAAAAAGGGTGGCGCAAATAGAAACATCAGATTATACCACAAATGAGAATTCAGTAATAGACCTGGCAAATATAAATTTGGACATTTGCAGAGAAACAACTCTTTTCATTAGGACTCTCGTACTGCGTGTAAAGTAACTTCAATTACCCTCAAACGCATGCTGTTATCTATAAATATATCAGAAAAATCAAACTTAAAATATTTCACTTACTAAAATCTCGTAAACCAAGTACAGCGATACCACTAATAGGACATGTGAGTGGTACAACATCTTTGACAGCCGCTGATGTCGGTCTATTATCAGACTTGAATGATATACAAAATGGAGAATATAATGAAATTGCAGAACAAAATTCCACACAACAAAGAATGGCTGCTTTAGGGGTGAATGTGGATGTTGCACCAGTCACCACATTCAAAGCCAAATCGAAATTTGTCCCAATAATGACCCGGGACTCCATTGACACTTTCAATGAGACAGTAGTAAGTGAAATTAGAAAACTGAAGGTTAAAATACAGAATCAGAAATTCAGATATAAGCCACAAGTAAAGAAATATCACCAACTTATGAAAAAACTACAAGCTAATGACTCAATAGTAATTCGCAAATGTGGTCATCTGGCCAAAGACCTTATATCTTGAAGAGGCACAGCAACAACTCGGAGATAGAGAATGTTACAAAGTGTACTCTGAGGGTATAATCAGAAATATCCAGGATGAATTATTCAACAAATTAGTGGCTTGGAAGAGTTTAAATATGATCACTTAGGATGAACTGAAGTTCATGAGAAACAACCATCCAATAATGCCCAATATGTATTTCATCCCGAAAGTTCATAAGGATAAATTGAGACCGCCTGGCAGGCCAATAATTTCGGCCAATCAGAGTTTAAAGTAGAACATTTCAATCTATAAAGATTCATTTTTGCAACCACTTGTAGAAATGTTTCCATCATATGTTCAAGACACTACTGACTTTCAAAGAAATATACATGTCTGCAATGGAATAGTGATTATTTACTAATATCCATGGATGTATCAAATCTGTACACATTGATCCAACACAGAGATGGAATAAGAGCGATGGCAAATTTTCTAAGCACAAGGCCAAATAAATTCCACCTGCACAACAAAATGCTTTTGGATCTTACCAAGTTTTGCCTGAACAACAACTATTTCATGTTTCAACAGCTAATATACCACAAGGAGAGAGGCGTAGCGATGGGTGCAAGTTTTTGACCCAGCTACGCCTATCTCCACATGGGGTGGTGGGAAGAAATGGTTGTCAGGCAGATGTACAGTATTGAGTGGTCTATGAACATCGTAAAATGGATACGCTTTGTAGACAATTTATTTATTGTTTGGAAAGGGGACAAGCAGAGTGCCGAGGTTTTCATAAAAAAACTAAATGTGAATGATTTAAACTTGCAATTCACTTATGAAATTAGTGACAACAATATTTGTTTTTTGGATGTAGAGACATACATTGAAGAGAATGCCATACATACATGTCTCCATCGAAAACCCACAGCAGGCAATACCATACTGCACTCTAGCAGTTTTCATCCAAAACACACTATAGGTAGTATCCCCTATGGGGAATTTATAAGAATACGCAGGATCTGCAGCAGGGATAGTGATTTACACACAGCACAACAAAGTTGTAAACAAAGATTTTTAGCTAGAGGCTATTCTGAGTGGAGTTTAAATCAAGCAATTGAAAATACCCAATCTAAGTTACGTGAGGACCACCTTTTTAAACTATCAAAGAACAGGATGAAACATTTAGCCAAAACTGAAAGCACCACTAGTTGCCCCAGATTAATCATAATATTTAGCAAACAAAGAGAAAGAATCAGACAGATCGTCAAGAAAAACTGGCATATGGTTCAAAGTGACCACATAATTGGGGACAAAATGCCAGTATGGCCCATAATCACTTTCCGTCAATCATGTAGTACAAGTGATTATTTAGTAAACAGCAGTCCAGAACTGTCTAAGAATACAAATTGGCTTAGCAAACGAAAGGGATTTGTTAGGTGCACAAGTTGCAAAGCCTGTAAACATGCTGAGAATCATACAATGTACAATACAGGCTTTAAAGACAATCTCACGATCATTAACAAATATTTAAATTGTAAGACTGAGTACGCAGTATATGTACTGGAAGGTACTTGTGGGTTAAAGTATGTGGGGAGTACCCGTCTCCCAGTACGTAAAAGGATCTTTCAGCATTTAAGGGCCATCAGTAATAACGATAGTGCATATCCGGTGGCCGGCATTTTAATGAGATCCATAACAGAAAAACAACATATTTCAAATACTATGTAATGACAATGGCCCCCCTTGAAGGAGAGGAGGAAACAGGGATGCAGTACTCAGAAGACTAGAAACGAAGCTAATTTTTGAAATAGACAGCAAAAGTCCACATGGTCTTAATACATCGGAAGACCTCTATACATGGCTATAAGTCTGGTTTTACTAAACTCCGTATCCTACGATGTGAAGCGATGCATGAATTTTAGGTCAAGCATATAGTTATCTTTTAATAAATATATATTTATACCCATTTTAAGTATTTGTATATATCTATTTGCTATATACTCCTCCTCTTTTCCTCATGGTTTCTCTGAAAATTATGTTCATGGGCTCATGACATAAGAATATAGACTTTTAACACACAGATATACAATATCTCATTATGCTGGCTAGCGTAATGAGTATATTTTTGCACTTTGAATTATAATTTTGCACAGTAATTTGCAAATAGCACTTTTTGCACAGAATATATTACTACATTTATTCCCAGGATATATTAGCTACCATTTTACGTTGTGGCAGGATAGTATGGTCACTATGGGCGACACATAAATATACAATCTACTGATTTACCAACTGATATTCACACATAGGGCAAAAGGATGTTTTAAATGGGGATGTACGTTGTTACAACGCATGCTGTAACAACGCGGTTGTTATAGCGTATTCTTTTACAACGCATAATACAAAGGGGTGTTGGATAGTGAATATTTTAATTTACTATTTCAACACCAGTCCCCGTTGACACTAGGGAAGGTGTTGGATAGTAAATTAAAAGTATTCCCTATCCTTGAGCGCCCCCCAGAGTCATGCGTTGTAATAGAATGCGATTTAAAAACCGCATTGTAATAGCACTGCGTGCCAAAAGTTGCGTCTTAAACGACGTTCCCCTTTAAATGGTTTATAATGGAAAAGATTTATCTTTTTAAATTATTTATATTTAATTCTATGCTTTTAACGAGTATTTATCTAGTTATTTATAAAGCTTATACACCTGTTACTCTTAATCGGATTAACTGCCAAAGAATGATGACAGTAACCAGGACAGTACAATATATTGTCTAGATTAGCATTTTATGATCAAGAGTAAATCATAACAAGCATGAATGGAATCTTACTTGACTCTTGTTGATCCAGAGTTAGTAGCAAATATAAGCAAAATGTTTAATGTCTCGGTCGCAATGGTAACATGTATTTTACAGAAATGACCTTCAACCATAAAGCTCACAACTTAAATTTCACAAATTGAAAACAGTCCATATATTTTAATATGTAATCAAATGAATAGTGAATAAATGTTTTAACATTGCTAGCAATTTTAAACTGTAAGTAATTGCATGACTGAAAAATGTAGTATTACAAAAACTGAAGTATTTTGTTTATGTTGTTTGGCAAAGGTAGCACTCTGGCACTTTAAATAACAAGAAAAACTCACTGGCAGGTCATGTGATCAAGGGCTCTTTGAAGCTCGAAACGCGTCATGGTGGCCGAAAACAGCACAAAATAAAATAACGCTGCACCAAGATAAGTGGAGTGCGTTCCTGTATTTCTTCGATTAATGGTGAACAAAGGAGGTATTGAATATATACATACATATATGTATATATTACAGCTGCCAAGTAACTGCAAAAGCAGACCACACTCCTATGAACCTGAAAATTCTTTATTTTAGAGGTGGCGTGTAGACAGACAAACGTCTACGCGTTTCGGCTGTAACAGCCTTGTTCATATATATATGTGTGTGTGTGTGTATATATGTGTTTGTTTATAGATATATGTGTGTGTGTGCGTGTGTGTGGGGGTGTGTGTGTATGGGTGTGTGTGTGTATGTGTGTGTGTGTGTGTGTTTGTGTAGATATATATATTTATTGGACCCTCAGACCAACTCTTTAGTTCACTCTTGGACCTATGCAAGACCCACATAAGGACTGGCTTGTACCTCTTAGGAATGCCCTCCTGCTGAATCCTGCTTTGTTCCTCGGAGTACTTCCCTGCTGCTACTGGAGGGCAGCTCTGCTCCTTTAAGCCTGCCTTGAACCCTCAGAGGACTGCCTTGCTGCTTCATCCCAGGACTACAAGAGTGATTGTATAGACTAGTATGAGCTACATGGACACAAACAGCTCCAACAAAATTGAACCCACACCTGGACCATGCCTGAAATGAGTCTTACTCTCCAAATGGTTCCCTACTAGTCCAGGACCCTTGGAAGTGGAGCTAATAGCAACTAAACTGCCCAAAAACGTGGGACTTAAAAACTTTTCCAATAATAGGCGGCCAGAGAACCAACAGATCTGCTTATCGATTCATCTTAGGTGCATAACTGGTTGGCCTGACTCTGCGTCATATCCTGCTACATTCTTCTCCGCAGCAGTAAATCCTGTGTGGCGACTTCTCAGAGGAACGTTATTCTGCTTCGTGAAGCCCTTGTTGGTTACAGCCTGCAATTTGTTCCCACTGAAGGTTTTCGACTTTCAAAAACATAACATACAATCCTTTACTGCGACTTCGTCTAGTGACTCCTCAACAAAGATGCCTTCTCCTCAGACACTGCTGACTACCTTTCCCCACTGAGCGTTACCTTCTCAGACATTTTTATTTTACATTTCTTCTAAGTTCAAAGGCAATCCAAGACCGGGCCCAATCCACCTCGAGTAGCCCAACGCACCGTTGTGGTCGGTCATAACTTTTAACTTTTCCTCAGTCTCACACAACTAGATGTCCACAGTTAGAGTTTTGATCTTTTAGGTACTCTTTTTCACTGAAACGTTAAAAGTCCAAACTCCAGTTCTACTGATTGAATTTTTTTTATATCAATTTCTTTTTTTAAATTATTCACTACTTTTCTAAATTGGTGTGAGATTGGTGTGAGATTTTTCTTTTGTTGTGTGTTTACTTTATTACAGTTTGTGTGCTGCATACATTCACATAGCCTGTAAGTTAATTATGCCTGACTGCTGGCAGGGATTCTTGGTTGTTGCTTGAGAAGGATCTTCACCCACCTCAATCAAATCCCCATTTTCTTATAGAAACCTTGGCTTATTTGTAATCATTATTTTTAATTTGATAAACAACACTCATATAAAACAATTTGGAAGGGGGATCACATTGAGATAAGAATAAGGATACTCGAGGAGCTCCTAGATAATACTGTCCATAAGGGATAATGAAATAAGGCATTCATAAACATTATTACTAAGCCAGTGCCTAGTATGTTACTATTTTACTCAGTTACAGTACATGTGAGTCTATTTAGTTATTATTATATGTTTTACTAAGAAAATTATCCTTTGAAATAACAACATGAAAAAGAAATAAAAGTAATATTACATTCAATATCAAATTAAGATAGGGCAAATTATTGCTATTATCTTACAGGTACTGTGTTTTGTGCAATTTGTAATACGATTTGTATTTCCATTAAATACTAAGTAGGCTTTAAGTTTTTAGCATTCTCAAATTAAGTAAGTGCAATTATATGTATCTAGGTAACTCTATAATGTAAGGGTGTACTGGCCTCATAAAACTCTACTCTTTTTTATTAATATTTCTAGTCCTAGGTTAGCCTATTTTAGATGTGTTTTACCTACAATTTTGCACAATCATCAAAAGTAAATTATTTCAGATGTTTTTTTCAGCCACATTTTTGGCTTCTCTAGTATTTAAAAAGTCAGTGTATCTAATACTGTGCCAAAGGCTTGCATCAGATTCATTATTGCCATGCTGCAGAGGCGGAAGCTCGTATTGCAAATATAAAACATACAGTAGCTTTCCTACAACAGATGCAAAACAGAACTTTGCCTGATGCAAAAAAAAAAAATAATCACTTAGGAAAAAACCCACAACAGGAAAGTCTTGATTGGGATTAATCATTATTCATAAAATGAAAGCGTCCCCATGGTATGGATATGAATATTTAATGAGTCCTCTTTTGGAAAGTGTAGATTTTGGACAGCTTGGTATCAATAATTACTTGTACTGTGTTTGTTAACTCTCTGTTCAGCACTGTAGGTTATTTTCATTACTGTCTGGCAGCACAGACTTCAAGCATTATTTATTCTCAGAATAAAAACATAAATCTACTCTGACTTGCAGTACATCTCTAACGACACGTATCGTTTCATGCCATCTTTCAGACTTCAGACGGGTACAATGTAAAATAGTCCAAAAACAGCCCAGGAACATGTTCGGTTTGATGTTATATAGAGATTTCTTTAATTATTTCAGGAAAGTAGTAATAACAACCGTAGTGCCTTAATGTAATTTGCTTTGTACACAGGTGCCCTGAAGTACCATGACAGATTGTTTCAAAATGTATTCAATGTTTGATGTGGAGAGGAAAGCGAGGCAGCGGAGGAAGGAGAGGGAACTCCCCAGGAGAGGAGAACAGTGGTGAGCCTGAAACTGAATAATGACATCCGGGCCTCTTTGTCAGACTTCTTTGCACTACACTAGGAGCTAATTTGATACATAAGCCATGAGGCCGAATATTGCAGTCTTAAAGCAGATAGACAGCAGGCAGATGCAGGTTATTATTATTATTATTATTATTAGTCTCTGAGAGTTCCACTTTAAGCAATGCCAGAAGTGTCCCTCTGTGCTTATTTTTAATCACATCTGCCTTATATTGATTTAAGATTATAAAGTATTGATGAAAGTCAATGGGGACCGTTCTGTTTAATCAATGGAAACTTTTCCAAACATATTTTTATTCTGTTTGCCAGGGGTGTGCATAAGTTGCTCATTTGCTTTCATGCACTTACCCAAAATTTCGGCAACATTTCAAAACATTACGAGAAATAAAGTGAAATCCATTATTTAATGCTACATTTTAGGGCTAAATGTGTTCTTGCCTCAATTTTTGACACGCAGATGTCTTTAGACAAAATCACCATGAGAAGCAGCAGCTCGCATTCCGTTGTTCCTGTGCCAAAATTGCACATTTCTCTTTTACTTTTGACTGCAAATGCCACGTGCTTATGCAAAGCGAGGTACTGACTTTATTTGGGGACTTTCTAAATGACACGAAATACGTCGAAGTGATGTAAATTTCACCCAGGTCTATTTTATACTAGAAGGTGCTGAGCTCCATTATCCTTGGGTAGATTGAAAATATGGTCCAGAAAAAGAGAACATGGGGCCACTGAGAAGGTGGATCGTAGAGTTTTCCAACTGTATTAACCTTCTTTTACACTGTCACCCCCCCCCCCCGCCCGCCCCCCTCGGCCCATGATTAATGAAAGAGAGCTTCTAACTTACAAGAGCCACATAACGCAGTGGTTTGTTCGACATGAAAACTGAGACAAAGGATTGACGAGTACCAGTGTTGAGCACGGTCGCATCTAAAGTTGAATTTTTTACCCACATAGGCCTTGATTACAGGTGCCCCGACTGGGTGGGATTTCCACAGTTGTATTAACCATTTCCAGGCTGAGATATTTACTGGGTGTGGCAGTTTTTTCCTATACCTAATTTTTGTGGATAAAATGCATAACCTGTGGAATTTGTGTTTATCACAATAGTGAAATGTTCAGGTTTTGCTTTTTTTTATCACACATTTTCCCTCACTAAATTTTGGTATCTGCTATGCGAAAAACTTGCGCGGGTGCAACAATCCTTCCACATTTTGGAACCGCGATGCTTGCGCATACAGGGCTCAAAATTAACAACCTCACTCTGAATCCTGCCGATAGACTGCGGCTCAAACGGTCCATATGCAACAGCTCAAACAGTAAGGTTTTCCAAAGCAGGCTCTTGCATCAACCATTCACGTTCACATTCAACGCTTGAATAAAGGGTCTCCGGTGTCTCTTCTTGTTGCCATGAGAGAGGAAAAACAGTGGCTGTTTAGTACGATATAAAAATAACTATGATAAGCATAAAAATCCAGGGGGCATATTACCAAGGGAGGCGATATTGAATTATCGCCGCTTTAGCGGCCGTTTTCGGCCGCTAAGTGACAATAATTCCATGGCCCTATTACCAAGATGTCGCTAACACCAGTTAGCGACAGCTTGTAGGCGATAGTGAGCGGTTTGGGGCCCGCTTTGCATGTCAGCGATATTTATCGCTAATGACATGCAAAGTGGGCGTACCCAACCTGTTAGCGACTGAGAGCAGTCGCTAACATCGCTATCGCCTATTACCAAGAAAGGAGAAGCGATGGAAATATTTGCGCTAAGCGCGAATATCGCCAAACGCTAACACCTGCAAATACCAGTTCTTAACCATGTTATCCAATGGGTGGTGGATAGCATGGCTAACAGCATTTGCACGCTAATGCGTGAACACCGCGGTTTTCCAACGATATTCACGCTAACGCCTGCAATATTATTGCTTTTGAGATAAACGTTGGTAATAGGACGTTATCTCAGCGATAATATTGGGTGAAGCGCGGCGTTAAAAAAACTAACGCTACGCTCAGTTAGATAAATATCGCTAACTGTTGGTAATATGCCCCCAGGTTATTCCCTAATCTCACTTGCGCCGTTCTAAATTTCTGTAGCCAAATAATAGTCTCTGTGAATCCCATCTGAAGCCTATGCGTGACTCTCCTGCACTTCAGTGGTCTGTTCTAGTCACTAAGGTGGGCACATATGTGATCTATTAATAGTCCTTTAATTAAGAGCGTCTCTACCTAACATAACCAGAATCAATTGAGAATCTGTTATATAATGTCCATCACATTTGCCAAGGGTTGTAACATATCTCATAAACCCCCATCATAATTTGAATTTAGGAAGATATTCTTATTACCTCAGTACTTGTGACCACTCTCCTCTGCTCCTTGTGGCCCTCTGAAGTACCGCCATCTTCCCACATCCAATCAATTTGCAGAGATAAACCCAGCATATTATAAGCCTCAACCACTCCGACCTGGTAGCCCCAGTTGCAGTGGACAGTCTTCTGGTTTCCTGTGACTTACTGCTTAGAAGGAAGAAAATGCCAGGCGGTCCACTTTGACTCACACCATCAACAGACCGCAGACAACGATAAAGCCATACTGCAAGTTACCTCTAATGCTGATCTTTGAATCCCACATGATGCTGTCCTGACAGGCACTAAATAATGATCACTTCACCCTGAATGTGGTGTGTGCACTGCTCCCTAACTCCAATACATGTCAAGCCCCAAGACATGGCAACCACCATAGTTACCTGGACCACTTTCTTAAAGTGAATCTTCTGATTCTTATTATCCACTTATTATTTCCACGTTAAATCCACTACCCTACACATAGGAATAGCCATGTGCTAGGTATTTAACATGTAACTCTGTAAGTAATCCTCCCGGTGCTGCTGGCGTCTTGAGAGCCTGTTTCATCTGGCTCCCCGCAGTCCCAGTCTGGCGAGGTCCGTCCGTGTGAGGCGGAGCCGCCATTGTTGCCTGGTAGCGGTCTAGTCTTTTCCCCAGGCCCTGGCCCAATCAGATAAAAACAGATGCTGACGCAGCGGGCGCGACGGTGGCGCGCCGGAGTCGTGCCTGAGTCCTGCCCGTCTGCGCCCGTCCGCGCTAGGGCAGCGCTCAGCACCAGCCATGCTGCCGCTTCGGTAGTGGTTGGTAGGAACTCTGGTAATGCTGCCTGTAGGTCTATCCAGTATTCTTTGGCGGAACTCCGACGCATTGAATTACAGAGTCAGACCAAGGGTGGGATTTGTTTGGCGGACTCTGCTCGCCCCCTGTCCGAGTTTCTGAAACAGGGTACAATTCCGTGTGGCTTACTTAATGTAAAATCATTGGGGAAGCACAAGACAGAAATTCAATTGGTACTTGAGTCCCATGACCTGGATATTCTGTTTATGACAGAGACCTGGACTCTCCCTGAGTGTAAGATCGACCTTGGCCTTGCATGCCCCTCTAACTACAAAATTCTTCATAAACCTAGAACGAGTAGTAGGGGTGGTGGGGTGGGTCTAATTTATAAGGACTCGCTCAAGCTTGCCTATTTAGATATTGATGAAGTGCCGGGTTTTTAGTGCCTGGGTTTCTCGATTACTAACTTGCAGGGTCAGACCATAACAGGCATTATTTGCTATAGACGCTCAACCAGCAACAACAGCAGGCGTTGCTGGAGATGTTGACGAACATGAGCACTACCCATCGGAGATTATTGGTCCTTGGTGACTTTAATCTGTGGTATAATGGTAAATTGGACTCCGCTTTTTTTAACATCATTAACTCCTGTGAGGATTTGGGCCTTGTTCAATGGGTATCGGAGGCTACTCACACGGGTGGCCACACACTTGATCTTATTCTGTCAGAGGTAGATCTTCTCTCTATGGGAGAGATTCTCCCTATGGACTGGACTGATCATTTATTGATCAAATTTTATGTTAATGATGTCATTCAGGCTAATTGTGGTAGTAATCAGGTTGGTGGGTATGTTGTTAGAGATTGGAAAGCACTGCTGCAGAAGAAGGGCTCTAAGCAGTTCTTTCAGGGACAGGACTTCTCCCCGGAGGTGCATGTGGAGGGAAATTACTCAGCCCTCTGTGGAGAAATGATAGCAGTCCTGGATAGTTTAGCCCCTCTGAAAAAGCACTATAATAGGGGTAGACCATCAGCCCCCTGGTTTAATGACAACCTTAAGCACCTTAAGAGCGAGTGTAAGCACGCAGAGAGGGTGTGGAGGCACCACTATGAGGCCGGAGATAGAGCTTCTTGGAGAAAGAAGCTGTCTATTTATAGGAAAGCGATTAAATCTGCGAAGGCAGATTTTTATGCATACCAGATACTGAATGCCCCTAATAGTACAAGGAGCATTTTTAATATCCTCAATAACCTGACTAACCCTGACTGTGTTAAAAACATAATCCCTCCCACTCAGGCACTTTGTGATGATTTGGCGGGGTTTTTTCAGGAGAAAGTCAATAACATATTGAGGAATTAGAGAGTACCATAGGGTGTAAGGAAGAAGGAAGGGTGCCTAATTTAGAAATGGGTGACCAGGTAGCAGTCAACCCATCGAACATTGTATCCAGTGCCGAGAGAGGCAAGGACTTTCAGTTAGATGTTTTTCCATCGCTCGATATGAAAGAGTTCCGTAGCCTTGCAATGGCTATATCCTCGGGCTCCTTACTGGATCCATTACCTTGCAAAATATGGAAAGCATTCGAGGACGAGCTGTTCTCCTCTCTTCTTCGGATCTGTAACCAGTCCTTTAGTGAAGGACAGGTCCCTATACAATGGAAACAAGCTCTGGTAACGCCAATGTTGAAAAAGCCCTCCCTGGACCATGAATGTGCCATGAACTATAGGCCTATCTCTCAGTTGCCCTTTCCAGCTAAAATTATGGAGCGAGCTGTGAGTCGTACCCTCTCCAACTACTTGGAACACCATAAGTTGCTGGAGGATGTCCAATTCGGCTTTCGGCCTGCTCATGGCACAGAAACGGCCCTCGTGACGGTAATGGATGATCTTCGGATGCGTGCAGACAAAGGGCAGGCAGCGGTACTTGTACTGCTTGACCTGTCTGCCGCATTCGATACAGTAAATCATCTCACCTTGCTAGATAGACTGCATGAACTGGGAGTCATGGGTTGTGCTTTGAAATGGCTTGGGTCGTTTTTGATGGGTAGACAGCAAGCGGTATCTCTTCCTCCGTTCCAGTCAGCATTCTCCAATGTCTCGCATGGAGTGCCTCAAGGCTTGGCTATCAGCCCTATTCTCTTTAACGCTTACATGAAGCCCTTGATCGCGGTAATTAAACAATATAACATCAACATTGTTAACTATGCTGATGATACTCAGCTGATTCTCTCCCTGGAAGGAGAGAATTCAACTTCGATCGGGGAGTTTCATAGTTGCCTGCGTGATACGGCTATGTGGCTGAGGGAAAATTCACTACAATTTAACGCCTCGAAAACAGAGGTGTTGTACTGCTCGACACAAAAGATCCCTCTGACGTTGCCCTCCAATTTCTGGCCATCGGAGACCCCCAATGCAGTCCGGCCTGTACAGACCGTGCGCAATTTGGGGGTGATGGTTGATGACAAGTTAACCATGGAGGTGCAACTGACTAAAACCGTGGGTTGCTGTCTGTGCATCATCAGATCCTTGCGCAAGATTCTCCATCTGCTCCCCCCCGACGTACGTAAGCTAATTACTCAGAGCACGATACTCAGTAGGCTCGATTATTGCAATGCCCTCCTGCTCGAGTTTCCTAGAACTCTTTTGGATAGGTTGCAAAGAGTCCAGTCTTCGGCGGCGAAACTTGCGCTTGGTTGGCCTAGGAGATTTTCATCTTCACGGGCTCTTGCTGAGCTTCACTGGCTGCCAATGAAGCAGAGTATTCAGTTTAAGTCACTCTGTATATTGTTTAAATCCTTGCATGGAGCTGGCCCGGTCCCCCTGCAGAACAAGTTTGACTGGTATGTTCCTACCAGACTGTTGCGTTCGGCTGAAGCAAAGCTGGTGAGGGTACCAATATTTAACAAGGTCAGAGCTGGTGGTAGGTCCTTCGAAGTTGCAGCAGCCAAGTTGTGGAATACTCTTCCGCTGGAACTCAGGCAAATCAGTGAACTCCTCCAGTTCAGGAGGAGGTTGAAAACCTGGCTATTTCCCACACTATAGCCTAGTCTCAGCAGTTGTGTCCTGTGGTATTGTCTTTCCGGATCCCTCTGTATCACCGTCCCACCCTTTCTCTAGCGCCAGGATGCCTGTCAGGTGATTGCGCGCTCCATAAATTCAATAAATAAATAAATAAAATAATAAATAAGTAAGCATCTACCTCTGACCTGGGCTCTACAAACTTACAGAATCTGTCTGTCATATATTTTAAATGCACTATCTTTCTATTAACAAAAGCACCCTGTTTCCAACTATTCACCATAATCCCTTGTAATGTATCACTGTAAAATTCTACCCTTGTTATGATTAATCATTTTCTCTTAGATTGCACCCTGTGTTAAACCACAGATAGAAGAGCTCACCGTGGTTGGGGCTCACCATATAAAATCAAGGCAATCCATTATTATACAATTATTACTTAAGCACTCATTTTTGAGTGAATGCCTATAAAGAGCCTTAAATAGCAACCCAAATCTACACTGATACCCCCTTATATTAGTTCAGATCTGTTTTTCATTTATTGCCTGTGACAGAGCTCCTGATCAAAATAGGTGCCATTTTACACATGATGAGCACTAAAATCTTGCTGTGAATAACTGTGTGTATAGGCATGCTATAGGAAAAGACTACAACATACAGCAACTATTTCCTTGTCTTTTGCCTTATCTCTGACAATTTTGAAAAAGCCTCTGGTTCGTGCTACGACTACAAGGTGAAACATTTAAAAGAAAACTGAGAGAATTACAACTTGGTCTCTTTTGTGTCATGAAATCGTGCATCGAGTTTAATCTTGAACATCCCCTTCATCAATATATATGTGCATATATATGTATATATATATATATATATATATATATATATATATATATATATATATATATATATATATGTTTGTGGTGGGGTCCTATAACAACATTGTTAGCCAGAGCCAAGAGGGCGATAAGGCTATTAGAACAACTTGTGCACTCACGATGCACTGCTAATTATCCCACATATTACATCCCTCATAGCATCTTCTATGACATCATTGATACTATCACTGCAAAATATTCGGAAAAATTATTGATGAGAAAACTGTGCATGGGGGCACGAAATAAAGTTACTATAGATAACTCTAATTATATCTGTTGTATTTATATGCTTTTGTGTGTATAAAATCTGAACCTACCTATAACATCCCTGTAATCTACGCCCAACTCTCTGTAGGCACCCAACCCTGTGCTATGCACAGAATTTGGGCGTGCGTGGTGGGGGTTGTTTGGACGGTACAAAAAAGGGTAGTGATGGACCGAACATCTGAACCAATCAAACACTCACACCCAGTCAACAGATCTGGGTTTAATCCATCACCGTTCTTTAGCCCACTCTGCCACCCCAGTTCAGACATGGCCATTTGCAAATCAGTCAGACCCTGTGCCTCATGGGAACAGTCCAGCCCGAACTGCCAAGCCATGCCTTCCCTGGACCGGAACCAAGCTTCCTAGGAACGGTTTCTGGCATTTCAGCTGTCTTCAGCCAGGCTTGCTTGAATCCAGTGGCAAAGTGAGCAAGGGACTCACGTCTGAGCATACCCTGCCAACTTATGGCAAACAAAGCGGTACAAAAGGGGGTGGTGATGTACGAAGCATCTGAACCAATCAAACACTCACACCCAGTCAACAGATCTGGGTTTAATCCATCACCGTTCTTTAGCCCACTCTGCCACCCCAGTTCAGACATGGCCATATGCAAATCAGTCTGACCCTGTGCCTCATGGGAACAGTCCAGCCCGAACTGCCAAGCCATGCCTTCCCTGGACCGGAATCAAGCTTCCTAGGACCGGTTTCTGGCATTTCAGCCGTCTTCAGCCAGGCTTGCTTGAATCCAGTGGCAAAGTGAGCAAGGGTCTCACGTCTGAGCATACCCTGCCAACTTCTGGCTAACAAAGCGGTACAAAAGGGGGTGGGGATGGATGGAGCATCTGAACCAATAAACTACTCACACCCAGTCAACAGATCTGGGTTTAATCCATCACCGTTCTTTAGCCCACTCTGCCACCGCAGTTCAGACATGGCCATATGCAAATCAGTCTGACCCTGTACTTCATGGGAACAGTCCAACCCGAACAGCCAAGACATGCCTTCCCTTGACCTAACCCCCACTTTGAAGAGGAGAGTTTTCCTGCTCCCGCCTGCTGGCAGCAGAATCACTGCTTGCTCTCACTTGGCAGAAGCTTTCAAAGCTCCTTCCAAGCAAAGGAAAACATGTATGCCCCAAGGTGCTCAACCTGGCGGTCCCCAGGACCAATAATAGCTCCAGAAGTGCAGCAGCATACCCCGTCTTCCTTTGATATTGCACAGGCTGGCCCAAGGTAGTTGATGGTCCTCGGTGCTGAGAATGGCAGTAGGGAGGGGGGGCATGTTTATCCCTTCCCAATATACTTATTTAAATTTCCCCCAGGACCAGGACCACCTGGGGCTGAAGTAGAAGTAAGTGTTCTTGCAGCAAAAATGTTTTTTTTTAAATATTTGTTGGCCCCATCTCATTTTGTTGGGGTACTTGGCTGAGTCCGAGTCCTACAATTGCTGTCAATACTTTCTGGTTGAAGTATTGGCAGCTAATCAGATCTCAGCATGAGATCTGTTGGATCAGTTTAAAATTCATGTCACTAGATATCTATATTTCTTTTTTCTTAAATAACTCCCAAGCTACTGAAGGGATTTAAAACATATATTTTAAAAAGACTCTTTCTGAAGCAAAAGCCAGCTTTCCTCCAAACTTGCTGAAATTCCGTCTAGCAGTTCAGGCTGTTTTCAAGTTTAAAATCGGTATGGGAAATTGCATTTGGGAAACGTGTTTTGGGACACCACTTTTTCTCACTCACTGTATCACGTATCAACTGGGTACCTTTCACACAGCAGCTGAACTCAGGTGCTCACTAGATAAAAACATTCCATGAAGGTTCATCAAATGTCGCCAAAAATATTAGCAAAACAAAAAATGCCTTCCTATGGAAAGTAGGTCCTAACTATAACTACCTACTGTAGGTTACATATATATATCTCATGTGAGAAAGGAACAGCTGTTCCAAAATACGTCAGGCATTGTTTGTCATATGCTTTGCATGTAATAAACCACGTTACAAGCAGATTTAGGCTCGGCGCAATCTTTGACTTCTATGATAAGGTGATAAGGATTGGCGTTTTGATGTTTTGAGAATCGCGTCCTCGCTGGCAGCCCGCCGCTCTTTGATGGCAGACGTACATGTGAGCACTGCATATATATATATATATATATATATATATATATATATATGTATATATATATATATATATATATATATATGATTACACAAAGAATCACGCGGCACACTTCTTGGCAGTAAAGATGTTGGTTTATTCACAGGTCAAACGCAAAACTTCTACGCGTTTCCAACTCAACGTTCTTGGTAGAACACTGCCGTGACCAAGAACGTTAGTTCGAAACGTGTAGGAGTTTTGCGTTTGACCTGTGAATAAACCAACATCTTTACTGCCAAGAGGTGTGCCGCGTGATTCTTTGTTTATGCACTTAACAGAGACACGTTCCCGGTCTCCAACGCAGGCACCGACATACTGAGTTCCCTCTGCGACGGGGATTGTTGAGAAGGAATATATATATATATATTACCTACTGGCGTGTCGTATATATAGTTAGGATTATTTGTCTATGGAACTTTTGAAAATTCTATGTCTAATAACTTTGGCGTTTGTGGACGGAATCGGCTGAAATTTTCAGGAAAATGGCACATTTTGTTTCTGAGCAGCCCCCGTAAATTTGGGGGGGTTTCGTCAAGGGGGGGGCGAGAAAAAAGGGGGGTCCCAAAACACGTTTTTCCCATGTTAATTTCCATAGGGCCTTTGGCCTCACTTTTAGCTCGAACGGCTGAATGGATTTGCACGAAACTTGGCAAAATTGTAGGGACTGTTAGCCCGATGTGCCTTTGCTAGGTCTCAATATATGTGCTCCAGTGGATTTTGAGAAATTAACGTTCAAAACAAGATATATATCTGTAACAGCGCTCCGGGCTGCGCTCCGGTCCGCTTACTTTTCGCGAAACAGAACTTTGCGATACGAAGCTGATTGGCTCCCCGGTGTCTGTCAACATTCTAAACAGTCCGGAGCGGCCGCCATCTTATCTCTTGGTAGGATCGAGAGCGAAGAAGAGGTGAAAAACGAAGGGGGAATTTAATGAAAGGGGGCAAGGTATACCCCTCTTGACCCCTTAGGAATGTTGTTGGGGTTTTTAAAGGGTCCCGTGGGGAAAATAAAAAAATATATATTTTTCACGGTAGAAGCGCTTCCCGGGCCGCGAACTGGGCCGCAAACTGGTAGCGAAACGGGAATTCGCCATTTTGTGCTTCATTTTAATTAAATTACTAGGTATAAGGGGGTGCGGGAGACCATTTTGTGCTTCGTTTTAATTAAATTACTAGGTATAAGGGGGTGCGGGAGACGTATCCTAATCACTTATGTTTTCTGAGGGTGGCTGAGGAGGCTCATATATGTTGATACATGTCTTCCAGCGGCTGTGCGTGAGCTTTTTTTTTTTTTTGCTGCGTGACGTCTGTTAACGTTCGATTCGAAGGAAATCAGGAAGTGTTGACCACCAATTTGTCAGTGCGATAAAATATTTTGTTTTAAATGAATCCTTATTGATAAACATTGTTTGCGCCATCTTGCCTTTTTTCCAATGCCACAATTTTGTCGTGCACGGCAACCATTTTAGATGCCAGGCCGGTCCCAGGCTATCACCTAGCTCTGCGGATGTAGTTTATGGCCCTAGCTGTAGAGAATCCAGAAATGCCAACCCTCCCGATTCAGGCGTGAGACTACTGATTTTAGTGCTAGTCTCCCGCCTCCCGATTCCTGCAAGCAAAAACCCGGGGGCATATTACCAACAACTAGCGATAATTTATTTGTTTAGAGACAAAAATTATCGCCGCACATCGGCGATTTTTATCGCAGATAAACCTTGCTATTAGCAAGGTTTATCGCAAATGCGATAAAAAACGGCCGCAATGCATGAATATCGCTGAAAAGTCAGCGATATTCATGCATTATCCAGCAAATGTTCTTAGCCATGTTATCCACCTCCAATTGGATAACATGGCTAAGAACTGCTCGCAAATGCGATAAAAAACGGCCGCAATGCATGAATATCGCTGAAAAGACAGCGAGATTCATGCATTATCCAGCAAATGCTCTTAGCTATGTTATCTACCTCCCATTGGATAACATGGCTAAGAACTGCTCGCAAATGCGATAAAAAACGTCCGCAATGCATGAGTGATTGGATATCTCAATGCTACATGTCAAAGTAAGTACATATGTAAAACACAGTACATGCGAGAGTTGACATATATAAATTACTGTGTTTAAGAGCCAGTGAATGTGTGAGTGGCTGCATGGATCATTGAAAACTTGTATCAGTGATTGTATAAGAGAGTAAATATGTGTTAGAATATGTTTCAATACGTAAGGTGTGTATAACTGTATAGTTGAGAAAATGGAGGTGTGATTGATTATTTGCATGACTGTCTAGGTGTATGAGTAACTCCATGGATGAGTGACAATCTGTGAGTGTCTGTTTTCACTGAGTGTATCTAAGGTTATATCAGAGTCTGTAGAGGTTCATCGTATTAACACATGAATGATGTCATCTGTGATGTTGTCAGTGATGTCATTTGAGTTGTCATCAGTGATGTCATCAGTGATGTCACTGACCATGTCATGAATGATGTAATATGTGACATCATCAGCAGTGGATTGCGGGTGCGCGATATATAGTTAGCGCATCTAACTATATATGGAATTTCAATGGTTTTATGCGAGTAAAATAAGGTTTTGTAAATGCAAATTCCTAACTATATATGTTCTATAACCAATGGTTTTTTCATTGAATATATATATATATATATTTTTTCACCAATCCTGTTGTTTTCACATAGTAAACAGGCTCTGACTCCGTGGGGTCTTGTTTCAGAAACAAGTATATATATATATATATATATATATATATATATATTGAGGGGGATGAGCCGCTTACCAACGCTGCCAGCCGCTAAAGGATTTCCAAAGGCCATGTGGCAGTTCGTTTGGAAAGAAAGGGAGAGGTGAGAGGTGTTTACTCTCTCCTGCAACTCCGCAGCGCTAGCACAAATTTGAGACACTGCTGCCTGGTGAGATATTTGCCAAATATATTTCATGCATCAAGCTGATGGCAAAATGTAATGTTTTTTGGACAAAATCACGCTATTTTGAAAGACATAAATTCCTATGTACAAGCAAGATTACCTAGCTGGTGCATTCTGGGTCCCGTGGTTATCCTACTACGGGCCAAAGTCCACTTGGAATCAATGGTAACACACACACCTGTGAACAAGGCGGAGTCACGCTGAAACGCGTCAGGACCAATCAAGTGTGTTCTTAAGCTGCAGTGTTTTGGACGAAATAAAAGTCTGCTTTCTGCATCAGACGGAGTTGGGCTCTGTTATTCTTTGGTGTTTGCAAGATATTGCCTGTCAGCAGGATTTCCATTCCTGCCTCAGGAGCCCGCCCTGCAGGTTCGGAGCCCCCGGAAATTTGGAACCCTTGTGATAAATATATATATATATATATATATATATATATATATATATATATATATATATATATATGTTTTTTTTTTTCACTGTTTCCCCACAGAGGGAGGTGGAGCTGCACACGACAACCAGGTTTGTCAGTTTCTTTATTTTCAATGGCATTCTTTAGACGCGTTTCGTTCTTCATAGAACTTCCTCAGTTGCAGAACACCGCTTTTCCGGGAACGCCAGCTTGTTGCTATAAGTACCTCGTGATTTCATTGTTTTTAAAGCCTCCAATGGCAACATTTGACAGGTCACTTCCTGTTTTAAGCCTTATGGTACCTGTAGTGCAAGCGGCTCCCCGGGTCTTTTTTAATGTTTTTCTACCCTCCAGTGGGCACGGTGTTGCTTCAATGCCGACAATGTTTTTTCTTTCTTGGACTTCTGTCCGACAAAGGTTTCCCCAAATCAGCTCCTTGGAAAGCTTGTTTGAGTCCAATACCGGGTATCAGTACCCGGGAGCACCACAACCTCCTAAGCCGTTTTACCGGAGCAGCAAGAAGGTTCAATTGGAGGGTGTATGGCGCTCTAGATGGCAGCGCAGTCTCCTTCGGCGGAACCAAGCCGATAATTTATTTTCACTGTTTCCCCACAGAGGGAGGTGGAGCTGCACACAACAACCAGGTTTGTCAGTTTCTTTATTTTCAATGGCATTCTTTAGCGCAGCATTGTTACAAAACGCGTTTCGTTCTTCATAGAACTTCCTCAGTTGCAGAACACCGCTTTTCCGGGAACGCCAGCTTGTTGCTATAAGGACCTCGTGATTTCATTGTTTTTAAAGCCTCCAATGGCAACATTTGACAGGTCACTTCCTGTTTTAAGCCTTATGGTACCTGTAGTGCAAGCGGCTCCCCGGGTCTTTTTTAATGTTTTTCTACCCTCCAGTGGGCACGGTGTTGCTTCAATGCCGACAATGTTTTTTCTTTCTTGGACTTCTGTCCGACAAAGGTTTCCCCAAATCAGCTCCTTGGAAAGCTTGTTTGAGTCTAATACCGGGTATCAGTACCCGGGAGCACCACAACACCCTAAGCCGTTTTACCGGAGCAGCAAGAAGGTTCAATTGGAGGGTGTATGGCGCTCTAGATGGCAGCGCAGTCTCCTTCGGCGGAACCAAGCCGATAATTTATTTTCACTGTTTCCCCACAGAGGGAGGTGGAGCTGCACACGACAACCAGGTTTGTCAGTTTCTTTATTTTCAATGGCATTCTTTAGCGCAGCATTGTTACAAGACGCGTTTCGTTCTTCATAGAACTTCCTCAGTTGCAGAACACCGCTTTTCCGGGAACGCCAGCTTGTTGCTATAAGGACCTCGTGATTTCATTGTTTTTAAAGCCTCCAATGGCAACATTTGACAGGTCACTTCCTGTTTTAAGCCTTATGGTACCTGTAGTGCAAGCGGCTCCCCGGGTCTTTTTTAATGTTTTTCTACCCTCCAGTGGGCACGGTGTTGCTTCAATGCCGACAATGTTTTTTCTTTCTTGGACTTCTGTCCGACAAAGGTTTCCCCAAATCAGCTCCTTGGAAAGCTTGTTTGAGTCTAATACCGGGTATCAGTACCCGGGAGCACCACAACCTCCTAAGCCGTTTTACCGGAGCAGCAAGAAGGTTCAATTGGAGGGTGTATGGCGCTCTAGATGGCAGCGCAGTCTCCTTCGGCGGAACCAAGCCGATAATTTATTTTCACTGTTTCCCCACAGAGGGAGGTGGAGTTGCACACGACAACCAGGTTTGTCAGTTTCTTTATTTTCAATGGCATTCTTTAGCGCAGCATTGTTACAAGACGCGTTTCGTTCTTCATAGAACTTCCTCAGTTGCAGAACACCGCTTTTCCGGGAACGCCAGCTTGTTGCTATAAGTACCTCGTGATTTCATTGTTTTTAAAGCCTCCAATGGCAACATTTGACAGGTCACTTCCTGTTTTAAGCCTTATGGTACCTGTAGTGCAAGCGGCTCCCCGGGTCTTTTTTAATGTTTTTCTACCCTCCAGTGGGCACGGTGTTGCTTCAATGCCAACAATGTTTTTTCTTTCTTGGACTTCTGTCCGACAAAGGTTTCCCCAAATCAGCTCCTTGGAAAGCTTGTTTGAGTCCAATACCGGGTATCAGTACCCGGGAGCACCACAACCTCCTAAGCCGTTTTACCGGAGCAGCAAGAAGGTTCAATTGGAGGGTGTATGGCGCTCTAGATGGCAGCGCAGTCTCCTTCGGCGGAACTAAGCCGATAATTTATTTTCACTGTTTCCCCACAGAGGGAGGTGGAGCTGCACACGACAACCAGGTTTGTCAGTTTCTTTATTTTCAATGGCATTCTTTAGCGCAGCATTGTTACAAGACGCGTTTTGTTCTTCATAGAACTTCCTCAGTTGCAGAACACCGCTTTTCCGGGAACGCCAGCTTGTTGCTATAAGTACCTCGTGATTTCATTGTTTTTAAAGCCTCCAATGGCAACATTTGACAGGTCACTTCCTGTTTTAAGCCTTATGGTACCTGTAGTGCAAGCGTCTCCCCGGGTCTTTTTTAATGTTTTTCTACCCTCCAGTGGGCACGGTGTTGCTTCAATGCCGACAATGTTTTTTCTTTCTTGGACTTCTGTCTGACAAAGGTTTCCCCAAATCAGCTCCTTGGAAAGCTTGTTTGAGTCCAATACCGGGTTTCAGTACCCGGGAGCACCACAACCTACTAAGCCGTTTTACCGGAGCAGCAAGAAGGTTCAATTGGAGGGTGTATGGCGCTCTAGATGGCAGCACAGTCTCCTTCGGCGGAACCAAGCCGATAATTTATTTTCTTTGTTTCCCCACAGAGGGAGGTGGAGCTGCACACGACAACCAGGTTTGTCAGTTTCTTTATTTTCAATGGCATTCTTTAGCGCAGCATTGTTACAAGACGCGTTTCGTTCTTCATAGAACTTCCTCAGTTGCAGAACACCGCTTTTCCGGGAACGCCAGCTTGTTGCTATAAGTACCTTGTGATTTCATTGTTTTTAAAGCCTCCAATGGCAACATTTGACAGGTCACTTCCTGTTTTAAGCCTTATGGTACCTGTAGTGCAAGCGGCTCCCCGGGTCTTTTTTAATGTTTTTCTACCCTCCAGTGGGCACGGTGTTGCTTCAATGCCGACAATGTTTTTTCTTTCTTGGACTTCTGTCCGACAAAGGTTTCCCCAAATCAGCTCCTTGGAAAGCTTGTTTGAGTCCAATACCGGGTATCATTACCCGGGAGCACCACAACCTCCTAAGCCGTTTTACCGGAGCAGCAAGAAGGTTCAATTGGAGGGTGTATGGCGCTCTAGATGGCAGCGCAGTCTCCTTCGGCGGAACCAAGCCGATAATTTATTTTCACTGTTTCCCCACAGAGGGAGGTGGAGCTGGACACGACAACCAGGTTTGCCAGTTTCTTTATTTTCAATGGCATTCTTTAGCGCAGCATTGTTACAAGACGCGTTTCGTTCTTCATAGAACTTCCTCAGTTGCAGAACACCGCTTTTCCGGGAACGCCAGCTTGTTGCTATAAGTACCTTGTGATTTCATTGTTTTTAAAGCCTCCAATGGCAACATTTGACAGGTCACTTCCTGTTTTAAGCCTTATGGTACCTGTAGTGCAAGCGGCTCCCCGGGTCTTTTTTAATGTTTTTCTACCCTCCAGTGGGCACGGTGTTGCTTCAATGCCGACAATGTTTTTTCTTTCTTGGACTTCTGTCCGACAAAGGTTTCCCCAAATCAGCTCCTTGGAAAGCTTGTTTGAGTCCAATACCGGGTATCATTACCCGGGAGCACCACAACCTCCTAAGCCGTTTTACCGGAGCAGCAAGAAGGTTCAATTGGAGGGTGTATGGCGCTCTAGATGGCAGCGCAGTCTCCTTCGGCGGAACCAAGCCGATAATTTATTTTCACTGTTTCCCCACAGAGGGAGGTGGAGCTGGACACGACAACCAGGTTTGCCAGTTTCTTTATTTTCAATGGCATTCTTTAGCGCAGCATTGTTACAAGACGCGTTTCGTTCTTCATAGAACTTCCTCAGTTGCAGAACACCGCTTTTCCGGGAACGCCAGCTTGTTGCTATAAGTACCTCGTGATTTCATTGTTTTTAAAGCCTCCAATGGCAACATTTGATAGGTCACTTCCTGTTTTAAGCCTTAGGGTACCTGTAGTGCAAGCGGCTCCCCGGGTCTTTTTTTAATGTTTTTCTACCCTCCAGTGGGCACGGTGTTGCTTCAATGCCGACAATGTTTTTTCTTTCTTGGACTTCTGTCCGACAAAGGTTTCCCCAAATCAGCTCCTTGGAAAGATTGTTTGAGTCCAATACCGGGTATCAGTACCCGGGAGCACCACAACCTCCTAAGCCGTTTTACCGGAGCAGCAAGAAGGTTCAATTGGATATATATATATATATATATATACACATATATACACATATATACACATATATATATACATATATATTTATATACATCAACACCACCCATTATAAGACGCCCTTTAGTGCAACTGAGGTTGCCATAGATGGGAATTTCAATTGCAGAACAGACTTTGCGGTCTATGTTCTGATGTGCACCTGCGGCCTAAGATATGTGGGCAGCACAAAGCTGCAGGTGCACGTCAGAATTCTCCAACATTTACGTGCAATTGTAAACAGCGACCCTCAGTATCCTTTCGAGAGAAACTTCAAAATGTCTCCAATACTTTGTCATAAAGGCAGTTCCCAAGTAGAAAAAAGGAGGCGACAGAGAAAAGAAACTACGACAGTTGGAATCTAGAACCATATGTGAACTAGATAGTAACATTCCGAATTGATTAAATAATATAGAGGACTTACATTACTGCTTGTAAATAGAAAAAGTGACATTTTTTTACTACAACAGTGAAGGATGCCGGTAAATGGCCTAGGGTTTTCTTGGATCAACTGTGATGACTTCTTTCAATATTGAGTATTTTGGTTCTGAAATTTTTGTATGCACTTTCCCAATCCATTTTCCATTCTTTATTTCTCAGGTTTTTCTATGCCAATAAGGGGTAGAGTTTGCATGCTTCCCAGTGAACAAATCTTTTTGGGTTTTAATGTAATACACAATCATTTTAATAACTCTTGGTGTTTTTGGGGAAAAAAAGTAGGAGAAAATATGAAAAAATGAGTAAAAAGTAATGTTTGGCATGTGCACTTTCTTTTTTAGAATTGGATTTCCGGCTGGAAACAATTTCCTTTCTCGCATTTTTTTAACACGCACTGTCACTTTCCAGGCGCAATGTTTGCACATTACTGTTTATTTATCAAGCCGTTGAGCTAAAATATAATGATGACGATTTTTGCACTACTATTGATATCTGAATTACCATAGGTCGTTTCTACTAGCAAAAATTTGCACAGGAGGTCTAGAATAGTAAAGATGAAGATTTGCATTTTTTGCACACTCTAATAGTTTACAAATATGTGTTATTTTGCACATATACAATAGACTATCTGATGGTTGTACAAATACGATTGTCAAAAGGCTTATAATTATGCGTAATTTTGCACATGTAAATATGGATTTGACTTTAGATTTGATACAGGATTAATCCTTGTAATATGGTGGGGAAGTTACCAACCCATTTTTCATCTATTGTCAATGAAAGATTTTAGCAATATTTATGAATTAGAATGTTGTTTTATCTTTATTTATTGCAATATTTATTTGACTCATATATTTATAATAGAGCATGTGCAATATTAATTACAGTTTATCCTTGTGAACCTCTATACATCTATGTATTGACCTATATGCATTCATGCGGTAATTTAGGTGCCATTTTGAATATGATCAAGAAAAAATGAAAAAACAGACTATGATGACGTACATCCAAAAGCTCTGGGAAAGTATTTTTTCTCTGTTTATGCATCACATGGTATCGATAAAAAAAAGTATTTAAAAACCATGGCGAAATGTATTCCGATGTATGTGATCAAGGACTAGAGCAGTCCTAAACGCGTCATATTGTGAATAAAAGGAAAAAGATCTTGCCTTACTTTGTGGTTCGTGTCTTCTCACTTTGCTGCTTCTGGAGATTGGAGGGGATTTGCTTATATATATATATATATATATATATATATATATATATATATATATATATATATATATATATATATATATATATATATATATATATATATATATATATATATATATATATATATATTAGAATCCACAATCCTGAAGCGCCGAGGAAACCAAACGGACACAGCCAGGTACAGACCACGAACCAAGGATTTCAAAGGAAATAAAGTGCTTTTATTCCATCAATGGGGATGGCAGCATGACGCGTTTCGTCCGGGAAACCCGGACTTGATCACATATATATATATATATTTCACCTCCCAGGTAGAAAAGACTACCAGGACGAGACTTGTGCAGACCAAAAGTGATTTTATTTCTCTGTCGCCCTCGGACGCGTTTCACCTGACCAGCAGGCTTGTTCACCGATACTTCACAAAATAGCAAGCGCCATTTAAAGAAAGTTGTGCAACCAAGTAGTCACGAGATTAAAACTACAGATCAACAGATAGTTAAAACAGACTGGTAGTTTTTACATACAGACACGGTGGCTTAATGCAAAGTAAATCGCGTTCACAAACTTTCTGCTTCGACATTGCCCAATAAAACAACTGGTTTAAACATTTAAGCATTACGCTCGTTTAACATTTTGAGACCAGTTACTCATCGCATATAAATTACATAGCGTTGCACGAAGTTTCAACCATAAGCCCATAGTGGGCTGCACTGCTTGCCCCATGATAACGATGCGCGGTCAATGTTTTCAAAAGATCTTGCCCTAGTGGGCATATGGATTACTGCTGTCTATCATACGGGCACAAAAGAGTGAAAAGGAAAGGAAAGAACAGTGGAAAAGAAAAGAAAAGTGTGTAAGTGCCCTTATTAAAACCAATTCATTTTGTGAATATTTTGCATTCAATACATTTGTACACATTATTTTATGCAATGTGGAACCTATAGCTGAGGTCACCGCTACTCTCCATTCACTGACTTAACCTTCAGTCTTTTCACTAAGATTGCTGTTCACCGGGCAGTTGTCATTTCTGGCTATTTTAATGGGGCTATGTAACACGTCACAGATGAGTGCTAAGATCTTCTTCAAGGTTCAGCCCCCCTGGGGCCTTAGAGTTGAGTTCAAGGATGTACCTTGATTCGAGGCGCCTTAGTTTTTTCAGTCTATCACCGCCTCTTGCACTTTTTGGAACTTGATCAATGACAAAGTAGCTTAGCCCTGTTACATCTTTCTTGTGTTGGTCCTCAAAGTGGCGTGCCACTGGGTAAGCCGGATCTGTGTTCCGGATGGCTTGCATGTGTTGCAGTATGCGAATGTGTACAGGATGGATGGTACTGCCTACGTACCTCAGGCCACAAGGGCACTGAAGTACGTATACTGCATAGTCGGTCTTGCAGTCAAAAAAGCCCCTGATTTGTTTCACCCTTTTGGACAGACCTCCCTGGTACGCGTTGGTATTAACTCCTAGCTTACAGGCTTTGCACTTTGTGCATTTGATAAAGCCTGGTTTCCTTTTTAGCCAGTCTGAACCTGTTCCTTTTCCTTTGGATTTAGGAGGCAGCATATTGGAGACTAGCATCTGCTTTAAGGATCTGGCCTTCCTAAATGTAACTGCTGTTTTTTTAGGAACTAGATCTTGCAAGAGTTGGTCATTTGCCACTAGGTGCCAATGTCGGTTCAGGATTTTTCTTACTTCAGAGTGCTTTTTGCTGTAGGTGGTAATCATTCTGGCCTGGTTTCCTTCGTTCTGCTTAGTAGTGGATTGTGTTTGTGGGCCGAACAAGATTTCTTCCCTGCTACGTTTTTTAGCCTTTTTAATGCAACCTTTGATGTTCTGTTGCGAATACCCTCGCTCTGCGAACCGACTGTTAAGTGTTGCTAGTTCTTTCTCCAAACATTCTGGGTCACTGCAATTTCTGATGGCCCTCAAACTTTCACCATATGGGATGCTTCTGACCAAGTTGCTCGGGTGGAAGCTTGTTGCGTGGAGCAACGTGTTCCCTGCTGTGGGTTTCCTGTATAAATTTGACTGCAACTTCCCATTCTTAACAAAAATAGTTAGGTCTAGGAAAGTCAGAGATGTGGCACTGATATTACTGGTAAACTTTAAATTGAGGTTGTTATTTTGCAGCTTGTCAATAAAGTTTTGTGCACTTTGTTCCGAACCTTTCCATATGACGAACAGGTCGTCGATATACCTGCTCCAGTGGAGGATGTTCTCTCCCCACTCTTTGTGGAACTCCGCTTGGACCACCTGCTCCTCCCACCAGCCCATATGCAAATTAGCATAGCTGGGGGCGAAGCAGGTGCCCATCGCGGTCCCACACACCTGTTTATACAGGGTCGATTCAAACAGGAAATAGTTGCAGTTTAAACAGGTTGTAATCATTGTCAGAATCATTTGTGTATGGAGCCACAATTTGATTGGTCTTGCTTTCAAAAAATGTTTAACTGCGCGAAGGCCGTCTTCATGCCTTATACTAGTATAGAGCGTGGAGACGTCAATCGTCACTAGCAGAAGGTCTGGTTCCCATGGAATATCATAAATTTTCTTTAGAAAATCGCTGGAGTCTTGGGTAAAGGAGGGAAGTAGTTTAACTAATGGGAACAGAAAAGAATCAACAAATTTGGATGTACCCTCAAAACCTCCGCCTATTGCGAAATAATAGGGCGGCCTGGTGGATTTGCCACATCTTTGTGCACCTTGGGTATAAGGTAAAACACTGGGGTGGTTGGGTTGTTGATTTTTAGAAACCTGTGTTCCTCTGAGGATAGGAGGCCTTGTTGGTACCAATCTTGTAGTTGGTGGTTATACAACTCGAATTCTTTCTGCATAGCAAGCTCTGTTGTTTTAATGTAATTCGAGCGATTGTTAAGCTGTTTGTATGCTTCTGCTAAATATTGGCCCCTATCCCAAAGAACAACATTCCCACCTTTATCGGCATTTCTCACTACACAGTTGTGGTCAGATTTGAGTTTAGTGATTAAAGCCGAAAGCTCTTTTTCTTGTTTGCTGAAATTTTTATGTTTTACACTTGTACATTTTTCAAGGTTTTTTAAATCATTGACAACCAGTTCATGAAAAATGTCCACAGTATCTCGGATACTTAAAGGGGTGAATTTGGAACTGGGTCTGAAGTTAGAAGGTACTGCTTTGTTGATACACAGATCTTGTTCTTCCGCAATCAGAGCTGCCTGACTGCTTGTAGCTTCACGAAATTCCTCCAGCTCTGATGAAAAAGTTTGTGTTGGTGTGTCCGTTTCAAGATCGACCTCCATCTCATTGCCTCTCAGGTTGAGCAATAGGTCCATATCACCTACAGAGAGAATCTCCTCAGTAGCAGTGGATTGTGCTTCAGTTGAGGCTTTTTTGGGGTGTTTATTTTGGGCAAAGAATTTCTTCAATTTCAAGTTCCTAACGAATTTGAATGTGTCAACTCGGGTTTCCACATAGTTAAACTCTGCCGGTGGGCAGAAAGAGAGCCCCAGTTGCAGAACATTCTCTTCGTTTGGAGTCAACACAGTTTTCGTTAGATTCAAGATCGTATTGTTGTGCCCTGGCCCTTGAGTCTCTATTTCTTGGCTTTGTTGGACGCTGCGTTGGATTTGTTTGCTCCTTTTGCGTCGCCTGCTCCTTTGCCTCTTCCTTTTTGATTGTAATTGACTCTCCGTCTTGGTCTGAGGTTGAATCTCCTCTCCTCCTCTAAAAAAGCAAATTCATCAAAGACTGTGGGAATCGGCTGCTTACTGAACCTGCTTGACCCTTCATCTGGATCAGTCTCCACGTCTGAACTTAGTAGTGTGCTGTCGTCAGATTGTGGATATTTACGTTTTTGGTTAGGGTTCAGACGTTGTTTGCGGATTGTATCGAACTTTTTGGCAAATGTATAGATCTGGCCTCTTTCATAATCCCTTTTATCTCTTAGGAATTTTTCAGCTTTGCGTTCTGTTATACTGGACTCCAGCTTCTTCAAACGCTCTGCCATGTCTTTTTTGAATTTGCCGATAAACTCCTGGTCGGGCTCTTTGTCCAATATTTGCATGATTTGTTCGATTTCTCTTAGCATTTTTTCTCTATCAGATTCCGCATATTTGATCAAGATGGCCAACATTTTGCTAGAGGAATCGTGGTTATTATCAGACCATTCTCGTAGCATATTTGGGTCCGGTTCCTCGTAGGTGGGCGCCACCATTATCCTCAGGCCACGTGGGATTCGTTTGACTTCTAAGTAGCGTTGCAGCGATTTTTGTTCCCACCACTTTGAAAGTTCTCCACGTTTCAATTTTTCTAGGCGTTTCAACCTGGTCATTACATCCGATGTCTTTGCCGGTACTTCCTTTGCTGGGGGTTTGGCACCGACCGACTTGGTGTCGTCAAAAATGGAGAGTGCGGTTTCCTCACGTTCCTGAAGTTCTTGGGCAGACATTATAGTTGATGGCCAAATCTTGGAACTTCCATCCCTGGTCCGCAACCGCTAGGACTTCCACGAGAATGCCGCAGAAGATTTGCAGTTTGTGCCCTAGCTTTCCCGCTTCCCGAAGCTTTACCAAGGTTCCTACCTGCCGTCCGTAGCCCGCAGCGTGGACCCTCCGGTTCTCGTTGCTAGCCTCGTCGAGCAAGTACAACGTTGTAGTTTGTATCACGGAGATTCGTTCCTCCTGTGTATGGCTTCGGGGGGGTGGCAGGTCTAACAGCTTCTACTTCTCCTTCTCCAGAAGAAAACTGCCACCTTCCAAAATAGCGGGCGTCTCGTCTCGTACGGGACCTCCGGAGCCAATCCCGACAACACTTCACCTCCCAGGCAGAAAAGACTACCAGGACGAGACTTGTGCAGACCAAAAGTGATTTTATTTCTCTGTCGCCCTCAGACGCGTTTCACCTGACCAGCAGGCTTGTTCACCGATACTTCACAAAATAGCAAGCGCCATTTAAAGAAAGTTGTGCAATCAAGTAGTCACATGATTAAAACTACAGATCAACAGATAGTGAAAACAGACTGGTAGTTTTTACATACCGACACGGTGGCTTAATGCAAAGTAAATCGCGTTCACGAACATTCTGCTTCGACATTGCCCAATAAAACAACTGGTTTAAACATTTACGCATTACGCTCGTTTAACATTTTGAGACCAGTTACTCATCGCATATAAATTACATAGCGTTGCACGAAGTTTCAGCAATAAGCCCATAGTGGGCTGCACTGCTTGCCCCATGATAACGATGCGCGGTCAATGTTTTCAAAAGTTTTAATCACGTGGTCTGCACAAGTCTCGTCCTGGTAGTCTTTTCTGCCTCGAGGAGCAGCCGCGAGGAGCAGCCCACCACATGGAAGTGGGTCCGTGGTGAAACTATGAAGGTTTTACTGGCATGACGGAAGCAGCGCTCGAGGTGGCAGCTTGAAATGGGAACAGACTAGCAAGCATGCCTGAGGCACCACCCCACTCGGGAAACACTTTGTTTTAAAAAGTTGAGCATTGAACCGGCTCACTGGAGTTTATTAACTGTACACTACTGGGACCAGAAGGCTACGAGAGTGGCCCCGCCCACAAGGACGCCCAGGGAAATATAACGTGCAGGAAAACACGGTTTGGTGTTTCACATCACTTGTGCCATTGAAGAAGGGAAACAGGCTTTCCCGAAACGCGTCTGGCTGTTTGGAAATGTAAGAGGTGCACGGACTTTGCTTTCTGCCTGCTCGATAGCTGTCACCATTAAAATCGACTATCAACGTTGCTGTTGGCTGTTCTTCATTGAGGCTTCCTCTGTGTGATTGATGTTTAGCGGCTGTGGCCCAGCCGCGAGGAGCAGCCCACCACATGGAAGTGGGTCCGTGGTGAAACTATGAAGGTTTTACTGGCATGACGGAAGCAGCGCTCGAGGTGGCAGCTTGAAATGGGAACAGACTAGCAAGCATGCCTGAGGCACCACCCCACTCGGGAAACACTTTGTTTTAAAAAGTTGAGCATTGAACCGGCTCACTGGAGTTTATTAACTGTACACTACTGGGACCAGAAGGCTACGAGAGTGGCCCCGCCCACAAGGACGCCCAGGGAAATATAACGTGCAGGAAAACACGGTTTGGTGTTTCACATCACTTGTGCCATTGAAGAAGGGAAACAGGCTTTCCCGAAACGCGTCTGGCTGTTTGGAAATGTAAGAGGTGCACAGACTTTGCTTTCTGCCTGCTCGATAGCTGTCACCATTAAAATCGACTATCAACGTTGCTGTTGGCTGTTCTTCATTGAGGCTTCCTCTGTGTGATTGATATATATATATATATATGTATATTGAAAGCAAGGAAAAAATATGCCGCACTCCAAGAGTTCATTCAGGACATTGCTTTTGCTAACAACCTACGCATTTCGACTAAATGTCTATGTCACGGTAGAGTGAGGAGTGAGTCCTACTTTGATTGCAATGTATACAAAACAGCCCAAGTTGTACATTATGAGGCGTTATGGGATGTGTAGTATTAACCATTGATCTAAAAACAGTTACATCTTTACATTTTCTGCAAACATATATTCCAAGGAGGTTTTGAGGAGCAAGGTACCTTCTTTGCGCCAGGTCCTGATCATTGATTCAGATTCCACCACACTTTTAGATCTATTGGTATTTATCAACAATGACACACTTTGTACAACATTATTCAGGAAACCAATGGCTGGTAACATGGTACTGAATGCAGAGAGTCAGAACTCCAGATGCCTAATAAATATCACATCCTATGGGGAACTCCTAATATATAAAAGAAATTGTACATTAGAGTCAGACTATGGACAGACAGAGAGTGAGGTGCAACATAGATTTAAAGAAAGGGGTTACAATAGCATAGTGTTACGGAATGCAAGTCAAAAGGCACAAGCAAGATGTAGAGAAGATCTGCTACAATACAGGGGCAACAAAACTGCCACTGGAAGAAGGAGGGCATGACAACATATCGTACTAGACTAATTGTAAGTTTTTCAGCAGAATCAAAACAAGTGTGAGACCCGATTCTAATAAAAGAACTAAACGATAAGTTGCAAATTACATACAGGAGAAATGTGTCTCTGAAAGATGTCTTGGTACATAGCCACTTCCTAAGTAAACAAAACAAAGCTAGCTCAAACTGCTGAAACGCTACCAAAAACGCAGCGACAAGTGTTAGATCATGGGGGAAGGTCCTTTGCAAACCTAGAATGGTCAATTGTTACTTACTGCTTACTTACTGCTAAGTGTGGGTGTTAACTTGGTGCTAATTGTATGCAAGCCACTCTTGCTTCCTCTTGCTTCCTTCTGCGCCTCTCTTGACACTTTCTGCATTTCTTTTGCTTCTTTCTGCAACTTTTCTTGTTTTTCTGCACTTCGTATGCCTGTTTCTGCTCATCTCTTCCACTTTCTGCACCTCTCTTGCCTCTTTCTGTACCCCTCTTGCCTCTTCCTGTGTCTCTCTTGCCTCTTTATGCACCCCTGTTCCCTCTTCCTGCACCTCTCCTCCCTGTTTCTGCACCTCTCTTGCCTCTTTCTAAAATTCTCTTGCCTCTTTCTGCAACTTTTTTGCTTTTTTCTGCACTTCTCTGGTCTCTATCTGTACCCCTCTTGCCTCTTTCTGCACCTCTGTTGCTTTTTTCTGCACTTATCTTGTTTCTTACTGCACATCTTATGCTTCTTTCTGAACCCCTCTTGCCTCTTCCAGAAAAACTCCTCCCTCTTTCTGACCCTCTCTTGCCACAGTCTGCCCACCTGTTTCCTTTTCTGCAGCCCTTTTGCCTGTTTCTGCAACTCTCTTGCCCATCTCTGTAGTTCTCTTGCCTATTTCTGCACCTCACTTGCCTCTTTCAGCTACTATCTTGCTTCTTTCTGCAGTTCTCTTGCCTCCTTCTGCAACTCTCTTTCTTCTTTCAACACTTCTCTTGCCCATTTCTGCACCTTTCTTGCCTCTTTCTCCACCTCACTTGCTTCTTTCTGCACCTCACTTGCTTCTTTCTGCACCCCCTTTGCATGTTTCTGCACCACTCTTCCCTCTTTGTGCAACTCACTTGCCTCTTTATACACCTCTCCTCCCTTTTTCTGCATGACTCTTGCCTCTTCCTGTACCTCTGTTCCTTCTTTCTGTACACCTCTTGCCTCTCCTAACCCTTTCTGCACCCCTCTTGCCTCTTTGTGGACCTCTATTGGTTTTTTCTAAACCTCTTTTGCATCATTCTGTACTTCACTTGCCTCTTTCTGGAACCCTCTTGCCTCTTTCTGCACCTCTGTTGGTTCTTTCTACACTGCTTTTGCTTCTTCCTGCACCTCTGTTTTAAATTTCTGCATCCCTCTTGCCTTTTTCTGCACCCCTCTTCCTTCTTTCTGCATCCCTCTGCAGTTCTCTCACATCCATATTCACCTCACTTGCCTCTTTTTGCACTTCTGTTGGTTCTTTTGCACTGCTCTTGCTTCATTCTGTACCTCTCTTGCAAATGTCTGCACACCTCTTGTCTCTTTCTGCACCCCTGTTAACTGTTCTGTACCTCTCTTGCCTCAACTGGACCCCTGCTCTGTACCTCTTTGGACTGTTTCTGCAACTTTCTTCTCTCTTACTGCAGTTCTGTTGCCTCCTTCCGCACCTCTGTAGCTTCTTTCTGCAATTCTCTTGCCTCTTTCTGCACCCCTGTTGCTTCATTTTGCACCTCTGTTGCTTCTATATGTACCTTTCTTGCTTCTTTTTGCACCCTTGTGCCTCTTTCTGCATCACTCTTCACTTTTCCTCCACATCACCTGCCTCTTTCTGCACCCCACTTGCCTCCTGCACCTCTGTTGGTTCTTTCTGCACTTCTCTTGCCTCCTCCTGCACCTCTGTTGCTTCTCTTTTTGTACTTCTGTTCCTCTTTCTGCACCCCTCTTGTCTCTTTATGCATCTCTCTTGTCACTTTATGCACCTCTATTGATTCTTCCTACACTTCTCTTGCTTCTTTCTACACCCCTCTTGCCTCTTTCTGTACCATGCTTCCTCTTTCTAAACTTCTCCTTCTCTTGGCTCTTGCTGCACCCTTGTTCCCTCTTTCCGTACATCTCTTGCCAATTTAAGCACTTCTCATGCCTCTTTATGCACCCATTTTGCCTCTTTCTGTCCTCTCCTGGTTGTTCTGTAATGAACTTGTTTCTTTCTGCACTGTCTTGCAAATTTCTGCACACCTCTTGCCTCTTTCTGCACCCCTCTTCCCACTTTCTGTACTTCTCTTGCCTCTGTGTGCACCCCTCCTGCCTCTTTCTGCACCTCTGTTCCTTCTTCTTTTACTTCTTTTGCTTTTTTCTTCTACCCTCTTACCTCTATCTGATCCTCTGTTGCTTCTTTCCGCACTTCTCTTGCTTCTTTCTGCACCTCTCTTGCAAATTTCTTCACCCCTCTTACCCCTTTCTGCACCCCTCTTGCCTCTTTCTGCAACCATCTTCCCTCTTTCTGTACCTCTCTTGCCTCAGTCTGCCCACCTGTTCCCTCTTTCTGTACCCCTTTTGCCTGTTTCTGGAACTCTCTTGCCTCTTTCTGCAGTTGTCTTGCCTCCATCTTAACCACACTTGTCTTTTTCTGCAACTCTCTTGCCTCTTTATGCAGTTCTTGTTCCTCTTTCTGTACCTCTCTCTTGCCTCTTTCAAGACTTCTCTTTCCTGTTTCTGCACCTCTCTTGCCTCTTTCTGCACCTCACTTTTTTCTTTCTGCACCTCTCTTGCCTCTTTCTACACCTCTCTTCCCTTTTTCTATACCCCTCTTGCCTCTATCTGTACCATGCTTCTCCCTTTCTATACTTCTCTTCCCTCTTTCAACATCTCTCTTGCCTCTTTCTGCACCCTTGTTCCCTCTTTCAGTACATCTCTTGCCAATTTCTGCAACTCTTTTGCCTTTTTCTACAGTTCTCTTTTCTCTTTCTGCACATCTGTTACCTCTTTCTGTACCTCTCTTGCCTCTTTCTGCACCTCTCTAGCCTCTTTCGGCACCCCTGTTTCCTTTTCTTGCACAGCTCCTGCCTGTTTCTGCAACTCTCTTGCCTCTTTCCAACATGTCTTGCCTCTTTCTGCACATTTTTTGTTTCTTTCTGCACTTCTCTGGCCTATTTCTGTACCCCTCATGCCTCTTTCTGCACCTCGGTTGCTTCTTTCTGCACTTATCTTGCTTCTTTCTGCACCTCTGTTGTTTCTTTCTGAACCCCTCGTGCCTCTTTCTGCAACACTCTTCCCTCTATCTGCAGCTCTCTTGTCTCAGTCTGCCCACCTGTTCCTTCTTTCTGTACCCCTTTTGCCTGTTTCTGCAACTCTTTGCCTCTCTCTGCAGTTCTCTTGCCTCCTTCTGCACCTCCTTTGCCTCTTTCTGCTACTCTCTTGCTTCTTTCAGCAGTTCTCTTGCCTCCTTCTGCACCTCTCTTGCTTCTTTCAACACTTCTCTTGCCTGTTTTTGCACCTCTCTTGACTCTTTCTGCACCTCACTAGCCTCTTTCCGCACCTCACTTGCTTCTTTCTGCACCCCTTTTGCATGTTTCTGCACCCCTCTTCCCTCTTTATGCAACTCTCTTGCCTCTTTCTATACATCTCTTCCCTTTTTCTGCACGACTCTTGCCTCTTTCTGTACCTCTGTTCCTTCTTTCTGCACCTCTCTTGTCTCTTTCTGCACCCTTCTGGCCTCTTTTAGCATCTCTGCTGCTTCTTTCTGCAGTCTCCTCCTTCTTCCTGCACCCCTCCTGCCTCTTTCTCTACAACTCTGGCCTCTTTGTGCACCTCTCCTAACCCTTTCTGCATCCCTCTTGCCTTTTTATGCACCCCTCTTCCTTCTTTCTGGATCCCTCTTGCCTCTTTCTGCAGTTCTCTTCCCTCCTTATTCACCTCACTTGCCTCTTTTTGCACCTCTGTTGGCTCTTTTGCACTGCTCTTGCTTCTTTCTGTACCTCTCTTGCAAATATCTGCACACCTCTTGCCTCTTTCTGCACCCCTCTTAACTGTTTCTGTACCCCTCTTGCCTCTGTCTGTACACCTGTTCCCTCTTTTTGCACCTCTTTTGACTATTTCGGCAACTCCATTGCCTCTTTCTGTAGTTCTTTTGCCTCCTTTTGCACCTCAGTAGCTTCTTTCTGCAATTCTCTTGCCTCTTTCTGCACCCCTGTTGCTTCATTCTGCACCCTCTGTTGCTTATATCTGTACTATTCTTGCTTCTTTCTAAACCCCTTGTGACTCTTTCTGCACCCTTCTTCCCTTTTCCTTCACACCACTTAGTTATTTCTGCACTGCTATTCTCTTTCTGCACACCTCTTGCCTTATTCTATACATCTTTTGCTTTTTACTGCACTGCTCTTGCTTCTTTCTGCACCTCTCTTGTAAAATTCTGTACCACCCTTGCCTCTTTCTGCACCCCACTTACCCCCTGCACCTCTGTTGGTATGTTCTGCACTTCTCTTGCCTCCTCCTGTACCTCTGTTGCTTCTTTTTTGCACTTCTCTTCCTCTTTCTGCACCCCTCTTGTCTCTTTATGCACCCCTCTTGTCTCTTTATGTACCTCTATTGCTTCTTCCTGCACTACTCTTGCTTATTTCTACACCTCTCTTGCCTCTTTCTATACCATGATTCCTCTTTCTATACTTCTCTTTCTCTTGGCTCTTGTTGCACCCTTGTTCCCTCTTGCTGTACATCTCTTGCCTATTCCTGCAACCCTCTTGCCTCTTTCTACAGTTCTCTTGTCTCTTTCTCCACACCTGTTCCTTCTTTCTGCACTTCTCTTGTGTCTTTCTGCACCCCTTTTGCCTCTTTCTGTACCTCTCTAGGTTGTTCTGTAATGCTCTTGTTTCTTTCTGCACTGTCTTGCAAATTTCTGCACACCTTTTGCCTCTTTCTTCACCCCTCTTCCCCTCTTCCCACTTTCTGTACTTCTCTTGCCTATGTGTGCACCCCTCTTGCCTCTTTCTGCACATCTGTTCCTTCTTTCTGTACTTCTTTTGCTTCTTTCTTCTCCCCTCTCACCTCTTTCTGCACCTCTGTTGCTTCTTTCCGCACTTCTCTTGCTTCTTTCTGCACCTCTCTTGCACATTTCTTCACCCCTCTTGCCTCTTTCTGCACCCCTCTTGCCTCTTTCTGCAACCCTCTTCCCTCCTTCTGTACCTCTCTTGCCTCAGTCTGCCTACCTGTTCTCTCTTTCTGTACCCCTTTTGCCTGTTTCTCGAACTCTCTTGCCTCTTTCTGCAGATGTCTTGCCTCCATCTTACCGCACTTGTCTCTTTCTGCAACTCTCTTGCCTCTATATGCTGTTCTTGTCCCTCCTTCTGCACCTCTCTTGCCTCTTTCAACACTTCTCTTTCCTGTTTAGGCACCTCTCTTGCCTCTTTCTGTACCTCACATTTTTTTCTGCACCACTATTGCTTCTTTCTGTACCTCCGTTGCTTCTTTCTGCACCATTCTTGTATCTTTCTTCACCCTTCTTGCCTCTTTCAGCACCTCTGTTGCTTCTTTCTGCAGTTCTCTTCCTTCTTCCTATACTACTCATGCTTCTTCCTGTACCCCACGTGCATCTTTGTGTAGCTCTCCTAATCCTTTCTACACCCCTCTTGCCTTTTTTGCACCTCTGTTGGTTCTTTCTGCACTCCTCTTGCTTCTTTCTGCACCTCTGTTCCAATTTTCTGTATCCCTCTCATCATTATTCTGCACCCCTCTTCCTTCTTTCTGCACCTCTCTTGCCTAAGTCTTCCCATTTTTTCCTTCTTTCTGCAACCCTATTGCCTGTTTCTGTAACTCTCTTGTCTCTTTCTGCAATTCTCTTGCCTTCTTATGCACCTCGCTTGCCTCTTTTTCCACCTCTGTTTTTGCACTGCTCTTGCTTCTTTCTATACCTCTCTTGCAAATGTATGGACCCCTCTTGCCTCTTTCTGCACCCCTCTTAACCTTTTCTGCATATCTTTTGCTGTGTTCTGCACCCCTGTTCATACTTTCTGTACCTTTTTGACTGTTTCTGCAACTCTCTTGCTGCTTGTTGCAGTTCTTTTGCCTCCTTCTGCACCTCTGTTGCTTATTTCTGCAGTTCTCATCCTTCTTCCTACATCCCTCGTGCTTCTTCCTGTACCCCACTTGTCTCTTTGCGTAGCTCTCCTAACCCTTTCTACACCCCTCTTGCATTTTTTGCACCACTGTTGGTTCTTTCTGCACCTCATTTTCTTTGTTCTGCACTTCACTTGCCTCTTTCTGTTCCCCTCTTGTCTCTTTATGCACCTCTGTTGGTTTTTTCTGCACTCCTCTTGCTTTTTTCTGCACCTCTGTTCCAATCTTCTGTATCCCTCTCATCATTTTTCTGCAGCCCTCTTCCTTCTTTCTGCGCCTCTCTTGTCTGTCTTCCCATTTATTCCTTCTTTCTGCAACCCTTTTGACTGTTTCTGTAACTCTCTTGTCTCTTTCTGCAGTTCTCTTGCCTTCTTATGCACCTCGCTTGCCTCTTTATGCACCTCTGTTGTTGCACTGCTCTTTCTATACCTCTCTTGCAAATATATGCACCCCTCTTGCCTCTTTCTGCACCCCTCTAAACTTTTTCTGCATTTCTCTTGCTGCATTCTGCACCCCTGTTCACATTTTCTGTACCTTTTTGACTGTTTCTGCAACTCTCCTGCCTCTTTCTGCAGTTCACTTGCCTCCTTCTGCACCTCTGTTGCTTATTTCTGCACTTCTCTTGCCTCTTTCTGCACCCCTGTTGTTTCTTTCTGCACTCGTCTTCCCTCTTTCTTCACCTCTATTGCCTTTTTCTACATCTCACTTTCCTCTTTCTGTACTTCTTTTGCTTCTTTCTACACCTCTGCTGCTTCTTTCAGCAATTCTCTTTCCTCTTTCTGCACTTGTCCTACCTGTTTCTGCACCTCTCTTGCCTCTTTCTACACCTCTCTTGCCTCTTTCTGCACCTCACTTGCTTCTTTCTGCACTACTCTTGCCTCCTTCTGTACACCTCTTCCCTCTTTATGTAACTCTCTTGCTTCTTTCTACACCTCTCTTCCCTTCTTTCTGCACCACTCTTGCCACTTTCTGTACCTCTGTTGGTTCTTTCTGCACTTCTCTTATTCTTTCGGCACTCCCCGTGCCTCTTTCTGCACCCTCCATCAAATTTCCTGCACCTCTGTTGGTTCTTTCTACACTGCTCTTGCTTCTTTCTGCACCTCTGTTGATTCTTTCTTTACTTCTCTTGCTTTTTTCTTCACCTCTCTTGCTTCCTTCTGTACCCCACTTGTCTCTTTCTGTACCATTCCTCCCCCTTTGTATACCTCTCATGCCTCTTTCTGCACCTCTCTTGTCTCTTTCTGTACCTCTCTTGTCACTTTCTGCACCCCTCTAGCCTCTTTCTGCCTCTCTTTTGCTTGTTTCTGCTCTTCTTTTGCCTCTTTCTGTACCCCTCTTGTTTCCTTCTGCCCCTCTGTTGTTTATTACTGCACGGATCTTGCTTTTTTTTGCACCTTTATTGCTTTTTTCTGTACATCTCTTGCCTCTTTCTGCACCTCTCTTGCCTCTTTCTGTACCCCTATTGCCTCTTTGTGCACACACAGGGCTACTTTTAAACTGACCTCAGGCTCAGCAGTGCACACATGCAAGTGCAGAAATGGCTGCTAGCCTCTAAACTGCCATGCCCTTTTATATGCTAGGGACTTGGAGGTTGTTTTAAACTCCCTGCCTTATTATGTACTAGGGCCTAACAGGGGAGGTCATGCCAATCACAGGGTACCCCAACCCATAGTGTACCCTAGTGTTTGAAGGTGTTTAAACTGTATTCTAAGTGTCTTTCTGCATAACACTGGCTCTGTGCCTGGTTAAGCAGAGCCCAGGGTCAGTCAGAGTCAGTTACCACCAGCACTAGTCAGAAAAAAGTTGGGGTGTGCCCAGGGCATAGGATGACTTTTGAACAAGGCCTCCATCTGCACAACTATTGGTTCTTTTTGCATATCTCCTTCTTCTTACTGCACCTTTCTTCCTCTTTCTGGACTTCTGTTGCCTCTTTCTGCATTTCTCTTGCTTCTTTCTGCGCCTTTCTTCCTCTTTCTGCACATGTCTTACCTCTGTAGTCACAGTTAGAAAATATTATTTAAATAAAAACTTAGAAATTCACTGAAAAAAACCATAGGTTTCAGGGACATTATAGTTAGAAATTATCATTTAAAAAACTTTTGAAATTCACTGAAAAAAACATAGGTTTCAGCGACATTATAGTTAGAAATTAGCATTTATAAAACCTTATAAATTCACTGAAAAAAACTACAGGTTTCAGGGATGTTATAGTTAGTTGGACATTTCACTCGTACAAAACCAGAGAAATTCAGCCGTTATAGTTAGTTGAGCTAACTATAACTGGCGCACCCACAATTCACTGCTGATGATGTCACATATTACATCATTCATGACATGGTCAGGGACATCCACATGATAATCTGCTGCACCTCCTCACACCATAAAATACCCTTTGATAAACCTACTCTAAAATACAGACTACTATTTTTAAAACCATAGATACACCAATGCCAGTTATTACATACCTACTCACTGATTCCTAGGTCTATACACACATCCACTTATTCAGCAATAAAGTAACTCATACATGCAGTCACTCATCAATACAGCACTATCATATACGCTGATACAGCTATACAGTCACACACCGCCATTCACCCACAGAGTTACTCACACACCTAGTTAGTCATGCACAGAATCAATCACACTCCCATTTACTCACCTATACAGTTATACACACACACCACCTTACTTATTCATACAGATACTAACACATACTTACTCTCTTATACAATCATTGATACAAGCACACACTCATCCATACAGTCACTCTCATAATCACTCACTCTGACATATAGTCATTTATATATTCCAACACTCACATATACTGCCTTTCCCATATGTAGTTACTCATACATGTGCCACTGAGACATTAATTCACTCACCTACACTCCCATACATACACTTACCCACCCACATAGACCTTCACAGATGAACTCTTAAACACATGCACCCAGTGAATCACCCACTCACACATCTATGCAGGGAGTTACACCACCCTACCTACCCACACAGATACTCAGGCACCAATACAGATACTCAGACCACCAATCAATAACATTAACCCATATAGACACTCATGTAGCTACTGACCAACCCATGCCGCCACTTACACACCAACTTACAGACTGATGCAGACAGGCAGGGTTGTCGACAATATCGTCCCAAGTAGGCCTAACGGAACCAGGATAAAGTGGTGTACCGAAAAATCTGAAAAACTACATAGCACAGTCGTGGTAGGCGGCTCCAAACAGATACTTCGCTGTCTGGAAGTCAATGCCCCTCTTACGGGCATTATAACGGACTTTGAGGATCTTGGTACTATAATTAATGGAATCTTTACTAATAATAAGAATACATCTAAACGGGGTAAGGTTGGCTGGTTTGACCGCGCTTGTACCACAGCGCTAAAAACTCTTAAGCAAGCACTGTCAAATCTCCCTAGAGATAGGGAAATAATTAAAACCCTAAGGTCAACTTATAACACAGAACTCAAACGTAGGAAAAACGAACTCCGGGAACAAGCCTGGGATAATTTGGATTGTGCCGCAGCCCTACGGGACTGTAAATTGTTCTGGAGCACTATTAATGCCCCATTCCTCCAGAATGATGATTTCCCAGTACTTACCGCATTAGTAAGTGAGGAGAGCTGGGTCAAATATTTTTCAGGAATCTTCGACCCACCTGAGGAGACTTCTGATAAAACCCATATGAACCCCCAGCTGCGTCCGCAGTCTTTGGGAATCACCATTCGAGAAGTGGACATGGCAATCAAATCTAGTAAAGGTGGGAAAGCCCCAGGACCCGACGGGGTCCCGGTAGATATATACAAACACGATTTGGCCCTCTGGAGCCCCCTATTGACCCAGGTCTTCAATGCTGCCACTGATCTTTCCACCCCGGCAACTTGGAGTGAATCCATTATCATCCCGATATACAAGAAGGGAGATAGAGGGGAGGCCAAAAACTATCGCCCCATTTCCCTTCTAGACTCCTCCCTTAAAATTATGAGCCGAGTATTATTGTTACGCTTGGAGGAGTGGGCGTCTGATAATAATGTCCTGGCACAATCACAATATGGCTTTAGAAAGGGCTTGGGGACCATTGACCAATGTATTAACCTTAACCTTTTAATAGGTAAATATACTATGGCCAAATCCGGTTCCCTATTTCTTTGTTTTGCGGACCTCTCTAGTGCTTTCGATCTGGTGAATCATTCCCTGTTGTGGACAACCCTTCTTGATATGGGGGCCCCCCCGGCTATTATCCATTTCCTAGCTAGGCTATACTCCAATTTGTCCACACAGATTCGATATGGTCCAGCTGGAGAGTGCACGAGCAAGATTAAGGTAAAATCAGGCATTAGGCAGGGGTGCGTACTGGCCCCCCTGCTTTTCTCTCTTTTTATTAATTCCATGGAACATGAATTAAAACAGGTCCAGGCTGATGCACCACAAGCAGGGGGCCTACCAATTCCAGTGTTGTTATACGCGGACGACACTGTTTTATTATCCAGAACTCCAATTGGCTTGCAGCGGCTAATGAATTGTTTTTATGACTTCATTCAGGGTAAAAAACTTAAAATTAATAACACCAAAACATTTACAATGGTCTGTGGCAAAAAGGCGAATTACCATAAGTCTTTCTATTTTAAAAATAACAGAATTGAGGCTGTAGATAATTTTTGTTATCTGGGCATTACTTTTAATAGTCTGGGCTCATGGGCACCTGAACACACTAACATAAAAGCCAGGATGGGGAAGGCTTCTTTAGGTGTCTTTCGCTTTGCCAATAAATTGGGCAGCCGCAGGATTCCTGCAATGTTAAATATCTATAGACACCGATGTTTATCTATAGCGCTCTATGGATCGGGGGTATGGGGGTACGGGTCTAACAAAGACTTGCAAATATTGGAAAATTTGTTTCTGAAACGGCTACTTTGTTTACCCCCTACGGCATCCAACTATCTGGCCCACGAGGAACTAAGGTTGGACCATATAGCCGATCTAATTGAATTGAGACCCCTCCTGGTTTGGAGGTCTATTTGGCTGAAGGATGAAACAAGCTTCACAAAGTGCATTATCAAAGATAGTTTGGTTTTGGATAAATTTGCGAATATACCATGGATAAAGTATGTGACTACTACTTTTAAGGAACTCTTACATTTGGATGTACGTAAAGATCCCGAGATTGCAACTTCTTTATCCAAAAAGGGGTTGAAAGAAGAATTCATGAGGGTAAAACTCGGTAAACGGAAAGCAGATACACGTAACTATTCAACCCATGCTTTCTATTTTTCCTATGTAAATGAGGGTCTTGGTTTGCCGACCTACCTTAAAATAATCTATAGACAATCTCACCAATTCGTACTATCCAGACTTAGACTTGGTATTGCCCACAATCTTGTGGCCTTCCCAAAGATGAAAAATTATCCAACTTCTGCTTGTCCATGTGATGGACTGACCAAACAAAGTACCCTTCATTTCATGTTAATTTGCCCCCTCTATAAAGCCCTACGAATTGTTTACCTGAAACCGTTGTTTAAAAAATACTCTGTGTTCTCTACTTCAAATGCCATGAAACTGTTATTTTCGCTTGCTAGCCCGGATTTGTGTTTTTTTACTGCAACTTTTATCCTGAAATCTGTTGCTCTAAGGAAGAGTATGGTTTTTTAGTTATTTTACTGTGTTCCCCATCTACTGACCTTTGTATGTCCACGAAACAACATATGATGATATGTACTGTTCCTGCATTATGATATTTGTACGATTTTATCTTGTGTACTTTTATGACGTTTTTTTAAACTGTCGAATAAAGTTTACAAACTGAACTGACTGATGCAGACATTCACACAGTTTAGTCACTAACCCATGCATTCAGTAATACACGTTTAATCACTCACTTATATATCAGTAAGGCACCTACTAAATCATCCATTTATACACTTATACACCCACTCATTCTTCAATACACCTTGGCATATGGTTTATATAAAACATATTTAAACTTTACAGAAACTTACAGTCATTGGATGATGCCATAAGTGATGTCATCAGTGATGTCATTTGAGATGTCATCAGTGATGTCATTAGTGATTTCACTAACTATAACGTCCTAGGAACCTGTGTTTTTTTCTGCGAAAATATGTACATATATGTATCAGCAGTAGGTAGTTATAGTTAGTGCATTTTCATTTACCAATAACTTTGGTTCCATGTCCCCAATCCTAACAAAATATTCAAAACTAATACAACACTCACTTAAGTGGCTGCCTTTAAAGTTTTGTGGTGATCCATGAAGTGGGGGCCAAGAAAAAGAGGAGGTCCCAAACCCATTTTTCCCATGTTAATTCCCATACAATCTTTAGGCACGGCTATTGTATTTCACCAAATTTGGCAGGTAGGTAGACGTTGGTCCTGGGAAGGGCTTTTTTGTTACTTGGTGCAAATCCATTCAGTAGGTTTTTAAATATAAAAGAAAATCCACATTTGAATAAATAGGGACACTGAGAATGTGCAACCCCTCCCAATCCTGTGCTGAGATCTGATTGGCTGCCAACACTTCAAACCAGGAGGTTTTGGCAGTTATCTGGTGCCTCGGCTTGAACCGTGTCACAAAAAAAATATTTTTAAAAAAGGGGGTTGGGTAGAAAACTCCTGAATCCCGAGGTCTCTTGGGGTGGTCAAACAGAGACTTTGCAGGGCCAAGAGAGAATTTTTGTTTTATATATGCAGGAGGAGTCATGCTGGATCTGCAGCTCCTACAAAATGTTTTAAAAAAATGAAGCACAGGTCTCCTGCTCTAAGTTACTAATCGGCCACTGGGTGGACCAGGTCTTGGGGGATTCAAATGCGCCCCCCTTATTGAGGCTTATTGCTGCCCCGGGTACCCCCACTTCTCTTGGGCTTGTTTACACATAAATGCGGGGGAGAACCATATGGCCTCCCCTGCTGCCTCTGAGACAACCACCTCTCCAGGGCCTATTTATTTATAAATTGGAGGGCCTCTTTGACCCCCTAACCCCAGGGACTACCACCTCCCAGGGCTACATCCTTAAACAATGTAGGGGGGTGCGTGTACACCCTCGCATCCCTGGGGGCTGCAACCTGCCTAGGGCTTTAATTGTAATTAATGCTGGGGTTGTACATCCCCCACAGCCCCGGGGACTGCCACTTCTTTGGGGCTTTTGCTAAAATGAATGCGGGGGCTGCACAGCCCCCCACCGTCGTAGGGACCACCACCTACCTGGAAAACCACCACCTCCCTGGGCCAAAATTGAAGCAAGGAGGGGGCACGCAGGCCCCCTCCTGGAACCATAGATAGCCCTTGGTGCCACCACCCCCTAGGGGCGGCTTCTGCACTGTCCAGGGTGCCACTGTCCATATCATGAGTGATGTGAGATCATAAGCAGTACATTGTGCAAGTGTAAGTTCTAGTTAGATTAGGTAACTATAACTGCTGAATTTCACTGGTATTGTACGAGGTAAATCTGAGACTAACTATAACGTTGCTGTAATCTTTGTTTTCTCCGTGAAAATCTAAGGTTTTTTAAATTCTATTTCCTAACTATAACTTCACTGTAATCTTTGTTTTACAAGTGCATATATATATATTTTTTTTATTTCCAAAAACCATAAACTACGCAAACCTTAGAAATTAAATAGTTATAGTTATAACTTTAAGGTATTATTGCTGCCCCAGCCAACATTTTCTGTATCTCGCACAACTTTGCAGCAAGTGTTCCCCATTTGAAAATGATGCTCAAAACTTTCCAAAATTGTTTATACACCTCTATTTCTTTCAGGGTGATCCTTCAAGCAGGGGTAGAGAAAAAAGTGGGTCAAAACAAAATTTCTCCATGTATTTTACACAGACTTTTGTAGGCAGCACTACCACAAAACTGTTAAAGGGATATATACTAAATTAGTTAGGAAGCTGGGTCGTGGTCCAGGAAAGTATGCTTTTTATGCTTTGGTGTATATTCATCTATTAATTTTTGAGGAACTAAGGTAAATACAATCTTTGTATATCTGGACTGTTTGGTTCAAGGAACTCTAGTGCCTCAAACTCAGTTTGAAAAGATAGAGGGTTCAGATTAGCCTAGGGAGCTTTTTTACCTCTTGGACAAGCTTGCTCATACAGGAGTTAGACTCGCACAAGAGCAAGCATTCTGATTGATTGCCTGCAACATGAAAAAAATGTTGAAGGCAGCCATTACTATATAGCTATGCCCAAAGGTAACCATAACTCATGCCCTTGCCATGAATAGCTACTTATCTCGCATATTACATTTCTAATGGCAAGTTCTATAACATTATTGATAATATCACTGCATTGTTTGAAAATAAATCATTGATGGCAGTGAATGGCTGGGGTCAAGTAATAATTACCCTAACACATGAGTTAACGCTACTACAGATGAATATAGCGAGTGAATTTCAGTGGCTTTTTGAGTTTGAAATGTTACTTTTCATTGACATTTCTACTTCACTATAACATCATTTAAACATTTTTTTAATATTCATTGCAAACATTAAAGGTTAAAGTAACGTTATAGTTAAGTGTGATAGAAATACCTGTGTTTGTTTGGAAAAAAAACCTTAGAAATTGACTGAACAAAACAAAGGTTTAAGTAAAATTATAGTTAGGCTCCCCAGGACACAATAAGTGAGGCTGCCCCAAGGGATAGGGTCATTTACTGCTTCTATGCTAGAGCCGTGCTGAAGCCATCCAGCGCAGCAGGAAACAGCTCTGGTGCTGACACCAGAGGGACTTCCTTTTTTATTTCACTTTGGCTGCTCTGGAGGAGCTTCCCCAGCAATGGTCTTGGGTTCCAGAGAACCCCAGCAGGTGGAAAAAAGGCTTTTACCATTTTTTTACCACAAATTCGCCTCATATGGCCTGAGGACAACCACCTCCGGGGGCATGCCCATGCTCAGAGAAACCGGGGGGCCATGTGCTGGGGCCATATATGGCCCTGGGGGCTGCCAACCCCAGGGCCAGCTCCTGCTTTGTCTCGAGAAGCCCACCCCTGGACATAGTTGTCTGCTCTTACTTGACGGGAGCTTTGACATATCCTGCCAAGTCAGAGCAAACATGAACTCTGCTCTCAGCAAGTGAAAGCTGTGAATACACACCCGCTTGCTGATGCAGAGTTGTCATCTGTTTTCAAGCCTGCTGTTAAGTGGGTGGAAACAAATTAAATAATTGCTTTCACAGACAGGGAGATACATATTTACAAAAGACGGAGAGGCAGCAAGGACCGCGGGGGACTGGAGGTTCCCCCCACGTTCCCCCCATGTTCCCCAACTGTGGTGACTGGTTTTCCTGGGTGGTCTCCAGGGCACACACAATCAAGAGGCTAGGTCCTTGAGATGGGGTACCGGGGTTCAAAACTGGCCCACATCCTTAATGAAAGTATATCTATTTGGTTAGGAAATAGAAGTTCAAAAAATTTAGAAATTTACTGAAACAAAACAAAAGTTACTCACACATGGATACACACAGTCACACAACCACTCACATAATAAGTGTTACAAATAGTATCACTCATTATTAATTTACAAAGTTTACTAATTTAACATTTGTAGTATCATGCTATTTTTAACACTAGAAAACTTTCAGAAAACACTCACAATCACTGGGTGATGTTGTTTTTCAATTGTGCCATGAATCCACAGATCTGCCAATGAATTTTGCAGCACAACTGATCTAAAAATCTTTTTAAACCAGCGGTGTGGTTCCTGTGGGATCCCACCACCAGTTCCGGTGGGTCAGGGTAGTCCTACCCTGCCCTAATTGTTTTTTTGTAAAAAAAATGTTTGTTGGACTCAACTCAAACCAAATCCCAAGATGGCTAAAGTGTTGGCAGCCAATCAGATTTCAATGGGAGAACTGTTTAGTCCATGGAGGATCCACATCCCTAAACATACACATTTCCCCGTTAATATCTCCCAAACTAATGAACAGATTTACACCAAATCACACAAAACACGATCTAGGGACCAAGATCTAGCTTCCTGCCAAATTTGCTCTAATTCTGTTCAGCCGTTCGAGCTGTTCTGATATGCCTACTAAAAATTCATACAGCCACTCAGACATTCACTCACACACTCATATAGACAGTCACACAGCCACTAAGATAAGATATGTTACAAATAGCATGACTAATTAATAGTACAGAAAAAAATAGAAATTGAACTTATGCTGTAGTTTAGTATATATCTTTAAGTATCAGAAACATTTATGAAACACTTACACACCTGGAATGATGTGATCAGAGATGTAATCAAGGCCGTCATTTGAGAAGTCATACATGATATAATTAGTGATGTCACTGACCATGTCATGAGCATTGCGGTGATGTAAGTTAAAGTTAGCTCACGTAACTATAATTGCTCAGTTTTTATGCGAGTGAAATCTGAGCCTAACTATAACATCCCTGAAACCTTTGGTTTTTTCAGTGAATATATATATATATATATATATATATATATATATATATATATATATATATATATATATATATATATATCTATATCTATATTACCTACTGGCTATCGCCAGTAGGTATATATAGTTAGAATTTTTTCCCTATGGGACTTTTGAAAATTCTATGTCTAATAACTTTGGCGTTTGTGGACGGAATCGGCTGAAATTTTCAGGAAATGGCACATTTTGTTTCTGAGCAGCCCCTGAAAATTTGGTGGGGTTTCGTCAAGGGGGGGCTGAGAAAAAAGGGGGGTCCCAAAACGCGTTTTTCCCATTCATTTTTCCATAGGGCGGTTGGACTCACTTTTAGCTCGAACGGCTGAATGGATTTGCACGAAACTTGGCAAAATTGTAGGGACTGTTAGCCCGATGTGCCTTTGCTAGGTCTCAATATATGTGCTCCAGTAGTTTTTGAGAAATTAACGTTCAAACCAAGATATATATCTGTAACAGCGCTCTGGGCAGCGATCCGGTCCGCTTACTTTTCGCTTATCGGAACTTTGCGCGCAGAAAGCTGATTGGCTCTCCGGTGTCTGTCAACATTCTAAACAGTCCGGAGCGGACGCCATCTTGTCTCTCGGTAGGATCGAGAGAGAAGAAGAGGTGGAAAACGAAGGGGGAATTTAATGAAAGGGGGCAAGGTATCCCCCTCTTGACCCCCTAGGAATGTTGTTGGGGTTATTAAAGGGTCCCGTGGGGAAAATAAAAAAAAAAAGATTTTTCACGGTAGAAGCGCGGCCGCGAACTGGTAGCGAAACGGGAATTCGCCATTTTGTGCTTCGTAAATTAAATTACTAGTTATAAGTGGGTGCGGGAGACGTATCCTAATCCCCTATGTTTCCTGAGGGTGGGTGAGGAGGCTGATATATGTTGATACATCTCTTCCAGCGGCTGTGCGTGAGCTTTTTTTTTTTTTTTGCTGCGTGACAGTCCGGAGCGGCCGCCATCTTGTCTCTCGGTAGGATCGAGAGAGAAGAAAAGGTGAAAAACTAAGGGGGAATTTAATGAAAGGGGGCAAGGTATCCCCCTCTTGACCCCCTAGGAATGTTGTTGGGGTTATTAAAGGGTCCCGTGGGGAAAATAAAAAAAAAATGATTTTTCACGGTAGAAGCGCTTCACGGGCCGCGAACTGGGCCGCAAACTGGTAGCGAAACGGGAATTCGCCATTTTGTGCTTCGTTAATTAAAGTACTAGGTATAAGGGGGTGCGGGAGACGTATCCTAATCCCCTATGTTTCCTGAGGGTGGCTGAGGAGGCTGATATATGTTGATACATCTCTTCCAGCGGCTGCGCCATCTTGCCTTTTTTCGAATGCCACAATTTTGTCGTGCACGGCAGCCATTTTAGATGCCAGGCTGGTCCCAGGCTATCACCTACCCCTGCGGATGTAGTTTATGGCCCCAGCTGTAGAGAATTCAGACATGCCAATCCTCCTGATTCAGGCGTGTGAGTACTGATTTCAGTGCTAGTCTCCCGCCTCCCGATTTCTGCAAGCAAAAACCCGGGGGCATATTACGAACAACTAGCGATAATTTTTGTCTATAACTTGTTTAGAGACAAAAATTATCGCCGCACATCGGCGATTTTTATCGCAGATAAACCTTGCTATTATCGCAAAAAAGTCAGCGATATTCATGTATTATCGACCTAATGCTCTTAGCCATGTTATCCACCTCCCATTGGATAACATGGCTAAGAACTGCTCAGGGCAGGTGTTAGATTTTGGAGATATTCGCGCTTAGCGCGAATATCTCCAAAAGTTGGTAATAGAAGGTAGCGATGTTAGGGACTGTTTCCAGTCGCTAACATCTTGGCACGCCACTTTGCATGTCATTAGTGATAAGTATCACTGACATGCAAAGCCGGGCCCAAGATGGTCGCTATCTCCTTTTAGGTGTCACTAACTGGTGTTAGCGACAGTTTGATAATAGGGAAATAATTTTATCTCCGCTTTCATGGTTTTTAAAGCCAAAAAAGCGGAGATAAACCCCCTTGATAATATGCCCCACGATTCCTTGGGGGTTTCAGCTGACAGGGCTTGGTATTGTGTTACATGGTAATTTTTCCATGAAACGTCAGAGGGTCGATGTAGGGGTTCTAGAAGAGGTGATAAACCATTTAAGCCTCATGAACAAGAGCATGGTCTTTTAAAGATTTGTGAAGTACTCGGGGCGGCGGTGTGTGTGTGCCCTCTTTCAGGAGCGGGCGGGGGGGCACTGCCAGCAACTTGCCAGGTCAGGTAGTGTTCAACACGTGCATCACCCTTTCTCTGCCTGCTATTGCGCTCCATGCTTCGGAAAGGTAAGAAAAAGAACGTGCATTTGAGTTTGAAATGTCCGATCCTGCAGCAGCACACTTCCAAAGCCCACACATGACAATAACCCGATTCAAGGCCCCATTCACCCGTTTTTCAAAAAATAGATAACACTCCAACAAATTAAGGTTATAAAACTTTATTAACTTTTAACGATAATGAACAGAACAAAAACTAAAAACATTTAAACATTTATTAACACAAAAAGCAACAATGGTTAGAAGCTGTCTTTTGTGCGAATAGTCCCAAGGCAGCACAACGTGCAGAGTTCTGGACGGCACCCAGGTGATGTCGCCTGGGTGCCGCACTGGTTTAGGGATCCTACAATGCTGCTCCGAAAATTGGCGTGGGGCGTCCCGGGTGGGGCGGGGGGAGGCCTCGTCAGTAGCGGTCTGTTGTGCGAATAGTCCCAAGGCAGCACAACGTGCAGAGTTCTGGACGGCACCCAGGTGATGTCGCCTGGGTGCCGCACTGGTTTAGGGATCCTACAATGCAGCACAGAAAAACAGCGTGGGGCGTCCCGGGTGGTGCGGGGGGAGGCCTCGTCAGTAGCGGTCTGTGTCCAGTGTCACATGGCTGACACAACATGTACGACAGGCACCCAGGTGATGTCCAGTAAACTGCCGCACTGGTTTTGGTATCCTACAATGCTGCTCCGAAAATTGGCGTGCGGCGGCCCGGGGGGGGGGGGGGGAGGCGGCGTGAACGGGCCTCCCCAGGTGGCGGCCATCTAGCTGAGTTGCGCTCGCTCTTGCGGCCACAGCGTCTCGCTCACCATGTTGTGGAGTTGCTCCCACTCTTGCAGTGCAGCGATAGGCGGCTGCCACATGGCTGTCAAAATGGCGGACGGCTCTTCGGTTTTGGGCCTGGTCCACTGAAATGGCCCTGGGACACCTTGGAAGTCGGACGCTTGCCTGCTAGGGCTTGGGCTCCATTCTCGAAAAGCGTCCCCTCAGCCGTGAAGATTGTGTAAAAGTCTTGGGGGCCCCCGACTCCCGCAGGCTTCCGGTGGGGAGCGGCTGACATGATTGCTCGCGGAATGACCACGACGGAGCCAAGAGATGGTGGTGCTCTCATGCTGACGCCAGCTACAGTCTGAATGATCCAGAAACAAGGTGGGGCTTTCATCGTTTGGGAAAAAAAAATGTTCTAAACCAATGAAAAGTGTTATTTTTAGGTCATATGACCAAGCCTTCCATCTTTAGGAAACCAAAAGTAAAATGAACCAATGAAAAGTTTTATAAACAAGTCACATGACCTGTTATGCGACATAGGGCTACAAAAAGCGTAGAAAATCCGTTGGCACGTGAGGCGGCGTCAGTAGCGGACCGATGTGCGAATAGGCCGAAGGCAGCACAACGCGCCGAGATCCGGATGGCACCGAGGTGGTGTCCAGCAAATTGCCGCACTGGTGTGGCCATCCTACAATGCTGCGCCGAAAGACGGCGTGTCCAGCTGAATTGCGGTCACTGTTGCGGTACAGTGACTCGAACGCGCCGAGATCCGGATGGCGCCGAGGTGGTGTCCAGCAAATTGCCGTACTGGTGTGGCCATCCTACAATGCTGCGCCGAAAGACGGCGTGTTCAGCTGAGTTCCGGTCACTCTTCCGGCACAGTGACTCGAACGCGCTGAGATCCGGATGGCACCGAGGTGGTGTCCAGCAAGTGGCTGCACTGGTGTGGCCATCCTACAATGCTGCGCCGGAAGTCGGCGTGGGGTGCCCCGTTGGCTTATGAGGTGATGTCAGTAGTGGACTGATGTGTGAATAGGTGGGAACCAGCACAAGGCGCCAAGATCCGAATGGCAAGTCCTGGATGTTGAGTGCCTCAGTTGAGATTTCTGAGCAGTGCTTGTAGAACTGTCTGAAGCTTATTTGCACCTGCTGCAGCTTCACTAGGTCCGGCGGAACTTGTTGCCTTTTCCTTTCTGCTTCTTTTCCTACAATGCATTTCTTCTGAAGACACGACCAGGTCCCTGAATGTGTGCAGGGGGACGCTATTGAATGAATGAACGCGTCGAGATCTGGATGGCACCGAGGTGGTGTCCAGCAAATTGCCGCACTGGTGTGGCCATCCTACAATGCTGCGCCGAAAGTCGGCGTGGGGTGCCCCGTTGGTTTATGAGGTGATGTCAGTAGCGGACCGATGTGTGAATAGGTCGGAACCAGCACAAGGCGCCCTGCACTGTTGAGCCTTTTTCAATGTCTGTTTTTTGTTCTTTCCCCTCCATCAAAAACAAAACAAAAATACAAGGCGCCAAGATCCGAATGGCAAGTCCTGGATGTTGAGTGCCTCAGTTGAGAGTTCTGAGCAGTGCTTGTAAGACTGTCTGAAGCTTATTTGCACCTGCTGCAGCTTCACTAGGTCCGGCGGAACTTTTTTCCTTTTCCTTTCTGCTTCTTTTCCTACAATGCGTTTCATCTGAAGACACGACCAGGTCCCTGAATGTGTGCAGGGGGACGCTATTGATTGAATGAAAATGGCGGCTTGACACAAAGCTGACTCAAGCGTTACTGTTGGTGCTATACAGACAAAAATTGGTTTTCAGTTTGTACATTCTTCAGGTTTTTTTTTCCATCCAAGTCTGATTGAGAGTTTGTAGAAAAATGGCTTCAGATTTTCCACATACTACTCTTCAACATTCTTCCTAAATGTAACAATGTGAAACTCACTAGGAGAACGGCTGTTTCTGTTTCCTTTCAAAATGCTGCCACCAATATTTTCTGAATGGAAGACACCATCTTGTAACATAAAGGGCCGAAAGGGGTTCTGGTCTGGCCGATGGTTGGTGGAGACATTTTGACTATATCTTGGACCTGCCCGGCCTCGCCCAAAATGGCGCCGGTATAAATGGGACTCGTAACTCTTTGCCCGCAAATGTATATCTAGAAAATGTTATTGTAAGTGGCCCTGTCGTATTTTAATTACAAAATGTACGTCCACCGATTCCGCAACTGTTAGACACCTTTGTTCTTGTCACCTAATGGCCCGCTCGTTACGTTCTTCTACAGTGTAAATGTCTCCTCATCATATACGATTTGAGTTTGCTCCGTGGCCGGCCCACGTGGTTATAGGCCCGTATTTGTATACTGACATTTTCACAATAAAGGTTTTTAAAACAAAACACGGTAGTAGTATTTTCATTTGTAAAGTTTTTACTTTTAGTGACTGTTTTCGAATCAGTAAAAGGCAAGTGAAATAAAGCAGTCCAATTACATGACGGATAAAAGGTATAATATGTAGGAACGCAGTAAAGATAAATGGTCAAGGGCAGTTGTGTTTTTCATGTCTGCAACATAAAGTGATCGATAAGAATCTGATAATCAGGCGTATCGGCGACTAAGACAGCAGGCCGAATCTCTTTTACTCAACGGCTCCGTCATGGAAGGAAGAAACGCCCTTTTTCTCGAAAAAGGAATATATTTTACTTGCAAGACAGTTGTAAATTTTCCGGGAAAGTACATTAGCCTGGAATATTATAACATATGTTTGAAAAAAAAATATTGTTCGAAAATAATAAAAAGCGTAATTTTTAGGTCATATGACCAAGCTTTTCATCATTAAATTAACAAAAGTAAAATGAACCAATGAAAAGTTTTATTAACAAGTCACATGACCTGTTATGCTTACGTTACGCGCTGCGCGCCGCGCCTCGGATCACTTCCGGGTGCGCTAACGCGGCGTGTCATAAAACGCATTACGCGACAACGTAGGTCAAGAATATAGTCTAAATGTCTCCACCAACCAGCGTTCAGAACACAACCCCTTTCAGCAGTCCAAAAAGTTCTGTTAAATGACAACAGAGGGGACAGGCAACAAGAACCATCAGTCAAAGAGGGGAGGGCAAGTTCTTCTCTTCCGGGTCATGTTGGGGCGCTACCGGAACTGATCGAATTGGTAGTCTACAGTGTTTCTGGATGTTTCAGACTAAAGCTGGCGTCAGCATGAGACCACTACCATCTCGTAGCTCCGTCGTGGCCATTCCACGAGCAATCATGGCAGCCGCTCCCCACCAGAAGCCTGCGGGAGTCGGAGGCCCCCAAGACTTTTGTAGAATCTTCACGGCTGAGGGGACGCTTTTCGAGAATGGGACCCAAGCCCTAGCAGACAAGCGTCCGAGTTCCAAGGTGTCCCAGGGCCATTTTAGTGGACCAGGCCCAAAACCGAAGAGCCGGCCGCCATTTTGAGAGTCCTGTGGCAGCCGCCTATCGCTGCACCGCAAGAGCGGGCGCATCTCAACTACATGGTGAGCGAGACGCTGTAGTCGCAAGAGCGGGCGGAAAACAGCTGAATGGCGGAAGAGGCACAGTGTAGCAAAAGCGGGCGGAATGGCAACTAAAACGATAAAGGGGCGCCTCACTACAGCTTGTCTTCAGGTCAAACGGATTGTGGGACAAGGTCCAGAATTGAAGAGTCATCAAAAGGCAAAAAGTACCGCCGGACCCCGGGAGCCGGCCGCCTATGTCGGGGGCGATCTCAGGCTACACCAGTGCTATAAGACTTGGGGAGGGTGTCGGAGCCAAGCGTCTTCTCCGAGTCCATGGCCATCACAGCGCCCCTCAGGGGCCTCCGTCAAGCTGTTTAGGAAGGTAACATATCACATTGTTTTCTAATGCAGTCAGGTCCACAAACGACACTCACTTACTTTGAGAATAGTGAAGCTGCAGTAGGTGGAAATAAGCTTCAGACAGTGTTACAAGCGCTGCTCAGAACTCTTAACTATGGCACCCAACATCTAGAACTTATGCTATTTGAGAATGGTAGTGACATCGAAGCATCTCAGGGACCAAAACCATTAACGTACTTTCACGTATGAAAATCTTACTTGGGGAGGGGGCAGGAGCGAAGCGCCCCCTCCCAGTCAGCGCCACCACACCGTATGTTGAAAATCTGAAGCCATCGTTCTACAAAGTCAACCAAACTTGGATTGAAAAATCTAGAAAAATGTACAAACTGAAAACCAGTTTTGGTCTGCATAGCATCAGTAACAACGCTTGAGTCAGCTTTGTGTCAAGCCGCCATTTTGATTCAACAAAGCACAGGCATTGAAAAAGGCTGAAATTCAGAACTCTAAACTATGGCACCCAACATCCAGGAGCTTGCTATCCGGATCTTGGAGCCTTGTGCTGTTTTCGATCTATTCACACATCGGTCCACTACTGACATCATGTTATAAACCAACGTTATGTAAATAGTTTTTTAATAAAATGTTTTACCCTGTTTCTTTGCTGGTGTGTTGTCTATATTTTTAATATTTGCATAGGGTTTGTCATTATTTTGTGCGGGATGGGTGATGGAGCCGAGCTGTCTTGCAGCCCTCATGGTGTGGAGCTCAGTTCATCTCACTATTTTCGTATTTCTCAAGAAGGGTTGTTCCTAATATTTCTATTTTAGCGAGGTCAAAAAGAGATCCAATTAGTGGCCTACTGATTTTGCTCGATTACTTTTATTTTTTTACACGATTTTTCACTATCTGCAAAGACTAAACAGAGTATTGCGACTTTGTGCTTGTTTGTAAATAGAGAATGATCCAAAGAGAACCAATTCTAAAACAGTAAATGCTTGGACAACAATCAATCAAATGGAGAGACAAGGAGGTACGACGGATTACAACGGGGGTAAAGGCCTGCGTTAACTACCCTTCTGTATCTGCAAAGAGAGAGTACTACTAAGGCAAAAGAGGGGAGGGGGGGGGGGGCAGCGTTCAAAGCACATCAGCGTGCATAAATACGAAAATGTTTTTATCTATCACGTACTTGACATTTTAAAGCTTTTCATATTTGCTATTAAAAAACCAATGAAATTCACAGAAAAAACCATAGGTTATAGTGGATATATAGTTAGGAATTTGCATTTACAAAACCTTGAAAATTCAATGAAAAAACCATAGGTTATAGGCCATATATAGTTAGGAATTAGCATTTACAAAACCTTATTTTACTCGCATAAAACCATTGAAATTCCATATATAGTTAGCTAACTATAAGCGCTAACTATATATCGCGCACCCGCAATCCACTGCTGATGATGTCACATATTACATCATTCATGACATGGTCAGTGACATCACTGATGACATCACTGATGACATCTCAAATGACATCACTGATGACAACTCAAATGATATCAATGATGACATCTCAAATGACATCACTGATGACATCACTGATGACAACTCAAATGACATCACTGATGACATCTCATTTGTCATCACTGATCACATCACTCATGTGATAATACAATGAACCTCTTCAGACTCTAATATAACCTTACATACACTCAGTATAAACAGACACTCACAAACTGTCACTCATCCATGGAGTTACTCACACACCTAGTCAGTCATGCAAAGAATCAATCACACCTCCATTTCCTCAACTATACAGTTATACACATCTTACTTATTCAAACATATAATAACACATATTTACTCTCTTATATAATCCCTGATACAAGCTCACAGTGATCGATACAGCCACTCACACATTCACTGGGTCTTATGTTCAGTTATTTATATATCTCAACTCTCACATGTATTGTGTTTTACATACGTACTTACTTGCACATGTAGCAATGAGAAATCCATTCACTCACCAACACACCCATGCACAGTCAACCGCCCATATAGCTGTTTCCACATGCACTCTTGAACTCATACTCCTAGTGAATCAACTGCTTACACATTTATGCACAGAGTCACGCACCTCCCAGCCACCCACACACACACTCAGCCTCCCATTCAAATATTTGGGCAACCAATCAATAACCCATATGGCCACTCTTATAGCTACTGATCAACACATGCAGCAGCTTACACAACAACAAACATACTGATGCACGAATTAAGACAGTTTAGTCACTAACCCATGTACTCAGTGAGACACATTTAATCACTCACTCATACAGTCAGTCATGCACCTACTAAATTCTTCATCCAGACACTTATACATCCACTCATTCTTCAATATGTGAAACATATTTAAACTTTACAGACACATACAATCACTGGTTGTTTTGATCAGTGATGTCATCAGTGATGTCACTGACCATGTCATGAATGATGTAATATGTGACATCATCAGCAGTGGATTGCGGGTGCGCGATATATAGTTAGCGCTTATAGTTAGCTAACTATATATGGAATTTCAATGGTTTTATGCGAGTAAAATAAGGTTTTGTAAATGCTAATTCCTAACTATATATGGCCTATAACCTATGGTTTTTTCATTGAATATATATATATATATATATTACCTACTGGCGGTCGCCAGTAGGTAGTTATAGTTAGGATTTTTTTCAATGCAAAATCTAAAAATTGTATTTGGAATTTGGCGCCGGTTGACGAATCTGCCTGAAAACTTCCTCAAATTGGCCTCGCAGGGGTTCCGGTCCTTCCTGGAAAGTTTCGGGGGGATTCGTCAAGCGGGGGCCGAGATGAAAGGGGGGTCCCAAAACGTGTTTTCCCCATGTTAATTTCCATAGGACGGTCGAACTCACTTTTAGCCCGAACGGCTGAATGGATTTCCACTAAACTTGGCAAAATTGTAGGAACTGGTAGCCCGATGTGCCTTTGCTATGTCTCAAGATATGTGCTCCAGTGGATTTCGAGTAATTTAGGTTCAAAAAAATATATATATCTATAGGCGCGCCCCGGTGCGCGCACCGGGGAGCGCACCGGGCGTGCAACGCGACTTGCGCACGGAAAGCTGATTGGTTCACGGGTGCTGTAAACATTCCAAACAGTCCGGAGCGACCGCCATCTTGTGTCTCGGTAGGATCGAGACACAAGAGGTGGCAAAAAAAAGGGGGAAATGACTAAAAGGTGGCTGGGTAGACCCCCCTGACCCCCTAGGTTTGATGTGGGGGCTATAAATAGAGTCCCGCAGGGTCAAAAAAAAATCGATGTGCGTGGGGGGAGCGCCCGGTACGCGCACCGGGGAGCGGACCGGGGAGCGAAGCATGGGGAAAACCCAGTTTATTCACTGTGTCACCTCTAAGACCCTTTCTTGCGTCAATACGTCCCTTTTGCATACATTACACCTGATGTAGGAATAATGTGGCGCAGGGGCTTACAAAGTGACGCATCTACCTAGATGCGTCACTTTGTAAATATGACTCATGTCATGAGTGATGTAATATGTGATGTCATCAGCAGTGCATTACACGCGCAAGTTTATAGTGAGTCCAACTAACTATAACGTGGAATTTCATTGGTTTTATGTCTGTAAAATTTCCAGCTAATGGTTTTTATGGTTTTTTCAGTGAATATATATATATATATATATATATATATATATATATATATATATATGAATTCGCAACTTGCCTCGTCGCAGGGGGAGCGCATTGGAGCTGGTGCCAGCCACGGGACCAACGCAGGATCCCGTAATTCTATCAACACAAATGATGGCACTCCACTCAGGAAACTTTCCAACAGCATTTATTTTTCGGCTGCGATGACCTACGCGTTTCGAACGTTACGTTCTTGATCACGGTAACATTTTCAACAATGAGTCCCTTTTCACTTTTCCTTTATATACACATTTCTCACCTAATGCATTATGGGCATTGTAGTTAAATTAACATCATTTAACTAAATCAAAATTTCCTAACAAGTTTGTTAACATGTATGGAAATAGTTTTGATTTCCTTGAATCATATGCGTTTTTATCATTGTTTAATGGACTAAGTGCCCTTACTATGCCATGCATATGGTGTTGGTGGTGATATATAGTGTATCAGTGAGACTGAAGTCCAGTCAAGTGTGGTATCGCGGTGAAGAATTCATCCTATGTGCTCATTTAAATCTACAGTGTAATTTGGTAAAATAAATCACTTTTTTTAAAAAAACAACTGCTGTGATTCGGCAAGAGAGGATTGTTATTCTGTGTTTCTAGGGCTGAGTGCCCAGGCCACCGCTACTCTTTACCACTAATGACTGGATAAGTGTTGCTTATGTGTTATTGTGCTCATAATCATGAAAAAGCAATTTATATTCATCGAGTATTAGGCATCAATTATAAATGTACATGAAGTTCTGCATCTGCATTGAGTCCCATCGGTTGTGTGGTCTTGAATTTCATAATTAATTTAGATTCTAATCTTCTGAGCTGCATTTTTCTGTCACCTCCACGTTCATTTGGAGGTATTGCAGCTAGACCAGAATATGTCATATTTGTCCATGTATAACCAGGATGATTAATCATGTGCTTGGCCATTGCATAGGCAGGGTCCTTTTTTTGTATTGCCCTAGTGTGTTCCAGGATACGTTTTTTCAAGGGGCATGTCGTGCTTCCGATATATCTTTTTCCGCATTGGCATTGAAGTAGATAAACCACGAAAGAAGTTTCACATGTTATTTGTTGTTTTATTTCAAATTTTCTACCTGATGGGTCCAGTAGACTTTTAAGTTTTTTTCCAATCTTGCACGCCTTACATATTAGGCATTTTGTGAATCCTGTTTGTTTGGATCCCAACCAGTCTCTGTCTTTTCGCAGTTCGAAATGACTGTGCCCCAAATGATCTGACAGGTTTGGTGCTCTTCTATATGTGACCGATGGTTTGTCTCCTATCTCATTTCCAATGTCAATGTCTTTTTTTAAAATGTGCCAAAATTTGCTCATGATTTTTCTGATCTTGAAACTCTCCTTAGTATACCTGATTATCATTCTTGGTTGTTCTTCCAATGTTATAGTCTCTATTTCATTATCATTGGGTGTCAAGTCCTGATTCGAATTTTTTCTTTTTCCTAATAGGGTTCTATTGCCTGATGTTAGCATTTCATGTCTGTTTTTATTCCTGGCTACTATTTCCCCTCTTTTGATATCGATTCTTTTGTAGCCTCTCTGTTGGAAACAAATTTTTGTTTCCTCAAATTTGCGCTCCATTTCACTTTCTTCAGAGCAATTCCTCTTCATTCTTAAAAGTTCGCCATAAGGAATGCTTTTCTTTAAACTGGTGGGATGGTAACTCTGTCCATGCAAAAGACTGTAAATTGCTGTTTTTTTGCGATGGACCGTTGTCTCCAGTTTATTATTTTTGATATAGACTTTTGTGTCTGGAAACTCAATTTCCGTTTGACTGATATTGTAGGTAAATTTTAATCCCACTGTGTTCGTGTTTAGAATGACAAACAAATCTTTGAATTCCTGTTCAGTGCCTTTCCAGAGCAGGAAAAGGTTGTCTATGAAACGGAGCTATAACGCCACGTTGGCCATATGTAGGTCGTTTTCTTCACCCCAAGCTACACACCTCTCCCACCACCCCATCATGAGATTAGCGTAGCTTGGGGAGAAGGAAACTCCCATGGCAGTTCCACAGCGCTGTTCATATGTTTTCTTGTTGAAGACAAAGACATTGTTGTACAAACAGAGTGATATAATTTGTACAAGCAACTTTGAATGTTCATAGAGGTTAACTGGTCTTTGTTGTAGGATATACTGAATTGCCTTCAGACCATTTTCATGGTCTATGGAGCTGTACAACGATACAACGTCAATCGTTACTAAGAAATAGTTCGGTTGCCATTCCGTATTGGACAAAATTCGCAAGAAGTCTCCCCTGTCTTTAATGAAAGATGTTAAAGTGGGTACTATTGGGGCAAGGAAACTGTCCACATACACTGATACTTTCTCATATAAACTCCCACAACTGGAAATTATTGGTCTCCCTGGCGGTTTGTTAAGTGTTTTATGTACTTTCGGGAGAAAGTATATAGTTGGTACAATTGGGTTTTCCACCATTACATATTTTCTTTCTTGTTCCATAAGTAAACCAGCCTTTTTCCATCCATCTAGTTTGTTTCTCAGGTCAGTTGTTAGTTCTTTTGTTGGATTTCTTTCAAGCACAGTGTATTTCGAATTATCCTCAAGTTGTCTCATTGCCTCGTTAATATAGTCAGTTCTCTCTTGAATGACAATGTTTCCCCCTTTGTCAGCGGGTTTGATCTCGATGTTGTTGTTTGATTTGAGAGATTGTATCGCTAGTCGTTCTTTCTTGTTAAGATTTTCCATTCCCTTATGACTTACATTCATCATCTTGTCAATCTCCCCCAGTACTAAATCGTGATAGATGTCTATCTTATTTCCCGAGTACAAAACTGGACAGAATTTGGATGGAGGTTTGAAGGTTGTTTTCACAGTTTTATTTGTGGTGACTGCCATTTCTCCTGGTGATTTCATTGGCCAATTCATATGCTGTACGCAGTTGTGGAATTTCCTGTATATGGAATTGCTCTTGAGTGTCTGCGTCTTTTGTTCCTTGTGAGATCTCTGGAGGTTTGGGATATTTCTTGAAATGTTTTTTCAGTTTCAACTTTCTTATATATTTATAAAGGTTAATTTTGGTATCAGTGATTTCCTGATGTATTTCCGAGCAAAGGGTTAGACCCTTATTGAGTAGTTGATTTTCAGTTTTTGTCAGGGTGTATCTGGATCTGGATAAATTGATTACCAGGTTTGGGGGTTTCTGGTTTTTGTTGTTATAGCTGTTGTTACTTGATCTCATTTTTTCACTATTGTTCTGTTCCTCAAGTTGTATCCTCCCCCTTGATTTCCTGCTTCTCCTGGTTTTGCGCCCTGTTTTTTTGGTTGGGAGTATCCTCTCCCTCTTCCCCGGGATCAGTTGGATCTTCCTCTCTGTGATGTTGCCTTTGGTGCTAATTGCTCCATATGGAGCATTTGAAGCTCGTCTAAAAAATTGAACCTACGATCTCCTGGTTGCCGCTGACGTTGTTCCCCCTCACTCCAGTCCGATTCTTCTTCAGTAGTGGAATTGTCATTTGTTCCCACATAGGGCTGTTTCCACTGTTTCTTGTACACATCATATTTTTTGGCAAATGTGAGAATTGTGCCAAACTCATAGTCATCCTCGTCTCTTCTAAACTTTTGTTGTTTTCTCATTTGCACTTCTTCCTCATGTTTATCCAAATTCTTGTCCATATCCGTTCTCATTTTCTTGACATTGTCGGGATCTTCTTGCAATTCTGATATTGCTTTTTCAATATCTGCGATGGCTGTGTGTAATTCACTTACTTCAATGCGAGCATATTTGATTAATATTAAAAGTATGTTTTTAGAGCATGCCATGTTGTTTTTGCCCCACTCCTCCAGCATTTCAGGGCGTGTGTCTGGGTGGTTAGGTAACGTGAAGATCCGAAGTCCTCTTGGGACCATTGCACATTCTACATATTTTTCTAGTGTGATGATTTCCAATGAGCGCGATATTTCCTTGCGCTGCAGTTTTTCTAAATTCATAAACAGTTGCTTTGCGTTTGAAGGTGTCACTGTTACGGTTTTGTTACTTGTTTCTCCACGTTTGTAGCAAGGAGGGTTTTTTTTAAACATGCTTTCTGCTTTAGATGCCCGCTTTGCATTTCTTTCCTCCATATTGATGCTTATTTTTCGATGATTTGTGCTTGCTTTACTCAGGTTTTGGCGTTGTACCATGTACGTGAGCAATACATAAACAACAGAGCAGGTCTCACTTATCTTGCCGTATTATTTATTACAGTGAACAAGGGACTGAATGTTCAAAAATCAGAGGATTGATATTTTCTTTTTAAATCCTCATACAAGCGCAGCTTTTGTTTGTTCCCGAGTCGGGTGGGTCTATCCAGTTTCGTTTTGCTGGATTACAATTGTACAATGGGGCTGCTAGTACCCTCCGTACTTATTATCCACCCCGCTTACAACGCCTCGCTGGAGTGGCGTGGTCCCTTAGTCGATGTGAATCTTACCTGGGAGACTCCCGGCCGTGTCAGCGTCCTCCGACCCAGCACGTCGGCGCTCAACCAGTGCGGCGAAGGGATGTTTTTCGCCTCTCCGTTCTGCAGATCCTGATTCCGTGCTTTCGCCTCCTCGCGGTATGTCTCGATGCACTCTCCCGCACCTTCAAAACCGCTCGGCTGAAGCAGTACTCCGTTGTTCTTCTATTCCGCAGTTATGGCTTTGGGCTCTCTCCTGTATACTCTCATGAATTCGCAACTTGCCTCGTCGCAGGGGGAGCGCATTGGAGCTGGTGCCAGCCACGGGACCAAGGCAGGATCCCGTAATTCTATCAACACAAAGTTCACAAATGATGGCACTCCACTCAGGAAACTTTCCAACAGCATTTATTTTTTGGCTGCGATGACCTACGCGTTTCGAACCTTACGTTCTTGATCACGGTAACATTTTCAACAATAAGTCCCTTTTCACTTTTCCTTTATATACACATTTCTCACCTAATGCATTATGGGCATTGTAGTTAAATTAACATCATTTAACTAAATCAAAATTTCCTAACGAGTTTGTTAACATGTATGGAAATAGTTTTGATTTCCTTAAATCATATGCGTTTTTATCATTGTTATCATATATATATATATATCTACATAGGGCAGTTGCCACTCTTTATTTATAGTTAGGAATCCAGGGATAAAAAAGATTTTTTTAATGGATGTAGCGTAAAAATGGCTGAACAGATTTAAATTAAATTTGGCAGTATTAGACATTATTTTGTACAGATCTTTTTGGAGACTATTCATAAGTATGGCAAGTATTCTTTAATTTACAAGAAATTTTAACTTACCAATATCTGTTGTTGCAGTATTTTGCAGAAGTACAGTAGTGCCCAGCAATGCCAGGCCATTAGGTGATTGGCTAGTGACTGCCTTTACAAAAGTTAACATTTGGAAAGGGGCGACCACTCGGTCCCCCCGAACATATGGTTGGGTGCTCCGATCCCCCCGGGAAACCATTTTGGGCGGGAGGCGTGTCTCGGCTGGTATGCCCGAAGTGGCGTAGCCGGGGCGCGCCTTTTCCCGCCCAAGAGGGGTTGTCCTAGACACCTACACCGTTGGCCACGCCACGTAGGCGGTTGGAGGAGGGTCCACGCCCTCCCGAGGAAGAATAAAAGGAGCAACAATCCAAGGAAGCATCCTCTTGTTCCTGTGCTTGGAAGCTGCACCTCCTCGTTGCACGTGAGCCCGAGACGGAACAAGGAGCCAATTTTGAGAACTTTTTAATTTTGTGCTTCTCTTTTCAGTGACCCCGAACCTTTGGATCCAGGACCTCGTAGAGCAGCAAGTGTCGAATATACGAGAACGATGCCTGGCAAAAGGGTCGGAAAGAAGGTCGGGACCGAACAGATGCTTCGCATGCTGGTGAAAAACATGGCGAACATGAAAAAGCAGATGGCGGCAATGAATGGTACGGGCAGACCGAAGAAAGTCATCGGACCAGCATTGCCGGGAGTAGTCCCTGCCGGGAGAGGTAAAAGGGCCAGGAATAGGGCGACAGGAGGGGAGGCTCCGGTTCCCGAGTCACCTCCAGCGAGCCCGGTCAGTCCAGTCGAGGCCCCAGTTCCGATCCCGAACGCGGGACAGCTGATCCCTGTGGTAGTTACACCCGTAAACATGGGAGATATGCCTCCCGAGTTGGCCTCCCAGTCTGCGGCATGGTTAGGCAAGAAAACCGAAGGTGCCGTGGCGCCAGGAGACACGGCCAAGGAGTCCAGGTTACTAATGAAGCAGTTGCGGCAATCGAGAGATGCTGCGAAGGCACCTTGTCCTCTTGTTTCCCCTCAGGTTCCCTCGGAACAACCGGCGTCGAGCGTTGGAACAGCAGCAACAACAGAGACAGCTACTGGTTCGAATAAGCAGCCGTTGCCAATGGCGGGGGAGGGATCGTTACCCTCAAGGAGGGAAAAGGTGGTCCAACATATCCCGTTGGATGTGAAAGAAAGGATTTGGGCGGATAAATATGTGAACATGTTTTCGCTGTTGACCGATCACTATGAGATAGAGCACGTTAAAAATCAGAAGGAGTTGTTGCATCCGAGTGTATGGCGTGCAAAAATGGCGGGTTTCAGAGTAGATGAAACGATCGCTAATTGGGCCAGGGCGTTTGGAATGTTCACTGCAATCATGGGGGAACGTAGGCCTGAAGTATTCTCGGAATTAGCTTGTTACCAGACACGTATAATGGAATTTTATGAAACGTATGAAGGCAATCAATGGATGGGTTATGATAACAAATTTCGTAAGGCCAAGGAGCACGACTCATCCCTGACGTGGGATTGTTTCGACTCCATTTCCTGGCAGAAGCAGGTTATGCCGAACACGACGAAGTCGTCTTCTTTTGGCGAGAGTGGGGCGGAGCCCTCCCGCCAGGATTTGGCGGCGCCGTTTAGGGCGGGCGCCAACAGTTATCAGCACACAAAGAATAATGGGAACTCTGGTAGAAAAGGGGTCTGTTGGAGCTTTAACAGAGGCAAGTGCACTAGGCCACAAGGAACATGCAAGTTCAGGCATGAGTGTGCAGGGTGCGGACAGTCTTCACACCCCGAGAATTCGTGCAGAGCCAAAAATGGTGATACAGGAAGTAGAGGAGGGGCCAAACAGGTCTAATATCGACCGAGGGGCACCGTTACCTACTCCCGTTGACATCATGGCAATGATCCCTTGGCTGAACGAATACCCTGATCATATCTCCGCCGGGGTGTTGCGAGACGGTTTCTCATATGGTTTCCACATCCCGGCGGGGGATTTTCGGGGGGAAGCACAGTGTAAAAACCAACTATGGTTCAACAAAATACGGCGGTGGTACAGGCAAAGATTGCAAAGGAGGTGGCCCGAGGTCGGGTTGCGGGACCATATGGGAACCCGCCAGTTGTTAACTTTGTTTGTTCACCGTTGGGAGTAGTCCCCAAGAAGGACCCAGGTGAGTTTAGGTTAATCCATAATTAGTCCGCTCCTAAGGGTCTTTCGGTGAACGATGCGATTGACCCGGGGGTTTGTTCGGTGTGGTATGCATCCTTTGATGAGGCCGTCGCCATGTTGAATCACCTGGGGCCCGGAGCGCTGATGGCTAAATCAGATATCGAGTCAGCGTTCCGGTTGCTCCCGGTACACCCACAGGATCAGCGTCTCTTAAGTTTTGTGTTTCAAGGGCGCTACTACATGGATAAATGTATGCCGATGGGTTGCTCCATCTCTTGTGCGTATTTTGAGAAGTTCAGTACTTTTTTGCAATGGGCGTTCACCAGAGCCACGGGCTTTACGCAGGTTATGCATTACCTTGATGATTTTCTGTTTCTGGGGGCAGCCAGGGACACGGAATGTGCACAGGCTTTGAGGGAATTCTGCAATCTCATGAAACGATTTGGCGTGCCACTGGCACCGGGCAAGACAGTGGGGCCATCTACTTCACTCGAGTTTCTGGGAATTGAGCTCGATTCTGAAGAGGGGTGCTTCCGTTTGCCCAAGGAGAAGGTAATGAAATTTAAGGCCTCACTTGAAATGTGCCTCGGCGAGAGAAAGGTAACTCTCCATCAGTTGCAACAAGCTGTGGGTCAGCTTAACTTTGCCCTTAGAGTGATACCGATGGCTCGCCCCTTTTCCCACTCTATCGCACAAGCCATAGTTGGCCTCAAGGAAGGGCACCACCACACAAGACTGTCAGCAGAGGTTCGCCAGGATATGCGCATATGGCTGGCATTTCTGGCGGATTTCAACGGTCGCGTCGTGTGGAACAAACCGCCAGCTTCCTCCGAGGAGCTGGGGTTGTGGACCGACTCGGCAGGGAGCGTGGGTTTTGGCGCCATCTTTGGTAATCAATGGTCGGCACGAACATGGCCGGCGTGGTGGCACGATAGTGGGCTCACAGGTAACATTGGGTTTCTTGAGCTGTTCCCCATTCTGGTGGCCTTGACAACATGGCCAGAGGGGTTTTGTGATCGCACTGTGGTGTTCTGGTCTGATAATATGACCGTTGTTGAATGTATCAATAGTCAGGCAGCACGCTGCAAATGGATTTTGAGATTGCTGAAAGAAATTGTCCTGCTATGTATGAGACTAAACGTCCACTTTAGGGCAAGACATGTGCCTGGGGTACTAAACCAGGCGGCGGATGCACTCTCTCGTTCCCACATGCAGGCCTTCCGGGGTTTTCTGCCCTCAGCGGACCTGGTGGCGGCAACATTTCCCGAAGCTCTCTGGTCTCTCGGTGCCCCGGATTACAAAACCTCATGGGAGAGAGTCTAGCACCCAGGACAAGGAAGGCATATGAAGGAGCGTTCCGTTCCTATTGGTCATTTTTGGGGTCAGCTAGGGGAGAGCATTGGGGGCAGGAGGAGTATGTCCTGAAATTTCTGGTATCACTACATCAGGCAGGCCGATCACTGGCAACAGCCAATAGGCACAGGCCCGCCATTGCCTTCATGGCGCAGGCTCATGGAATCCAGGACCCCACATCATCCTTTCTCGTAAGGAAGGCACTGCGTGGGTGGCAACGCCTTGAGGGTCGTAGAGTGGATGAGAGGCACCCGATAGGTCTAGCAAGGTTGTCCCGGTTAACGTCCATACTCCCTGCGATATGTTCATCTCAATCAGAGACAGTGCTGTTCCGGGCCGCTTTTGCATTAGCATTCCATGGGGCTATGCGGGTAAGCGAACTGGTAGCGAGGAATAAGCAGGATACGGGGGGAGGTCTGTGTCGAGAACACATTCAAATTAAGGGTGAGACGATGGTAGTCTCAATAGCCAGGTCCAAGACCGATCAGGGAGCGATCGGGGACAGTGTGGTAGTCCAGCGGATTCCAGGGTCTCCCATGTGCCCGGTAAAATGCGTGGAGGAGTATTTAGCGCAGAGGGCGGCATGATGGGGGGGAAGCTTGCTGAGGCACACCGAAGCCACCCCACTGACGAGGTTTCAGTTCCAGCGGGTATTAACAATGGCAATCGCGGCAGCGGGCTTGAACCCGAGCGATTTTGGGACCCATTCCTTCCGAATAGGGGCTGCTACAGAGGCTACAGCCAGGGGTCTGAGTGTTGAAAAGGTGAAACAGTTGGGGCGTTGGTCCTCGAATTGTTATAAAAGGTATGTGCGGTTGCACATGTTGTGAAGCTAATGTCATGCACTCACGCTTCTGTTTTCTGTTTGGTTTTCAGTTTCGCGAGCAGGCTTTGCGGGGCGGACTGTGCAGTTGACCCGACACCTGGGGACCAGCGGTCAAAGATCACCGGCTGAGGAAAGAGTGGTGTGGGTCGTTGGCCACTCATACGTGAGGCGCGCCGCAGACGTATTCAAAGCAGGTGACATGATTCACGTGGCTGGGGAATACGGGTACAGGGTGACCTTCCACGGAAGGGGCGGCCTCTGTATTGACCAGTTTCAAAGTTTTATGGAGGGACTGTTAGGGCGGACGAGGTCACCGCAATCTGTAATCATAGTGCATCTTGGGGGCAATGATTTGGTGACCATTGGTCGACGAGTACTTCTCGAGTTAATTTTATCCGCAGTGAGTTGGATGGCGATAAGGGTTCCGGGGTGCACGATTGCATGGTCACACATGATTCCTCGGAAGGTGTGGCGGGGGGCCCTCTCTGTGTCGGCTTTGAATCAGTCGGTAAAGAAGGTTAATAACAAACTGGGTAGGTTGTTTCATACAGGAAAATTGCATTGTATTCCACATGGATGTATCCGGGGGGACCATATGTATCTGGAGGATGGGGTCCATTTGTCCCGGGAGGGAAATGTCTTACTCATAGGAGACTTCATAGCTTGGTTAAAGAGTTTGTGTAGCCATGACCTTTAGTAGGAGTTTTGTGGGGGGTCCGGATAGCCGGTCAACTATCCGGCCTGTGGCGGTAAGGTCATGATCGGTGAGCAGTAATTGGAAGATCCCTAGAGGTGGGGCGCCACCCATTATGGATGGGAGCGCCCGGGGGAGGCGGCCATTGGCCCCTCACACGGGAGGCGCTACCCTCTAAGGATGGGGCTGCCGAATGGGAAGGCGGTCATAGGCCCCTCCCTGGGGAGGAGGGGCTACGGGCCCCTCCTGGGAATTTCCCGGGGCCAGGACATCCGCGACGGCGGATGTGGTAAGCAGTGTGGGGTGGGAGGGGGGTCTACGCTACCTTCTAGACACCTCACACGAGTCCTCGGACGACCACCAAGATGGCGTCGAGTAAAACGGGGCCCCCGCTAAGACAAGGGAAATTGGAAGTTGGCATAGAGGTACAGTCCTCTGTGCGCCCGCCCCTCACAAGTAAGGGGGGGAGTTCTGGTATTAGGGATCTGACACCGGTTACAACCTTGCCGTTGGCCCGTAATGTTAGGATGTACAATTTGAATTTTGAGAAATGCATTTACAGGATGTTTTAGAATCGGCTAGGAGAACCTTTGGATTATAGATATGTTAAGGTTAGCCAATAAACATCGTAATGTGTAAATGAAATTGTACATGATATGAAACTGTTATTTTAATGTTTTAATTTTGTTTCATATTTTAATAAATACGGCCGGGAGGGTAACTCCCTCCCGCCTTCCAAAAGTTCAAGAACCGTTTCCGTCTTCCCATTCTTGGGGATTGTGTTGGGAGGGGGTGACGGGTATCCCGGCCATATATTATTTTCACTCAAGTCTATACAACAGTAGGGAAATCGTTGAACTTCGGAGGTGTAAGAATACCTATTCCTACTCCAGTCTGTGCAAACAGTAGGGAAAGTACTTCACTTCGCATTTTTATAACAGATGCACAACTTTTGATTAACCACTTTATTAATTAACCTCAAAAATACATATAAGTAAAAACCAATCAATTCTCATGATTAGTAAACAAAATATATAATTTATTAATATTTTGTATGACATTTTAATGCATTTTTATCTGTATATATGAAAGACTTGTTTCCTTTTAACCATTCTTTTTATCATTTATCTATTTTTTCTATTTTAATCTATCCTAATATGTTCTTTGTTTATGTACTTTTTATGATCCTTGTGATTGAAATAAAGTTATGATGAATGAATAATTAATTATCAATTAAAACTTTTGTCATTTATTTATTACTTAATTAACTTACCACGCTATATCCCACAAAGCCTACAATCCCACACTTAAAATATAACTAAAATAAATAAATGTAACGCATTTATTATAAGAAATAATCAATTCATATTAATTCATAATTTAATTATTAATTAATTAATTGTCAACTTCCCACCCTACACCTCAACAAACCCAGCAGCCCTCACCTAATATATACCTTAAAACATAAATGTATTACACAATTTATATAATTAATAATCAATTGATTATTGAATAATGCATTTTTTATTGTTACTTATTTATTTAATTAACTTCTCACCCTATACCCTTACAAACCTAACAGCCTGCACCTAATATATAACTTAAAAAATACAATTATTACACAATTTGCATATTTATTATTCATTTAAATGATTAATAATACATTACTAATTCATTGTTAATTATTCCTTAATTACTTGCCCACTCTATACCCCTAGCATCCCAGCTGTTCGCACCTAATATTGAATTCAAATATGTCAGTTAATACAATTTACATACTTGGTAATCAATTAAATACTTAATAATACGTTGTTAATTAATTATTAACTTCTCACCTTATAACCCAAGAAATTCAGCAGCCGGCACCTAACATATAATATTATTAACAAATATACAAAAAACAATAACACAAAACATTAATATATGCACTAAAACACATAAAGATAATTAAAAAACATTATTTTTAACAACTATATTTTATTACCAAAAATAATATTATTCGTCGCTTCAGTCTACTCTTTTACACTGTATTCCACTACACTGTACCTCACTCCACTCCAATGTATGCTGCTCCACTGTACACCAAGGCATCCATGCTATTCAACTTTATGCTACTTCACTCTATGCCACTACACTCGACCAAACGTCAGTGTACACTGTTCTACTATATTCCACTTCACTGTACACAACTGCACTCTATGCTAATGCACTCTCTGATATTCTGCTTTACAGCACTACACTGTACCTCACTCCACTCTATGCCAGTCCACTCTATGCCACTCCACTACGCACCACCCTACACAATGTCACTCCAGTCTACACTACTTCACTCTATGTTTTTCCACTATACATCAGTCCATTCTACCACCCTCCAATCTATGCCACTCCACTGCATGCCATTACACTTTATGCCAATCCACTCTACACGGTTCCACTGTACGCAACTCCATTGTACAGCCCTCCACTCTAACACACACTAGTGTATGCATCTGCATTGAACACCACTATAATATATGCCATTACACTCTACAATATTCCTCTGTACACAACTTCAATGTACACTTTTCCACTATATGTAACTCCACTGCATGACAGTCCAGTAAACACTACTGTAATAAATGGTACTTTCATGGTATGTCATTGTACTATATGCCACTACAGTCTGTACCACTGTAGTATACCCATTCCACTCTTTGTCACTCTACGCCACTCCACTCTACACCATTTTATTCTATGCCACTGCAGTCTATGCCACTACAAAATGTATTAGTCTCCTCTCTACTACTCCACTTTCCACTGAATGCCACTCCATTGTATGCTACACCTCTATACTGCACTACATGTTATTCCACTATATGCCAGTACATGCTATGGCATGCTACTGTACAACCCACCACTATACACTATTCCACTGAATTCCACTGATTGCCACTGCACTGGACTGTACAACACTCCACTCTATGCTTTTGTACTGTAAGCCACCACACTGTACCTCACTTGACTGTATGCATCTCCAATCTACTCCGCTGCACTCTAAGCTACTACACTGTACGTTATTACACTCTTCCACACTCCACCACTCTAGACTTTGCAACTCCACTGTACGCTATTTTATTCTACACCACTAAACGCCACTCCACTCTATGCTACTCCGGTATACAGACAAAATATTGAGTCCAAAATATAGAATTGCACTAATATCGAAGTCAAAATAAATAGACAAAATATCGAATTGACAGAATATAGTCAACAAAAATATCGAATGTAAGGTAAGTAATTTAATATCGATTTACATAAATATATAAAGTCAAAATATCGAAGTAAATAATGTATGTATTAAATATATCATTTTTTTAATATCAATTTTTTAAGTGTTTTGTATGTTAGTATATGTGTGAAAATTGTACATTTATTTCATAATTTATTTTCAGTTATGAATTTTTTGGTATTTAATTTTTGTGTAATTTAATTCTGTAGTGGGTTGTGGGTTTATAGGGGAATAGGGTGGGAAGTATTTTAATTATAATTAAGGAAATGTTTTAATTTATTTATTGGTATTTATTTTGAATTAGTTGTTAATTAATTTTTAATTGATACATATTTAATTGTTAATGAGTATATATTTTGTATTAATAGGTAATGAATTTTTATATTCAATTTGTATTTGTATTTTTAATTGAATAATTATTATACTATAATAAATTGGTAATTACTTTAAATTAATTTTTTATTGGTATTAATATTTAATTTATTTTTATTAATATATGAAGTATTTACTTTCCCTACTGTTGCACTCACGGGAGTGGGAATAGTAATTTTTACCCCTACGCTATCCAACGCATTCCTTACTGTTGCATTCACTGGAGTGGGACTAGTAATTTTTACCCCTACGCTATCCAACGCTTTCCATACTGTTGCACTCTCAGGAGTGGGAATAGTAATTTTTACCCCTATGCTATCCAACGCTTTCCCTACTGTTGCACTCACTGGAGTGGGAATAGTAATTTTAACCCCGACACAATCCAACTTTTTCCCTACTGTTCCCCTCTCTGGAGTGGGATAGTAATTTTTACCCCTACGCTATCCAACGCTTTCCCTACTGTTGCACTCACTGGAGTGGAAATAGTTATTTTCACCCCTACGCTATCCAATGCTTTCCCTGCTGTTCCACTCCCTGGAGCGGGAATAGTAATTTTTACCCCTTAGCTATCAAACACTTTCCCTACTGTTGCACTCACTGGAGTGGGAATAGTAATTTTTACCCCTATGCTATCCAACGCTTTCCCTGCTGTTGCACTCACTAGAGTGGGAAGAGTAATTTGTACCCCTACGCTATCCAACGCTTTCCCTACTGTTGCACTCACTGGAGTGGGAATAGTACTTTTAACCCCTACGCTATCCAGCGCTTTCCCTACTGTTGCACTCACTGGAGTGGGAATAGTAATTTGTACCCCTACGCTATACAACGCTTTCCCTACTGTTGCACTCACTAGAGTGGGAATAGTACTTTTTACCCCTACGCTATCCAACGCTTTCCCTACTGTTGCACTCACTGGAGTTGGAATAGTAATTTGTATCCCTACGCTATCCAACGCTTTCCCTACTGTTGCACTCACTGGAGTGGTAATAGTAAATTTTACCCTTCCGCTATCCTATGGTAAAAATATTGTATTTTTTTAATTAATATTATGTTAATATATATATACTCACCTTTGGTTGCTGAGGGGCGGAGCTGGGACATTGCACCTATCACAACGGGGTTGGGTGCCTTATCAAGCTGCAGAACGCCAGGACTTCCGCATTCACTACCGCAGGCGCTGACGAGGCCACACCGGCCGAAATGCATACGCCTATTGCTTGGAATAAAGGTGCTGCCGCTTCTCATCCCCACTGAGGCTCCTGCTTCTTTCTTTGAGAGGAGGTGTTGTTTATATTTCTGCGCGCTTTCCAGAAGCGCGGTTCAGGAGCTCCCTCATCTCAAGTGGCCCGGAGACTCTGGAACCTGCTTCGGCATCGTTTGTTACTTCAAGTTATTGAATCTCTCCTGACCCGCCGGCGGACCTCGCACCTGTAGCGTCACTGTGAGACATTTTTTCACCATTTGGGCTGGGTTTAATCTTCCCTGCTCACGCTACACCAGGGGCTTGGACTCAAGGTCGATGAGGCGTTGGGGACTTGAGGCTGCACCTCGTGTTTCAATCTGCGGTCTTCATGAACGCTTTGCAGCGCACCTTTCCCTCCGCTATTTTCTTGAATTTTTCAAGACCGCTCCACAGCCATACTCACCTGGGAGCCACTGGTGCATCCTGGGACATGGAGTCCGCTGATTTACACGGACCCTTCACATTGAGGACCTTTGGTTGCTGAGGGGCGGAGCTGGGACATTGCACCTATCACAACGGGGTTGGGTGCCTTATCAAGCTGCAGAACGCCAGGACTTCCGCATTCACTACCGCAGGCGCTGACGAGGCCACACTGGCCGAACTGCATACGCCTATTGCTTGGAATAAAGGTGCTGCCGCTTCTCATCCCCACTGAGGCTCCTGCTTCTTTCTTTGAGAGGAGGTGTTGTTTATATTTCTGCGCGCTTTCCAGAAGCGCGGTTCAGGAGCTCCCTCATCTCTAGTGGCCCGGAGACTCTGGAACCTGCTTTGGCATCGTTTGTTACTTCAAGTTATTGAATCTCTCCTGACCCGCCGGCGGACCTCGCACCTGTAGCGTCACTGTGAGACATTTTTTCACCATTTGGGCTGGGTTTAATCTTCCCTGCTCACGCTACACCAGGGGCTTGGACTCAAGGTCGATGAGGCGTTGGGGACTTGAGGCTGCACCTCGTGTTTCAATCTGCGGTCTTCATGAACGCTTTGCAGCGCACCTTTCCCTCCGCTATTTTCTTGAATTTTTCAAGACCGCTCCACAGCCATACTCACCTGGGAGCCACTGGTGCATCCTGGGACATGGAGTCCGCTGATTTACACGGACCCTTCACATTGAGGACCTTTGGTTGCTGAGGGGCGGAGCTGGGACATTGCACCTATCACAACGGGGTTGGGTGCCTTATCAAGCTGCAGAACGCCAGGACTTCCGCATTCACTACCGCAGGCGCTGACGAGGCCACACCGGCCGAAATGCATACGCCTATTGCTTGGAATAAAGGTGCTGCCGCTTCTCATCCCCACTGAGGCTCCTGCTTCTTTCTTTGAGAGAAGGTGTTGTTTATATTTCTGCGCGCTTTCCAGAAGCGCGGTTCAGGAGCTCCCTCATCTCGAGTGGCCCGGAGACTCTGGAACCTGCTTCGGCATCGTTTGTTACTTCAAGTTATTGAATCTCTCCTGACCCGCCGGCGGACCTCGCACCTGTAGCGTCACTGTGAGACATTTTTTCACCATTTGGGCTGGGTTTAATCTTCCCTGCTCACGCTACACCAGGGGCTTGGACTCAAGGTCGATGAGGCGTTGGGGACTTGAGGCTGCACCTCGTGTTTCAATCTGCGGTCTTCATGAACGCTTTGCAGCGCACCTTTCCCTCCGCTATTTTCTTGAATTTTTCAAGACCGCTCCACAGCCATACTCACCTGGGAGCCACTGGTGCATCCTGGGACATGGAGTCCGCTGATTTACACGGACCCTTCACATTGAGGACCTTTGGTTGCTGAGGGGCGGAGCTGGGACATTGCACCTATCACAACGGGGTTGGGTGCCTTATCAAGCTGCAGAACGCCAGGACTTCCGCATTCACTACCGCAGGCGCTGACGAGGCCACACCGGCCGAAATGCATACGCCTATTGCTTGGAATAAAGGTGCTGCCGCTTCTCATCCCCACTGAGGCTCCTGCTTCTTTCTTTGAGAGGAGGTGTTGTTTATATTTCTGCGCGCTTTCCAGAAGCGCGGTTCAGGAGCTCCCTCATCTCAAGTGGCCCGGAGACTCTGGAACCTGCTTCGGCATCGTTTGTTACTTCAAGTTATTGAATCTCTCCTGACCCGCCGGCGGACCTCGCACCTGTAGCGTCACTGTGAGACATTTTTTCACCATTTGGGCTGGGTTTAATCTTCCCTGCTCACGCTACACCAGGGGCTTGGACTCAAGGTCGATGAGGCGTTGGGGACTTGAGGCTGCACCTCGTGTTTCAATCTGCGGTCTTCATGAACGCTTTGCAGCGCACCTTTCCCTCCGCTATTTTCTTGAATTTTTCAAGACCGCTCCACAGCCATACTCACCTGGGAGCCACTGGTGCATCCTGGGACATGGAGTCCGCTGATTTACACGGACCCTTCACATTGAGGACCTTTGGTTGCTGAGGGGCGGAGCTGGGACATTGCACCTATCACAACGGGGTTGGGTGCCTTATCAAGCTGCAGAACGCCAGGACTTCCGCATTCACTACCGCAGGCGCTGACGAGGCCACACCGGCCGAAATGCATACGCCTATTGCTTGGAATAAAGGTGCTGCCGCTTCTCATCCCCACTGAGGCTCCTGCTTCTTTCTTTGAGAGGAGGTGTTGTTTATATTTCTGCGCGCTTTCCAGAAGCGCGGTTCAGGAGCTCCCTCATCTCAAGTGGCCCGGAGACTCTGGAACCTGCTTCGGCATCGTTTGTTACTTCAAGTTATTGAATCTCTCCTGACCCGCCGGCGGACCTCGCACCTGTAGCGTCACTGTGAGACATTTTTTCACCATTTGGGCTGGGTTTAATCTTCCCTGCTCACGCTACACCAGGGGCTTGGACTCAAGGTCGATGAGGCGTTGGGGACTTGAGGCTGCACCTCGTGTTTCAATCTGCGGTCTTCATGAACGCTTTGCAGCGCACCTTTCCCTCCGCAATTTTCTTGAATTTTTCAAGACCGCTCCACAGCCATACTCACCTGGGAGCCACTGGTGCATCCTGGGACATGGAGTCCGCTGATTTACACGGACCCTTCACATTGAGGACCTTTGGTTGCTGAGGGGCGGAGCTGGGACATTGCACCTATCACAACGGGGTTGGGTGCCTTATCAAGCTGCAGAACGCCAGGACTTCCGCATTCACTACCGCAGGCGCTGACGAGGCCACACCGGCCGAAATGCATACGCCTATTGCTTGGAATAAAGGTGCTGCCGCTTCTCATCCCCACTGAGGCTCCTGCTTCTTTCTTTGAGAGGAGGTGTTGTTTATATATATATATATATATATATATATATATATATATATATATATATATAGGCTGCTTGCCTGTGATTAAATGCTTCTGCTCCGGTAATGGGCCTCTTGTGGTTCTTTTGGTAGTCAAATTGACGGGCTGCTCCGTGCCCGTTGTTCAGAGGCCACCCTGTAGGGTTGGAGGCTCCTGTGCTCGGAGGCTGTGTTGTGTACATATATATAAATAAATATATATATATATATATTCACTGAAAAAACCATAGGTTATAGACCATATATAGTTAGGGATTAGCATTTACAAAACCTTAATTTACTTGCACAAAACCATTGAAATTCGCATATATAGTTAGTTGCACTAACTATATATCGCGCACCCGCAATCCACTGCTGATGATGTCACATATTACATCATTCATGACATGGTCAGTGACATCACTGATGACATCACTGATGACATTATCCAGTGACTGTATGTTTCTGTAAAGTTAAAATATGTCTTACATATTGAAGAATGAGTGGATGTATAAGTGTCTGGATGAAGGATTTAGTAGGTGCATGACTGACTGTATGAGTGAGTGATTAAATGTGTCTCACTGAGTGCATGGGTTAGTGACTAAACTGTCTTAATTTGTGCATCATTATGTCTGTTGTTCTGTAAACTGCTGCATGTGTTGATCAGTAGCTATATGAGTAACCATATGGGTTATTGATTGGTTGCCCAAGTATTTGTATGGGAGACCGAGTGTGTGTGTGGGTGGCTGGGAGGTGTATGACTCTGTGCATAGATGTGTGAGCAGTTGATTCACTAGATGTATGGGTTCAAAAGTGCATGTGGAAACAGCTGTATGGGCGGTTGACTGTGTGCATGAGTGTATTGGTGAGTGAATGGATATCTCAGTGCTACATGTCAAAGTAAGTACATATGTAAAACACAGTACATATGAGAGTTGACATATATAAATAACTGTGCATAAGAGCCAGTGAATGTGTGAGTGGCTGTATGGATCATTGTGAACTTGTATCAGGGATTGTATGAGAGAGTAAATATGTGTTAGTATATGTTTGAATAAGTAAGGTGTGTATAACTGTATAGTTGAGGAAATGGAGGTGTGATTGATTCTTTGCATGACTGACTAGGTGTGTGAGTAACTCCATGGATGAGTGACAGTCTGTGAGTGTCTGTTTACACTGATTGTATCTAAGGTTATATTAGAGTCTGAAGAGGTTCATCGTATTATCACATGAATGATATCATCAGTGATGTGATCAGTAATGTCAAATGAGATGTCATCAGTGATGTCATCAGTGATATCATTTGAGATGTCATCAGTGATGTCATCAGTGATGTCATTTGAGATGTCATCAGTGATGTCATCAGTGATGTCACTGACCATGTCATGAATGATGTAATATGTGACATCATCAGCAGTGGATTGCGCGTGCGCGATATATACTTAGTGCAACTAACTATATATGCGAATTTCAATGGTTTTGTGCGAGTAAATTAAGGTTTTGCAAATGCTAATCCCTAACTATATATGGTCTATAACATATGGTTTTTTCAGTGAATTTTCAAGGTTTTGTAAATGCTAATTCCTAACTATATATGGTCTATAGCCTATGGTTTTTTCAGTGAATTTCAATGGTTTTTTAATAGCAAATATCAAAAGCTGTAAAATGTCAAGTACGTGGTAGATAAAAAAAAATTCGTATTTATGCACGCTGATGTGCTTTGAACGCTACCCCCCCTTCCCTCCCTCCTCTTTTCTTTTAGGAGTATTCTCTCTTTGCAGATAGTGAAGGGTAGGTAACACAGGCCTTTGCCCCCGTTGTAATCCGTCGTGCCTGCTTCCCTCTCCATTTGATTGATTGTTATCCTAGCATTTATTGTTTTGGAATTGGTTCTCTTTGGTTCATTCTCTATTTACAAACAAGCACAGAGTCGCAATACTCTGTTTAGTCTTTGCAGATAGTGAAAAATCGTTAAAAAAACAAAAGGAATCAAGCAAAATCAGTAGGTCACTAATGGGATCTCTTTTTGACCTCGCTAAAATAGAAACATTATGAACAACCCCTCATGACAAATACGAAACTAGTGAGAGGAACTGAGCTCGACACCATGATGGCTGCAAGACAGCTCGGCTCCGCCCCCCACCCCACCCAAAATAACGACAAACACTATGCAAATATTATAAATATATACAACACACCAGCAAAGTAACAGGCTAAAACGTTTTATTAAATAACTATTTACATGGCAGTCTGCTGCAACATCGATCCAAACAAGCCTTTGTATTTTGGGCTCAAAATAAACCATCATTAGTAAGATTTTCATAGGTGAGTGTAGGTTCATGGTTTTCCATCCACAGACTAAAAGCCTGGAGTGGGAGTGAAAGAACAATAACTAGGTAAGAAGGAAGGCAGAGGTTTTGGGAAGGACTCTGGATATGGTATGTTGCTTGGTCCCTGAGATGCTTCGATGTCACTGCCTTGCACAAATGGCATAAGTCCTGGATGTTGGGTGCCATAGTTAAGGGTTCCGAGCAATGCTTGTAACACTGTCTGAAGCTTATTTGCACCTGCTACAGCTTCACTATTCTCAAAGTAAATGGGGGCTGTTTGTGGACCTGACTGCATTGGAAAACAATGTGATGCGGTGCCTCCCTGAACCACTTGACGGAGGCCCCCGAGATAATTGCGCCTGCTCCACACATTGTCCCACAATCCGTTTGACCTGAAGACACGTCCTGCGGTGCCCTGGTCCGACCATCACATATACCTGCGCCAGGAGACGGCGTGGGGTGCAGTAGAAGGGAGAGGCGGCGTGAACGAGCCTCCCCCACCTCCCCAGGTGGAGGTTTCTCAGCTACACCCCAGCGCTTCACTCGACCAGCTGACTTGCGCCCGCTCTTGCGACACAGTGCCTCGCTCGGCCAGCTGAATTGCGCCTGCTCTTGCTATTACAACGTCTCACCCGCCATCCAACGGAATTGCACCCAATCTTGCGGTACAGTGACAGGCGGCTGCTACGGAGCTCTCGAAATGGCGGTCGGCTCCACAGACTTGGGCCTGGCCTGCAAAGATGGCTCTGGGCAACCGTGGAACTCGGACGCTTGACTGCTAGGGCATGGGCCCCATTCCCAAAAGAGTCCCCTAAGCCTTGAATATTCTACAACAGTCACCGGGACCCCCGACTCCCGTAGACTTCCGGTGGGGAGCGACTGCCATGATTGCTCGCGGAATGGCCACAACATAGCCATGAGATGGTGGTGCTCTCATGTTGACGCCAGCTTCAGTCTGAAACATCCAGAAACACTTTAGACTACCAATTCGATCAGTTCCGTGGAGCCCCAACGTGACCCGGTAGAGAAGAACTTGCGCTTCCCTCTTTGACTGATGGTTCTTGTTGCCTGTCCCTTCTCTTGTCATTTAACAGAACTTTTTGGACTGCTGAAAGGGGTTGTGTTCCGACCGCTGGTTGGTGGAGACATTTTGACTATATTCTGGACCTGCGTTGTCGCGTAATGCGTCATATGACGCGCCGCGTTAGCGCACCCGGAAGTGCTCCGGTGCACAAGGCGCAGCTTCCCGGAAACGATCCAGAGCGCGGCGCGCAGCGTGTAACGTAAGCATAACAGGTCATGTGACTTGTTAATAAAACTTTTCATTGGTTCATTTAACTTTTGTTATTCTAATGATGAAAGGCTTGGTCATATGACCTAAAAATAACGCTTTTCATTGCTTTCGAACATTTTTTTTTCCCAAATGATGAAAGCCCCACCTTTTTTTTCTCACTCTGACTTGTAAAGCAAAGGACCCAGATGCATTTACAGTTTATCAATAACAATGTTCCAGGCTAATGTATTTTCCCGGGAAATTTACAACTGTCCTGCAAGTAAAATATTCCTTTTTCGAGAAAAAGGGCGTTTCTTCGTCCCATGAGGGAGCCGTTGAGCAAAAGAGGCTCGGCCTGCTGTCTTAGTCGCTGGTAGGCATGAATATCAGATTCTTATCGATCACTTTATGTTGCAGGAGTAGAAAACACAACAGCCCTTGACCATTTATCTTTACTGCGTTCCTGCGTATTATACCTTTTAACCGTCATGTAATTGGACTGGTTTATTTCACTTGCCTTTTACTGATTCAAAAACAGTGGCTATTATTCAAAACTTTACCAATGTAGGTACTACTACCATGTTTTGTTTTAAAAACCTTTATTGTGAAAATGTCAGTATACAAATATGGGCCAATAACCACGTGGGCCGGCCACGGAGCAAACTGGAATCGTATATGATGAGGGAACATTTACACTGTAGAAGAACGTAACGGGCGACCCATTAGGTTGCAAGAACTAAGGTGTCTAACATTTGCGGAATCGGTGGACGTACATTTTATAATTAAAGTACGACAGGGCCAGTTACAATAAAATTATCTAGATATACATTTGCGGGCAAGTACCATGGGTGACGTTAATTCGAACTTTCAATAGTACAGTAATCAATAACACATCAGAACTTAATATCAATAGGGATGTCCAAATGTTCAATCAATTCTCGTCCCCGCCCGCCATGTGCTTCAAAACTGCATGCGTATCTCGTGATATCAAGGTTGGGCAACCAGTACACAACAAGGAGTTACGAGTCCCATTTATACCGGCGCCATTTTGGGCGAGGCCGGGTAGGTCCAGGATATAGTCAAAATGTCTCCACCAACCAGCGGTCGGACCAGAACACTTTTCGGTAGTCCAAAAAGGTTCCGTTAAATGACAACAGAAGAAATAGGCAACAAGAACAATCAGTCAAAAGAGGGGACGCTTTCGTGAATGGGGCCCATGCCCTAGCAGGCAAGCGTCCGAGTTCCAAGGTGTCCCAGAGCCATTTAGTGGACCAGGCCCAAATCCAAAGAGCTGGCCACCATTTTGAGAGTCCTGTTGCAGCCGGCTATCGCTGCACCACAAGAGTAGCCGCAATTCAGCTAGATGGCGGGTGAGTCACTGTACCGCAAAAGCGGGCGGAACTCAGCTGAAAGGCGAGTGAAACGCTAAGAGGCGCCCCACTGCAGATGAGGTGCCTCCACCTGGGGAGGAGGGAGAGGCCCGTTTGCGCTGCCTCGCCCCCCCCCCCCCGGGCACCCCACACCGTCTTTCGGCGCAGCATTGTAGGATGGCCACACCAGTGAAACTTGCTGGACACCACCTCGGTGCCATCCGGATCTCGGCGCGTTTGAGTCACTGTACCGCAAGAGCGGGAGAAACTCAGCTGAATGGCGGGCGAGACGCTGTACCGCAAGAGCGGGCGGAACTCAGCTGGATGGAGGGTGAGGCACTGTGCCGCAAGAGCGGGCAGAACTCTGCTGGAAAGCAAGTGAAACGCTAAGAGGCGCCCCACTGCAGAGGAGGGGCCTTCATCTGGGGAGGCGGAAGAGGTCCGTTTACGCCGCCTCTCCCCCCCCCCCCCCCGGCACCCCACGCCGTCTTTCGGCGCAGCATTGTAGGATGGCCACACCAGTGAAACTTGCTGCACACCACCTCAGTGCCATCTGGATCTCGGCGCGTTGTGCTGCCTTCGGCGTACTGTAGCAGCAAAAGTAACCTCAACTCAGCTGGACACGCCGTCTTTCGGCGCAGCATTGTAGGATGGCCACACCAGTGTGGCAACTTGCTGGACACCACCTCGGTGCCATCCGGATCTTGGCGCGTTGTGCTGCCTTCGGCCTATTCACACATCGATCCGCTACTGACGCCGCCTCACAGGCCAACAGATTTTGTAGGCTTTTTATAGCCCAAAGCCGCATAACAGGTCATGTGACTTGTTTATAAAACTTTTCATTGGTTCATTTTACTTTTGGTTTCCTAATGATGAAATGCTTGGTCATAAAAAATAACACTTTTCATTGGATTAAAACATTTCTTTTTCCAAACGATGAAAGCCCCACCTTTTTTTTTCTCACTCGGCAATCCAAAAAGGTTCCGTTAGAAGACAACAGAGAGGACAGGCAACAAGAACCATCACTCAAAAAAAGGGATGGCAAGTTCTTCCCTACCGGGTCACGTTGGGGCTCCACCAGAACTCATCGAATTGATAGTCTACAGTGTTTCTGGATGTTTCAGACTGAAGCTGGCGTCAGCATGAGAGCACCACCATCTCGTAGCTCCGTCGTGGCCATTCCGCAAGCAATCATGGCAGCCGCTCCCCACCGGAAGCCTGCAGGAGTCGGGGGCCCCCAAGACTTTTGTAGAATCTTCAAGGCTGAGGGGACGCTTTCGAGAATGGGGCCCAAGCCCTAGCAGACAAGCGTCTGAGTTCAAAGGTGTCCCAGGGCCATTTTAGTGGACCAGGCCCAAATCCGAAGAGCCGGCCGCCATTTTAAGAGTCCTGTGGCAGCCGCCTATCGCTGCACCGCAAGAGTGGGCGCAATTCAACTAGATGGTGAGCGAGACGCTGTAGCCGCAAGAGCGGGCGGTAAACAGCTGAATGGCGGATGAGGCACAGTGCAGCAAAAGTGGGTGGAAAACCGCTGAATGGCAAGTGAAACGCTAAAGGGGCGCCCCACTACAGCAGACGAGCCTCCACCTGGGGAGGCCCGTTCACGCCGCCTCCCCCCCCGTGGCACCCCACGCCGTTTTGGGAGCAGCATTGTAGGATGCCAAGACCAGTGCGGCAAGTAAAGGACATCACCTGGGTGCGGTCCAGATCTCAGCGCGTTGTGCTGCCTTCGGACTATTCGCACAACAGACCGCTACTGACGAGGCACAGTGCAGCAAAGCGGGCCGAAAAACGCTGAATGGCAAGTGAAACGCTAAAGGGGCGCCCCACTACAGCAGACGAGCCTGCACCTGGGGAGGCCCGTTCAGGCCCCCCCCCCCCCCCCGGGGCACCCCACGCTGTTTTTCGGAGCAGTATTGTAGGATGCCAAAACCAGTGCGGCAAGTAAAAGACATCACCTGGGTGCCGTCCAGAACTCAGCACGTTGTGCTGCCTTCGGACTATTCGCACAACAGACCGCTACTGACCATTGTTGCTTCTGTTTAAAACATTTTTTTTTACCGTGTTTACTGTTTTTGGTGCGTTGTATATATTTATAAGTTATTAAAGTGTTATAATCCTACTACTTTGTTGGAGTGCTATATATTTTTAATGTGACACATAATTGTGAAGACTTTGATGTACAAAAAGGCATCCCTGGAATGTTCCGCTTCAGGCTCGGTCTCACACACCCTCACAGTGAGAATCCCCTCCACAATCACAATACAGGATTGTTATCAGATAGTAGGAGCGCGTGTGGTGTGACGGATCTCATCGGGTGGGGGCCTTGCTCTACTGTAACTCCTTTGAAGAGGGGTGATTCTTTACAGTTGAGGCCATAAACTACATCCGCAGGGCTAGGTGATAGCCTGGGACCGGCCTGGACAATCAGACACAAAGGAAGAGGAATGTCAGAGGGTGCGGTAGTGAATAGGGTGAAAGGGAGGTGTCGGGCGGGCACAGGGTGTGATTCTCAGGGAAGAGCAGCGCAGATGGGGGAGGTTTATGGCCCATGCATAAGACAGAGAGCGGGGGTGACCAGTGCGTGGGGGAGATGCTTGCGAGGGTGGGGAGCCATGCTGAGGATCGGCGGCGTGCAGAGAGTGGGTCTGGTCAAGGCATCTAAAATGGCTGCCGTGCACGACAAAAGTGTGCCATTGGAAAAAAAAGGAAGATGGCGCAGACAATGTTTATCAATACGGATTAATTTATAACAATTATTTTTAACAATATATTTACTCGCAGTGTCAAAAAAAAGCTTAACGCCAAAACTGCAAACGCGATCAAGCAGGCCGACTTTGATTCCCAGCCCGAACCTGTCACCACGCTCTGTTATTCGCACATGAGAACCAATATTTAGGATATCAGGAAGGCTCCGAAAACCTATGTCTAATTGAAAAAGACCTGCCATTATTCTCCGGCAGAACTTTATAAGCCGAAGTGGACCTAAATGCAAGAGTGCCTGGATATCAGAAGCATTTACCCTACTGTCAAGTACAACCCCTCCTTCCTTTCCCCTGCCCTGACGAAGGTGCGGCCAGTCTTCAGGCCTGGCACTGAAACGCGCGTTGGCGTTGAAACAACCTGTCCTGAACCTATAATCACCTATCCCCGGCCTAAGGCTGAGAGGAATGTTCAGGATGTTCTCAGAGCAACTTTTCTTAAATCTTATCTGAGTTGAATGCATGAATGAATTATGTACGAGTATGACTGTTTGTGATGTATGAATATGTTGAAGTTCGAATGCTGGAAGGTTGATAGGGTGTACATATATTTTTTATCTTGCTATTGTGAAATGTTCTAATTAATGATTATGCTTATATGTGCTTTAAAAATATGAAGAAAATAATAATAAAAATTATACATTCTTTATAAATCTGCTTCTGTCTCAATCTAATCTGGCACTGACTCTTTGGTGAGCGCTGAAATGGGTGACTACTGAAAGAAACTGGACTCTACAAGAGCCTATTTTTGATTAAATACGGGGCAGATCTATCCCTTTCTCGATTTATTTCAAAATGGCGGTCAACACTTCCTGATTTCCTATGAATCGAACATTAACAGACGTCACGCAGCAAAAAAAAAAAATAATAAACGCTCACGCGCAGCCGCTGGAAGACAAGTATCAACATATATGAGCATCCTCAGCCACCCTCAGAAAACATAGGGGGTCAGGATACGTCTCCCGTACCCCCTTATACCCATTTCTCACATTGTTTTTCCTCCATCTTGTAATTAAATTAAAACGAAACACAAAATGGCGAATTCCCGTTTCGCGTCCCGGTTCACTACCCGGTTCGCGAACCGGAAAGCGCTTCTACCGCAAAAAAACTATATTTTTTTATTTGCCCCACGGGACCCTTTAATAACCCCAACATCATTCCTAGGGGGTCAAGAAGGGTCTACCTTGCCCCCTTTCATTAAATTCCCCCTTCGTTTTTTTCTCCTCTTCTTGTCTCTCGATCCTACCGAGAGACAAGATGGCGGCCGCTCCGGACTGTTTAGAATGTTGACAGACACCGGAGAGCCAATCAGCTTCGCTTCGCAAAGTTCCGTTACGCGAAAAGTTTGCGAACCGGAACGCTATCTGGGACGCTGTCACAGATATATCTGTTTGTTAAAACGTTAAATTCTCAAAATCCACTGGAGCACATATATTGAGACCCAGCAAAGGCACATCGGGCTAACAGTCCCTACAATTTTGCCAAGTTTCGTGCAAATCCATTCAGCCGTTCGAGCTAAAAGTGAGGCCAAACGCCCTATGGAAAACTCAATGTTAAAAATGCGTTTTGGGACCCCCCTTTTTTCTCGGCCCCCCTTGACGAAACCCTCCCAAATTTTCAGGGGCTGCTCAGAAACAAAATGTCCCATTTTCCTGAAAATTTCAGCCGATTCCGTCCACAAACGCCAAAGTTATTAGACATAGAATTTTCAAAAGTCCCATAGAGAAAAAATCCTAACTATATATACCTACTGGCGACCGCCAGTAGGTAATATATATATATATATATCGTCGCTCCAACTCGCTTCGGTTAAGAAACCTTACATGCACTCCAGGTGTAAGCGGCAAAGATTTATTTAGCCTACAAACAAGTGTAACAGGCGCGTTTCGGACAGAAGTCCTTCGTCAATGTTTACAGTTTTGCCCGCCTGACAACATTATATATACGTCATCTGAATGTAACTAACAACGGACCAATGCGATAGTACATGTGAATATGGTAGCCATTTTTAAAAGGCTAACAATGAATATTTCACAATACCGTTCATACCATATCAGATATGAGAGGCGCCATTGCCGGTGCATGTTTATCAATATTGCCGTGTATCGGCATGTCACTGGCATTTTGCACGTACATCATCAATTGGCCCGTTAGTTGATACAGTCAATAAATGAGCACCTACAAGGTGATTCAGCATATATATGCAACAGCAACAGGCATCAATGGCTAAAGATATTTACTAAATCATAGTCAAAGTATATTCCTCTTTTTGTTATGTACTATGGACTAAATGCCTAAAGAGAAAATGATGCCGTGTATTGGCTTTTTAAGAAAAATATGCCAACATGCCTTTATCTTAATCCTAATTACAAAACATTAAAATACATAGAGATTCTTATCACCACTCCCTACAGAGCTGGAGAGAAAGGAAAAAAGGGTGAGGATTAACACAATTATTTTCATAGATTATGACATCCCACAATTCATTCCAAATCTGAAATCCAAATCATAACCTTCTACATCATATCATATCAAATCAGCAGGAACCATCTGCCGGACAGGAGTTAAATCAAACATCACTACAGCTTTTTAAGTATAAATTCCCCTTTAAGTATGTTGGTTTTACCTCCCTAAGTGGGCAGTAAGTTCTTCCCCACTGTTGAGACCTAGTGGGTGCTTTGTCTGCATGTCGATGATGTAACAGGACTCAAGTCTGCGGAGACTTAGTAATCTATCCCCTCTCTAGGATTTTGGGGTATGTGATCCAAGCCAAAGTATTGTAACAGCTCCATGTTACTTTGATGTAGTTTGGCGAAATGTCGAGCTACCGGATATGCAATATCTTTATTCATGATAGCTCTCTGGTGTTCTAAGATACGCATTTTCACATTTTCGATAGTACTCCTGATGTATTTGAGTCCGCAGGGACAGATAAGACAATAAACAACATAGGGAGTTGTACATGTGGTAAACTTCTTAACGGGCTTCGATTGGGCCATCCCTGGAATCTTATATGAGAATACCTGCTTGCTATTTTCGCAAGCACAGCATTTCCCACATGGAAAGAATCCCTTCATGTCCTTAAGTGTCCCACTCAATTTTGGTTTTACTGGTGTAAGATGGCTGAGAACAATTTTGTCTTTAATAGATCTTAGTTTTCTAAAGGTTATTAAGGGTTTGTGGGGAACATCATTCCCAATTATTGGATCAGTACGGAGGATATGCCAGTTTTTTGAGAGTAGATTTCTTAGGATATTAGCTTGATCTGAAAAAGTCGTAATCATACGGAACTTATTGCTAATCTCAGATAATTGGTCTTTCTTATTCTTACTTTCTAGTAGTTGTTTTCTGGGTATTCTAGCTACCTTCATGTGGGTCTTCTCTAACTCTGCCTGATCATATCTGCTTATGCGAAATCTCATGACACAGTCTTCTGCCGCCTTTGCAAAATCAGAGTCTTGTGAACAATTGTGCCTCAACCTGAGAAGTTCGCCATAAGGTATACTTTGGATCAGACTTGGGGGGTGGCTACTTTTAGCATGGAGTATGCTATTCCCGGCCGTTGGTTTTCTATACAGGGCCGTCTCCAACCTCCCCCTGTTCACGAAGACCCTCAAGTCTAGGTAGTGCACCTCCGAAGTGCTGATGTCAGCAGTAAATTTTAGGTTAAGAATATTTAAAGTCACTGATAAATACCTCAGCCTGTGCGGGGAGCCCCTCCACACTAGAAAGAGATTGTCGATATATCAACGCCATGCCACAATGTGTTCTGCCCACTTGATGTTATTTCCCGCTAGGGCCACCTGCTCCTCCCACCAGCCAACGAATAGGTTCGCGTAGCAGGGGGCGAAGCAGGTTCCCATCACAGTCCCTGAGATTTGCTTAAATAGCTCGTTCTGGAACAAAAATATATTGTTCCTAAGACAGAGCTCTAAAAGCTCGATCAACATGGTACTATGTTCCATGTTCTTGGCGGGTCTTTTGTTCAGGAAATACCTGACTGCCTCTATCCCTTGTGTGTGCTGAACACAAGTATAGAGACTTGTGATGTCTAATGTTATGAGCACATACGTGGTACCCCAAGTTATCAATTCCAGCTGTTCTATAAAGTGCTTGGTATCCCTTACATAGGACTTCAGATCAACAACAAATTTAGATAAAAAGGAATCAAAATAGATAGATAAGTTCTCCGTCAGTCCTCCTTTCGAGGATACAATGGGTCTCCCCGGGGGACAATAAAGGTCTTTGTGAACCTTGGGGAGCTGATAGAATGTCGGGATAACAGGTTCAGGATTACAAAGAAACAGAAATTCATTAGTGTCGAACATAGGTTTGTTGCACCATTTAGTTAGCAAATCATGGTAGGCTTGGATGCTAAACTGATATTCTTCTTTGTTGCTTTTCAGATAATTCTCCACATCCTCCAATTGACGTAGAGATTCATAGCAGTATTGCTCCCTTGTCAAGAGCACAACATTACCCCCTTTATCAGAGGGTTTTACAATAGTTCCTTCTTTTTCCGTTATGTTAGAAAGTGCAATAGATTGTCCCTTGCTTAGATTATTTTTCATCTTTGATTTCTTATTTTTTGTTGTTGGTGTAATCCTTACTTTCATAAGATCTTGGATGACAGCATCTGAAAAAGTGTCAATAGCGTCATACGGCATTTGTGGATTAAATTGTGAAGGTGCCCGGAAACTTGTAATGGGGGATTGTTGCTCTATTCCTATAAATTCACTGACAGCAGATGATGACTGCGATTGCTCAGCTCTTAAATTATCCAATGTTTTAGCCACATCTAAATCTCTGATTGTCAGTACATCCGTAGAGTGTACTCCTGTCTTTTTTGTGGTTTTCTTTGATTCTCCAGTCGTCGGTTTTAGTTTATGGAATTTGTGCAACTTTCTTTTTCTTATCTGTTTGAAGAGATCGATTCGGGTCTGAGTATACTCAATTTTGTTGTTCGGACAAAATGTTAATCCCAATTGCAAAGTCTCTTCTTCTGCCTTGGTAAGTGTGTCTTTAGTCAGATTAATGATGGTTAGATTCTCACTCGTGTCTACCATCTGTTGCCCTTCTTCTTGCGAGTGTTGTAGTTGGATGTCTTGGCCTTTCCTCTTCCTCTTCTAACCCCCTCTCTGGGTTCTTCGTCGCCTTCTGGGGGTTTGACCTTGCCCTCTCTGAGCCATGTTTTGCGGATGAGATCGAATTCCTGATGAAAAGGATTCTTCCGACTCTCATTAGTCATGATAGGTCTCTCATCCCCTGATAGTTCTTCATCTGTTACGCTGGATTCCGATGTGGCTGGTTCAGCAGTTGGTGTTACATTATTCTTCTTTTTCATAGCTGCTCTGGGGGCGTCAAATTTCTTCGCAAAGGTCAGTATCCTGCCAAGAGCATAGTCCCGCTCGTCGCACTCAAATTTTTCTTGTTTCCTCTGTCTTATCTTAAGTTCGTATTTAACCAGTCTTTTTTTCATTTCCTCTCGAAGATGTTCTTGTTTAGTTACATCGGTTTCCTTGGTGATCTCCTTCTCAATGGAGGAGATTTTGTCTAATGCCTTCATCCGATCACTCCATGCAAATTTTTCCACTAGATCCAGCAGAGCCTTGCATGATGCCGCCGTGGGTTCAGGAGCTCCCTCATCTCGAGTGGCCCGGAGACTCTGGAACCTGCTTCAGCATCGTTTGTTACTTCAAGTTATTGAATCTCTCCTGACCCGCCGGCGGACCTCGCACCTGTAGCGTCACTGTGAGACATTTTTTCACCATTTGGGCTGGGTTTAATCTTCCCTGCTCACGCTACACCAGGGGCTTGGACTCAAGGTCGATGAGGCGTTGGGGACTTGAGGCTGCACCTCGTGTTTCAATCTGCGGTCTTCATGAACGCTTTGCAGCGCACCTTTCCCTCCGCTATTTTCTTGAATTTTTCAAGACCGCTCCACAGCCATACTCACCTGGGAGCCACTGGTGCATCCTGGGACATGGAGTCCGCTGATTTACACGGACCCTTCACATTGAGGACCTTTGGTTGCTGAGGGGCGGAGCTGGGACATTGCACCTATCACAACGGGGTTGGGTGCCTTATCAAGCTGCAGAACGCCAGGACTTCCGCATTCACTACCGCAGGCGCTGACGAGGCCACACCGGCCGAAATGCATACGCCTATTGCTTGGAATAAAGGTGCTGCCGCTTCTCATCCCCACTGAGGCTCCTGCTTCTTTCTTTGAGAGGAGGTGTTGTTTATATTTCTGCGCGCTTTCCAGAAGCGCGGTTCAGGAGCTCCCTCATCTCAAGTGGCCCGGAGACTCTGGAACCTGCTTCGGCATCGTTTGTTACTTCAAGTTATTGAATCTCTCCTGACCCGCCGGCGGACCTCGCACCTGTAGCGTCACTGTGAGACATTTTTTCACCATTTGGGCTGGGTTTAATCTTCCCTGCTCACGCTACACCAGGGGCTTGGACTCAAGGTCGATGAGGCGTTGGGGACTTGAGGCTGCACCTCGTGTTTCAATCTGCGGTCTTCATGAATGCTTTGCAGCGCACCTTTCCCTCCGCTATTTTCTTGAATTTTTCAAGACCGCTCCACAGCCATACTCACCTGGGAGCCACTGGTGCATCCTGGGACATGGAGTCCGCTGATTTACACGGACCCTTCACATTGAGGACCTTTGGTTGCTGAGGGGCGGAGCTGGGACATTGCACCTATCACAACGGGGTTGGGTGCCTTATCAAGCTGCAGAACGCCAGGACTTCCGCATTCACTACCGCAGGCGCTGACGAGGCCACACCGGCCGAAATGCATACGCCTATTGCTTGGAATAAAGGTGCTGCCGCTTCTCATCCCCACTGAGGCTCCTGCTTCTTTCTTTGAGAGGAGGTGTTGTTTATATTTCTGCGCGCTTTCCAGAAGCGCGGTTCAGGAGCTCCCTCATCTCAAGTGGCCCGGAGACTCTGGAACCTGCTTCGGCATCGTTTGTTACTTCAAGTTATTGAATCTCTCCTGACTCGCCGGCGGACCTCGCACCTGTAGCGTCACTGTGAGACATTTTTTCACCATTTGGGCTGGGTTTAATCTTCCCTGCTCACGCTACACCAGGGGCTTGGACTCAAGGTCGATGAGGCGTTGGGGACTTGAGGCTGCACCTCGTGTTTCAATCTGCGGTCTTCATGAACGCTTTGCAGCGCACCTTTCCCTCCGCTATTTTCTTGAATTTTTCAAGACCGCTCCACAGCCATACTCACCTGGGAGCCACTGGTGCATCCTGGGACATGGAGTCCGCTGATTTACACGGACCCTTCACATTGAGGACCTTTGGTTGCTGAGGGGCGGAGCTGGGACATTGCACCTATCACAACGGGGTTGGGTGCCTTATCAAGCTGCAGAACGCCAGGACTTCCGCATTCACTACCGCAGGCGCTGACGAGGCCACACCGGCCGAAATGCATACGCCTATTGCTTGGAATAAAGGTGCTGCCGCTTCTCATCCCCACTGAGGCTCCTGCTTCTTTCTTTGAGAGGAGGTGTTGTTTATATATATATATATATATATATATATATATATATATATATATATATATATATATATATAGGCTGCTTGCCTGTGATTAAATGCTTCTGCTCCGGTAATGGGCCTCTTGTGGTTCTTTTGGTAGTCAAATTGACGGGCTGCTCCGTGCCCGTTGTTCAGAGGCCACCCTGTAGGGTTGGAGGCTCCTGTGCTCGGAGGCTGTGTTGTGTACATATATATAAATAAATATATATATATATTCACTGAAAAAACCATAGGTTATAGACCATATATAGTTAGGGATTAGCATTTACAAAACCTTAATTTACTTGCACAAAACCATTGAAATTCGCATATATAGTTAGTTGCACTAACTATATATCGCGCACCCGCAATCCACTGCTGATGATGTCACATATTACATCATTCATGACATGGTCAGTGACATCACTGATGACATCACTGATGACATTATCCAGTGACTGTATGTTTCTGTAAAGTTAAAATATGTCTTACATATTGAAGAATGAATGGATGTATAAGTGTCTGGATGAAGGATTTAGTAGGTGCATGACTGACTGTATGAGTGAGTGATTAAATGTGTCTCACTGAGTGCATGGGTTAGTGACTAAACTGTCTTAATTTGTGCATCATTATGTCTGTTGTTTTGTAAACTGCTGCATGTGTTGATCAGTAGCTATATGAGTAACCATATGGGTTATTGATTGGTTGCCCAATTATTTGTATGGGAGACCGAGTGTGTGTGTGGGTGGCTGGGAGGTGTATGACTCTGTGCATAGATGTGTAAGCAGTTGATTCACTAGATGTATGGGTTCAAAAGTGCATGTGGAAACAGCTGTATGGGCGGTTGACTGTGTGCATGAGTGTATTGGTGAGTGAATGGATATCTCAGTGCTACATGTCAAAGTAAGTACATATGTAAAACACAGTACATATGAGAGTTGACATATATAAATAACTGTGCATAAGAGCCAGTGAATGTGTGAGTGGCTGTATGGATCATTGTGAACTTGTATCAGGGATTGTATAAGAGAGTAAATATGTGTTAGTATATGTTTGAATAAGTAAGGTGTGTATAACTGTATAGTTGAGGAAATGGAGGTGTGATTGATTCTTTGCATGACTGACTAGGTGTGTGAGTAACTCCATGGATGAGTGACAGTCTGTGAGTGTCTGTTTACACTGATTGTATCTAAGGTTATATTAGAGTCTGAAGAGGTTCATCGTATTATCACATGAATGATATCATCAGTGATGTGATCAGTAATGTCAAATGAGATGTCATCAGTGATGTCATCAGTGATATCATTTGAGATGTCATCAGTGATGTCATCAGTGATGTCATTTGAGATGTCATCAGTGATGTCATCAGTGATGTCACTGACCATGTCATGAATGATGTAATATGTGACATCATCAGCAGTGGATTGCGCGTGCGCGATATATACTTAGTGCAACTAACTATATATGCGAATTTCAATGGTTTTGTGCGAGTAAATTAAGGTTTTGCAAATGCTAATCCCTAACTATATATGGTCTATAACGTATGGTTTTTTCAGTGAATTTTCAAGGTTTTGTAAATGCTAATTCCTAACTATATATGGTCTATAGCCTATGGTTTTTTCAGTGAATTTCAATGGTTTTTTAATAGCAAATATCAAAAGCTGTAAAATGTCAAGTACGTGGTAGGTAAAAAAAAATTCGTATTTATGCACGCTGATGTGCTTTGAACGCTACCCCCCCCTTCCCTCCCTCCTCTTTTCTTTTAGGAGTATTCTCTCTTTGCAGATAGTGAAGGGTAGGTAACACAGGCCTTTGCCCCCGTTGTAATCCGTCGTGCCTGCTTCCCTCTAAATTTGATTGATTGTTATCCTAGCATTTATTGTTTTGGAATTGGTTCTCTTTGGTTCATTCTCTATTTACAAACAAGCACAGAGTCGCAATACTCTGTTTAGTCTTTGCAGATAGTGAAAAATCGTTAAAAAAACAAAAGGAATCAAGCAAAATCAGTAGGTCACTAATGGGATCTCTTTTTGACCTCGCTAAAATAGAAACATTATGAACAACCCCTCATGACAAATACGAAACTAGTGAGAGGAACTGAGCTCGACACCATGATGGCTGCAAGACAGCTCGGCTCCGCCCCCCACCCCACCCAAAATAACGACAAACACTATGCAAATATTATAAATATATACAACACACCAGCAAAGTAACAGGCTAAAATGTTTTATTAAATAACTATTTACATGGCAGTCTGCTGCAACATCGATCCAAACAAGCCTTTGTATTTTGGGCTCAAAATAAACCATCATTAGTAAGATTTTCATAGGTGAGTGTAGGTTCATGGTTTTCCATCCACAGACTAAAAGCCTGGAGTGGGAGTGAAAGAACAATAACTAGGTAAGAAGGAAGGCAGAGGTTTTGGGAAGGACTCTGGATATGGTATGTTGCTTGGTCCCTGAGATGCTTCGATGTCACTGCCTTGCACAAATGGCATAAGTCCTGGATGTTGGGTGCCATAGTTAAGGGTTCCGAGCAATGCTTGTAACACTGTCTGAAGCTTATTTGCACCTGCTACAGCTTCACTATTCTCAAAGTAAATGGGGGCTGTTTGTGGACCTGACTGCATTGGAAAACAATGTGATGCGGTGCCTCCCTGAACCACTTGACGGAGGCCCCCGAGATAATTGCGCCTGCTCCACACATTGTCCCACAATCCGTTTGACCTGAAGACACGTCCTGCGGTGCCCTGGTCCGACCATCACATATACCTGCGCCAGGAGACGGCGTGGGGTGCAGTAGAAGGGAGAGGCGGCGTGAACGAGCCTCCACCACCTCCCCAGGTGGAGGTTTCTCAGCTACACCCCAGCGCTTCACTCGACCAGCTGACTTGCGCCCGCTCTTGCGACACAGTGCCTCGCTCGGCCAGCTGAATTGCGCCTGCTCTTGCTATTACAACGTCTCACCCGCCATCCAACGGAATTGCACCCAATCTTGCGGTACAGTGACAGGCGGCTGCTACGGAGCTCACGAAATGGCGGTCGGCTCCACAGACTTGGGCCTGGCCTGCAAAGATGGCTCTGGGCAACCGTGGAACTCGGACGCTTGACTGCTAGGGCATGGGCCCCATTCCCAAAAGAGTCCCCTCAGCCTTGAATATTCTACAACAGTCACCGGGACCCCCGACTCCCGTAGACTTCCGGTGGGGAGCGACTGCCATGATTGCTCGCGGAATGGCCACAACATAGCCATGAGATGGTGGTGCTCTCATGTTGACGCCAGCTTCAGTCTGAAACATCCAGAAACACTTTAGACTACCAATTCGATCAGTTCCGGTGGAGCCCCAACGTGACCCGGTAGAGAAGAACTTGCGCTTCCCTCTTTGACTGATGGTTCTTGTTGCCTGTCCCTTCTCTTGTCATTTAACAGAACTTTTTGGACTGCTGAAAGGGGTTGTGTTCCGACCGCTGGTTGGTGGAGACATTTTGACTATATTCTGGACCTGCGTTGTCGCGTAATGCGTCATATGACGCGCCACGTTAGCGCACCCGGAAGTGCTCCGGTGCACAAGGCGCAGCTTCCCGGAAACGATCCAGAGCGCGGCGCGCAGCGTGTAACGTAAGCATAACAGGTCATGTGACTTGTTAATAAAACTTTTCATTGGTTCATTTAACTTTTGTTATTCTAATGATGAAAGGCTTGGTCATATGACCTAAAAATAACGCTTTCATTGCTTTCGAACATTTTTTTTTCCCAAATGATGAAAGCCCCACCTTTTTTTTTCTCACTCTGACTTGTAAAGCAAAGGACCCAGATGCATTTACAGTTTATCAATAACAATGTTCCAGGCTAATGTATTTTCCCGGGAAATTTACAACTGTCCTGCAAGTAAAATATTCCTTTTTCGAGAAAAAGGGCGTTTCTTCGTCCCATGAGGGAGCCGTTGAGCAAAAGAGGCTCGGCCTGCTGTCTTAGTCGCTGGTAGGCATGAATATCAGATTCTTATCGATCACTTTATGTTGCAGGAGTAGAAAACACAACAGCCCTTGACCATTTATCTTTACTGCGTTCCTGCGTATTATACCTTTTAACCGTCATGTAATTGGACTGGTTTATTTCACTTGCCTTTTACTGATTCAAAAACAGTGGCTATTATTCAAAACTTTACCAATGTAGGTACTACTACCATGTTTTGTTTTAAAAACCTTTATTGTGAAAATGTCAGTATACAAATATGGGCCAATAACCACGTGGGCCGGCCACGGAGCAAACTGGAATCGTATATGATGAGGGAACATTTACACTGTAGAAGAACGTAACGGGCGACCCATTAGGTTGCAAGAACTAAGGTGTCTAACATTTGCGGAATCGGTGGACGTACATTTTATAATTAAAGTACGACAGGGCCAGTTACAATAAAATTATCTAGATATACATTTGCGGGCAAGTACCATGGGTGACGTTAATTCGAACTTTCAATAGTACAGTAATCAATAACACATCAGAACTTAATATCAATAGGGATGTCCAAATGTTCAATCAATTCTCGTCCCCGCCCGCCATGTGCTTCAAAACTGCATGCGTATCTCGTGATATCAAGGTTGGGCAACCAGTACACAACAAGGAGTTACGAGTCCCATTTATACCGGCGCCATTTTGGGCGAGGCCGGGTAGGTCCAGGATATAGTCAAAATGTCTCCACCAACCAGCGGTCGGACCAGAACACTTTTCGGCAGTCCAAAAAGGTTCCGTTAAATGACAACAGAAGAAATAGGCAACAAGAACAATCAGTCAAAAGAGGGGACGCTTTCGTGAATGGGGCCCATGCCCTAGCAGGCAAGCGTCCGAGTTCCAAGGTGTCCCAGAGCCATTTTAGTGGACCAGGCCCAAATCCAAAGAGCTGGCCACCATTTTGAGAGTCCTGTTGCAGCCGGCTATCGCTGCACCACAAGAGTAGCCGCAATTCAGCTAGATGGCGGGTGAGTCACTGTACCGCAAAAGCGGGCGGAACTCAGCTGAAAGGCGAGTGAAACGCTAAGAGGCGCCCCACTGCAGATGAGGTGCCTCCACCTGGGGAGGAGGGAGAGGCCCGTTTGCGCTGCCTCGCCCCCCCCCCCCCGGGCACCCCACACCGTCTTTCGGCGCAGCATTGTAGGATGGCCACACCAGTGAAACTTGCTGGACACCACCTCGGTGCCATCCGGATCTCGGCGCGTTTGAGTCACTGTACCGCAAGAGCGGGAGAAACTCAGCTGGATGGCGGGCGAGACGCTGTACCGCAAGAGCGGGCGGAACTCAGCTGGATGGAGGGTGAGGCACTGTGCCGCAAGAGCGGGCAGAACTCTGCTGGAAAGCAAGTGAAACGCTAAGAGGCGCCCCACTGCAGAGGAGGGGCCTTCATCTGGGGAGGCGGAAGAGGTCCGTTTACGCCGCCTCTCCCCCCCCCCCCCCCCGGCACCCCACGCCGTCTTTCGGCGCAGCATTGTAGGATGGCCACACCAGTGAAACTTGCTGGACACCACCTCGGTGCCATCTGGATCTCGGCGCGTTGTGCTGCCTTCGGCGTACTGTAGCAGCAAAAGTAACCTCAACTCAGCTGGACACGCCGTCTTTCGGCGCAGCATTGTAGGATGGCCACACCAGTGTGGCAACTTGCTGGACACCACCTCGGTGCCATCCGGATCTCGGCGCGTTGTGCTGCCTTCGGCCTATTCACACATCGATCCGCTACTGACGCCGCCTCACAGGCCAACAGATTTTGGAGGCTTTTTATAGCCCAAAGCCGCATAACAGGTCATGTGACTTGTTTATAAAACTTTTCATTGGTTCATTTTACTTTTGGTTTCCTAATGATGAAATGCTTGGTCATAAAAAATAACACTTTTCATTGGATTAAAACATTTTTTTTTCCAAACGATGAAAGCCCCACCTTTTTTTTTCTCACTCGGCAATCCAAAAAGGTTCCGTTAGATGACAACAGAGAGGACAGGCAACAAGAACCATCACTCAAAAAAAGGGATGGCAAGTTCTTCCCTACCGGGTCACGTTGGGGCTCCACCGGAACTCATCGAATTGATAGTCTACAGTGTTTCTGGATGTTTCAGACTGAAGCTGGCGTCAGCATGAGAGCACCACCATCTCGTAGCTCCGTCGTGGCCATTCCGCAAGCAATCATGGCAGCCGCTCCCCACCGGAAGCCTGCAGGAGTCGGGGGCCCCCAAGACTTTTGTAGAATCTTCAAGGCTGAGGGGACGCTTTCGAGAATGGGGCCCAAGCCCTAGCAGACAAGCGTCTGAGTTCAAAGGTGTCCCAGGGCCATTTTAGTGGACCAGGCCCAAATCCGAAGAGCCGGCCGCCATTTTAAGAGTCCTGTGGCAGCCGCCTATCGCTGCACCGCAAGAGTGGGCGCAATTCAACTAGATGGTGAGCGAGACGCTGTAGCCGCAAGAGCGGGCGGTAAACAGCTGAATGGCGGATGAGGCACAGTGCAGCAAAAGTGGGTGGAAAACCGCTGAATGGCAAGTGAAACGCTAAAGGGGCGCCCCACTACAGCAGACGAGCCTCCACCTGGGGAGGCCCGTTCACGCCGCCTCCCCCCCCGTGGCACCCCACGCCGTTTTGGGAGCAGCATTGTAGGATGCCAAGACCAGTGCGGCAAGTAAAGGACATCACCTGGGTGCGGTCCAGATCTCAACGCGTTGTGCTGCCTTCGGACTATTCGCACAACAGACCGCTACTGACGAGGCACAGTGCAGCAAAGCGGGCCGAAAAACGCTGAATGGCAAGTGAAACGCTAAAGGGGCGCCCCACTACAGCAGACGAGCCTGCACCTGGGGAGGCCCGTTCACGCCGCCTCCCCCCCCCCCCCCCCCGGGGCACCCCACGCTGTTTTTCGGAGCAGTATTGTAGGATGCCAAAACCAGTGCGGCAAGTAAAAGACATCACCTGGGTGCCGTCCAGAACTCAGCACGTTGTGCTGCCTTCGGACTATTCGCACAACAGACCGCTACTGACCATTGTTGCTTCTGTTTAAAACATTTTTTTTACCGTGTTTACTGTTTTTGGTGCGTTGTATATATTTATAAGTTATTAAAGTATTATAATCCTACTACTTTGTTGGAGTGCTATATATTTTTAATGTGACACATAATTGTGAAGACTTTGATGTACAAAAAGGCATCCCTGGAATCTTCCGCTTCAGGCTCGGTCTCACACACCCTCACAGTGAGAATCCCCTCCACAATCACAATACAGGATTGTTATCAGATAGTAGGAGCGCGTGTGGTGTGACGGATCTCATCGGGTGGGGGCCTTGCTCTACTGTAACTCCTTTGAAGAGGGGTGATTCTTTACAGTTGAGGCCATAAACTACATCCGCAGGGCTAGGTGATAGCCTGGGACCGGCCTGGACAATCAGACACAAAGGAAGAGGAATGTCAGAGGGTGCGGTAGTGAATAGGGTGAAAGGGAGGTGTCGGGCGGGCACAGGGTGTGATTCTCAGGGAAGAGCAGCGCAGATGGGGGGAGGTTTATGGCCCATGCATAAGACAGAGAGCGGGGGTGACCAGTGCATGGGGGAGATGCTTGCGAGGGTGGGGAGCCATGCTGAGGATCGGCGGCGTGCAGAGAGTGGGTCTGGTCAAGGCATCTAAAATGGCTGCCGTGCACGACAAAAGTGTGCCATTGGAAAAAAAAGGAAGATGGCGCAGACAATGTTTATCAATACGGATTAATTTATAACAATTATTTTTAACAATATATTTACTCGCAGTGTCAAAAAAAAGCTTAACGCCAAAACTGCAAACGCGATCAAGCAGGCCGACTTTGATTCCCAGCCCGAACCTGTCACCACGCTCTGTTATTCGCACATGAGAACCAATATTTAGGACATCAGGAAGGCTCCGAAAACCTATGTCTAATTGAAAAAGACCTGCCATTATTCTCCGGCAGAACTTTATAAGCCGAAGTGGACCTAAATGCAAGAGTGCCTGGATATCAGAAGCATTTACCCTACTGTCAAGTACAACCCCTCCTTCCTTTCCCCTGCCCTGACGAAGGTGCGGCCAGTCTTCAGGCCTGGCACTGAAACGCGCGTTGGCGTTGAAACAACCTGTCCTGAACCTATAATCACCTATCCCCGGCCTAAGGCTGAGAGGAATGTTCAGGATGTTCTCAGAGCAACTTTTCTTAAATCTTATCTGAGTTGAATGCATGAATGAATTATGTACGAGTATGACTGTTTGTGATGTATGAATATGTTGAAGTTCGAATGCTGGAAGGTTGATAGGGTGTACATATATTTTTTATCTTGCTATTGTGAAATGTTCTAATTAATGATTATGCTTATATGTGCTTTAAAAATATGAAGAAAATAATAATAAAAATTATATATTCTTTATAAATCTGCTTCTGTCTGAATCTAATCTGGCACTGACTCTTTGGTGAGCGCTGAAATGGGTGACTACTGAAAGAAACTGGACTCTACAAGAGCCTATTTTTGATTAAATACGGGGCAGATCTATCCCTTTCTCTATTTATTTCAAAATGGCGGTCAACACTTCCTGATTTCCTATGAATCGAACATTAACAGACGTCACGCAGCAAAAAAAAAAAATAATAAACGCTCACGCGCAGCCGCTGGAAGACAAGTATCAACATATATGAGCATCCTCAGCCACCCTCAGAAAACATAGGGGGTCAGGATACGTCTCCCGTACCCCCTTATACCCATTTCTCACATTGTTTTTCCTCTATCTTGTAATTAAATTAAAACGAAACACAAAATGGCGAATTCCCGTTTCGCGTCCCGGTTCACTACCCGGTTCGCGAACCGGAAAGCGCTTCTACCGCAAAAAAACTATATTTTTTTATTTGCCCCACGGGACCCTTTAATAACCCCAACATCATTCCTAGGGGGTCAAGAAGGGTCTACCTTGCCCCCTTTCATTAAATTCCCCCTTCGTTTTTTTCTCCTCTTCTTGTCTCTCGATCCTACCGAGAGACAAGATGGCGGCCGCTCCGGACTGTTTAGAATGTTGACAGACACCGGAGAGCCAATCAGCTTCGCTTCGCAAAGTTCCGTTACGCGAAAAGTTTGCGAACCGGAACGCTATCTGGGACGCTGTCACAGATATATCTGTTTGTTAAAACGTTAAATTCTCAAAATCCACTGGAGCACATATATTGAGACCCAGCAAAGGCACATCGGGCTAACAGTCCCTACAATTTTGCCAAGTTTCGTGCAAATCCATTCAGCCGTTCGAGCTAAAAGTGAGGCCAAACGCCCTATGGAAAACTCAATGTTAAAAATGCGTTTTGGGACCCCCCTTTTTTCTCGGCCCCCCTTGACGAAACCCTCCCAAATTTTCAGGGGCTGCTCAGAAACAAAATGTCCCATTTTCCTGAAAATTTCAGCCGATTCCGTCCACAAACGCCAAAGTTATTAGACATAGAATTTTCAAAAGTCCCATAGAGAAAAAATCCTAACTATATATACCTACTGGCGACCGCCAGTAGGTAATATATATATATATATATCGTCGCTCCAACTCGCTTCGGTTAAGAAACCTTACATGCACTCCAGGTGTAAGCGGCAAAGATTTATTTAGCCTACAAACAAGTGTAACAGGCGCGTTTCGGACAGAAGTCCTTCGTCAATGTTTACAGTTTTGCCCGCCTGACAACATTATATATACGTCATCTGAATGTAACTAACAACGGACCAATGCGATAGTACATGTGAATATGGTAGCCATTTTTAAAAGGCTAACAATGAATATTTCACAATACCGTTCATACCATATCAGATATGAGAGGCGCCATTGCCGGTGCATGTTTATCAATATTGCCGTGTATCGGCATGTCACTGGCATTTTGCACGTACATCATCAATTGGCCCGTTAGTTGATACAGTCAATAAATGAGCACCTACAAGGTGATTCAGCATATATATGCAACAGCAACAGGCATCAATGGCTAAAGATATTTACTAAATCATAGTCAAAGTATATTCCTCTTTTTGTTATGTACTATGGACTAAATGCCTAAAGAGAAAATGATGCCGTGTATTGGCTTTTTAAGAAAAATATGCCAACATGCCTTTATCTTAATCCTAATTACAAAACATTAAAGTACATAGAGATTCTTATCACCACTCCCTACAGAGCTGGAGAGAAAGGAAAAAAGGGTGAGGATTAACACAATTATTTTCATAGATTATGACATCCCACAATTCATTCCAAATCTGAAACCCAAATCATAACCTTCTACATCATATCATATCAAATCAGCAGGAACCATCTGCCGGACAGGAGTTAAATCAAACATCACTACAGCTTTTTAAGTATAAATTCCCCTTTAAGTATGTTGGTTTTACCTCCCTAAGTGGGCAGTAAGTTCTTCCCCACTGTTGAGACCTAGTGGGTGCTTTGTCTGCATGTCGATGATGTAACAGGACTCAAGTCTGCGGAGACTTAGTAATCTATCCCCTCTCTAGGATTTTGGGGTATGTGATCCAAGCCAAAGTATTGTAACAGCTCCATGTTACTTTGATGTAGTTTGGCGAAATGTCGAGCTACCGGATATGCAATATCTTTATTCATGATAGCTCTCTGGTGTTCTAAGATACGCATTTTCACATTTTTTATAGTACTCCTGATGTATTTGAGTCCGCAGGGACAGATAAGACAATAAACAACATAGGGAGTTGTACATGTGGTAAACTCCTTAACGGGCTTCGATTGGGCCATCCCTGGAATCTTATATGAGAATACCTGCTTGCTATTTTCGCAAGCACAGCATTTCCCACATGGAAAGAATCCCTTCATGTCCTTAAGTGTCCCACTCAATTTTGGTTTTACTGGTGTAAGATGGCTGAGAACAATTTTGTCTTTAATAGATCTTAGTTTTCTAAAGGTTATTAAGGGTTTGTGGGGAACATCATTCCCAATTATTGGATCAGTACGGAGGATATGCCAGTTTTTTGAGAGTAGATTTCTTAGGATATTAGCTTGATCTGAAAAAGTCGTAATCATACGGAACTTATTGCTAATCTCAGATAATTGGTCTTTCTTATTCTTACTTTCTAGTAGTTGTTTTCTGGGTATTCTAGCTACCTTCATGTGGGTCTTCTCTAACTCTGCCTGATCATATCTGCTTATGCGAAATCTCATGACACAGTCTTCTGCCGCCTTTGCAAAATCAGAGTCTTGTGAACAATTGTGCCTCAACCTGAGAAGTTCGCCATAAGGTATACTTTGGATCAGACTTGGGGGGTGGCTACTTTTAGCATGGAGTATGCTATTCCCGGCCGTTGGTTTTCTATACAGGGCCGTCTCCAACCTCCCCCTGTTCACGAAGACCCTCAAGTCTAGGTAGTGCACCTCCGAAGTGCTGATGTCAGCAGTAAATTTTAGGTTAAGAATATTTCTATTAAAGTCACTGATAAATACCTCAGCCTGTGCGGGGAGCCCCTCCACACTAGAAAGAGATTGTCGATATATCAACGCCATGCCACAATGTGTTCTGCCCACTTGATGTTATTTCCCGCTAGGGCCACCTGCTCCTCCCACCAGCCAACGAATAGGTTCGCGTAGCAGGGGGCGAAGCAGGTTCCCATCACAGTCCCTGAGATTTGCTTAAATAGCTCGTTCTGGAACAAAAATATATTGTTCCTAAGACAGAACTCTAAAAGCTCGATCAACATGGTACTATGTTCCATGTTCTTGGCGGGTCTTTTGTTCAGGAAATACCTGACTGCCTCTATCCCTTGTGTGTGCTGAACACAAGTATAGAGACTTGTGATGTCTAATGTTATGAGCACATACGTGGTACCCCAAGTTATCAATTCCAGCTGTTCTATAAAGTGCTTGGTATCCCTTACATAGGACTTCAGATCAACAACAAATTTAGATAAAAAGGAATCAAAATAGATAGATAAGTTCTCCGTCAGTCCTCCTTTCGAGGATACAATGGGTCTCCCCGGGGGACAATAAAGGTCTTTGTGAACCTTGGGGAGCTGATAGAATGTCGGGATAACAGGTTCAGGATTACAAAGAAACAGAAATTCATTAGTGTCCAACATAGGTTTGTTGCACCATTTAGTTAGCAAATCATGGTAGGCTTGGATGCTAAACTGATATTCTTCTTTGTTGCTTTTCAGATAATTCTCCACATCCTCCAATTGACGTAGAGATTCATAGCAGTATTGCTCCCTTGTCAAGAGCACAACATTACCCCCTTTATCAGAGGGTTTTACAATAGTTCCTTCTTTTTCCGTTATGTTAGAAAGTGCAATAGATTGTCCCTTGCTTAGATTATTTTTCATCTTTGATTTCTTATTTTTTGTTGTTGGTGTAATCCTTACTTTCATAAGATCTTGGATGACAGCATCTGAAAAAGTGTCAATAGCGTCATACGGCATTTGTGGATTAAATTGTGAAGGTGCCCGGAAACTTGTAATGGGGGATTGTTGCTCTATTCCTATAAATTCACTGACAGCAGATGATGACTGCGATTGCTCAGCTCTTAAATTATCCAATGTTTTAGCCACATCTAAATCTCTGATTGTCAGTACATCCGTAGAGTGTACTCCTGTCTTTTTTGTGGTTTTCTTTGATTCTCCAGTCGTCGGTTTTAGTTTATGGAATTTGTGCAACTTTCTTTTTCTTATCTGTTTGAAGAGATCGATTCGGGTCTGAGTATACTCAATTTTGTTGTTCGGACAAAATGTTAATCCCAATTGCAAAGTCTCTTCTTCTGCCTTGGTAAGTGTGTCTTTAGTCAGATTAATGATGGTTAGATTCTCACTCGTGTCTACCATCTGTTGCCCTTCTTCTTGCGAGTGTTGTAGTTGGATGTCTTGGCCTTTCCTCTTCCTCTTCTAACCCCCTCTCTGGGTTCTTCGTCGCCTTCTGGGGGTTTGACCTTGCCCCCTCTGAGCCATGTTTTGCGGATGAGATCGAATTCCTGATGAAAAGGATTCTTCCGACTCTCATTAGTCATGATAGGTCTCTCATCCCCTGATAGTTCTTCATCTGTTACGCTGGATTCCGATGTGGCTGGTTCAGCAGTTGGTGTTACATTATTCTTCTTTTTCATAGCTGCTCTGGGGGCGTCAAATTTCTTCGGAAAGGTCAGTATCCTGCCAAGAGCATAGTCCCGCTCGTCGCACTCAAATTTTTCTTGTTTCCTCTGTCTTATCTTAAGTTCGTATTTAACCAGTCTTTTTTCATTTCCTCTCGAAGATGTTCTTGTTTAGTTACATCGGTTTCCTTGGTGATCTCCTTCTCAATGGAGGAGATTTTGTCTAATGCCTTCATCCGATCACTCCATGCAAATTTTTCCACTAGATCCAGCAGAGCCTTGCATGATGCCGCCGTGAGTTCAGCCCATTGTTCCAACAGCCTGGGGTCAGGACTTTCATAGGCTGGGACTGTATAGATTCTCAGCCCCCTTGGAACCCTGTCGACGTCAATGTAGTTTTGCAGGGAGGTGGCCTCCCACCATTTTCTTATTTCTCTCTCGCTACATCTCCAGTTTTATAAATAAATTCACCAAGGAACCTTGTGATGTTGTCACCCCTCCGCCTGTATCAGGTGCGGTGGTGAGGTGGGTGCTCTTTTTTTGAAAATGTCCAATGCCGCCTCGTGGCGGTCTTTCTCGTCACACATTGCGTTTGTGGTTTATTTACTATACACGGGAACACTCACCGTGTCAAAGCCACCTTAACCTCTTCGCCGCTAATGACAAGGGTAACTCGTCATGCACTTTCCATTGATTTCAATGGAAAGTGAATGGCAGCAAAAATATTGCCTTAGCAGTAAAGGGGTTAACCCCCGTGCTTTGCTAGGCAATAGAACAGTTCATGTATAATTGGCAGGGTAGAAGATTACGAATACGGCTTACCGGTGACAGACGTCATGTGCCTCGCCTACCGGCAGCCGCAGACTCGTCTTCAATTCGTCCCTCTTCCTGTCCTTGCGTCGCAGTGCCCCGGTAAACAATAAATCCAGGCTCCAGGTTTGCATCAGCAATCCCGAGGCACTCGCAGGTGGGTGCAGATTCCCGCGCCGATACTCGCGGCAAAAATCGTCGCTCCAACTCGCTTCCGTTAAGAAATCGTTACACGCACTCCAGGGGTAAGCAGCAAAGATTTATTTAGCCCACAAACAAGTGTAACAGACGCGTTTCGGACAGAAGTCCTTCGTCAATGTTTACAGTTTTGACCGCCTGACAACATTATATATACGTCATCTGAATGTAACTAACAACAGACCAATGCGATAGTACATGTGAATATGGTGGCCATTTTTAAAAGGCTAACAATGAATATTTCACAATACCTTTGATACAGTCAATAAATGAGCACCTAGGATTAGGATTAAGATAAAGGCATGTTGGCATATTTTTCTTAAAAAGCCGATACACAGCATCATTTTCTCTTTAGGCATTTAGTCCATAGTACATAACAAAAAGAGGAATATACTTTGACTATGATTTAGTAAATATCTTTAGCTATTGATGCCTGTTGCTGTTGCATATATATGCTGAATCACCTTGTAGGTGCTCATTTATTGACTGTATCAACTAACGGGACAATTATTGATGTACGTGCAAAATGCCGGTGACATGCCGATACATGGCAATATTGATAAACAGGCACCGGCAATGGCGGCTCTCATAATTGATATGGTATGAAAGGTATTGTGAAATTGTCATTGTTAGCCTTTTAAAAATGGCCACCATATTCACATGTACTATCACATTGGTCCGTTGTTAGTTACATTCAGATGACGTATATATAATGTTGTCAGGCGGTCAAAACTGTAAACATTGACGAAGGACTTCTGTCCGAAACGCGTCTGTTACACTTGTTTGTGGGCTAAATAAATCTTTGCCGCTTACCCCTGGAGTGCGTGTAACGTTTTCTTAATGGAAGCGAGTTGGAGAGACGATTTTTACCACGAGTATCGGCGCGGGAATCTGCACCCGCCTGCGAGTGCCTCGGGATTGCTGATGCGAACCTGGATATATATATATATATATTCACTGAAAAAACCATAGGTTATAGACCATATATAGTTAGGGATTAGCATTTACAAAACCTTATTTTACTCACACAAAACCATTGAAAATTCATATATAGTTAGTTGCACTAACTATATATCGCGCACCCGCAATCCACTGCTGATCATGTCACATATTACATCATTCATGACATGGTCAGTGACATCACTGATGTCATCACTGATGACATCACTGATGACATATCAAATGACATCACTGATGACATCACTGATGACAACATCCAGTGACTGTATGTTTCTGTAAAGTTAGTTGGTTTTGTGTGAGTAAAATAAGGTTTTGTAAATGCTAATCCCTAACTATATATGGTCTATAACCTATGGTTTTTTCAGTGAATTTTCAAGGTTTTGTAAATGCTAATTCCTAACTATATATGGTCTATAACCTATGGTTTTTTCAGTGAATTTCATTGGTTTTTTAAAAGCTAATATCTGTAGCTGTAAAATGTATTCTTCTTTAAATCTTAAATATATTTTACATGTTTTTGATACAATTTTTTTTATTATTTTTTTTGTTTCGCTCCCGGTCCGCGAACCGGTTAGCTTCCCGTTAGCTCAATTTGGAGCCGCGACTCGGTCCGCGAACCGGTAAAAGTTCCGTTTGCGTAACTGTTGCGTTAGCATGACGTTTTGCGTTGTCGCGTAATACGTCATTTGACGCGCCAAGTTAGCGTACCCGGAAGCGAACCGGAACGCGGCGCAACGCGCGTAACGTAAACACAGCAGTCATGTGACTCGATAATAACACTTTTCATTGGTTCATTTCACTTTTGGTTTCCTAATGATGTAATACTAGGTCATGTGATCTAAAATTAACACTTTTCATTGGTTTAGAACTTTTGCTTTTCCCAAATGATGAAAACCCCTCCTTCTTTCCTCACTCTGACTTTCATCTTGGTGAGAGAAAGACTCTTTATTAACATTGAGCAAAGGCTTCATTGGTAGCTTCAGCTGGTTCTTCCCCACCACCTCCACCACATCCAAGGAAGAGAGGACCACCTGCTGAAGTTATTATTCAACAAGAAGAGGAAGAACAGGAAGAGGAGGAAGAGCAGGAAGAGACACTGTTTTTGCCAGAGGAGCCCAGGAGGAATCATCGGAAGGAGAACTATATTTGGCAATTTTTTTAATTTCCTGAGGGCCAAAAGAAAGTAAATGCACGCTACGTGTTTTGCCGTATATGTAATGATAGACTGTCCAGGGGGACCGATAAAAAATACAGTTACGGCAACTACACAATGCATCGGCACATGAGTAGGTGGCATCCTAACAACTACAGTGCTGCGCAGTTATGTGACGAGCAAGACCATCCCCCTTCGATGGCCAGAAGATCGGTTGTACAGGAAGTGACGGGACCAGAGGCGAGGGAGATGGTCCCAAATATACAAATGAAGTTTGGGGAAGTGAAACAAGTGTTCGTGCGTTGCAATCAGTTCATTTGCTACAGAGAAAGTAGCATCACTCTAATTATCAAAGCTATTGATAATCATGTTTGCCCGAAACGCCCCAAAGAATAAATTATTTTTTTTTGTTGCTCCTGTTGAGCCCTTTACAATGAATCGTTTTCGTTTCCCCCTCCCCCAAAAAACCCAAAAAAATATGAAAATGTTCAGAAAATACAAAAAAAATAAAAAAATGTTCAGAAAAATAATAAAAAAATATAAAACAACAACAAAAAAAAAAAAGTTCTTTTCAGAACTACCTCCCCGTTATAAAAAAATTGGTAGAATATTTGGAACTCTGCCAACCTCTATTTCTTTTAGTTCGCTTCCCGGTTCGCTCTCCGGTACGCGAACTGGGAGCGAATCAAATTTTTTTTTTTTTTAAAAAGAACAGTAAGTATAAGGGAAGGAAACAGACAGTTATGTTAAAAGAAAGACAGCTATAGGGAGTAAACAAAAGATACTGTTACCCGCAATCCACTGCTGATGATGTCACATATTACATCATTCATGACATGGTCAATGACATCATCAGCAGTGGATTGCGAGTAACAGTATCTTTTGTTTACTCCCTATAGCTGTCTTTCTTGTAACATAACTGTCTGTTTCCTTCCCTTATACTTACTGTTCTTTTTAAAAAAAAAAATTGTGATCACTCAGAAACAGTGACATTAATAGAGACAGAGTGAGTGAACAAGAGTGAAGAAGTATGAGAAGAGAGGGACTGAGAAAAATAGTGGAAGGAGTAGAATAATTAAGTAATAGAGAAAGGAATGAGGGAAGTAGCAAAGGCAGGAAAGTAAGAATTAAACAAATGAAGCAGTAGAACTAATAGAAGTTAAATGTGATAGATTAAATGATTGATTCAGGATGACAATAAGGTGTGGCCTCTCCAAAAGTTTGTTTAAGGTGAGGCCTACTCAGGGTTGCATATCAAATTTATGCTTGTTGAAGAATACAGAGGAGATAATACATGTGAAGGCCTACCAATGAAGTAAAACATGTCCACTTCACTCTTGAACAACGGCCAGACCTCTTCTGTGTCCATAGACAGACCTAAACTTCATCTGCACAATGTCATTCGTAAACTTAGGAAACACAGGTAATGTAATTGAAAAACGTGGAGTTTCTTTTGCTCATTTCACAATCACATCACCTGTGTTGCCTTTGCTTAGGTATCTCATAGTGCAGATGTAGTCCAGCACATGAAACAGTACCCAGAAGTGCAGCAGTGTATGCATTAACTTTGACATTTACAGAAGCCTCAGTTTCTCCATGTCTACCTCACATTTCTAAATGTATATCATAAGTACAAAAAGTAGAGAATTAATTATACATGTTAAATGATTTATTTTTGCTGTTCTCAGAATGTATCAAATTTCACTAAAATCAGTGACTTGAAGGTATTCATCATGTAACAGCGGGGAAAAAAAACACAATCAAAATGATTGTGTTTAAAAAACCCATACAACATAAGAAATCTGAATTCAAAACTCCTTAAAATTAACTTACTTTCCATAACGTCGAAGGATGTCCTATGAACAGCTTACACTCTGTTGTGCTATTAATATTTTCAGCCCGCCACTTTCTGAAAGAAAACCTCCATCGTTTTGAAAAATATGTTACATACGATAAAAGACTTCTCACATTCTACCACATGTTTCCACATGGCCAAATCATGTTAGAGCGATTTACAACTCTTGGAATTCTTGTAAGCAAATCCTGTCATTTTCTATTTTCGCAACTTTCAGAAAGAAAACATTTAAGATTACTTTCACAATCCTGGACTACTAATATCTTACCCTTCTTGCTCACTCATGTTCTACTTTTCCTATGACACTGATACTGCTTACTATGAAGCAGACTTACTTGCATCAGGTTTATATAGTTGGATTTTTAAAATGACATTATAATTTAAAGTTTTGACCAATAATCTAGACAGCATTGCAGACTTACATTCCCTCTACTCCATGAACCTCTTGCAATTCCTTAGAGCAAATCCCGAGATTCTTTCCTTAAAATTTTGGTTTTAAAAACACCAGGTAAGAATTTTTAAGGTCATACAGCAATTTTTTTTTGAAAGTTACAACAGAATCGTTGCAGAATGACCAGCCGTTTCTAGACTTTAAATAAGCTGTGTAATGTCCTGATGTTGTTGAAGGACCGTCATGATAGATACTTGCTGCAGTTACAAAAGTCCTTCCTGATATTGACAACTGCGAAGCAACAACATTTTTTTATTAAAGTTGTCAATTTTGATCCATCAGGCCTACATCATTGGATCATTAAAATGACATACTGGCCATATCTTCGTATAAATAATGTTGACATCATTTCAGATTTACATTGGCTACACTCCATGTTGTGATCAGCTGCTTTTACTAGCTTATTAAAGGACACTGATTTACTGTCTGGCAAAGTTAAATATATAAATCTTTCTGAGTCTACACTAGTAGTACTTGATACCCTACAGTTCTCGCAGTCATGCTGCCATTGATAAGAAAGCCCAAACAGGTGATCTACATCTACACCCTCATCTTGCAATACATCAAGCATATACATTAAAAACTCCTGACAATCCTGCTGAATATTTTCAGAGAAGTCTGTTTGACCTGAACATTCGTCTAACAGATAACGAACTTCAGACACACTTTCTACTTTTGTTCTATCAGTGCTACATTTCTCTAACACAGAATTCAACAAACAGCATAAACTTTGTTCAGAATTGATCACAATCTGTTCTTTTAAAGTATCTAGTGAAAAGACAACATTAACAACTACATTAGCATAGCAGTTGACACCCGAACTGTTTTCAAATTGAAAACCGACAACATCTTCAACAGAATCCATTTTCTTTCTGCTTACAATTTTCGGTTCATCGACTTTTGGGCTTTTTGCTACAACCTCCCTACTATTACTGATATTTCTTCGTTTCGGGCCTACCACACGTTTCTCAAACAAAGGATATTGAGGCAAATGTGGCGCATACTCTCTTCTTAACCTATTGTATTCCTTAACACAATCTAGATCTGCACAAATGTTTGTGACATCACAGTCAATCAAGTACAATCCCGATAAAGATCTAACTCGTGACAAAGCCACATATGCCATACCTTCCTTGAACACAGAACTTCCAATATTCACCAATGCACTATCTACACTTAAACCTTGCGATTTATGGATTGTCACCGCTGTAACCGGGGTCCCAGCGACAGCCCCGCATTAGGGCGCGAATTAACCTTCTGTGACCCCCCCCTCTTATTTCCTCAGCCCGCACCTGTGACAAGATGGCCTGGCCTGGAGAGGTACAGTTGCGACGAGGAGGATGACGGGCCCTTTAACTGGACCAAAGACCTGGACGAGGAGGTGGAGCTAGGACATCCCATAAAAGGCGTGACAGACAAGTCCCAGGGGGGTTATTTCACCGGAGGAGCGGTCAGTGAGGAGCAGGGCGGAGATGCGGGAAGCAGCGAGGAGAACTGGAGGAGCGGAGGACGAGCGAGTGAGGTGGACGAGTGGAGGAGAGAGAACGACTGGAGGAGCGGAGGACAAGCGAGTGAGGAGGACGACTGGAGGAGTGGAGGACGAGAGGCGGACCACAGCTACAAGTGGATCAGCGAGGACAACATCGCGGACCCACCAAAGATCTCGGAACAGAGAAGAGGACAATACGGGAGAGCCGAAGCAGCACTGGACACGCCCGGAGGCCAACACCACGATCCGCCCAGCCGTACGCCTGGAGGGGTACGGCTCTCTGAGGTGCGTAACCGTTTCATAGGCTGGATAAAAAAGCGAGCTAGTCGCAACTAGTAGAGAGTTGTATGATTGAAGTAAAACACTGGGTTCCCTCACCGTCACTTCCCCTCTCAGTTGCGATTACTGGTAATTCCTGTTGGTGTGCATCACTGGGTGTTTCCCTCACGGCCCCCCTCCCCGGTGCTCCAATACTTGTTCTTACAATCGTACTTATACCGGCCTCTCTTCTTTTTACCCCTGTACGGTGTCGGCGAGGGCGGACAGCACGGAGCCTCCGGAGCCCAGAAGAAGGAGGAGCCCCTTAAGAAGAAAAGAAGAGGGAGTGCTTAGAAAGACCAGACGGGAACGGAGCAGATCACCACGCGGGGGAGCCCTTCGTAAAACTTGTACTGATTCCCTTTTTGAAAGAATAAATCCTAACGTTACAAAAACCCGACTCTTGCCAATTCCTAGTCCCGCTGCTACAGTGGTGGAGAATGCGGGCACTGTGAACGTCTGCAACGAGACGATGGAAGGAGTCGTACAAGCCCTGGTGCAGGGCCAGGAAAGACTGGAGAGGATCGCGGAACAACAGCTCAGGGCCGCAGAAGCTGACAGAGAGTTGATTAAAACCGCCGTGGCGGCCCGAGCCCTGGACCCCCCCCTAGCTTCGGGGCCAGTTACAGTGAGCAACATACCTCACACTATCGGAGGAGTATCGCTACAGAAGTATCAGCCCGGCGAAGATCCGGATGCATTTCTAATGAATTTCGAGCGTGCTGCTCGGGCGTGTGGGTGGCCTGGAGTGAAATGGCCCTTCTTTTTGGCCCCCTTACTTGTCGGTGAAGCCCAAGCCGCCTATCAGGTAGCCAACCCAAGGGGTGACACCCCTTACGCTGATATTAAAAGGATCATCCTCGATCATCTGGGGCTGGACCGGGAAGCCTATAGGCTAAGATTCAGAAGAGAAAGAGGAGTAACCGGGGAGACCCCAAAAACCCTGTTTGTCCGTCTAAAAATGGCAGCAGATAAATGGCTAAGCCCTACAGAAAGCACAAAAGAGGAAATTATGGACAGGATATACCTGGAACAATTTCTCGAGGCTCTACCTTTTGCCACACAAAGATGGCTAAAACAACATCCTGACTTAACCACAGCCCAAGCTGTGGAAATGGCGAATACTTTTTCTCGGGTCCAACAGAGACCCATGTTTCCAGTAGAGACCGAGAAACAGAAAACCTCCTTCAAATCAGAGAAAAGGCCTGTACGCCTCCCAGAACCTCCTCGACCTCGAAGCTGGAGGACCGAACCCCTTCCGCACAGCGGACCTCAGTGTTTCGAGTGCGGCACATGGGGTCATATTGCCAGATTCTGTCCCCGGAAAAAAACGACTGAGGAACCAATGGAGGTGGGATACTTGCCCCGCGCCGTACTCTATTCCGCCGAAATGGGAAACGCCTACAGAGTAAGTATGAGAATCAACGGTACCACCATACAAGCTCTCCTAGACTCTGGCTGCCGCCAGTCAGTAATACAAGCACACCATGTACTACCCCAGCAAGTCCTACCCAACGAACAGGTGTTCATAAGATGTGTCCACGGGGACGTAAAACCCTACCCCGTGGCGGTTATCACACTGATGTCGCTCGAAGCCCCCCCTTCTCGGGTAAGAGTTGGGGTACTAGACACCCTTCCAGAAGACCTGATCTTAGGAACTGACAACCCGTCCTTTCTGAAAATGTTCAAAAAGAGTATGGGAGAGGGAATCCCCGTCAGAAAGACCCCCCGATCTAAAAGTGAGGCACCCGCATTGATTTCTCCCGACCCTTGGACATTGGACCGCAGCTTCCAGTTTGCACAGGCTAATGATGCTACGTTACTTAACGCCTGGGAGAATGCGCACCAAAACGATGGCGTGGTACCAGTTCGGTATCCTCGCATGTTCATCAAGAATGGACTATTGTACCGACAAGGAAAGGAAGAAGACCCGGAACAGTTGTTGGTCCCGGTGTCCTTCAGAGAACAGGTGCTGTTTTTTTCACATTCTCACCTGGTTGCGGGACACATAGGGGCTGAAAAAACAACTCAGAATCTCCTACAATGCTTCTATTGGCCGGGTATTTATAAAGATGCCATGAACTATTGTCAAGAATGCGACATATGCCAGAAAAGAAATATGACCCGGCCACCCGCCGTACCTCTGCAGCCCCTTCCTATAATAGGAGTTCCCTTTGAAAGGATAGGGATGGACATCATCGGGCCCCTACCGAAAACCAGAAAGGGTTACCAGTATGTCCTGGTAATTGTAGACTACTCTACCCGATTTCCTGAGGCATTTCCCCTAACTTCAACGACCACTAAAAATGTTGCAGACAAAATGTTGGAACTATTTTCTAGAGTGGGTTTCCCAAAAGAAATACTGACCGACCAAGGAACTCCATTCGTCTCTCGACTCATGGGTGAGGTCTGCAAAACGCTACACATACACCAAATCCGCACGGCAGTGTACCATCCACAAACTGACGGCCTCGTGGAAAGGTATAATCGTACGATAAAAACCACATTGCGAAAAATGTTGGAAGTCAACAGTACAGAGTGGGATCAAGTACTGCCCCTTGCTTTATATGTTATCCGAGGACAGAAACAGAGTAGTCTTGGATGTTCTGCTTTTGAACTGCTCTACGGTCGTCAACCCCGAACTCTGCTGGCCATGACCAAAGAAGCCTGGGAAAGAGAAACCCCGGAAGAAACGGCCAGTACCCTGGAATATGCACGCAACCTTCGCTCTAAACTAGGCAAATTACGGGACCTGGCATTCGCTAATCTAGAAAAAAGCCAGGAGAAACAGAAAAAGGTCTACGACAAAGGGAAAAAATTGCGTAAGTTGGAAAAAGGGGACTGGGCGTTGGTATTGCTACCTTCTTCCACGCAGAAATTCAAAGCAGAGTGGAGTGGGCCTTTTCTTGTCGTGGATACGATCGGGAATACCACTTACCGATTACAGATGAACCCCAGAAAACATCAAACATATCACATCAACATGTTAAAGAAATGGCTGGGCAAGACCCCAGTAGGGGTGCACATAGTGGAGAAAGACCTGCCTCCTGATCCCAGCACCATACCCCAACTGGTAATCAATGAGGACCTACCACAAAAAGAAAAACAGGAGCTGACGGAAGTCCTTAGACAACAAGAACAGGTGTTTTCCGACATTCCAGGAAAAACGACCATCGCGGAACATTGCATTGAGACTAGCCCGGGAAAAACAGTGAAGATACGCCCCTACAGGATTCCGGAGGCCAGGAGACAAGACATCAAACGGGAGGTGGAAGACATGCTGAAACTGGGGGTGATACGTCCCTCTCACAGTAACTGGTCTAGTCCTATCGTTTTGATACCTAAACCCGATGGATCCAGACGATTTTGCATGGACTTTCGAGCCCTAAATGAAATATCTAAATTTGATGCATATCCCATCCCACGTATCGATGAACTGATCGAGAAACTAGGTAAAGCCAAGTTTATCAGCACCATAGACCTGACAAAGGGTTACTGGCAGGTTCCCCTACGGGAAGAGGATCGACACAAAACTGCTTTTTCAACTGCTGAGGGTCATTACGAATTCACGGTGCTTCCGTTTGGCCTACACGGAGCACCCGCAACCTTCCAGAGGCTTATGAACAATGTCTTGAAGGACATAACATCATTCACTTCCGCCTATCTGGATGACATTGTCGTGTTTAGCCCTGACTGGGAGACCCATCTGGTTCACCTACAGAAGGTACTAGAGACTCTCGCCCGAGCGGGACTCCGGATAAACGCAAAAAAATCCCGACTAGCCTTCCACAAGGTTAAGTATCTAGGGTATGTATTGGGACACGGCCTCATAGAGCCACAAACAGAAAAAGTGAGGGCAATAGCAGAGACTCCATTTCCCAGTACCAAGAAAGAGTTGCGGGCCTTTTTAGGCCTCATTGGCTATTATCGGACGTTCATACCACAATTTGCGCAACTGGCCACCCCTCTCACGGATGCCCTGCAGTCTCACGTCAAACAGTCCATCCTGAGGAGCCCCACCCAAGCCATGTTGGAAGCCTATTCATCTTTGAAAAGGACTATCATTTCGGCCCCGATTCTCACCTCGCCGGACTTCAAGAAACCCTTTTCGCTGCATACGGATGCCTCGGACTTCGGTATCGGAGCGGTACTGTCTCAAAAGGGGGAGGACGGGATGGATCATCCTGTACTCTTCATTAGTCGAAAACTGTTCCCGAGAGAGCTCAAATATGCCACTGTGGAGAAAGAATGCCTGGCTATTCGCTGGGCTATTGAGAAACTGGCCTACTATCTGGAGGGCAGGTCCTTCGCGCTGTACACTGACCATGCCCCTCTGTTATGGATGGCTAGGAACAAGTCCTCTAATGCCAGAGTCATGCGCTGGTTCCTGGCGATACAGCCCTATTCCTTCACTGTGTGTCACAAAAAGGGGGTGGACAACAAGGGGGCCGATTACCTGTCCCGACATCCCCTTCCCGAACGGAAGGGTCCAAGGGGGGAGGTGTGTAACCGGGGTCCCAGCGACAGCCCCGCATTAGGGCGCGAATTAACCTTCTGTGACCCCCCCCTCTTATTTCCTCAGCCCGCACCTGTGACAAGATGGCCTGGCCTGGAGAGGTACAGTTGCGACGAGGAGGATGACGGGCCCTTTAACTGGACCAAAGACCTGGACGAGGAGGTGGAGCTAGGACATCCCATAAAAGGCGTGACAGACAAGTCCCAGGGGGGTTATTTCACCGGAGGAGCGGTCAGTGAGGAGCAGGGCGGAGAGGCGGGAAGCAGCGAGGAGAACTGGAGGTGCGGAGGACGAGCGAGTGAGGTGGACGAGTGGAGGAGAGAGAACGACTGGAGGAGCGGAGGACAAGCGAGTGAGGAGGACGACTGGAGGAGTGGAGGACGAGAAGCGGACCACAGCTACAAGTGGATCAGCGAGGACAACATCGCGGACGCACCAAAGATCTCGGAACAGAGAAGAGGACAATACGGGAGAGCCGAAGCAGCACTGGACACGCCCGGAGGCCAACACCACGATCCGCCCAGCCGTACGCCTGGAGGGGTACGGCTCTCTGAGGTGCGTAACCGTTTCATAGGCTGGATAAAAAAGCGAGCTAGTCGCAACTAGTAGAGAGTTGTATGATTGAAGTAAAACACTGGGTTCCCTCACCGTCACTTCCCCTCTCAGTTGCGATTACTGGTAATTCCTGTTGGTGTGCATCACTGGGTGTTTCCCTCACGGCCCCCCTCCCCGGTGCTCCAATACTTGTTCTTACAATCGTACTTATACCGGCCTCTCTTCTTTTTACCCCTGTACGGTGTCGGCGAGGGCGGACAGCACGGAGCCTCCGGAGCCCAGAAGAAGGAGGAGCCCCGTAAGAAGAAAAGAAGAGGGAGTGCTTAGAAAGACCAGACGGGAACGGAGCAGATCACCACGCCGGGGAGCCCTTCGTAAAACTTGTACTGATTCCCTTTTTGAAAGAATAAATCCTAACGTTACAAAAACCCGACTCTTGCCAATTCCTAGTCCCGCTGCTACAACCGCATATGCCAAGCAAACAGGAAACTGTTTACGGCGAACATATAAGTCTTTAACAAGCAAAAACCTAGCAGAACAACGACCAATTATCTGTACTTCCTCAATGCCATCAAATTTAATTTTTAAAAATTCAATTCCATCTCTTTTTCTGTATTTCTCAAAATCAACAACATTACCCATTGATCCATTTACCAGACCTCTTTCAACATGTAAATTCCTTCTCAAAATGATTCGGCAATTTAAACACACATTCAAAGTCTTTTCAAAACCCGCTGTTTTAGATATAGTCTTATCTAATGAATCCAATTTTGATTTCAAATTCTCAGACAAAATAATTGTTGATCCCATATGCTCTATTCTGTCAATAGCTTCCAGTTTCACAATCTCTTGCTTTTCTAAATTCAACATTTTGTTGTTGAAGATGGCACATTCTGCAAGAGTTGGCATCAAACATATTCCGGATTTCTTCTCAGTAATTTTCTGAAAAATATTCTCAGGCAAAACGTCTTGTTCTGGATATAAATTTGACAGTAATCGTGCATGTAAAGCTTCTTTTCCATGCTCGGTCACTTTTCCAATTCTAATATCTTGTAGAATATTCTTGTAATCTTCATCCTTTGCCTGACGCATATTTTCATGCAGTTCAGCATAATTGAAGTTTAACCATATATTGACGTTGCCAATGCTCCCTAGGCACTTCCTGGTATCTTCATGCGTGAGTATTTTGAACACAGGTTGTCCTTTTACTGGTGTCAGCTGTAGAAGATCTCCGAAAACAATGATGTGTTTGCCACCAAATAACACATCATACTCAGTTTTAAGAACTTCTTGCATTCTCAAATGCACAAAGGCAAGCATGACATTGGAAACCTTGCTTACTTCGTCAATGATAAGAAGTTTCATTTTCCTCAAGACTCTTGAAACTTCACAACAAGCATCCCCAGATAACTTGTGGTATTGTAATTTGTTGTCATGCTCCACTGGCAGCATCAGTAGACGATGCAAAGTAATACCTTTAATGTTATGTGCTGCCAGTCCAGTAGGAGCGGTAACAACACAAGACAGCGATGACTCAGTCCTTTCCTGCAAATAACAAGAAATTGCTTTAATAAGGAAACTTTTCCCAGTTCCCGCTTCTCCACTCACGTACAGTCGGACAGGCTTCAACGACGTACATGAGCACTCTTTCTTCTCATGACTTAATCCATGATCAATTTGCTTGGTAACTTCGTCATATATTTTCCTCTGCTCAACGTTGAGTTGTTTTTCCAAGTCTTCTAAGTTAACCGCATCCTCCTGAGCATGTGCCATGGCTCTTTCCACTTCATTCATAGCAGTGGAAGCTTCATTTTCGATAATAGGTCCTCCTAGTGGATCCTGACTCAATGAAACAGAACTCTGACTGTCCTGAGAACTGTCTCTGGCAATCTCGGCTGCAATCGTTGCTTCCTGCTCAATTTCCAAAGTCAACATTTCTTGATATTTGGGAAAAGCAGGACATTCTATGGTCTCCTTGGCGGCAGTGAAAGAGTCTTCATAACAGAGGAAATCTCCAAGCAGTTCCTCTTCTGCACGCCAAGGCTTGAACAGTTGCAAAAGTGCTAAATAGAAAAACTCATTTTTTTCAGGAGATTCGCCACTCAATTTTCGATGATTTACCAAGTGGCATTTTCTTTGCTTCACCAGACATCCCTCACTTCCAATTACAGCATACACTCCTTTCTCAATATCTTCTTTGATGTTCCTCTTGAATATGTAATTTTGTAGAACCTCATACAAACAAACATTCTCGAGGTGACTGCTTCGATTTGGATAATATGTATCCAACATGTTGGTCTTCAAAATGTCGGTACTGTTTGGCTCCTTTTCCGCCAAATACTCAATTTCCCGCACAGGTTTCAGAACTCGATTACGCGTTGCAGCAAGACCAAGACTCGCCCAAACGATACTCCTGGATTTAGAATAAAGACTTGCTGAAGACAACTGGTCAGAACATTCGTAAGCTCCAATTTCTCGATGCGACAACATCTTCAGACTGAAACTGTACAACTTCTTACTGAGGCTCTTTTCATGGGAAATGTCCTCCCACATATCCTTCAATTCTGTCTTTTCTTTTTTGGTGATATAAGATGTCACATACCGAGCCACAGCCATACAGTTGTCAGCCACAAACTGTATATCCATGTTAGCATTCCACATGGACAAAATCACTGGGTTGTAGTCGTTGATGTACTTGGACTCTTCGTTCCTTTTCAAATTGTATGTATTTTTGGGTGATTTCCTCGTCACATTATGTCGCAGAGAAGACATCAAACTGTTCACTTTTCCTTTAGAAATCACCGGTCGTGGAAAGTTGAAACGACATTTGGTGTAGAACTTGTCCTTGTTTCTGAATTTACGACGACAGTACTTTCCACAACGATGGCTTTGGAAACGTAGAACTTGTTCTCTTAGGCTTTTCTTCTCCGTTGCGTTTGGAACAGCACACGTAGAATACTGTTCTATGAAATTCATCACTAAGTCATCCGGATCTGTTCCAAATTTAGGTGCATCCTTGATCCACAGCAGCATATGTATATGAGGAGCACCTCTTGCTTGGTACTCCTTTCTCCAGAAGAAATCCAACACCTCTCCAAGAGGTGGATTCTTCTTATTCGTGATGAAAGACATCATAGCTTCAAATCTATGATTGAAGTACCTGCATACATTCACTGGATCCAAAGAACACAGTTCTCCGGGTGTCTTGAATTCAATGTTTTCAATGTTTCCATTTGCCTCTCGTAGAAATTCAAGTAAGTCTTCCCAGCCATACTCGGCACAGCTCAGAGTGAGGAACCATGTCGGAGTTCCTAAGTTCCTCAGCATACATTTTAAATCACCATGACGACGGTACCAGTATTCATTAGTACCACGCTGACACGCCATGAGATTCATTAGGTGAGAATCCAAAATACTGTCTTGGACATCGACTTTATGCATAAAGTCACTTGCCGAGATGTTTCGCATCTGTATACCACTTTTCAAGATGTGGTTCACTGCATATGACAGTCCAGACAGATCGCTTTCAAACAGGAGATGAAACAAATAGGGAATGCATTGACGAAACCTAGGATCTTTTGCATACAATCGTTAAGTCCGGTATTCAGAAGCAGGAATTTGATGAGGTCGCTCATCATATCTTCCTCCTTGACCTGTTGGAAATAGCTGTGGGAAACACCGAGCTTCCAAACTTTCCTCCCAAACACTAATGGGACTCCCTTTGGCTTGTTTCATTTGAAACAACTCAATAGCATTCCCCATGACTTCCTTGGAATGCAAAGGATGAACACTATAATGTTCATATATTTCTTCACTTTTAGAGGCCTCTACTTTCTCAATTTGGCCAGCACACAAATCGCTATCCTCTTCATCACTTACTTCCTCTTCTGCAACATATACATTCTTATAGTACTTATTATTTTTCTTCAAATACAATGTTGCCTTTTTGACTTTCCTAACATCCACTAAATCTTGCCATATTTTCTTATTCTTTGTCGGAACCCCATTAACTAAGATAACCAGAGGTTCCTCTTCCACTTTTTCTACTCCAATTGTGTTAATGTTTTTGTTCAAATCTAGAGGCAAATAAACAACTCTTCCCTTTAATCCTCTCTGTAAATCTGATGGAGGCAACTTCCCTGTCTTTGGCTCCATTCTTACAATAGCCTGAAAAGGATGGATAATTTGAATCAAAATAGATTCATAAGTATTTAAATCCTTCAATTCAGAAGGAATCTCAACCAACTCCAGATTATTATGAACCGCCCTAGCAGGCATCTGGTTTTGGTTTAATTTGTTACAACAATAAGTACACACACGTTGATCCGATCCCAAATCAAAACAATTTTCTACCATCAAGTATGTGGCAAAATCCTTCCATTCACTATTATTTTCCCTTTGACTTTTTGCATATAAATCCACTAACTTAGTCTGATTCTTATAATAAGTGCGTCGACAACACACACAAGTGAAATTAGGCCTCTCACTTGATTTCATCTGAAACGTGGCAATTTCCTTCTGAAAATTATCTGTACTGGAAACCTGTACATTATCTTCAACATTACCCTCTACTGCTGGGTCAATTTGAACATTCTCATCTTTACTTCCAAAGTAACAAAACTCAATTTCTTCACAAATATTCTTGACATCTATTTCAGAACCATGAAAAAGAGCACAACATAATTGTTTAAGCATAATTGCTGGACTCTTAGCATAATACAACATTCTGACTAATTTCCTCACTTTATTATGATGCACTGCTAGTATCCTGAAATGATGAAAAACACTCTGGCATACTCTCCTGGAAAGACAAGCCAGTGAATGACCACGCAAACCTGTCACTTGTCTCACTCTGCAAGGATCTAATTCTTGCAACAACTTCATTTTCTGCTTCAAACTTTTCTTATTAAATGTCCGTACAAAATCACAAAGCAAATTGATGGATTCCTGTCGCACACTGCAAATAGAACTACACTTCCAAATGCACACAGGACCTTTAGGACGTCTTTCTAAAACCTCATTACCTAACACCTCTTCTATCTCTGTTGTCACAAGTTTTTCTTTTTCAACTGGACAACCATCCTTCACTTCATAAGCTCGACCACTGGTGTCAACTGCAAACACCAAATCATTATCCTGAAAATAACTCTCCTCATTAAAAAATGCCTCACAACTTGAACTATGCATCCATTCTCCGGAAAAAACTTCACAAAAGTTACTACGATTAACTACTCTCTTCCATCTACTATTTGATTTGAAATCAGAAATTACCTTGTTTAGTGTCCTAATTCTATTGATTACCAAAATAAATAACTTTCGCTTAATTTCGAAAGCATGATCAATAATTTTCTCTACATTTTTCTTTTTCTTATAAAATGCCACTTTCTGTTGGCCTTTCTTAATATTTTTTAATAAATTAACTATTATCCTGTTGCGGAACATTCGTTTTCGAATGTCCCTAAACTGTTGTTTCCTTCTACTATCATGCACAGAGTTATCTATTGCTCTAGCAGTAACATTTTTGATTGGTCTTTCCTTTCCATTTAAATTGCTTCTCTTTTTCTGGACTGAAACATTTTCTGTAGAAATACTTTTTTTACTACAAATATTTCTTATGAATGATTTCGTGGTCTTACCCGGAGCTTTCTTGGTGATTTGACAAGTTTTTTTGGGAGAGGACTGCTGCAGTAATAGAGGAACCTGCTGTCTTTGACGTTTTCTAGCCTTTCTAATTCGATTCTTAGTTGGCATTTTCAAATTTTGAAATGATCTGCAGTTGAATCTGTGGAAAAATATAATAAAAAATGTTATTAACCACTATTACCAAACAGTAAATGAATAACAGTCATCAAAAACGTAACACCCTACTTATTATTTAACATAGCAAATGTTTTGCACCACCACTGCGTCACAAAAGTGACGCACAGTGTTACAAAACAGGCATACACCTATCATAAATCTCTCCGTAACGTTTTAAATGATTGATTCAGGATGACGATAAGGTGTGGCCTATCCAGAGGTTTGTTTAAGGTGAGGCCTACTCACGGTTGCAGATGAGTTTTTCGCTTGTTGAAGAATACAAAGGAGATAATACATGTGAAGGCCTACCAATGAAGTAAGTCATGTCCACTTCACTCTTGAACAAAGGGCAGACCTCTTTTGAATCTGTGGTCAGACCTAAACTTCATCTGCACAATGTCATTCATAAACTTAGGAAACACTACTAATGTAATTGAAAAATTTGGAGTTTTTTTCCTTTTTTCAGAATTACATCACCTGTGTTTCCTCATTGACTTAAAATGTCCTTAAGACACATGAAAGCGTTTTTTGATTGCCCTTGCACCATTTTTGGGTCATTTTTAAAATGGCTATGTAACTCCCATAATCAAAATCTAAATTTGCCAAGCACAGGTGGGAGCGTATTTACAAGAAAGTTGCCCCATGGAGAAAGCTCTTTAATTAAAATGGGAAAAATAACATCATAGACACTCAAATGCCTTATAAATATGCTCCAAACAACCTATGAAGCTCTAGCAGTACATATCCAGAAATGTAATTGATTTCAAAAAACGTTTTAAAACACAACATATAAATCAATTGTATACCTACATTCAAGAGGAAATGACTGAAAATGTCCTTAAGACACATAAAAGCGTTTTTTTAGATTGCCCTTGCACCATTTTTGGGTCATTTTTAACATGGCTATGTAACTCCCATAATCAAAAACTAAATTTGCGAAGCACAGGTGGGAGCGTATTTACAAGAAACTTGCCCCATGGAGAAAGCTCTTCAATTAAAATGGGAAAAATAACATCATACACACTCAAATGCCTTATAAATATGCTCCAAACAACCTATGAAGCTCTAGCAGTACATATCCAGAAATGTAATTGATTTCAAAAAACGTTTTTGAACACAACATATAAATCAATTGTATACCTACATTCAAGAGGAAATGACTGAAAATGTCATTTAGGCACATGAAAGCGTTTTTTTTGATTGCCCTTGCACCATTTTGGGGTCATTTGTAACTGGGCTATGTAACTCCCATAATCAAAAACTAAATTTGCCAAGCACAGGTGGGAGCATATTTACAAGAAACTTGCCCCATAGAGAAAGCTCTTCAATTAAAATGGGAAAAATAACATCATAGACACTCAAATGCCTTATAAATATGGCCCAAACAACCTATGAAGCTCTAGCAGTACATATCCAGAAATGTAATTGTTTTCAAAAATATTTTTTAAAAACAACATATAAATCAATTGTATACCTACATTCAAGAGGAAATGACTAAAAATGTCCTTAAGACACATGAAAGCGTTTTTTTGATTGCCCTTGCACCATTTTTGGGTCATTTTTAACATGGCTATGTAACTCCCATAATCAAAATCTAAATTTGCCAAGCACAGGTGGGAGCATATTTACAAGAGACTTGCCCCATGAAGAAAGCTTTCCAATTAAAATGGGAAAAATAACATCATAGACACTCAAATGCCTTATAAATATGGCCCAAACAACCTATGAAGCTCTACCAGTACATATCCAGAAATGTAATTGTTTTCAAAAAATCGTTTTTAAACACAACATATAAATCAATTGTATACCTACATTCAAGAGGAAATGACTAAAAATGTCCTTAAGACACATGAAAGCGTTTTTTTGATTGCCCTTGCACCATTTTTGGGTCATTTTTAACATGGCTATGTAACTTCCATAATCAAAATCTAAATTTGCCAAGCACAGGTGGGAGAGAAAGCTCTTCAATTAAAATGGGAAAAATAACATCAGAGACACTCAAATGCCTTATAAATATGGCCCAAACAACCTATGAAGCTCTAGCAGAACATATCCAGAAATTTAATTGTTTTCAAAAATCGTTTTTAAACACAACATATCTGTTTCAGCTTACATGAGAGACCATGGAATGGGCTCCATGTACAACAATAACTTGCGTTACTGCATGCAAGATTTCTACACAGAATATGCAATTACAATTTCTCAAAGAAACAAAATCTATTTGTATATCACTTGAGACAAAGCAACATTTTAAAAACACAGCTTTCTTCATCATTTTCTCCTTAAATCATACTATTCTCTATCTAAATTAAATAAATCTTTTCTCACCTTAGCAAATACTTTTTGAGTTTCAAAACAGTCTCAGAAATACTCCAAATTGTCTTCAGCAGAACAAAGAGGATGCACTCCAGAGGCTGCAGCTATAGAAAGCACAGAAATGTTGATATTCATTACACATGTCTCTCATATTAGCCAATCAAAACTCTTCCCTCACTTTTTTCAAATCAAAACCCTTCCCCCCTCTGCCCTCTCTGCCTTTTTTGCTTAGCAACCACCTCCTGAAAGACCTCTCATGTTTGCAAGTTCACACAACAATGTTTCAATAGAACTCTGAACTCTCAGTGCACCTGCGTATCCAGTGCAATCTTTCATTAAATGTTTTTTCCTTGACCATTCAAATTACATCTTTCAAAGAACACATCCATGCACCCTAACTTTCTGTTTTCAGAAATGGAAATGCACCAATCACTGCTAATGAATCATTAGCACTTGAAATCCACAGTTTTTTTCTTTACAAACTCCTACTGTTTCAACTGCCCTTTCATTACCACACTTCATCTGACTGCAGCACAACCTTCTCTCACCATGTTTTATGTCTGGATTGTTGGACATAGTTACATCTACTGGGCTCAAAGGTATGCTGAAAACAGAAATTTACCTAACCTCAATTTACAAGATGTGGAAATTAAGTGGTTGGGCCAAAGAGGATTAAAATGTCACCAATTGATACCATTGGTGAAAACCTTTATGCATTTGCCAAAACCTGACCTGTTAATTGTGCACTGTGGAGGTAATGATTTGGGCACTTTGACTGGGGTAGGTCTGGAAACGCTTTTAAAGGACACCTTTGAGCAATTAATGGCACTTTTTCCTCAAACTGCCTTGGTATATTCAAATATATGCCAAAGACAGAAATGGAGGTGGTCCAACCAATTTTGTCCACAAATTGAGAAGTCGAGGAAGCATGTAAACAAATCTGTTTCAGCTTACATGAGAGACCATGGAATGGGCTCCATGTACAACAATAACTTGCGTTACTACATGCAAGATATCTACAGAGGAGATGGCGTGCACTTCTCAGATGAAGGGAACAGAGTTTTCATTTTGAATTTAAGATTGTGCATTGGTACCTACTTATAAGTACCTAAATGTACCATAAACCCAAAAGCTCTTCTCAGAGCTACCCTACATCTGATCACTCACAATTATTATTTTACTCGAACTTTTTTCTCTAATTTTCAACAAACTACGCTCTCCGGAGCGCTACCCGGTACGCGAACCAGAAGCTAACCACGCAAAATTTCTAAAAAAAATGTTTTTTTCCCGCACATATGGGCCTCCTCAGCCACCCTCAGAAAACCTAGGGGGTCAAGATACGTTTACCGTGCCCCCTTCTACCCATTCTGAACATTATTTGCCCTCCATCTTGTATCTTGATTCGACCGAAACACAAAATGGTGGACTCCCGTAACGTTGCTGGTTCGCGAACCGGGACGCTTCCCGGGAAGTGGTCCAATCAAAAAGGTGGGAAAGTAATTCACAGAAAAACGACTGGAGACACTCTCACCAAATATAGATTAGCTCATTCTACATAACAATCCCTTTCATTTTCACAAATTTGTTTGAAATTCCATTTAGCCATTAAGCCTGTAGACCTCTCTAAATACCGTGAGGTAAATTACTTCACAAAACACATCTGAAGTGTTGGAATTGACAACCAGTGAAAATGTTACTTTCATTTTCTACTTTTATTACCTGACATTTGATTGGTTATATACCTGAATATATATAAAGGAAGAGAAGGAAACACAGCCATTTTGACTGCTACTTCTTGTTGTACATTTCAATTGAATTATCACTAAACACTTCAACTTGTTTGTAAAGGTAAGTTGTTATTTTTAAAACTGAAGTATATTGTGCACTATAAATTAATATGGTAAACTTTTTCTGATAGTTATATACTATCCCTCTGTAGTAGTTATAGAATTAGATAGACTTCTCTGTTATAGTTATGGATGGAGTTAGGCTTCTCTTGTATAATTATGAATTTACTTACGTTAAATCACATACACTTTTTTATATTCCTACTTCCACTCTGATACTATACACTGCCAAAAGATAAATTCACTGATAAAAACTGCCTATCTAAAATTAATCCCAACAGTGCCCTATCTCTACTAATACATATTTTTTTAATCCAAATTTCAGGCAAAATGGAAGGCGAACAGAAAGTTGAATTTCAAATTGTACTGCAAGAGAGCAGCCAAGAAATCATTGATCAAAATGATATTGAATTTATGGATGAAACTTGGGACAAAGAACTACTGCAATGTGTGCAAGCAGTAGATGACCTCCTTAAAAATGAGGACATTTTACACCCTCAGAGACTACAAAGTATATTCAATGAAAATTATGAAATTTCTGACAGTGAACTGTTAGAAAGTTTAATAAATTATGAAACACAATCACAATAAAAAAAATGCTTAAAAAATAAAGAAATTAAAAAATAATCAACAAAACCAACAATCAATTAACATACAGTATTTGAAAAGTCTATCATTCTTTTTTCCTTATAGTACGCTGCCCAGAACGCTTTCCGGTTCGCGAACCGGGCGCTCCCCACGCAAAAAAAAAAAAAAATTTGCCCTGCTTGGCCCTTTTAAAACCTCCACATAAAACATAGGGGTCAACGAGGATCTACTATGCCCCCTTATGGTAATTTCCCCCTTTGTTTTGGCCTCCTCTTGTCTCTCGATCCTACCGAGAGACAAGAAGGCGGCCGCTCCGGACTGTTTAGAATGTTGACAGACACCGAAGAGCCAATCAACTTCGCTTCGCAAAGCTCCGTTACGCGAAAAGTACGCGAACCGGAGCGCTGCCCGGAGCGCTGTTACAGATATATATCTTTTTTTGAACGTTAATTTCTCAAAATCCACTGGAGCACATATATTGAGACCTAGCAAAGGCACATCGGGCTAACAGTCCCTACAATTTTGCCAGGTTTCGTGCAAATCCATTCAGCCGTTCGAGCTAAAAGTGAGGCCAACCGCCCTATGGAAAAATGAATGGGAAAAACGTGTTTTGGGACCCCCCTTTTTTCTCGGCCCCCCCTTGACGAAACCCCCCCATATTTTCAGGGGCTGCTCAGAAACAAAATGTGCCATTTCCTGAACATTTCAGCCGATTCCGTCCACAAACTCCAAAGTTATTAGACATAGAATTTTCAAAAATCCCATAGGGAAAAAATCCTAACTATATATACGTAGGTAATATATATTACCTTCTGTGGTCTCGACGGACGAGCAGATATTGCTTTGCATATATATATATATGTATATATGTTTAAAAAAATTATAACTTAAATTAATTATTTCGTAATTTCATAATTTTAAGGTTGTTTAAGTATTTTTAAGTATATTTTAGTTAATTATTTTTAATATTTCATTAATTATAAATTATTTTTAAGACATTGAAAAAAAATTGCTATTTTGACTAACTATATTTTTTAAACAATATTTTTGATTCAATATTTTTGTACTTACCAGTTTGTAGATAGGAATTCGATATTTTCTCATTCTATATTTTGTGATCGATATTTTAGGTATTCTATATTTTGGTATTCTATATTTTGTCAGTGATCCGCTACTCCACTCTACACCACTCCACTATATGCCACTCCACTGTACTACACTCAACTGTAAAACACCCCACTCCCTGTCACTACACTCTACATCACTCCACTGTTCCCTATTCCACTGAACGCTAGTCCACTCTACCACATTCCACTCTACTTTACTCCAATCTACTTCATTTGATGACACTATACTCTATTACAGTATACTTTACCACACTCTCCACCACTCTACTCTACCACACTCTACTTAGTGACACTATACTCTTCAACAGCAAACTGTGCAATTTCAAAACTGTTTTATTAAAAATAAAAAAACATGGATATTCACTCACCACACTACATTAACTATCATGCACTCCTTCTCCATTCATTGATAATAATCTTCCATATTTCTTCACTTATACCATGTGAAATCATAATTTTTATAATCACACTTACAGCATCTCAACTGTCTGCAGTTCTGAGAACACTGCATCGAGAAGGTGCAAGTTATTGTTAATGGAGTGTGGTGAGTGAGGTGACAACACTGGATACAGAGTTGCGCTACTTATATTATTCTGAAGGTGGTGCATAAATTATAAATTTAAGTTATAACTAAAACTATAAGTTTAGAATTTCTAATGTTTATCTAAGGTTTGCATAGAAAGAATAAAAACATGTTCCTAACTATAACTCATCCCCAACCTTCGTTTTTTCATTGACTACATATGGAAGCAGCTGAAGTTAATTTGCTTTATTTGTGAAAGTTTCCTGAAGATTTGTCAAATGGCACCAAAAATGCCATCTCTATGGAAAAGCAATCCTAACTATAACTACCCAGTGGTTATTACAGAGTGGCAGCGTATTCATTGGATTTTGACCACTAATAACTTTGCGCCAGCTTGACGAATCTCCGCGAATCTCCACATTTCTATATGTTTTGCTACATTGTCAGATGATGCAAAGTTTTGCGGTGATTGGCCAAGAGGGTGCAAAGAAAAAGGGGGTTCCAAAATGTGTTTTCCACCTTTGCATTTTCCATAGACTTTTGCATCACACATAGTGCAAAAACAGATGAAGGACTGGAATGAAATTTGGCAAGAATATAGATTCTTTCGCGTAATACAGGTAAGTATGGTAGGTATTTTTCAACATTATAAGGCATTTTAACTTAATGATATCTTTAACTCGCCACTCTACCATGCACTGTGATATGACAAAATATGTGATTTGCAAAGTCATAAGTGTTTTGATGAATGCTCTAATTTCAGATAGTATAAGTTATGTAACATGAGATGGGAATATACTGTGCATGGAGAAGGCACACGTTACAGTGTTGTACAATGGCATAGAGTGGGGTAAAGTGTTGTTCAGTATTGTTGGGTGGAGTAGAGACCAGTGGAGTGGCTCAATGTAGAGTGGAGTTGGGAGTTCTAAAGTTGAGTGGTGTGGAGGGGAGAACAGTGGAGTGGCGCAGCATCCAGTGGAGTAAAGTGTTATAGAATGTAGTGGTATGTCATGCAGTGCAGAGGACTGGAGTGTCGCAGAGTGCCCGAAAGTGCCATAGAGTGGAGTGGAGCGGAGTGCCACAGGGTGGACTGCAATGTTTTACATTGGAGTTCAGTGAAGTAGATTTAAATTCAGAACAGTTTGTAGAGTGGAGTGACATAAACTGTTGTGTAGTTGAGTGGCAAAGCCTAGCATACACTAGAGCGGTGTAAAGTGCATAGGTGGAGCACTGTGAAGTGGAGTCGTGTATCCTAGAATCAAATATAGAAACCTGGGGAGGAGCCTTATAGAGGGAGGTATGTAGAGTGTCATAAACTGGATTAGAGTGTCATACAGTGGCCTAGATTAAAGTAAAGTGTTGTAGACTTGCAGTGATAAGAATACTTTGCTGTACAGTGGAGTGCTATAGAGTGGTCTACAGTGTGGAGGGGCGGAGACTGTTGGTGTGGTGAGTACAGTGGAGTGGTTTGAATTATAGTTGGGTAGAGCGGAGTGGTGTACAATGGAATAGCGTAGAGTGGTTTGGCATAGAGTGGAGTAGCATAAAGTGGAGTTGTTTAGAGTGGAGTTCCACACAGTGAAATAGCATACAGTGGAGAGGCATAAAGTGGATTAGTGTACAGTAGAGCGGGGTAGAGAGGATTAACGTGCAATGAAGTGGCGTACAGTGGAGTTGCATACAGTGGAATACTTTAGAGCAGAGTGACATAGACTGGAGTGGCGTGCAGTGGACAGGTGTTGACTCAAGTGGCTTAGAGTATGCTGGCATAAAGTGGACTAGGATACAATGCAGTGGTGTACAGTAGAGAGGTGTAGAGTGGAGTAGGTTAGAGTGGAGTGGAGTACCATGGACTGGCATATAGTGGAGTGGAGTGGAGAACATGGGAGTTTTGTAGAGTGGAGTGGCATTCTGTGAAATAACGTACAGTGGAATGGCAAAGAATTGAGTGGGATAGAGTTGATTGGTGTCCAGTGGAATAGTGTAGACAGGAGTGGCATAGAGTGGACTGTTGTACGGTGGAGTTGCGAAGACTCAAGTGGCATAGAGTGGAGTGCCATATAGTGGGATAACACACATTGGAGAGTTGTACAGTGGAGTGCTGTATAGTGGAGTGGTGTAAAGTGGACTGGTGTACAATGGAGTGGCATGCAGTGGAATAGCATACAGTGGAGTGGGATAATGTAATGTAATGTATGTAATGTAAAGGGAATTTGTGCAGTGCCTTGTGACCCTCACGGGTATGTAGCGCGCTTAATAAATGTCCTGATTGATTGATTGATTGATTACTCCAAAGAGTGTCCTGGCACTCTGCAGAGACAGTAAGAGCTGGGAATCAAAAGATACAGGAACAGTTAATTTGAAAAAAGCCATGTTTTTAGCCTTTTTCGGAACAGAGGGTGGATGTGATGCATCTTAATTCCAGAGGGAGGTCATTCCATAAAGAAGATCCCAAAAAATAGAAGGACCTACCCCTGTTCTGGTTTTATTGATGTAATGAATTTTGACTAAAAAGAGCTTAGCAGAGTAAAGACTCCTGGGTGGGGTACAGAAACAGATTGTCAGTATCAAGTACCTTAGGCCAGCCCCATGAAGTGTTCTATGGACTAGCAATAGGATCTTAAATGTAATACTCTTCCTAATGGGAAGCCAGTGCAATTCTCTCAGAAATATTGACATATGGGTCTCAGAGGTAGTATGAGCACGTTCGGGCGGCTGCATTCTGAACAACCGGCAACCTGTCAATCAAATAGGCAGGCAGGCCTAGATATAGTGCATTACCACAGCCCAATCTAGATGTAATTAGAGCCTGGACCACCAATTTTTCTAACCACCAATGACAGGAAGTGCAAAAACGTCCTCAGCATATGTAATATGCCAAAGCAGGTTCCCTGCCACTGGATTAACTTGTGAGAGAAAAGAATGTTACCCATGAAACTTGATGCCTAGAATTTTTACAGACTTAATGTGAATAAATGGTAGGGGAGCAACTTTTGGTCAAAAAGACTGCCAAGGTTCTTATAATCTTAAAATGAAGAAGAAAAGCTCAGTCTTCTCCACGTTGCATTTTAGATGGTGGAAGGAGAGTCATTGAAAAACTTTGGTCAGACAATTTCAGATTTTTCTCCCAAGGAAATGCTTCACCTCTGACCCCTGAGAATAGCAGCTGGGTGTCAGCGGCATAAGAGACTACTTTAGCACCAAGGGTCTCAGCCAAGCATGCTAGGGGGCAAAGCATATGCTGAATAGAGTAGGCTCAGGGCAGAGCCCTGAGGCACTCCTACCTTGAGAACTTGTGGTCCGGCAGAGAAAGGAGTGGGGTAAAGAGGAGTGAAATAGACTGGAATAGCATTGAGTGGAGTGCAGTGCAGTGTGGTGTGGACACACACCCACTCATTCCTCAATACACCTTTGCTTATCTATATATAGAATATTCTTAAACTTTAAAAAATCTCCGGATTATGTCATCAGTAATGTCATTTGAGATGTCAACAGTGATGTCATCAGTAATGTCACTGACCATGTCATGGGTGATGTAATATGTTACATCATCAGCAGTGCATTGCAGGGGCGCGAGTTATAGTTAGGTCAATTAACTATAATGGCCCAATTTCTCTGGTTTTGTGAGAGTGAAATGTCCACTAACCATAACGTCCCTGAAACCTATGGGTTTTCCAGTAAATTTCTAAGGTTTTTTAAATGCTAATTTATAACTATAACGTAGTAGTCGCACTTGCAGAGTGGTGCAGAAAAGAGGTTTGGCCTCCAACCAGTGCTCAGGAATTCTGCTACATAGGATTTACAGGAGGTACCAGGAGGGCTTCTTGGCTCCAAAAGTCCCTCAGCAGTAAAGTGGACTTCATGACTCAACCCGTAGTGTGCCAGGAAGTGCGTTTGCAGAGTGGTGGAGATAGGGGGCGTGGCATCTGAAGAACAATTAGCAATACCACTGTGTGGGACTTAGTGGAGGTAAATGGAGGGGTAGTTGGTCCCCAAGGATGTCCTTGGGGGACGACCAACTACCCCTCTTATTACCTCCAATAAGTTGCACACAGCAACATTGGTAAGTTATCATACCAGGTCACACCCCCTTTGCCCACCATTCTGCAAACACGCTCCCTGGCAGGCTCTTGGATGGAGATTAAGGTCCCCTTCGATGCTGGTGGTCCTTAGAGGCGAACTAGCCTACCTGACACTTCCAGTAAGCCCCAGATAGCGGGATTGCTGAGAGGCAGACACAGGCCATGCCCCCTTTCTCCACAACTCTGCAAACACGCTTCCTTGCATGCTCTGGGTGGGGGGGATAAAGTCCCCTTGCTTCCGTAGGATCTCTGGGAGCCAACTAGCCCTCCTGTTATCTCAAGTAAGCTCCACACAGATGGATTGCTGAGAGTGATCCCAAACTGTGCCCACTTTTTACACCACTCTGCAAACATGCCTTCTGGTGCACTGCTGCTTGGGGGATGAAGTCCACTTTAGTCCTGAGGTCCTCAGGACCCAAGAGGACCTCATCGCCCCACCAGCAGTGTGCAAGGATGAACATTTGCAGAGTGGTGTAAAAACAAACATGGCCTCAGACAACATTTCAGCAATCCCCCTCTGTGGGGATTACTGGAGGTACCTGGTGGGCTAGATGGCTCCTAAGGACCCTTAAGGATCTAGGGGACTTAATCCCCCAATCCAGAACACACCAGGAGGCGTGTTTGCAGAGTGGTGCAGGGAGGACACGGGGCTCTGGCGAGATGCCAGTTTTTTTTTGTTAGAAGGAGGGCGTGTGGCCCCCCTTCTCTCCCTATTTTGTGGGCCCTGGAACCCCACTCCTCAGGGCCGGCAACATTCCATTTAATATTTATTTTTTTTACTCTGGAAGGGGGACGCACGCCCCCCTCCCAAGGCCGATGTTGGCCCGGGGACCTGATTCCACAGGGCATAGCCACATATATATATTTTTTAATAATAATTTTAAATGAGGGGTCCCGCATGGCCCCCCTCCTCAGGCCATTATTGGCCCCAGGGACCCCATCCCCCGGGGCAGTCCCTTTTTTATTTATTTGTTTAGAAATTAGATACATGGGAGGGGGGGCCACGTGGCCGCATCATTATTAAGCACTTGGGGTGTTTTACTGTTTCCCCCTCTTCTGTTTGGTGTAATCACATCTATTACACAATAGGTGACTTTTGTGGGATATTTTGGTGTACATCTTCACAGTGGTGGGCGACAGGATATGATCTATCGGTGTTTGTTATAGCTCTCATGTGTTGTAAGGTCCTCTTATGTACTTGTAGCGTAGTACTGCCTACGTACTGAAGATTACAGGTGAATGTCAGAACATACACTGCAAAATCTGTCTTGCAATTGTATGTGCCTCTAATCTTTATCTCCCTGCTGTTGAAGTGGGGGGTGGTGTATGCTATTGTGTTTTACCTATACTACAGGCTCTGTACTTGCTGCACTTTTTGAATCCAGTGGAAGTTCTAAGCCATCCCGGGTCCTTATCACTTTCTGGGCTTACCTTGAACACGGCATCTCTCAGTGAAGGTGCACTGCGATATGTGAGTGGTGGGTAATTGAGGATCCACTGTCCAATCACTGGGTCAGTCCGAAGGATACACCAGGTTTTTTTTAGCAGATCTCTAAATTCCTTGTTCTGGCAACTATATGTTATTGGAAAACACATCTGTTGCTCTGCCTTCTCTTTTCTAGTGCTTTTTAAAAAAAATAGAATTTCCTTGTGTTTATATTTGTTTGCCGCCTCTCTTGCTGCCTCGACTGTTGCTTCACTACAGCCTCTCTAATGGAATATTTTGCTCATTTCCTGCTGACATCTTGACAACCCCTTAAGTGTACTACAATTCCTCAAGGCTCATAGCATTTCACTGTAAGGGATACTTTGCTTGGTGTGGGTGGGATGAAAGCTCGAGGAGTGCAACATAGGATTGCCCGCTGTTGACTTCCTAAATAGTCTAGTTTCGAGTTTGCCTGCCTCCACATATATCTCCACATCTAGGAAAGTCACCTGCTGTGTGCCTATTGTATGTGTGAACTTTAAGTTTATATTGTTTCAGCTTAGATGATTTACAGAGTTCTGCCAATTCTGTTGTTCCCTTCCATATTACAAATAAATCGTCAATAAACCTGGTCCACAATATAATGATATATTCCCAGTTGTGTGCATATTCTTTTCAGAGCACTTGCTCTTCCCACCAGCCTACATGCAAGCACACATGGCTGGAGGTGAAGCAAGTGCCCATCGCAGTCCTTCTCTTTAGTTGATATAGAATCCCATCAAACAGAAAGAAATTGTCTTCCAAGCATCTTTTTGCCATGCTCATCAGCATCTGTGTATGTCTCAACTGACTTACGAGTCTCTCACTCAGGTAAAATGCCATAGCCGTCAGACCATTGTTGTGGGCATTGCTTCTGTAAAGGGTAGCAATATATAATGCAATTAAGACATAGTGCTTCTCCATTGGTATGTTATATATCATTTTAAGAAAGTCACTGCAATCTCTTACATATGATGGAAGCTTCTCAACATAGGTTTGTAAGAAAAAAGTCAATATCTTTTGAACAGTTCTCCATCATGCCTCCGTTGGCCGAGATGATTGGGAGACTAGGTGGGCAAGACTTTTTTTGTGTACTTTCAGGATTAGATAACACACAGGGGTTCTTGGAGTTTCATTCCACAAAAAATTATATTCATCATGAGAGAGAAGGTTGTCTACAAACCATTGTTCTAGGTCCATAGTGAAATCAGCCTGCGCTTTGGTCATTTCTTCCTGCTTGCATTTTTTGTAGCAGTCTTTTTGATTGAGTTGATTGTGGGCCTCTTGCAGGTACATTTTCATGGACCACGTTGCCACCTTTACCTGAATTGCGAACCATAACCTGTCTGTTTTTCTGAGTTTGACCACTAATTCATGATATTTCCTTTCTTTAGCCATGAATTTAATCTCTTTTGCATTCATTTCCTTCTTGATTACTTTGAGTCCATCAATTATTAATTTGTGGAATGTATCAATGTTGTCCCTTAAGGTGGTTGGGGTTGTTCTTAACTGAGGTTTAAATGGCATTGCTACCATGTCAAATTAATCAAAAGAAAAAAGGACACTTTTAACAGTTCTGAACCAGTGGTTGGAAAATGAAACGTCCTCAAAAACTCAATGTTTATCGGAAAAAGCGGTATATATGTTTCATACACATTGATGTTGTGGCAGTTATCATTGAGCTTTCCAATACGTGCTTAGTGCCAGCCTCATCCAGAGGCACCTCTGGTATAGAATGCAGTGTCCAGAGATTATGGGTTACCCACACCAAATGATGAACAAAACGTTTCGAGAGTTCATGGAAAAGAAAAAATATTTAAAAAAGAGAAGGTCACCCTTGTGTTTTAATGTGAGATGAATTTCAATTATCATAAAATGAATTGATACTACAACAAGATCGAGTTACTGGATCTTTCTAGTATTCCAATGGACTTGTCGACATGTTTCAGCTCCTTTTGGCCCCTCGGGGTCTATAGAGCTTTCGTCAGGACTTACACACATATAGATTTTTCACTTACACAATACGTGCAGTCAACTTTGAGTGTACCTTTTCTGGTCCTCAGTAATGGAAACTCACTCTCCACAATCTGTAATAGAATTGAGAGAGACACACAACAGTACAAAAACATTAATTCGACTGATATGGTGTTTATGGTGCGGGATATCGTCAAGGAGGAAAGATAACCTCTTTTCAGAATCACAGTGTCTTATTAGCACTGGTATATTAATTTTGAAAAGTGAAGGAAAATGGTTAGGCATGGGATAAGTTTGTGTGGAATGTGTCTTTTCATAGGAATTAGTTAAGACTGTGTTTATGGCTATATCTCACTAGCCCTCTATCTACAACAACGTGTTATCGATTCTTTATAGTTCTAGGTAGGTCTTAACAAATTCATTGTCGTGCAGATTGTATCTTTTCATTGGAATTCGTTATAGCTCGGTTTTTGGTTATATTTCACTAGCCCTCTGTCAACTACAGCGTGTTATTGATGTCTTACAGCGCAAGGTAGGTCTTAACACACTCATTGTCTGAGGAAGAAGGAGACAGTATCTACATTAGCGTGTTACCGGAGATCATGTAAATTTCAGATACTATATGGTTCTGGTATCTCTATTTACCAATAATGTCACATTTGGCCAGACAAACAGTAGTTCACAATATCTACCGTGATATTTATGTTTATGTTTTAGTTCTGCCCGAAAATCCAAGCCTTACTGTCAGAAAATATAGCCTCATAGTAGATTATTTGAAACAAGCCTGGTGCTACTTAGAGTAAATATAGCTATAATACGTTAGTAAGGTAGACATATGTTCAACCATACCTGGGAGTAGGAGTTTCAATCTTCAGTGGGGGTATCGCTTCTGAGAGCGCAGAGCTGAAGACAAGGGGTGGGTCATTAGAAATGTGGCTATCGCCTCTTACCGTTATGCTTCGGAAAGATGGAATTGAACCCGCTATTACCCACGTGGTGCGTCCTTCAGCGACTTGTGCTGACTCCCGGAAGTGAAGGCTTCCGTGTTGAGCTCCTATTTAAAGGGGCTATAACGTTATAAGTATGAAGGATCTTTCAAAAATAACTTTATATGTCGTAGTTTGGACTCAAATGGACAATAGTCTTTTGTAATGGAATTATACATTATTAATCCGATATTAACAGAGGATTATTGTATTCCTATTAGGAGAAGTTTTGAAGCTTAGAAGGGGACACGTTTAAAAAAAAAATAATAACTTTATATGTCATGGTATCAGCTTCAGAGAACAAAAAATCTTTTTTTGAAATGAAGATTGTTCCTTTAATAATCAATGTTAAAAGAGGGTTGGGGTTCGTTGGTAGTTATGGGTTATAGATAAAACTGGAATAGATGTTGTCCTTTTCCTCAGTAGGTTATACAATAGAACCAGTTTTGACCGTTGTCAGTGAGGCGTGTTATTTGGCGAATTGATGCCAAGGGACATTATCATTGAGGCCTTGTTGATAAGTTTTGAGTCGATTCACCCACCTCTGTTCCTTCTCATAGAGTATTTTTTCAGAGTTCTGTGATTTATCTGTTAGCATTTCTATCACTGTCCAGTGCAGTTCGTCACAGGAATGGTTCATTTCAATGAAGTGAGCACATAGTTTCGTGGTGTTCTTTTTCAATCTTATGTTGCTTCTGTGTTCCCCAATTCACAATTGCAGCCTCCTAGAGTGTTCTAAAGAACAACTAGAGCGCTAACAGTCTTACTCATTACAATGGTATAGCACACCTGATGCCATCGTGATGGGAATAAAGTGGTAACTCTTAAAACATTTAATTTAAAAAGGAACAAAATGAGGGGGTATATTATGCGATAGAAAGTATTATTAGTGCTGCAGAAAGAAAAATTAGGGCACATTTTGAGTGACTTCTCAAATCCTCTTCTATTTCATTAAAAAATACTAACATGCAGTCTCCCAACATGGCCACCAGAGACAAAAGAGCCCAAATGTAGCCCAAATATCACCCAGATGTAGCCCAAGTATAGCCCAATGACAGAATGTCCCAGAGTGTTCTAAAGAACAACTAGAGCACTAACAGTCCTACTTATTACAAAGGTATGGCACACCTGAAGCCATCTTGATTGGAATAAAGTGGTAACTCTTAAAACATTTAATTTAACAAGGAACAAAATGAGGGGGTATATTTTGTCATAGAAAGTATGATTAGTGCTGCAGAAAGAAAAATTAGGGATCATTTTGAGTGACTTCTCAAATCCTCTTCTATTTCATTAAAAAAATCTGACATGCAGACTGAAACATGCACTTTGAATACCAGCAGCAGACTTCCCTGGCGAGCAGTAGCTTTACTACAGTGACCTAATGAGCAACTAGAGTGCTAACATTCAGAATTTATGGCAAATGTGTGACACATCTGAATGCCTTCTTGATGGAACTAAAGTAAACAAGCATTGAAAATGCAATAGATCTCGCCCTCGTTTAAGTTAAAGCCATTCTGTTTGTAATGAGGTGGCTTTTTAGCTTTGCCTTTATTAGTGTTTTTAAAACTTTCATGTAAATAACATGCATCTGTATGCATATATGTATATGTATGCATGCATTTATATTTGTATTTATATAGATATACAGATTATATATGTTTATATATGTATGTATATATATATATATATATACATACACATACATATATATATATAAATACATATTAATATATATGCATATATATATGTGTATATGTGTGTGTTTAGAGAGAGGTAAAGGTGTAGAGGTAGAGAGGTAGAGGTAGAGAGGTAGCGGTACAGAGGTAGAGACTAGTAGAGAGAGAAGTAGAGAGAGTTAGAGAGTAGAGAGTGAGTAATAGAGAGTAGAGAGTGAGTAGTAGAGAGTAATAGGGAGCAGTAGAGAGAGTAGCAGAGAGTGAGTAGTAGAGAGTAGTAGAGTGAATAGTAGAGTGAGTAGTAGAGAGTAGAAGAGAGTGAGTAGTAGCGAGTGAGTAGTAGAGAGTAGTAGAGAGTAAGTAGTAGAGTGAGTAGTAGAGAGCAGTAGAGAGTGAGTAGTAGAGAGTAGTAAAGAGTGAGTAGTAGAGAGTAGTAGAGAATGAGTAGTAGAAAGTAGTAGAGAGTGAGTAGCAGAGAGAGAGGATATTAGAGAGTAGTAGAGAGTGAGTAGTAGAGTGATTAGTAGAGACTAGTAGAGAGAGAGTAGTAGAGAGTGAGTAGTAGAGAGTAGTAGAGAGTGAGTAGTAGAGTGAGTAGTAGAGAGTGAGTAGTGGACAGAGAGTAGTAGAGAGTGAGAAGTAGAGAGTGAGTAGTAGAGAGTAGTAGAGAGTAGGTAGTAAATAGTGAGTAGTAGAGAGAGAGTAGTAGAGAGTCAGTAGTAGAGAGTTGTAGATAGTGAGTAGTATGGAGTGAGTAGTAGAGAGAGAGTAGTAGAGAGTAGTAGAGTAGTAGAGAATGAGTAGTAGAGAATGAGTATTTGAGAGTAGTGGAGTAGGAGGGAGTAAGTAGTAGAGAGTAGTGGAGAATATTCCAAAGTTTGGCACAGCACCACTTGCACAATAAGTCCAATCAAATAATATCACTTGGAGTCCTTATTGAAGCGCTGAATCTTGGTGTATATTCAAATGCTTTTATTTTCCTTAAGTTTATGTACCACAGCCAGCCGAAACGTTTCGTTCTGTACAACAGAACTTCTTCAGGGCGTTCTTATTTCCTTCAAGTTATGTCGGTATCCTGTTGTCATATAACTAGATATTTCTTCCAAATGTTAGACAAGACGTAAGTACATTCTTATTCAAAGTGACTAGGTGTCAATTTTACCCACACAATTCGGGCAGACTTGAGTAATTTATAGCATCCTCAAAGTCAGTCTTTCAAAAATTCCAAAGTATAGGACATGATAATCCAAATCCAAATGTTTCTCAAGAAAAGTCATTTTCAATCGTTCGGAATATCGGTGTTTGGGCAGATATGACCCAGGGACCCCCAGTATGCAAGGGGAATTAGTCCCCCCTCTGCAAACGCGCCAGTGGTCTGCGTTGCAGAGAGGTGTAAAAAGGGGCATAGCCTCATTACACCTCTGTGCAATGCAGCCCCCTGGCGCATACTGGAGGTTCCAGGTGGGCTAGTTGGCCCCCAGGGACCCCTAGTATGCAAGGGGAATTAGTTCCCCCTCTTCAAACATGCACGGGGGCTGCATTGCAGAGAGGTGTAAAAAAGGGTGTGGCCGCATTACACCTCTCTGCAATGCAGCCCCCTGATGCATACTGGAGGCTCCTGGTGGGCTAGTTGGCCCCCAGGGACCCCCAGTATGCAAGGGGAATTAGTCCCCCCTCTGCAAACGCGGCAGGGGGCTGCGTTGCAGAGAGGTGTAACAAGGGGCATAGAATCATTACACCTCTGCAATGCAGCACCCTGGCGCATACTGGACGTTCCAGGTGGGCTAGTTGGCCCCCAGGGGCCCCCAGTATGCAAGGGGAATTAGTTCCCCCATTCAAACATGCACGGGGGCTGCGTTGCAGAGAGGTGTAAAAAGAGTCAAGTCAAGTCAAGTCATAAAATTTGTATAGCGCACTACATACCCAGAGGGTTTCAAGGCGCTTAGCAAGGGGAGGAGGATTATTTGTCAAATATCCACGTTTTAAGCTGCTTTCTGAACGCTAGGTGGTTCTGGGTGAGGCGAAGGTAAGCGGGGAGTGAGTTCCATGTTTTAGCAGCCAGGTATGAAAAGGATCTGCCTCCCATGGTGGTCTTGTTAATGCGAGGTACAGTGGCGAGGGCTTGGCTGGAAGAACGTAGTTGGCGGGAGGGGGTGTAGAAGGACAGTCGAGAGTTGAGGCAATCTGGTCCGATGTCGTAGAGTGATTTGTGTGCGTGGGTAAGCAGACGGAAAGTGATCCTCTTATTGACGGGTAGCCAGTGGAGGTCTTTAAGGTGACCAGAAATGTGTTCGTTGCGTGGGATGTCTAATATGAGCCTGGCTGAGGCGTTTTGGATTCGTTGGAGTTTCTTCTGGAGTTTAGCGGTGGTACCTGCGTAGAGGGTGTTTCCGTAGTCCAGTCGGCTCGTGACCAGAGCGTGGGTGACTGTTTTCCTTGTTTCGGAGGGGATCCAGCGAAATGTTTTTCTGAGCATGCGAAGAATGTTGAAGCAGGAAGAGGATACGGCGCTGACTTGTCTGTTCATTGAGAGTGAAGAATCCAGGATGACGCCAAGGTTCCGTGCGTGGTCTGTCGGGATGGGTGCTTTTCCGAGGGCTTCCGGCCACCAGGAGTCGTCCCAAGCAGAGGGGGATGTACCTAAGATGAGGACGTCTGTTTTGTCTGAGTTCAGTTTCAGATGGCTTTGTTTCATCCATTCGGCAACTTCTTTCATTCCTTCGCGTAGGTTAGTTTTGGCGGTGCTGGGGTCATTGGTGAGAGAAAGGATCAGTTGAGTGTCGTCCGCGTAAGAGATGATGTTGAGGTTGTGTTGGCGTGCGATGGCCGCGAGGGGGCTCATGTATACGTTGAAGAGGGTGGGACTGAGTGAGGATCCTTGAGGTACGCCGCCGATGACTTCAGAGGCCTCGGACTTGAATGGAGGAAGGCGGACTCTCTGGGTTCTTCCGGTGAGGAACGAGGTGATCCATTCAAGTGCTTTTCCTTGAATTCCGATGTTATTGAGGCGTTGTAGAAGGGTGCTGTGGCAGACTGTATCGAATGCTGCAGAAAGGTCGAGGAGGATGAGGGCGACTGTGTCTCCATTGTCCAGTAGAGTTCGAATGTCGTCTGTTGCTGCGATGAGGGCGGTCTCAGTGCTGTGTTTTGCTCGGAAGCCAGATTGTGAGGGGTCGAGGGATTTGTTGGCTTCGAGGAAGGCGGCGAGCTGGTTGTTGACGGCTTTCTCGATGACTTTGGCCGGGAATGGAAGAAGCGAGATGGGGCGGTAATTTTTGAGTTCGGTGGGGTCCGCTGTTGGTTTTTTCAGAAGGGCGGTGAGTTCAGCGTGTTTCCAGTCTTCTGGGAAGGTAGCGGAGTTGAAGGAGCAGTTGATGACGTCTCGGAGGTGCGGTGCTATGACGGAGTCTGCTTTGTTGAAGATGTGATGAGGGCATGGGTCTGTGGGGGATCCTGAGTGGATGGAATTCATCAGGCGGATGGTGTCCTCAGTGGAGATTGGGTTCCAGGCGTTAAGGGTGTTCACGGGGGGAAGAGGGTCAGCAGATGTTAGGGTGGGTTGGTTTCCGGGTTGGTTGTCAAAGCTGTTGTGGATGTCTGCAATCTTGTTGTGGAAAAAAGAGGCTAGGGAGTCGCAGAGGGTTTGAGAGGGGGTGATGTCGTTGGAGTTGGCCGAGGGGTTGGAAAATTCCTTAACGATGTTGAAAAGTTCCTTGCTGTTGTGGGCGTTGTTGTCAAGTCGATCCTTGAATGCTGTTTTCTTGGCTTTTCGGATCAGTTGGTGGTGAGTGCGGGTGGCGCTTTTGAAGTCGTCCTTGGTGCTGGTGGTTGGGTCTTTTTTCCAGGCCTTTTCAAGGGAGCGGCAGAGTTTCTTGGACTTCTTGAGATCATCGTTGAACCATGAGGCCTTCTTGCTGCCAGGTTTGCTTTGACGTTTTTTCAGTGGAGCTAAGGTGTCGGCGGTGTTGGATAACCATAGGGTGAGGTTGGCGGCGGCTTCGTTGGCATTAGAAGAGAGGGCTGGGGAGTTTCGAAGGAGCGATGCGGAGATTTGGTCCGTGGTGATTTTGTTCCAGTTTCTTTGCAGGGTAGGTTGAGAGTGGTTGATGGGTTTCGGCTTGTTGTAGGTGAAGTGAACGCAGCTGTGGTCGGTCCATAGGAGATCCGTAGTGTGGCTGAAGGAGACATGATTGCTGGATGTGAAGATGGGGTCGAGTGTGTGACCTGCGATGTGGGTGGGGGAGGTGACTAGTTGTTTAAGTCCGAGGTTGGCGAGGTTGTCCAAGAGGGTGGTGGTGTTGCGGTCGTTGATCTTTTCAAGGTGAAAGTTGAGGTCTCCCAGAAGGATGTAGTCTTTGGAGGGGAGGTTGGCGTCAGAGCTGGTAGAGATGCGGATAGATTTCTTATGGACGATAGCGATTCCTCCTCCTGTGTGGCTGGTACGGTCTTTGCGGGTGATCTTGTAGTCTTCAGGGATGGCAATGGTGATGTCTGGTGCGGAGGAAGCATTCATCCATGTTTCCGTAAGGAAGGCGACGTCTGGAGAGAAGGTGTCTAGTAGGTTCCATAGGTCAATGGCGTGCCTGTGCACCGATCGAGTGTTGAGAAGGATGCATTGTAGGTGGTTGGGGTCGGGAATCTGTGGTGTGGTCGTAGCGGAGATGTTGTCGGTGCCGCTGAATTTGCAGGAGTAGCAGGAGAAAGGTCCATGGGTGTGTCCAGTAGCGGCTTGGACGCAGGTGGGGGCGCGACCGGGGTTAAGGGCTAGGAGGGTGGCGGCATCATAGGTAATGCGGGAGGGCTGGGGAGCGCGAGAGGCAGGGGGTCGGGTGCTGGGCGCGGTCCAGGCGCGGACGGGCGTAGACGGGCTTACCTTTGGCGCACCTTCGGTGCGGGTTGGGCGCGGTCGCTGCGCGTAACCGCTGCGCGCGGGAACTCCTGTCATAAATGGATGGTGGAGGGGGAGGGGCGAGGGCGGCTCAGCTGGGAGGCGTGGCGGGCTCAAGGGACGGAGCAAAACAACAACAAGCTCAAAATGGAGGGGAGGGCAGAGCAGGGCGCCGGGGGATCTCACAAACAATGCGCAGGTCGGGTTAAAATGAGCAAGAAATGAAAACGGAATGCACACGCTTTTAAAATGGCAAACTAGTCACAGTGCAGCTTTCAGATAAGCACGATATGAAAACTACATGCACGCGCTCTTAAATCGCCAAACTTGGACACAGTGCAGCATGAGAAATAGGCAAGTGATGAAAACTGAATGCACACGCTCTTAAGATGCAAAGCTTAGTAGCAAAGCAGCTTAGAAATAACGATACCACTTTTTAGAGGGAGCGCAGGCAGGGGAGCGATCACTCGAGCCAGAAGCGAGGAGTGGCTTCATTACACCTCTCTGCAATGCAGTCCCCTGGCGCATACTGGAGATTCCCGGTGGGCTTTCAGGTCTTATACAGTTAGGTATTAGCATTAAAAAAACCTTTGAAATTCACTGAAAAAAACATAGGTTTCAGGCCTTATATAGTTAGGAATTAGCATTTAAAATTTTGGGGAAATTCACCAAAAAAACCATAGCTTTCAGGCCTTATATAGTTAGGAATTAGCATGTTAAAAACCTTAAAAATTCACTCAAAAAACTATACGTTTTAGGGGTGTCATAGTTAGCTGGACATTTCACTCATACAAAACCATTGGAATTGCTCTTATATAGTTAGTTGTACTTACTATATATCGCGCTTATATCGTATGCGCTCGTACTGTTTTTCAACACCCCCTCTGAGGGGATTAGGGATTCTGTCAGGTGATGCAAAAAGCCCCATAACCTAGAGAGACCAACATTTTTAACGGTCATGGGTAGCCAGGAGGATTAATGAAATCTATCTATCTTTATAATGTCTTATAAGGCTGCAGCATAGTGGGCCAGATCTGGGGTGGCGATTACTCTACACCAGAATAGCAAAGGGTTTAGTGATGCTTTAAGAACTACCTTTTTAACTCCCATGTCCTGAACTAGATGATGCAATGGCGTGCTAGCCTGAGGAGAAGCCAGTTATCTTAAAAAACTGTTCCCTGGTCGCACTAACATAGAGACATCAAAGCATTCCCACAGCTCAGCTCAAGACAGTGTGGTTCCAAGGGTCTTGGCCTTGCACAACTATAAAGCTGGCGCTATGGGCTTGGTGAAAGATGCACGGTGTTCTTTCAAAATAGTGTCCGTTTTCCGTTTGTGCCTTAGGTGCACCCTATTTATGTGTGAAATCCAAGACACATCAGCTGAAAATGTGATACCTAAGTAATCAACCTTGTCAACCCTCTCCAGGGACATTTCACTCATTATCAGTTCCGATTTACTTTTATATTTATACAACTACCAAAAACCCTAAATTAGGTTTAAGCTGCATTGATTTCTAAGCCATGCTCCTGGCAGAAGGCAGCAGATTTTTTAATAAGTGTTTGCAGACTGCTTGGGTTTTTTAAATTAAAAGAGTGTCATCCGCCAATAGCAAAATGGGGGTCTGAGTATTGGCTATATCGGGGACATCTTCTGAACACTCGGAGGGATGGTCAACAAGCCCATTTAAATAACGATAAAAAGGGTGGAGGCCAGAACACACTGTTGCAGCACACCTTTTAACGCAGGGATCTTATCAAGTGAGTTGACCCTGTGACCCCCATCTAACCCAGTTAAAATTATTCTCATGCAGTCTAATCACTAGAGACAGAACATTATGAGGCATGCCCATCGCTTTCATGACCTGCCACAGTCTCAAGTGTCCAGGTTAAAAGCTGACTTTAGATCAACAAAGGCAAAAAAAAAGTTGCCCCTGCTGATCAGAACAGTCCTCCAAAAGATTAGGACAAACCAAAAAAACATGTCTATTGTGGAAAATCCAGCTTGAAACTGTCTTATAATATTGCGTCTGAGATACACGTTTGCATTTTTACCAAGACCATACACGCGTAGACCTTTTGAACACAGTCAATAAGGCTGATGGTCCTTTAGTTGGGCATAAGTGATTTGTCACCCTTTTTATATACCGGACCTGCTTCAGCATCTGCCAAGATTCAGTGATGGGTGTTCCCAAACGCAATCACATTTGATAGAGCTGCTACATAGTCACCTCAGGTAACAATGTTGTGTGCAATCAGATCCAAGGGTAGATTACCTGGCTCTGGAGCCCTACCTCTTGCAAATGTGGGCAACAAGTCTAGTGCATCCGCTTTGATAAATGGAGGGAAATTGAAATTATGGAGACAATTATACAGCAAAGCACCCTCAGTAGTCAAGACTATCTCCTCATTATAAAGAGCAGAAAAATGGGTAAACCATTTGGATGGTGGAAAATGGTTTTGACGTTCAAGCCTTCCCAGGGTGTGTGCCATTGGCCACCAGCTTCCAGAATCATGTTTGGTCTCTAGATGAGCATGCTTCTACTATCTCCTGCCATCTATCATTGTCTCACTCCTTGTAGGCCTTTAGCATACTAAGCTTATATTCCTTTCTAGCCGCTGCAATCATAGATACATTTTTCAACTTGATCGCCCTGACCAAAGTGCGCCAATGTAGGACACTATAGTTGGGAAATATATGGTAGTACAGTGTATGCTTAACTTTTTTGACATTTTTGTATTTATTTTTTGTAGGTTTTGGGGTACTCTGTGATTTTTTTAATATATAGAAACATATAATTAATTTTCTCTGCTTATTAACACTTAAATAATGTGGTAAAAGGTAGTGAAAGAACATCAAATGTAATACTTATGTACAAGGCTCGATTCCAGAACACAGCCAAAGCGTACTCAAAAAACATGGCTACCATTCATTTTTGTAAAGGCAGTCATTAGCCAATCACATAATGCCTTGTCATCGGCATGTGCCATGCTACTTTCATGAAATTTTGCAAAACTACAGTTATCACAAATATGGCTAAAGAACTTCAAGCATACTCACCCTACTTACCCAGAGGATCATCTACATACCATAATCTATATTCCTGCCAAATTTCTTTCAAATCCGTTCAGCTGTTTTTGTACTATGTGCAATACAATGACTATGGAAAATGCATTGGTGGAAAAACTCATTTTAGGACCCCCCTTTTTCCTTTGTACCTCCTTGAACAATCACCAAAAAAGCTATAGGTTTTCAAAGTTTGGCGGTGATTCGTGAAATGGGTGTAAAGTTATTAATGGTCAAACATCGGAGGAATTCCTATACGTAATACATACATACATTCATGATTATAAGTGTAACTTGAGGCACGGTAGAAGGTGGAAGCCGAAATGCGTCAGCCTGAGGGGTATTGAATTTGCTGTTTTTTGCACTTTTTAAGAAATTATTTATGAGATTCATGGAAAAAGAATAAAATGATACTTTATCAAAAAGTCAGCATCTGAGCTATTCTTTTATATATTTCTGTCCGTAGTTACTCCAAAAAGGAATCGGCACTCACGGGTGAATTTATTCAATTGAATGAAAGATGTGCATTTGTTTGCACATCTTTCATAAAAATTTATGAATTCACCCTCTTGAGTGCCGATTCCTTTTTGGAGTAACTACAGAGCCGTTCACCTACGTGCTATTAGGTACTGGTAAAAGAGTGCACAGGGAGAGGTGGTTTGTTGTGGTTGATTGAGATATATATATGTCTCGTATGAAAATGACATAAAACAAGGCAATCAAAAAAAGTTTGCGAGAGACCAGCAGGGCTACATTTTGCTAAATTTTGCCAATAAATATGAGCCACCAAGGAAAGCACTCCAAGCAACAACCCCGAGTGCAATACAGCAAGACTCAAGGGATACATCAGCATCAGAAATAGAGACTGACTTATCTGAGGCAGAGAATCTCACAAGAGAGTCAGAAGCCAGCACAAGCCAGGAACCGCGTTTTCCAAAGTAATATGAGGTATTGAAGGAATAATGGAGGAGATATCCGCAAAGAGTGAGAACCCCAGTCAAAAACACAGCAAAACCAGGAGAGGGGGCAAAAACCGGAAGAGGAGGTGGCACACCCCAGATGACAAGGAGCAAATGGGGGAACAACAAAAAGTGAATACGCTGGCTGTGATCAATCTCTCTGCAAGGAATTTGTCCGATGCTGAAATCAAAGTTCTAGAGATGGGGTTATCATTCTGTCCAACATCAGAAAGGGACTATGTGCAGACACGCAATGACCTTTACTGCTTTATATGCAAGTTGAAATTTACAAAAACTTTTATTCTACGTCCAGGTGTATCTGGATCTGTAATATCACACAAGGTGACAGGTGAGCTCACAGGGCATGATCTTGAAGCTTTACAAACACTACATGCGCTACATATGGATATTGCGCAAAATGACTGAATGATGAGAATCTTGTGGGAAATGACTGTTTGGGCATTGAGCAGACCAGAGGTTCGAAGTGAAATCAAAATTTATCCCCAAGATGCCATTTGATGCTATTGACTGTTTCCACAAGACTATCATCAAAGATCTGAATAAATTGAGGATGGGGAGCCATCAACAGGAAAGCCAATGCTCCTTCAATCTTTTGAAAACTCAGTGGTTAGCAGTCAAAGCTCTTAAAGAGGATGATACCATCACGATAAAGCAGTTGGAAAAAGGCGGAAACGTGGTGGTGATGTCAAAAAAGCTATATAAGGAGGAAGCGTTGCGCCTACTTGGGGACAGGACAAGCTACATAAAAGTACACTGTGTTATTGTTTTTAAATTGTTCTTTTAGCATGCCAATTCCTGTATGTATTTGATACTATCATAAATGTTTAATGTCTCTTTTAACTAATGAAATGTGACACTGTATTTTTATTGCTTGATCTCGCTTTTATGATTTTAACAATCGAATAAAGCTTGTTTTGACTTGACTTGACTTGACATAAAAGTCAAAAGAGACAGATACAACAACAGTGTGCTATTGTTCCATGACTTGCTTGACAAATGGAGGATAAGTGGCATTTTGGAAGAAGATGAGTTTCAGTTCATAAAGGTGGATTGTCACGTGTTACCTACATTTTACCACTTACCTAAAGTACACAAAGACGCCCACAGACCACCTGGGCGTCCAAATGTTTCAAGCAAAGAAAGCCTGCTGGAGAAAGCTTCCATATATGTGGATCATTTTTTATTTCCGCTGATCAAGGATTTAAGCACTTTCATTCAGGACACTACGGATTTCATCAAACATATCCAAGACATACAATGAGAACCTGATTTTCTCCTCATTACTATGGACATAACCAGTTTATACACTTGTATAGCACACAATAGTGGGCTCAAATCACTCCAGTATTTCTTGAAAACCAGGCCTCTCAAGTTCCATATGCACAGTAAAATGTTGCTTGAAATTTCTGAATTCTGCCTATGCAATAATATTTTTCTGTTTGGTGGCCAACTATACTTACAAACCCAAGGGACCGCAATAGGAATGTTGTTCGCCCCCACATATGCGAACCTGTTCATGGGAGGGTGGGAGAAGCATGTGGCCTGGGCAGAACACAATGAAGGGTGAGTCGAGAAGATTGCCCTATGGGCACGATATATAGATAGCCTTTTCATTGTCTGGAGAGGGACACCTGAAGAGGCAGCAGAGTACATTATTATTCTGAATGACAATACACTGAATTTAAGGTTTACCAGTCATATGAGTAGAACTGAGGTGCCTTTTTTAGATCTTTCAGTATTCATGGCAAATGGCAAGATTTGTACGAAGCTTTATCGAAAGCCAACTGCAGGGAACACAGTTCTTCACTACAAGAGATAACACACTCGAACATTAATCTATAGCACCCCCTATGGAGAGTTGTTGCAACTTAAAAGGAACTGCACACTCTGCTCAGATTATGTACAGGCTGCAAGTGAGTCTTTGGGAAGATTCAGGCAGAGGGGGTACAATGGCCATCTTCTAAATGAGACAGCTCTCTTGTTTAGAAGACGGTGCAGACTATTGAAAGGCAGACACTCTTGGGATCTCAAGAAAGGACAGGGACCCAAGATGGTGAGAACGCAAAAAGTGTGAGACTGATTTTGGGATTCTCTACTGAATCAGGAACCATCAGTAGGCTGGTGGAGAGAAACAGGAAAGTATTACAGTCAGACAATGTAATTGGCAAAATTGTACCAAATAGACCTGAAATCACGTACCGGAAGAGTAAATCTTTAAAAGATATTGTAGTGCAATCCATTTTTCTGAGAGTACTTCTAAAAATATAGTGGCTGGCTTTCATCCATGCACTGCCTTTAAGGCGTGCAAGAATAGTAACAAAGTAAAATAGTATCCAATTCCAGGAAGAAGGGGAAGCGCCGTATCGACAAACTGATAAATTGCAACACAAGTTTTGTTGTTTATTGTTTGGTATTCCCGTGTGATCTCCAGTATGTTGGAAGCAATCCATCCTGCTAAAAAATGGATATTGGAACACACACAGGCAATCACCATTCTCAACAATGCCTATCCAGTGGCGAGTCATTTTGCGGAAACATATGAATCATGTAGTGATAGGCTGAGGTATTTTTGCATGGATCATGTCCCTGTGACAGAAAGGGGAGGAGATAGGGTGAAACAGTTACGCCAGCTTGAAGCAAGATACATTATTGAGCTGCAAACACGTATCCCTGGGGGGCTGAACATGGAGGAGGAATTATGGTCCTTCATTGGTTAAACTTCTTAGATGCTTGACGCTAAATCTAGCATCCAAGGTACTCCGAATAACAAACAGGTAGCAGGGTATTTCCAGTATATTTGAATATCTAGATATGGATGAACTTCCCCTGGATAAAGGAAGACTGAGGAATGTTCTGCTGTTGTGGGGAAAACCAAACCTTTCTGAACTTCTTTGTGCTGTTTTAACTCTTCTGAAAAAGGAATTTTTTTGAATCTTTTGAATTTTTGAATTTTGTGGGTGTATTCTTTATCTTCTAAAAAAAAAAATTCTGAAAGTTTTTTCAGGAAGTAATATTATTAATGCACTGATTTTAACATCCCCAGAACCATCACATTATTAAGTAAATAGACGATGCATAGATCACATCTGAAATAGTTGGAGTTGCTATTGTACAATTATGACAAAAGAGTTAAAGCCCATTTGAGGGCTCAATTTTGGTATTGATGAAGAACTTACTGCTCCCAAAAACGACAGTACAAGTGGTCATGATTGTTTTGATTATATACATATTAAACGGAAATCTATACAAGGTGGTAATGATCAATCATGTAAATTGGAAAAACCTGAATAATATAGATTTATTATTTGCTTCAGCATGAATTTTCTACTATTTTGTTAAATATAAAACTGATGAAATTATGTACCGAAGAAAGCTTTGAATTGTAACTCAGCATATCTTGCACAGGTTAAAATGGCGACCATGTTAACGCAATGCATTGTAAAGACCTTTGTCTAAGTTAATGAATAGCACCAATGGACGAATGAACCTGTTATTTAAAGGCCATGAAATGTAAAATGTAAAAAGAAACTGACACTGATGAAGGCAGGGTGCCGGAACACATGTGTTAAAGATTTTGCTGGAATCAGATTAAGGAATTTTCATGATTGGGCTGGATTGTGTAGCGCGGTTTCTATGATGGAGACGTAGTGAACTGTAATATATATATTGATGCCTTGGAGGATGAAATTTCCAAGATAGAAGTCTCTGACACAATTAACAAAATGAGAACCGATATGATGACCGGTTTGGCCAAGGAAGAAGAGATAATAAAAAAAAGAAAAGCTTTTAAATTCGAGAGAGATCGTATTGACTATTTGAATGGACAAGTTTTCACCTTTGCAAAGAGGTATGATGCAGTTAAGGCAAAAGCGCGTTCCAACATGATATCGCGACAACAAAAGGAAGATACCTTGCTACCTGCTACCTCTTTCTCCAGCTTAAGCTCAGCTGTGGAGAGTGATCCGGAATTTGATTCAAATCGTGAAACAGCTTTGGGGTTTACCAAGCTCACCCTGGCACAGGAGGTCGATTGTTTGTGCCAGGATCGACGCGAAACCCTAAGATCATACAAGCCCCGTGCACCAAAAAACAGCGGGCAAACAACAAACGCTGGCAGCGTAGAAAATGCCGTGCCCGGAAGCTCAAACGACAACAATCCGGGCAAAACGGGACGCTGGAAACGCAACCAACGAAAGCCGCGGAAGCAGAAACAAAATCAGTAGTCAATCTCTCGAATATAAAACTCACTTCAGCTGAGACTGCGGTACTCAACTTGGGACTCTCATATTGCCCTCCATGCAATATGAATTATGCTGACACCCGCATGGATATTTACAGGTTCACAAGGAAACTGAAACATAAAAATTCTTTGAACTACATCCGAAAAAGAACACTGAACCTGAAATCTCATCCAGTCCCACTTTTTCCAGCAGCCAAAGCCAGGCCAACTTTGATACAATTTGGGATTTACAAAATCAGTCCTCCTTGGGGAACCTGAGGGATGTTCCTCTAGAATCGATTGAACAGCGAGTTACCCCTTTCAAGCCGAAATCCACCTTCCAACCAATCATGGTTCATGACAATCTAGACACATTTCAGGAAAGTGTGGTCCGTGACATTAAACATCTTTATACTGCCATCAACAAGAAAAAGTTTCACATTTCCAAACAAAATCAATGTTATAAACAACTAATTGTGAAACTTAAGAAGAACAACAATGTCATTGTCAAGCAGGCCGACAAGGGCGGCAATGTGGTCCTATGGCCTAGAGACATGTATTTACAACAGGCGGATTCACAACTGAATGATACATCTTGTTACCGCAGAAGTAACATACAGATTGTTAAAAATACATGGACTGAACAACACCAAAAACTACAAGTGTGGAGAAGTGCGGGTTTGCTCACACATGAGGAATTCAAATATCTCAAGAAAGATCATCCTGTCATTCCCTCATGGTATTTACTCCCCAAAATTCACAAAGACACCCATGTACCACCTGGCCGTCCGATCATCTCGGCCATAGACAGTTCTTTGGAACACGTGTCCAAATGCATCGACTTTTTTTTGCAAAACCATGTTAAAAATCTTCCTTCCTATGTTAAGGATTCCTTTGATTTTCTTGCAAAAATTGAACATTTCATCTGGGAGGACAACATGGTACTCATGACTTTGGATGTTTCATCTCTTTATACCTCAATTAGGCATGAGGATGGACTCAGAGCTTTGGACCATTACCTGAATAAAGACTTACCTCTCCCTACGGCACACAATAAAATGCTGGTTGACATGACCAGAATGTGCCTAGAACAAAATTTCTTCATTTTCAATGGCGCAATCTACCACCAGGTCAGAGGTGTGGCGATGGGGGCCTGTTTCTCACCTAGCTACGCGTGTCTTCACGTTGGGCTATGGGAGGAACAGGTCCTAGTCGGCCAGCACCATGATTTCTTTTCTTACAACATTGTTTTATATTTGCGGTATATTGATGATGTTTTCTTGATTTGGAGGGGTAGTGAGGAAGAGGCCAGAAAGTTTGTTGATTTGATTAATTTAAACACCATTAATCTTAATTTCACGGCGAACTTCAGCACTGAGTCTATCTGTTTCCTAGATGTTGAGGTACTTGTGGAGGGCACTGGTCTTAACACCAGATTGTACAGGAAGCCGAGTGCAGGCAATACTATCTTGCATTCCAATAGTCAACATCCGGCACACTTAATTCGGAGCATTCCCTTTGGGGAAATACTCCCAATAAGAAGAATCTGCAGCACAGATGCCGAATGCACGGCTGCGCAGGAGGCATGCAGATTACGCTTCCTGGCAAGGGGCTATTCCACTGAAATTTTGGCCAAGGCTATCAAACGTTCCAACTCAGTAGGCAGGCAGGAGGCATTAATACCCAGAATGAAGAATGCTCAACTAAATAAAGATGTGACTAAGGATGCTCAAACCTGTTCCCCCAGAGCTATTTTAACATTCAACCGACAACACGGGGCTCTTCGTAAGATTATCAATAGGAATTGGAATTTGGTTCGCAGTGACCCTGCGATTGGTCACATGTTGGACACTAAACCGACTCTTACCTTTAGAAGATCCCCCTCAATGTCCAAGGCTCTGGTTAACAACACTTTGGAACCAAAGACTTCTACTACCTGGTCAGCATTGAAGAAGGGTTTTAAGACTTGCCCCCAATGTAAGGCCTGCCGCTTTGGCAGCAATAGGACACATTTTAAAAGTCCTTTTTTTCGAGCATCCTACCGCCATTTCTAAATGGCTCACATGCAAAACAGAATACGCCGTCTATGTGTTGGAGTGCCCTTGTGGGCTACAATATGTGGGCAGCATTGTAGCCCACAAGCGCATACTCCAACACATACGGGCTATTTCTGGACATGATCAGAATTATCCGGTTGCCAGGCATTTCCAGGATAAACATCTAGGCGTCCCTGATTCACTTCTATTCTTTTTAATTGATTGTGTTGAGGCATCGAGGAGAGGAGGTGACCGTGAGGCCAAGCTCCGGCTCCTGGAGACTCGATATATTCTGGAATTAAACACCAAACACCCGAATGGCCTCAATGACAGGGAAGACCTTTATACTTGCCTCTAGAACTAACTCATATGCCTGCCCATGCCTGTCCGGATATTTTAACAATCAATTAATTGTTCCCTGTAAAGTTGTTTCCTGATGTACATATGATGAATATTTCTCTTTTTTATCTTCAGTATATTACCGTTTCTTATTTTATCTTTGGAATCATTAATGATTAATATTTTGCACTTTACTATACTTTTGCACTTCACATTATGCACTTTATCTGCCTATGACAATTATTGTGACCTGCCCACTTGGGCTCAATTCTGAATGCATATTCTTATTGTGTCATTTATTTGCTGCTATCAGATTTTCCTTATTTGCATTATTTGTAAATATTATACTCTTTTATACATTTCGGAATACTTGGGTTTTTAACACTTTAGAATGTACATAGATGAATTTACTTATCGTGTGCACATATATAATAGTGTTTTTTTACTGATCAAGTTTTGCAATTTTTACATGTTTTTATCTTGTACGTATAGATTCATGTATATAATTGGCTGAAAATGTGTGAATTGCCTAATCTTGAATCATGGTAGCCCACTTGGGCTGTATCTACCATTCCGTTGTATATATATATGCAGCAATTGCGTTTTGAAGTATTTCCTTCATTTCTATGACACAGCATAATGCACTGTCACTTTAAAAGTCCAGCTCGATACACGCTGTCTGTCATGGCGGCAGCGCTGGCTTCCACGAAATAAAACACCGTTCACCAGCACCTTTTGGGTCGGCTCTTTGTTGCAAAGCATTCGGACATCTGTTGTTCTGTGTGACAAGATTCGCCATATATATATATAAGTGCCGAAAGCGCTTTGTGTGAGATTAAAACTACTTTGTGCATCTATCTTTGGAGTGCTGCCTCCTATTTCCCGAGGATTGCGGGGAGGGATTGTTGAAGCTGACATATATATATATATATATATATATATATATATATATATATATATATATATATATACATATATATATATATATATATATATATATATATATATATATATATATATATATATACATATACATATATCCATTTTCCCCACTTCTCAAACACACCGGGTGCTTGCAGCCTGTGATTAAGGACTCGCGTTGCCACATAATCATTCAAAAAACGCTGGGGACTCGGGCTTGATGAAAATGAATGCTTTATTGTAAATAAAGTATGTGTCACCCTTGCTGACAAACGCGTTTCGGCTCCCTGGCCTTAATTAAATACCCTTGTGATGTGTGATCCTAGAAAACATAGTGGACATGAACATAGGACTTCTCACTGCATGTTAACCTAATAACTCAAAAAAGGTTGCAACCATTTTGAGATGGGGAAAGTACACAGCATTATCATATTATTATCTCATTTGGGATTTTACCCCAATGTAAATAAACATACTGAAAATTCCTTTGCAGATACTATTAATCTGTTCCTTCAAAAATGCAATCAATTGGCACACCACCTCACTTATTTAAGCCCCTGGCGGCATTGAAGCATTTGAATAATCTCTATGAACCTTCGCCTATATTCAGGACCCGTTCCCCAAATACAACAGAATTATATGTGCAGAGGGAATCATTAATTCTTCATATTAATATGCCATTTCTTACATTCCATATTAATGCCCATACACTGTTGCCCCCATCTGCCATATTCTGCCCTGAATGACAATTAATCATTTGCTTAAGGTATCATCTCTACATTCTTCAATGTCCACAAATTACCAGCGTTCAAAAATTCTTGCATATAATATCCAAAATATTTTTTTAAAGAACAGTTACCTAAAATTCATAAATCTAAAAACATAATTTGTGATATAATAAAGTGCCAAGTCCAAATTCAAGCAGTAAGAACCATCTGAGTCCCTCAGTGGCGGACTCGCAAGCTGACACTGTCAGCCCATTACTTAATGCACAAACCAGTCACTGAACATGAGCTCGCGACGTGGGAATGCCTATAAGCCCTGTTTGTGTGAACTTCACGGACTGCAATGCACTGTGGGGACTACATCTACCAGCAACCTTAACATGTGCTGCACACAGAGGTGAAAACACTGCGCCTCTGATTGGATTACTCACGCTCCAATGGGAACACAATTAGCCCCATGCAAACCACAAAGACTGAACACAAAGCTAGCAATGATTAAGGCAATCACCGAAATGCGTCTGCCAGGTGATTTTCTTCCGGATGGTGGCAAATAAATTCCCTTGAAGAGGTTCCAAGCATGTGTCAGACCCGTTCTTTGAGGAAAGGTGGGACTGGTATTTGATGTTTATTGCAGCAGTCGGCACTGTTACGAATCCCGATGGCTCTGCTTTGCTTGGTATCTTTTGATTTGAGGGCTTTATTCGGTATTGAGTGAATTAGATCACTATATGAGGCACCACACTTTTTCTTTTGCTATATTTTCTGATTTGGACACTATGTGTCAAGTCCTGTGCACTCATTTAGTGCTGTTGCAGTACACACTGCCCCATCCCTGTCAGTGCCCCTCCAAGTAGACGGCATTGATGTTTCATACACTGCACAGAAGATCGCTACGTGAATTGACGTGTACACTGAAGAGGCAGTGTCGGGATATTGGATCTACCTATTTATATGTTTTCCCCGTGCCTGTCAATCATGTGGGTTGGAATTATCACCATATGACAATAAGCTCTATTGAAGACAGTGAAGCCTTGAAAAAGTTGCATGTACATATAAACTGAGGCGACAGAACACTTGTTGGCTGTCGGCTGTTGATCTGGCTTACTAAACTGCATATGAAGAGTCTACAATACAAGAATTAAGAATGAAAGCACTACTTTGATATGTGTATACATTTGTGCTTACACACTATTGCTATTCCTGTTATTTACTGTATGAATTTAATTTGACATGTGCTAAGGAACGTAACGTACGAAGAGCTGCAGCTTGGGCTGCAGGATTTGCGGAGATAGGTGGTTCTCTCCACTTTCTAGCACAGTACCAATATAGATAGGGTGAGATACAATTAGTGAACTTACCCTATGGGTGGCAATATCCTATTCAATGCCACCCTCTTGTTTTTTATCATGTGTATTTTATACTCCGTCGCCAGTAATGACAGTTGGTGGTAACTCAACATATATGTTGGATCCCTACCTGGCTTTGGGAGTGATACCACCAGTCTGTGCCATAGAAAAGGGTAAACTGCTCATTTCCAGTGGTTTAATATATAGGATTTCCAGTTGGGGGACAAGTGAGTCAGCGTATGTGTTGTAAAATTCTGCCGGTAGCACGTCTAGGCCAGGGGATTTATTGCGTGGGAGTCCTTTTATTGCAATGGTAATTTCAGACCTATGAATTCCTTCTGGGCTGCTGCAGTCAGCTGTGGATATGGTAGGAAAGACAGTAATTCCTCTGTGTGGATGCTCTCTATTCTACCAGGTTTACTATATAATGAGGCGTAATATTGGCAGATAGCCGCATTAATGTTGTATTGGGTGTGGACTTTACCGCCCGTGAGGGTGGTGACTTTGTTAATTATAATAGTGGGGGGGGTCGTCCCGTAACAGTTTGGCCAATAGTTTCCCGGATTTGTCCGCTTCTGTGTGGCGCATCTGCGTATACCTTTGGTGGCCTATAACTCGGAGGGTCTCTAGTAATTCTGCATGTTGGATATGCGCTTCTTGTAGTGGGGCTTGTTTGCCAGTGTCATGTGTGGCTTCCTGTTCCAGCTTATTCCGTTTGTGTTTTGAGATTTCTGTGTACTTCCTGCCTGGCACACACTATCGTGCTAATTGCCTTGCCCCGTAAAACTGTCTTGAAGGCATCCAATTCAACCAAGTTGTTGGATGTAGTGTTACTGCTTTCCGTGAAGTATTGAGTAATTGTATCAGTTATGGTGGTGCGGATTACTGCGTCTTCTAGTGTTTGTGGCTACATTCTGCAGGTGGGTACCAGGGTGGGTACTCTACACCAGTTTATGGCTATTTCCAATGGGTTGTGGTCTGAAAAGTGTCACTTGCATTACAATTGTGTTTGAACAGTAAATTTGGTCTATTCTCATGTGTTACAAGTAGATCAGGGAATAATAAGAGTATTCTCCATATATTGGATAGCGCATTCTCCACACATCGCATAAGGCTCAACCTTCTGCCCACCCACCTGTTTAATCACACCCACACCGTGTAGAGGGGGATGAGATCAGTCCAATGTAACATCCACTACTGTTACAGTCGCCACCTATAATCCATGGATGCATCGCCCATCTGGCCAATGCTAGATTAAGGGTGGACAAGAATTTGTCTTGCTCAAAGTTTGGGGCATAAATATTACCAAGAATCACATGAACCCATGTTGACCATCTAGTGACTTACCCTGGGCGTGCGTTGTTTGCGCTACTACGCACTACACAAACTGCACGTAGCACAGTGCAAAAATGGATAGCAGGCATTTTTTGCTTGCTCGCGGTCCTCAACGCCAAGTTAGCGAGCGAGTAAAATCAACATCCCAGCGAGACTTTTTCCTTGTTCGCGATCAGCAACAAGTTGCCGATTGCAAGCGTGGGAAATAAACATTCTGGAGAGATTCTCAATGCAGGGAGGTCAGGTTTCTCATTGCGAGTGGTCGCGTATGCTCATGACCGCTCGTGATGAGAAACTACCAGTCCACGTTGAGAAAGCTGCCACTCCAGTACAAATCTACTAGAGTGGCAGAAAACGAGCGCTTGCACTGTGCAAGATGCCATTTGCAATGATTGCACAGTGCGGACAAGCATCCGGCACTGTGCAATCAGTGGGAACAGCATTTTCCCTACCGCACTATGCAGTTCACGTAGCTACGCGTAGCGTGTGTAGTGCAAAGTGCACTTTGTGTAGCTATGCAAAGCACTACTATGCAAACTACGCCCAGGGTTACAAGTAGTGACCCCCGTATAAAATATAGCGACCCTGTTTGTCCACTCTTAGCTCTAACTGTGTGAAGGGTACCCCACGTCTGATCCATATTGTGACTCCCTGTGTGAATCCGGAGTAGTTAGTGGAGAAATTCTGACCTCTCCATTTCTTACCGAGCTTCACTGCTTCCTGTTCTACAATGTGGGATTTCTGCAGATATACTATCTGTGCCTTGCATCTCAGCAACTGTGCGTGTACCCTGTGTCGCTTCTGTACAGATCCTAAACCTCGAACATTCCACGTTTTTATGTTATATGTAATAGGTGTATGCATTGCAGTGCAAGGACAGACCAGTGCACTGTCTGTGATATAAAAGTTTCTTCAAGCCTCTCTGATCTAGCCACTATGTCAGGACTATCTCCCTCCCTATAATTCCCAAAACTGGGTCTGGGTGGGGAACTGTACCAGACCATACAACTTAAAATAACTTGTAAAACTGTGTCATGTACATCGAGTGCGTTCGCAAATAGGGGGTAATTGCCAACGCCGTTCATGTTGTGCAGCCTAATACTACTATATACTGTTGAGGTCTATCGGAGCCTGGGGCTAAGAAATAAGACAGAAATATGCCACTTTAAGACACATAAGAAAAGGATATGGTAGCTGCTTTGAGTTCCTGTATCGGGGCCAGCAGTGTTCATTGTCTCTTAATCGAACAAACCATCCACCATCTGTGGGGTTACCCTAGGGACCAGAGTCACACTGCCTTCAGAGTCCGATCTGCCCTTGTTTTCATCTGAAGAGGCTGATTCTTCAGAACGTGTACCGCTTTGGAAGGTGGAAGCTGTCACAAGCGCCTGTTTCCTGCTATGTTGCATCTGCTGTTGCATCGGGTTGGTCAGCCGAGTTTTCCTGCGTATCAGTCTGCTACGACGGTAACCTGTGTCTCCAAGCGCCTGAAGCAACTGGATGAGCTTTGAGAGGTGGCTTCCATTAGTGTAGACGGCTCCATCACTTGTAACCACTCCTCAACATCTTCCTGGCTATCAATGAAATGTATTTTCTGCTTGTGGATAATGTTTAACCGGGCAGGGTAGAGTAATGCATACTTCAGCTACAAGCCTTGTAGTTTCTTCTTGACTGTCATGAAAGAATATGGTTGTCTCTGCACTAATAGCGTATAATCAGGATACACCGATATTAGACAATTCTCGAATCTGATCTGTGTTAGTTCTTGTGCCTTTTGATGTAGTATGTCCCGGTTTCTAAAATTCAGGATCCTGACTATGAGAGGTTGAGTATGGGATACTGGTTTTGGCCGGCCGGTAGGTATCCTGTGCACTCTTTCCACACAGTATTGACTGGAAAGTCCCTCAGAGGTGATGCTGTCCCTAAACCACAGTTCCATGTATCATGTTGCATTGGTTCCTTCGATTCTTTCTGGCAGATCAATGACGTGGATGTTATTGTGCCTTGCTCTCCCTTCGGCGTCTTCTACTCGGTCCATTATGCTGGTGACTTGTTTCTGTAATTGTTCCATTCGAGATTTGGTTTGTTTATGTTGTGGAGACAGTTCCCCCAATCATAAGTGCATTCGTCTGCCAGCTTGGCGTGGTCTGACTTAAGCAGGGTGAATCTGGTCATGAGGGCACCAAGTTGTTGTTCAATGGCCTTCCTGGAGTCCCGCACTTCTTGTAGGATTAAGTCTAGTTTATCCACCGGACCTTCCACATTGGTAGGCAGTATGCAGCTGGGCGGCTCCAAAATGGTGGTATGTTCTGTATTTTACAAGGTTTGGTCAGTGTTAGGGGCGGTTTCTTGATGTTCTCCTTTTGGGTGCCCCATCACTATGTTTGCTAAAGTATGCACGAGGCTTATGACTGTGTTGCTGATCGTTAGTGAGGTGGACTCACTGGAGCACTTTGGATCCGGGTGACAATCTAGGGCCTTGTGGATATGCGACACACTTCAACAGGGTAGGGCCACCTCGTAGCCATGTGTTTGTCTACTGCTTTCTCCCCCTCTGGGTAGTGGCCCCCTGTGTAGACTCGCAGATGTTTTCAAGCACAACTCTCTGGTAATGTACCGCCCCTTTAACCGGTTCGACACTATTGACGGAACCATTCTGTTACGGCTCGCGGTGAGCTGTGCTCATGACGGAACGGTTCTGTCACGGCCCGCTCGCCGTGCCTGCGCGGCGCAGATTTTGCGCCTGTGCGGCGCGTTTCATTAAGTGGGTGGGGCAGTGATGGAACCGTTCCGTCACAAGCACAGCTCACCCACGAGCCGTGACGGAATGGTTCTGTCACCCGCGCAGGTGAGCCGCATGCCCCCCGCGACCGTTAGCGCTGCGGCGGAATAGCCGCCGCAGCGAAGGTGTTAACGCGCAATCATGTAAATCACCAATTAACTGATCCGAGTGACAGCGTTTTGGTGTCTATGTCGCAGTGCACGCTACTCAGACCACAGTGTGTGTTTAGCGTCGGTGCATCACTTGCAGGGTTTCATGTGTACTTAGGACTCGCGGCAGGGACCGCACGCATAGTCCATACCTTCGTCTATGGTGTCTGCGAGTGAGCCCCTCTCGTGGAAATGCAGATTGCAGGTGTACTTGCTAGCGTGCTGCAATCAGCGTGCTATCCTTCTGAATGTTGTTACATGCATGTGTCACCCATTGCCTGCCCTCAGTCTCCCCACATCGTAGAACCCTTATCCGTGGCGATGTGCCAGGTAGCCCAGGTTGTACACTGCCGTCTCCAGCTCCTGCACTATCATCAGAGGCACGTAATGGCATGTAACTTAGCTGCGTACGCACTCTCTGCGCACTAGGCTCTTCCCCGCTGTGTGAATTTAGCCTCTGATTTGCCAATAATGATCGGGGTTCCCACCATTTACAGTCTCTGCCCCGCAGGTCCTCCACTCTGCTGGCTGCTCTATACCATGGGGCGCCCCTGACCCTGTGTGTGTGAGACCCTGGGGCTTGCCACAGGTGGCCGCGCACACTCACTGCCCCAGATCCGGGCCGGACCACGAGCTGCACCACCTCTGTTCCGACGGGACCTGGTGGGGGGGAGCTGGCACAATCACCCTCCTGTTCCGAGCTCCCAGCTGGGACAGTGCTCTGTGCTCACCTCCATGGCGGTTGTATTCGCGGCCTCCTTCACGGCTCGGCCTTTCTGTCCACGTCAAGGTCGTGGTCTGCACCTCTCCACTGTGCTTGATGGCAGCGGTTTCAGGAGCAGTTCTGTTTATTGGTGGTGCTGTGCACCTCAGTTGCGAGTATCGCTGGACCCCGATTTATGCTGATAAACGGGCTATTTTACAGGATTGTGTAGCCTGGGTCCATACCTCGTCTTGAAGACGACCGCAGTTTTCAGCAGTTGGCCAGCGCCCTCCCCTACAGATTGATACTAAACACATTTCTGCTCCTATAGGGATGAAGGCTCTAATTCTACAATAGATTTTTTGAGAAATTTAAAATACCATCTCTCTAAAGTTGCACTGTGGCACTTTGGCTGTTTTGGATGTGCTTGAATAAATCTAACCTCTTTTAGAAGCACTTAGAGATGTCTCTTTTCATGACCATGAAACCTAATCTTCTTTAGTTTCAAGAGAATGCATGAACACACTATTAAACTCACAACTCTTTAATATTCCATTAGAGTATTGCATCTATATTAGTTTCAATGCCACTGCACTGTCTAATACCCCCCACAAAGTTATATCACAATATACACCAGATATAGGGTTTGTTTATGGTGGTCTAGGAGAGCCATGGCAGATTTAAAGGATGACCTCAGATTATGTGAATTAGTTTCATTGCACCTAATCATTGAATGTGGAGAGCCTAAAAACTGGTTTGAATCTGGATGTCCTGAACCTGTTGTGGACACCAGCAAAAAAGGTATTCAGAAAATAGTTTAAACATATGAATGAGATTATGTTTTCAGTTACTCTTGAAAGTTAGTTTGAATCTGATTCCTCCTCAAATGTCAAACACTGGAGTGCATACAAGCTGATGAACATATGTCAAACAAGAATTAAATTTACTAAAATGTCTGTACTTCAATCAAAACAATAAACACTTTTTTGCCTCTTGCATGTATATGATAGATATGTGTGCCAGAGGACTCAGTCACATGCCCAAATTTCCCTGCAACTTACCTTTTTGGTAGCATAAGTAATAAAGTGGAGTTATTATCATCCACAAGTTCTATCTACAGTGTAACCCATTTGGCTACACAGTGAGGGGACCCAAAAGTTGATAAATGGGATTATATGTAGGTTTATTGCCAATTCAAAGCCAAACTGATGTATACAAGTCTCAAGAATACATTGTAAAAATACAGAATCACTACTTGTGATCGAAATAATCTAACAAAGTTTAACCTCAGTAACATAAAGTATACAAGCAAAATAAATAATTGTGGTACACAAAATAAGGAATATAATCTGATGATCGGTATATGATTTCCGTTCCTCCTGTCTATTCATGAGTACATCTGAATTACCTAAATCTAGCACACACTAAGTAGCATTAATTGAGGATACCCTAATTAGATCCAGTAAAGCAGGAACGGCCCCGCCCGCTCATTAATTCACCCGCGCAGGCGGGGAATTGATGCCACGTGGGCGGAGCGGCCGCTGCGTGAAGGAACCACTCAGTCATGAGCATAGTGCACCCGTGGCTCACGACGGAGTGGTTCGGTCACTAGCACGGAACGGGTTAATACTGCATAGCATAAAGTCACACTACAGAGAAAAAGCAAAGAGGTCTGCACCCCTCTGAGTCTAAAGAGAATCTGACTGAAGCTACGGTGCTATCATCAATTAAACCCACAAAGAGCATTAAAAAATCTCATATCATGTGTCTCATGGCTTGTCCACCTTCTCACAGTAAAACTTTGGCAACTATACTTGAAACTCCCTTCTTCTGAGCCACATAAAAAAACGTCTTTGGATTCCTTCCATCTCCAGATACAGCGCAAAAAGTGGTCTTCCCTTGGTTCATTATCACACTTCGTCCTCGCAAAAAGTACTCCTCCCGAATGTCACTATCTCTCATACACAATGTGCCTTTCTCTAACTATGAAAACATACAAATGGTTCTGGCGATGAGAGGAAAACTTTGCAACCTGAGCAAACTTTCACATTAAAGGTTAAACATTAAGATTCAAATGTTAAAATCTTTGATCAAGTTAACATGGCAAGCATCTAAGTAAATGTTTAAATGCATGGTTATAGACACATTTACACTTATAAAATAATGCAGGATACAATTCAAATGAACACATGATTATATGAGTTAACTATATCATTCAAACCATACAAATGCGGATATATATTAGAACTGAAATCTGATGACACTGTGTGGAAAACATTAGTATGAACAGTCCTATAACTGTCAGGCTTATACAGTAAATGCACTTTCGGAATCCGTTCAAGTGCTTTAACTTACACAAATACATGAGACCATGTGTATGTATGTATGGCATGGCCAAAACATAAAAGGGTGGAGCCAAAATTACGCTGCTCCACATGTAAGCTAATGTTTTATGGTTGAAAGGGAAGTTAACCACGTCAATACTTTAGGGATTACTCAGTTGTACGTATATTTATGACACAAATTAACTTTCTTATACCACTGAGGAATTCACAAAGCGATTCCTGCCAGACAAAAGACCATTTTCATGTGAAAAGATCTCTACCACGAGTGTGGCATTCTTCAAACCCATAAATTCCACTCAAAAGTTGTTAGGGAGGAAAGAAAAAAGATGAGTTTGCACAGGGATCCTATTTTGCTAAGGAGAACTCCACACAGTGGGACAGTATCTCCTTTCGAAGGTCACATGACCTTTCCAGAAATATGCATGAAAATGTATACCTGCTGCAGCTTTTCATGTAATTCCAGAAAAAGTGTTGAATTCTAGTAAATATGTTTTACATTTCTTTTTATTTAGTTAAAAAAACAGTTTCACAGAATGCACCAAAATAATTTACAATCCAGCACCTACTTGCATAAATCAAGAAGCAGGTTTACAATGAATGAATGAATGAATGAATAGGAATTTGGATTGCACAACTTTACCAGATGGCGTCAACGTAAAACAAAACACTCACAATTCATCCAGAACACAGCCGTCATACCTCCTGTAGTTGATAACACAATCATCTACTTGAGAAAGTCCTTAGACAGTACAGTCAACACATTTTGCCTCCCAGGAGTTCATAGCATAAAAGGTAGGCAGGCACAACTAGCGCCTGTGTACAAGGGTCTGGTTTAACCACCCATGGCACATTAGGGCATGTATAACTCAGTTCTTCAGTGGGCCTGTCATTTTCATCAGTAGAGTCATTGAGCCTCAACAGATAAGCCGGAAGCAGAGCCCCAATATCTTGGGGTCATAACACTAGTGGGATCAATTTGCAAAGCACATCTGATTGTTCACTGCATTATGCCATATCTAGAAGCCAGTTTGTGCTTTTTGGCCGATGGCCTTTACCCAATGCATGGGCATTATACTTTTGGCAAGCAGTAGGGCCAGCCCCAGGAGTCCCCGGTTGGCTGGGGAGAAGTGGTTCACATACCGCATGAGGGCTTTTTCTACTGCTGCCTGTATGTCAGTACCTATAATTTCAACTAGTGGTTTTAATATGTCTGACCTGAAGTTATAAATCATGGGCAGTAGCATATTAAGCGTATACAATCTGCTTACCTTACCCCACATCTTGAGTAGCATGAGTCCTCCCTTGGACCCATCCACCTTATTGTGACCTGTGTGTGGCAAATCTTGTGTAGAACTCTGAAATGCAATTGCTGGATGCAATAGTTTGGGAAACGTTTACCTGTCAATGTACAGCATTATGACAACAGCACAACTGTTAGTGGGTGTGTGGTTTCTCCTCCTATCGCTGCTTGGTATTGGGGCGACATAATGGTGCACTTTCCTGTATTTCCTACTAGTTTCTTGGGTGTGTACATTTCTAATAGCCACTCAAGAGGAGAGAAAGTAGGCAGCGGTTCTGGGAATTGCATAAACGTGGTTTTAAATGCAGCTCACAGCCTATAATAAAGGAATGTGTCAAGCAGGGTGTGATCATCATATGACTTCACGGCCTGTACAGATAGAAAAGAGGCATCTGGGAATAGGTCACAAGTATAGTCAGTATGCATTTGGTGAGTTGAGTGCACAATGTAGGGTCACATGTTGGGGGAGAGCTGGATTAGTGAGCAGACACATGCTGGGAGTGAACATCATCTCTACTTTGGATATGCAATGCAGTCCATCCGATGCACGCAGTGTGTGGCTTACAGTGTCAATCTCCCCTCTTGGTTTTCTTGAGTGGGAGCACAACTTTGTGTTCAGTTGTAGGGGGTGAGCTGCATTGGCTTTTAACTGCTACATGAGTCTGGAAGGGAGCTTGGAAATGCCAGTGATGGGCAAAACGAGGCTGTGCAGAGAGATAACATAAGTCAAAGTCAGGGGCTGCTAATCCTCCTTGATCAAAAGGTAGCAACAGTATGTCCTACTTTAGCCCTTGGTTGATTGCCTGCCAAGCAAGGCAGGTTGTGTTTTGTTTGGGGATGGCGGCAAAAGGATTCTGTGCTGTGAATGGAGATGTTGATGAGCAAGTATAATAGCTGAAGTAAAACCAGCATCTTTGTCAGGCTCAGTCTGCCTGCCAGGAAGAGTGTCAATCTGAAACACCTGAAATCCAATACAGACCAACGCAACACCATCATTTTTCTGCAAGAACTGATCTAGGTCTCTGCTGAAGTATCACACTGCCGAAGGGGAAACTCCAGGTCACATATTGTGGTGCTCTCTGTTAATGGGAGAATCTTGGAATTTGCCCAGTTACTTGAAATGTTTGATAAAGGATGAAACATGAGGAATTTCTGAATCAGGTGCAATATTTTGTCTTTTGTGTGACTAACATAGAGAGTGATGCCCTCTGCAAATAAAGAGGCAAAATGTGAAATGTGGAAGCCAAGTATTAGGCTAGAAAGGGTACTATTTATTTTCTTTTACTCCTCATATTTGTAACTGTAGTATCCTCCTTCCCAGGAGATTAAGCTCACTGTTGATTGTATCTTCTAACTCAGTTATTTTAGTGTGTATGCCTGCTTATGCTGCCTTATCTCGTCACCCACGAAATAATTCCTCCAGCCCTTTAATCCCAGTTTCAAGCCAGCTTAGTCTCTGGTGTGGGTCTTGGAGAACTCCTGCCTTAAAGACCACCCAGAGGTCCCCTGTGCTCAAAACTGATCCCACATTGTGTCTAAAGTAGTCCTCAGTATAATTTCTGAGGACTTCCCTGAATACCATCACAGAGGGCGTCTGGTGGCAACCTCCAACCTGACCTCACAGGACACATGTCTGATATGCCAAGTTATAAGAGGAAAAAGGAGTAATCCGATAGAGTTTGTGGAAGCTGAGAAATTTGGGTGATCTATTGGCATGTATCTCCAGTGGCCAGCTAGCTGTTTAATCCAAACCATGTTTCAGGTACTGAAGAGAAGCATGTACTGATGGAGCTTGGGTTATTTCTAAAAACACCACACTCACCTGGGCCCATAAACCTTCATACAATAAGCTGACAACTCCTCCGCTCAAATTTCCGGACTTAGTCTCCCTTGAAATATAATTCACCTCTACACCTTTTCTTACCAAACTTTTAATATGTTAGTGCTTAATTTCCTCTGGTCGATAGATCTGGTTGTTAGCATAATAGGCATGAATAACATTTACTCTGTTCTCTGAATGACCACAGACTCAGGAGAGTTTTAAAATCTTTATGCAATATTTTGTGAGTCAAATACCAATACATGTCAATCACCAACTTCTCAAGGAGAAAAATAATGATCAAAGTAAAAATCTTTAAAGTCGTAGTAAAATCTCTAGACATGGGTACCCGGGAAGGATGGAAAGGGAAAATGGCACAAGGACATACCACACAAATTTATATTTACCTAGAATGGTGCCAGGACCAACACTGGCCAAGGGCTGGAAAAGAAAGGCTCCCGACTAATCAGGTGCCAGCAGTTCAGGACAGGTGCAGGACAGGACAGGTAACCTCTTCTAAGTGCAATGACAGTGTTACACTCCTCTCTGGTGCTACTCTCTTCCCCTTCTAGATAGCTTGATACTTCTTCATCAGCAATCTCCCAATTCTTCTTTCAGAGTGCTCAACCAGCCCTCTGAGCTCTGTGACATCCAGGATCTTCTCCTGCAACGTTGGGTCAGTGACAGGTCTGTGACAAGTCAGACAATCTAACTGACTGAGCCTACCTTAGTTATACTATTCTCAGTGTATGTACCACCCGTCAATGTTTCAAAATTTGTGTATTCCCTTCATTCGATGGAAGAGGTCATCACACCATACTAATATGAAGTCATCTTCTTTGGTTTAATTGTTCAAAGTTCACTCCCTTATTGTATTTTCCCGTGCTTTATTCCTCCCAGCAACATTCACATTGGACTAATACAATGTATGCACAATTTATACTTCTTCTTCCTCTCTCTGGGTCAAGAGGTGAGGTTCTCAAGAGCTTTGCTGGTTAGAAAGTTCTTGGCTGTGGTTCAATGTTGCGGCACAAAGTTCAGAATGAGTTGAATACGCATATGCAAAGTTCAGACAAGATGGAGAATTCAGTCACCCTTCAGGCCCAAATATGAACTAATAATAAAGTATAAGAAGAACATGTTAGAATATGGAAATAAATGAATGCACTCTATACCACTTATTCCTACTGTAATCCCATTATTTTATTGTATCTATTGCATTAGCGGTTAAGCAAAACATACAAAGTTTAATTTAAGCATAGCCATATGCATTAGCATGTGAGGTTCAAAGCGGCCATTTTAAGGGTTACTGCGCAGCTGCAAAGAATTCCCATCAAAAGCAAAGGACGTCATACTACGTAGATGTAGTAGATGCATGCGCAGAAGAGTTCCTGCGTTTTCGGCAGCAATTTTGAGTCACTTGGATTACTTGTTAGTAAAGCACATTGAAAAGCTTCCCTTACATAAAGAAAATGTCTTGTGGTTCAGTTATTAGTTATCACAAAACATGTTGGTTGATTTATTACATGTTATTTCGAGAGGATTGAATCCGAGCAAGTTTCTCTACATATGAAACCTTGCTCCATCAGTACCATCTTTGAGTGTAGTATGGCATGGAACCATATCTCGACTGATTTCAAACATTATGTAAACTGTTGTTTAGCAGATGGGAGTGAAGCTGGCATTATGTGGCGGAGTGATCTGCCTGCAGATGAAGAATTATATAATAGTCACCACCAGCTCAAACCCCTACTGTACTGGTTGCGTGTTTTGTCCGTTCCCAAGTTGTCAACCAACAGGGTAGGTTTGAGTGAAAAAATGGGTAGGCAAATAAACAGGACCCTGTTGCTATGGCTGTGTTAAATTAAACAGAACCTCCATTCCCTTGGGATGCAAGAGCTCTGGGTAGATACTTCAGCTATTACACCTTCCTCTGCTAAAAAGCTGAAGTCCTTTTCTTTTGAACATGAGGAGATGAAGCTGATTAACAAACTAGATCTGGGGTTCCTCAGTGCTCATTTCATAGGGTTCAGAACCTTCCCGGTTTTTTAGGCCTGCATAGACCACATTGACCCTCCCTCCACCAAAGCCTTTTACATAAGGTTTACATTAGGCACCCTCCTTTTAGCTTCATTCACTTCCAAATGGAAAAGTGGTTTGGGGGTAAGCAGTCTCTGTTCAAAATGCAATGGTCACAAGGAAACTGCTGGTTTTTAGTCCCTTGTTTTCAAAGCAGTGTAAGCACTGGATCGACCCCTTTTTACGCTAGATAGGAGTTCACCAGTATATGGTCACCCTGAAAATTTACAGGCTCGACACTTCGGCCACCATTGCGTTCTTGATTGCAACGTTTTCAGAGAGTGTTTGGCCTATCTGAGGCAAAGTTATCTCGCTCTCACCCCTCACTGCATGAGATTAACTCTGTTGCTCAATCCTGTCGATTTGGGTACCCTTCCTTGCATTGTGCCTACATCTTAGTAGTTATCTAAATTCAGTGTGTCATTGTAACATTGGGAATATTTTCCCATCTAACGTTCAATTATTCTAATCATTATTTTAATCTATGGTTTTATGATTTTATGTAATTTACTATGTTGTCACTCAAGTGAGCCCACATTGTACTTTGAACATTGCATCTAATTTTGCCTGTGTTTTTTAATTGGGCTTATGCACTGTGAAATTGACTTGTGACTTTTATAGTCTATGACCAAAATAAAGTTTTAAATCGATATTGTTGTCACCACCCCAGAAGGATAATTTGAGGGTTCTCCTGTACGATCTTGAAGTATACTTTCTCAAATAGAGTGGAGTCATCATTGTTTGCACCATATATGTTTATAAGCACGAGGGCCGAAGTGTACAGCTGCACGTGGAATATAACGTAACATCCCTCTGGGCAGGTGGTTGCCATCAGAGGTAGAGCACCCCTCAGTAGAGAATGAGTTGGAGGTTCTGTATATAGTGTCCACCCAGTTTGTCTGAATTTTAGCCTATGTGTGCTTTGTGAAGTGCGTTTCCTAGTTGGCCTATATCAACTCCATGCCTATTCATGTAAGCTATTACCAAGTCAGTTTGTGTGGGTTCTTCAGGCTGCGAATATTCCATGTCATTCGGTTAAGAGAGAGTGTTTCATGCATAGAGTTGATGGGTGAGAGGAAGCTTCAGCTTGGAATGGCGCACACTTGTCTGACCACTTCGAGTACCTGCTAATCTACTGTGGAAGACTGGTGCAGTACGGCTTTCTATAAAAAAAATCACCTTCCCACTCACTCTGCCTGCCCCAACTTGCCAGACAACAATGGTTTCCTCCTCCTGCATTCCTCAATCAAAAAAACACAAATTAATGTTTCTGATTGCCCTATCACTTCCATGATGGGGAATTCCCTCTGGAAGTCCAGTTGGAGAGGTGACTCCATTTTAACAGAAATGGTTACCAGAGAGATATTTTAATTACCAATCATTTTGTCAATTAGCAAGCTGTCTGAAGGTGGTCTCCACAAATCAACAATTTTGCAAGGGGGGCCCCCTCACCTCATGGGATAGTCCAACAAGGTATATCTTGTGTTCAGTAGCAAAAAGGAATGGTTCAGTACCTCCGAACCCTGTTTTAGTTTTATGGGCTCTTATTCAGCTCAACTGGATGTCTAGTTTACCGAGTGCAATCGGCCCCTTCTCTCCTGACCAAGTCAACACCTGGGAAGGATGATCACATTAGCCTAAGAGCCTTGTCAGAGTAACCTTCATGTGGAAGCTGTTTTTCCTCCTTCTCCTTGTAGCGATCTGCAGCATCTTTCAAAGATGTATGAGCACAGTATGTATTAGCAGAACCTTCACTTCACTCCTGAGGCACAGCCGGGAGCTTTTTAAAATTGTCTGTACTTCTTAAAATTACTTTGTTTCACTTGCGAGTCACGAGTTAATTGTGTGGTGTTGATATTAAAAACACTCACAAGCTCTCCTGACGGTCGCTGGCACACCGCGCTGCGGACCCTAGCGCAGCTGCGGCCCTACGACAAACAACCCCCAGCTGCCGCCATCACCGGCGTGCAAACCGGCCACGCCCCCAGCGAGGCCACACCCCCCTAACACCCCCCTCATCCAATAAATCATGTGCATGTGGAGGAAGCGCAGCGAGCGTGCCGATTGCGCGCCGAAGGCGCGCTTAAGGCAAGCTCGTCTGCGCTCGTCCGCGCCGAGTCCGGGCCTAGGGCCACCCCCCCCTACGCCTCAGACCACTCTACCCAGGCATTACAGCTCCGCTAACCTCCAAGAACTTAGGCTCCTTCAAACGAAGTGTAGCCAACTTCCGTAAACTTGCAGAAAACCTTCCACACACATGCAACATGTGTAAATCGATCCTCAAACCCCAGCCACCCGCAGACCAATGCCACGAATACTGCCTGTTCACACTTAATTGCAGATCCCTGCCCAAACATAAGGACGAATTTGCACTCCTAATGGAGGAACGCATGCCTGACATCGTTTTCCTGACGGAAACGTGGCTCACCTCAGACTCGGACCCGGCCCTGGTCACAGCCCTTCCACCTGGCTTTCTAATCTTCCGCCAAGACCGGCCTAAAGGTAGAGGAGGAGGACTAGCAGTCATCTACAAAGAGCAGTTTCTTTGCCGAGTCATCCCAGAAACCATCCCGGATTGTGAAAGCCTAGCCTTTAGCATCGAGCTCTCGCCGAATAACTGCTTTTCAGGGACCCTCATCTACCGACCCCCCGGCCCCCCAAAACAATTTCACAACCAACTAGCACGGATCGTGGCCGAACGAGTCAGCACCTCCGCTAACTTCACTCTGCTAGGTGATCTTGATTTTCACTTCGACTCTAAAGCAGATCACACGGCAACCCTTATTGTAGACGATCCTGCGGCGTTGCAATTACACCAATCGGTCAGCTCTCATACCCCCACTCAAGGCCATCTGCTGGATCCAGTTTTCAGCAACTGTCCTAACCTGAAAACCGGTGTACCACACCTCCTCCCATGGACTGACCATCTACTGGTCCCCCTCTCTTGGTCTACTCCTAAACCCCCAGCCGCCACACCCACGGTAAGAATAGGCAGACCTTGGTCTCGCCTGTCAACTGAGAAATAGACCACTAAATTGGCCAGCAACCCACCTCCTCATAATGAGGACCCTTGCCGCGCAAACCTGACATACGAAGAATGGATCACCCATTCACTCGACCACTCCCTACCTAAAAGGAAAACCACTACAAAAAGTCCCCACAAATCTGCTCCCTGGTATTCAGGATCCCTTAGGACAAAGAAACGCCAGTGCAGGCAAGCTGAAAGGAAATGGCACCTGGATCCCTCACCAGAAACCAAAACGCAATATCGTAAGCTACTCAAGGAGTATAAAGAACAAATCAAGGCCAGCCAAACAGCATACTTTTCAAAAGAAATTATCGCCGCCAAATCCAGACCTAGAGAAATCTTTCACATTGTGAAAAGCCTCACCAAACTACCACCCAGCCGGGGTGAAACCAAGTCCACAGAACACTGCAACAAGATGGCAGACTTCTTCCTTCAAAAAATCACCAACATCTATGAATCCTTCCCTCCCGGGCTCAGCACCCCGCCCACCGTGAGCGACTCGGGCACCAACACCCCCCTCCTCTCAACCTCCCCCCACACTGGACCTTTTCACCCCCCTCAACCTCACGACTCTGGAGTCCACGGCACGGAAAGTTAAATCTGCACCGCCAGACATTATTATGTCAGTTTCTGAAATCACCCTCCCCATCATAATGAACCTCCTTAACTCTTCCATCACCACCGGCATAGTCCCGCCGAAATGGAAACAAGCCATGGTTCGAGCCTTATTAAAGAAGCCAAACCTGGATCCCTCAGACCTCAGTAACTATTGGCCAATCTCCCTACTACCCTGGCTGAGCAAAATCCTGGAGAAACATATCAACAGCCAGCTGGTCAATTACCTAGAAAACCACCACCTACTGGACCCCACTCAAACAGGCTTCAGACCAAAACATGGCACCGAAACCGCGCTCCTCATGGTCACCGAGGAAGCTAGAACCATCCTGGATCAAGGAGGATCAGTGGCAGTGATCCTCCTTGATTTAAGCGCGGCTTTCGACACAGTCAGCCACGACATACTGCTGAACCGCATGTCGGACATCGGCATAAAAGACAAAGCATGGTCCTGGTTTGATTCGTTGCTGAAGGAAAGATCCTTCCGGGTATTTGATGGAGAATCATCATCAACCAGCAGACCATTAAGATGCGGAGTTCCACAAGGCTCCTCATTAAGCCCAGCGCTCTTTAACATCTATATGAGGCCCCTGGCTGAGGTTGTTCGTCAGTTTGGAGTTAAAATCATATCCTACGCTGACGACACTCAGCTGGTGGTCTCATTAGCGCAGGAAGCCAACCTGACTACTAGGGGAGGGCTCAAGAAATGCCTAGAGGAGGTCAAAAGTTGGATGTCCGCCTCCTCACTCAAAATGAATGGGGATAAAACAGAACTAATGCTCCTGGGCCCTGCCAACCCCACCTCCCTCAGCACCCTATGGCCGCCCTGCCTGGGCTCACCCCCGGCCCCCAAGGACAACATCAAGAGCCTTGGGGTATGGTTAGACAGATCTCTGTCTTTTAGCACCCAAGCCACCAAACTTGCAGCCACCTGCTTCGGCCTCCTTAGGCTGTTAAGGAAGGTTCTCCATCTTCTACCGATGGAGGCAAAACAGGTTGCCATCCAGGGCCTGATCCAGTCTCGACTGGATTTTAACAACGCCCTTTACCTTGCTGCCCCAGAATATTCGCTGCGGAGACTACAAATAGTGCAGAACTGCGCCGCCCGCACACTACTCCAGATCCCCCGACGTCAATCAGCCAAAACTGGGCTGACTAAACTACATTGGCTACCCATCCGCCAAAGAATACAATTCAAAGCCCTATGCATTGCCCACCAGGCCTTCTGGAAAACGGGCCCCCTTATCACCCTTAACCTAGTCTCGCACTACCAACCTACTAGGAACCTCAGATCAACCCAGACATATATGGCCACAACACCTAGAATAAAGAAATCAAGAACCGGCGGTAGGACCTTCGCTCACAACGCCTCCAAGCTATGGAACACTCTCCCCCTCCATCTGAGAGCTAACCCAAATCTCTCCTCATTCAGAAAACAGCTTAAAACATTCCTCTTCAACCTCCCTCAATAAACTCTCCGGTCACCCCTCTCGATATGATGACGGTTCTTAGCGCTTGGACGCCCCAGGCCATCAACCGCGCTCTACAAAGCGACATACAATACAATACAATACAATACAATACATTTGGTGGCCTGCCTAAGGCCAGCAAAGATAGGAAGTTTGCCAGTTAACGTTAGTATCTGTGGGCTCTTCCTACAGAGAATAATAATGGGAATTCAACAAAGGGGAACGGTTTCTTCTAAATTTCATTTACATAATCTTCTATCTTCCACATGTTGGTAGACTGGGATACAGGTTTGAGGGAGCACATTTCGTATCTGAAACAGCTTCTCATTTTACATTGCTAGAATCCTCAGCTTCAGACATACATTGCTTTGTGGAGGTCTACGCAATCATGGTGGGTATAATTGTTTTCTTTAGATCTATCAAGGCAGTCTGCAAGAGAGTCTATTTTTGAGTCAATTTTCTCCAGGCTGTGCTTCATGTCCAGAGGAAGCACTTGCAAGTCTGGCTCAGAAGTGGACTCCTGCTGGGTTTGTGGCACCTCATTTTCTGAAGCTGTTTTATCCAAAGCAGGCTTCCTGGGCATTCAGCCTCAAATGTTAATCTGGCCTGCTGTTTTACTGTGTTACCGGAGGGCTGCGGCCCTGTCTTTTGATTGTTCAGCCAGCTCAGGGTAAAAGCAAATGGTCCACCACTTGCTTCGGGTGCAGTTTCGGTACAGCCTCACTCCTTTGTGTGATTTTATTTTGGGCATTCGGACTGGATCAGACCAATGTCTGGCCTCTAGCGGCCTATACCTGGACACTTCACATGTTAAACTCTGCATGGATGCTCCTATCTGCAGGCCCAAGACCACCCCAGCAACTCAGGGCTCCAATGGCATCTTCACTCAATTTGCCCCGGTGCAACAGAGTAAAATACACCTCAATTTAGGCAGTCAGCTGCCATCTGCCTAAAGCCAGCTGCACATCTCAGCTTGTTATATGGGAGTGCTACCATCATTCTAATGGCTGCATCCCGGTCATGCTCGCTCAATCGCTGTGCTATGGTGCCTCCTTCCTCTCAGCAGCCAGGCATGCACCCCATATACTTTTGTCTCTGGGATCTTCACTTACTTGAAGGCAGAATACTGCTGGTAAATCATCTTTCAAGGCAATGTATGTGGCAGTTGTATATAAATAAGTATACATAAGACTCAGTGATTGTAGATTGTATGAGTGCCTGTATCAAAAACTGTATACTTGTAATAGTGATTTTATAACACACTAAGTATGAGTTATTATCTATATGAATACATAAAGTGGTGTTTGTATAAGTGTTTAGCTTAGTAAATGTAAGTATGATCAAGTGTTTGTATAAGTGGATAGGATGACTACATAAGTAAGTTTGGTGTGTGCTGGTGTATAATGTCGATGTAGGTGTATAAGTATATTTAATAGTGTTCTATTGATCTTTGTTAAGATGTATGAGTGAATCTATAGGCAAGTGTTTAGATGTGTGTGTAGATCCAGGAATCACTGAGTGGGTTTTTAGAAAATTGTATTGCTGTGTCAATGGATTCAAATATGGTACGCTTATTTTACAGTGAGTGATGAAAGGTTATCTAGTGTATGATGAGGTGTATCTGATTGTCACGTGGATGTCATCAGTGATGTCATTTGAGATGTCATCAGTGATGTCATCAGTGATGTCACTGACCATGTCATGAATGATGTAATATGTGACATCATCAGCAGTGGATTGCGGGCGCGCGAGTTGTACTTAGTACAAATAACTATAACGGAAGAATTTCAATGGTTTTGTATGAGTAAAATGTTCAGCTAAATATAACACCACTGAAACCTATGGTTTTTTTCAGTGAATTTCTAAGGTTTTTTAAATGATAATTCATAACTATAAACTGCCTGAAATCTATGGTTTTTTCAGTGAATTTCAAAGGTTTTTAAAAAAGATAATTCCTTAGTATAACCTAATAATTGTCTGTGTGTACCCATATATATTTCGGATTTTGTAAAAAAATTAATCTGAAATTAGTATATTTCCACATTTATTTTACTGATAAATATGCACTCATGGCTGAAAAACTGACCGTTTTCACTCATGTAAACACTCTTAGATGATAAACTATACACAACCTTCATATTAAAATGCGCAAGATTTCTTATACAAGGATATATATTGCTCTTTAAGGCTCTTTACTAAAAGTCTTTTATTGTTTTTACACTTTTGCTTTTAGAACAACAGACCTATTGGCCTACTACTCATCATTGACAGCATTTCCAAACGCTCAAAGAATAACCCAGTTTATGTATTTATCCACACTTTAAAATAAATACAGAGGAAAATAAATACTTTTCTGTCTGTATTTATCTGTAAAAATCAGTAAAAACATAAATCAATGAGCCCAACTTATAATTTAAGAATATTTTCAACTTAATTAGCAGTCATTAACATATAAGTGTGGTAAAAGTATGACGCAGCACCTATAATACCTGACTTTCAAGAACAACGTTTACAGTTCGATTCCAAATTCCATCAGCATCTTAGCCTACCACTATCTCACTGTAGGTAACACCTTGCTTAATCTTCTCAACGCCCCAAGTGCCAGCACACCTTTCCGGGGGTAGCTTTATGCTTTACAAACGCTGCCATTTTTTTAATTAAAAAGCATAGTGATAATAAATATTAATACTTTTTTTTTCTTCTATTGTAAACAATATTTTTTTTTATATCTTCTATTTAGATGTTTTTAATTATGACAATGCAAAGGACACAGTTTACCGGGTAACACTTTTTAAACTCTCCAACGTATGAAGATAATAAGGACCTTATACGTGTTACTATGGAAATCAAAACCTTTACTGCTTCACAGTTTGTAACTTTTCCCAACCCGTGCCCAAGTAAAACAGTTAAAACGTGAGCACGTGTAAACTTTAAAATGTGACATCTACATAGGGGGAGCCAAATCTTCCTTCAATAGACTAAACAACCAAAAACGATATAAACCACACCTATTGTGCGATTAGTTTCATTTTTGCGAGTTATTTCTGCATCGCCAATCTATGATGCAGGTTCCCTTTTCTAGCGTTGGATTCTTGTTTTGCATCAACAAACATATTCTGGAGTTGTAAGTTGTTTCATTATGGCATAGTAGATAGTTATAATTTGTGGCTATTTGTCAATATTTAACATATTTAAACATTTATATCTAGAAAAATGTGTTATTGCATGTTTTTCCATTTTTATCTGTAATGTCAGCAGCTTGTTTTCAGAAACAGATAGATTACAACAAACATTGCTCCTTTTCTGGCTACTTTCAGCTTATATATTATAATATTGACACTGTACTTCACTTCAGAGGTGTTGGTGACCCGTTGGCACAAACCCTAAACATTTACAATCAACGTCACCACCTTCCAGTTGTTAGTCTGTTTTCCCCTAGGGATTAAATCGTAAATAAATAAATTGTATGTTCTTATATAGCGCCTTTCACCGTAAGATCTCAAGGTGCTTGCTTTGGGAACCCGTCCTGGCTTTTCCCTGCGAGATAACCCCTAATAGGCATCCCCAAGTTGAAAGCCAGGCATCCCATCGCGGTGGGGCCGTAGTGGAGATTAAGCAAGCTATTGCCCAGAGTTGCAGAGTGTGAGCCCATGATTCGAGTAGGCACCGAGGCGAGAATTATCGAGTCAGTGGACATTTTTGAGCTCAAGTCCCTGCCGCGTCGGGGATTGAACCGTGGTCCCGGGTCTGACCTCTGCATCAGGGTCTGCCTCCTCTAACCGGTGAGCCACACTTCTTCATATACTGTTAATATGTATATTATAATATTAACAGTTATGCTAATCCCAGTGGATTTCATAACCCTTCGTCACAAAGAGTAAAGATATATAAGCAATGTCACCAGCTTCTGATTTTTAGTCTGCTCCCCCTTTTGATCATATACTGTGAATATATATATTACAATTTTCACAGTCATGATCTCAGAGGAGTTTATGACCCGTGGCCACGAAGATCAAACTTTTTGACCTCCCGGAGAAAAGAAGCTCAGAAAATAATTACTTTTTTCAAACAACATTGGTCCCATGCATACAGGAAAGTTGAAAGGGAATAAAATAGAGACAGAGTCAATCTATATTAAGAGAGACATGTCCAGCCGGACAGTGGTCTTTCATAGTTTACTCAATTTTCATGTAGTTATATCACACAGAGTACCTTCCACAGGTCAACCAGTGTGGAACACAAGCCTGTGCCCAGCACTTACAGAGCGGGTACAGAAGGTGGATATAGAGAGCAAAGAAGGGCTTTATAAGGCAAAACACGTTTCTCTGTCATAAATGCAATTGTACAGAGTATTACAACAAAGCACCTTAAAACACATAGTAATCACGTTTTTGTTTTTGGTACTTAAAAGGTCGACGGCGTTTCGGACCCCTAGTAAATCACGGGGACCATCATCAGGACATTTTCAGTGAAAGCCTTAACAATGATTTAGCCTCTAAATGCCTAGAGGGGGGAAAAAGGGAAATATATACATTTAATTACATGGACTAAAGTTTCAAGAACAAGTGACTTAAGGTGACCAATATGCGACGCGACTGTTTACCCTGGTGAGGTACGGGGAAAAATGGTGAATAAAAGGTGACTAAAATGTGACTCAAACGAGCATACAGGTAAGGAATGCGGTAGTGCAGCTGTTTACCAGCGTCTGATGGCTGGAAGTGCGTGAAGTCATGCTAATCGACGCAGAGGTTGGTGCTGCAAGCGGATGGTGAACTGTTCCATTTACGTTGCGGGAGGAGTACTGGAAACCAGCTAGACTGTACGTAATCGGAACAGAGGTGAGTGCGAGAAAGAGTGCGGAAGTGCTAGTCGCTGGTGTATATTCAAGGCGAGCTACCCGCATGCACGTAGCCGAGCCCGGGGTGGTCATAATCCGCAGGAAACGCGTTTTTGTGAATGTGCGCTTATGCCTGAAACAATTCGAGCGCTTTGAACGCAGTCATTAATACTAGCTAATGGAGATTTACGGGATGACCAGTTACCATGTGAGCGGGGGGGAGGGCAGGCGGAAAAGGCACGGAGGATCGTGCTTAACAGTTTACCTCAATAGGTGAAGGTGGTGAAGTGTTGGAGATAACGGCCGCCCTAGGAGAAAAGGGGGGAAGGTTCTTTGATTGGGCTTACGTTGCGGGGGTTGGAAGTGAAAAATTGCCAGATTGCCGGGTCTTACCACAGTCGGGCGAGGGGTGCCGCGTTACTCGGTGGTATCCGTCGGCAGCCAGGGGAACCTAGGGGGGAATGAAGGGCATTAAAACCGGGGGATAAAACTGGCCACCTGATGCGTTAGCCGGTTACATCAAGAGCAGACTTACCGGGTCAGTCGGTTGGAGATCTCGCTTCCTGGCGTGCTCACAGGGGAGTGGCGAGACAGGTAGTATAAGTTGCACCGATTGGTCCATTGATTGGACTATGGCATAAAAATAGAGAACGGACTACGCTCAGCGGCCATGCTGGGGAAGTGAATTGAGGAGTGAGGGCATAGGAATAGAAGACGGACTAGGTTCAACGAACAAAGTGGTGAAGTGAGGTGCCCAGACAGAGTGCCAGTGACATGTTTAAAGAGAATTACAAGTGAAACATATAAACATCACAGTAAAGTAAAATCAATACAGTAGAAAGGTGGTTGACTCAGAGCCTAAAGTTAGATCAAGGCAGTCCATTCATCTTGCAGGTTGAGACCAGAGTTAAGACTGTCAGTCTTCAAAATCCATTTGAGCTCCTCTCTGTTCAGTAGGCGGGTGAGGTCACCACCCCTAGGCGGAACGGTGATCTGAGAAATTACAGTCCAACGAATGTCATTCTCCGTGTGCCCTTTGTCCAGAAAATGTTCAACCAATGGGGCATTTGGTGTTTTACAGCGAATGCGGCTTCGATGTTGGGATATCCTCAGCTTGATTTTCTGTTTGGTTTGGCCCACATATATCTTATTGCATGGGCAAAAAATGGCATAAACGATATTTTGACTGTTACAATTAGTGAATGTTTTCAATACATTTCTCATATTTTTGTAGACAAATTCTTTACCATCTACTGAGAAGTCACACACAACGCACATACCACACCTAGAAAGGCCACGGAGTGGTGGTAGTTGCCAATGATCATGGAGAGTAACATTTCTTACTGTTGGTAATGCCGCCCTCACTAGCTGATCTTTAAGATTTTTGTTTTTCTTAAAGGCAAAGAGGGGGGTATCCCAATTTAGCAAACCTGAGTTTAAAATGTGCCAGTTCTTTTTGACACATTGTTTTACACGATTGGAAATTGGTGAGTAGGTGGTTACACATACCAATTTTTCAGATGGTTGTTTAGGTTTGGGCTCGAGAAGAGTTTCGCGGGGACAGTACCAGCCTCACAGAAATAATCCTCTTTTTTGAAACAATTCAAGCATTACCAACAGTAAGAAATGTTACTCTCCCCTGTAAAAAGGGTAGGAAGCAACCAATAAACAAAGATCCTTAAGTATTGCCCGGCGGTGTCGCCTCTTTAACCCACAAAATATTAATCAATGAAGAGGCAGGCGCTGGAGACTGGAAGGCAGGAAACAAGGGTTTATTCTCTCCGGAGGAGAACACATCAGTTCGGACGGCAGGTATCGTCACAAGGTGCTCTAACTGCATCTCCGAGGCCTGGCCTCTTATACACAGGTTTATGGTCGGCAAACATTCTTTATTGTAATAAAGTCACTTTGAAGCATGAAAAGACATTCCCAGAACCTCCGCTTCAGGCCCGTTCCCACACATATTCACAGTAAGAGTCCCCTCCCTACCCACAGGAGGAGATGGCTATCACACAGCTGGACATTCCGCCGATTCCCGGAATGCGTGCGACTGATCAGATCTCATGGGGTGGGGGCTTTGATCAACTGTAACTCCTTTGAAGAGGGGTGATTCCTTACAGTAGGGGTAATAAACTGCATCCGCAGGGCTAGGTGATGGCCTGGGATCGGCTCGGACAATCGGGCATAGAGGAAGGAGTTTATCAAAGGGTATGCGACCATGAAAGGGATGAAGGGAGGTGTTGGTCGAGCATGGGGTGTGATTCCCAGGGAAGAGCAGCGTAGATGGAGAGGGTTTATGGCCCATGCATGAGAGAGCGGGGGTGACCAGTGCGTGGGGGGTGCTTGTGAGGGCGAAGAGCCGTGCTGGGGGTCAGCGGCGTGCAGAGGGTGGTTCTGACCAAGGCACCTAAAATGGCGGGTGTGCACGACAAAAAGTGTGGCATCGGGGGAAAAGGCAAGATGGCGCAGATAATGTTTACCAAACCGTATTAATTTTCCACAGTCCTCCCTTTAACATTCCCAAGACATCTTGCTGGCCTATTTCCTATCCATGTCTACTGTGGTAGTCATAAGTAAAGAAGCAGGAACCCAGGCGAAGGAGCTGTGCATAAACATTACATTTAAAATCTTTCATCTTAGGAGGCGGGCCCATCGTTAAGCTCGTTGCAGGAAAGTCATAATAATGCAATATCGGACAAAAATGATTCTGTAGTGAGAGCGTTGGGTACATTTCATAGATGCTTATAGTCATTTGGAATATGAACTGATAGGTTATTACATATGTAAGTTCATTTCGTACTCGGTTGGAGCATAATCAATACAATGGTGGCTGGGAGAGAAATGAGACGTAGTAAAAACGATAATCAGGGGTGTCACTGTTCGTAGAGGAGGGGTGTTGCTTTTTCCAGTGTCTTATTGTCGTGGACCATTATTAGTGAGTTCTCAGCATTCTTTGTCGTCTTCTGTTGGCACTGTTGAGCACCGGCGGTGGAGCTATGCGTCCAGCTCTATTCCAGGTCCTGCGTTGCAGGGCATGACCTTTTCCTCGTTTTTCTGGTCAAAAAGGTCCTTTTTTTCGCCCTGTGTCCTAACTATTCTTTCATGGGTACCTTAGACAGGGCACCCTAGTTTCATTTTAGTTTGCAACAAAACCCTATTCTATCTGACTGCAGTTCTTCTTTTTCGAGTCGATTGTCAAAGAGTTCAGGTGGAAGAAGGGGGTGTGTGAGTAGTCCTTATGGTAGGTCGGGGGAAGAGGGGATGGAGCAGGGCCAGATCGGGAACAGACCAGGGGGACGGAAAGTTTCAGGTAGGTGGGCCCATGACTGGGCTCAGAGGGCGGGGACTTTTCGGCACACGTTGATCATCGAGCAGGGGCGTCAGGTCAGCCCTTTCCTTTCATTTTGTCGGACAAAGTGCCTCGTCCTGCGACTCCTTACTGTTGCCGTCCCGCCTTGGCCAATGTCGCAGATGTTCCACGATCTGCAGTCAGGCCGCGTGCTCCCACATCCGGTCTCTCTCTCCTCCGACAGTGGTACCCTTAAATGAGTTTGAAAAGACAGTCTTAAGAGAACTGGCAGAGGAAGGTAATCACATAAGTCTGTTTCTCTCCCAACTCCAAGCAACTGGGGAAACATCCGTTACATTGGGGTTTACAACCAACGTATAAATAATTGATGATAGGTTTGCTGGATTCCCTACAACTTTCCATCGTAACTATTTCTTTGGCGTTTGTTGGTATTACATTCATTGTCGTGGTACGAGGTCTGATACCTATTCATTGCATTTGTTTATTACAGTCACGTCAGTTCTTCTGGCAGAGACCCACTTTTCTAGTACGAGTCTTACAAAGCTATACCGTTCTTCAGGGCTTTGTATTTTACGAAAAAGTGCAACGTGCTATCACCATGGCCTGATAGGTATCTTTCTGAGGAATGAACATAGGCTAAACAATTTTCCATTATATCAATGCATCCTATCTTTCAGCTAAACATTTTACTTTCAACAGGGTTTACTGCAACAATTTCTTCATTTCGATCTAATCTCAACTTCGCAAACATCATTCTAATTTCTATATAGTCTCTTACAACCTAGCTACTTCATTAAAAAAACGGGGGGGGGGGCTTGCGATAACTATTCAACTCATCCTTGGGGTGACCGGGGTCTTATGGAAAACAACTAGGAACATAGCAGACTGGGGTGAGGGACTATCGTCTTGCTTTGTGTCATAAGGGCGTTATCTAGCAAAAGGCTACAGTTCAGTTGGCAAGCGTTCAGGGACATTTCTCGAATTTCTAAACTTTGTAGCTTGTTCATCAACAAATCATTTCTAGGAACAACGGCTGGCCTGTGTCAGTTGTAAGTCGACCCATCTCTTACAACCGGGGGTGAGCCACATTTTTCAAACTCTCGTCCGGGGCAGCTGATACAAAACTGGGGGCGTTCTGGGAAGACGGGGATGCTTCGATCACTTTTACTGTTTGGGCATTGAGACAATTCGGGACGGGAAGGTCACGTTACCTGAGGCATTTTTATCATAGAAGCCACTGACATGCAGTTCCCTTATTACGGGTCAGATTAGGGAACCTCAGTCGTCTTACCTGTCCTTTCCTTTTTTGGCCAATCTAGGTTTCATCAATATTTAGCAGAAAGGAGAGGTAGTAACATGGTATCAATGTGATTTTGTTTAAGACAAATTTGTGCAAATACTTGCGGTATTTGGAGCCAATTGGGTGGTGCACCAGGGATGGTGGTTCGCCAATTAGGTGCCAGTCGTTAGGAAGAGTGAGAGTGTGGAGGAGAGAGAGAGAGAGAGAGAGAGAGAGAGAGAGAGAGAGAGAGAGAGAGAGAGAGCGAGAGAGAGAGAGAGAGATGTGCAACAATAGGCTAAACAGTACACGTGAGGCATGGAGAGTGGCCGTGTACTAAGATAGGCTATTCAGCGCATTACACAACATGAGACATTACGGGTCTGTGTTAGAATTTAGAAAGCATGCAGTTTGGGACGGACGAGCATTAGGCCGGGTACAAAGGGACATGCATTGAGTAAAAGGCACCATTGTGTCGCACTTCTCGCACTCTCGGTCCTTTCCTAGTTAAGTCAATGCTTCAGTCGCATAGAAAGCATTTTCTCATAGTTTCAGACATACGTGACATGTGCTCATTCACGCAACACGGGTTAGGGGTGATCGCGTCCCATCATATCGTACAACTATTGGCTCTTTCGTTACAAGAGTAGTTTGTGGGTGTCTTTAGGTGCCACCTTGCAGCGTTAGTCCGCTTCATGTATCAGGCATGGCGTGGCTTCAGATCTTCACTATACCCCAGTCGTGTTTCCAATGTAACCTGTAGAGGGAGAAAAAGAGGGGAAGGGAGGGGGGACAGCATTCGAGCATATCAAATGTACGGGCACGAAAGTCCTTTACTTACCACATACTCGTCTTATCTCCTCGGGATGTAATCCCTGGGGTCTTGGTTTCTGAAGCCAGGGGGGGCGGGCAGTGTGGTAAGGATGGCGAGCGATAGGTTGTTCATGAGGGAGACGGTCCGAGTGTGGCATTATAGGCCGTGTGTAGGGAAACGTTAGAAATCAGAGGCGCTTAGTGCGGGGTATCTAGTTTGTAGATGTATCTAGCTATCGGGATCCTTAAATCATTTCCAATGCTGTGATGTCCTAAGGCATACCAGCTCTTCGGCCAACCCTGTTCCCTAGTGCCTTTGAGTACCATACCTTTATAACATTTTATCATTTACACCGCTTCACTTTACCCGTTCTCAGAAGTCGAGGTCCTTCTCCATGCGTTTGTTCCTGAGCCAGTCGCACATTTGGAGGCAGCGTATCGTGCCTTAGATTCGATCATCAATCCGGGGCTGAGCAACCATTTTCTAATAACCTTAGAAAGAGAACAAAACAGAGCGCACAGAAAAACCCTCCCGCTGATCCCACATTTACAAAAGTATGCGATACCTGTTCATAGTTTGAAAAACCTTTATTTGCACAATTGTTCAGCATGTAAATATGAGAGTGCAATCGTATTTGGCTGGACACGGCGTTGGCTGAAGCGCGTACAGTAGGGGGTGGGGGGGTATTTTGCAGCATTAAAAACATTTTAAAAGGGTTTATTTAGTTATTTGCAGGAAACTAAAAACGTCTATCAATAGTTGAGGGATCAGGGGGCAATCATTTCATAATTGGAAGCATAGTCAGACTAGTTGCAATCAAATTTCCTAGATGCATACCGTGGGCGTGTGTCATAAGCGACGTTATGTATCAGTTACAATAATATCATAATAAATCGTACATTGAAACCAACATTTTAACGGGATCCTTTTACGTGTTCGCCAAGTGAACCCTCCCCCTTTTTCGTCAAGTGTACAAAGGATCATATACATATCTCAGAACATCAAGTCTTATTAGCTAAAAACACCACGAGGTGTTCGTGAGTTCCTATTGACACCAGCGCCATTTTGGGCGAGGCCGGGTTAGTCCGGAAGTAGCATTAGGGACAAAATGTTTCCAACAACCGGCGGTTGGACCAGAGTCCCTTTCGGCAGTTCAAAAAGACTTGTGCTAACAGAAGGGGCAGGCAATGTGGACCGTCAATCAAAAGGGGGGGGAGGCAAAATCTCCCCTACCGGGTCACGTTGAGGTTCAGCCGGAACTTGCTCGAATTTGTTAGCCAACAATGTTTCTGGATGGTTCAGACTGAAGCTGGCGCTGACACGAGAGCACCACCATCTTGTGGCTACGTCGTGGTCATTTCGTTAGTGATCAAGGCAGTTGTTCCCCACCGGAAGCCTGTAGGGGCCGAGGGCTCCTGGGACTTTTGTAGAATCTTCAAGGCTGTGGGGATGCTGTCGGAGGTGGGGACTCGCGCCCAGGTGGGCAAGCGTCCGAGTTACATTACTGGTCAAAGTTACTCTAGCGGCCTAGACCCGACTTCCAGGGGGCCCAGACGCCATTTTGAGATCCCGCAGCAGCCGCCCTTCGTCGTGTCTGCAAGAGTGGATGAGACTTCTTGGGGGGAAAAATGGAACACCGTGCCGTAGGAGCAGGACATTCGGCTCGGGGTGCTAGGGTGCAGCTGTGGTGCCTCCACCTGGGGAGGTGAGGGAGGCTCGTTCGCGCCGCCTCCCTCTCCCAGTGCACCCCACGCCGTCCCTTTGCGCGGGTATATATGATGGCCACCCCACATCCCGTGCTCCACAAGTACACTTGAGGGCCATCATATGTCTCGTGCTCCGCAAGTATGGTTGCTGGCCATTCTATGTCCTGTGCTGCGAAAGTATGGTTGCTGGCCATTCTATGTCCTGTGCTGCGAAAGTATGTCCGTCGCCCGGCTGGAGGATTTCGGCGCCGGGCCGGGGCTGGGGAACCTCCACCTGGGGAGGTGGGAGAGGCTCGTTCGCGCCGCCTCTCCCTCCCAGCCCACCCTGCATCAATTCTTCAGCGGAGGTATTTGTGATGGCCGGACCAGGAGATACGAGGGAGGGGGTCATCTGCATCCACCCCCTCCCTACTCGTGGCCCGGGGGACGCCGCCACAGGAAGAAGAGGATGGGAAGACCATTACATGCCGGGCCGGTGGTGCCTCCTGGACATCCCACCGGCGACCTCTTCGATCGATGGCTGTCAGCAGGACCCCGCCCCACACGTGCTGTGTGTTTCACCTTCCGGATGGGCGTGACCGGTGACCTGCTGCATTTCGGGAACTTCCGGAGTGGGGGTAGGTATTTTTTGTTCATGTTTTTTTTTTTTGGTCTATTGGGCGTGGTAGGAGGCGGGACAGGCATGCCTGGGTAATGGGTGGGATGGGGTGTTCACAAGAACAGTTTTCCTGAACGGGGGGTTGTCTATGCAGGCCTGTAATTGCTTTTGTCCACAGAGTGGGGGGGGGGCAACAGAGAGTAATCAGTCCCATTGCACTCGAAGTTTGAGTTCATTAATGGAATGTATACTAATCTGTCCGAAACTACTCTGTGTGTTGTTCCTGTATGTTATCCGAAAGGGTGGCTTTTGTGTTCGGGAACAGTAGCGGTAGTACGGGTTTCGTCACCGGGTAACCTAGAGCTTGACTGGGTTTCCCGTCTTAGCATTGTTCGACCTATGAGAACTCAAACATGTCGCTGAAATCTGTCTGGTGAAATCTGTGCCATCGGGCGTAATCAAACGTGGTGGTTCTATCCGGCCTGTCCGTGTCAGTCTGATTCATCTTTGTCTCACGCCTTTTCCCTTTCTGCCGGCCCGTTATTTCTGTCGGCCCTCTGCTCTTACCCGTGTTCAGTAGAGTCGGGCATTGGGCTTTCCAGTGCCCGGAATATTTACAAAAAGCACATTGGTTTTGCCCTAAGTCTGTTCGTCCTGCGCGTAGTGTCGGGGGATTACTTTCGGGTCGTTGTGTCTTGGGGTTGTCCTGTCGGTATATCCCTTTACACCGTTCCCTTCCTGTGTTTACTCCTTGGAACCGTGTCGCCGCTATCCCTTCCTTTGGTCTACCAGATGCTTGGAAGGTTGTCTGTCGTGTTTCTTTACCTACTCTGACTTCGTCTCTTTTCTTTCGTTGCATTGCTTCTTTGCGCCACATACCGAGACTGTCGAGCATAATAGGCGTTGTCTTACTACTACAAAGGGCTATTTCTAACGTTTCTATTTTATCAAGGTCGAAGGATCCTATCAGTGGCCACTGTTTCTCTTGATTTTCTTTGGTATACTTATGCCACAGCTTACTATAGGCTATGGTAACTAATCCATACTTTGTGAACATGTCTTTATTAGGGGTGCCTTCCAGCGGAGCTAGATGGTCCACCTCTAATAAACGGTCCGGGTTGAACCAGCTACCAATCAGTGAGGAGAAGATAGGCATGACAGATTTCAGCGAGGGACAAAGGTCCGCACTACCTATCCTTCACTACGTGCAAAGACTAGACAGAATATTTCTATTCTGTGTTATTTGCAAATAATGAATGCTTCGAGAGAACTAGATCCGGACAGACAATCAGTGGGGAGAAGACAGGCACGACAGATTACATCGGGGACAAAGGTCCGCGTTACCTATCCTTCACTACCTGCAAAGACTAGACAGAATATTGCTATTCTACGTTGTTTGCAAATAGTGAATATCTCAAAAGCAAAATCTATTCTGACAATAAAACAGGGAGCTACCCTTACAATCAATCAATCAGTCAATCAGTCAATCAATCAGTGGGGAGAAAAGATAGGCACGACAGATTACATCGGGGACAAAAGTCTGCGTTACCCACCCCTTCACCGTCCACAAAGGAAGATAGAGTATTTCTACTCTTCCTCGTTTGTAAGCAGCGAATATCTCAAAGAGCGACAATCGTTTCGTAATTTTGTCGTTTTTACACGACCTTACCCGGACCACATGGGCTGTTTCTCGTCTTCCGCGTCCAGCGCCCGATCGTCCTCCAATCTCCGATATTGCCACGGCACTCCTGATGGTTCCCAGTCAGGACCGTAGATCACTTGAGAGAGGTCGATTCGGAACCAGTGAAGTTCGGATGATCGGCTGCCAGACGAGGGTCTATTGGGCAGGAGCTCTCCCGATCGTTGCAGTCGTTCACTCTGTCGTCAGGACCTCTCCCACTGGATCCACGTGTCGCTGATGGGCCCCACGCTTGGGACGCCAATTGTAAAAAGGGTAGGAAGCAACCAATAAACAAAGATCCTTAAGTATTGCCCGGCGGTGTCGCCTCTTTAACCCACAAAATATTAATCAATGAAGAGGCAGGCGCTGGAGACTGGAAGGCAGGAAACAAGGGTTTATTCTCTCCGGAGGAGAACACATCAGTTCGGACAGCAGGTATCGTCACGAGGTGCTCTAACTGCATCTCCGAGGCCTGGCCTCTTATACACAGGTTTATGGTTGGCAAACATTCTTTATTGTAATAAAGTCACTTTGAAGCATGAAAAGACATTCCCAGAACCTCCGCTTCAGGCCCGTTCCCACACATATTCACAGTAAGAGTCCCCTCCCTACCCACAGGAGGAGATGGCTATCACACAGCTGAACATTCCGCCGATTCCCGGAATGCGTGCGACTGATCAGATCTCATGGGGTGGGGGCTTTGATCAACTGTAACTCCTTTGAAGAGGGGTGATTCCTTACAGTAGGGGTAATAAACTGCATCCGCAGGGCTAGGTGATGGCCTGGGATCGGCTCGGACAAATCGGGCATAGAGGAAGGAGTTTATCAAAGGGTATGCGACCATGAAAGGGATGAAGGGAGGTGTCGGTCGAGCATGGGGTGTGATTCCCAGGGAAGAGCAGCGCAGATGGAGAGGGTTTATGGCCCATGCATGAGAGAGCGGGGTGACCAGTGCGTGGGGGGTGCTTGTGAGGGCAAAGAGCCGTGCTGGGGGTCAGCGGCGTGCAGAGGGTGGTTCTGACCAAGGCACCTAAAATGGCGGGTGTGCACGACAAAAAGTGTGGCATCGGGAGAAAAGGCAAGATGGCGCAGATAATGTTTACCAAACCGTATTAATTTTCCACACCCCGAGGTCCCTGCTGACTGATTTGGGGCCCCTTGTTGTTGTACAATTTTCAGAAAAGAATTACAGCTCGAAAGAATTTTGTTTTGGATGTTCTGTTAAATAGACTTTATTTTACTTTAGGTTTTACTATAACAATGGTATCAATCGTTATATTGAAATAGATTGTCCTATTGTTACAGAAGAGGAATAGGAGATTTTTCGGCTCCATCTGTAATACAGATTAGGAAACATAACATCGTACTTAATCAGATATTTTTTACAGGGAGCATATTTTACGAAATTGCAGAATAAAAAATATAGCTTTCATACATACTTTGTTGCTTTAAATATTTGATAAACCCTACTTTTCTGAATGTTATTTTATAATTTCTATTCTTCTCATTTGCAGTTCCTATTGACCTTCTCCCTAAAGATTATATAGGACCAGTTCTGTATATTATAATAGAACCATCTTAACTTAGTATGTGATTTGTTACGGAACAGTATGCAACCTCTAAGCACTACGACAGAATGTTCCTGAAATCTACAGAATACATATTATAAAAATATTAATGCATACATTTATATGCAATATGAGGTCACTTGTATTTAACTGTTTTTTACTTGTTCTCCTGACTTCAGATAATGTAGTGCAGGAGTGTTTGTTGTAGCACTTCTATTCTATTTTATCTAAAAGTAACTGATGCCCTCTTACATTGTCAAGAATATGTGGCAACACTTTTACAAACTATAGCAGAAAAAAGGAGGGTATGGTCACGCTTAACTGATATTTTCTGAAATTGCATTTTTAATTGTCACCCCTTTCATATATACAGCGTCAGTTTCTGAAGAAAGTTTATTTGTATTTGCTAAATAAAAACTGTTTCAAACCTAGACTGAAATGTTTTCTGCGAACCACACCTCCCCATCAGAAAAGTAAACACCACATTATAAGTAAATACTGCTCCTGGGAAGTATCCCACCCACAAACTTGATAAAAAAACACCGCAAGACACTGTCATTTTTCCTCGTGATTTGTACAGTACACAGCAATTATATAAATGGCCCTTAAAACATATAAAAACTATTTTGTACCTTCATAATTCCTGTCCACCACCTTGTGACCACTGAACAGAGTTAATAGTGTTTCTAACTTCCCCTCTACTACTTTCTTTTCCCATACTGCTTTGGAAGTGCGTCACAAAATCACTCACAACAGTGAACCGTTCCCACCCAATAAGGAACAAACTTATGTTCGAAACACTTTAGCCAATAAAATGTCCATGTTGTTCAGCAGAGGAGGAAGGAATGACTGCCAAAACTTCTACTTTTAATGCTTCATAGAAAATGAACATTAGCTTCAAAGGTCCAGCTTGGAACACGTTACCCAATGAAATGTCCCTAATACTCCGCGAAGAGGGAAGAAATCACTGACAACACTTCTACTTTCAACAGTTTACAACCAATCAACATAAGCTTGGGAAAGTTCTCCTTGCAGCACGTCAGCAAATCAGATGTCCCTCCTACTCCGCAGAGCAGAAGTGAATGGATGGCAACACTTTTACTTTCAATAGTTTGCAACCAACCAACATAAAGCTCAGGAAAGTCCTCCTTACAACATGTAAGCCAATTAGATGTTCTTGCTACTCTCTGGAGCAGAAGTGAATTACAAAAAACACTTCTACTTCCAATAGTTCGCACCCAATGCACATTAAGCTTGTTGTTGGAACACCTTAGCCAATTAAATGTTACATTTCTTCCACGCACACATACACAACAAGCCGTCCTACATGTTAATAAATTTCCTGTAACAAAGTGACTCTATCCGTAACAAAAGTGAACACTGCCTAATAAATAAACATTATTCCCCATTATATTAAAGAAAAGCCGCAATAAGCCACATTGTTATTTTCCCGATATAATTTACACAGCCTACTGAACCCCCCCTCCCAACATGAGTGAAGCCCCGGGACTGTGGGGGCCCTATCGAACCCCCACTGTTATTTTTATTATATTTTCCACTGACTTCTTCTACGACTAAGGGTTTGGATTAGCAACTATGTTTGGTGAACTTGTGACCTGTGTGCTCACTTAAGTGTTTCATGAACTGTTACTATGGTAACAGGCAGTATGCAGTTTGGGGGTAGGGTTGAAAGGTACTGGCTGTACAGAAACTGTTATATTTACCCAGGATCCTCTACATGACAGAAAGGAAAGCAAAGTAAGACACTGTAGCAGATTTACTAGCCCCTTGAGCCACTTTCGTGTCACTTTTCCCATCTTCAAAATGATGCAAAAGTAACGCAATGAACTTGTAAATCTGCCACTATGCACATTACGAGCAAAAGAAGTACACAACTCATTCTATTCCTTATCCATTACAATTAGACAGTGTTGCTTCACGATTCACAATGCACTTCAAAAAATACTTTGTGCCTATTTAAATGGGCGACGAGATTGTCGACATTACAAAACTTAAGGGCATATTTACAAACACTGCGTTATAATTGCCGCCGCTTTAACAGCTGCAACCTACAACATAAATGCCGAAAATGAACTTAAAAATCCTTTGTTATCTTACCGGAAGATTTTCTCAACATTGCTGTTTGCTATACAACAGTGAGAACCACCCCTCAGAGCTATAAAATAAATAGTTGGAGTGGGCTCCAAGGCCCCCCCTGCAAAATTAGAAGGGGAAGGGCCTCAATGACCCCCCTCAAGCCCCTGGAACCACCCCCCCAGGGCTTTGTGCATTGTGGGAGGGAGGCTGTGTATTGTGGGAGGGAGGCTGCGTGGCCCTCAGCCTGAAGCCCTCTCCTGGGGCTGGCTCCTGCAGTGTCCCGGGCCGGCTCCTGCTGTGTCCCGGGGTGCCTACCCCCGGGACACTGCTGTTTGCTATGAGAGGGCGGGAGTCTCGTGGCTCCCGCCCTCCCATCGAAACTTGGTTTGCATTTTGAAAGACAGAGCGCTGAAACCTGTTCTCCACTTTCAAATCCAAACCAGATAACTTTTCCACATGCAAGTTAGCATCTCCCCATGTGGAAAAGCAAAGCCAGCTCCCGAGGGGCACAGGGAGCTGACGGGACCGTGGGGCATTGTGGCTCCCCTGACGGTCCCCAACATTTTTTATAAGACCCGGGGGATAGGGTCCCCCGGGATATTAGAAAATAACCTATAGGGGCTATTATTTGATGATAAAAGTTGCACACCCAGCGAGGTGCTTAGTGCGGGCCCCTGGTGTGCATGCGCTGGATGCACAACTCATAATCTGTAGGGTGCGCGACTCCAGCGCCTTTGGTACACAACTTCTACGCTTTTGGGAGCCGGCATTGCTTTTCCACATGGGGAGCTACTAAGATGCACCTACCCATGTGGCAAAGCAATCTGATTTAGATTTTAAAAAGAGAGAACAGATTTCCTTACTATGGGAGGGCGGGATGGACACCCCGGGACACTGCAGGAGCCGGCCCTCCCACAAAACATAAAGCCCCGGTGAGTGGTGGTCCCCAGGACTTTGGAGACCTTGTATCCTCCTCCCAACCATTCTTTTTGTAGCCCATGGGGTAACGGGCCCTTGAGTGTTCCAGGACGGGGGCCACGCAGTCCCCCTCCCACAATACATAAAGCCCTTTAGGGTGGTGGTCCCCACGGCTTTGGTGACATTGGACCCCTCCCCCCACCATTTTTATTTTTTTTTTAGCCCCGGGAGATGACGATCCTCGGGGGAGGGAGGCCCCTTTGGGCCCCCCATAAAATGTAATATTTTTGCCCCCGGTATTTAGCTAATAATTAAAAAAGCTCAGTTTTATTTTATTTATTTTACGGCAGAGTCACGGCAGAGTCCCCGCACCCTACAAGCACCTGCCGTTTAAAAAAAAAAAAAAATGATGGGCCCTGGGGGGTTTTCTTCATCCACCTGAGCAGGTCTAGAGGGTAAAAATAGTTTTACCCTGCCCCCTTTCTCCGTTTTGCACACATATTCCACTGACTTCCTCAGCCTCGCTTCAACCAACGCACAAAATGGCTGACAACAGTTCCTGGTTTTGAATGTTTACAACCACTTGACAGCCAATAAGCATTCAGCTTGTGATCGGGACGGTGTGATTATGGTACAATGACAATCCTCGCATCCTCCGGGAATCCACTGCGCACATAGATATATAAATCACTTTAACTGTAATTTTCTCAGGAACTACTAAACAGATTGACACCATATAAGCAAAAGGCACAAGTCGGAATTGAGGACTATCACTTTGCCAAATTTGGCGCAATTCCGTTCAGCCATTCGGGCTGTAGCAGTGGCTAAAGGTCCTATAGGAAATTGCATGGGAAAAACATGTTTTGGGACCCGCCTTTTTTCCTAGCCCCCACTTGACCAATCACCCCGAATCTTTAAGGGTAGGAGCAGACCAGATCTGGCCAAATGTTTGGAAAATTTCGCAAAGATTCATCAATCGGCGCCAAAGTTATTGGGAATAGAATGTTGCGGATTTCCTATGGATAATAAGTCATAACTATAACTACCTACTGGCGACCGCCAATAGGATATATATATATATATATATATATATATATATATATACATCGCCTGAGAAAAGAATCTTCATTGAGCAATCATTGAAATTTGTCTAAAGTACAGAGAAACAGGAAGGTGTGTTGAATGCCTACCATTAACCTTAAATGTGCTATAATCAAATCTTAAGGGGAGCAAATGTATGTCCATTCTTGCACACCTTTGACACAGAGTGGTACTCAAGTGCTAGGAAGAGGGATTTGAGTACTGGGAGTTGAGAGAAATAATTAAAGATTACTTGAAGAGAAAATTCCGTGAAAGATAAAAAAAAGGGAGTTAGAAGCAGAAAAGACTGTAAAAATAATTGAATATAGGAATTAATGAGGAACTGAAGGAAATAAGAAATGTCTTTACAGGCACTGGAAAAAAACAATTGCCAGTGATAACCAACCATTTTTGCAATTTTTGAAAATATTGAAAAATTGTGAAAAAACCCACTGGAATGCACAACAAATAGAAACTGAAAACAGGGAACCCTAAAAATAATTGTACCTCCCGCAAAAACTTTTTTTATTACGAGCTTTGCCTATGTGTGTCCCTCACTTTTTTACTGCAGATCCATTAAGCATTTAGGCAATTTGCCTCACAATCCAAACAGCCATAAATTTCTTCAAGAAATATGCCACCCAACAGAATCAGATTTCAGGGATAAGTACCACATGGGCAGGTATTTCTGGCATCCAGTGTTTTGAAGAGCATGGAAGTTATTTTTAGTTTTGTGACTACATGAAATCTGCATAAAATTACACTTTGGCGTGTAAAGCCATGTATAGGTAAGAATGCATTATACATAAGGTAGACAGGACATGTGGCAATTTTTGGTGGATGTTGGTAGACCTCCAATGTTTGTCATCAACCCACTTTTAGACCTACAAATGAGAATGAAGCCATATGTTAGTTTAAACTCTCCACTAAAATTAGAACACTATGAATTTCACTTTGTAAGCATCAGATCCTTTAAGAATGTGAGATCAACAGCTTTTTACACACTTCATTCAGTAGGATTGAATGGCTGATGCTAGGTTACTTGACAATGCTATATATTTATGCTTTTACACTCCACTATAGAACACTTTGAATTTACTACATTATTTTATAACTAGACATATGTAAAGGCTGAGATTAACTATATTCAAACAAAGAGGAATTAGACAACGAGATACTCAGAAAGTGTGTAGAAAAAGGCCCTCAATCATTATTTATTATTAAGGATCCATAAACAATTGAGAAACTGATATATCTTGACACAATGAAAGATAGCAAGAATGGTATTTGTCAAGATCATATACAGTATTTCACTGCCTAATTAAACTTTTGTTTGACAAGACTGATGAAACAGTTAGAGCTAAACAGAGGCTGGAGGTTGTTGGGCAGATTTGAAGAGGATGATGTAAATAAACTAAATAGTCTACATATAATATTCTTAATTTAAAAACTAAATATAAATACTTTTATTATGCTATTTAGATTGAATAATTTAAAAAGGAATGTAGAGTTCCTTCTTTAGAAGTATGGTCTTTGGCACAATAGCTCTACTGATTTTTACTGATGAAATTTGAAAAATAATATTTAGGAAACATTAATGTGGGACCAAAGAAGCTCTCTGGTGCCCACGCAACAGTTCCCAGAATTTGGCAGTGAATCTGGGCCCAAACATATATGAGTAAACCTTTGTAAAACCGCTGTATGTGCTATAACCTTATACTGCACAATCATGGATGTATTTTATGACATTTCCACCTTGACTAAAACTATTAAACTTGATTAGGTCTTGTACAGCTGTGCAATAAAGTAAGGGCTTTCAACACAAACATACTCATGAGAACTGGGTTAATTTTGACATAGTTTGCAGTGATAAGGAGTTTAAACCATGCTGAAATCCTTACCAAACACTTCCAGGCAAGAGAGTCTCAAGGTCCAAAGAAAACTCAGTTCACATCTTATCCTTGTATGGCTGATTCTTACCCTCGGTCGTGTGGAGCTGATATAGAGATGGTCATTGAATACATATGTGAGGTTTCCTCAGGTAGCAGCCTGTTGGATTATGATTTCTTCTTCTGGACATTATTTCCTCTTGCAGGAGCACCTCCTAGCACTACCTTCCACTGTAACACATTTCCATCCTCCATGACAGAGTCAACCTGCACTTCTAACACGATTCAGGATCCACAAGTCTGCTCCTGGGAATAGACCATGTTATAACGCATGAGATACATCACATGCCATTACAAACGCAGATGTTACAACGATTTGCTGTAGGGGATGCTGGATGTTGGAACAGTATAATTTACTATTCCAACTCCAGTCTGTGCAACAGTAGGGAAGGTGTTGGATTTTAAATCCAACACCTTCTGCCCCCTACAGCAAGTTGTTGTAATGACTTGCTTTGTAATGGTTTGCGATGTAACAACACGGTCATTGTAACAGCCGCATTGTAATGGCATGCGATGTATCACATGCAATTTAAACAGTGTCTCCCACTCCTGGGACTGGCTGTCTGGCACTCCAGCCCTGGAGCTCAATAGATAACTATAGGCATGCAACATTGATTCCCACTTCAAGGTAAAGAGTGCCCTAGCACAATGACGTTGGGTTTCTACTATGTACATGTCCGCAGTGGCAGATGAATATGTGGTTAGCAGAGCCATTATTAGTTTTCAGTTATATCTATTTTTGGATTTAGGTGAGTTTCATGGCGGCTGTCCCAGTTACAGTATTCTGAGCTGGGAAATGAGCATAAAGAGAGAGGGGCAGAGATGGGTATGCCCTTTCAAGCATTTGAAATTAATAAAGACAATCCCACACAGCCACTAAATAAATCTGTGTAGAGTGACATGTTTGGGAATAAGAAAATGGGAAGATGTAAGGTGCTTCTTTGCCCTTCAAAGGAATGTCACAGCCAACACTTCAGCTACTGGGGCGTTCCACACTTCAAAGATGAGGCTGTGGAATGTCCTATGGCCTTCACATTAATAAGCAAAGATAACAACTAGGTTCCCCATAATTTTCCATTAGGCCAGCTATTCATAAACACTGTTCTCTAGGATTTCTGTCCACATAGATCAATGCACAACACACTCCATAATGACACAACCTCATACATACAGAGTAAACATACACAATTCATCAGTATCCCACATGATTGGAGGGGATGACCCAGTTAAGGGGGATTGTGCAGACCATTGAAAAGGGGAGGATTGAAGGCAACAAGCAAAAAGGGTGGGTCCCTACCACTTTAATTGAGTGCTACTGCTAATGCCAGTCTCTCATAGACCAGTGGGAGGACACATGCCATTTTGTGTGGTCCCCCTGGCATCATAGCCACTATTTATGGCCTCAAGCCGTTACATGCTGGTCACTGAGGGGAAAATCAAAAATCTGAAGAGACATACCAAGACATTAATGAATGAAACACATTTGTTACAGCACAAGAAGTCTACTCAAAAGAGTGTCCCGGCGCTGCCAGAAAGCAGTTAAGGGAGCTGTGGAACTCTGCTAGATTTTAATAAGCCATGTTTTCATGTGTTTCTTAAAAACTGGGACATATGAAATGGATCGTAGGGTGATTGGAAGCCTGCTCCAAGCCTGGGCCCCTAAGAACCCAAAGATCTACCGCCCTAGATGTACTTTAGGAGTACAAGCATGGTTGGAGGAAGATGATCTTAGGAATCAAGCTGGGATATAATGATTGACTCATTTTCTAATATAGCCTGCTCCTATCAATTGAAGGGCTTTAAAGAAGACAACAAGAGCTTTGAATTTGATCCTCTCCTTCATTCTCAGCCAGTGAAACGATTTAAGGAGGGGGGACATCGGAGACCTTGGTTTTGGTTCGAGAATCACCCTGGCTGCGGCGTTTAGTACCACTTGTAGGCGCTGTATAAGATAACATGGAAGACCCAAATACAAGACATTTGAGTAGTCCAGTCTTGATGTCACCAAGGCCTAGACTACTATTTTCCTAAACTCAATTGTCCAGAGGGAAAGAAATGTTCTCAACATGCGCAAAATGCCAAAGCAAGTGCCAACCAGTGCTTGAACCTAAGACTTTATGGACAAGGTGTTATCCAGCAAAACTCTGAGGTTTCTTACGACTGATTGCTGGGTGTACAGAGGTGAATATTCTTCTGGCCACCATACGTTCCAGTTACTGACAACAGGTTGGCCTAAGAAGACAATCTCGGATATGCCTTGTAATATAAGCATGTGTTAGGGTGCATGCTCTCTCTACTCATTTAAGGGACATTTATCCTCACCCTACATTCTGTTAATTGGGTTTGTGGCTAAGGGTGGGTGGAACTCACAAGGTTTCAGTCCATGGAATTTCATGGAGTTAAAGGAACCGGAGGAATTAGGCATGTTGATCTGCTCGTACTCGTTTTTTAAACCGGGAGCTTGTGCTACACCGAAAAATCTGTGCAAATGGCAACACGCAGCATGCCAGAGGGCTCTGCTTCTCAACTTTATTTTGCTGCTGCTTGTGTAGATTTTCTTCTTGAGCGGCAGCTGTCTGACCATGAACAGTCGCCACCACCCACATTTAATGGGAAATCTCGCCATGTGTCCTCCTAGCAACCAACAATTTCACTAGGGGGGAGAAATCTCGCTTGCACTTACCACCTGTCCGTTGGCGAGCTGCGATTGAGAACAAAACTCCACCACGCAGCAGTCGGTGGAATTTGCACAAAACTCACCCACCTTTTTTTGTAACAAGTTGCTCTGTGTGTTGACCCCTCTATGCCATCCTTTGATGCCAGTATTATCATTGAGTGTCCATCACACCCTCCTATTAACAAATTTTGTGCTTGTTGATCCTTGTCTACCTTTTGGGGTTGACATCTCTTTTCAATCAATGCCAGGTAATAGATTTCACATTCAAGTCACATGCTTGAATTTTATCATTTGTAGTTCAGCCTTGCTTCATTCCAAGTAAGTAGCATTATGTTCGGAATTGTAACAATTATTATCAATAAAGCAATGAAAAATCAAAACAGTGATAGCTTATGTCACATATAAGACAAGCTATTCTTTTAGTTGTGTATTCCTGTTTTCATGTTAAATTACTGTGTGAATGTGTGTGTGCCTGCGTGTCTGTGTGCGCAAGTGTGTTGCTATGTGTAAATGTGTATGTTTGTAAAATGTATAGGATTCAGTTGCATATATAAGGATTCCACACATTTTGAAGCATGGATCGAAACTGAAAATTCTGGATCGTTGTTAATATATTCTAAAATGTTAATGGCTGAACCATCATATTCGAAAATAACAACTTTTCGTGAGAGTCTTCTTCCAAAGTCCTGCTTACCGAGAACGTTGTTTACCTCATGTTCAATTTTGTTTTGCCTCAGTTTATTTTTTTCAAATAAATTGAATTTTTTGTGTGATGCAGTCTAGAGAGTCCAGTACAATTGCTAAACACAAGTGTCAATGGGTACAGGACCTGCTACCCAACTCATTGATGCGTACGAGGTCACAGATAGTGGAGTGCTTGATTTGTTGACCGCTGGAGCCATTTTTGTGTTTTTCTCACCTATGTTATTTGCTTCGATGATAGGCTAAGCCAGCCATGTTGAGATTTGTAACCTGCGGGATCTGTAGGTCGTCCAGCTTGTGTCCCATTAGTCTGAGGCCACCCCTCAACTTGTTTTCTATGTCACGGGCACCCCTATTCCCATAACTACTTTACTCTCTGTCCCTCCATCCGTCAATGATTCCAACATCTACAATAATAATCTTCTGATTACAAATTTCCATAAGAATGAGCCGCAGATATTGCACCCAGCGACGGGTTTTAAAATCACTATGTTTGGTAATAAAAAGCTTATGAACCTGGCCAGCTTATATTTGACCTTTATTATTAAACTCAGGATCCAAGATGGAGAGGATATCATTTTTGGCAAGCAGAGAATATTTATGAACCTAATTATGAATATACTCAGCAATGATTTGAGTGGATCACAATATCAGGACATTTCCTGAAATATTCATATTGGATCTGTAGCGCTCTCATTATAATTCAAAATAACTAGTTTGAATTGTAACCCTTCTTTTCAAAAAAATAAAAGTTGGATTTAGAGGGAAGCAGCATCCAGTTGTGAGGATGGTTTTACTATGGAATATTTATTTACCTCTTAAAAAGAAATGTCCCTATTATGCGCCACTTTGCAAATATTGACCACTTACAGGTACATTTTCTGAAATTTGTTTTCAAACAAATACCATTTCACAAAAAAAAAATTCATAATAGTGGTAAAGCTGTTAAACCATCGAAAAATTTAGCCATACATTTGTTTTGTGTTGCTATTAACAATTATCTAATTCGATGTGCAACACTTCATTTGCTTTGGTTTAATGATGGTAAATGGAATAGTTTGTAACTATACAAAAGCACAAACGGCATGGGTCGACTTTTTCTACCTCCTCATTATGTTGCACGAGTATGAGCCACGATTTATTTTTTAATGTGTAATATTTCGGGGGGTTTTCAAGCTTGTTTGGCAGCACTCCCGCTTCAGAGTGCTCTGAGCAGTGGCACCCTTTCATGAAGTTGCGCCTGGTTTATGGTTGCACATATGTTGAAGACAGAAACAGTGAGTAGTGAATGCAGGCCCACTATGCTTCCAAGCCGTGATGTTTGCAGCACCTACGTTAAGTCGGAGAAATTCCGAGTTAAATCTATGTTCTTAGAAAATGCGGTCATACAAGAGCAAGCGCACAGCTATTACCTTTCCAAATGCACACCTTCATGATATGCACCTAGTGGCGTTTGTTAGTATTATTTTCTGCTAATGGGAGGTTGACGATTGGTGCATGAAAGGCAGGTGTTCGCGTTATATCTTCAGCCTTGCTTCTTTTGTAATAGAATAAGTCCAGGCAGAAAGATTTTCGTCAGAAGCACGCGGTTGACACTGATGAAAGTCCGGGTTACCTAATACCGAGGCTGTCTAATCTTGATCCCACCTCATTTCTCTTTCGTCAAATACCATACACCCTCGGGCAGATTTACAAGCCCCTTGCGACACTATTACGCCGCCGTTGTGTGACTTTTGTGACGCAGCGGTGTCGTAAACAATGCGCCACGTTGCGACACATTTACAACATGATGCATCTAGTGAGATGCGTCATGTTGTAAAGCCCTGTGCTACGTTATACCAGCTTCAGGTATAATGTATGCAGGTGGGCGTACCAAAGTAAAATAGCCTCAGAAAAGTGACGCAGTGAAATCTACAAGATTTCACTGCGTCACTTCTACGACACCACTGCATCAAAACCTTACGCCTGCTTGAAGCAGGTGTAAGGAGTGATGCAGCATAATAGGAATAGGTATTCCTTAGCATTGCTGGAGTTGCATTGTGCTTGCAACACGACTCCAGCAATGCGTTGCCTTTACGCCAACAGTTGCATACCGAATCTGTCAATTCTTGTGCCACAGTGCGCCGCATTGTAAATGCGACGCATCCATGGTGGTGCAAGGTTTTTATTGCTTGACGCAAATTAACTGACTCATCTGTGCTGATATGCAGAGATGCATGCAAAAGAAACAGTTGACGGAATGCTGGACAATGCATACAATCCCCCCCAGTCACAAGGTTTGAAAGAACGATGGGTTTAATCCATCATTCTTTTGCTCAGCACACCACCCCAGTTTGGACCCATCCATATGCAAATCAGTCTTGACCCTGCTCCTTGTGGGAACAATCCAGCCCGAACTGCCAAGCCAGGTCCTCCTTGAACTGGAAACAAGCATCCTGGGACGGGTTTCAAGGCATCACCCTTCATCAGCCAGGCTACCTTGTATCCAGTGGAGTAGTGAGCACAGGACCCAACTCTGGGCATACCCTTCCCACTTAGGGCGACATATGCAAAAGAACAGTTGATGGACGGAATGCTGGACAATGCAAATATTCACCCCCAGTCACAAAGATCGGGGTTTAATCCATCATTCTTTTGCTCACCACACCACACCAGTTTGGACCCAACCATATGATATGCAGAGATGTGTCAGTTCTTGTAAATCTGCTTCTTTGTCTTTATATCTCACTTTTTCAGGTACTTGTTCACCCTCTTTTTTCCCCTAACTGCTATTTTCCTGCCATTCTCTTCCTCCTTTCCCTGCTTTCTTCCTTTCTCTTTCTTGTTCTGGGTTATAAAACGTTGATGGAAAATAAATCTCAGGCCCCAAAAATGAGTGAAGGAGTGCACCACCTGCAACCACCACCTCAAATTAGTAGGCAATTATTTAAAGTGTAAACATCTGCCCCATCCTGGGATGGGGCAGAATCAATTCCCCTAGAATCTTTTCATGATTGTCTGAGAGATACTGCTAGGTGGTTACAGAAAAACTCCCTGCAGTTTAATTCCGCCAAAACCGAGGTGTTGTTTTGTGCAGGTAGTAAGATTCCCCGTTCGCTTCCAACTGATTTCTGGCCCCCAGAGGCTTCAGAAAAACCACAGCCAGTGACTACTATCCGCAACCTGGGGGTTATGATTAACAGCAAGCTCAGCATGGAGACTCAGGTTGCGAGAACAGTGTCTACCTGCTCAGGCCTATTACGCTCACTTCGCAAGATTATGCCACTCCTCCCGGCACAAGCCCGAGCGCTGGTAGTCAGGTGCACTATTCTCAGTCGCCTGGACTACTGTAATGCCTTGCTACTTGAATCTCCATCTGTTCTGCTAGACCGACTGCAAAGGGTTCAGACCGCCGCCGCAAAACTAGCTCTTGGCTGGACAAGGAGATCTTCGGCCTCTGCGGCCCTAGCAGAACTGCACTGGCTCCCCCTGAAGCAACGAGTGGCTTTTAAGGCACTTTGTCTTGTGTTCAAGGCTTTGCACGGAGTCGGACCCATACCCCTGCAAGCCATGTTCACCTGGTACACCCCCACTAGAGCCCTCCGTTCAGCCACAGCCTACCTTGTATCAGTCCCTAAATTTAACAAGGTTAGGACTGGAGGAAGATCCTTCAGAGTTGCAGCAGCAAAACTATGGAATAGTCTGCCCCTGGATATCCGCCAAACACCGCAACTCCTTCCTTTCAGAAAACGCATCAAGACCTGGCTGTTCCCCTAAACTCGATCACTTGACTTCCCTCCCCAATTTCGCTTAAACCACTGTTTCCATCCCACTCATTCTTTCCTCTCTTCTTTCCCCCTGTGGAGCTACTCTCTGTTTCAGCGCCAGGATGCCTGCAAGGCGACAGCCGCGCTCTACAAATGTTTTAAATAAATAAATAAATAAATAATTACAGCTGAAAGGAAACAAGGAGACATCAATAGTTTGCATACATTGTAAATCACTGTCTATTTTTAGATGAATACAATTGGTGTATCAGCACTATTTACATTGTATGTAGATGTAACCCAAACATTTGTGTGCACGTCAGTGCTCGTGAAGGAAGTGAACGGCACAGGTGACATGTGGAAAAGTTTACAAAACAGCAAAAATGGCACAAGAAGTATAATTTATAAATTGGTTTCAAAACATCAAAGTTGTAAGAAAACACAAAGTAACCAAACGTGTTTCAACCTGTATGTAACTCAGGACATCATCAGGTCCGGGTTACAGAAAATTCCGTTGGTGCTGTACAAAGAGAGAGTGAAAGGGGATAGAATAAGAAATTGGGAATCAGGGGGCAAAACAATCAAATTAAGGAGGACGGGCAGTGGGGGGGCGGGGAAGTATTGTTAAGGGTGAGGTACCTGTACGAGAGAAAGAAAATAGTCCATGAAAATAAGTACTTCAAATATTGCCCCCAAAAGTAAAAAATTCAAGATGAATGGTACCTTTATGGGTGCACCCCCGGTTTGGTGTGCACTGAAGGAATCTGTAAAGTAACAAAAGGGATGAGTCAGCAGGATTTGCTAAATGAGTACTTTAGCAAAGGCCAGCATGGGTCAAAAAACATCATGGAACCAACCCGTCTAACGAGTCGACTTTTAGGCCCAGTCGGCCCCTCCCTGAACATGCTGGATCAGAATCAGCAGCAAAAAAATAGAACAATAGTAAGATATTGTTTTATTTTTCAGCTCCTGGTTCTGATCCTGTGGGGCGACACTCCTTCACCATTGTGGAGTAGCAACTGATGCATTTGAGTGTTGACGAGCTTCTGGATGCTAACGCTAGGCTATGCTGACACACCATCAAGGAGCAAGGGGTCGGCAGTGAGCAGAGAACAAGAAGCTACTATCAGAACAGTGCCTGGGCAAACAGGGTCGCTGCTGTGGCTCATTTAACTATGCACAGCGCTGTAAAACCACAAGGACCTGTAGCGCTTTAAGTCAAGCAGACTCCCTCCGCGGGGCTGTGTCACCGTGGTATCCCAAGCACTGCTGCAAGCTGAGGATCAAGCTCCCCCTCCTATGCATCCACCTGCCTTGTCATTGTCTCAACACTGCTCTGCTGATGCTCGTGTTTCTGAGTGTGATGGCCCAGGAGGTATCTGCCAGTTGGTTGGCACAACAGTCCTGAGCCACTATCATGGATGCCGGCACCACTTCTGGCACCTTTCTGTCACAGAGAGCATGAGGGATGCAGAAGAGCAGGGGGCAGAGACAGTAAAGAGCAAACAGGGAGCCCATATTAGCCATCAGTCGCCAGCAGTTCATATTGGGGGAGCTGGTCGCCCAACAAACCTCCAAAGAATATCCAGCAGCCCCACCCACTGTCCAAGTGCCCAAGTCTCAAGCCCCATCAAGTTTGCTCAAGCTTGCCTGAAAATAAAATAAAACTCTTCTCCTCTCTGTTTCTAGCTTACTCTTGCCATCTTCAGCTCAGCCGGCTCGTCTATCCCCCCAGCCTGAAGGAAACCTTGGCAGCAGGGTGAGCTTTATCAATGTGTAGTCAGGGCATTGTTCTTGAGGCGAGACTAGGCAAGGCCGGGATAAAAACTTTGGCCAGCGAGGACATAGAGGCCGGAGAAACCATACCTTAGTGGCAGGTAGCCGTTTAGAGGGCCCTTTTGGGGGGATGCATGCAGTGACAGGGGAGGCGGCCAAGCTGGGATTTGATGCAGTCTGCAGTCCCCACACCCTCCTGGTTCATCCACTACAGCCCCCAATCCCCTTCTCAGGCTGGTAAGGCATCCATGCTTGTGATGGACCAGACCCAAGGCCAGTCTTCGCATAAAGGTTGAGATGTCGTTCAGAGGGAGTCAGCAGAAACACTGAACCCATTGGACAACAGGCACAACAGTCATTTCCCCTCCTTTGACTGCTAAAAAGTGTGTGCTCGTGCTTCCCCAGACTCATGGCTAGTCTTCACATGAGGGGTGATACGGCACATAGAGGGAGTCAGCAGGAACACAGAACCCACTGGACAACCGGAGGCACAACAGTCAATAAGACTATAGACCTTAGGCAAACTGCTTATGCCCCTGAAGATTATCTTAAGCACACTGGATACCAATGAAGGTTGGGTCACCCACAGTAACAGCAGCCTAAGATATACCCAGATGAATGTTTGATGTTACAGCGCATACATTTACAATGCATGCCGTTACAACGCAGTTTTTACATTGCAACATCCTTTACAGCGCATTCTTTTACATAGCATGCATTACATCGCAAATTTTAGAAACTACCTTTACAACGCATTCCTATACATCGCATTATACCTTTACAATGCATACCATTACATTGGATTTAAGGTAAGTGTGTGTTGGATAGTATAGGGGTAATAATTACTATTCTAACTCCAGTGAGTGCAACAGTAGGGTAAGTGTTAGACATTGTAGGGGTAAAAATTACTATTCTAACTTCAGTTGGTGCAACAGTAGGGTATGTGTAGGATACTATAGGGGTACTATGCGTTGCAATGGTATGCGTTGTAATGACTTGTGATGTAATGCCTGCATTGTAGTGACATGCATTGTAATGACATGCAATGTAATGGCTGCGTTGTAATGACATACAATGTAAAGGATGTTGTGATGTAATGTCTGCTGTGTAAAGGTAGCGCGATGTAATGACTGCGTTGTAAAGGTTGTTTCCCACCCAGACACAACCTGGCAATGAGGTCAGGCAGGTAAGGAGGTCAAATCTCCACTACAACCAGCAAAAGAAAGGATGCTGACAGGGCATCAATGCTACCTTTGTAAAGAAACCATAAAAGGGTGAAGGCCCCTAGTAGTAACCATACAGGAGCCAGAGGCATAAAGAAGAGCAGGCTCGACATGGACTTCAGGGAAGTTGTACACTGTAATGACATGTAGTTATCAACTAAAATTTTACACAAAATTGTTGTTTCTGAAGGATGCCAGCTCATACTATACTCCAACAACAATGTGATCAAAGGGCTACCATCAACTCTACAGCCCTAAGTCATCAGCTTTCCTTTGAAGGGTATTGTGGGCTGTGCAGCCCAGACCTCCATTAGTACCTCCTCAGAGCTCTTAGCTACTGGAGAAACAGCACATAGCATCGAACATAAAGGGCCATCAGAGCACACCTTAGCCCACAATAAAGCCCACATCAGGAGTTCGACAGAAGGAGCTATATAGGCAGCATCAGCGTGGGGCCCCTCAACTCAATACCCTTCCTCTACACAGAGTGGCCCGGAATAACAATAACATCTGGTCACAGCCCCTCCAGGACAGACAGTTCAGAAAGCCTCAAACATCAATCACCAGCTCCAGGGGCCTTCCAGACAGAGCAAGCCAACAAAGCCCAAGAAGGAAGGAGTCCCCCATCCTGCCATCATGCACCATTAACTGCATTACTAGCCCAATCAAATTTTCTGAGCCCAGCCCTGCAAGCAGAAATCAAAACCAACATCAAAACCAACATCAAACAGAGGAGCCTCAAGAGTTCACCTATAATATCTAATACCTAGCAACTCAAGAATGGCAAGAATTAGAAGTTCCGTTACACAGAATTCCCCTGAGAGAACAACAGGGCTGCTCTCAAAAATGATCCCAACTTGGATAAGGAGCAACAGACAGACACTATTTGGTCATCACTTCTTAATACCAAGCATCTCCTAGTGAATGTCTTACAGTATTAGTCTGACAAAATGGAAATTCATCTGTCACTCCTCAACTTCAGTATCAGTATTTATCTCTGGAATAGGTGGGGAGCTTGCAGTACTGAATAGCCATGATTTTTCCTGTTGATGTAAGCAGGCTGAACCTTCAGTTCAGTACCGGAAAAACTCACTACTCTACCTGGTATACTAGGTGACCTACTAACATATCTAATGGAAACTACAATCTGTCGAAAGCCTTCATCCTGGGCTTTTGCACATGGGATCTGCGTCACGGCAACTGGGGATCCATGTGACATTGGGCTAAACCAACCAAGCTCAAGATACAACTAAGTCGAACAACCCCATGAACATTCTACAACCATTCTCTTCTGCAACCAAACAGGAGCCATCAAACAATACTCTGAATTTAGTTAGGAAAGGGAGACTTCACAAAAAGAACAGCTGAATACTGCCCGAGCCCGCCATAAGCAAAATAGGAAAGGTAGAAATAAAAGAATGAAATCTCAGAGTACTTTCGAACAAATACTACACCTAGAATCCCTCGGAAGAAGACAACTCACTGGACATATGCATGGCGAAAGCAGAACCTAGGATGGGCCCACTGACAAAGGCTAATCAAGGGTGACAGGCTGCCTTACCTCCCCGGAGGTGGCATCTCAGAACATGGACAAAGCCTCTCAAAATCTGCAACTATAAACCAGGTCACCCAAGCTCCCCCTGAGGGGAGTAAAACCCGCCAACTGGGTGATACCAATCTGCCCTCTAATCTAGAAGATGAGGGGCTGCTGAGCTCTACTCAGCCAGTAGTCATGCCATCAGCAACGCTGCCCGTAGCCCCACCGAACATCCCGAACAGGGACTCAAACACCAAGGATCACTTAAAGCTGCAAGCACAGAAACACCGCAATGCGCAAGCCAGCAACAAGCATTTCCCTAGGGATGAGTCAGACACTAATGTCACAATCTTTTTACCAGGATAAAAATCACAAGGCAGACAAGATATATTAAACGGGAGGAACATAATACACCCATTAGCAGCTTTCGGCGGAATGGAGCACTTAAAGTCATCCGATCTGGTGGCCATTGAATTTATCCAAACAGGAAGCTCATTGAGAAAGAGGCTACTAAGGCAACATGGGCAAGTGTAAAGATAGCCAAGAAGATTCCGAGCGAACAGGCACTCCTTAAGAACTGAGGAATAACATTAACACTTCACTACCCTCCATCTTTTCTACTCACGAACCAGCCCAAAATTATCCTACAAAACTCTAAAGGCACTTTCTTGATTCTTAAGGGGGTGATGAGCACCTCCCCCACAGTGAAAATGAAGAAAACTCTCCAGCACAGTCTACAATCACATGAGCAAATGACACAGTAGCTCATAACTGGAGCTGATTATCACACACAATAAACAATGCAAACAGTATCCCATGACAAAACTCACAAGCCACCCAAAATTCCCTGATCAAACCAAGCTCATTATGCATTTGCTTTTGCAACATAGACTGCCTGGGCAACAAAACAACAGACGACCATGTTGCATTCTTCTTACAATTGTTTGATATTAGCCTGCTAGAGGAAACCTGGCTTGAACACCCATTCCAAGTGCAAGGCATTGCAGGTTACCACATCCTGGCCGTAAAGGAGCTATGTTTGGTCATCCTAAGGGAGACATGTCAATCAAGCATCAGTGCCATCAAGGAACTACAGGTGAATTTAACATCAAAAATTGAAAAAGCAATTAATATGTAAATTGATACTTGTATAGCGGACTACTCACCCGCAAGGGTCTCAAGGCACTTGTACGAATACTGCTGTGGAACCCATCCTGGCTTTCCCTGTGAGGCGTCCACTCCTGGGCCACCCCAAGGTGGAGGCCAGGCATCCTTAGCGTTGTGGGGGCCTTTGTGGAGATTAAGCAAGCGATTGCCCAGAGTTGGACTCTATGATTGGAATAGGCACCGAGGCAAGAATTATCAGGTCCGTGGAATTATTTGAGCCCAAGACCACCCGAGGTGGGGAATTGAACCCTGGTCCCGGGCTAGACCTCTGCATCAGGGTCTGCCGCTCTAACCATTGAGCCACACTTCTCCACAATGGTTTGCTGTTAGGAAAAAGAACTGCAGTGATCATTAATGCATATTTTCATGCTAATGGCAGGGCAAAAGGCTTGGAACTACTGATCAGCAAAACCAAAAGACTCCTGAGGAAAGAACAAACTCCTAGCTTCATCCTATCAGGAGATTGTATTCTACATCTACTTGGTACCTTGGGGATAAAGAACTTATAGCTGCCCAGTCATCACAATGGGACATCCCACAACAGGGAGTGAACATTCAATCATATCATTTGTAAAGCGCACTACTCACTTGTGAGGGTCTCAAGGCACTGGGGTGGGGAATGCTGCTACTGCTCGAAAAGCCAGGTCTTGAGGAGTTTTCTGAATGTCAGCAGGCCTTGGGTCTGCCGTAAGTGGATGGGGAGGGCGTTACAGGTCTTGGCGGCGAGGTGGGAGAACGATCTGCCGCTGGAGGTCGCTCTTCGGAAGCGGGGTACTGTGGCAAGGGCGAGGTCAGCGGAGCAGAGCTGGTGGGTGGGGTGTAGAAGCCGAGTCGTCTGTTGAGGTACGTTGGTCCGGTGTTGTGGAGAGCCTTGTGGGTGATGAGCTTGAAGGTTATCCTCTGTTGACTGGGAGCCAGTGCAGATCTCTGGTGGGGTGTGATGTGGCTGTGGCAAAGGATGTCAAGGATCAGGCGTGCAGAGGCGTTCTGGATGCATTGGAGCCGTTTCAGGAGTTTGGCCGAGGCTCCTGCGTAGAGGGCATTTCTGTAGTCCAACCTGCTGCTGACGAGGGCCGGGGTTGAGCGTTCTTCTTGTTTCAGTGGGGATCCACTTGTAGATTCTGCGGAGCATGCGGAGGGTGTTGAAGCAGGAAGAGGAGTCGGCGTTGACCTTTTTAGTCATTGAGAGGGTGGAGTTGAGGATGACCCCTAGGTTGTGTGCGTGGTCGCTGGGTGTTGGAGCGGTTCCAAGTGTTGTCGGCCACCAAGAGTCGTCCCAGGCTGAAGGGTGGGATCCGAGGATGAGGACCTCTGTCTTGTCCAAGTTCAGCTTCAGTCCGGGTGTTACTCATCAATTCAGCGACGGCCTTCATTCCTTTGTGAAGGTTGGTTTTGGCGGTGTGGGGGTCCAATGGGAAGGCAAAGCAAAATAGGCAGGGAACTCCTGAGAGAGTTAAAGCACATCAACCTTCGGGCACTAAATGGTCATTTCTCAGAAGGTTACCCACCTGCTGCAACCTTCCACTCCCCAACAGCTGCCTCAACACAAGAGGACACTTTAGTCACTTTTCCATTGTAACATAAAATCTCCTCATACATACTGGCTGAGTCATGTTCCAAAGGTGGTCACGCGCAATACTAGTCCCAAAGCTTTCCGCCATCCATCCGAAATAGAATGCTCTGTACTCACCATGAACAACAAAAAGATTAAATGTAACATCACTTCCCTAGACCGACTTTTGGGTTCCTCCAAGGACATTCTACAAATGCAGTAAGATAGTACCCCAAACCCCCTAGCAGCATGCGAGGCTTTCACGAAAGCACTAGGGGACACATTCACCACCTCAATGACGAGCAGGAACTCATCACAGCAAGGAGTCCATCAGGGCCACCATACTCTGAATCTCTGGCAACTACAGCAATTAAAGTCACTCAAGAGAACTGTAAACTTAGTACTCAGAACACTCTTCTGGAACCCCTGTGATGACGACCTGCAAGAAGAGATGAGATGGAACAAAAGAGCTCTGAAAAAGTTAACTTGCACAATAAAAAAGGAAAGGGAAGAGTCGCTTTTGACACAAAAAGCAATGAGAACGGATGGTTCTAGCACAAAGTACACACACTACAACAGCCGACCCAGTAAGGAATCAGCTCTCAATTGACAGCAGAAGCCTGGACAAAACTCCTGTAAGGGCATTTCCATTACCTTGAATAGGGGTAAAATCATGCGTGCATGCTAAAGGAAACTTTACTTGACCCTTCCAACAATACAACTAAAAAGGAAACTGAAAAGGCATTCCACATCCAACGCCTGCCCCAGAAAAATATTACAGATTTCTTCACATCAACCAGTCAGCTAATAAAGAGACAGATATCCAAAGGGAGACAGGAGGGAGCCCCGGGTCCCAATGGGATTCCACCTACACTATTTAAACCGGATGCCAGTTACTGGTCAGAGAAACTGGAGCCAATTTTTCAGCAGATATCAGCGGACACCGTATTCCTGGACTCATGGGGTGGATCTATAATCTCACCAATTCATAAACATGGCAACTAGGGTAGCTCAAAAAATCAGCTTGTGGAACTTATCAACAATAAAGCCAGATACTTTGCCAGAGGAGTTAACATCCTGGGCCTCGATTAATCCTGTAATCCCTTTTAATCAGACCAGATTCTGTAAACACAGATTCTGTAAACATAAGGGAACTGTAACCAACATCATGGCCCTTTCCTTATTAATAGACTGGTCGAAAAGTGCAAAGCTACCCCTGTACCTCTGTTTTTTTAGGTTCTGCGCAACTTTTGACTATGGTGATTGTGGTAAACTATAGATGAAAGTGGCTAATCAGAAAGCTCCACCCATCCTCTCGAAGATAGTTATTCTGTTACACACAGACACATAGGTGCAGGTTAAGCTAGGGACGGGGACGCATCTTCCATGGTGCATTCCAACATCCAAATGCCTGAAACAGGGCTGTGTCCTTGTCCCTACTCTGTTCAACTTCTTTTTAGCTGAGCTAACATCATAATTGGACTGCTGTAGCTCCCATACCCCAAAGCTGGCTGGAATAGCTCTTCCAGTCTCCTCTACGCAGACAACCTGGTCCTAGCATGTCACACTCATGTCAGCTTGCAGTACCTCTTTGACACCACCCATTAATGCATAGTCTACAGAAAATGGCCTAAAAATCAATTTTGAGAAAACAAAAAGAATGGCAGTGAACAGCATGAAAATAAAAGCATCAAGCTGGCATATCACCACCCAACACCTGGAGTCTGTGTCAGACTATAAATATTTCGGTATTGTTATAGACAAAAAAATCATTCAAACTTAAAAAGAAGCTCTGAAATGAAGGGTAAATGCCCTAGCTGTTAGGCATTGAGAAACCTAAAAATGAAAGTGGCCAGCCCCAGTCTTACACCATTTCTTCGGGTAATACAAGCGTAACTGATCCCAACAATAACTTACGGGAGTGAGCCACTATGCTGCTGGGGTGCACCAACTCTGGATGAGATCATGGTCGGATCATTCTGAATGATCTTTGGCCTCCACAAATACATCTCTCCAGCTCGGATAAGTGTGCAGTCTCATCTCCAGAAACAATTTCTCGCAAGGAGGCATAGAGGCAGAATCTAACACACTAAACACACATCTATGACTGAGTTGATGTCCAGTGGCAGCTCTCCTGCACTGTTGAAATCTTAGGTGCCGGCGTAATACCAAGGTCACGATGATTGGTCGCCGGGCTCGGCAAATTACCCTTGGTTTAACAACTTGCTATGTTTGCACATAGATCATCTTAAATGTCTCTGTATTAGTTTTAAACATGTTTTACAAACATATACTATTTTTCTAAACAGTACATTTTTAATCCATATTTTAATGTCACTGAGCCTTCGAGCTGCAGTCTGGAAATGCTTTTACTTGTGACGCATCACTATACTTTTTTTTATGCAAAGGTTGTAATTAACCATGCAAAGAAAATAAAAATTTCCAATTTTCAATTTTTAAATTAAGAGTACAACAGACTACAATAATGTGACTATTCAGCATACATGGGGGGGGGCTATGGGGGGTTGATATAAATAACTTGGCACCACCGGCTTTTAACCCACTATCATTCTAAGTGAACACTAGTTATTTCCTTAACATTGGAATTCCGCTTCAGTGGGGATACTGACCCTGGATGGTGTCCTCCAAGCGGGGGACATGTCATAATTTGCCATCCTACAGGCAGAATTCCGCTTGTTTCAATCACAATGCTGGCAAACTTGCAACTGAAATACTGCCCCTGCAGCATCCTCGGAGCTAGGCCATGGCCATGTGACATCCTATTCTCCCCTATCCAACAATATCTGCCACTGTGTGGGTCCTACCGCGCGAAGTCATGTCCGGGTTGTGCAATCTGTTTGTACAGCAGCTCCACTCCTGCCCCCTATTGGCCATCCTCGGTAACTGCTGGCAGACTTCCTCTAAAGATAGCAATTCCGTTTAAATCTGTCCAGTAGCCCACGCCCGAGTTGGTGGAGAAATTCTCTCCAGGAGTGCATCATCTAATGGTAGAATTGCAGCTCCAGATGAGTAAATGTGCCTCATTGATGACCACATGACTGCATCACCATACTCCCTACTGCAGCCTTCCTTCATGTCTGTCCAACATACAGTGCATTGAAGGCAGGTCAGTAGACTGGATGCAGTCAATTGGCAGGCCACACTTGCACTTGCAATTGATTTGGTGGTGTTTCAGCCCACCCTCCCACACCTAGAAGCTGTAACTTACTTGTGCTCCACAGTGCAGCGTCAACACTTAAGGCTTATGTGGAGATTCATAGAAAAATATATGTTCTATATTTGGGTCATCCATCTGTCGTTGGTATCATTTATATGTCTGCGCAAATGCAGGCACCTTTGCACCATGATGCAAGGGTGCATGCGTTGGAGACAGGATTATTTTTGTGCAGAAAGGGACAACTTCCTCAACAAAAACAATCCTGAGAGGCCAATTCCTCTTTCTCTATGTACTGCAGAATACAGCACCCATAGAAAGAGGAAGTAACAAGGAGAAATACGTTATTTCTCGTAGTTATGGATCCCTTGGAGAGGCGTATTTTTTTGGCGTATTCCCAGGCTTACCAATGCTTCAAAGCATAAGTAGTTGAATGGGTACATCCAAGAAAAGTCCATGGAATGTCTCCCTGGTGTAGAGTACGACAACAAAGCGGTTTAAACTGAGTTGCTTTACTTGAAATGTATGAAACCCCTCAGGACCATGCAGGGTTCTTCATAGATCTCATTTTTGAGTTGTGTCATTCTTGCATCACTTTGCGTGGTGCAAGAGCGACGCAACAGGGCTCGTACATATGCCCCTTGGTAGAGATGATGGTGCAACAGAGATTGATCAAAGCGGGCACGGAAAGGCCAAATTGGGCGAATATGACAAATTGTGAGGGTATTAAATCACCAAAATAATACTTTGGAAATGTGCAAATAATACTCCCTCCTACAGATGCAGCTATGGTGTTTGGCTATCCATGTTTCTTGGTCCCAATCGACCATGTTTCCCTTTGACTGCACCCCTGCACCATCGCATCATCGCATGTGTTTTAATCATCCTCTTCCATTACATTTATGTTGCCCAAACTGGATACGATCACAGCAAGAGGAAGAATTTAGCCTATTTCCATATTTATTAAATACAACAGCATAAAACTTTTCATACACTCTAAATTTGACGAGGTGCTGTATTTTAATTTACATATTACATGCAAGGAAAGATAATAGCTGCATGCCCATGGAAAGTAGTGACACCTGTTCATACGCGCTGTCACGGTATACTTCCACCTATTTGCATGAATCTCCTGCGCTCACTCGAGGTTCTTATGGTTTTCTATGTGGGTACCGCCCCCTTCTCCCATGTGAGGAAACAATTGAAGATGTAGGCTAGATGGTAGAACTTTTGTACAAACAACTCATGAATCCCTTTGTGTTTTACTGGTTTTTTTCATGTAATGTTTGCTGACCAACCACAAATGATGCCTCTGTATAATATCTAAAGGATTCTGCCAGCCTGCAAATGAAATTAGGAAATTTGCAAATAGAGTACCCTTCAGAAGTGCCACCAAAATGTATTATTTGGCCCTGTGTCCCTATCCTATGCTCATCCCTTTCAATTTCTGAAAAGGGAGAATTCCTTACTCGTTTCTTAATATACTTTTCCATAGTTCCTTATTTCTGTTCGTACTAGAATGTGTTTATAAAAAGCATTGCGGAAAGTGAAAATGTAGTTGTTGCCTTAGGGATGTCACATCATTCATCATACACCCAGTATATTAAAACAAACATCTAATTACACTACATGCTTCTTCCCCATTTAAAACCAAAATATCCTTCTTTATTTACCTGCCGCGAGAATCGGGATTGCTGGTTGAGTGGGGTGTTATCCTGTTCAAGCAACAGCCGCAATCACTTGCAGGGTGAACCAGAAAAGTCACAAAATTAACCTTTACTGAACACTTTGGTTTGAAGTCAATGTGTAAAGTATTTATGCAGCACACAAACAGTTATAAAGCAAAAGCACAAAACAAGAAAAATCCCAAACCAGTTTAGAAAAACAGAGATCAATTGAAAAAAAACATTTGACACCAAAACTACAAAAATCCAAATTGTAGAACCACAGTTATGATTTTGAAAGTTTAAGGTAAAACGTAGCACTTAAAAGATCAAAGGTCTAACCGCAGTCATCTATTCGTGTGAGAACCAGTCAAAGTTCAATAATATGGCTGACCGGGATGGAGCGTAAGTCAGATACAAGAAGTGGACTGGGCCAAGTCGGTGCTTACAGCAAAAATTTTATGAGAAGGTAGAAGATCAGTACAGGAAGCCCGCAGCAGTGTCTGAGGAGGAGTTGTCGTCGTCATGGATCCCCTCGACGAAGTTGTGGTGAAGATTTCCACGTTCAGACCTAGTCTCTTTTTTGGAAGTTGTGAATCTCCAGCGGGACGAGGCTGGAGGCTGTAGCCAATGAGAGTTTCATGAGTCCGAAAAGCCCTTCTGTAAAGGACCATTGAACAGGATTTGCTGCTGTGGAGAAGAACGTAGTGGGAGCTGCTGCAAAGTCAGGCTGACCAACAATGCCCCTTGGGCAGATAGACGAGCAGGTTGGTCCTGACATTCTGTCAGTTCTCAGAGCAGTTTTTAGCCAACAACTTTTGTCTCAAGTTTTAGATTTTGGCTATCTGGGCACATTTAATACCATCATCAAGGGTCCAGGATTGGAGGAACATCACTTGATGTGTTAGCACTCATTCAGGCAGGGTCTAGGTGTGGGTTCAAGATGGCTGGACGCTTTTATGTTCCTGAGGCTCTGATTAGGAGCCAAGCCAACTAGCCCTTGTCATTTTGGGTGACCTCGGTTCAAGAAGTGTAACAAGGCTAAAGCAGCAGGGCAGGTCTCTGAGGGTTCAATGAAAGTTTCAGGCAGCAGAGCAGTCCTTCCAGGTGCAGCAAAGCAGTCATCTGAAGTACACAGCAGGCCACAGTAGGCCACAGAAACAGGCAGTCCTCTTAGGGTTCTTTCACAGGTCCAGAAAGTGAACTGGAGAGTGGGTCTGTTGGCCCCACTTTTAACTTGCTGACTTCTTGGAAGTCAGAGAATTTTCTAGAAAATTCCCTTTGAAGCGTTTGGGGTTTCTGCCTTCCCTGCCATTGCTCCAAGTTGGCTGCATGAACAATGAAGTGGTAACAAGTCATTTGTGTGAAGGCAAACGGGCTATGCCCAGTTCAACCCCCTTTTCTTGTTTTTTATCCTTTTTTCACCTTTTTTCTTCTGACTCGATATTGAGTCACAAGATGGCTGCCAACACTTCTTGGTTTGGAGTGTTGACAGCCAATGAAAATTAAGCTCATGCTCAGGAGGGTTCGCAAATTCTTCTTGGCCACCAGATATTGTTATTTTTTTTTTTTAAATTTCTCAGGAACTACTGAACGGCTTCACACCATTTAAAAAAAGGTCGCTTTCTGAACCAACGGCTAACTTTTTGCCAAATTTGGGGGCATTCCATTCAGCAGTTCGGGCTGTAGCCTCTTCCAAAATGAACATGGAGAAAATGCGTTTTGGGACCCCCCTTATTTCTCTCCCCCCACTTGACGAATCACCGCAAAACTTTTGACTCAGGAGCTGACCAGAGCAGGGCATTAATTTAGAAAATTTGGCGTAGATTCGTCAAACGCCACCAAAGATATTGGCAGAGAAAAATACGTTTTTTGAATAAAAACGAGATCCCAGCTATAACTACCTACTGGCAACTGCCAGTAGGTAACATATATATATATATATATATATATATATATATATATATATATATATATATATATATATATATATATATATATATATATATATATATATATATATATATATATATATATATATATATATATATATATATATATATATATATATATATATATATATATATATATATATATTCACAGAAAAAACCATAGGTTATAGTGGATATATAGTTAGGAATTTGCATTTACAAAACCTTGAAAATTCAATGAAAAAACCATTGGTTTTAGGCCATATATAGTTAGGAATTAGCATTTACAAAACCTTATTTTACTCGCATAAAACCATTGAAATTCCATATATAGTTAGAAGCGCTAACTATATATCGCGCACCCGCAATCCACTGCTGATGATGTCACATATTACATCATTCATGACATGGTCAGTGACATCACTGATGACATCACTGATGACATCTCAAATGACATCACTGATGACATCACTGATCACAACATCCAGTGATTGTATGTGTCTGTAAAGTTTAAATATGTTTCACATATTGAAGAATGAGTGGATGTATAAGTGTCTGGATGAAGAATTTAGTAGGTGCATGACTGACTGTATGAGTGAGTGATTAAATGTGTCTCACTGAGTGCATGGGTTAGTGACTAAACTGTCTTAATTTGTGCATCAGTATGTTTGTTGTTGTGTAAGCTGCTGCATGTGTTGATCAGTAGCTATAAGAGTGGCCATATGGGTTATTGATTGGTTGCCCAAGTATTTGAATGGGAGGCTGAGTGTGTGTGTGGGTGGCTGGGAGGTGCGTGACTCTGTGCATAGATGTGTAAGCAATTGATTCACTAGGAGTATGAGTTCAAGAGTGCATGTGGAAACAGCTATATGGGCGGTTGACTATGCATGGTGTGTTGGTGAGTGAATGGATTTCTCATTGCTACATGTGCAAGTAAGTACGTATGTAAAACACAATACATGTGAGAGTTGAGATATATAAATAACTGAACATAAGAGCCAGTGAATGTGTGAGTGGCTGTATCGATCACTGTGAGCTTGTATCAGGGATTATATAAGAGAATAAATATGTGTTATTATATGTTTGAATAAGTAAGATGTGTATAACTTTATAGTTGAGGAAATGGAGGTGTGATTGATTCTTTGCATGACTGACTAGGTGTGTGAGTAACTCCATGGATGAGTGACAGTCTGTGAGTGTCTGTTTATACTGAGTGTATGTAAGGTTATATTAGAGTCTGAAGAGGTTCATTGTATTATCACATGAGTGATGTGATCAGTGATGTCAAATGAGATGTCATCAGTGATGTCATTTGAGTTGTCATCAGATACTGAAGGGTAGTTAACGCAGGCCTTTACCCCCGTTGTAATCCGTCGTGCCTCCTTGTCTCTCCATTTGATTGATTGTTGTCCAAGCATTTACTGTTTTAGAATTGGTTCTCTTTGGATCATTCTCTATTTACAAACAAGCACAAAGTCGCAATACTCTGTTTAGTCTTTGCAGATAGTGAAAAATCGTGTAAAAAAATAAAAGTAATCGAGCAAAATCAGTAGGCCACTAATTGGATCTCTTTTTGACCTCGCTAAAATAGAAATATTAGGAACAACCCTTCATGAGAAATACGAAAATAGTGAGATGAACTGAGCTCCACACCATGAGGGCTGCAAGACAGCTCGGCTCCATCACCCATCCCGCACAAAATAACGACAAACCCTATGCAAATATTAAAAATATAGACAACACACCAGCAAAGAAACAGGGTAAAACATTTTATTAAAAAACTATTTACATAACGTTGGTTTATAAGATGATGTCAGTAGTGGACCGATGTGTGAATAGATCGAAAACAGCACAAGGCTCCAAGATCCGGATGGCAAGCTCCTGGATGTTGGGTGCCATAGTTTAGAGTTCTGAATTGCAGCCTTTTTCAATGCCTGTGCTTTGTTGAATCAAAATGGCGGCTTGACACAAAGCTGACTCAAGCGTTGCTACTGATGCTATGCAGACCAAAACTGGTTTTCAGTTTGTACATTTTTCTAGATTTTTCAATCCAAGTTTGGTTGACTTTGTAGAACGATGGCTTCAGATTTTCAACATACGGTGTGGTGGCGCTGACTGGGAGGGGGCGCTTCGCTCCTGCCCCCTCCCCAAGTAAGATTTTCATACGTGAAAGTACGTTAATGGTTTTGGTCCCTGAGATGCTTCGATGTCACTACCATTCTCAAATAGCATAAGTTCTGGATGTTGGGTGCCATAGTTAAGAGTTCTGAGCAGTGCTTGTAACACTGTCTGAAGCTTATTTCCACCTACTGCAGCTTCACTATTCTCAAAGTAAGTGAGTGTCGTTTGTGGACCTGACTGCATTAGAAAACAATGTGATATGTTACCTTCCTAAACAGCTTGACGGAGGCCCCTGAGGGGCGGTGTGATGGCCATGGACTCGGAGAAGACGCTTGGCTCCGACACCCTCCCCAAGTCTTATAGCACTGGTGTAGCCTGAGATCGCCCCCGACATAGGCGGCCGGCTCCCGGGGTCCGGCGGAACTTTTTGCCTTTTGATGACTCTTCAATTCTGGACCTTGTCCCACAATCCGTTTGACCTGAAGACAAGCTGTAGTGGGGCGCCCCTTTATCGTTTTAGTTGCCATTCCGCCCGCTTTTGCTACACTGTGCCTCTTCCGCCATTCAGCTGTTTACCGCCCGCTCTTGCGACTACAGCGTCTCGCTCACCATGTAGTTGAGATGCGCCCGCTCTTGCGGTGCAGCGATAGGCGGCTGCCACAGGACTCTCAAAATGGCGGCCGGCTCTTCGGTTTTGGGCCTGGTCCACTAAAATGGCCCTGGGACACCTTGGAACTCGGACGCTTGTCTGCTAGGGCTTGGGTCCCATTCTCGAAAAGCGTCCCCTCAGCCGTGAAGATTCTACAAAAGTCTTGGGGGCCTCCGACTCCCGCAGGCTTCTGGTGGGGAGCGGCTGCCATGATTGCTCGTGGAATGGCCACGACGGAGCTACGAGATGGTAGTGGTCTCATGCTGACGCCAGCTTTAGTCTGAAACATCCAGAAACACTATAGACTACCAATTCGATCAGTTCCGGTAGCGCCCCAACATGACCCGGAAGAGAAGAACTTGCCCTCCCCTCTTTGACTGATGGTTCTTGTTGCCTGTCCCCTCTGTTGTCATTTAACAGAACTTTTTGGACTGCTGAAAGGGGTTGTGTTCTGAACGCTGGTTGGTGGAGACATTTAGACTATATTCTTGACCTACGTTGTCGCGTAATGCGTTTTATGACACGCCGCGTTAGCGCACCCGGAAGTGATCCGAGGCGCGGCGCGCAGCGCGTAACGTAAGCATAACAGGTCATGTGACTTGTTAATAAAACTTTTCATTGGTTCATTTTACTTTTGTTAATTTAATGATGAAAAGCTTGGTCATATGACCTAAAAATTACGCTTTTTATTATTTTCGAACAATATTTTTTTTTCAAACATATGTTATAATATTCCAGGCTAATGTACTTTCCCGGAAAATTTACAACTGTCTTGCAAGTAAAATATATTCCTTTTTCGAGAAAAAGGGCGTTTCTTCCTTCCATGACGGAGCCGTTGAGTAAAAGAGATTCGGCCTGCTGTCTTAGTCGCCGATACGCCTGATTATCAGATTCTTATCGATCACTTTATGTTGCAGACATGAAAAACACAACTGCCCTTGACCATTTATCTTTACTGCGTTCCTACATATTATACCTTTTATCCGTCATGTAATTGGACTGCTTTATTTCACTTGCCTTTTACTGATTCGAAAACAGTCACTAAAAGTAAAAACTTTACAAATGTAAATACTACTACCGTGTTTTGTTTTAAAAACCTTTATTGTGAAAATGTCAGTATACAAATACGGGCCTATAACCACATGGGCCGGCCACGGAGCAAACTGAAATCGTATATGATGAGGAGACATTTACACTGTAGAAGAACGTAACGAGCGGGCCATTAGGTGACAAGAACAAAGGTGTCTAACAGTTGCGGAATCGGTGGACGTACATTTTGTAATTAAAATACGACAGGGCCACTTACAATAACATTTTCTAGATATACATTTGCGGGCAAGGAGTTACGAGTCCCATTTATACCAGCGCCATTTTGGGCGAGGCCGGGCAGGTCCAAGATATAGTCAAAATGTCTCCACCAACCATCGGCCAGACCAGAACCCCTTTCGGCCCTTTATGCTACAAGATGGTGTCTTCCATTCAGAAAATATTGGTGGCAGCATTTTGAAAGGAAACAGAAACAGCCGTTCTCCTAGTGAGTTTCACATTGTTACATTTAGGAAGAATGTTGAAGAGTAGTATGTGGAAAATCTGAAGCCATTTTTCTACAAACTCTCAATCAGACTTGGATGGAAAAAAAAAACCTGAAGAATGTACAAACTGAAAACCAATTTTTGTCTGTATAGCACCAACAGTAACGCTTGAGTCAGCTTTGTGTCAAGCCGCCATTTTCATTCAATCAATAGCGTCCCCCTGCACACATTCAGGGACCTGGTCGTGTCTTCAGATGAAACGCATTGTAGGAAAAGAAGCAGAAAGGAAAAGGCAAAAAGTTCCGCCGGACCTAGTGAAGCTGCAGCAGGTGCAAATAAGCTTCAGACAGTCTTACAAGCACTGCTCAGAACTCTCAACTGAGGCACTCAACATCCAGGACTTGCCATTCGGATCTTGGCGCCTTGTATTTTTGTTTTGTTTTTGATGGAGGGGAAACAACAAAAAACAGGCATTGAAAAAGGCTCAACAGTGCAGGGCGCCTTGTGCTGGTTCTGACCTATTCACACATCGGTCCACTACTGACATCACCTCATAAACCAACGGGGCACTCCACGCCGACTTTCGGCGCAGCATTGTAGGATGGCCACACCAGTGCGGCAATTTGCTGGACACCACCTCGGTGCCATCCAGATCTCGGCGCGTTCGACTCACTGTACCGCAACAGTGACCGCAACTCAGCTGGACACGCCGTCTTTCGGCGCAGCATTGTAGGATGGCCACACCAGTGCGGCAATTTGCTGGACACCACCTCGGTGCCATCCGGATCTCGGCGCGTTCGAGTCACTGTACCGCAACAGTGACCGCAATTCAGCTGGACACGCCGTCTTTCGGCGCAGCATTGTAGGATGGCCACACCAGTGCGGCAATTTGCTGGACACCACCTCGGTGCCATCCGGATCTCGGCGCGTTCGAGTCACTGTACCGCAACAGTGACCGCAATTCAGCTGGACACGCCGTCTTTCGGCGCAGCATTGTAGGATGGCCACACCAGTGCGGCAATTTGCTGGACACCACCTCGGTGCCATCCGCATCTCGGCGCGTTCGAGTCACTGTACCGCAACAGTGACCGCAACTCAGCTGGACACGCCGTCTTTCGGCGCAGCATTGTAGGATGGCCACACCAGTGCGGCAATTTGCTGGACACCACCTCGGTACCATCCGGATCTCGGCCCGTTGTGCTGCCTTCGGCCTATTCGCACATCGGTCCGCTACTGACGCCGCCTCACGTGCCAACGGATTTTCTACGCTTTTTGTAGCCCTATGCCGCATAACAGGTCATGTGACTTGTTTATAAAACTTTTCATTGGTTCATTTTACTTTTGGTTTCCTAAAGATGGAAGGCTTGGTCATATGACCTAAAAATAACACTTTTCATTGGTTTAGAACATTTTTTTTTCCCAAACGATGAAAGCCCCACCTTGTTTCTGGATCATTCAGACTGAAGCTGGCGTCAGCATGAGAGCACCACCATCTCGTGGCTCCGTCGTGGTCATTCCGCGAGCAATCATGGCAGCCGCTCCCCACCGGAAGCCTGCGGGAGTCCGGGGCCCCCAAGACTTTTATACAATCTTCACGGCTGAGGGGACGCTTTTCGAGAATGGAGCCCAAGCCCTAGCAGGCAAGCGTCCGAGTTCCAAAGTGTCCCAGGGCCATTTCAGTGGACCAGGCCTAAAACCGAGGAGCTGTCCGCCATTTTAAGAGCCATGTGGCAGCCGCCTATCGCTGCACTGCAAGAGTGGGAGCAACTCAACAACATGGTGAGCGAGACGCTGTGGCCGCAAGAGCGAGCGCAACTCAGCTAGATGGCCGCCACCTGGGGAGGCCCGTTCACGCCGGCTCCCCCACGCCCCCCCCCGGGCCGCCGCACGCCAATTTTCGGAGCAGCATTGTAGGATACCAAAACCAGTGCGGCAGTTTACTGGACATCACCTGGGTGCCTGTCGTACATGTTGTGTCAGCCATGTGACACTGGACACAGACCGCTACTGACGAGGCCTCCCCCCGCACCACCCGGGACGCCCCACGCTGTTTTTCTGTGCTGCATTGTAGGATCCCTAAACCAGTGCGGCACCCAGGCGACATCACCTGGGTGCCGTCCAGAACTCTGCACGTTGTGCTGCCTTGGGACTATTCGCACAACAGACCGCTACTGACGAGGCCTCCCCCCGCCCCACCCGGGACGCCCCACGCCAATTTTCGGAGCAGCATTGTAGGATCCCTAAACCAGTGCGGCACCCAGGCGACATCACCTGGGTGCCGTCCAGAACTCTGCACGTTGTGCTGCCTTGGGAATATTCGCACAAAAGACAGCTTCTAACCATTGTTGCTTTTTGTGTTGAGAAATGTTTAAATGTTTTTAGTTTTTGTTCCGTTCGTTAAAGTTAGTAGTTAATAAAGTTTTATAACCTTACTTTGTTGGAGTGTTATCTATTTTTTTAAAAACGGGTGAATGGGGCCTTGAATCGGGTTATTGTCATGTGTGGGCTTTGGAAGTGTGCTGCTGCAGGATCGGACATTTCAAACTCAAATGCACGTTCTTTTTCTTACCTTTCCGAAGCATGGAGCGCAATAGCAGGCAGAGAAAGGGTGATGCACGTGTTGAACACTGCCTGGCCTGGCAAGTTGCTGGCAGTGCCCCCCCGCCCGCTCCTGAAAGAGGGCACACACACACCGCCGCCCCGAGTACTTCACAAATCTTTAAAAGACCATGCGCTTGTTCATGAGGCTTAAATGGTTTATCACCTCTTCTAGAACCCCTGCATCGACCCTCTGACGTTTCCTGGAAAAATTACCATGTAACACAATACCAAGCCCTGTCAGCTGAAACCCCCAAGGAATCGTGGGGCATATTATCAAGGGGGTTTATCTCCGTTTTTTTGGCTTTAAAAGCCATGAAAGCGGAGATAAAATTATCTCCCTATTACCAAGCTGTCGCTAACACCAGTTAGTGACAGCTAAAAGGAGATAGCGACCATCTTGGGCCCCGCTTTGCATGTCAGTGATACTTATCACTAATGACATGCAAAGTGGCGTGCCAAGATGTTAGCGACTGGAAACAGTCCCTAACATCGCTACCTTCTATTACCAACTTTTGGAGATATTCGCGCTAAGCGCGAATATCTCCAAAATCTAACACCTGCCCTGAGCAGTTCTTAGCCATGTTATCCAATGGGAGGTGGATAACATGGCTAAGAGCATTAGGTCGATAATACATGAATATCGCTGACTTTTCTGCGATAATAGCAAGGTTTATCTGCGATAAAAATCGCCGATGTGCGGCGATAATTTTTGTCTCTAAACAAGTTAGAGACAAAAATTATCGCTAGTTGTTCGTAATATGCCCCCGGGTTTTTGCTTGCAGAAATCGGGAGGCGGGAGACTAGCACTGAAATCAGTAGTCACACGCCTGAATCAGGAGGATTGGCATGTCTGAATTCTCTACAGCTGGGGCCATAAACTACATCCGCAGGGTTAGGTGATAGCCTGGGACCAGCCTGGCATCTAAAATGGCTGCCGTGCACGACAAAATTGTGGCATTCGAAAAAAGGCAAGATGGCGCAGCCGCTGGAAGAGATGTATCAACATATATCAGCCTCCTCAGCCACCCTCAGGAAACATAGGGGATTAGGATACGTCTCCCGCACCCCCTTATACCTAGTACTTTAATTAACGAAGCACAAAATGGCGAATTCCCGTTTCGCTACCAGTTTGCGGCCCAGTTCGCGGCCCGTGAAGCGCTTCTACCGTGAAAAATCATTTTTTTTTTATTTTCCCCACGGGACCCTTTAATAACCCCAACAACATTCCTAGGGGGTCAAGAGGGGGATACCTTGCCCCCTTTCATTAAATTCCCCCTTAGTTTTTCACCTTTTCTTCTCTCTCGATCCTACCGAGAGACAAGATGGCGGCCGCTCCGGACTGTCACGCAGCAAAAAAAAAAAAAAGCTCACGCACAGCCGCTGGAAGAGATGTATCAACATATATCAGCCTCCTCAGCCACCCTCAGGAAACATAAGGGATTAGGATACGTCTCCCGCACCCACTTATAACTAGTAATTTAATTAACGAAGCACAAAATGGCGAATTCCCGTTTCGCTACCAGTTCGCGGCCGCGCTTCTACCGTGAAAAATCATTTTTTTTTTATTTTCCCCACGGGACCCTTTAATAACCCCAACAACATTCCTAGGGGGTCAAGAGGGGGATACCTTGCCCCCTTTCATTAAATTCCCCTTTCGTTTTCCACCTCTTCTTCTCTCTCGATCCTACCGAGAGACAAGATGGCGTCCGCTCCGGACTGTTTAGAATGTTGACAGACACCGGAGAGCCAATCAGCTTTCTGCGCGCAAAGTTCCGATAAGCGAAAAGTAAGCGGACCGGATCGCTGCCCAGAGCGCTGTTACAGATATATATCTTGGTTTGAACGTTAATTTCTCAAAAACTACTGGAGCACATATATTGAGACCTAGCAAAGGCACATCGGGCTAACAGTCCCTACAATTTTGCCAAGTTTCGTGCAAATCCATTCAGCCGTTCGAGCTAAAAGTGAGTCCAACCGCCCTATGGAAAAATGAATGGAAAAAACGCGTTTTGGGACCCCCCTTTTTTCTCAGCCCCCCCTTGACGAAACCCCCCTAAATTTTCAGGGGCTGCTCAGAATCAAAATGTGCCATTTTCCTGAAAATTTCAGCCGATTCCGTCCACAAACGCCAAAGTTATTAGACATAGAATTTTCAAAAGTCCCATAGAGAAAAAATTCTAACTATATATACCTACTGGCTATCGCCAGTAGGTAATATATATATATATATATATATATATATATATTACCTACTGGCGGTCGCCAGTAGGTAGTTATAGTTAGGACCTAGTTTCCATAGGAAATCCTCAACATTCTATTTGGAATAACTTTGGCCCTGGTGGATGAGTCTTTGCGAATTTCTCAAAGAAGATGGCTCGGTCCGCTGCGCTCCTTCCCTGAAAGTTTGGGGGGGATTGGTCAAGTGGGGGCTGAGATATAAGGGGGGTCCCAAATTGTGTTTTCTCCATGTTATTTTCCATAGGACCTTTAGACTCGGCTACAGGTCGAACGGCTGAATGAATTTATAAGAAATTTGCCAAAACTGTAGAGTCCTGTTCCCAGATTACGCTTTTTTTGGAATGGTGTAAATCCGTTCAGTAGTTGTTGAGAAAATTAAAGTTAAAGTCAATTATATATCTATAGGCGCGCACACGTGCGCGCACCCAAGCGGCTGCGCGTGAGCGGAATTTTTTTTTGCTGCGTGACGTCTGTTAACGTTCGATTTGAAGGAAATCAGGAAGTTTTGTCCGCCATTTTGTCACTGCGAGTAAATATGTTGTTCATTTCAAAGCGTTGAAACATGGAAAGGGGAGAAGGTAGACATTGTCTTGCTGCGTAGGTTTTCTCGGGGTGTGTAGTAAGGCCCTTAAACGCGAAAAGATATATTTTTTTCGGGAAAAAAATAACGGGGTGCGCGCACCCGGTCGCGCACACCTATTCACAAGAGTGTGAAAATGGAGATAAATCAGAAGTTTGAGTGCTTAGATATAAGGTGGCTCTGAAAAGAGCCCTTGTGTTAATTGAGTGTTTTCTGCATTTATAAGTAAGTACCGATGCAGAGCCTGATGTTGCAGAGGAAGATTCTGTTTCCCTCATTCGTGAAATGAACACCGTCTCTCCTATAGACGTCTTGCATGTGGTATCGCAAGTTGTTGTGGTAAATAGAACCCATGCTATAATCTCTGAGGAACGCAGAAACAGATTTATTTACATGTCTCCTTGCTTTCTCAAATTGTGCACAATGTTGATTGGACCAATTCCATTTCTGTCTTTGGCATATATTGGAATATACCAAGGCAGATCGATGAAAAAGTGTCATCAATTGTCGAAAGGTGTCTTTTAGAAGCATTTCCAGACCTACCCCAGTGATTGTGCCTAGATCGTTCCCACCACAGTGCACAATTATAAGGTCTGGTTCTGGGAGATGCATAAAAGTTTTCACCAATGGAATCAATTGGTGACATTTCAATCCTCTTTTGGCAATCCATGTTATGTGTACATTTGGTAAGCCGAGGTTGCAAATTCGTCTGCTTACTGCATATTTTTCACTCCAGTGAATATAACTGTGTCCTATTAGCCAGACCTTCATTTTCAAGGGATTTGTAGTCGTCCTCCGATCGGTTCTGGAAGTGGAATGGGAGTTAGAAGCTGAAATGCTATATAAAGAAAAAGGAAGAGGCTGGGTGTGGTTTAAAAAATAAAAATGATTGGTTGATTGTAACAAGTGGAGATTGAACAGTACGTTCCATGTTAATGTTTATGTTAAACGAAAAGTACTATTGGGTGTGAAAAAACAAGACATGTAACAGAGGTGTGTATTGGCAGGTGTTTCTGGAGGGAAAATAGTGTTCTTAGTTTGTTGTAGAACGTTAAGACATGAACTTTTGACCTGTGCCTTCAGCAAGGTGCAGAATGAGGTGTAACCATGGAAACAGCCGGAGATGGCAGTTGGTGATGGGTTCACTCTTTGGTGCCTCTGCATCTGAGTCTGTTCTCTGGTGGCAGCCGTAGAACTGTTTGTTATTGTGGAGATGAAAGGGTGATAAGGAGAGAAATACGACATAGCGTCTGGCCTGTAGAAGCGTGGGAGCAGTGATTAACTCTGAGTGAAGCGGAACTGTGTCGGTGCTTGGTAACAGTAAAAAAAATTTTTTAACAGTGGTATAACTGTCTTTACGGTGCGCGACCTACTAAGAAAGAGTTAACGGGCCGTAATTGGCTTGCAGGTTCTAGTATCAGTAAGTGAGGTCGAGAAAAGAAAACATTCAGGACTTTATTTATGAAGGGCGGCGGAAGGTCTTTATAAATACGGTCCTCATTGTCTACAGTTAAGGTTATGTGGAAACCATGAATAGTTTTTCAATATGAAATCATTTCAGTTGAGATTATGGATTAAAAGAGAAACCGTGAATATTTGAAATGTTTATTTAGAAATGTACTGTTTTAAAGGCAAATCATTATGTAATATGAGTACAGAAATTGCAAAAAACACAGTAATTGGTATTGTTAGTAGTACATGGAATACAAACGCTATAGTTGAAGAAAAATGAATATAGTTGGAAAAAAACATTGTACACTCATAAGGAAGTATATTATATTTTAATAAACGGAAGAAGGTCTCTGGCCTTTCAGTTTAGGAACGATATATGAAAATGCAAGTGGTTATACATCATTACTTTATGAATCAATTGTGAAACAACCCGAAATCATAATGTCCACTGTTAGTAAAGCCAATAGGTCTGTTCTTCAAAAGAAAATATGGAAAAGAATGTGAAGAATATAGAAAACCAAAAGGAAATGAGGACGTCAATGGCTTGTTTAAGAGTTATTGAAGCATTGTTTAGGCAAAATAGGTAGCTTCTGCTTGTAACAGGAAATCAGTTTAATCATTTGAAAGTATGTCAGCTATCCAATGGAAAAGAGTAAAGCAGTACTGATGATCTGTTATAATCGGAGCCTCTTTTACCATCAGAGGGCAGCTCGGTGGCTTTTCGATGTAGCTCGCTGTTAGGAAAGAGTTAACCGTCCATTGTGTAGGCAAAGTATGCAGCAAGTGCCTCTAACATGAAATCATTGTTATCATCTGAAAACATGTCAGCCATCCAATTGAGAAGATGAAAGGAGCATTCATGATCTGTCATTATTGGAGCGTCTTTTACCATCATAGGGCAGCTCGGTGGGTTTTCGATGTAGCTCTCTGTTAGGAAATCTTGCGCCGCTGCGAATATATTCCAATGACCCAGAACTCCTTGTATCGCTGCAAAGGCCATAAACCCTCCATTGTAACAAAGCTGTTCATGATCAAGTAACAGATTCATGAGGTGATTGTAATTCGGTTCAGGAGGTACCAAATTGCAGAGACATAAATCCAGGGCCCACGTGAAACCACAACTCAGGCAATGAAATACAGGCTGCACACAGGTGAAATACGAATATCGAAATGATAATCGATATGAAGTATTCAAAGTTGAGAGTGGTAAGGTGCCGTAGTACAGAAGCATGCTCTGTCGAAATAGTTCTAAGTGGCCTGGCTCGTTTGCGAAGGCAGGAGGGACATCCTTTTTGAATTTCCCAGGATGGTAAAGGAAACGGCGCAGCACTGCCGGTTGTATAGCAACTCCACAGAATTAGGTCGCCGGCTATGCAGTGGAGAGGAGCAGAATGACTTGATACATTTTCTAGGAGTCTAGTCACTTATATATTGCTTAGTAGTTATCCAAAAAGTAGCTTTTTTGAACTGGAGGATGCGTTAAAAAATAAGGGAGTGATTTGAGGGAGTTGTAAAGCAAGGTCAATTTTTTTTTACATCAATGCTGTTTTCTGTGAATGTTAGCTTAGTGAAAGATATGTGTGTGAGCAGATGCAACGTTCAGTTTTAAATGTGACAATGGCGGTCTTGTTCATGTCTTCCAATTCAAGGTCGGTATTCGCTGCCAAATACAAAGATCAAGAAACGCATGCGTGGGGTACATAGTCTGCATTCTTAAAGGAAAGCAAATGAAGGGTTATTTTTACCGCGTTAGCATTGTCGTTTAAAAAGTTACAGTGATTTCCATTATATGTTAAGAAAGTGTCACTGATGAAGACTGAAAATAAATCCTTATAAATAATAGGGACTGGTGTATTTTAGAAAAGGTGTGTAACATTACATGAATTGTGAAAAAAAAATAATGTAATTGAAAGTGTATGGTTTGAAAATGAAAAGTAGAGGTTTATAGTTCACGTTTTGAAAGCAGTTCTAGAGGGTCAGATGAAAGTGTATGGTTTGAAAATGAAAAGTAGAGGTTTATAGTTCACGTTTTGAAAGCAGTTCTAGAGGGTCAGATGCATGATAGATTTATAAAAAATAGAACATGTTTTTAAATAGTATTATGGAAAAAATATGTGCCTTTATGTACTATTTACATTATCTGCCTGTTGCGTATTCTTTGAGTTTTAGTAATCCTGTGTCTTATAAGTTTTCTAGGGGCAGTTTGAGGTTTATGGTGGGTTTGGGCAGGGAGGGTAGGTTGGGGGTTTGTAATAGGGGGTCCGGGTGGGGTGGAGTGCGGAGTTTAGTGAAAAGTGAGGGGGGCGGGGAGTTAGGGTGTTTGGTAATGGAGCAGAGTCAGAGGATGCCACATTTGTGTTATGGGGTGCCACGGAAATATGTATTTATTCTCAGAGGTTTATTATATTAAGGATATATATCAACATGGTGGCTCTTGTCGTTTTGTAGTTCTGTGCATGTTTATAATGCTGGCCCTGTAGTTTTTGTTTATGGACCTTATTACGGCACACAGGGGAGCCACGTTGCACAGTTGGAGATCAGAGACTTAGGAAATAAAACTTTATAATTGTAAGGGCTCTAAGCGATACAAATCGCCCGTTCTCGGTGTAAAAAATGTCACCGCTATTGGTGGTATTTTCTACGGTGTTAGTGCTCGAAGGAGAATAGTAACATATATGTGAAGGCAAATTGTGTAACAGGCTCAGCATTTCACACTATCGCGTGAAAACAAAAGTTGCTTTTACATAGCAATAAGTCTCTTATAATTAAGGGACGGAGTGTATATAGTGCTATTTAGTACTCTGCTATGTGATTGATGTCGAATATTTCATAAGAGGAGGCTTTAAAAGTTTTTCGATAAACTGGTTTTCTAGGGAAGTGGGTGGAGTGTTCTGTGTAAATTGCAGAATAGAAACTAATAAGAACCAATTGGAAGTGTTGTTTTAAAGTCACATGACTGCACATGCGTGTCTCGACGCCTGTACGCGATAGGTGGGTGCGCGCCCCAGGTCGCGCACTATAAGAAAGCGGCGAACAAACATCTCATAATATGCTCTTGGAGCTCGTTTTGGTAGAAAGAGTTCGTTCTGAAAAGATCTTTTTTTTTTTTTTTTTTTGGAAACAAGTGTTATGATGCTTTTGATTTCTTAAAGTTGCTACGACATTTTTCAGTATGTCATACTATCCAAATAAAGTGAAGAAATTTAACTTTTCTTGGAGCATTTATGACTCTCAATTCTGTGTTTAATTAGAGTATAGCTTTGCTCTCCGTATACAAGAAGTTTTCCACAGTTCGTGCATTCCATGTGCACGTTCGCAAGATATGGTCTCAAGTCCATTTCAGCACTCGATGGAGATACAGGTCGTCCTGCAGAAGATGTGCTGGTCACTTCTGATGGTAATAGCGTGGCCTCCGTTTTTCTTGTCAAAGGTGGTCGCTCATTTTCTTCAGATTCGGAAGATGAATGCGGAACGGTAGCCATTGCAGCGAAGTCTTCGGGAAGATGTTCGACGTTGTTTTCTCTTGAGAGTAGAAAAGAAAGTGATGGAAGTGGGTGGAGTGCTGCGTGTAAATTCCAGAATAGAAACTACCAAGATCCAATTAGAAGTGTTGTTTTGAAGTCACATGACTTCACATGCAAGTGTCAGGTCCTGTACGCGATAGGAGGGTGCGCGCACCCGGTCTTGCACTAAAATAAAGCGGCGAAAAAACATCTCATAATATGCTCTTGGAGCATGTCTTGGTGGAAAGAGTTAGTTCTGAAAAGAACTTTTTTTTTTTTTTGGAAACAAGTGTTATGATGCTTTTGATTTCTTAAAGTTGCTACGACATTTTTCAGTATGTCATACTATCCAAATAAAGTGAAGAAATTTAACTTTTCTTGGAGCATTTATGACTCTCAATTGTGTGTTTAATTAGAGTATAGCTTTGCTCTCCGTATACAAGAAGTTCTCCACAGTTCGTGCATTTCATGTGCACGTTCGCAAGATATGGTCTCAAGTCCATTTCAGCACTCGATGGAGATACAGGTCGTCCACCGGAAGATGTGCTGATTACTTCTGATGGTAATAGCGTGGCCTCCGTTTTTCTTGTCAAAGGTGGCCGCTCATTTCCTTCAGATTCGGAAGATGAATGCGGAACGGTAGCCATTGCAGCGAAGTCTTCGGGAAGATGTTCGACGTTGTTCTCTCTTGAGAGTACAAAAGAAAGTGATGGAAGTGGGTGGAGTGCTGCGTGTAAATTCCAGAATAGAAACTACCAAGAACCAATTAGAAGTGTTGTTTAGAAGTCACATGACTTCACATGCAAGTCTCAGGTCCTGTACGCGATAGGAGGGTGCGCGCACCCGGTCTCGCACTGAAATAAAGCGGCGAAAAAACATCTCATAATATGCTCTCGGAGCACGTTTTGGTAGAAAGAGTTAGTTCTGAAAATTTCTTTTTTTTTTTTTTTTGGAAAGAATTGTTATGATGCTTTCGATTTCTTAAAGTTGGTACTACATTTTTCAGTATGTAATACTATGAAAATGAAGTGAAGAAATTTATCTTTTCTTGGGGCATTTGTGACTTTCAATTTTGAGTTTAATAAGAACGAGGCTCTGCTCTCCATACAAAAGAATTTCTCCACACTCGTTGCATTTCATATGCACCTTCGCAAGATATGGTCTCAAGTCCATCTCAGCACTCGATGGAGATACAGGTCGTCCACCAGAAGATGTGCTGGCCACCTCTGATGGTAATAGCGTGGCCAGGGCTCTTGTCAATGCTTTTGCATAATGCTCAGGATGCCTTTGTTTAACATGCCGCTGCATGGTGTGTATAGAAAAGGAATATTTTTTATTTGGATTTCCCCTAGAGAGCTCCGAATTGCATATCGTGCAGGTTACTTGTGGCGCATTCACTTTCTTTTGATCTTCAGGATAAGTGAAAAATTGCCAAATGAAAGATTCCTTTTTTCTTCTTAACGGTGGTCGCTCATTTCCTTCAGATTCGGAAGATGAATGCGGAAGGGCAGCCATTTCAGCAAAGTTTTCCTGAAGATGCTCGACGTTGTTGTCTCTTCAGAGTGGAAAAGAATCTGAGGAAAGTGGGTGGAGTGCTTCGTGTAAATTCCAGAACAGAAACTACTAAGAACCAATTGCAAGTGTTGTTTTCAAGTCACATGACTTTACATGCGCTTCTTAGGACGTGTAGGCGCTGACACTATCTAGTTACGAACGTGATTTCATACTTAGGAACTAGCATTCAAAAAACCTAAGAAATTCACTGAAAAAACCATAGGTTTTACACAGGTTATAGTTAGGAAGTAGCATTTAAAAAACCTATGAAATTCACTGAAAAAACCATAGGTTTGACACCAGTTATAGTTAGCTGGAAATTTTACTGACATAAAACCAATGAAATTCCACGTTATAGTTAGTTGGACTCACTATAACTTGCGCGTGTAATGCACTGCTGATGACATTACATATTACATCACTCATGACATGGTCAGTGACATCACTTATGACACCATCCAGTCAATGTGTGTCTTTCTAAAAAATAAATATGTTTTATATATGTATATGTAAAGGTGGAGGGAAGAATAAATGTTTAAATTATTGTCTTAATGAATGTTTTTTTTTAAAAGAAATGATTGGATAACTGGCTTATTAAGTGTATCTTACTGAATACATATATTAGCGAGTAATGTTTAAATATTTCAATATATGTATCAGTGTTTCACTTTGTGAATAAGTGGCTGCATGGGTTGATGAGTACCTACATGTGTGTGTATATGGGTTATTAGATGTTTTTTTAGTATCAGTATGAGTGTCTCTATGGTTTGGTGGGGGTGTTACTTATGATATAGATCCATCAATGACTGACTCACTGTTTCTATGTTTTTTGAAGACAACATATGTGCAGAACTGTATGGGTGGATGAGTGTGTATATGTTTGTGTTAGTAAGTAAATGACTGTCTTATTATTGTGTTTATCAGTAACTACATATGTTTTAATCTAGTATATGTGAATATTGATGTATATAAGTGAGTATATGTGAGAGTGAGAGATTGAAAGAGTTTCTGTTTAAATAAGTATGTGTTTCTATAAGTGATTGTTTAAGAGAGTAAGTATGTGTAAGTTTCCTTAGAAGTAACGTGGTAGTGTGTGTATAGTTGTATATGCAAATAAATGGATGTTCAATAGTTTATTTGCATGTGTGAGTATGTGTGTGAGTAACTTTTCGATGACTGTTGGTGTGTAACAGAATGTATAGGTGTATGACTACATATGATGAGTGAGTATATGTATGAGTGACTATATAGAACTGTTGGTGAATGACAGAATGTGTATATAGATGGTGGAATTACTGAATTGGTTGCTGTAACTGGTATGGGTATCTCCATTTTTTGGAAAATGTTAATTTCTATTTTCCAATATGTGTTTTAAGGGTTACATTACACTTAAAGGAGGTCTGTCATCAGTGATGTCATAAGTAATGTCACTGACCATGTCATGAGTGATGTAATATGTAATGTCATCAGCAGTGCATTACACGCGCAAGTTATAGTGAGTCCAACTAACTATAACGTGGAATTTCATTGGTTTTATGTCAGTAAAATTTCCAGCTAACTATAACTGGTGTCAAACCTATGGTTTTTTTCAGTGAATATATATATATATATATATATATATTACCTACTGGCGGTCGCCAGTAGGTATATATAGTTAGGATTTTTTCCCTATGGGATTTCTGAAAATTCTATGTCTAATAACTTTGGCGTTTGTGGACGGAATCGGCTGAAATTTTCAGGAAAATGGCACATTTTGTTTCTGAGCAGCTCCTGGAAATTTGGGGGGGTTTCGTCAAGGGGGGGCTGAGAAAAAAGGGGGGTCCCAAAACACGTTTTTAACATTGAGTTTTCCATAGGGCGGTTGGACTCACTTTTAGCTCGAACGGCTGAATGGATTTGCACGAAACTTGGCAAAATTGTAGGGACTGTTTGCCCGATGTGCCTTTGCTAGGTCTCAATATATGTGCTTCAGTGGATTTTGAGAAATTAACGTTTAAATCAAGATATATATCTGTAACAGCGCTCCGGGCAGCGATCCGGTTCGCGTACTTTTCGCTTATCGGAACTTTGCGAAGCGAAGCTGATTGGCTCTCCGGTGTCTGTCAACATTCTAAACAGTCCGGTGCGGCCGCCATCTTGTCTCTCGGTAGGATCGAGAGACAAGAGGAGGCCAAAACAAAGGAGGAAATGAAGGAAAGGGGGCAAGGTAGACCCCTTCTGACCCCCTAGGATTGATGAGGGGATATTATAGAGCCACGCTGGGCCCAAAAAAAAAAAAAAAAAAAATCAGTTTTTTTCGCTGTAGAGACGCGTCTTGGTACGCGAACCGGGCAGCTAACCGGAAAGCTAACCGGCAGTGTAACGGGAGTCTGACAAGTAGCTGATTGGCTGCAACATTGTAAACAGTTCGGAGTGGCCGCCATCTTGTCTCTTGGTAGGATCGAGAGACAAGAGGAGGCCAAAACAAAGGGGGAAATGAAGGAAAGGGGCAAGGTAGACCCCTTCTGACCCCCTAGGATTGATGAGGGGATATTATAGAGCCACGCTGGGCCCAAAAAAATAAAAATCCGATTTTTTCGCCGTAGAGACGCGTCTTGGTACGCGAACCGGGCAGCTAACTGGCAGTGTAACGGGAGTCTGAGGAGAAGCTGATTGGCTGTTATCATTGTAAACAGTCTGGAGCGGCCGCCATCTTGTCTCTCTGTGGGATCGAGAGACAAGAGGTGGAAAAAAGGTGTAAATGAATGAAAGGGGTAAGGCAGACCCCTCCTGAACCCCTAGGATTGATGAGGGGGCTATTAAAGTTCCCTGGGGGGTGAAAAAAAAATGTGATTTTTCGCGGTAAAGGTGCTTCCTGGTACGTTAACCGGGCAGCTAACCGGCAGCGTAACGGGAGTCCGACATATTGTGTTTTTTGAACGTTTGTGATATGTGCACGTGTGGATTTTGTCTAATTAAGGTTAAAAAAATATATATATAACTTTAAGAGTGTTTTGGCGCGCTTACGTTTTGGGTTTGGTTTGCGCTGCAGAGACGATACGTCACGGTTATGCGATGCATCATGAGGCGTCTCACGGGCTACGTGATACGTCACTTAATAAAGAATATATTTTACAGCTATAGATATTAGCTTTTAAAAAACCAATGAAATTCACAGAAAAAACCATAGGTTATAGACCATATATAGTTAGGAATTTGCATTTACAAAACCTTGAAAATTCACTGAAAAAACCATAGGTTATAGACCATATATAGTTAGGGATTAGCATTTAAAAAACCTTATTTTATTTGCACAAAACCATTGAAATTCCATATATAGTTAGTTGCACTAACTATATATCGCGGACCCGCAATCCACTGCTAATGATGTCACATATTACATCATTCATGACATGGTCAGTGACATCACTGATGACATCACTGATGACATCTCAAATGACATCACTGATGACATCACTGATGACATCTCAAATGACATCATTGATGACATCACTGACATCTCATTTGACATTACTGATTACATCACTGATGATATCATTTATGTGATAATACATCTTCAGACTCTAATATAACCTTAGATACACTCAGTGTAAACAGGCACTCACAGACTGTCACACATCCATGGAGTTACTCACACACCTAGTCAGTCATGCAAAGAATCAATCACAGCTCCATTTCCTCAACTATACAGTTATACACACCTTACTTATTCAAACATATACTAACACATATTTACTCTCTTATACAATCCTTGATACAAGTTCACAATGATTCATACAGCCACTCTCACATTCACTGGGTCTTATGTTCAGTTATTTATATATGTCAACTCTCACATGGAGTGTGTTTTACATATGTACTTACTTTGACATGTAGAACTGAGATATCCATTCACTAACCAATATACTCATGCACACAGTCAACTGTCCATACAGCTGTTTCTACATGCACTTTTGAAGCCATACACCTAGGGAATCAACTGCTCACACATCTATGCACAGAGTTATACACCTCCCAGCCACCCACACACATACTCAGTCTCCCATACAAATACTTGGGCAACCATTCAATAACCCATATAGTTACTGATATAGCTACTGATTTAAACATGCAGCAGTTTACAGAAGAACATAAATAATGATTGCCAAATTAAGACACTTTAATCACTAACCCATGCACTCAGTGAGACACATTTAATCATTCTCTCATACAGTCAGTCATGCACCTACTAAATCCTTCATCCAGACACTTATACATCCACTCATTCTTCAATATGTAAGACATATTTTAACTTTACAGAAACATACAGTCACTGGGTGTTGTCATCAGTGATGTCATCAGTGATGTCATTTGAGATGTCATCAGTGATGTCATCAGTGATGTCACTGACCATGTCATGAATGATGTAATATGTGACATCATTAGCAGTGGATTGCGGGTCCGCGATATATAGTTAGTGCAACTAACTATATATGGAATTTCAATGGTTTTGTGCAAATAAAATAAGGTTTTTTAAATGCTAATCCCTAACTATATATGGTCTATAACCTATGGTTTTTTCAGTGAATATATATATATATATATATATATATATATATATATATATATATATATATATATATATATATATATATATATATATATATATATATATATATATATATATATAGCAGCGGCTAAATAAAGAAATCTTTTGAAAATCTCACACGGCGTGGTCGTTCAATCGAGGTGTAAGCGAGACTCAGTTCAAGGAGTCTCTTGATGACGACGCAACTCTCGGTATGGTGGAAGCAGTGAATGCTTGGATAATCGTAGCATATATATATATATATATATATATATATGTATTACCTACTGGCGGTCACCAGTAGGTAGTTATAGTTAGGACCTAGTTTCCATAAGAAATCCTCAACATTCTATTTGGAATAACTTTGGCCCTGGTTGAAGAATCTTAGCGAATTTCTCAAAGAAGAGGGCTCGGTCCGCTGCGCTCCTTCCCTAAAAGTTTGGGGGGGATTGGTCAAGTGGGGGCTGAGATAAAAGGGGGGTCCCAAAACGTGTTTTCTCCATGTTATTTTCCATAGGACCTTTAGACTCGGCTACAGGTCGAACGGGTGAATGGATCTATAAGAAATTTGGCAAAACTGTACAGTCCGGCTCACAGATTACGCTTTTTTTGGAATGGTGTAAATCCGTTCAGTAGTTGCTGAGGAAATTAAAGTTAAAGTCAATTATATATCTATACGCGTGCACACGTGCGCGCACCCAAACGGCTGCGTGCGCGAGCGGAATTTTGCTGCGTGACGTCTGTTAACGTTCGATTCGAAGGAAATCAGGAAGTGTTGACCGCCATTTTGTCATTGCGAGTAAATATATTGTTGATTTCAAAGCGTTGGAATATGGAAAGGGGAGAAGGTAGAGATTGTTTTGCTGCGTAGGTTTTCTCAGGGTGTGCAGTAAGGCCCTTAAAGGCGAAAATATATATATATATTTTTTTTTTAAAGTTGCGTGGTGCGCGCACTCGGTCGCGCACACCTTTTTACAAGAGTGTGAAAATGGAGATAAATCAGAAGTTTGAGTGCTTAGATATAAGGTGGCTCTGAAAAGAGCCATTGTGTTAATTGAGTGTTTTCTGCATTTATAAGTAAGTACCGATGCAGAGCCTGATGTTGCAGAGGAAGATTCTGTTTCCCTCATTCGTGAAATGAACACCGTCTCTCCTATAGACGTCTTGCATGTGGTATCGCAAGTTGTTGTGGTAAATAGAACCCATGCTATAATCTCTGAGGAACGCAGAAACAGATTTATTTACATGTCTCCTTGCTTTCTCAAATTGTGCACAATGGTGATTGGACCAATTCCATTTCTGTCTTTGGCATATATTGGAATATACCAAGGCAGATCGAGGAAAAAGTGTCATCAATTGTCGAAAGGTGTCTTTTAGAAGCATTTCCAGACCTACCCCAGTGATTGTGCCTAGATCGTTCCCTCCACAGTGCACAATTATAAGGTCTGGTTCTGGGAGATGCATAAAAGTTTTCACCAATGTAATCAATTGGTGACATTTCAATCCTCTTTTGGAAATCCATGTTATGTGTACATTTGGTAAGCTGAGGTTGCAAATTCGTCTGCTTACTGCATATTTTTCACTCCAGTGAATATAACTGTGTCCTATTAGCCAGACCTTCATTTTCAAGGGATTTGTAGTCGTCCTCCGATCGGTTCTGGAAGTGGAATGGTAGTTAGAAGTTGAAATTCTAAATAAAGAAAAAGGAAGAGGCTGGGTGTGGTTTAAAAAATAAAAATGATTGGTTGATTGTAAGAAGTGGAGATTGAACAGTACGTTGCATGTTAATGTTTATGTTAAACGAAAAGTACTATTGGGTGTGAAAAAAAAAGACATGTAACAGAGCTGTGGATTGGCAGGTGTTTCTGGAGGGAAAACAGTGTTGTTACTTTGCTGTAGAACGTTGAGATATGAACTTTTGACCTGTGCCTTCAGCCAGGTGCAGAATGAGGTGTTACCATGGAAACATCCAGAGATGGCAGTGGGTGATGGGTGACTTTTATGTGACATTGAAAATATTGTGAGGGAGAACCAACTGAAATGTAAATGCTTACGTTACGCGCTCCGCATTGCTTCCGGGAAGCTGCGCTTCGCGCCTCGCGCACCGGAGCACTTCCGGGTGCGCTAACGCGGCGCGTCATATGACGGATTACGCAACAACGCGATACGTCGTTGGGGCTCCACCGGAACTGATCGAATTGGTAGTCTACAGTGTTTCTGGATGTTTCAGACTGAAGCTGGCATCAGCATGAGAGCACCCCGTGGCTACGTCGTGGCCATTCCGCGAGCAATCATGGCAGTCGCTCCCCACCGGAAGTCTGCAGGAGTCGGGGGCCTCGGTGACTCTTGTAGAATCTTCAAGGCTGAGGGGACGCTTTTGGGAATGGGGCTCATGCCCTAGCAGTCAAGCGTCCGAGTTCCAGGGTTGCCCAGAGCCATCCTTGCAGGCCAGGCCCAAGTCTGTGGAGCCGACCGCCATTTCCTGAGCTCCGTGGCAGCCGCCTGTCGCTGTATCGGAAGAGTGGGTGCAATTCAGCTAGATGGCAGGTGAGACGGTGTAATAGCAAGAGCAGGCGTAATTCAGCTGGCCGAGCGAGGCACTGTGCCGCAGGAGCAGGCGGAACTCAGCTGGCCGAGTGAAGCGCTGGGGTGTAGCTAAGAAACCTCCACCTGGTGAGGTGGGAGAGGCTCGTTCGCGCCGCCTCTCCCTTCCAGTGCACCCCACGCCGTCTCCTGGCGCAGGTATATGTGATAGTCGGACCAGGGCACCGCAGGACGTGTCTTCAGGTCAAACAGATTGTGGGACAAGGTCCAGAATGGAAGAGGCATCAAAAGGCAAGAAGTTCCGCCTGACCCAGGGAGCCGGCCGCCTATGTCGGGGGCGATCTCAGGCCATACCAGGGGAACAAGACTTGGGGAGGGGGCAGGAGCCAAGCGCCCCCTCCGAGTCCGCGTTTCTTGGACCCTGAAGTATGGCACTCAACATTCAGAACTTATGACATTTGTGCAAGGCAGGGACATCGAAGCCTCTCAGGGACCAAGTATATCCAGAGTTCTTCCTACAGAAGGTGGATGTGGAGAAGCGTGGCTCAGTGGTTAGAGGCGGCAGACCCAGAAGCTGAGATCGGCCGTGGACCAGGGTTCGATTCCCCGCCTCTGCGGGTCTCGGGCTCAAAAATTCCACGGAGTCGACAATTCTCGCTCTGGTGCCTACTCGACTCACGGGGTCACACTCTGCGACTCTGGGCAATAGCTTGCTTAATCTCCACTACGGCCCCTCGCGGCGGGATGCCTGGCTTTCACCTTGTGGATACCCGGCCGGGGTATCTCACAGGGGAATACCAGGACGGGTTCCCTAAGCAAGCGCCTTGAGGCCCCTGGGTTAAAGTGCGCTATATAAATCAAAACACATTTACACACATTTACAAGGTGGTGGGGGTGGCGGCATTAGCAAGGCATCCCCCCACACAACTTGTCGGACCCTGAAGTATGGCTCTCAACATCCAGAACTTATGACATTTGTGCAAGGCAGGGACATCGAAGCCTCTCAGGGACCAAGGATATCCAGAGTCCTTCCTACAGAAGGTGGTGGGGGGTGGCGGCATTAGCAAGGCATCCCCCCACACAACTTGTCGGACATGACCTCTGGATGTACTGGGTGTTCAATTTCAGAATTGAAACTACTAAGAAGCAATTAGAAGTGTTGTTTTCATGTTGCAGTAGGCTGCCATGTAAATAGTTATTTAATAAAACGTTTTATCCTGTTACTTTGCTGGTGTGTTGTATATATTTATAATATTTGCATAGTGTTTGTCGTTATTTTGGGCGGGGTGGGCGGCGGAGCCGAGCTGTCTTGCAGCCATCATGGCGTCGAGCTCGGTTCCTCTCTCTAGTTTCATGTTTTTTCTAACGATTTATATGTTATAGTTTGCTAGCACGATACAGCGGATAGTCCGCATTTTATATATATGTCCTTTTTATTAGGGGGGTCCTCCGGTGGAGTCGGACGATGTACCTCTAATAAACGGTCCGGGTTGAACCAACTACCAACAAACGGGGCAGAGATAGGCATGACGGGTTAGAAAGGGGACAAAAGTGTGCACTACCTATCCTTCACTATCTGCAAAAACTAAACAGAGTATTGCGACTTTATGCTTATTTGTGAACAGAGAATGACCCAAAGAGAACCAATTTCGAACAATCATAGGCTATTGGCAGTGGGCAGAGAGGCCATGACACAGAAAATGGCTGTTACTTACGTGCATGATGGGGCCTAAAAGGGACTAGATGGCGTGGCCACTGTTTCGCGACTTTCACTTTACTTTTAACAATGGCTGTGGTGAACATAAATGAACGCCGCTTATGTATACCTAATTTTAGTCATTTTCCACAAAAAAAGCGTTTGATATTTGCTATTAAAAAACCAAAGAAAATCACTGAAAAAACCATAGGTTATAGACCATATATAGTTAAATATCTGAAGTCCATCTCTGCACTCGATGGAGATACAGGTCGTCGATCAGAAGATGTGCTGGCCACCTCTAATGGTAATAGCGTGGCCAGGGCTCTTGTCGTTGCCTCTGAAAATTGCAGAGGGTGCACTTGTTTGACATGCCGCACCATGGTATATATGGAAAAGGAATATTTTTTTGCTGGATTTGTTCTTGAGAGAACCAAGTCACATATCGTGCAGGTTACTTTTGGTCCAATCACTTTCTTTTGATCTTCAGGATAAGTGAAAAATTGCCAGATGAAAGATTTATTTTTTCTTATTAAAGGTAGTCGATCATTTTGGTCAGAATCGGAAGATGAATGAGATACGGTAGCCATTTCACCAAAGTCTTCCGAAAGATGTAGGACGTTGTTCTCTCTTGAGAGTAGAAAAGATAGCGAGGGAAGTGGGTGGAGTGCTGCATGTAAATTCCAGAATTGAAACTATTAAGAACCAATTGAAAGTGTTGTTTTCATGTTGCAGTAGGCTGCCATGTAAATAGTTATTTAATAAAACGTTTTACCCTGTTACTTTGCTGGTGTGTTGTGTATCTTTATAATATTTGTCGTTATTTTGGGTGGGGTGGGCGGCGGAGCCGAGCTGTCTTGCAGCCATCATGGCGTCGAGCTCGGTTCCTATCACTAGTTTCATATTTCTCATGAGGGGTTGTTCCTAATTTTTCTATTTTAGCGAGGTCAAAAAGAGATCCCATCAGTGGCCTACTGATTTTGCTCGATTCCTTTTGTTTTTTCTAACGATTTATATGTTATAGTTTGCTAACACGATACAGCGGCTAGTCCGCATTTTATATATATGTCCTTTTTATTAGGGGTGTCCTCCGGTGGAGTCGGACGATCTACCTCTAATAAACGGTCCGGGTTGAACCAACTACCATCCTGATTTTGTATATCTTCTGAGCTGGATTTAAGCACACAATTGTTAAAGTATGAAACGTTTTATATTTCTAAAAAAAATACCAAGGTGTGTACATCCGGTAACGCACGAAAGTTTAAAAAGACATTCGGCTCCATTTACTGAAAAGTTTCATAAGAATAAAAAAGAAGTCTAGGTACAGTCTCTTTGACGTACTATAAGTTCTTTGATGGGTGTATGTAGAAATTCAATAAGTTTAAATCGCAAGGTTTTTACGAAATATATAGGCCGGTGTGCGCACTCGGTCGCGCACGAAAGCCTGGAAATGCGATATCCATTTTATTGACAACTGTTGCCGAGAGTGCGCACACCGGGTCGCGCACGAAAGTTTAGTAAGGCTATTTTTATTTACAGACAAATTTTAATGTGTTTAAAAAAAGGCAAGGTACAGACTTTCGAATTCTGTATTGCTTTACAAGGACTCTCTATGCAACTTGAACAGTGAAGAAAACGGCTTGTTTTCGAAAAAAATATTGCCAGAACTTTATTGCCAAAAGTATAGGTTGCATACACGACATTTTTCTGAATTAGCATTTTAAAAACCAATGAAATTCACAGAAAAAACCATAGGTTTTACACACGTTATAGTTAGGAAGTAGCATTTAAAAAACCTATGAAATTAACTGAAAAAACCATAGGTTTGACACATGTTATAGTTAGCTGGAAATTTTACTGACATAAAGCCAATGAAATTCCACGTTATAGTTAGTTGGACTCACTATAACTTGCGCTTGCAATGCACTGCTGATGACATCCCATATTACATCACTCATGACATGGTCAGTGACATCACTCATGACCTGGATAAGGTACATTGATGACCTGTTCATCATCTGGCAGGGCACTGAAGAGGAAGCTGTAGAATTCATTGACAAATTGAACTCAAACAGCTACAACATATCTCTCACTTTTAATATTAGCAACAAAAGTGTCGAATTCCTTGATACCACCATAGAAGTCACAAATGGTCAGCTCACTTCTAAACTCCATAGGAAAGACACATCAGGGAACAGCCTACTTCACGCCCTCAGCGCCCACCCTGACCCATTGAAATGGAGCATACCCTATGGTGAGCTCTTAAGAGCTAGGAGAAATTGTAGTAGTCAAGAAGGTTTCATTGAAGAACAAGAAACCATGCTGATTAGATTCAGAGAACGGGCTATCCTGAATGGGTACTTAACAAAGCTGTTAAAAAAGTGAATCAAATTGAGAGATCCAGTACCTTGATACCTAAAGCCAAAAATGAGCCTGCCACCTCTGATACTAGACTCACCACCACCTTTCATGAACAGTCCAGCAAAGTAAAAAAAATCATTAACGAGAACTGGAAAATATTACAAGCAGACAACATCATAGGCCCACAAATCACTGAGAGACCACAAATCACATATAGAAGAGGCAGGAATCTCAGGGATATTCTGGTGAAGGGAGACATCACTGAGACCAAGAAACAACATATCCAAGGGCTTAAAGGTTTCTATCCCTGTGGACACTGTCGGGCATGTGCGGCTAGTGTCATGGTCAAGGAAATAGAAGTCCCAGGTACCCATGTACGTAGAAAGATTAAGCAATTTCTCACATGCAACACCAACTTTGTCGTTTACATCCTGGAATGTCCCTGTAACATCAAATATGTGGGTAGCACCACATGTATGGCCAAAAAACGCGTCCAAGAACATCTTAGAGCCATTACTAATAAGGATGCTAAATACCCCATAGCTAGACACTTCCAAGATGTTCATAAATCCAACAATTCCTTGTTAAGATACTATGCTGTAGAACAAGTGAATATAGGCAGAAGGGGTGGCAACAGGGAACTGGCTCTTAGAAAGAGAGAGTCACGTTGGATCATGGAGCTCGAGACCAGGTCCCCAGGAGGACACAACATGGATGAGGAATTAGCAACTCATCTCCATAATGAATAAGGTGTTTTGCTGTGTTGATATGCTTAATCTGGAGATTTTCTGTAGTCAGTCTGCTCCTCCATCATGTAGAGTTGTTGTCTGTGAATCTTGCATGGTTATCACAATTTTTTCGTAACATGTATACTATGTATATGTTTTAAATCATTTTAATCTTGTAACTGTTATGTTTCTTTCAGTAGATTAGAATGGGGAACTGCACTCTGTCTGACCACCTCACCACGGCCCCACTCATCTCCAGCTTGAATGGAAGAAATCACCTCACTCTGTTTAAAGATAAGACTTTCACTATGGGCACTTTTTCCTTCTTTTTGTGAAACATATTTATTACTTGTCCCTTTCCTACATGAATGGTCATGCATTAGTCCTATGCATCCCTCCCCCCTTTTTTTGACCTTTATGCACTAGACATCAGGTATTGTTTGGGGTTCGTGTAGTTCAATTTTTGCTACATGAATCAGTATCAGGGGGGCACTAGACCGCCAGCATATATAAATATGTTCTTATGTTGTCTATTATTGAAGCTCAGGCACTGCACGGGGATCGTTTAGTTTAATCAAATGCTACACTTATCAGTATCAAGTGGGCACTAGACCGCCAGCATATGTTTTCTAACTATGAAGTTCATAGTACGGCCAGGACAATTCTGACACTATACGTATTGTCAATTTGTTTTCAAATATACATGGTTGAAATGTTGATTAGTAAAATTACCTAATCATTTTACTTTAACCCGTATGCAATATGAATTTTTGTTAAATCACTAAGAATCCTGGTTGATTTACAGAATGCTTGAGCCTTCACAAGGGTTTCTAGATACCTCTTCTTACGAGTGACTCCACTCCAATATGGCCGACAATGTATTGACCTGCATGTATGGAGGGTTGATGACCTTTTCTATGTTTATGAATTGTTTTCATATTCTGTATTTAACATGTCGAATATGGGAAAATGGTTATCGTGTGATCAAGACACCTTGGTGTGTCGAAACGCGTAGCGATATCGGGTGATTAAAAACTTCACAACTGAATTCCTTGAGTGCGCGACTTTTGCTTTACTGCAGAACTTTGGAATTGTTATATATATATATATATATATATATATATATATATATATATATATATATATATATATATATATATATATATATATATATATATATATATATATATATATATATATAATTTAGGTGGAAAGCAGCTCCAGTATAGAGCACTCTCAACACTAGCAACACTCTAAATGTGCTCACCTAAAATGTCTGCTTTTCTATCAAAGTCTTTAGGCATAGGATTAGCAGAGTGCTATCCTTGCTGAGCTGCAAAATGACCAAATAGTTTTACCACTCCAGGCACAGTTTTACAGCTTTGTATTGCTAAAATACCACCAAAGCCAACCTGAAATATCTGAAAGCAACCACTAACACGTGTTTCCCGCTCATTAGAGATCTTCAGAGAGGTATAGCTTCGTTTAGACACAAGGAAGAGCGCAGTATAAGTCAAAACAATACCCTTTCAGGTATAGAGTGACAAATAAATTGTGCAAAAAAGGAAGCAGAGAACTTTGGGTAGTTTTTAAGTTTAGGTGGAAAGCAGCTCCAGTATATAGCACTCTCAACACCAGAAACACTCTAAATGTGTGGTGCTAGCCACATGGTGCAGGGCCATATAGGGTGGCAACATAGGTGCCCCCGAGTGCCCACAGTCTATGGCCAGGAGGGAAGAGGGGCCCGCTATGGTCCACCAATGTCCCTTTCTGGCAGCTATTACATGGCGGCTGAACCGCCATGGAAAGGCTGGCAAGGAGGGACATCGTAATAATGCAGGGATTGCGAGGCCCTCCGCCACACCAGCAGGCTCAAGGAGCCCTTTGGATGCGTGGAGGTCAGTGTTTCTGACTGCCATCCTAATATGGCAGGCGGTGAAGGTGGTCCTGAGAGCGGTGAGACCGCCACCGACAGCCTGTTGGTGGTGGTCTCACCACCATCGTAATGACCCCGGTTGACTTTTTTGGGAGCTCAAAATCTCCTGTGGGGTAGGCCAGAAGCTGTGTCTGATGAAGTCCTCCTGAAATTCGACACCTTTGCCACAAGGTCCCACTGATTTTCCAGAGGTCTTGAAATCCCAAACTGCTCTGAATCTAAACTTTTCAGACATTATCAAGCAGTTAATAGCGGTCTCTTCCAAGGGTACCTTGAAATCAAAGACAGCATTTAAAGGCCAGGGCTCCCTTCATCAGAGGCCAACAAGCAGGTTCAAGTCAAAGTCAGTACTACTGGTCAGATGAGCACTGCAGGAAAAGGCCTCTTGTAGATTGTTGCGCCCTACAGCCACACAGGAGATCAGCCAACTCACTATTAGAGTCCTCTTCTTTAGCCAGGGTACAAGTGGGAGCAGATGCATCCCCCCAGGTTTCTACTTAGGTCACAGACAGTTGGTCCAGTCTTATTCTGATTTTTCTCTGGCTCAGATGCATTTAGATAAGCTGCAGCTGTGGTGTAATTTTGTAGGATTCACTAGACAGTGGGTGCGGTTGACTCTTGGATGCTCCCTAATCAGTGGAAGAACAAATTCAAGGGGCAACCCTCCCCACATATGCAGCACGTCCTGTTTGCCTTACAATATCAGACAATGCACTTCTCAGAGAAAAATCCAAGATGGCTGCACTAATCTGCCCTTGGAGGTTACTAGTGTCCCAGCAAAAAGTGCTTTTAGGGAAATGTTGGGACTCCTTTTCCTCAAACCCACCAAACTGGGCTAGTGCAAGCTGGCTATTGTCGTCACACATAACTATGAAACTGCTCGTCTCACCCTGGTTCATTTCAAGTTGATGACCTTCCTGGACCCTCCCCAGCCGCCTATCATGGTCTGAGTTCCTTAACCATAAGACTAGCCCCCAATTATCTCCCAAGATATTGCTAATATTTTTAACACCTCAACACAATGAGACTTCATTCAATATCTCAGGCCCCTCCAAGTTTTTCATTTGGTCATGCTCACATGTAGTATTTGCATGTGACACCTGTACGTCTGCTAAAGATGAGCTTTTTCTAAAGTTGAAACTTCAAATTAGAGATTATTACAAGACTGAAAAGCCCTACTTTTCAATAATTAAAGCCGCAAAGAGGATCATATATTCTTTTAGTGTGAAAAAGAAACAATAGAGACTTGAGAAATTTCGAGAATTCAGTCGGCAAAAGACAAAGAAGTAGAGACATCTAATGTAAAGTATAAAAAGTGAGTAGAAAACCTGAACTAGCACAGATAGGAAATGTATGTTGTTAGAAATGAGTGTTTTATAGGATACTATAGAAATATATGTTACCTCCATGAGTAAGGGCTAGAGCACTGGTGAGAGGGTTTCCACATTGAGACAAAGGAAGCCTTTTCTCTGAAAAAATAACATGTGCAATACAGGAAAAGGCAGATTGCTGGTGCATGATGCTGGAGAATATTTATAGGCAATAGGCTCTAGCAAAGAATCTCAAAGGGACATTAGGGGTAGCATTCTATTAATGAAAATACAATTGTTTCTTCATTTCAAGTTCAATAGTGCAGAGAACTTCAAGAGTGCTATGGAGTATCACCTAAACCAGACACCCTTCCTTTCTCTAATCTGTCTTTCCTGATGTCACTTAAAAATCCCAAGAAAGTGGGTCCATATCTTCTCTGCGAAACCACAAGGCAAGCATCAGAGTTGTCTGAGTGCTTCATTATTAGTCTGGAGGTCCATGGACTGACAGATTTGCGGGGGCGTGGCTGTCTTCTGACCGCCCTATTATGACCAGGTTGATCGGGTTGCCTTGGGTCCACCGCAACTGCCAGGGATGTGAAACCCCTGGCTGTGGCGCAGTGGTCTTGAGGCTGCATTCTGCTTGGCTGGACCACTTCTAATCTGAGGGGCGATTCAACCATGAGTTTGGCAGAGCGGGATTGTAATGAGTCCCTGAGTCACTACCCTTCCTGATTTGAGAGGCGTCACATACTTAATACCCAGGTGTTCTACCAAATACCTAAGCTATTGTTTCTGTTGTGTGCTCAATCGTCACACCTCATTAAGGAAGCTCTGACTGGTGCCAATAAGTGGTATGCTAATGCTAAGTAGCTGACTGGAGGTTCATGCAGACAAAGTCTAACTTCTCAAAATCTTTATAGGGTACTGCTCTTAAATATTTATCATAAATTGGACTTTTCAAGTGAATTGGAGTTTTATTAAATAATAAAATAGTGGTTAAACAATTTTTATAGCTTATCCTGAGTCCGAGTTAGCAGAAAGAGTATTTTATTGTGAGCTTTAGATTTTATTATAAGAACCGCTAGGGGCCTTTTAAGAGAAACTTGATTTTGGAAGCTAGTCACTTTAGGTACATCCCAACACCATTTTTTTGTGTGTACTGCTTTTAAATGCTAGACACCCTACCTTATGAGCCACATGGCTTACTTAAGGGGTGATCTATTTAATATTTAAAAGTAGGATTATTTCCTGTCAAAAAGTACTATTTTGACAGGTTCACCTGCAGGCTGCAGCAAACATGCTGTACAGCTAGACCGGAAGCTATGCCATGTTGTCAGTCTATTGGATAGCACAACATGTGTCGTAGGCCACAGGTGACAATTAACTTCCAAGGCTATTGGTGTATTTCCTTGCATGGTATACTATTGCCTTACTGGAAAGTTAATCATGCCAATTGAGAGTTAACCAATTTTCCTGGGGCATACTGGGGCCTGGATAGTAGTGGCCCAATGCAGGGAGTTAAAAAAAAAAAGTCTCAGTCCACAACAAAAAATATAGGTGACCAAGCAAAATGAGACAATTTCTCACAGTATTATATTATGGAATACGTATTTTCTTTCCTTATAACTCTTGTAGATGACAACATAATGTTATTTAATGTTATCAGGCCATGAATCTACTAAAAGAAAATGGTTAAATAAATAATGCAAACGAATGGGGTTTCTTGGAAATCAAGGGAAGCAACTCACCTAAAGTCAAAACATTCTTAATACTAAATTTAGTGATGGTCTACAAGTTAAACATTCTTACCGTGATGTCACTTTGATGAAGAACACTAGAGCCCCAACTTTGCCTCTGTCACATTCACCATGAGTGTGTAACTCTTCATACATTTTGGCTTAACCCTATGTAGTTATGTGAACATTTTATAATGGTTTGAAAAGCATAGAGTCTTACAAAATGTAATTCAGCTTACGTATCAAGTATATTTGTTGTTTTATACATTCACAAATTCTGACATTGCTAGATAGGAATATTTGTCTGTTTGCTGACCAGAATTGTAAATACCCTTCATATAATGATGCTGGCTTTAGCGATTAATTAAACAGGCTCACACTGATAGCATCACCAGGCAAAAATGCTGAAACTTTTAAAACACCGTACTTCAATCAGTTTCCAACCTCTAGAATGAGGGCCAAGGAGCAATGTGGAGTCATGGTAGCTCATCTTGCTCTAAAAAGAAACCCCCTAGTCTCCACCCTTCCAGGGAAATGCCTGCGGTGAAGAATGGCCAGGCCAGTTCTGTATTTTAATGTCAAACTGAGAACTACAAGATTTACAGGAATGGTTAATCAATGGGTTTGAATGGTTAATCAATGGTTTTATGTCATTTGAATTCTCAATAAACATGGCTCTTTAAAGAATTATTCATAGTGAGTGACATGCTTACAATTTTTTACCTTGATGTAGTCAAATGGAGCATACGGTTATCTTTCTATTAGATATGGATATTGATAGGTCACTGACTTATTTTAGGCCTGACCGGTAAAATTCACTCTACTTGCGGGGTTGAAGGAATTTGGGAACTCTGCTCTACATGTGTAAAACAGAGTTCCTGCTAAATTCCGCAAACTGGCATATGGTAAAATTATTTTTTTCTTGACGCGTGAGAAAACTCCTTAGGTGCATGCTGGCGAGCCTGACAACACTTTCCGACTGCTAGCGAGCATACATGATATTTGGCTTCCAGTGCCTTTCGGTGCTTTTTTCGGGATGTTGACAAGGATGAGTACCGGTGGCTGCACCTGGAGCAGATTCTCTACTCGAGAAGCAGCTTAATCTACTCATAAATATATTTTAAAGTTAATATTCTACTCCAAATCAAGTTGTGAGAAGCCTTTAATTTATTTGAGCTTTTTTTCCAACAAGAAGGAAGTGCCCCAGAGACTCCAACTTCCTGTTCCTTTCCAGCAGGCTCCATGCAGTGCTTTGTCCATCTACTGATATAACAACAAACAACAAGAGTAAACCCATAGACCAGGTGGAGATCTGGGTAAGAAGGTATAGAAAAACAACAATGTCTCATCCGGTAATATTGAGAGAGCTAATTAGCAAGTATGTACACAACATTACAACGAAAGAGAAATAGGAAGACTTGTAGTTTGTTTAAATGTGCTCAAGGCATCATATATTTTGAAAGATAAAATACAACAGTGGTTGTGTAAACAATTGGGAACAGTTGTATTAGCACTGTGAGCAAGTATTGCAGGGGCATCCCGAAGACTTCGTGAATGTGGCGGCCTCCATGAGATCACGCACACCGACAAAGGATACAAATCGACTGTGATTGACTCCACTTCCGAACTGATTAGTCTCTTCCAAGGATGGACCCACTAGATGGCTCCTCCGCCACCCGCATAAACCTGTGGACAGTGGATCGGGACTATGACCCGGTCATTAGCTCTGCTGACCTTCTGGCTCATGCTTCCTTTCCCGGGCCATCGCTACTCCGGATTCCTTCAATACTGGATCCAACTGAATTCCGATTTCTCCCTTGGAAGGATCTACCATCACAGGCTCTGCCCTCCGCAGGCACCCTGCGCCCTAGTGGTTCTGCGCCTCACCGTTGGGCCCCTTCTCCTGGACACATGCCATTGGGATAGGGCCAGCCTCTCTGCCCAACTAGCAGCCATACCTCAGCAACTTTCTCAGCCCCTTCAAATGCCAACCTGGTCCTCATGATGATCCAAACTCACTGGAATTGAAAGCCGTCGACATACCAGCGCGATTTGCGACACCTTTTTTACGATGGTTCTTACAAAAATGTCAAAGAAATATGATTAATCTATGTAAATAATCTTTTTACTGAACCATAAATCGTTGTACATATCAGTCACCTTTTCACATTGCGCCCTCGCCGTTTTTTTCACTTGTCACCTGTACACCTTTGAGTGTCGCAAGCACTTGCGTGCACAAAGTCTTCCGGTTGCCCCTGCAATAATTGCTTACAGTGCTAATACAACTATTCCGAATTGTTTCCACAACCATTGTTGTATTTTATCTTTCAAAATATATGATGTTTTGAGCACATTTAAACAAACTACGAGTCTTCCTATTTCTCTTTCGTTGTAATGTCGTGTACATACTTTCTAATTAGCTCTCTCAATAATACCGGTTGAGACATTGGGGCACATTCTCAAGGACTCATCGCCGAGTTATCGGCACTTTATCACAGCCAAAGTCGCGATAAATATATCTCTCCATTCACAAGCTGGTGCTAAAATCTCATTTCACCAGCTTACTTGCAATAGCAGCCACAAAAAAACATCACCACAGATGACCCCAGCAACTAACGCTAATGAGAGACAGAGTAGGTGTTCCAATGTAAAAAGTTGTGACAACACCACTCCTCAACGCTCCCAACAACCAGCCAGATCGGCGATAAGATCATAAAACAGGGAATAAGGTGCGTTAGCACCAGGAATATAACACCTGCTCTCACCTGGTGTAAAGTCGGATTACAACCTGCACCAGAAAAGGTAGCCCAGTCCAGACCCACACCTGCTGAAAAATAGATGCCATGGAGCCAACGAACATGCAGCTCGGACACCCAAAAGGGCCACAACACGCACCACCACCCCTCCTCGGACCAACCCCCCCCCCATGGACCCCTACCCAGGGCAACCCCGACCCCACTTGGAAGATATTGCACATCAATGTCACGAAATCATGAACAAAATCTTTCGCCTGATGTCGCACAATTACAACAATTAACATACATGTGAGTACAGAAAAAGCAGAATCAATCATTTACCATTGAAAGACCAAACAAAATACCACAATCAAATTTGTCTGCAAACAACTTTTTGGAAGAGACATGGCGAGTCATTCCTGGACAATCTGTAAGTGACAGCCTGCCGGACAATACCCAAGATAAGAAGGTGTGTCAGGCACTCATCAAAAGACACAGAGAGAGAGAAAGAGAGAGAGGGAGAGAGAGGGACAGAGAGAGAGTGAGAGAAAGAAAGAGAGAGAAAGTGAGAGACTGAACAAGGAGCACAAGGCCAATCGGGCCCTTGGCTCATACATGCCAACTGTTGCATGTGTTTCGCAATTGGTGCACCCTAATTCTAAGGCCTGGCATCAATTTCAGTGCAAAGGACACATCACATTTCAGAAATGCAAGCAGTAGTCAGACTAAAATTAGTTATGAAAGCTCCTTTGTCTCACTACACAAGGCGAAGGACAGCCGAACCTCTGACCTTGATCTTCAATGCTCCCGGCACCCCCTGAGTGAGATACCATACCAGCCTCTGAAAACTCACACACCACAAACTGTGCTAATGAAAGAACAGTGTGTCCACACCCCACACACACTTGTACCTGCATTGGATGCCCTTCACACATTGTCAAAAAACAACCCATATGTCCAAATGTTGCCCACACATACAACTCATCGATCCGAGCTGTGACACAACGTCCACAGAACTGCCGCGAGTCTGAAGAGTGCCGGTGTTACCAGATCAACAAATGCAATGGCAGCCAATCCCGGGCACTTGCACAACCCCTGTCACATGGAACTTTACCGTGCACGAATGCTGCATCTGTTGGGATCAGTGCCGCGAATCAGTTATTTTCCGATTTTCCGTCTTGCGTACGTCACATACATCCAGCCCTGGTTCCGCTGTTAAACATGCACATTTGAGTGGCCCATGGAGGTCTGCCTATCCAACACAATGGTGGCTGAACTTGATTATGAGTTGTGTGTGTGCCCCCTGTTGGCCCACGAACAGGAGTGCAACCGGGATACCCGGGCATGGGATGCCTTGATATGTTGTGTCTGTGCCAGCTGTAGTGGATGGGAGATTGCACAAGTCATTGTGTGCAGTGACCACATTGAGGCGATCCCATATTGGGCTGTTTTGCAAATTGGTGAAACTGCATGGATGGAGCACATCTGTCCGGACCAGTTAATGGATTGGCTCTCCCTCGTGTTAGTTGAACTCGAGAACAATGTATTTCTGGAACTGATTGCCTATGAAGCTGCACTCGCATTTAAGGACGAGTAACTACGTTCCTGCAGCCACAACTGATTGACACCCAAAGCACAGGTCCCAACACCTTGTTGCATCTGGGACGAATGGTCACATATCCCACCACAACAATGGACATGTCTGCATTTGCCTGGGCTCAGATTGCATGTGTGTGCACCTATGCGTGTTGTTACACACCTGTGCAAGGTGATGCAGTCCCATGGGCGGAGCTGCCCAGCGTTGTTTGGCAACGTTACGAAATCTGACATACTGCTGGAGGGAGAGTACACACATGGCAATGTAGCAAAACATGTGACCTTGTTGGACCCTTTCACCTGCTCACTGTCAGCAGAACAGAATGTCTGTGCAGTCCAGTGGTACAGCACTATGTATATCCCATGAGCTGTGAGTCGTGTCCCCTGACAAGGGGCAATGATCAGATGCCAAACATCACATGACTCGTCCAGCAAGGCAATGTTGGCTGAGTCCTTTACCATCCGTAATGATTTGTGTTCATTTTTGCATCCCCATTTCTTGCACCTTGACATGTTTGCATGCTGCCTGTAAGTGACTTAAGCATTTGTCTGCATGGTGTGACACTTGCCTTGCCCGTACTCACACGCACATTCTGATAAAGTCTACGCAACTTCACCAGTGTACAACTGTAATGAGTGTCAAATAGAATGACAAAGTGTGTGCCGCAATGTGCATTGTCTGTACACAGGGAGGGACAGACTGCCACATGTACATTGTGGGTGAGTCCCTATTGGCAGCTCCACCTCTGTGAGTCAGACATTGTGGTTAGAATAGTTGTTGGTAGACCTGTTCTCTTATGTGTCTTCAGCAATGTGAGTATGGTGTCCAACTTCTTGCCATGTGGATCAATGTGGTCCATCAAAACAGGCTATGTTCATCTGTGTGTGAGTAGGTCATGCAAAGAGATGTTCTGTTGCCACTTGTGATGGGGAACACTACTTCAGACCTGCTAACGATTTTGACATTTTTACACACAACCCTAATTAATACATGGACGTGGGGCTATGTTGGGGGGTTGCAAGATTGTTGTTCATGTGCAATGAGGCCACAGCTAGTTCACACCTTCACAGTCATCTAATTGGCCATGTGGGTCAGTGTCAAACATGTGCCTTGATGTATTTTACCAGAGAATACCTTTTAGTCCCTACATACATCCATACTTTCATACTTGAGTGAACATAGACATGACACAGTTGTGTGATTTGGAAAGTTTTATTCACATTCTGTGGGGTGTCGGAGCAGGAGCAGTACATGGCCATGCAAGGCCCACACTACATAGTTGCCCAGTGGTGAGCCAACCAGAGTCCTCGGGGGAATGAAAAGTTAATTGGAAGAGGAAGAGTTCAGTCTGCAGCCGGATAGCTGTGTCATTAGTAACGACAGCAGATATGGCAGTCCATGTCTGGGTCCAGGTGAATATCGCAGATTCTTTCGGGGGACAGTGGGAGGTATTTCTCCAGGGCATGATGCAGAGGGCTGAACCAGGCAGGGATAGCAGGGATGGATCCTATTACCTCCTTTCTCAGACGTCATTACCATCCACATCTTGCTACTCTGATACGTTTTCTGTGTCCGGTGTGTCAGGTGTGTGTGGTGGTGTTATGGCTGCATCAATGTGTGCCACTGACATATCAAGGGTGAAGGTGGTAGGGCTGCATCACTGTGTGCCCATGACACAGCAGGGGGCAGATATGTGTGGGTCAAAGTTCCTGCAGCAGTTATCTGGGACAGGCTCTGTGGCAGCAATGGCAAGATGAGGATCTGCAGGGCATGGAAAATCCCAGCTACATCTTGTTTGTGTTCAGCCATGGCAGCCATACTTCCATCCTGCATCTGCTCCATGGTCTCCATTGTCCTCCGCATCTTTTCCAAATCTGTGCTGTCATCGCTGGAGCCTGACTGACTAGACAGTTCTTGAATCCGAGTAATGGCTCAAGCAAAGGTCAGCCAAGGATTTTTGGAGAGTACGGAGCAGACAGTGGGTGTCCGTTAGGTACTGTAAGTGGTCCCTGATGGGACTTAGACACCCAAGTATGGCATCTAGTTTGGCTGCCATGAGGTCAAACCCCACCCACAGTTGATCGGCCATCTTCTCCTGGCACCCTAACAACAGGCGTTGGAATGCCATATGTTGGTCGGGGGGTCCTGTGAGGCAGCCATGGTGGTGAGTGCTTCCTGCTGTGTGGTCTCTGCAAGGGGTGCTGTCACCTCGGTGCAGCTGGGCTGCCCCGCTCCTTTGTTGGAGGGTCTCGGTGCAGATGACCAGGGTGTCCTCTTCATCATGACTGAAGATATGTCTGGCCTGCTCTGCAGGTGGTGTTGATTGTCCCTCTGCAAGGTAAATGGGAGATTAAGTATGGGTGGAAAATTTGTTCCGCTCGCGGGAATTTGCGAATTTTTGGCAATTTTGCCATCCACAAAGCACGCAATGTTGCCCAAAAAGCCGCAATTTGCGAGTTGGCGGATTTTTTTTTCTTGTTCGCGCTTCAAAAATACAATCTTGCGCGCGCGGCATTGACTTACCATGATTCTGCGTTCACTGATGACTTTTCCTCCCTGTTCGTACGCGCTGCGAGATTTTGGTAGCTGGCCGAGCAACGCCGCGATCACGAACACATCATTGTGACCCAAAACAGGAAAAAGGCATCGCGAGCAGGCTGGTTAAGTGGAAACAACATGTTTGCGATCGTTCCTGAGCTGGTAAAAACATCTCACGAACTCGCAAAAAAAAAAAAAATTGCAAGCTCACGGAATTTGGCGGATTTTTGCGAATCGCGATTACGAATTTGCACGAATTTGTGTATCGTGAATTCGCAAATTCCGCCCTTGCTTATGGGAGATGCAGGTAAACAGTGTGTCTCATGTATGTTGATGCATTGTACATGCTCACAGCATGCCAATGTACTTTGTGACTGTTTTGGAGCAGCTGGCTATTTGATGGGAGACAGTGCACATTTTGACTACATGACGGATATGCGGTTATATTCATACATTATCATCTCACAGTTTCATGCAATGCCAGATATGATTGACCAGTACTATGCACAAGCAGTACCAGTTGTGTCCTCTGTCCTGTGGTGTAAGTGTTGCACTTTGTACCACATTGTTGACAATGTTGATGTGCTGTGATTGCTATGTGTGTGTGTCTGTGGGAGAGTCGCCGCTGCAGCTCTGATTTAGCTGCCCCTTATTGCTTGGAGGCGGTGTGCCTTTGATTTGTCTTCTTTTTTTTTGGGTGCTGAGGTGTGGACGACTTGGGACATTTGTGCTCTTGGACGGATTTTGTACTCTTGTACATTGTTTGTCTGCAGATGTGTTGTTGAGGTCAGGGGTTGTATGTGCACGTGGATGTGTCAGAGTGTGACCTGCTACTTTGAGGATGTGGTCCACACTGGGCCACCTCAGTGTTGTGTCATGCACCATGTCCTGCAATTTGCCTACAGCCATGCTATTGGTCATGCAGTGTCATTTGCATTGTCTGTGTGGCTCACAGAGCTGCTGCTTTGCTGTATTCAGCACATGTGCATGGGTAGGTTATGGGATTGGTGATCGGGAGGGGGCCCATTTGTGCACATAGAGGACGGGGGCCTACTTGGTGTTTCTGTGTGTGCTGCAGTGTGCTAAGGTATCATAGACATGTTCCACAATCATTGTGGGTGTGCTGTGGGCTACACTTGATTGTGCATGTGTGCCATTGTTCCTATCTCCCTCCGTCCCCCCAGTCGCTGGTCGTTACTCACCATGATGCTGTTTGGTCAGGTCATGTTGAGCTATGTCTGGGCTTCAAACTCCTTGCACCATCTCAACACTGATGACTGTGGCCACCATTTCCTCCAGTGCATCCAGCTCCTCCTGGGGCGCATGACTCCCACCTCCTGAACCCTTTGCTGCCTTCCTGTTGGCAGTGAGTTTGTGTTTGGCTTTGCACATCATGCCAATGCCCCTTGGCCTCCTCCATTGACCTCCTCATCGCTCTGACTACATTCACGTTGTGGACAGTGGACTGCCATATTTCCGTTTATGTTGCCAATGATGCAGTGGAGGTGACAAACAGCTGTTGGTAGTGTTCTATCACCTCAGTGACGATGGTCAGGTCTTCCTGCGGACTGAACCTCGTCTTCCTCTCCCTCTTCTCCTTGCCCTTCCCTAAACACGGGGTTCTTGGCTGGTCCTCCGTCGGGCTTGTGGGGTTCAGGTTGTCCTCTGCATTTGATCCGGGTGTATCCATCGTGCTATGCAGTTTGATTTGGTTTTGGTGTGTTTTTTTTCGGTGCTTTTATAGTACATTTTCCCGCATGACGAGTGGGAATTGCAGACCTGTCACTCATTTTTCCATCGCGATTTGGGGCATCGCATTCGTGTTCCGCATTTTTTAAGGCATCGCCTTGATTTTTACACAGTCATTTGTTGAGTTATCCTGCTACTATCGCATGGTGCCGCAGGGTTGGGAATACAACGTTTAAACTGTGTTATTTTGTCGCGATAGACTGCGATATGCAAAGTTGCGTTAAACTAATTTTACGATGTTTATCACACGTTCTTGAGAATATCCCCCTTGTTGTTTGTTCAACTCATGGTCACTTTTCATTTGGATTTGGAGCTGGAAGATCACTCTTTTTGTCTGCTGCTGATATACCATTGGATTTAAGGACTTTGCTTTTTAGATATCAAAAAAATGAGGGCAAGCACCAGTATTTATTTGTACTTTTTTTCAATTTTATAAATCTATTGGGGTGGGTGGCCTGCAGTTTCAATAGGGACCTAGTCATTTAGTTGCATGTCTTTTTTCTTCTTTTTGAAAGCAGAAATGCTATACAGTTTAGCACATGTTTTTTAATAAATTTGCAATATTCATCTAATGCACTATGTGTCCTAGTATGCCAATGGACCATTCAGCCAGTAGGCCCAGTACATGCTATGGGTGCATCAAACAACTAGTTCTGTGGTATATGTTGTTTTAGGAGACCATTTAGGGCAAGTATGGCATTGGATTAAGTTAAAAATGTTTTTTTATGTATTGTACGTTTTGTTCTGCACAAAGTGTGTGGGGTGATATAAGATGCCTTGGGAGGAGGTGTGTTTTGTTGTAAAAACTTTATAGCTCATTTGATTTTCGTTTTTAGCATTGCTGAATTAATGGTAGTGTTTCCATGCCTCCTTTTTCTGGCCAGTGTGAGTGTGTGTGTGTGTGTGTGGGTGTACATGTGTGTGTTTGATATAGGCCACCATTTATGTTTGTTCTCCATGTCATGTGGCCAGGGGCCATTTTGTGTAGTCAGTGTCCATAAGCCTGCATGTGTTCTTTGTTTTCCGTACCTCCTTGCTTGTTGTTTGATCATATGGCCTTGACCATTTTGTGTACACAGCCAGTGTTATTTTTCCATATGCCTACATGTGTTCTTTGTTGTGGCCATGTCTCTTTGCTTGCTGCTGTTGTCTGACCATGTAGCCAGGGGACATTTTGTGCAGCCTAGACAGCCAGTGTCAATTCAATTCAAAGGCTTTATTCGACAGTAAGTCATAAAAGCACATACAGTACGCAGAATTAGACAATACACAATAAATAGAACATACATAATACATGTAATTAAAATCATATTAAATTCTAATTTATACTGCCGAATTAAAAAAGTGTAAAAGGATTCAACCATAATGTTTATAAAAATTCCATATTAAAAACATGAGTCTGTACAAAAAAAAAAAAAAAAAAAAACCCTTATGGCAGATTAACAGTGCTTGGCAATATAGTGCGTGATCGGATTATCCAGGCCCACCTTAAGAATTTAGCTAAACCAATGGCCAAGTGGGAAGAGCAATCCGATTCAAGTATCCTCAAAGCTTCTGTGCACCTCTGAGTGCCCAGCAAGGAACAAACAGGTCTCCACTATTTGGATCGTGAGGCTGAATAAAGGGAACATACAAATAAGAAATGGGCTGTACTTTCCACCATGTGTCTACAATTATGACATTTATCTTCTGATACAGCAGCCCATTTATTGGTGAATGCTTTTATAGGCAAAGTTCCTGTTCTAAACTGAAAGTACAGTTTTCGATCCATAGGTCTCTCTATTACGTCCCAATAAGCTTCATAAGACGGCCGTGATTTATGGACCAAAAAACGTCCTGTCAGATTGGTGTTCATACCTCCCAGCTGGGAGGAGAAAAATACCATTTCCCAATAACTATCTTTCAGCTGACTCTTTGATGGAAAAGTTACGGTTTCTGGTTCCTCCCATAAAAGGCTTAAATCCAGCTTTACCACAAGAGACCTTATCTCTTTTAGCCACTGGATTTTATGGAAACGATCTACAGAAATCACGTCCTTCAAACCCTGGGCATAGTGTGCAAGTTCTGGAGTAGTCCAAATATGCCTCCAATACAACAGTGGGCGTAATCTTGCCATGTCCATCACATTTTTCCTTCCTAGGTCTAGACGGAGGGGGACCAACGGGGTACTTTGTGGAACCTCAACTAAGCCACGTAGGAATTTGTTTTCAGCTTTTTGAAGGTGGCTTAAATTGCTGAATCCCCAAAGCTCCGCACCATAAAGGGCAGAGTTAATCACTTCCATATTATATTTTTCCAAAGCTGGTATTATTGGTTTAGTGAAGGAGGATTTATATACACCTACTAGCTGATGATATTTTAAGATAGTCGAATTCTTGTGGCTTTTCAACCCCATGTTGTTCTGTAGCATAATACCTAGGTAGGTAAAGGCATCCACCTGTTCTAAAGAGATATTGTTCAAGTGGATTTTACCTTTAAATGGTTTATTACGGTTAAAGGACATAAACTTTGTTTTAGTAGTGTTTACTTCAAGCCCACGAATCGAGCAGAACTCTCCAAATGCATTAACAGCCTTCTGCAGGCCACTCGGGGTCCGGGAGATGATCAGGGTATCGTCCGCAAAAATGAGAACAGGTATGCGGGCCCCAGCAAGGACTGGGGCATCAGTGGGGGATCTGGAGAGATGGTCAACAATTCCATTGATGTATAAAGAAAACAGGGTGGGAGCCAAGACACATCCCTGCCGAACACCACGTTCGACAGAGAATTAATCCGTAACCTCACCCTGTGTCCCCCATCTGATCCTCGCAAACTTGTTCTCATGCAAGCGGACAAGAAGAGTTAGTAACTCAGGTGCCATCCCCAGTTCACCAAGGACTCTCCAGAGTTTGCTGCGTGGAACCAAGTCAAAAGCCGACTTTAGGTCAACAAACACTGCGTAAAGAGTGCCTCTTGTCAGGACTACATTTCTCGAATAGATTGTGATAAAGCGGAAGACCTGGTCTACAGAACTGGTACAGGGATGGAACCCAGCTTGAAATGGAGATAGTATATTGAATTTCTCTATACAGAGCTGTACTTTATTTTGGACCAGTTGACTTACTATCTTTTGAGCACAATCTATTAGGCTAATAGCCCTGTAGTTACTGGGAAGTGATTTGTCACCTTTTTTAAATACAGGGATTATTTCTGCTCCCTTCCAAGAAGATGGAATGGGGGCACCCCTAGCCACTGCATTTCCCAAAAGTGCAAAATACTGGCACCAAGTTGGTCTGTCACTTAGGTAGACATCTGCAGGAATACCATCCATACCTGGGGCTCTACCACTAGAGACACAATCTAATACTAGACTAATGTCTTTTTCAGTAAACACCTCATTCTTATAGAAACTCTGCGGGGTGTAGGATGGACATCTCCTGCCTGGTTGCAGGCACACTGTGGTTTAAAGAAATCTATCCACTGAGATTCTGCTACATTATTTTGAGGGGGCTCTGGCTTTCCTCCTCTATCCCATTTAACAATTTTCCAATTTTTTTTTTAATCCTCAGCATCACAAGCATGCTTCAAATCTCTCCAAGATTCTTCGTCCCACTCTCTTTTAGCCATCTTCGGGCACGCCTATAAGTATCCCTTGCCTCTCTTACCTTAGCGGGATTGTCTTTATCTTAGTTCTACACTCAAATTGCGGCGTGCTGATCTACAATCCTCGCACCACCTAGCCTCAGTAAATATTGTGCCCTGATTCCTCGTTTTTTTTTACCTTTTAATAAAAAAACTTCTAAGGCTAGAGAAGAGTCGGGAATGAGCTTCTACCATAATTAGGGAAAAATCTGGACCTTCAGTTTGGATGGCTAAGTCGTTTAATTCATACAACACCTTTGCTTTAAGTGATGCCAATTCCTCAGGATTTTCAATAAATTTGCTCCACTTGACATGGTGCATATCATTTGAAGTGACAATGTCTAGTGTCACAACCCCACCCTGTGACGGGACCTTTCTAGACCCTTTTTTTAGTGAAATGGATGAACAAAGAGGGTTATGGTCACTTTCCAGCCTAGTAGTGATAGTCATATCGCATAGGTTATGCCATATTCTTAGGTCAGCCAGCAGGTAGTCAATACGGCTACTATTATGCCCATTATCAAATATATTTACCCCCCCACTGATCTGAGGGGGTTCGCCCATTTGCCGCTCTGAGGCCTCTTTCTAGACGCCTAGCTTTTAATTGGATGGCAACTGCTGTCCACTTTTTGACAGCAGGAATTACACGTTTAGGGATACCCCAGCTGGTGTCTTGGTCAGCTGATAATTCCTGGTCTTCTTGGCCAAGCGGTTCAAAAGTAGTGTTAAAATCTCCGGCCACAATAGTAGCTATTTGGTGTGGAAGATCTTCTAGCTGGCAATCAAGGGAAGATATAACTTCAGAACTGTGTCCCCGATTTACTCCTCTAGCATAGATATTAAAAATGGCCATACAATAGTCATCCCTCCAACCTAATTTGACCATCATGATATCATTATTTGGGGACCATATTTGCTGGATTTTGCAGGATAAGTTCTGACGTATCCATACCACCAATCCTCCTATGGATCGACCTTTGGGTTTTTTAATGGCTAGGATATAGTAATTTAGAAAGCCCACCAGGAAAACAGGGGCCACTGCCCAAGTCTCTTGGAAGAGACATATGTCATGTTGGTCTATAAATGTGCACCAATCAGGGGAAAGAAGTTTATTACCAATCCCCGCAATGTTCCATGATAGCATTGACAAATTCTTTGTCAACGTAAAGGGAGTCATGGTACTACTTAAGTTTGTTATATCTGGTGGAATCACGATCACACTCTCTGATGTCAACCTTGGAACAATAGGAGTGGGGAATTCAGTGATATCAGAAGCGGGAGTTAAAATACTATTCCCAGCACCAGGATCTAAGGTATAGTTTGAGTGGGGCAATAGAAAGATGTTAGGGTTGTGGATGTTTTTCTCAGCAGTCACTACATCAGATAAGTTGGCAGCACACTGGATAATAACCTGATCCAAGGCTTTATAATCTAGTGCTTGATGTTCACATACTTGTGTATTATGTGGCGACCCATCCAAGACATCACCAGTCTCAGCCTGAAGTCAGTCGCATTCCTCCATGTCGGTTAGGGCTCCAAAACGGTTTCTCAGGCCGAAGCCATCTAACAGACCTGGAGTCCCCCTCCCACCTGGTGGACATACAGGCAGACAATTTGGCCTAATTCTCTTATTTTCCCTCATACACCATATCCTGTCGTAGAAGAATTCTAAAGTTAGTGGTATATTCGCAGAACTCCTCTGCTGGGGCGGTTGTAGATTTGCCAGGACATTTGGTAATACTCCAGGATTAGAGAAGTTAATGGCTACACAGTCACCCCCAAATCTTTTCTTATGGTTGCCCACCCAAGAGACCCTTCTAGCCATAATAATTTCCCTGGCAAGTTGCTGGCCTCCACTCCCAGATATCTTCATATTATTAACCAGCCAGTGAAGCGCTTTATCAATTAGAGTAACAGAAGATTCAACTTGCCCTGGACCTAATTTAGGAACGTTGGCCAAGACTAGAACTAGCGGTACAGCCTCTGGTATAAACTGGAAAGATTCTCTCGCTTGGTGGGACATATGCCCATTTAGTGTGGGTACTTGGAAATTTGGTGAGGGGCCAACTTTCTCTAGGTTTACTTTTATATTGTTACAGTTTTGAGCAGCATTATTTATGGCTGCATTCTTGGTTAATGCAATGTTCGAGGTGGCAAGTTGGTGATCTAGAGCCTTTGGTAGGGGCTCCTGGGCATTCTGCCCCATGGGCGAATCTAGCATACTGTTGTTTTCTTAGGGTAGTGGGGCTGAGTTAATAGTAAGAATATTTGGGCGTGCAAAGCCACTGTTTAGTTCTAGAGCCGTAACCCTTTCTTCAATAGAAGTAAGCCTGGTGATAATCGGACCCAAGCTTAGATCCTATTTTTCTTTGATTGATTCCCAAAGTAAGTAGGGCAAGTCCTCCATAGAAGGCTGAATATTAAGGGGTAATTTAGTAGATTTAGCCTTAGATCTCAGATTCCTTACCACCCTCTGTTGTTTCACTTTTGAAGTTTGTGCCTGTCCCCCAGCTCTAGTACATCTCCTACTATTCTGCACAGATGATGGAGGGTTGGAAACTATAACTTCATCAATAGGACTTGTTATAGATACATTTGGGGGCTGGTCTTGACAGCTTGGGGGAGGACCGGGTGTCTGGGCTAAATCTACCAGATCTCGAGGGATCCCAGGTGTTAACATTTGTTGCTGAGAAGCAGCACCCTCAGGAACATCATGTACAATAGCTACAGTAGTTTTGGCTGGATCTATTGAGAGACGTCTCTCAGTCCATTCGATCTCCTTATTTATCAGGCTGGTCACCTTTACTAGGTATGAATCCAGTGTATCGCCCCCCCCCCCCCATTTTGCTTAGGTCCGTCAGGTCTCTTCCTACCCATTGTTAGGGAATCAATACCAACAGTACCTTTTCTTTGTAGGAAATGTCAGTGGGGTGGCCCAGCCCAGCCTCTTCTGGACCCACCCTTGTCCCGGGCTTCTCCCGGCGCATCCCGCGTGCGTCCCGCAGGGCAGGAGGAGTTCCCTGCTCTTAATGCGCCTCCGGGCGTGTCGATGTCGTCACTACCGTGCGCTGGACCCCAGGGCTTCTGGGAGTTGTGGTTCGCCCACTGCCAGTGGGTCCGGCGTGGTCACCCTACAGCTGTTTCCCTCACGGCACAAAGCGAAGGATGGAAATGCCGTTTCCCTCACGGCAGGACAAAAAAAATGCAGGTGAGTGGAGCCGTTGCCCTCACGGCAGAAGAAATCACCAGCTGAGACCCCTGAGCGCGTTCGGCGCTCCCTGCTCTTAATGTGCCTCTGGGCGCGTCGATGCCGTCACTACCGTTGCACCGGACCCTGGGGCTTCTGGGAGTTGTGGTTCGCCCACTGCCAGTGGGTCTGGCGTGGTCACCCTGCAGCCGTTTCCCTCACGGCTCGAAGCAAAGGATGGAAATGCTGTTTCCCTCACGGCAGGACAAGAAAAATGCAGGTGAGTGGAGCCGTTGCCCACACGGCAGAAGAAATCTCCAGCTGACAGCCAGTGTCCTTTTTCCATAGTCCTGCATGTGTTATTTGTTGTGGCCATGCCTCCTTGCCGGAGGCCATTTTGTGTAGCCTTGCCAGTCATCGAGCTTCTGCCATAGGCTTGCATGTGTTTTTGCTGTGTCCATGCCTATGTGCTTGCTGTTGTTGGTTGACTATGTGGCCAGCAGCATTTTGTGCAGCCACCCTTTTTTTCCAGTTTTCAATGTCATTTTGTACGCAGATTAATAGGAGAGGGCTAAGACCTTTTTTGTTTTTGTTCATTTTCTTAACTTTTCTCTGATATCAGTTTAATAACATGCTTGAGGATCATTGTTGAATATGTACATTATGATTATGAACAGAGTTTCACATTATATGTATTTGTTTATATGTTTCACCTGCACCTACCTCCCTTGTTATGTTGATTTTTTTTAAATTTAAAATTAAAAAAAAATATTTTCTCGCCATCCATTCACCAACCATAGGTGCATAGCTTGACAACAGCATTATTTTTTTGTTTTATTTATTTATTGTTATATTGACTTTTCTTTTAATTTTACATTTAAAAAAAATATTTTCTCGCCATCCATTCACCAACCATAGGTGCACAGCTCCACAACAGCATTCATTTTTTAAGTATTATTCCATTTTCCCCTGATCCCCTGCCTGCCATAGGTGCATGCTCACCAGTATTCATTTTTTAAGGAATATACCATTTCCCCCATACCCCTTTGTCTGCCATATGCACACACAAGCAATCAGTTTTTAAGGATTATTCAATTTTCTCCGGCACCTCCCTGATTGTCCCAGGTGTTTCCCTTAGATGCACATAAAGCAAACAGTTACATCTGTATGTTGTTATCCAAATTGGAAATGAAATATTATGTTATGGTGGTGTGATTTGACTTTGGAATGGATATACTATTGTTAATTATTTAGGATAATTACTTAATTAACCACACTAAATTATATTGTCTTTGTCTCTACTAATTCAAACTGCAAAATACCATGTTTCGCTGAATGTTTTTCTTCCTTCTTTGCTTTTAGGTGCACAAAAGACATCACCCACAGTACTGCCAGACAGAGGACCTGTACAAAGTGACATGACCACACAACATGCGACGTGAGTCCTCTAATCTTTTCTGCTTGTGCAGATAAGTGCCATTGCTAACTGAAAACTTCAAGATGGTTCCACAGAAAGGTTCTGACAAGAAAGTGGTGAATGAGAAGAAGCAGCTTTTACCCACTGACTTGCCGACCAAACCTTTTTACTGAAACTTGTGACTGCAGCACCGGCCGTCAGGGAGCAAGCTGGGCGCAGCACTCCCGCATCAATGGCACCACCCCAACCTAAGCCTAAGCCCTTGCTTCTCAGCTGAGAGAAGCACCTTGACAAATTGCCGTCTGTGGTGGTGAAGGTGATGAGAGATGGCTATCAGCTCCAATCACTGTGGAAGGTGAAGGTGATGAGGAAAAAGAGGATGACATATTTAAGCAAAGCTGCCCTATCTGGGGCAGTATGCCAGTATCACCTGCCTCAGCAACCTTGCAATGGCACAAGAGTCAGATGGAGACACCACAGCAGCATACAGTGACTGTCCCAACAGGATGCGCATTGATGGGCCTACCTGCCGACCTCTGGTTGGTGGTCGCGACCGCCTCAATATGATTTGACCGCACATACTACGGTTGCATTCGACATTTCCCTCTGGGAGCATGTGTTTCAGCCATAAACCAGCCGGCCACCAACCGGAGTCCCAAAGGAAAAGGGGCCCTGCTAAGGGGCTCCAAACAAGATTTCCCACAGGGTTTCCATGTCGGAAAGTCCAGCATGGAATCCCTGCTGGAAAACCCACATTGTAACCTGGACAGCGTAAACCACCATCCATTTGGATCACGGGCAGGTTCTGCCTAGCCAGCCAGAATGCCTGGCCAGTTTGAATTCCAACCGGCCGAATCAAATTCAGCCAATAAGAATTGAAACCAACGAAGTTGGTCATTACAACTGACATTGTGATAGGCGCCTGAGTCTCCCACCTTCTGGATCTTCTTCTCTCTGGAAGTCGCCTACATCAGTGGCACCGGAAGAAAAAAATCCTCGCCCTGAAGCCACCCACTGACCCCACCGACCTTGACACCGTTGCCCACAACCTAAGACAGTGGATCGACGACTGCGCCAGCATCCTTGCCCCGCTCAAGAAACCCTCTAACAGCCACACGAGCAAGAAAGCCAACTGGTTCACCGAAGACCTCCAGGCCTCCAAACGAACATGCCGAAAACTGGAGAAGAACTGGCTCCGCGAACGAACACCGGACAGCTACGCAGCCCAAAAGAACGCCACCCGCAGACACAATCAACATATCAGAGCCGCCAAGAGGGCCTCCTTCAAAGACCGCCTAGACAACAATGCACACAACAGCAAAGAGCTCTTCAACATCGTGAAGGAACTCTCCAACCCCAGCTCCAACACCACCGACATCCCACCTTCGCAAGACCTGTGCAACTTGCTGGCCACCTTCTTCCACTGCAAGATCGCCAACATCCACGACAGCTTCAATGTTACAACCGCCTGACTACCATTGAGACATCCCCCACCACGACCACCACAACCACCATACACACAAACCGCCTGCTCTCCTGGATCTGCATCAACGACGAGGACACCAGCAAAACCATGAACACCATCCACTCAGGATCACCGCTAGACCCATGCCCTCACCACATCTTCAACAAAGCCAGCAAAGCCATCGCACCCCATCTCCAGAAAGTAATCAACATCTCCTTTGAGTGAGCAACCTTCCCGGAAAGCTGCAAACATGCCGAGAATAAACGCCTTACGCAAGAAGCCCAAGTCGGACCCCAAGGAACTCAAAAACTTTCGGCCCATCTCCCTGCTCCTGTGCCCGGCAAAGGTCATCAAGAAACCCATCATCAACATACAACTGATCCGCTACCTCGAGGATAACAGCATCCTGGACCCATCCCAGTCCAGGTTCCGCAGCAACCATAGCGCCGAAACCGCCCTCATCACCGCCACCGACGACATCAGGACCCTGTTAGACAATGGAGAAACAGCGGCCTTCATCCTCCTGGACCTGTGAGCCGCCTTCGACACGGTCTGCCACCGCACACTATGAACACGCCTACATGATGCCAGGATCCAAGAGAATTATTTAACAACAAGGGGTGGTGATGGACAGAGTTTCTGAATTAAGCAGAATACTCTCACCCAGTCAAGAGATCAGGGCTAGATCCAACACCGTTGTTTAGCTCACTGTACCATCCCAGCTCAGAACCTGGCTATATGCAAATTAGTCTGTTCCTGTCCCAGTGCATGATGGGAACAGGGCAAACCAAACTACCAAGCCAATTCTTACACTGGGAAGGAAATAAGCTTCCAGGGACCGGTTTCTGGCATTTCAGCCGTTGTCGGCCCGGCTTGCTTGAATCCTGATGGTGCAATGAGCAAGGGACTCACATCTGAGTATACCCTTCCACGCTTAGGGTGGACAAAATATTTAACAACAAGGGGTGGTGATGGACAGAGTTTCTGAATTAAGCAGAATACTCTCACCCAGTCAAGAGATCAGGGCTAGATCCAACACCGTTTTTTAGCTCACTGTACCATCCCAGCTCAAAACCTGGCTATATGCAAATTAGTCTGTTCCTGTCCCAGTGCATGATGGGAACAGGGAAAACCAAACTACCAAGCCAATTCTTACACTGGGAAGGAAACAAGCTTCCGGGGACCGGTTTCTGGCATTTCAGCCGTCGTCTGCCCGGCTTGCTTGAATCCTGATGGTGCAATGAGCAAGGGACTCACATCTGAGTATATCCTTCCACGCTTAGGTTGGACAAAATATTTAACAACAAGGGGTGGTGATGGACAGAGTTTCTGAATTAAGCAGAATACTCTCACCCAGTCAAGAGATCAGGGCTAGATCCAACACCGTTTTTTAGCTCACTGTACCATCCCAGCTCAGAACCTGGCTATATGCAAATTAGTCTGTTCCTGTCCCAGTGCATGATGGGAACAGGGCAAACCAAACTACCAAGCCAATTCTTACACTGGGAAGGAAACAAGCTTCCGGGGACCGGTTTCTGGCATTTCAGCCGTCGTCGGCCCGGCTTGCTTGAATCCTGATGGTGCAATGAGCAAGGGACTCACATCTGAGTATACCCTTCCACGCTTAGGGTGGACAAAATATTTAACAACAAGAGGTGGTGATGGACAGAGTTTCTGAATTAAGCAGAATACTCTCACCCAGTCAAGAGATCAGGGCTAGATCCAACACCGTTTTTTAGCTCACTGTACCATCCCAGCTCAGAACCTGGCTATATGCAAATTAGTCTGTTCCTGTCCCAGTGCATGATGGGAACAGGGCAAACCAAACTACCAAGCCAATTCTTACACTGGGTAGGAAACAAGCTTCTGGGGACCGGTTTCTGGCATTTCAGCTGTCGTCGGCCCGGCTTGCTTGAATCCTGATGGTGCAATGAGCAAGGGACTCACATTTGAGTATACCCTTCCACGCTTAGGGTGGACAAAATATTTAACAACAAGGGGTGGTGATGGACAGAGTTTCTGAATTAAGCAGAATACTCTCACCCAGTCAAGAGATCAGGGCTAGATCCAACACCGTTTTTTAGCTCACTGTACCATCCCAGCTCAGAACCTGGCTATATGCAAATTAGTCTGTTCCTGTCCCAGAAGGCTCTGGTCTGGACCACCTCCTTCCTCTCTCGCAGAACACAGAACGCCTGCCACCCCCCTTCTGCTCCTATGCCACTGAGATCATCTGCGGCGTACCCCAGGGCTCATCCCTCAGCCCAATGCTGTTCAAAATCTACATGGCACCCCTCGCCCACGTCGCCAACAGCACCACCTCAACATCATCTCCTACGCCGACGACACCCAGCTTATCCTCTCCCTCACCAAAGACCCTCACACCGCCAAAACTAACCTCCATGAAGGAATGAAGGCCGTCACCAAATGGATGAGGATCAGCCGACTGAAACTGAGCTCAGTCAAGACGGAGGTCCTCATTCCAGGCTGTACCCCTTCATCTTGGGATGACTCCTGATGGCCGACAACACTAGGAACAGCCGTGACACCCACACACCATGCCCACAACCAAGGTGTCATCCTCAACTCCACCCTCTCCAAGGACTAAGCAAGTCAACGCTGTCTCCTCATTCTACTTCAACACCCTGCGAATGCTCCACAGGATCTTCAAGTGGATCCCCACCGAAACTAGAAGAGAAGTCACCAAGGATCTGGTCAGCAGCAGGCTGGACTACGGAAACGCCCTCTACACAGGAACATCAGGCAAGCTCCTGAGACAACTGCAACGCATCCAGAATGCCTCGGCACATCTAATCCTTGAAATCCCCCGCCGCAGCCACATCACACCCCGCCTGAGAGACCTGCACTGGGTCCCCATCCACAAAAGGATAACCTTCAAGCTCCTCATCCATGCACACAAAGCTCTCCACAACACGGGCCCGGCATACCTCAACAGACGACTCAGCTTTTACACCCCCACCCGCCAGCTCCGCTCCGCCGGCCTCACCCTCGCCACAGTCCCCCGCATCCGAAGAACGACCGCTGGCAGCAGATGCTTCTCCCACCTCACCGCCTAGACCTGGCACACCCTCCCCACCAGCCTACGGCAGACCCAAGACCTACTGGCCTTCCGAAGACTCCTTAAGACCTAGCTCTTTGATCAGTAGCAGCACCCCGTGCCTTGTGCCCCTCAGGAGTATGTAGTGCCCTTTACAAGTGTCCTGATTGTTTGATTGATTGTATCCAAGCTACTATAATGGGCATGTCAAGTCAGGAGGGGACGTATGAATGCAATCAGCCAAAGGCACGTTTGTACAATAGGAAGCTGGCTAAAAGGCCAGTGCTGGATTTCCTCCCTATTTTGTTTGGAAAGAATGGGTTTTTTAGAATTTGTGGTGGTCAGCTGTACGCCAGCGCTCCATCATGATTAGCAGTGGGGGGAGCTCATGGAGGTCAACTCCACGGAATTCTGCAAAGTTCCACCTTACAAGCTTGTACACAAAATTCAATCTGCTATGAGGCATTAAGCTTTCTCCAGTGCAGTGCAACTGCCCTACACAGCAAGGCCAGGTTCATGCACTGCCAGTTGAGCTGAGGCAATAAGTAACAATAAGCAAAGCACAGCCATCGAGCCAACAGTGCCCTGCACCTGCACAACAAGATTCATGCTCCCTTTCAGCGATGCTAAGACTGCTGTTTCACCATATTAATTGCTTACAATCAGTCTTCTCTTTTTTGGCAGGATTCTATTTTTGCAGCTGTGGCATAGGCTCAGGGCAGAGCACGGTGGGCTGTCACAATCTCATCACACATGGGGACTGTGAAAAATCCAGAGTTTCTGATCAATGAAGCAAATACTGCACTCTACCTCCAAGACAATCGTACAACAAGCTGTATTGTCATTGAAAATGCCCCAAACAAGTCCAACCTTGAAATTGATGATAGCAGCACAAGTATTCCGGCTCAAAAACCCTGGGGCTATGGGAACTGCGTCACCTCGATAATCATTCCAAGACACCCCCAGTTCATCCTTTCATTAGCATTCTGCCTATATCTCTTAGAAATTCCTCACTACATAATAGTATACTGTGAATAACACACAGCTGTGTATTAGTTAAAACACTACTGGGAGTAACCATGCCAATGCAGATGGACTTTCCAGATATTCCCACAATGGCAGCAATATAGTTAAGGCCATGGCAGATGGTGGCTATTTCAGAGTTCTGTGTTTGTCATGTTGCATCAACCTGATTGTGAAGGACAGTCTATAAAAAGAAAACATAGTTAGCAATTACTGACCACTTGAAGGTGCACTCATTTCAGCCATTCTTTCACATCCATTCTTTCACATACAGTGTTATTCACAGTATACTATTATGTAGTGAGGAATTTCTAAGAGATATAGGCAGAATGCTAATGAAAGGATGAACTGGGGGTGTCTTGGAATGATTATCGAGGTGACGCAGTTCCCATAGCCCCAGGGTTTTTGAGCCGGAATACTTGTGCTGCTATCATCAATTTCAAGGTTGGACTTGTTTGGGGCATTTTCAATGACAATACAGCTTGTTGTGCGATTGTCTTGGAGGTAGAGTGCAGTTGAGGATCATTCAGCGTGCTAATCGAGTACCAGCTAAAGACCTCACACAGAAAGTGCCAACATGCTGGACCTTTACCTATTACATGTTGCAACGCCTATTTGAGCAGTACAAACCAATCAATGACTATGTCATTCAAAGAGGAGGGAGGGGATGCAACTGGGAAAAGCATGACCATGGAGATGAACAAATGGGGCCTTGTAACATGTCTGACGAAGATCCTGCTTCCTTTTGAGGTTTTCACATGAGAAGTCAGCAAGGAGGACAGTACAATTGGCCAACCTATCCCATTGTTTTATCTGCTATAGGACCAATTAAAACCGGTGCCTGAAAGGTTTGCTGGCATAAATGAAAATGAAGCATGCACTGCTTGGTTGAGAGCTTAAACCTTTGTTTGGCTGCTAATCAAAGGCTGCAAAAAGACATTGTGGCATCTAAACACTTCGTCTGTTCCACTATGTTTGACTCATGGTACATAGGAATACTGGCCACTTCCATTCCTTTTTCAGAAGGAGATGTTTCCTAATACAAAACGTGGATTGTTGAGCAACCCAGTGACCTGAAAGAAGAATAGCTGGAAATTACAGTCTCACTCCAGGGCAGATGTTTTTGAGTGCCACCATCAACTTCCAGATAGAGTAGTACTGTTGTCTCACAGCAGTCAACACCAGCAACAAGAACACCAGCAATAACAAGAACAGAAAAATTGGACCCAACCTCCTCATTGGCTTGGATTCCAGTGGCAGGGCTTAAACCCAGTGCAGAGGTGAAGGCAAAAGTGGTCGAACAAGTGGCAGCACTAGTGACCATTCAGAACATGTTCCAGGACTATCTGGATGACTCAAAAGAGGTCTATATGGATCAAACTGTTTTATTGGTGTGGAAATATACACCAATGGCCAGAGCTCAGCAGGCTGGAAATAGAGTATCTCACTTGTCGAGTAGCCAGTGTGTCTGCTGAGCAAGTGTTCAGGGCAGCTGGCATAGGCGTGACAGTAAAAAGGACCAGTCCCTCACCCCCAAATGTGGGGAGATTGACCATGATCAAAATGAACTTCATACCACACAATTACACTGTGTCTGAAATACCACAGGAGGAGGTAGAGGATGATGGTGATTTGTCAGATTCAAGTGTACTAACTGACCAACTTATGGGTGAACCTCCTGAGTTTGAGGACAATATCTACTACCCTGATAGAATAGGACACCATAGAACGTTTTAATTAGTTCTCATTGATCTGGGTTAACTAAAAAAGGATATAGCTGGTGGAACATTATGTTTGTGTCTGACTTATGCTGCCCCAGCATTTGTAGGCTCATGTCTGACTAGATTGGAGTTGGACCAGTGATCAGTGAAGAAGCCTCCCCATTCCCTCCAGGACATTGGAGACAGTGCCTGCTTCCCTTCCATACCTATCCTTTCTTTTGTCATCTAGCAGGGCTGCCCCAGAAGATCATTTGATTTATAAGAAGGCCAAATTCCAATGTGTTGCTTGCATCAAAAAGGTGATACAAATGTGTACCTATTGCAGTACTTGGATTGGAACAGGTAACTATTGAACTGATGATTGATCTATTATTGAATGATGATTGATGATTCATGTGGTGGCGGACAGTGAGGGAGTGTGTAAAACTAATCGGTAAACTTGATTTCGATGATTTACAATGTTTGTGCCTGATGGGTGATCATTTTTCCTGAAAGTGATTGGCCCTTTCACACTTAGTGATATTTACTTGCAGTGGCCAATCCTTTTTTCTATTTCTTCAGAGAACAGACCATTCACTTTAGTTAATTAACACAAATATGCACAAAATGATAAATTCAGTTTCTTTTCTTGTTATTAATCAACAGGTCACTGCAGGTCTATCTAGCTCAGGTAGGGATAGAGTTGGACTGGTTTGGTAATTGGTTGTCTCCGCTCAGTGTAATGCAGAGAGGTCAGTTGATTTGGGAAATGCTACTGAGTGTGTGTGCTGGTTCAAATGTGAAACTTCTCTTATGTAACTGTGGTCGGCCGGGGCTGTTGCTTACAACTGGAGACTGACTCGTGATGCCACGTCATCCGATGATGCATGCACTCAACTAAATGTTATAATAACCGTTCTGAAATTGATCAGCCAGGTCCCTGTAGTTACTTGTCCATTATTGTTTGTAAATTGCTCATACTTCTCAGTTAATCGATTGCATATTAGTCATAGAATGAAATAAAGGATTTCAGCAGCCCATGTTCTTCCTCTGGTTCTGAGTCTTCTTGGTACACTCCTCATGAAGCTTACATTCTATCCTTCTCTTTGACTCTACAATATGTTTCTGTTTTACAAGCTGCCTTCTCTTCTCCTGCACAAAAGGCAAAAGCTCCAGAACACTCCTGCTTACCTTACCGGACCAGTTTAGCGAGGAACCCAAGAATAAGGACATTCTGTCAAATTTGGCAATACAATATCAGTTTTCTTTTAATAATTATAATTTTTAGGACCAAGTGGGTTCACTTCATTCCTCCATAATTTGGATTTTTCAAACCTAGATGACAGAACATTTAGATATATAATAATAACTTGGGTCTGTGGAATTGAAGGATTGTTTGCCTGTGTCATTCCTTCATTTCCTTCCATAACAGATTGATGACGATGTGCTGCTTATCGCCCTGATGAACATTGTTGTTGTGTAGTGTTTGTCTTCGTCACATCTTTCCCCAAATCCTCTTTTCCATCTATTCATCAAATCTCTAACCCAATTCCCATGACCTGTATGATTTATTGAGTTGTGCCTTAATTTACACCATAAATGGATCACACACTCTTTGGGGTGGATGTGGTAAAAGTGACAACTCACGGCAGGATCTACTGTTACCTTAGTTTTCCCACACCAGCCCTAATTTTCCACCCCGCATAAAAGGGATCCATATTTTAGATATAGAACATCATTCGTCAACATCAACATTCAAGCCTTGTTTTATGTAAATGGTTAAACCTTGTCCACTCCGGACTCAGTGTACTCTTCTCCTAACTCGAGGATTTCTTAAGTTTAGAAACTATGCAGCAGCAGTGTGTGCCATTATATGTTGCACTAGTGTATCATTCTATTATTATATGTCTTGCCTATGCTCAACTTTTCGTGACCCCACTGCTTAGAATTCACAAACAACTCAAAACAAATAAAAAGGAACATACAGTGTATCATGAACATAGTTCAGTTTAGGGTTTTAGGACAAGTTTCATTAAATGCTACATTCACATATGTCCACAATGAACATCCAATTAAATTTCTCAGGAATCTTGTACATGAGTTCAAATCCCTTTCTTGAAGTAGGACTTCACCAGGGTTGAATAATTTATCAATTCCTTAAGTCTCATATTGCGAGGACTTGTCAAAAGTACAGGAATGTGTTTTGGGTGGTACCTGCATCCTTTTGCTCGTGATTCAGAATATTGACACAGACGAATGAGATTAAATAGGGGGTACTATACCACCCAATACACATTTTTTAACATTCCAGGAAGTCTGTATCAAGAAAGAGAAAAAATATAAGTTGTAAATATTTCTCTGTGCAAACACTTGTTTCTATAGTGGCTAGTGGAACAGTAGCAGTACATTGTTGGTCCGTTAGGGTCATTAGAATTTTGTATTTGATTAGTCACAGAGCCATGTTTTCCCCACACATGCCTCACATAAAAGAAGAACTGACTAGCTCCAAGGAATTACAACTTTAGCACCAGATTACAACTATGTGATTTTTTTCCTTTTAAATGATTTTCTAGTAAAAATTAAACTAACACTTTGTGTGTAAAAACCTAATTGTAAAAATTAATGAGCTCTCAATAATGAGGAAGGCATTGTGCACTATGCAGCACAAGTATTATTCTTGTTGTGTTAAATTAATGGAAGCATGCTAGTGTGTTGTGTTTTTTACTACTCTCTGTAATCTGCAGCTAGGGCAGCTGTAATGGAAAATCTGGTCATCTTACTTTAATTCCAATGGCCCTGCTCTTCTCCGCCTGCCATTTAATTTTACCCTGACTCCAAAGAGGCGGATGAATAATAATGCATCGCACACGTCAGATATAAAAGGCTTTTATTTGGCATATTCGGCCAAACCCTAAATCAGGCACTTAGTCCCACTTTACTCCCTGGCTTCACCCTCCACCACCACTTATTTTTAACAAATAGCTTTGCTTGGCAGTAAGGAAACTTACTACACTTCAGGGCATTCTTAAATGCATTATAATCATTGTGGTTAATGCTAACTTTGGTTTCACTTTATCGAAACATGTGGTGTAAGGTGTCATACGCTTTGGAATACTACCCCCTTGCCAGTTCTGGTGATGGGGGTAGCATTCCACCCTTCTAGAGGGAGAAGTCATGTAGTTGTAGCATTGCCCGGTTAAAGTTAAACAGAGCCTCAGCATCACAAAATGGATGCTGCTGCCACAGACACAAGTCCGACCTCCTGCAGCTGGGAACCCTTCCAGTGAGGGAGGCCTGGACAATAGATTTCCTGCCTTGGGAGGTGCTAGCACCTCCCCAGACAGGCTGTAGTGTATTGGGGCAGGGTGGGTTGAATGAAATGAGACACTGCCTGGGGCACACAAGGTGCTCCATGCATAGCCCGGTTCAAACCAGTTGCTGGGGCACTCCAGCCCCAGCTCTGGCATGAAACTGGACAAAGGGAAAGGGGTGTAACCACCCCCTTCCCTGGTCCAACACATAGGAGGGACCTAGCAGGTAATCCAGCCCCTTTAATTCGTATAAAGCTAGGAGCTGAGTCTAGAGACTTGAGATTATCCTGAACTGAAACTCTGAAATGAAACTCTGGACCTTTGACATTCTACTACAACTAGAAGACTGACGAATCACTCTTTTAGTCAAGGAGGGGCCACCCTGTGCAAACAGGCACCATCTTGCGAATTGCCGGTTTGCTTTGTCGATGCTCCTGAAGGATCCCGACAACTCTGCTTCACAGGTCTGGACTTCCTGACTTCTTTGAAACCGACCCACACGTCCAGCAAAGCTGAGACCCGTGACGGACACAAGAGACCTGGGACCAGACACCTGGTCATTTTGCTCTTTGCTAAATTGTGCAACTTCTGAGGCATCCTCAAAGTTGTGCATTGGGACTTAAGAAGCCCCAACACTGAGTCATAAGTGCATTGAAGCGTAGTCCTCCACACTCCACGAGTGCCGCATGGGGCCTGCTCTTGCATTTCCTCTTGATGCGTCTTCCCGGTTGTTAGCCCGCTGGCTAATGGCCATACTTGCCTGGTTGCTCTGGGCTTGTTCTTGCTTTCCTGTAAAGGGGAAGCTCTGCAGATCTTGATGGTCTGTACCAGAAGCCGATCTTTAATTCCTGGGTGGGTTGCCTTTGCCAAGGCTTGTTGACTCCAATCCGGAAGCCGACACCGGCAACAGCGAGAACCTTTGTGGGAAAGTCCATATCCAGTGCCTGGTTGTTGTCGATGCCTCCTGGTCCACGTGGCTGCAGAGACAAGCTTCACTTCTTCACCTGTTTGCAGCTCGACATTGCCTGGTTCCTTCCTGGTCACTGGCTAGTGACCCAGACTCTGTCCCCTCTGCTTTTAGGTTCTTCACTTCTCTGATCCACCCTTGAATCCATCCGGACATCTTCCTCCTGGTCGTCTGCAGCATCTTACTGCATCTCTCCATAGGAATCGACAACGAATCCCGACACAACTTCACACCTATGCACCCGGCTTCCCTGGGTGAGGTAACTCGAGTACTCCGGTGCTGTCATGGGTAATAACAATCCAAGTGTCCTATTTTAACTGGGTTTCCCCACCAGTCCACCCGGACTGTCCTAAATCAACTAGTTTCTACCTTTTATGTTCCCATTGAAAGTCTATGAGAACCCGCGTGTGAATTTAGACACTGCACACGAATCCTGTGAGACTCCTACTTCCTAACCTGTGGTTATTCAGTGTAGTCCCAGTGATTCCCTAGGCCCTAGGCCTATTCACCTGTTCTGAATTGGTTCTTATACCACTTGTTTAGTATATGGTTTGTGAGGCCCCTAGGGCAGAATTGTATTTGTGCAACTTAAAGTATGCTTATTGAGTCACTTGTGCTGTATCTCGAACTCTGACCTCCTAAAGAGGGCAGAGGAGTTGTGTTAGTAATAAATACATATATATTTGATATATACCTTGAGTGGTGTCCTTTCATTTGGTATTCAAGGGGTTATTATTGGTAAAACAATTGGCTTCACATGCTCTCTGAAGTATTAGCCTAAGACTGCTTTGTCCATGCTACCACTACGATAGCTGGTCTATAAGGTTGACTTTACAACCATCACCATAAGGGTTGTTTGGACTGATACAGGGTTCCCACTTGAATAGTGGACATCACATATCAGGCCAACTTCTCACATTGGTGTGCAGCGGTTGGGATAAGAGCTTGCTGATTGTTTTACCATAATATCTTGAGATTTCATTTGAAAGATCACTTTACGGTACCTTGAGGTACATATAATAACAAGTCTTAAATTACTTAAGTTCTACTGAACTTAGTTGTTGTAGATCAAAGGGCCTAGCACACCCTGACTACAAATCCTAGAGAGGTTTAGTAGGTAACACTTAGTGTAGGTAGGTGCACACACCACACCTCACTAGAATCATGTCTCTGAGATCAGAAACAATTGGATCTCTCTCAGTGGTAGCAGATCCTTCAAGGATACCTTCCAGATATGATACCCTAACCTTCCATGATTTGAGGCACTTGTGCACAACTAGGAGGTTAAAACACGGTTCCAACCCTACCCTCAAGCACCTGATAGAGCTCATGGAAGAATATGATGCTAAGAAAGCATCTCATCCAGATCCTTCAGGCAGTGGAGAAGAGGGTCAGCCATCAGAAGAAGATGCCCCTGAAGACAACCAGGTGGTATATGATGATGATGATGATGATGATGATGCTGATGCTGATGTTATCATGACCTGGTACAAGTAGGCATACTTAGCCAGCCAGCCAACCTAAGCGTACATGGGAATGGAGAGGGCGTAGTACCCGCCAGGTCCCCAAGCAGGCTTAACCCTGAACACAGAAGGAGGAGACCGTATCCAGGGAATCTCAGCATTCTGGTGTCTCACTAGGCTCTGATGTTGTTAGGAGAATGTCTTCCCCTGAGAGAAGGGAGCATCAGACCAGGATGAGAGAAGTCAATCTGAGGATTGAGAGGTAAGAACTTGTCCTAGCCAAAGAGAGACTTGCTCTTGCAAGAGAGCAAAAGCTAAGTGGGTCAGAACCCACTGGTGCCAGCAATATCCCTAAGGAAAGAGATAGGTCCTATGATAATAGAAACCTAAGCAAGATTGTCCCACCCTATAAAGTTGGGGATGACATCCAAGAATGAATATCTGCTTTGGAGAGGGCCTGCAAAGTACAGCAGGTACCCCAAAGGGTACCCCAAAGTCAGTGGGTAGCATACTTATGGCTCTCCTTTTCAGAAAAAGGTAGAGATAAGCTCCTCACAGTTAGTGATGAGGATGCTAATAACTACAAAGTCCTGAAGAGTGCTCTGATTGGTAGGTTTGGCAAAATCACTGAGCAATATAGGTTGTTGTTCAGGGATACCCAGAAGACACAGACTCAGGACTGGACTGATTTTGTAGATTGTGCTACTAAGGCTCTGTGGGGCTGGTTATTGGGCAGCAAAGTACATGACTATACAGGATTTTATAAAAGTTGAAGCTAGTTTTTTGTAACCTTTTACAAAAGGGTTACAAAGAAATTAACTTCAACTTGGGGCACCTGCTGCTGTAAGCCTGTAAGTGCTTCCTGGCACCACGTTGCCTACTTGCAACTATTCTCTGACCCTGCTCTGACCCTTGAAGCAGGGTCAGAGAATAGTTACAAGTAGGCAATGAGGCGCCTGTCATGAAAATTAAACCTCAACAGGAAGCACTGACAGATATAAAAACAAGCATTTGCAATGCAATAGGTCTCACATTAGGAAAGTTTGAGCTATTGGTCTTGTAAATGACATTTTTTTTTATTTATGTGTTGGTTTTGAAAATACCTAAATTAATAGCTTTGTCATTTACAATGCCAATAGTTATAACTTTCGCAAATGTGACACCTATAGCATTTGTAATGCAACATATTTTGTATTTACGTGACTTAGATGTATTGATATTACAAATTACAATGGCTTTTAATTTTTTTAAATAATTAATACTTAAATAAAAGTGATTTTAATTTATAATGGCAATAGCTTAAACTTTTGTAAATAACTTTTGGGAAGATTATGTTCAGTGTATTTTATTGTGACGAAAATCCTAGAACAGAAGTGAAATATTAACATCTTTTTGTGACATTTGTAATAAAGCTTGAAACATTGAGAGAAGATATTTGAACCAGTTGTTGTTGAATGGTTGTGCAGATTGATGCTGAGGTGGCGCTGAGTGGTGCTGTGGTGGTGCTGAGTGATGCTGGAGTGGTGCTGAGTGATGCTGTGGTGACACTGAGTGGTGCTGTGGTGGTGCTGAGTGATAATGTGGTGGTGCTGAGTGATGCTGTGGTGGTGCTGAGTGATGCTGTGGTGCCGCTGAGTGGTGCTGTGGTGATGCTGAGTGGTGCTGTGGTGAGCTGAGTGGTGCAGTGGTGGAGCTGAGTGATGCTGTGGTGGTGCTGAGTGATGTTGTGGTGGTGCTGAGTGATGCTGTGGTGGTGCTGAGTGATAATGTGGTGGTGCTGAGTGATAATGTGGTGGTGCTGAGTAATGCTGGGGTGGTGCTGAGTGATGCTGGGGTAGCGCTGAGTGGTGATGTGGTGATGCAGAGGGCAGAAAGGCACAAAAAGCAGTCTAACAAAGGGCAGAAGGGCAGAAAAACAAGGGAAAAACGAGTCTAACAGAGGGCAGAAGGGCACAAAAAACCAGTCTAACAGAGGACAGAAGGGCAGAAAATCAAGGGGAAAACGATCTAACAGAGGGCAGAAGGGCACAAAAAACGAGTCTAACAGGGGGCGGAAAGGCACAAAAACGAGTCTAACAGAGGGCAGAAGGGCACAAAAAACTAGTCTAACGGAGGGCAGAAGGGCACAAAAACAAGGGAATAACAGAGGGCAGAAGGGCACAAAAAACGAGTCTAACAGAGGGCAGAAGGGCAGAAAAACAAGGGAAAAATGAGTCTAACAGAGGGCAGAAGGGCACAAGAAACGAGTCTAACAGGGGGCAGAAGGGCAGAAAAACAAGGAAAAAACGAGTCTAACAGAGGGCAGAAGGGCAGAGAAATGAGGGAAAAACGAGTCTAACAGAGGGCAGATGGGCACAAAAACCGAGTCTAACAGGGGGCAGAATGAATCCCGCCCTGCGTGTTTGTCCACGAAGATGGCACCTTTTTGTGCAATACCTCTACTCAACTGGAGTACTTTCTACTGTCTAATCAGTAAGTGCTCCCTCGTTGGCTAAATGTATAGGAGCAGATTTACAACAATTGGCGCATCCCCAGGGATGCGCCAGTTATTGTATGCCACAGCTCCGCCACCCATGGTGCGCCGCATTTAAAATGCGGCGCACCGTGTGGCGAAAATGGCACAGATGCGTCACGCATCTGTGCCGTAAAAGCAGCGAATTGCTGGAGCTGCGTCGCAAGCGCGACGCAGCTCCAGCAATGCTCCGGGGGGCCCTATCACCCCAATACTGCGTCAAGCCTTGCGCCTGCTTCAAGCAGGCGCAGGGTTTTGATGCAGCATTGGCCTAAAAGTGACCGAGTGAAATCTTGTAGATTTCACTCAGCCACTTTTAGGAGGCGTTCCTGCGCAGGAACGTCCTCCCCTGCGCCAGAACGCCTCCTGATGGCGCAGGGCTTTACAACGTGACGCATCTCTCAGATGCGTCATGTTGTTAATACCCAGCACCATGGTGCATCTTTTGTGCTTCCGCTGCGTCTCAAAAGTGACGCAACTGCGGCGCAAAAGAGGTGCAAGCGGCTTGTAAATCTGCCCCAAAGTGCTTTAACTACACTGTAGCTGCGTAAAGAGCCAGAAGATGTGTCTCAAGTGACCATGTGTGAACCACTATACATTAACCCAATGAGGGAGCACTTACTGGATTAGCCAGTAGAAAGTACTCCAGGGCAAATCGCAAAAAAATCAGCGATTTCGTGGGAAAATTCACGAATTCGCAGAATTTTTTGTGATTTCGCGGGGAAATCCGCGAATTCGCGGAACGCAAATTTGCAAATTTCACCCATGCTTAAATTAGAGACACAGGGGCTGGCATCACTATGGTGACTGACCGTCTAGTCCCCTCAGAACAACTTTTACCTGGGGTCACCTATCAGGTGATCAACATTGATGGAGTGCAGACAGATCATCCCATGGGTGTAGTAAATCTCAGCTGAGGAGGTGTCACTGGCTCAAAGATAGTGGCAGTGTCTACAAACTTGCCTGTAGATTTTCTACTGGGAAATGATCTAGAGATCTCAGCCTGGGCTAGGGTAGAACAAGAAACCCATTCCAAAATGGTAGGCCTTCCAGAAAAGGTTAGTGGGGATGTGTTGTTCGCAGCCCCAGGTCAAGCAAAATTCCTCCCTGAAAAGGTGGGAAGGGCTGTGATGGTCACAGCCCAAGCTCAAGCAGACTTCCCTGAAAAGGTTGGCAGGGCTGTGATGATCACAGCCCACACACAAACTGAGTTCCTTCCTGAAAAGGTTGGTAGGGCTGTGATGGTCACAGCCCAAACTCAAACAGATTTTAGTGTTGTGAAGCCTGAAACTATGTATCACTCCACTCAGACAGAGAGGATTGGGAAGGAAGAAAAGTTTCCCTCCCACCAGACATTAGGTGAGAGTCAGCCTCATCAGGGAACTGACCCTACCCCTTGTGAAGGAACTGCCCCAGAGGTAGTCAGGTCTAACCTGACAGAGCCCCTGGTGTCAGTGGACCCTTCCAAGGTGGCACCAAGTCTGGAGCAGGTAACCTGCCCCTCTCTACCCTGCCTCTACAGCCCATGGCTGTAGAGGTCAGGGAGGCCAGTGGACCCCAAAGGGCCCCCTGTCCACAGGAACACCCCCATCAGCAGATTAGCGGCACCAAAGCTAGCAGCCCTAGCAAGGTGAAAAATCCAAAAACTCCTGAGGGATCTCCCTTACTCTTAGTTAGGAACCTTCCACAGATGGACTTTGTTGGGAACAGCCAAACCTGGGACCTCAAGGCCCCAAACCTGACCTGTCCCTCCAGTGAGCCAACAAAAGGGGCCCAGCCTCCAGCTGTAGGTAGCCAGAGGTTGACCTTGAAAGCACAGTGCAACTCAGTCAAGGAAAGAAAGGCTTACATGGTGGAAAGTGATTGGAGGAAGCTGAGCCCTACATTAGAGGAGCCTCACTTCAGTACTCCATTTCAACACCAGCCTCTTACATTGCCAAAACACACCACAGGTAGAGATTCCCTATGGTGGAGACCCTATGATACCATTAAGGGATTGCTTTGTGGACCATGAGACAGGGGGTAGAATGTGGATATCTGACTATATGGTTATCCCAACTTTTTGCCTGGTGTTTAGCTGGTTTTCGACTTAGTTGGCCTGGAATCCTGATAAATAGGGCCCCAGGCTATCGGCCCTCACTGTAAAATGGACTCCATGTACTTTAGGTACATATCCAATTGGGTATTGGGTCACCTTTGTGAGCCCCTATATAATGTACCATGGGTACCCAGGGCATAGGTGCACCCAAGGCCTACCAGGGGCTGCAGCATGTATTATGCCACCCCTGGCTGGCCATCCACATTGACACAACTGGCTGATCACTCAGCTGGGGCAAGGTCGTGTAATCACCCTTTGCTTAGGTATAGTATCCCTATACCGACCATTACATATAGACACATATATACCTATAGGTCACACCTATGGCAGGCCTTAACAATCCTGAAGGCAGAGTGCTTGGTTTTATGTGAGATGGTGCTCTAGCATGAGCTGAGCCTGTCTGCAGCTTTCGGAACCATGTCGCACCATGAGCGCACCATGAGATCAATCAGCCCAGCGTATCCTCAATGGTGTGAAATGTCCCATTTTTTCGGATAATTTTTCCTCACAAACGCCTCAATGGATTTACACCAAATCACTAGAAGCACTCTTTCTTGACCAAGATGTAACTTTTCACCAAATCTGGGGTACATCTGTTCAGCACTTTGGGCTGCAACTGTGTCTAAACTTCCCATGGAAAAATGAAAGGAGACAACATGTTTTAGGATCACCTCAAGATGTTCAATGCACAAACTAGGAAAGTTTTGTGAAGATTTGTCAAATGGCAGAAAAGCTACTTCCCATGTGAATTTGGTCCTAAATATAACTCCCCAGAGGTGACTGTGTGTGTGTGCATGTATGTATATCTGTGTGTATATATATAATATTTGTGTTGCATTTATTAATTAATATATATATATATATTAAAATAATTCATTTAGAACATGTTTTTCACTGTTTACATTATAAATAATTAAACTTACCTAAAATACATGAATTAAAAAAAAGGTTTTTAAATAACAAAATAAGTGCACAAAGAAATAACAAATAAATGTTATTAATGTGTTATCTAAAATATATATTCTAATAAAGTCAATACTAATATTCTCATTCTGAATGCTTTAATTTTAAATATTGTTAAATAAAAAAACCTTTTTATATAAAAAATAACATAATTTTCTCATTAAAACCTTTAACAATATTTCAGAATTTAACAAAAAAATAATAAATATAATCAATCAAATTTATGTATATGCACTTTAAAAAACTGACCTCCCAAAAATCTTATAAACCCCACTATTTTGAAAAATAGATAAAATCAAATGAAATAATATATATTATTTCAAAACAATTAAAAAATATTTAAATAAAATAAATGAATGCATTACTCACGCAAACCTCTATAAAACCCGGGAAGTAGATAGTCTGAATAACTACAACAATAATTTCATAAGTAATTTTTGAATCACTATTTACAAAATTAGAATACATTAAGATCATCATTTTCAAATAAATTAAAAAATAATGACATTCTGTTCAAATTTTACATAAAAAATGTAAACACTACTTACAAACAATAATTACATTTACCAAAATAATTAAAACACAGAAAGTAAAATGAAATAAAAATCTTTTTTTTTTACTAATAAAAATAATATAACAAATCAATAAATTAAACATTAATAAGATATGAATACATTAAACACAATATTAAACGCCACTAAATCGGAAATAATCCGCATTTAAAATATGTATTTGATCTTTACAAAAAGATATACTTACCAATAATAATGCAAACTCTATGATAATAGTACCAAAGAAATTATATAATCAACATTCAGTACCATCAATATTCTGACATTAATGTTAACAATCAACACCATTCCTATGATTAGGAAAGGAAGGAGGGGATTCCAGGTTTTCCAGATCAGATAAGAAAATACACAAACCATTTCTTAGGCACATTGCAAGTGGGGACCCCTCAGAAGATTCGCAGGTGCAGAACGTAGAAGGATGGGACTTCAATCTTTTATGGTTCAAGTTGGCAGAAATCCAGACGCAAATGCATAAATAAGTTTATGACAAAATGAAAAATATGTAAATGCAGTCCTGCCCAGCACATTGCAGCCTCAAGACTGTTGCACAACTGCCAGGGATCAGAGATTCCTGTTACTTGAGACAGGTCAATGGCGGTCTGGCCGCCCAACTTGTAACGGGGCAGTCGGACTGCCGGTGCGGCCGTAGCTGGACCACCACAACTGCGCCACTGTGAGTCTGACGGGCCATGGACCAGGCCCTTAATTTTGAAGAAAAGTCTATATATATTTCTGGATATTTTGATAGGACTTTGTGTTTCTACATCTACAGGCCCAACGTGTAACGTTAATTTCAAAACTATTCACTGTGTTTTTTCAGTGGTAGTTTTGTGACCCAAAAATATTTCTGCAGTGTCAGGAATGTACTAATTCGCTAGAGTGCAAAAATAAACTGTGAATTTGTTAGAATTTGCCGAATCATGCTCCATACATAATAAAAAGGTAGGAGTCTGTCTGGAATCCTACTGAAATGGTTTCAAAATCAGGTTAGGCAGATGAAGAAGGGAAGTAGAACTGCTTCCCTGCATTCAGATTTGTAGAATACTATTATTTTTTAATTGCAGCCCCACTGCCTTAAAAAAACAGGGACAGCAGTTAAGAAACCAAATAGCATGATGTGAAGAGCATTGGGGGAGCATGCAATAATCCACTAGAGTCCTTTGCTACTCCCAAAAAGTCCACAGCCCAAATTTAAAGAGTTGAAGCTTCCACTTTACAAATGGATGCCACCCTCTTTTGGGATTTGGTGTCCTACAGGGCCCCAGAACTCCACTGGGGGGGGGGGGGGGTCCAAAACACTTCCTCTAACCCCAACAACCCTTATTGCCATGTCTGTAGACAGCCTGGCCACTGGAAAACTGACAGCAGTTGCCCAAAAGCCAACAATAAGGAAAATGTTCCTCCAAGCAATACTCCAACACCTCCTGTTACTACTAGTAGTAATCCCGCAGGTGGTGGGAGTGCCTCCAAAAATTTGGCTGGATTTACTTGGGGAACTCAGGTGGATTCTGGTCTAACCAGGTCCCCTACCATAGCTACTCTTGTCTGTGAAAATGGCATGGGGTTTGCCAAATTCACTGCTTGTCCCAACACTTTGGGTGAGTACAGACAGGAGCCCCTCATCAATGGCCAGAAAGTTGAAGTCTATAGAGACTAAGCATGGGCTGAAAATTCGTTCCGCTCGCGGAATTTGCGTATTTTCTGTGATTTCGCGATCTGCGAATCTTGCGAAATCGCGGTAAAATCCGCGCATGAGCGGGGATGAATTTTCAGCCAAGCACTTACAGGGTTACAGCAGCAGGTGCAAAAGTTGAAGTTAATTTCTTGTAACCTTTTACAAAAGGGTTACAAAAAAATTAACTTCAAGTTGGGCACCTGCAGCTGTAAGCCTGTAAGTGCTTCCTGGCGCCTCGTTGCCTACTTGCAACTATTCTCTGACCCTGCTCTGACCCTTGAAGCAGGGTCAGAGAATAGTTACAAGTAGGCAATGAGGCGCCTGTCACGAAAATTAAACCTTAACAGGAAGCACTGACAGATATAAAAACAAGCATTTGCAATGCAATAGGTCTCGCATTAGGAAAGTTTGAGCTATTGGTCCTGTAAATGACAATTTTTTTATATATGTGTTGGTTTTGAAAATACCTAAATTAATAGCTTTGTCATTTACATTGCCAATAGTTATAACTTTCGCAAATGTGACACCTATAGCATTTGTAATGCAACATGTTTTGTATTTACGTGACTTAGATGTATTGATATTACAAATTACAATGGCTTTTAATTTTTTTAAATAATTAAAACTTAAATAAAAGTGATTTTAATTTATAATGGCAATAGCTTAAACGTTTGTAAATAACGTTTGTGAAGATTATGTTCAGTGTATTTTATTGTGAAGAAAATCCTAGAACAGAAGTGAAATATTAACATCTTTTTGTGACATTTGTAATAAAGCATGAAACATTTAGAGGAGATATTTGAACCAGTTGTTGTTGAATGGTTGTGCAGATTGATGCTGGGGTGGCGCTGAGTGCTGCTGTGGTGGTGCTGAGTGATGCTGGGGTGGTGCTGAGTGGTGCTGTGGTGGTGCTGAGTGATGTTGTGGTGGTGCTGAGTGATGCTGTGGTGGTGCTGAGTGGTGCTGTGGTGGTGCTGAGTGATAATGTGGTGGTGCTGAGTGATGTTGTGGTGGTGCTGAGTGATGCTGTGGTGGGGCTGAGTGGTGCTGTGGTGATGCTGATTGGTGCTGTGGTGGTGCTGTGGTGGTGCTGAGTGATGCTGTGGTAGTGCTGAGTGGTGCTGTGGTGGTGCTGAGTGTTAATGTGGTGGCGCTGAGTGATGCTGTGATGGCGCTGAGTGATGCTGTGGTGGCGCTGAGTGGTGCTGTGGTGGTGCTGAGTGAAGCTGTGGTGGCACTGGATGGTGCTGTGGTGGTGCTGAGTGATAATGTGGTGGCGCTGAGAGATGCTGGGGTGGCGCTGAGTGATGCTGTGGTGGCGCTGAGTGGTGCTGTGGTTGTGCTGAGTGGTGCTGTGGTGAGCTGAGTGGTGCTGTGGTGGAGCTGAGTGATGCTGTGGTGGTGCTAATTGCTGTTGTGGTGGTGCTGAGTGGTGCTGTGGTGGTGCTGAGTGATAATGTGGTGGTGCTGAGTGATAATGTGGTGGTGCTGACTGATGCTGGGGTGGTGCTGAGTGATGCTGGGGTAGCGCTGAGTGATGATGTGGTGATGCAGAGGGCAGAAAGGCACAACAAGCAGTCTAACAAAGGGCAGAAAAACAAGGGAAAAACGAGTCTAACAGAGGGCGGAAGGGCACAAAAAAACAGTCTAGCAGAGGACAGAAGGGCAGAAAAACAAGGGAAAAACGATCTAACAGAGGGCAGAAGGGCACAAAAAACGAGTCTAACAAGGGGCAGAAAGGCACAAAATTGAGTCTAACAGAGGGCAGAAGGGCACAAAAACAAGGGAAAAATGAGTCTAACAGAGGGCAGAAGGGCACAAAAAACGAGTCTAACAGGGGGCAGAAGGGCAGAAAAACAAGGGAAAAACGAATCTAACAGAGGGCAGAAGGGCACAAAAACCGAGTCTAACAGGGGGCAGAATGAATCCCGCCCTGCATGTTTGTCCACGAAGATGCCACCTTTTTGTGCAATACCTCTACTCAACTGGAGTACTTTCTACTGTCTAATCAGTAAGTGCTCCCTCGTTGGCTAAATGTATAGGAGCAGATTTACAATAACTGGCGCATCCCCAGGGATGCGCCAGTTATTGTGCGCCGCAGCTCCGCCACCCATGGTGCGCCGCATTTAAAATGCGGCGCACCATGTGGCAAAAATGGCACAGATGCGTCACGCATCTGTGCCATAAAGGAGTGCATTGCTGGAGCTGCGACGCCGCTCCAGCAATGCTCTGGGGGGCCCTATCCCCCCAATTCTGCGTCAAGCCCTGCGCCTGCTTCAAGCAGGCGCAGGGTTTTGACGCAGCATTGGCCTAAAAGTGACCGAGATTTTACTCAGCCACTTTTAGGAGGCGTTCCTGCGCAGGAACGTCCTCCCTTGTGCCAGAACGCCTCCTGATGGTGCAGGGCTTTACAACGTGACGCATCTCTCAGATGCGTCATGTTGTTAATACCCAGCACCATGGTGCATCTTTTGTGCTGCCGCTGCATCTCAAAAGTGACGCAACTGTGGTGTAAAAGAGGCGCAAGCGACTTGTAAATCTGCCCCATACTGCTTTTACTACACTGTAGCTGCGTAAAGGGCCAGAAGATGTGTCTCCAGTGACCATGTGTGCCTGTGCCTGTGTTACAGGCACACATGGTCACTGGAGACACATCTTCTGGCCCTTTACGCAGCTGCAGTGTAGTAAAAGCACTATACATTTACCCAATGAGGGAGCACTTACTGGATTAGCCAGTAGAAAGTACTCCAGGGCAAATTGCAAAAAAACTGCGATTTGGCGAGAAAATTCACGAATTCGCAGATTTTTTTGCGATTTTGCGGGGAAATCCGCAAATTTGCAAATTTCACCCATGCTTAAATTAGAGACACAGGGGCTGGCATCACTATGGTGACTGACCGTCTAGTCCCTTCAGAACAACTTTTACCTGGGGTCACTTATCAGGTGATCAACATTGATGGAGTGCAGACAGATCATCCCATGGGTGTAGTAAATCTCAGCTGAGAAGGTGTCACTGGCCCAAAGATAATGGCAGTGTCTACAAACTTGCCTGTAGATTTTCTACTGGGAAATGATCTAGAGATCTCAGCCTGGGCTGGGGTAGAACAAGAAACCTATTCCGAAATGGTAGGCCTTCCAGAAAAGGTTAGTGGGGATGTGTTGTTCGCAGCCCCAGGTCAAGCAAAATTCCTCCCTGAAAAGGTGGGAAGGGCTGTGATGGTCACAGCCCAAGCTCAAGCAGACTTCCCTGAAAAGGTTGGCAGGGCTGTGATGATCACAGCCCACACACAAACTGAGTTCCTTCCTGAAAAGGTTGGTAGGGCTGTGATTGTCACAGCCCAAACTCAAACAGATTTTAGTGTTGTGAAGCCTGAAATTATGGATCACTCCACTCAGACAGAGAGGATTGGGAAGGAAGAAAAGTCTCCCTCCCACCAGACATTAGGTGAGAGTCAGCCTCCTCAGGGAACTGACCCTATCCCTTGTGAAGGAACTGCCCCAGAGGTAGTCAGGTCTAGCCTGACAGAGCCCCTGATGTCAGTGGACCCTTCCAAGGTGGCACCCAGTCTGGAGCAGGTAACCTGCCCCTCTCTACCCTGCCTCAGTCAGCCCAGGGCTGTAGAGGTCAGGGAGGCCAGTGAACCCCAAAGGGCCCCCGGTCCACAGGAACACCACATCAGCAGATTAGCGACACCAAAGCTAGCAGCCCTAGCAAGGTGAAAATTCCCAAAACTCCTGAGGTATCTCCCTTACTCTTAGTTAGGAACCTCCCACAGATGGACTCTGTTGGGAACAGCCAAACCTGGGACCTCAGGGCCCCAAACCTGACCGGTCCCTCCAGTGAGCCAACAAAAGGGACCCAGCCTCCAGCTGTAGGTAGCCAGAGGTTGACCTCGAAAGCACAGTGCAACTCAGTCAAGGAAAGGAAGGCTTACATGGTGAAAAGTGATTGGAGGAAGCTGAGCCCTACATTAGAGGAGCCTCACTTCAGTACTCAATTTCAACACCAGCCTCTTACTTTGCCAAAACACACCACAGGTAGAGATTCCCTGTGGTGGAGACCCTATGATACCCTTAAGGGATTTCTTTGTGGACCATGAGACAGGGGGTAACTGTCATGCCCCGAGATTCTCAATGTACTGTCTCTTTAAAAACAACCACTATACATCTTAACTGAGCCCTGGGAGCGACGCTTTATGTTCTAGCGTCTAGCTCCTTGTTCACAGTTCGTCTTGTTCCTTCTGCCTGACTTCCTGTTTGAGTCATTCGCCTGGTGTCTGAATTCGGAAGTCCTCTGTCCTTCGTGTTTGTTGCGCGTTGTACACGGCTTCCCCTTAGACGCTCTTTTAGTGCTCTGTTACGCGTCTCCATTCTGCTGCTCCGCCCGACGGCCGGGCTTGGTCTCCGCCGTCCGGCCGGGCTATTCATCCCTGCCCTCCTTCACTTCCTGTTTGCTGCTCCGCCCGACGGCCGGGCTTGGTCTTCGCCGTCCGGCCGGGCTATTCATCCCTGCCCTCCTTCACATCCTGTTAGCTGCTCCGCCCGACGGCCGGGCTTGGACTCCGCCGTCCGGCCGCGTGGTGTGTGTCACTCTCCCCTTTTTAGGTATTTAGGTTTTTCTTTTGGTTTACATACCGCTCGTAGTCTGGGCTTGTTCTCCGCCATCCCTCTAAGCCCATTGTTTGTCCCTACCTTCTATTACTTGGCTGTCTTACGGCTGGCCCCTGCTACATCCATTTCCTGGGCCAGCAACCATCCGTGTTTGGGGATACTTGCATGGACTCTATTTGGGGTGCAGGATTCCAAAATACACATCTAAGAATCACGGTAACAGCGCTGTGCGCTGCCTACTTGTTTATCTACAATATTTGATAATTGTAGATTTCTCATACATGTGTCTTTGTATTATAGATTTCCTTACACAGTATTGGTGTTGGTGTTGGATGTTTGTCAAGTGTTTTTTTGGTTACCTCATCCATTGGACATTCTTGTACATCAAACCAAGTGAGAGCTTTGTGTTTAGGTGCTTAATATTACATGTTCCTAGTTATAGGAAAGTTGTCATTAATTTTTGTTCTATCACTCTAGTTATAGTGCAAGACGAAGTCACACACCTCCTATACTTCTGTCCTGAGGCATAGACAAAAAATTGGTGGTATGTAATGTTGATATAGAGATACATAGAGTCATATGTATATTAGAAACTGTTGTTAGATAACGTGTATATTTATTTCAGCCCGTCGTCCACCAGAATCCCGTACAGTCTGTTACACGATCACGCAGAAGAATACAGCTTTCTTTTTGTCCTTCCCAACCTTTCCTTGTTTTGTCTCCCTGTTTTCCCCTGGCGAGCCTCTCGATACTCTAGTGTTTGATAGAGTCGGAAGGCCGCAGGGGAAGGCTGTGGATTTATCTTTGGATTCCTGACGCTCCTGCAGAACCTGCCTGGAAATCATTACAGTAACCATGCTAGTGCAGGTACTTCCTTATATGGCCACTTAGGCAATATAGGCTTACCTGGTCAAGGATAGCCTTATCTCCTTTCGTTTGGGGGGATTGTGTAGGAAGGTGGATATCTGACTATATGGTTACCCCAACTTTTTGCCTAGTGTTTAGCTGGTTTTCGACTTAGTTGGCCTGAGATCCTGCTAAATAGGGCCCCAGGCTATCTGCCCTCACAGTAAAATGGACTCCATGTACTTTAGGTACATATCCAATTGGGTATTGGGTCACCTTTGTGAGCCCCTGTATAGTGTACCATAGGTGGTGGTACACTGATAAATAGGGCCCCAGGCTATCGGCCCTCACTGTAAAATGGACTCCATGTACTTTAGGTACATATCCAATTGGGTATTGGGTCACCTTTGTGAGCCCCTATATAATGTACCATGGGTCCCCAGGGCATAGGTGCATCCAAGGCCTACCAGGGGCTGCAGCATGTATTATGCCACCCCTGGCTGGCCAACCACATTGACACAACTGGCTGATCACTCAGCTGGGGCAAGGTCGTGTAATCACCCTTTGCTTAGGTATAGTATCCCTATACCGACCATTACATATAGACACATATATACCTATAGGTCACACCTATGGCAGGCCTTAACAATCCTGAAGGCAGAGTGCTTGGTTTTATGTGAGATGGTGCTCTAGCATGAGCTGAGCCTGTCTGCAGCTTTCGGAACCATGTCGCACCATGAGATCAATCAGCCCGGCGTATCCTCAATGGTGTGAAATGTCCCATTTTTTCGGATAATTTTTCCTCACAAACGCCTCAATGGATTTACACCAAATCACTAGAAGCACTCTTTCTTGCCCAAGATGTAACTTTTCACCAAATCTGGGGTACATCTGTTCAGCACTTTGGGCTGCAACTGTGTCTAAACTTCCCATGGAAAAATGAAAGGAGACAACATGCTTTAGGATCACCTCAAGATGTTCAATGCACAAACTAGGAACGTTTTGTGAAGATTTGTCAAATGGCAGAAAAGCTACTTCCCATGTGAATTTGGTCCTAAATATAACTCCCCAGAGGTGACTGTGTGTGTGTGCATGTATGTATATCTGTGTGTATATATAATAATATTTGTGTTGCATTTATTAATTAATATATATATATATATTAAAATAATTCATTTAGAACATATTTTCACTGTTTACATTATAAATAATTAAACTTACCTAAAATACCTGAATTAAGAAAAAGGTTTTTAAATAACAAAATAAGTGCACACAGAAATAACAAATAAATGTTATTAATGTGTTATCTAAAATATATATTCTAATAAAGTCAATACTAATATTCTCCTTCTGAATGCTTTAATTTTAAATATTGTTAAATAAAAAAACCTTTTTATATAAAAAATAACATAATTTTCTCATTAAAATCTTTAACAATATTTCAGAATTTAACAAAAAAATAATAAATATTATCAATCAAATTTATGTATATGCACTTTAAAAAACTGACCTCCCAAAAATCCTATAAACCCCACTATTTTGAAAAATAGATAAAATCAAATGAAATAATATATATTATTTCAAAACAATTAAAAAATATTTAAATAAAATAAATGAATGCATTACTCACGCAAACCTCTATAAAACCCGGGAAGTAGATAGTCTGAATAACTACAACAATAATTTCATAAGTAATTTTTGAATCACTAATTACAAAATTAGAATACATTAAGATCATCATTTTCAAATAAATTAAAAAATAATGAAATTCTGTTCAAATTTTACATAAAAAATGTAAACACTACTTACAAACAATAATTACATTTACCAAAATAATTAAAACACAGAAAGTAAAATGAAATAAAAATCATTTTTTTTTTACAAATAAAAATAATATAACAAATCAATAAATTAAACATTAATAAGATATGAATACTTTAAACACAATATTAAACGCCACTAAATCGGAAATAATCCGCATTTAAAATATGTATTTGATCCTTACAAAAAGATATACTTACCAATAATAATGCAAACTCTATGATAATAATACCAAAGAAATTAGATAATCAACATTCAGTACCATCAATATTCTGACATTAATGTTAACAATCAACACCATTCCTATGATTAGGAAAGGAAGGAGGGGATTCCAGGTTTTCCAGATCAGATAAGAAAATACACAAACCCTTTCTTTGGCACATTGCAAGTGGGGACCCCTCAGAAGATTAGCAGGTGCAGAACGTAGAAGGATGGGACTTCAATCTTTTATGGTTCAAGTTGGCAGAAATCCAGACGCCAATGCATGAATAAGTTTATGACAAAATGAAAAATATGTAAATGCAGTCCTGCCCAGCACATTGCAGCCTCAAGACTGTTGCACAACTGCCAGGGATCAGAGATTCCTGTTACTTGAGACAGGTCAATGGCGGTCTGGCCGCCCAACTTGTAATGGGGCAGTCGGACTGCCGGGGCAGCCATAGCTGGTACCACCACAACTGCGCCACTGTGAGTCTGACGGGCCATGGACCAGGCCCTTAATTTTGAAGAAAAGTCTATATATATTTCTGGATATTTTGATAGGACTTTGTGTTTCTACATCTACAGGCCCAATGTGTAACGTTAATTTCAAAACTATTCACTGTGTTTTTTCAGTGGTAGTTTTGTGACCCAAAAATATTTCTGCAGTGTCAGGAATGTACTAATTCGCTAGAGTGCAAAAAAAAACTGTGAATTTGTTAGAATTTGCCGAATCATGCTCTATACATAATAAAAAGGTAGGATTCTGTCTGGAATCCTACTGAAATGGTTTCAAAATCAGGTTAGGAAGATGAAGAAGCGAAGTAGAACTGCTTCCCTGCATTCAGATTTGTAGAATACTAATTTTTTTTAATTGCAGCCCCACTGCCTTAAAAAAACAGGGACAGCAGTTAAGAAACCAAATAGCATGATGTGAAGTGCATTGGGGGAGCATGCAATAATCCACTAGAGTCCTTTGCTACTCCCAAAAAGTCCACAGCCCAAATTTAAAGAGTTGAAGCTTCCACTTTACAAATGGATGCCACCCTCTTTTGGGATTTGGTGTCCTACAGGGCCCCAGAACTCCACTGGGGGGGGGGGGGGTCCAAAACACTTCCTCTAACCCCAACAACCCTTATTGCCATGTCTGTAGACAGCCTGGCCACTGGAAAACTGACAGCAGTTGCCCAAAAGCCAACAATAAGGAAAATGTTCCTCCAAGCAATACTCCAACACCTCCTGTTACTACTAGTAGTAATCCCGCAGGTGGTGGGAGTGCCTCCAAGAATTTGGCTGGGTTTACTTGGGGAACTCAGGTGGATTCTGGTCTAACCAGGTCCCCTACCATAGCTGCTCTTGTCTGTGAAAATGGCATGGGGTTTGCCAAATTCACTGCTTGTCCCAACACTTTGGGTGAGTACAGACAGGAGCCCCTCATCAATGGCCAGAAAGTTGAAGTCTATAGAGACTAAGCATGGGCTGAAAATTCGTTCCGCTCGCAGAATTTGCGGATTTTCCGTGATTTCGCGATCTGCGAATCTTGCGAAATCGCAGTAAAATCCGCGCATGAGCGGGGATGAATTTTCAGCCAAGCACTTACAGGGTTACAGCAGCAGGTGCAAAAGTTGAAGTTAATTTCTTGTAACCTTTTACAAAAGGGTTACAAAGAAATTAACTTCAAGTTGGGCACCTGCAGCTGTAAGCCTGTATGTGCTTCCTGGCGCCTCGTTGCCTACTTGCAACTATTCTCTGACCCTGCTCTGACCCTTGAAGCAGGGTCAGAGAATAGTTACAAGTAGGCAATGAGGCGCCTGTCACGAAAATTAAACCTTAACAGGAAGCACTGACAGATATAAAAACAAGCATTTGCAATGCAATAGGTCTCGCATTAGGAAAGTTTGAGCTATTGGTCCTGTAAATGACAATTTTTTTATATATGTGTTGGTTTTGAAAATACCTAAATTAATAGCTTTGTCATTTACAATGCCAATAGTTATAACTTTCGCAAATGTGACACCTATAGCATTTGTAATGCAACATGTTTTGTATTTACGTGACTTAGATGTATTGATATTACAAATTACAATGGCTTTTAATTTTTTTAAATAATTAAAACTTAAATAAAAGTGATTTTAATTTATAATGGCAATAGCTTAAACGTTTGTAAATAACGTTTGTGAAGATTATGTTCAGTGTATTTTATTGTGAAGAAAATCCTAGAACAGAAGTGAAATATTAACATCTTTTTGTGACATTTGTAATAAAGCATGAAACATTTAGAGGAGATATTTGAACCAGTTGTTGTTGAATGGTTGTGCAGATTGATGCTGGGGTGGCGCTGAGTGCTGCTGTGGTGGTGCTGAGTGATGCTGGGGTGGTGCTGAGTGGTGCTGTGGCGGTGCTGAGTGATGTTGTGGTGGTGCTGAGTGATGCTGTGGTGGTGCTGAGTGGTGCTGTGGTGGTGCTGAGTGATAATGTGGTGGTGCTGAGTGATGTTGTGGTGGTGCTGAGTGATGCTGTGGTGGGGCTGAGTGGTGCTGTGGTGATGCTGATTGGTGCTGTGGTGGTGCTGTGGTGGTGCTGAGTGATGCTGTGGTAGTGCTGAGTGGTGCTGTGGTGGTGCTGAGTGTTAATGTGGTGGCGCTGAGTGATGCTGTGATGGCGCTGAGTGATGCTGTGGTGGCGCTGAGTGGTGCTGTGGTGGTGCTGAGTGAAGCTGTGGTGGCACTGAGTGGTGCTGTGGTGGTGCTGAGTGATAATGTGGTGGCGCTGAGAGATGCTGGGGTGGCACTGAGTGATGCTGTGGTGGCGCTGAGTGGTGCTGTGGTTATGCTGAGTGGTGCTGTGGTGAGCTGAGTGGTGCTGTGGTGGAGCTGAGTGATGCTGTGGTGGTGCTAAGTGCTGTTGTGGTGGTGCTGAGTGGTGCTGTGGGGGTGCTGAGTGATAATGTGGTGGTGCTGAGTGATAATGTGGTGGTGCTGACTGATGCTGGGGTGGTGCTGAGTGATGCTGGGGTAGCGCTGAGTGATGATGTGGTGATGCAGAGGGCAGAAAGGCACAAAAAGCAGTCTAACAAAGGGCAGAAGGGCAGAAAAACAAGGGAAAAACGAGTCTAACAGAGGGCGGAAGGGCACAAAAAAACAGTCCAGCAGAGGGCAGAAGGGCAGAAAAACAAGGGAAAAACGATCTAACAGAGGGCAGAAGGGCACAAAAAACGAGTCTTACAAGGGGCAGAAAGGCACAAAAACGAGTCTAACAGAGGGCAGAAGGGCACAAAAACAAGGGAAAAATGAGTCTAACAGAGGGCAGAAGGGCACAAAAAACGAGTCTAACAGGGGGCAGAAGGGCAGAAAAACAAGGGAAAAACGAATCTAACAGAGGGCAGAAGGGCACAAAAACCGAGTCTAACAGGGGGCAGAATGAATCCCGCCCTGCATGTTTGTCCACGAAGATGCCACCTTTTTGTGCAATACCTCTACTCAACTGGAGTACTTTCTACTGTCTAATCAGTAAGTGCTCCCTCGTTGGCTAAATGTATAGGAGCAGATTTACAATAACTGGCGCATCCCCAGGGATGCGCCAGTTATTGTGCGCCGCAGCTCCGCCACCCATGGTGCGCCGCATTTAAAATGCAGTTGTAGGCAGGGGAAACCCAATAAACCCTTGTAGGCTTGGGCACCTCTTTGTTTTGAATTGCATTTAAAATGCGGCGCACCATGTGGCAAAAATGGCACAGATGCGTCACGCATCTGTGCCACAAAGGAGTGCATTGCTGGAGCTGCGACGCAGCTCCAGCAATGCTCTGGGGGGCCCTATCTCCCCAATACTGCATCAAGCCCTGCACCTGCTTCAAGCAGGCGCAGGGTTTTGACGCAGCATTGGCCTAAAAGTGACCGAGATTTCACTCAGCCACTTTTAGGAGGCGTTCCTGCGCATGAACGTCCTCCCCTGCGCCAGAACGCCTCCTGATGGTGCAGGGCTTTACAACGTGACGCATCTCTCAGATGCGTCATGTTGTTAATACCCAGCACCATGGTGCATCTTTTGTGCTGCCGCTGCGTCTCAAAAGTGACGCAACTGTGGCGCAAAAGAGGCGCAAGCGACTTGTAAATCTGCCCCATAGTGCTTTTACTACACTGTAGCTGCGTAAAGGGCCAGAAGATGTGTCTCCAGTGACCATGTGTGCCTGTGCCTGTGTTACAGGCACACATGGTCACTGGAGACACATCTTCTGGCCCTTCACGCATCTGCAGTGTAGTAAAAGCACTATACATTTACCCAATGAGGGAGCACTTACTGGATTAGCCAGTAGAAAATACTCCAGGGCAAATCGCAAAAAAACTGCGATTTGGCGAGAAAATTCACGAATTCGCAGATTTTTTTGCGATTTCGCGGGGAAATCCACAAATTCGCGGAACGCAAATTTGCAAATTTCACCCATGCTTAAATTAGAGACACAGGGGCTGGCATCACTATGGTGACTGACCGTCTAGTCCCTTCAGAACAACTTTTACCTGGGGTCACCTATCAGGTGATCAACATTGATGGAGTGCAGACAGATCATCCCATGGGTGTAGTAAATCTCAGCTGAGAAGGTGTCACTGGCCCAAAGATAATGGCAGTGTCTACAAACTTGCCTGTAGATTTTCTACTGGGAAATGATCTAGAGATCTCAGCCTGGGCTGGGGTCGAACAAGAAACCTATTCCAAAATGGTAGGCCTTCCAGAAAAGGTTAGTGGGGATGTGTTGTTCGCAGCACCAGGTCAAGCAAAATTCCTCCCTGAAAAGGTGGGAAGGGCTGTGATGGTCACAGCCCAAGCTCAAGCAGACTTCCCTGAAAAGGTTGGCAGGGCTGTGATGATCACAGCCCACACACAAACTGAGTTCCTTCCTGAAAAGGTTGGTAGGGCTGTGATTGTCACAGCCCAAACTCAAACAGATTTTAGTGTTGTGAAGCCTGAAATTATGGATCACTCCACTCAGACAGAGAGGATTGGGAAGGAAGAAAAGTCTCCCTCCCACCAGACATTAGGTGAGAGTCAGCCTCCTCAGGGAACTGACCCTATCCCTTGTGAAGGAACTGCCCCAGAGGTAGTCAGGTCTAGCCTGACAGAGCCCCTGATGTCAGTGGACCCTTCCAAGGTGGCACCCAGTCTGGAGCAGGTAACCTGCCCCTCTCTACCCTGCCTCAGTCAGCCCAGGGCTGTAGAGGTCAGGGAGGCCAGTGAACCCCAAAGGGCCCCCTGTCCACAGGAACACCACATCAGCAGATTAGCGGCACCAAAGCTAGCAACCCTAGCAAGGTGAAAATTCCCAAAACTCCTGAGGGATCTCCCTTACTCTTAGTTAGGAACCTCCCACAGATGGACTCTGTTGGGAACAGCCAAACCTGGGACCTCAGGGCCCCAAACCTGACCTGTCCCTCCAGTGAGCCAACAAAAGGGACCCAGCCTCCAGCTGTAGGTAGCCAGAGGTTGACCTTGAAAGCACAGTGCAACTCAGTCAAGGAAAGGAAGGCTTACATGGTGAAAAGTGATTGGAGGAAGCTGAGCCCTACATTAGAGGAGCCTCACTTCAGTACTCCATTTCAACACCAGCCTCTTACTTTGCCAAAACACACCACAGGTAGAGATTCCCTGTGGTGGAGACCCTATGATACCCTTAAGGGATTTCTTTGTGGACCATGAGACAGGGGGTAACTGTCATGCCCCGAGATTCTCAATGTACTGTCTCTTTAAGAACAACCACTATACATCTTAACTGAGCCCTGGGAGCGACGCTTTATGTTCTAGCGTCTAGCTCCTTGTTCACAGTTCTGTCTTGTTCCTTCTGCCTGACTTCCTGTTTGAGTCATTCGCCTGGTGTCTGAATTCGGAAGTCCTCTGTCCTTCGTGTTTGTTGCGCGTTGTACACGGCTTCCCCTTAGACGCTCTTCTAGTGCTCTGTTACGTGTCTCCATTCTGCTGCTCCGCCCGACGGCCGGGCTTGGTCTCCGCCGTCCGGCCGGGCTATTCATCCCTGCCCTCCTTCACTTCCTGTTTGCTGCTCCGCCCGACGGCCGGGCTTGGTCTTCGCCGTCCGGCCGGGCTATTCATCCCTGCCCTCCTTCACATCCTGTTAGCTGCTCCGCCCGACGGCCGGGCTTGGACTCCGCCGTCCGGCCACGTGGTGTGTGTCTCTCTCCCCTTTTTAGGTATTTAGGTTTTTCTTTTGGTTTACATACCGCTCGTAGTCTGGGCTTGTTCTCCGCCATCCCTCTAAGCCCATTGTTTGTCCCTACCTTCTATTACTTGGCTGTCTTACGGCTGGCCCCTGCTACATCCATTTCCTGGGCCAGCAACCATCCGTGTTTGGGGATACTTGCGTGGACTCTATTTGGGGTGCAGGATTCCAAACTACACATCTAAGAATCACGGTAACAGCGCTGTGCGCTGCCTACTTGTTTATCTACAATATTTGATAATTGTAGATTTCTCATACATGTGTCTTTGTATTATAGATTTCCTTACACAGTATTGGTGTTGGTGTTGGATGTTTGTCAAGTGTTTTTTTGGTTACCTCATCCATTGGACATTCTTGTACATCAAACCAAGTGAGAGCTTTGTGTTTAGGTGCTTAATATTACATGTTCCTAGTTATAGGAGAGTTGTCATTAATTTTTGTTCTATCACTCTAGTTATAGTGCAAGACGAAGTCACACACCTCCTATACTTCTGTCCTGAGGCTTAGACAAAAAATTGGTGGTATGTAATGTTGATATAGAGATACATAGAGTCATATGTATATTAGAAACTGTTGTTAGATAACGTGTATATTTATTTCAGCCCGTCGTCCACCAGAATCCCGTACAGTGTGTTACACGATCACGCAGAAGAATACAGTCAAGCTTTCTTTTTGTCCTTCCCAACCTTTCCTTGTTTTGTCTCCCTGTTTTCCCCTGGCGAGCCTCTCGATACTCTAGTGTTTGATAGAGTCGGAAGGCCGCAGGGGAAGGCTGTGGATTTATCTTTGGATTCCTGACGCTCCTGCAGAACCTGCCTGGAAATCATTACAGTAACCATGCTAGTGCAGGTACTTCCTTATATGGCCACTTAGGCAATATAGGCTTACCTGGTCAGGGATAGACTTATCTCCTTTCGTTTGGGGGGGTTGTGTAGGAAGGTGGATATCTGACTATATGGTTACCCCAACTTTTTGCCTAGTGTTTAGCTGGTTTTCGACTTAGTTGGCCTGAGATCCTGCTAAATAGGGCCCCAGGCTATCTGCCCTCACTGTAAAATGGACTCCATGTAGTTTAGGTACATATCCAATTGGGTATTGGGTCACCTTTGTGAGCCCCTGTATAGTGTACCATAGGTACCCAGGGCATAGGTGCATCCAAGGCCTACCAGGGGCTGCAGCATGTATTATGCCACCCCTGGCTGGCCATCCACATTGACACAACTGGCTGATCACTCAGCTGGGGCAAGGTCGTGTAATCACCCCTTGCTTAGGTATAGTATCCCTATACCGACAATTACATATAGACACATATATACCTATAAGTCACATCTATGGCAGGCCTTAACAATCCTGAAGGAAGAGTGCTTGGTTTTATGTGAGATGGTGCTCTAGCATGAGCTGAGCCTGTCTGCAGCTTTCGGAACCATGTCGCACCATGAGCGCACCATGAGATCAATCAGCCCGGCGTATCCTCATTGGTGTGAAATGTCCAATTTTTTCCGATAATTTTTCCTCACAAACGCCTCAATGGATTTACACCAAATCATTAGGAGCACTCTTTCTTGACCAAGATGTAACTTTTCACCAAATCTGGGGTACAACTGTTTAGCCCTTTGGGCTGCAACTATGTCTAAACTTCCCATGGAAAAATGAAAGGAGACAACATGTTTTAGGATCACCTCAAGATGTTCAATGCACAAACTAGGAAAGTTTTGTGAGGATTTGTCAAATGGCAGAAAAGCTACTTCCTATGTGAAAGTGGTCCTAAATGTAAGTCCCCAGAGGTGACTGTGTGTGTGTGCATGTATGCATATCTGTGTGTATATAGATTTCATATTTGTGTTGCATTTATTTATTAATATATATATTAAAATAATTCATTTAGAACATATGTTTCACTGTGTACATTATTAATAAGTAAACTTACCTAAAATACATGAATTAAGAAAAAGGGTTTTAAATAACAAAAGAAGTGCACACAGAAATAAGAAATAAATGTTATTAATGTGTTATCTAAAATATATATTCTAATGAAGTCAATACTAATATTCTCATTCTGAATGGTTTAATTTTAAATATTGTTACATAAAAAAAAACCTTTTTATATTAAAAATAACATAATTTTCTCATTAAAACCTTTAACAATATTTCAGAATTTAACAAAATAATATTAAATATAATCAATCAAATTTATATATATGCACTTTAAAAAACTGACCTCCCCAAAATCCTATAATCCCCACTATTTTGAAAAATAGATCAAATTAAACTAAATAATATATATTATTTCAAAACAATTAAAAAAAATGTAAATGAAATAAATTAATGCATTACTCAAACAAACCTCTATAAAACCCGGGAAGTAGATAGTCTGAATAACTACAACAATAATTTCATAAGTAATTTTTTTAATCACTAATTACAAAATTAGAAAATTTTAGGATCATCATTTTCAAATAAATTAAAAAATAATGAAATTCTGTTCACATTTTACATAAAAAATGTAAACACTATTTACAAAAAATAATTACATTTGCCAAAATAATTAAAACACAGAAAGTAAAATGAAATAAAATTCTATTTTTTTTTTACAAATAAAAATAAAATAACAACTCAATAAATTAAACATTAATAAGATATGAATACATTAAAAACAATATTAAACGCCACTAAATCGGAAATAATCCACATTTAAAATATGTATTTGATCTTTGCAAAAAGATATACTTACCAATAATAATGCAAACTCTATGATAATAGTACCAAAGATATTATATAATCAACATTCAGTACCATCAATATTCTGACATTAATGTTAACAATCAACACCATTTCGATGATTAGGAAAGGAAGGAGGGGATTCCAGGTTTTCCAGATCAGATAAGAAAATGCACAAACCCTTTTGTAGGCACATTGCAAGTAGGGACCCCTCAGAAGATTAGCAGGTGCAGAACGTAGAATTTGTACAATTTGTTAGAATTTGCAGAATCATGCTCCATACATATTAAAAAGGTAGGATTCTGTCTGGAATCCTACTGAAATGGTTTAAAAATCAGGTTAGGAAGATGAAGAAGGGAAGTAGAACTGCTTCCCTGCATTCAGATTTGTAGAATACTAATTTGTTTAAATTGAAGCCCCACTGCCTTAAAAAAACAGGGACAGCAGTTAAGAAACCAAATAGCATGATGTGAAGTGCATTGGGGGAGCATGCAATAATCCACTAGAGTCATTTGCTACTCCCAAAAAGTCCACAGCCCAAATTTAAGGAGTTGAAGCTTCCACTTTACAAACGGATGCCACCCTCTTTTGGGATTTGGTTTCCAAGTAATGGTTTGCAATTGCAATTAAGGAGACCCAAAACATTGATAAATGTTATTGCAAATCTCTAGGAAGGTGTGGGCGCTCACTTCATGCCCACATTTCCTAACAATTTCTAAGAGCCACAAAGTGTAATTTGTGAGTTCCAATGATATTTCAATCTCTCAGTGTACATTTGATACATTACTAATTTGGGGCCAGATTTATGAACTGCTAGTGTTGCCCTTGCACACTGAAACTACAGAACATTCAAAAAGCCGCGGCCAGACTGGTCCTCAACTTCCCCCGCCACAGCCACATCTCCAAACACCTACTAGAACTCCACTCTGTCCCAGTCCACAAAAGAGTCACCTTCAAGCTCCTCACACACTCCTACAAAGTACTCCACGCATACCGGAACCACTGTCTCTCATTCTACGAATCTTCTAGACACCCCCACTCCGCCTAACTGGCCTTGGCCACGATACCTCGGATCACCAAGACCAGGACCGGAGGCAGATCCTTTTCCTACCTTGCTGCCAAAACCTGGAACACACTGCCTCTCTGGCTTCAGGCTATCCCCATTGCTGACCCAATTCAGGAAGGATCTCAAGACCTGGCTCTTCGACTAAACCTCAGCGCCCTATTGGACCAGCAGCCCCCTCCCACCCCAGCACCTTGAGATCAACACTTCAGGGGGCCTCAATCCTTCAGAGGAATAGCATTTAGCCCAAGGCCAATTAATATCTGTAAAATGTGTGAGACGTAGGGGGCCCTAATCATATTCTTCCCCATCATTATGCGTTACGCCACTGCCTGTGAAAATCTTCTTACTTCCGCCTGTAAATGACGTCCAAAAGTTTAAAAACCCTTGTAAATGCAGCCTAATTCTGAGAAACAAACATTTCATTTTAATTGTGTTTCCTTTCAGTGAATGTTACCGTAAAACATTTCCTTCTATTTCCTCCTTGTAAGATCTTCTGTAAATCTAGTGCCAAAAAGATGGCAAGTTTCATGCTCTACCGTCAAAATTACGGGGCATTCTACTTGTCTACATAAATAATGTTTGGATAAATATTTTTTTTGACACTTCGTTTCATTAGGTGTAAATAACACTGCCATGCTTCAGGAGTTAAAGAGTCACCATACGGATTTTTTTTTTCACCTGTCACTTCTTATTTGCTTCACTTCTTGGCCGGCCGCCCAGCTCTTTTAAAAAACGGAATTAAGATTACTGCTGTAACTGAAAATGGCGGTTTCTCTCTGCGTTGGCCTCTGCGGTTGGAAGTCATCAAATGTAAACACAGTCTGGAAATAGGTTGGTATTTTTAAAAGGTTAAAGACCCTAAGCTAATTTTGGATTGTTATTGCCTACTCATTATCCATATTATACACTAACACAACCGCTAATTAAAGGCTCACAAACTGCGTGGGATGCATTTTATTTCATTTCAGCCAAGTAAAGGAAGCAAACCTCTGTTCCAAAATTACTCTGAGCAACTAATGTTAGCTGTACTGGAATAGCTTCCACTTTGGTGACTGAGCCCGTTGAACTATGTTTACATTTCTAAAAACAACAGTAGGGCTTTTTTTATATCAGGCCTATATATTCTTCGAAAGGTTCAGCCGGTTCAGATGAAATTTAATTTTAGTTCTACATTAGGCCTGCTGAACTCTGTTTCCCTGCATTTCTATACTTAAGTGAAGGCTTTTCTTTAGAAATGTGTTATATTGTGTTCTAGTTAGTACATGATATTTGAATAAGGCCAAATTTACTTTTATAATCTATTGTGCTGTGCAAGAAATTGTAAAAATATTTTACTTGCAAACTTCACTTAGGGCCTGGACTGATGTTCGAAATTTCCATTCACAAAACTTAGTTGCAAATTGCGCACCACATTTTTGAGAATGGAAAATAATTATTTGAACACACCTATTTATAAATAAGTCGGTTCTCAAAATTCCAAATGGTAGTGGGTTACAATCTGACCTACCTCATCAGTAATCATGAGGAAGTTCACAAGTTGCGACTCACAACAATTGGATGACATCATTAGCATGGTGTGGTCTGCACCCTGTTTTTCTTAAAGCAAATGGGGCCACATTAAAAAAAAACTTGTTTAAGTATGTTTGAAAGTTGGCACTGCTATACTGTTTATTCTAAACAAACATTTTTTTTACATTCGGAAACTGATCTCAATGGGGACCTCCTTTGAGGAGTCGTTAACCTATCAATGGTTTGTGACCAAAATGTCTGTCACAAATCATTGGCACCCGGCATTTCGAATCACAATGTGGAAGAGTCGCCCTAAATGTACCCCTTTCAAATTGTGATTTGCATGCATTTCTAAACCTATTTTGAGATTCGGTAAGCACAGACTGAATTGCAAAATGGGTTTAATACATACTATCTAGCCATTTAGGGCCTGATTCCGAGTTTGGCGGTGCGGGAGCTGTCCTCCATGCTGTCGGCCCGGTCCTGTACCGTCAAGCCCCTGGTCGCACCACTTGCCAGATTACAAGTTTCCTTGTGTCGGGTGGGCTATTTTTGGTGGTCCCACAGCAATGCCTCTAACAATGGATACCACAATGGGAATGCCAAAATCAGTTACTGCGCGGCATTGACTGTAAAGTCCATGCCATGTAGGAACTGAAGTGCATGCACACAGGGGGGCATATGTGGTGCACACCTGCATCCATCCCCATGCAGATGGGCAATGGGGGACCCTGTAGGGCCCCCTTTGTTTCAGGGCCACCAGCCTTTTCATGAAGGAAGGACTCCATGACACCGCTGGCGGTCCTTAAATTCGTAATATGCATAGCGTTGCCGCAGTTACACCACCAGCATATTACTTAGTCCCTTACCACTGCGCCACCACCAGGGAATGGTGGCTCCCTGGCGCTGTGGCGGTGCCATGGCGGTCGGACTGCCAAAGTCATAATTGGGTGGTCGGACCGCTGTGCCCTCACTAGTCTGGCAGTCCTTGGCCCTTAGTAGTTGCAACCAAAGTGGAGTTTACGACTCGTCTATAACTTTGTGCATCTGGCCCTTCATTCTCAAAATACTTTGTTCTTGGCATGTGGTCTTCAGTCTAACTACTGGCAATTGCTTGGGGTAGCATTCCAACCCATTGTTCTTTTGCTCACCATGTCACCTCAGTTTGGATCCATTCATATGCAAATCAGTCTCGACCCTGCTCTTTATGGGAATAGTTCAGCCCAAAATGCCAAGCCAGGTCCTCCCTGAACAGGAGCACTAGCAATGCAGGACCAGTTTCACACTAGTTATGGGCTTATCAGCCAGGTACAGCTTGGTTCCAGTGACACAGTGAGCATGGGACTTACATCTGGGCATACCCATGCCACTTAGGGCAGTACTTGAAATACACAACAGGTGATGGGATTGATGCTTGCAAGCTTTCTAACTACTGGCAATCGTTTGGGGTAGCATCCCCACCCAAAACAACACTATTTAATGCAACTTATCATTGCATACTCATAATTTGGCACAGGAAGTTCGAAGGACTGGCCCTCAACTAGATAAAATCTTTCCTTTCCAAAACTAGCCATTAAATCACAATCTCTCCATTTAATTCAACATCTAAAGAAGTAAACTATTGAGGTCATAGGATTTGTTGTAGAGCCTAACCCTATTTAATGTATACATGCCCCCTTTACTTATAATTTTTCAGGCCTGTGGACTAAAGGTGGTTAAGTTTGCAGACCATACATACCTGAATTTATCCATTGATTACAAATCTTGCCATTTCTCAGGAAACCTTTAAGCTATGCCTCACTCAGATTGCTCATTGGATGAAAACCAGTTGTTGGAAATTAAACTCGGACAAAACTGACATAATGATCTTTGGAGGACCTCAATCTTTCTGATTGAATGATTGGTGTTCTAAGGAATTAGGAGATTACTCGCATGGCATGAAATGTGGGTGTTAAATTTGATACAGTTATCCTTCTGCTCCCATAAAATGTCCACTGCTGGCACCTGTTTTTACTCTGTTATGCTAAAGAGACTTTAGGGAATCTTGCCTATATTGGTGCAAAAGCCAGTCGCGCATGCTCTTCTTATGTCTGGATCGGATGATGCTGACGCACTTCATCTTGGTCTTTCCCGGTGTTTGGTAAGGAGGCTTTACCCAGTGCAAAATGTCACAGCCAGGCTGATTTTGAAGATGCTACATCATCGACATATAACACAATTTTTCAGATTTCTGTACTGGCTCCCAATGGATAAGATAATGTATTTTAAAAGCTTAGGCCCACATGCATCATCCCGGGATTTTGCGAGTTCTAAAGTGCGAAAAATAGCGATTCACATTTTAGAATTCGCAAAACGGGATGCATGATTATTTTCGGTAAATTTATGCGATTCGGTAAAAATCGCAATTTTTACTGAATCGCATAAATTACCGAAATACAATTTGCTCATTCGCTATTCCCATTGGTTCCAATGGGCCAAAAGGCCCATAGGAAGCAATGGGAAGGCATTAGCAAATTGCAATTTTCACTTTGAAAATCGCAATTTGTTAATGCATTTCATGTGTGCAGGGGGGGGTTCAAAGGACCCCCCCATGCACCCCTGAAATGTATTTTTTGCATCATGTTTCACACATACATGTCCTAAGGACATGTGTGTCTGTAACATGAATGTTGAAAAAAATGCATTTTCAGCGTTTTAAACACTTTTTGCAAGTTTACCGAGTGGTTCAACCACTCGGTAAATTTGACCCCCTAATTGCGATTTCGCAATTTCAAAAGTAATCATGCATTGCTTTTAAGAAATCGCAAATTTGCGATTTCTTAAAAGCAATCGCAATTTTATAAATCGCAAAAATGTTGCGATTTCTAAAATTGCTTGATGCATCCCAAAAAGCATTTTTGGAATCGCAAACGGCCGATTTTAAGGAATCGCACCGTTTGCGGCTCCAAAAATGCTTGATGCATGTGGGCCTTAGTTCTTACATACCAGGTTGTTCATGGTATTAGTCTCAGGTATCAGAATAAACATGTAAAACAATATTGTCCCATCAGGGATTTGAGATTGTGAAATGACCATCTGTTAATAAATCCTAGGTTCAAGCAGGTGAAGAAGGTTATGTTACTTTCCCATTCTGGGCACAAAACCTTGAAGTAATCTTTATGTTAATTTATATGCCATTGATAATGAGATTTGCCACAAAAACAATTAAAAACATGACTCTTTAGATCTTCTTAATAACTGCTCCCATATTTTCATTGTGCCTCCTCCTACTTACTGTAGCACTACCAAGCCCATTTTTGGGAAGCTGTTGTGCTTTTCAAGTGGCCTGTTTATTCCTTCATATCTGATAACATGAATTGCTTCGTTTCATTGTCTACAAATATCCTGCCTCATTTGCTAAACTGTATCTCAGTTTTCAGTGTTATATGTGGGAATTATGTTGTGCTTTCACTGCAAACTTTCTCTTTCTCAGCCTTCTCTGATCTTGATTATGGAGTCAAAACACTCAAAGGGGAGTTTCAGAGTGGTAAATGATAAGCAATATGTAAATGATTAAGAGGGACTCTTTCTTTTCAATTTTATACTGTTGTTAATATTTTTCCTTGTCAAAACATATACATTGTTTTGCGTTTGGCAACCTTTGACGTGATTGTCAAACATCTCAGAGATTTTGTTTTTTTGCTTACAAAGTTATATCCTTAGATTATGAATGTTCCCGTTAGTTTTTTAAATGGAATCAAAGAGTCCTAACTGTGTGTGGTGTTCAGTGGAATTCTGCTCACTTATATTTTACGCCCTTGTCTTGATTTGGAGATTATCTGTAGAGGGGAAAGTCTGTGGGGGAAGACATCACTGTAGAGATTGTTCAGTTCATACTGACCATTAGAATGTTTAATAGTATACCTTTCATTAAAATACAGAGTGTTTTAACCTTAAATGTCACACCAGTAAGGGTGTAGAGTTTCCTCAAGAATAGTTGCTCCACAGGAAACTATAGAGTCAACATGTCCAATGTCTGTCCCACTCTGCTTTCACTAGACCAGACCACAGGCATTCTATGCCATAGCGATTCACAGACTTCTAAATAATGATTTTGCACTCCATCTTTTACTCCCCCCTTCTCTCCTCCCAACTACAAGGTTCCCTGACTCATTTCATGAATAGAAACATTTCACATACCAGAAACAGGTGATGTCCTTTTGCATATCTACTCACAATTAAAACTACTTCTAATCTGAAACATCTGCCTTATGTTGCCCAGTCTACATGCATGCCCTAAGACCATGGGTGAAAACCCTTTCCCACCTGCTCCAGCGTTTCATACAACACCTTTGAAGTAACTCGTTTATAACAGGCCTTTTAACACTTTTGGAAGACCACCATAAGGCATAACAATGCACCAAAGACTGCGACTACATATGCAACCTCATACAAATCAATCCACCTAGCTTTGTGACTAGAGTTTTCCCTGATGAAGTCCTTCTTACTGACATTCTATATTATGCTTGGAGGGCCTCTTACAAGTTCTTAAAGTACCTCTATGAACCGACGAATGATCTGTAGCCAGTATCCACCAGCCTCTACACAAAAACGGTGAGATGGTCTGATTCTCTACCTCCATTCAGAAACTGAAACTTTTCAAAATCCTAACAAAGACATAGACTAAAACATCCAATCCATGAACAAACATAACTACAACTGCAACTCTAAACGGTTTACTATAATCTCTGAGATTGAAATCATCAAGCTCATAAAATCCCATAACAGGCTCATTTGCCTCATCTGACATTTGAAACCAACTGGTGACATAACAAGGCCCGCCTATCCCTTATTCTATATCGCTCAATTGATCAAGTTTCTTGTGGAATTGAAATATTACACAAAACACCAAGTGCTGACCCTGAACATGGAATTCTCTCTCACAATGTAACAGGTCATTAGGCTTTGTTAAGCTTGTGATACTTTTAATTGGCATTGTTCCTAAATAATTTAATTTGTCAAGGGAAAATGCCCTCAATCCTAACCTTGGTACTGACAATTACCCATTGACGGCCACATGGTCAATCGCTGTCATCAATCCTTCTCAACTGATCTCCTTCTTTACAGATCCACTTTGTCATATTAGATTCCACATGCCACACTAATACAGTGGGAATTACAGGAGCTTGTACTGAGTCATTTTTAAGATACTGTGAAGGCACATGGTCCCTTAGCCAAATTCAATGCTGCAAACAAATAAATTGTCTGTTGCATAACAACCAAATTGCACAAGTTTGACTGTAGTTCTAATACAACTCATATAACTTACAGTGCAAATTTTCTCTTCATGCCTCCCCCAACAGCAACATTTCAAAAACGTAGGTTGCTCACTTAATCATTTGTGTGAAGCACTCTAACCACATCTATTCAGACATGCTGTCCACACAATGCAGCTGAGCAAAAAGCAAATTTGCTTCCAAATCCTCCTCTTTCTCCATCCCCACACACAAAAGAATACAGTTGTAATTCATGAAGTTCGAAAGATCAATGAAATCTTAGTTTCCACATGACACACAAGTGACAGCCTTCAGAAATACCGACTCTTCCATCTGCTTTTTTCCATTCCATTCTGCAAAGCGCTAGAAACAGTTTGCTCACACTTAGTGCTTTACAAAAACCTTACATGGATCCTTAAAAAAGTATATAGCGGGCAAAGACTTTCAACTCCTGCAACGTCTGTTTGACTCACATTAATATAGGCTTTACACATTTGCTTCTTTGAACATGCACTATAAACATTTGCATGTTCAGATACACAATGAAAAAGGTAGCCTTTGCTTTTTTGATGAAAACCAATAGGGTTTATTTTACTATCCACCATTTCTTAGCTTCTATTTTGGAATCTTCAAATCAGATCCTTGTCCTTATCAAACACCACCCCACATTTATGTAAAACCAACTTGTGCCATCTTGCAGTATGTTTCATGTCCTATCTTCTCTTTCCATGGTTGTATAATGTATTGGGTTAGTGTAATTCCATTGGTTAAGCTCTCATTCTCTTTTGGAATCTCTATATGCTTTGTTTGATGTAAGTCAGTTGGGGAAAGGCTCTGGGCTCCTGTGTACCTTGTAAGTTGTGTTTCTCTGCTATACAATAAACATCTGTGAAAACTATTTGCATTACTACAAATTTGGCAACGAGCACGGCTTTCCCCTAATGCTTGCTGGAGAATTTTCCGGACTTTAAGGTACTAGCGCAGGACTCAACTTTTCCCTTGTTGCAGTTATGGAGGAATTTTGGGGGCCTATCATTTATGCATAGTGTTTGATTGTGGTCTTTTTGTGGCAGGTTTTGGATGTTTGTGACCAATTGTTCATCTATTTATTGTCAGAAGCTCAACTGCAGCTTCGACAGCATTCATGCAGCGCTTCAGCAGACCTGGCAAGCACTGTGAATATGAAGCCAATCTGACACGTGCTCAGTTGATATACCTGCACATGCAGGACATGTGCTCAGCTGATTTATAGGCATGCACAGAATAAACGTCCTCACCAGTAAGTAATCTCTTTACTGCGATCAACTTCTGCTTACACACCTCTTACTGTCAGTGTACTGGACCACATGGCACTTCCTCATTTCTAGAAGACAAAAGAGGTTCGGTGTTCCTGGGTGGCAAATTGGCCACTTGGTGAGTACTCAGGGTGGTGGGGAATAACTCCTTTCGGAACTAGGACCCTCACACCCAGCAAGCTAGGTGTCATGATTCATCATATGGGGCTGCTCCTCGTCGAGCCGGTGCTGCAATGCTCGACGGGCAGCCATTAAAAGACTCTTTGTCGGAGATCTTTTGTGCCTTGCCGAATAGGTGCCTTGGGTGTGAGGGGCCTGGTAAGATGTAGATATGGTGTGTGGGTTAAAACAGGTAAGGGAATCCTCTATAATTATTTTTATTCTGGAGAGGTCACAACCTGATTAAAAAGTAAAAGGAAGAAGGAGGGCGACTATTTTGTTTTAAACTGACAAAAATTATGCTCTTCCCCTTAGTGGTCAATATAAAATGTCTCTAATAGATCAGTTGGTGATTCCTCAGGACCTAGTGACTAAATGAAAACTATCTACAGTGTATGGTGTGGTTCTACATACCACTTCTTCTCTCGGTAGGACGTTGCCTCAGAGAAAAGTAGCCAACCTAGAGTACAAACAAAAAGGATCAAAAAACCAAATGGAAATATTGGTACAAGGTCCTATTAATTCCATGGGTGTGTTTCACCATACACAACCTCTTTGAATATATAAAAGCGATAAAAACAACGTGATTTCATGCATATCACATTCTAAGTGTGCCTTCATTTGTATTTAGAATATTAAACCTCTGTGTAACCAGTTAGAGTAATTGAACATCATGGTGAGTGTGTATCAGCTCACCTATTAAGGATACAAGTGCTGCTTCATCAGACCGCAGCCGAGTATATGGACACTCAACGTAGTGTCGCTGTTTATTAAAAAGAAAAAACAAACAACAGAATATGCTGGGTGTGGGCTTGTAGGCACAGCGTTTAGTTGCTAAGGTCATGACTCTAGAGCATTAAAAGTGCAAGTGGGCATGGTTCAGGTTAAAGTAAGCCCATAGTCGTGCAGTATGCTGCAGCTTGCAGCATGTTGTGAATTTAAAGGTTTCATGTCTCAACTTATTAGGGGCCACAATTTTTTCAGCTGCTACTCTCAAAAAATACAACAAAGGTTGTTGGCATGCAAAAATCCCTATATCGATGAAGCAATAGATATCCCAAAGATTATTGAATCTTCGCTCGAGGATCCCTAACAATTAGAACAGCAAAAATCAGCAAATTGTGTGGCTTTAGTTACTCAGGGCAATTTTCACAAAGTACACACACATCCAACACCCTTTAATAAACAAGCTGGTTCACAATAGTTCAGTTCTGGGGCTAACCGAGGCAAAACATATACTCAGTGTATCAGCAAACCCGCTTGTTACCGGTGTGGTTGTCTCTCACATTTGTCACATTTTAAGAGCTGTGTGGGCATTGCCCTAGAATGCTGGAAATGTAAAAAGATTGGACACTTTGGGAAAATGTGTAGGGTGGAGTAAACAATTAGGAATAAGAAGTGTTTCTGTGGATGATGAATGTGATATGTGTAACAAGGTGGAGTAAATGGTGCTTTCTGTGGACTGTGTTGAAATTGGAAGTGTGCAGAAGTATAGATACAGTGATCATAAAATTCCTATATTAATTGATGGCATTTTAAATCCATTTTTGTTAGATTCTGGGACAAGGATTATGAATATTTCTGTTGATAAATACAAGGAGTGTTGGAAGAACAAAAGTCTTCTTTCCCCTGATGTTATAACAACAACATTTGAGGATAGCAGAATCAATTTGATTGTTTTTTTTATGGCAAATCTATCTTTCAAAACCAAAATGATTATGGGTAATGTACATGTAGCTCATAAAGGAACTAATGATTTGGGATTGTAGCATCAAACAGACTTTAATTTATTGATTAGACCTAGACACAAACATCCAGTAACACTTGTTCATTCTGTAGTAGATGTTGATTGTAAGAACAAATCCAAAGAGGTTTTTCAGTATAAAGTGGGTAAAATAAAAGATCTTGGGCACAAGATAAAGGGTAAAGGACGGTTTAAGCCTGTAAAGCATAAGCTACAGTATGTATTTCATAATGTGAGGAGTAAACTCTCTACTATCTTATGACAACAAGCAAAATGATGGAATAATAGAGCCTGTTGATATAATAATATGGCTTTCTCCAATTGTCCTAGTGAAGAAAAAATCTGGAGAGTTAAGATAATGTGTTGACTTGAGCTCAGTCAATGATGCCATATGGGTTGAAAATTTTCCGTTACCATGCATTGGTGATCTCATCAACACTGTAGGTCAGTCCAGGTGATTCTCGAAATTGGATATTTGTGCAGCGTATCATCAGGTAGAGCTAAATGCACAAAATCATCACCTAACAGCATGTGTTTCACCTGAGTGTACTTTCTAGTTTTGCCGCATTCAATTGGTCTGGCCTCAACTTCTTCTGTTTTTCAGAAGGTTAGGGACAGAATGTTTGTGAATGTTACTAATGTTGTTGTATTCTAAGACGACATTTTAATTTTAGCTGGGACCAAAGAAAAACATTGAATGTGTGAAGAAGGTTTTGTCAATTTTAGAAGTTAATAGAGTCACTAAGCTTGAAGACAAACTTGTTTTTGGAGTGAATGAAATAGAGTATTTGGGACATGTAACATCAGAGGGTGTCAAACCTAAACCAAGTAACATCAATGGTATTCTCCAAGCTCCGCATTCAAGTGAATAAAATCAGTTGAATGTTTTCCTAGGTCTTTGTTAATTTTACTCTAAATCCATTAAGGATTTTGCAGGGATGATTGAATGTTCAAGTTTTCTTTTCAAAAAGAACTCTAATTTGGAGTGGTCTACTATGTGTCAATATAGTTTTGAAAGAATTAAACTAAGCTTTATAGCAGCTCTGTTTTTACAACTGTATGTTGAGAGGCAAAATATGTTTGTAACTGTAGACGCAAGTGCTTTTGGCATGGGTGCTGTCTTGTCACAGTTGGATGGTAGTAAGGAAGTAACTGTAGGTTTTGCATCCATAAGAATGAAGGATGCGGAAACTTAGTACTCTGCTATAGAGAAAGAAATGTTTGTACGTGTGGGAGGGTGGGGAAATTCAAGACTTACCTGCGGTGCAGACAATGTAGCATAAGAACAGACCACAGACCACAAGTGGATATCTTATCTAGTAGAAAAATTAAGAAGGCTACAGCAAGATTGCCTAGGTTGACTACTAAGCTGTTGGAATTCAACTTCTACGTTGCTCACATTGCAGGAGGTAAAAATGCCAGAACACATTTTTTTGTCTCCCCTTCCAGTGAATGATGATTCTGTAGATTTAAAAGATCAGAAGTTGAAGAATGCATTATAGCTAAGATTGAGGAGGTTTTAATCTGTTCAGATATGGAGTGTAGGTGCAGTTAGCTGGGAAAAGATTCCGATCTGAGTGAGGTCATACAGTTTGTGATGACGGGGTGGCCAAGAGAGAAAGAGCTGGATGTTTCATGACAACATTATAGCAAAGTGGCAAATCAATTGTCTTTGGAAGCAGGGTTGTTGGTTTGCGGGGAGAGATTAATACCTCTGGAAATCTTTTGCTCAAGAATTTTGGTCACTTTGGGATGACTGCTATCAAACGCAGAATAAGAAAGGATTTCTGGTGGCCTGGTAGAGAATTTTGTAAAGACATGCGTACAATGTTGCTATAACAATAAACATTGGGTTGCTGCTGTGCCTGACACAACTCTTGTCTTGTCTCCTGAAAATGTGTATCAGAGGATTGCTGTTGATTTTCTTGGACTTTTTTATGGGTTGCCACACAATATGAAATATTTTGTGAAGCTGTTTGATCATCTATCTAAGTGGGTAGAAGTAGGAGAGGTGGCAGAACCTAAAACCAAAGCTGTCATTCGTTATTTTAATAAGGTTTTTACTAGAGAAGGTGTGCCAGAAGAAATTTTGACCGACAATGATGTACCGTTTACATCTTCTACCATGACAGAATGTTTGAAGACGTATGCCACTAAACATCTACTTACACCGCTTTATCACCCCCAGGTGAATAGCAAAGTAGAAAGATTCAGCAGAGTGTTCGTGGAGTTGTCCATAAGTGACATAAAATCTAGAAAGGATTGTGGGTCTGCAGTCAGAGATTACGTTTGGGCATACAGATCCACTTCATATTCTGTCACAGGAAAAGTTCCATTTCATCTCATGAGAGGTAGAAAGATCTTCTCTTATTTAGGCCCATTTTGGAGGATAGAAACGAAAGTTCAAAGGTGAATTGTGGATGAGGCTTGTGGAAAAGTTAAAACTATGATTGGCATTTTCACTATTGCTATATTTCATAGGAGCAAGCTTCTCAAGGGCTCAATTACCCAGAAAGTTACGTTTTAAATAGGGGATAGGGGATATGGTACACATTAAAGATCCTACTCTGCTCAAAAAAGGATCTGCAAAATGTAGAGATCCTGAAGGTATCATTGAGGTTAGAGTTAATGCTGTGCGTGTCTCTACTGGTCAATGGTAGAATATTGGAAGCGTCGTCAAGATTAACAAAAATAAAGTGATGGCGTTTGGTTCAGGATCTGAAAGTGACAGCAGGTCAGTTATTAATGGTATTAGCAGGTCTACCAATGACAGACAAGGACAAACGGTTAAAAATTACCATGTTTCTGTATTAGGAAGAAGCTCAAGAAGGAGCAGATTACCCACAAAATATTTAGATTCATTGAAGAATTACTGAACGTTCTGGGTATATCAGCAGTAGGCACAGAATACAGCATATTTAAGGCACAAATGTGTACATCTTGTTTGCTTTGCAGTATAACATTATTGTATGATATTTTTGCCTTTTTCTTTAAAAATAAAATGATAAAAAAGAAAAAGGAAAGGAAAGATGTGTGACGTCTTGCAGTATGTTTCATGCCTTCTCTTCTCTTTCCATTGTTGTACAATGTATTGTGCTAGAGTAATTTCATTGATTAAGCCATCGCTGTCTTTTAAAATCTGTATGTGCTTTGTTTGATTGAAATACAGTTGGGAAAAGGCTCTGGCCCTTGTGTACCTTGGAAGCTGTGTCACTCTGCAATACAATAAACGTCTGTGAATCTCTTTGAGTTGAGACTATCTGCATTACTACAAAGTTCTAATTGAAAGTATACTCTTGCGTGTAGGTTTAAACATGCTTTTTATGGTCTCTGTTAAAAAAAAAGAAAAACTACCATGTAACTAGTGACTGGAGCAGCGTTCTTCACATCTTACTCCTTCCATCACCCACAAAGGTGTAGGAAGGATATGGGCCTATTTAAGAGACACCTTGAAACATGGCAACTAACTAAATAAGTTCCTCTTATCATTTGGGCCTTCAGAGGAGACAGGTTATTTTCTTTTTTTGTTTCTGGATGATATCTGAATGGCTACTGGTTGGGTCAGTGCCTTCCCAGGCCATTCTGGACATCTCTGCACTATCAATCGTTCCTTTTTAGTAAAATAACTCAGAAAGAAAGGATTAGATGCAGAAATTTAAGATTCTCTTGGATATTTCTTTTGTGATCAGAAACATGAAGTACTGATTTCCACTTTTAACTCCAGTCATTATACACTAAGTTGTGGAGTTTTCCACAATGCTCACTTTCACTGAACCTCTACAATAAATATGGTGACCACTTGCAAGCCTGATCTGGTTCCTAGGCATCTTCTTCTATATACATGGCAACAGGACCCATGTTAAATTATGCATCTAGTGGAATAATCCAATTGTCATGCTATACCCTCTTGCCTTCTCTCGCTTGACGCAGAGAAGGCCTTTGATTGGGTCTGCTGGCCTTTTCTTGCAGTGATGCTGAAGAAAATTGATCTAGGCACGAAAATGATACCTTGTATCTTAGCCCTACTGCTGTTGTTCAGGTCAATGGCTCTCACATGCATTTAATACATCTAATGAGGTGTATTCTGCAGGGGGGTCCCTTGTCGCCCTTACTATTTGCCCTAGCGGTGCAACCCCTGGCTATCAGAAATTGGCAGACGGATTCCATTGTTGGCATCCCCTTCGGAGACTGGATGCATAAATGGAGCATGTTCACAGACGATCTCCTGCTCACTCTCACCCAGCCCATGTCTTCTATTCAAGTAGTGGTCCTCACATTGATGAATTTTAAACAGGTCTCCATCTTCCGGGTCAATATGTCTAAATCCCAAGCATTAAATCTCACCATACCCAGACAGGATATGCCCGCTATCCAGGCTCTTGCCCCCTTCCAGTGGGCCCCTTATTACATTTGTTACTTAGACCTCAGGCTGACCCCTACCTTGTCGACCTGGACGAGAGACAACTGGGCCACAAATCAGAAATTGTTCCTAGGTGACCTTCAGCGTTGGCGGCCCCAGAACTTGTCCTGGCTGAGGTGGCTCAACACCATTACTATGTTCAACCTCCCAGGGCCCTATATTTGTTCTAAAACCTTCCCATGACCATTCCTCACAAGGATGTCATATATCTCCAGTGAGATATTCATTCCTTTATATGTGGAGGGAGAAGACCCCGGTTCTCCAACTCCATCCTAATGCTCCCTAGGGACCGGGGTTGCTGGCAAATCCTAATCTCTTAGAATATTACTGGGTGGCACATTTTTTCTTTATATCTGAGTGGGTGGTGCGGGAGAGCAAAATACACTGGATACACATGGACTGGGCGGTCATTTACAGACCCCTCTGGGATCTTGCCTGGCTCCCCAAACATGCATGCCATGGAGTGCTTACTTGGTGACCACTGCCAGGACCGTCCTCGAAATTTAGGACAAAGTTGGGCTTCAATGCGATCTTACTAAATTTCCCTCCCCTAAAACCGCCCTGACACGTAATCCAGATTTCACTCTAGCCCTAGCACACCATTCATACCATATTTTGGAAGCGAGCGCTTGTCATACATTGAGTGACCTGTTTGACAGGCCCTCTATAAAAACATTTGATCACTGTAAACGTAAATTTCATATACCGGAAACATCTCGCCTAAAATATTGTCAATTACGCCAATGGGCACTCCATCCCCTGAACACGCAGGGCGAACAGACAACGTACCCTCTTTGAGGCTTTATTTAGGGCTTATGACGGCACAAGAGGCCTGATCTACCTCACCTACCAAGTTCTCCAGTATTCCGGTATGGCACACTCTCACATATATCAAACCCAATGGCACTCAGACACTACTGAGGGCAGTTCGCAAAAGCAATATGAGATGCTCTTGCGAGATATTCCCAGGATACACCACAGCATACCACAATGTGAGACGGCCTATAAAATGATGAAACAGTGGTACTTTACACTGACTCGCCTCCAGGCTGTATATCTACTACATCAGATCTTTTCTGGTGCTGTGAGGCAGCCCCTGGGTATTTTCAACACATTTGGTGGTGATGTTCGGTCCTAACTACCTAGTGGAAAGAAATCTTGGGCCACATCAAGGTTATGTTGGGCTTCACCCTATCAAGTTACTATATTACTATTATCCTGGGTGTACGACCTGCGGAGCTTGAGGCTATCACACGCACAGATTGGCACCTGGCAGGCCACATGCTGAGGGGTGCTAAACATCTTATGGCCCTCCACTGGAAGTAGTCATCCGCCCCTCCTGTGGCTTCCTGGTTTACTTGATTGTCGCATGTTATGGCCATGGAGCTCTTGACTCATAGGATCGCTCACACCGAAACCGAGTTTACCCACATCTGGCAGTCTTTGTTTGATTATTTTAAGTTCTTGGAGTACACAAGCTCAAGGCGCTGTAACTTTTTGATTGAGTTAATCTAGGATTGGAGGGATTGTGACACTGGATAGTTTGATAGGTCTCTTGCACCTCCCTCCCCTCTAACCTCCCTCCTTTACTTACCAGGTGAAGACAGGCTTCCCTACCCTTCGACCCATGTACACTTAGCTACTTCAACCATTTACACCCTACTGTTTGTATTGTACTGTTTTGTTTTAATTGCAAAGTATATGCCAGATCCTTAGAGCAGTTGTGCTAACTGATAGTTAATCCTGCCACATTTGTAGGATGCCTGGTTATGCTATTGCCTGATGGCAACAGCGATTATCTTACTCATAATTGTATTTTTGAGCGCATTACATGTAATGCTTGTCCTGTTGATTTGTGAAACTTCTTTTTAATAAAAAGATTCTTAGTAAAAAAATAATGCATCAATAGAGATCTGTGTTTTGTAATTATCAATATTTGTCACTGCATGAGGCAGCTTCACTAATTGATAGATATCATCTGATTTTACCTTCACACCTGTGATGATTCTTTCTTTCCTCTGCGGAGGTGCCACAGACATTTTTTCAAGCCTCACTCTCCTATCTGGGTCCTCAGTCACCTATTCCAAGTAGTAGGAAGGCAAAGGGACAGCAAAGGTGAAAAAAGATGGGGACAGAGAAAAAACATCAGCTGGCTGACGATGATCAACTAAGCTGACTGTGACACAGATAGTTAGCTTCCAACAATTCTGCATGTATCAAAACGTTATGAGTATGATTTGCATGTACAATAGGCCTTTCAAATCTTCCTGCTAAGCTCAGTTAGATGCTGTCTATTTATCAATGCCATAGGTGTATTTCTCTGTTGCTTAAAAATGCAACGTAAGAGGCTAAAAATTGGTCTAAACAAAGCTGAGTATCATTAAAATGGCTCAAACTACCTTTCTCCTTTAAATTACCAATTTCTGAAGCACAAGCAAAATTATTCAATAAATGATAATCCAATTATATAAGAAGAAAATACATTTCCAAGTTCCTGGGCTTGTCCAGCTCTATTAATATGTTCACTCTTTCACAATCTACCACTCCCTTATGCCAAAGCTTTTGGTCATATGCGGGTGTGAACCCATGACTTCCTCACAGCAGGATATTGGCAATTTATTGTGTATATTTTGTTTCACAAAAATTTACAGTGTGAATTTTACATGAGCGCCCCAAGTCTCTTTTGACACCCAGACTCTACCTTTCTCCTTTATATGAGAATCAAAGTAAATCCTGAAACAATCTCACTCTATGAAATCTATTAAATTTAGATCAGTCTTGTTGTGCAAATCCAGATGAAATCTAACTTTTAGGTTTCTAGAGAATGTTCATTCACACTCTGTGATCCATAGGAATAAGATTAATTCACTTAATCTGGAAAACCAGTGGTGTAGCTAGACATTTTGCTGCCCGTGGCGGTCCCTGTGGCCCTATATAAGAGCAGGGGTTGCTGCCGATTCCTGCGGCAGCCACCTCGTGATGGCAGCAGGTAAGAGCGGGGGGTATTAGCTGTTGCCCCAAAACTTGTGCCGCACCCCCTTGCTACGCCACTGTGGAAAACATACATCCAAAAACAAACTGCACAATCCCATAACTAAATGTAGAGTAGGAACCCCTTCAATTCACATCTACAATGAGCTACCATTCTTCTTGGCTTCCGTTCTGACTTCCTACTACTTCCGACGTTAAAGATAGACATGACTTCCTGATGCCACAATGTTCTAAGCTGTGGAAAGTTTGTGAAGTGAGGAATCTTTTAAAATGTCAACATAAAGAGTCAGATGCTTCTACTAATTACATCACTAGGTTTTGTGACAATGTTCAGCCTGGTCTTCTTGTGAGAGGATGTGGTACTTTTAGTTTCTAGCACTGTGCTGCAGATGGAAGGCAGATGTCAGGAATCAGAACGTGTAGACAAATCTAGAGAGGCTGCATTTTTAAATCTATTTTCGAATTAACTGCAAGGTCTGAATTTCAAGACTGCCTAACCCTAACTGTAGGAAAGCAAAATCTGCCCACTCGTTAGCCACCGTAATCAAAGGTGTCCCGTGTCCTGGATATATGGTCATAACAGCACTAACTAGTTGGATTTGATGATCATCATTGACAACAAGGATCTCTAGGCCTCTCCTGTTTGAAGGAATTCAGGATACATTCATCACCAATCTTAGTAGCAAAGGAACTGACAGACCTGACAGACCTCCTGAGGCGGAAGCCGGGAGTGCGAACTGTTGTTTATTTTAATATTTGCTGAATATCTTGTGTGCTTTTAACCCACTTATCCTCTCTCCTTCCTTCACCATTGCTGAGCACTTGCCTGCTTTTGGAGACGCCGCGTAGCCGACATTAAGGCTGCCGCGGGCAAACACCAAAGTAAATCTTGCCACCATTCCCTGCTCACTGGCGGAGGCCATGCCCCCTTCTGAGGCCACGCCCACCCCGAAACGGTATTTAAAGGGCTGACTACGAGCACTGCAATCATACCTGACAGACCTCCTGAGGCGGAAGCCGGGAGTGCGAACTGTTGTTTATTTTAATATTTGCTGAATATCTTGTGTGCTTTTAACCCACTTATCCTCTCCCCTTCCTTCACCATTTCTGAGCACTTGCCTGCTTTTGGAGACGTCGCGCAGCCGACATTAACGCTGCTGCGGGCAAACACCAAAGTAAATTTTGCCGCCATTCCCTGCTCACTGGCGGAGGCCACGCCCCCTTCTGAGGCCACGCCCACCGCAAAACTGTATTTAAAGCGCTGACTACGAGCGCTGCAATCATACCTGACAGACCTCCTGAGGCGGAAGCCGGGAGTGCGAACTGTTGTTTATTTTAATATTTGCTGAATATCTTGTGTGCTTTTAACCCACTTATCCTCTCCCCTTCCTTCACCATTTCTGAGCACTTGCCTGCTTTTGGAGACGCCGCGCAGCCGACATTAACGCTGCCGCGGGCAAACACCAAAGTAAATCTTGCCGCCATTCCCTGCTCACTGGCGGAGGCCACGCCCCCTTCTGAGGCCACGCCCACCCCGAAACGGTATTTAAAGCGCTGACTACGAGCGCTGCAATCATACCTGACAGACCTCCTGAGGCGGAAGCCGGAAGTGCGAACTGTTGTTTATTTTAATATTTGCTGAATATCTTGTGTGCTTTTAACCCATTTATCCTCTCCCCTTCCTTCACCATTTCTGAGCACTTGCCTGCTTTTGGAGACGCCGCGCAGCCGACATTAACGCTGCCGCGGGCAAACACCAAAGTAAATCTTGCCGCCATTCCCTGCTCACTGGCGGAGGCCACGCCCCCTTCTGAGGCCACGCCCACCCCGAAACGGTATTTAAAGCGCTGACTACGAGCGCTGCAATCATACCTGACAGACCTCCTGAGGCGGAAGCCGGAAGTGCGAACTGTTGTTTATTTTAATATTTGCTGAATATCTTGTGTGCTTTTAACCCATTTATCCTCTCCCCTTCCTTCACCATTTCTGAGCACTTGCCTGCTTTTGGAGACGCCGCGCAGCCGACATTAACGCTGCCGCGGGCAAACACCAAAGTAAATCTTGCCGCCATTCCCTGCTCACTGGCGGAGGCCACGCCCCCTTCTGAGGCCACACCCACTCCCTGAACGCTGGCCACAGCTTTATAAAAATGTGCTTCTCTAGGAAGCGCAGCGGACGAGCGCAGCGGGTGCGACGAATGCACGCAAAGGCGCGCCTAAGGCAAACCCGTCTGCGCCCGTCATCGCCAAGACATCGCCTCTCGGCGGTCCCCCTGCTCAAATCACACGGACGGCATACCACTATGATAAAAACTGTCTCCTTGCACTAAACCCGGGCCAACGCTGTGATAAGCTAGTGGGTTGCATTGGACAGACCGACCTACATTGTAAGTCCTGTAACTTTGTCACATCTAGGCCGTGCCTACCTGGACACAAAGCCAGTATGATAAAAGATACCCCGCTCACAATTCTTCAGCTTAATGTCAGGTCCCTGGTAAAGCACCACCATGAGGTCAATACTCTATTGACCGATGAGAACCCAGACATACTATTCATGTGCGAAACCTGGCTCAAGGATGAGCTAACCAGCATTCCAAATCTTACGCTGCCGGATGGATTCTCTATGATATCCATCAATAGAGACTCCAGGGGAGGGGGCATAGCCGTTATTTATAGAACGCTATACTCTCTAAAGGAAGACATCACGGGATGTGAGTGCACCTGCTTCAAAATCACCACTAGCCCTCACTTTTCCCTTTCAGGCCTTTTCATCTACCGACCCCCGGGGCCCACCTCTAAATTCACGGAGGAACTCCTAGAGGCAGCCCATGCCCTGGTTGTGACCTCCGCCAACTTTACTATTTTGGGAGACATCAATCTCCACTTTGACTCCACTTCGGATCCCATCATCAGAAACCTCCTGGCGGACCTAACAGCCCTACAGCTGATCCCTCTTATCCAGTCCACCACGCACTCTGCTGGTCACCTACTTGACCCTGTTTTTACCAATATCCTGGAGGCCAGAGCCGATCCACCCAAACCTATGGGTTGGACCGACCACTTTCTCTTTAAATTTGTGATATCGGCCGACATCCAGCCCACTAATGATCCGCCTCCCTCCTGTCTTAAGCGGCCCTGGCACAAACTCCAAAATAAGGATCTCTTCGCTATCCTAGGAGAACTCAACCTCGTAACCACTAATGACATTAATACGTCCTATGCCTTCTTTCAGGACTGGATCATTAAAGGACTCAACACCCTCATACCAGCCAAATGGACTAGAAGACGCAGCACCCCCTCTAACCCATGGTACAATGAAAATCTGAAACTCTTAAGAAAGGAATGCAAAGTAGCTGAACGTAACTGGAGAAAGGATTATAAGGACAAGGACAAAGCTCTCTACCTGTCCAAACTAAAATCATACCATAAAGCTATACGCGCGGCCCGCGCATCCTTCTAGGCCAAAGAAATCGACTTCAGCTCCAACCCTATGAAAACCATTTTTAAATTGGTTCAAAAGCTGCAAAACGGTGGCAATCCTGCCTCGTGTTTCTCTTCCACACAGCAGTGTGAGGACCTCGCCATCTTTTTTATTGAAAAGGTAAGGAAAATCTATAACACCTTCTCACAGAACCCTTCTGAATACATTAGTTCCTCCAACTCTCCCTTTAAAGGCACCAGACTTTCATGCCTACCTGAAATCTCCCATGGGGATCTAATTAAACTCTGTAGAAAGGTTAAATCCGGCGCCCCTTCAGATCCCATGAGACCGGCTCAATTTCTAGAGGCACTGGACTTCTTTCTTCCATCCTTGGCCACACTCCTCAACCTCTCATTTTCCTCGGCAATTGTTCCTACTTGCTGGAAACAAGCATGGGTCACCCTCATTATCAAAAAGCCGACCCTAGACCCCACAAAGCCGGAGAACTATAGGCCCATCTCACTGCTCCCCTGGGTGTCCTAACTAGCAGAAGCCCATGCTAACACCGTACTATCAGACCATATGGCCCAAAATAACATCCTGGACCCTTCCCAGCACGGGTTCAGGCCAGGGCATAGTATGGAGTCCGCCCTTCTATCCACCACCGAACATCTTCGGAAGGTATTAGATGTCGGTCAAAGTGCTGTGCTGATATTGCTCGATCTCAGCGCAGCCTTTGACACGGTTTCCCATAACATCCTGCTGAAACGCCAGGAAGATATAGGAATTAGTGACCTGGCCCTCGAATGGTTCCGCTCGTTCCTGACGGGCAGATCCTTCCGAGTCTCAGTACCCCCGTTCACCTCCCGGTCTCACTCTATAGGCCAAGGAGTCCCGCAGGGTTCGGCACTCAGTCCATCCCTTTTTAACCTGTATGTGCAGCCCCTCGCGGCAGTGGCCAGAGAATGGGACCTCACGCTGGTGTCGTACGCCGACGACACACAGCTGGTGATTACCCTCACTGAGGCCCCCTCAACCTCTGCCACGAGATTCAGGGATGGACTGGCCGCAGTCGCCCATTGGATGACGGGTAACTGCTTGCAATTGAACGCAGGAAAAACCGAGGTGCTGCTCCTTGGTAAGAACCCCAGCTGTTGGAGTGACCATTGGTGGCCTTCCTTGCTGGGCCCCATCCCCCCGCTAAAACTTTGGTAAAAAACCTGGGAGTTTGGTTGGACTCCTCGTTGAGCTACCAAACCCACACCAAAAGAGTGGCGGCTACGTGTGTGGGCATGCTGAGAAGCCTCAACCCTATTCTTGGCTTCTTCGATCCCAAAACACGTCAGCTCATAGTCCAATCTATTATTCTCTCCCGGTTGGACTATGCTAGCGTCCTACTGTTAGGCGCTAACAAAGCAGAGACAACAAGGCTTCAACGAATTCAGAATTCTGCGGCCAGGGCTATAGTCGGCCTTCTAAGAAGATGCTCTGCTAGAACCACCATAAAAAGACTCCACTGGCTCCCAGTGGAAGCTAGAATCCAATTTAAGGCCCTCACCACTGCCTTCAAAATCCTCAAAACAGATGGCCCTGTACTCCTCCGTCCGCTTCTATTACCCTACACCCCCAGCGCAATCTGCGCTCCCTAGGTCAACATCTGGTAGTGGTTCCCCGCACGAAACTCTGCCGTGTCGGGGGTCGCTCCTTCAGAGTCTTGGGAGCAAAACTCTGGAACTCCCTTCCCCCGAACATCCGGCGCCTTGACAATCTGTCCGCCTTCCGCAAGGCAATTAAAACCCACCTGTTCCCACTGCCTTAAGCCTTCGGCCTTCCCCCCCTCCCGCCCCCCCCCTCTCAGTAGGTTATGTTATGGTTTCTCAGCGTCGGGACGCCCCGTTGCTGGGGCAGCTGTCACGCTTCAACAAACTCGTAACATAACATAGCATAAGTGGGCATTTAACTGGATGCTTACTGCTCTACTGAACCACACATGTAGCCTGCTTGCTGTACATGCCTCACCTTGATGAAGGCCTTTCAAGAGATATTTCATAATTTAACAAATGTCACGATAATCTCAGAAATAAAATCTTTTGTATGATGCCATCTGTATTACACCAATTCACTCGACTTGGGTTTCCCAAAATATCTCTAAGGATGCCCTAAAAAGTTCAAAATGCAGAAGCCAGTCTAAATGTTGTGCTCCCATGCTCCATTATAGTTCTCCACAGTAACAATCACTTCAATAGATCCCAGTGACAATAAATGTGATTTTCATCCCAATATGAATGTTCATACAGAGGATTCGTGGCTGATTATCTACTTGTTGGGCTAGTCATCTCCGAATTACACACTTAAAGGACTGGCCCTTAAAATTGTGACACCCCCCTGCCCCTGAGCCCTTTGGTTTAGTATTGTTACTTCTGTTCCACATTCATGCAATTGGTCTTGATGCTTTGGGTCTTCTCATAAAGTGAAAGTTGCCTTCAACAGTTGGCTTTTCTCACAGGCTTCATCATCATTTATTAGCAAACAATAAGCCCGAGATATAGTTGAATTTGTGACAGTCGCCAAACTTTCCCAAATTGCGTGGAAACCCAAAGGTCTGCTCGATACCCATCATTAGCAGTCTGAAGGGACATCGTTATTTGCGGACTACAACTTGCCAGCAGGGAAATGGTACCCTTTTTCCCGGCATTCCCTTTACTACATCGCCATATTCTTCTTTCAGCTGAACCCATCGAATTTAAAGCCATTATTTTCCGCTTCTGTTTTTAATCATTCACAACTACAAGGTTTTGTGAATAACTGTGTGCGCATTGCAATTTGATCCTCCACTAATTTATAATGTAAGAAGTTGTAATTATGTAGCATGAGATCATTGTGTAGTATTTTGAAAACAAAGCACAATTTTAACGTTTAACGTATATCATCTGTATTTAGTGCAGATCTGCGATTAAAATACCACTACCACACAGTAAATACCAGCATTGCGTTTGATTGCAGCAAAAACAGAATGCATTGTATCGCCGAAAGGAAATCACAAAAGATACATTAATAGCCACATTGTTCACGTTTTGTCCATCTGGAATGTGAAGTATTGTCATATGGATGTGTCAAGTGAATCCAACATTTTTTTGCTTTATAAAGGCTCACGAACAGTAGCTTAAATGAGATCTAAGCACCTTCAAGCTCAGCAAGGTAGAGTCATATATTCTGTCCTCAGATGTAGGTCACGTGATGTTTGTACAGTTTAGCAAACTGTCGAGTGATTCGCACTAAGGCCCCTTATAAATGCAATTTAGGGGAAACTGCATGTGCCTCTGGCAATGTTTGTTTTGAACTGCAGTATGGGAGGTAAAGGTTGAAATGTGTTTCTCTTCGGGTTTTAATCTGCGCCTGCCTCTGCCTGATTTGAAGTACTTCGCCAGGCAGGATTGCCTGCTATCTCCGAGGTTCCAATCAGGAACATCGATGACTGGAGGCGCTGGCTCCAGCAACAGTTCTGAAGTTAGATCTAAAGAGTGCAACCACGTTCCTATTAGGCAATATTACAAGTGGTATTATTCGGGGGTGTAGTGACTTACAGAGGATGAAAGATTCACCATTTGTGTCACTGTAAGAAATTATCCTCATTAGAAGAACGTAGGAATGAAAAAAAATATTGCACTATTATTTAAAACCATTTACAATATTTCTTACATCTGTAAATAAAAACATGGATACAATTCTATCCGAATATCATAATAGAATTATTTAAAATATTTGTTCGTCTTAAAACTCGGTATTGTTTTGGCAGCAATATTTAAAAGTGAATGTCAGATTCCATGTCTTGAAGCCATCGTGCGGGCAGAATTGTAAGACAGGAATGGTATCTATACCAGCCATCGTAATGCCTAAGTGCCAAGGGTTAAAGTGACTTACAGCCTTATTCATGAAGGCTAAATCGGCTCGCAAAGGGCCGGATTCTGAGAATCCGGCCCTTTGCGAGTGCGATTTTTGCATTTGGGATTCAGCATCCCAAATGCAAAAATCGGTAATTGCTAAATCGCTAAATTGCGAGGAATTACATTTAAGGAATCTCTATTTGAGATTCCTTAAATGCAATTCATGAAGCATTTGAAAATTGCGAAAATGCAATTTTGGGCCGCTATTTACCGAGAGGTCAGACCTCTCGGTAAATAGCAAAAACTTAGAAAAATGCTTTTAAAAGCATTTTTCTAAGTTGCATGTTGCACACACACATGTCCTTTGTACATGTGTGTGCGCAACACCTGTTTCAATTTGCATTTAAGGGGTGCTACAGGGTGTCCTTTGGACACCCCTGGCACCCTTTAAATCGCTATCTTATTTGCGAGTAGCAAATTGCTAATCGCAAATAAGGAATACTCCCCATGCATTCCTATGGGCCTTTTGGCCCATAGGAATGCATGGGGAGTTATTCCTTATTTGCGATTAGCAATTAGCTAATCGCAAATAAGGAATCAGTGGGAATCACAATTAATATTGCGATTCCTACATGATTACCGTTTTGCGAGTCTCAAATAGCGATTCCTTATGATTCGCTATTTGAGCCTCGCAAAACGGCCCGATCATGAATCAGGCTGCAAGTGCCCTGTGTTGTGTAAAACTTTGTTATTAAAATAGGAGAGCAGGTCTATTTCCTGTTTGTTTGATTGCTGCTTGTGCAAACCCTTCTGGTGTCATCAGGACATTCTTTCTCAGAGAGCCTCATAGCTACTCAACCATATATTTCCCAAATTTGACCAAATCGGTTGGTGCGGTGCAGGGCAACAAAGCAGAAACCGCTTCTTTGCATGTCTGAGCCCCCTTAGATAGGCACATCCTTTTAGCAGCTTCTGACGTGGCAGTAGCATGCCGGGACGACAGCACAATAAATGTGCTAGTTGCAGATTCTACACCTGGTTCTAGATGACAGGGATTTCCTTCCAGGATTTAGTTATTTAGTTGGAAGGGGCACTCGCCTGGCCCATTGAATGTTTTATAGAGCCTTCCTCCCCAATGCTTGCTTCAGGTAAGGTTGTATTTTGTGCTCCTTGTAGGATGTAATCAGCCCAGGGAGGCCTCCCCCAGCTGTATAGAAGAGTGTATGCTAACAATAGTTCCAAATGTCAAGCCTTCTTCAGAAATGATAGCAGGAATTTAGATTGATCTAACCAAGGCCCTAGAGGGATTGGGAATACCCTTACTGTACTTGGGGTATTAATACCTTTGTCATGTGGGGGAATGTGGCATTACAGCATCTTTTGTAATTCCTGGTTTGGCGAGTCTGGAATAGCTTGGCCCCCGTAATGAGGCCCTTAGGGACAGCCTAGTATATCTAACGAAGTATGTTGATAACAAGACACTAGGCATCTTTGGCTTCTTGTACAGGACACTTTTGCATTTGCAAACCCTGTGATTCTCAAAACCTTTAAAGGAGCTGAAAAATAGTGGCTTTTCATGTACTACGCCCATTTTGTGAGTCAGAAATATGCTTCTGAATCATATAAGGGATTTGGACACTGAATTAGAAGGGGACTTGAAATTGACATCCCCTCTTCATTATGAGTTGCAATGACATGAGATAATAATGGTTTGTGACAGCAATTATGTTCACAAACCATTGACCAGATACCGACACCCTAATTGGCTGGAATTTGATTTGCAAAGGGGAAAGCTGTCCTCATGAGACAGGTTCCCATTGTGAATTGCGTTGGGCTAACTCTGCTGGTGCAGACAGTGGTCCTTAAACCGTGCATTTTGCCCCAAAGTCTCACCAAGTGAACCCCCCCCCCCGTGAACACTGGCGTAGCGAAACTTGAGGGGGCCTCCCTGCAAGGCACTTGGAGGGGCCCCCTTCTGGCTCAATCAGGAGCTCTACAGCCAGAGTACTGTGCTGAGAGGGCCCCCTGGAGCCTGGGGGCTCCCCGCACCGCCGGGGCTGCGGGGGCCTGTGTTGCGCCCCTGCCCATGAATTGCAGCATTTACGAACACAAAATGACTATTTTTATCCTGCCCCATTTTTCTTTGCAATGAGAGTATGAAGCATGGTGGCATAGGAAAATCAGAAATTAGGAGAAAGATGCTGGTTGAAGGTTATTGAGTTATTCTTTTACAAATGTGTTATTACCGTGCGGCTGAGGGGCTTATTTCCAGTTGGGTGGTAATTGAAAATCTTCTCCATTCTACTGATGGCAAGTTATGACAACTTCCATCTTTAGAGTCTCTTCCACTACATTCTCAAGAAATTAAAACATTTTCTATTTGCACCCAACTCCAATTCTGTCTCTAAATGCCAAAACCAGCCTGGCTGTATATACTATGATTTTGATGAGAATATGGATCAAATTCACAAGCATGAGGCTGGACTTTTAGATCAGCTATGAAAAGAAGTATGTTTTCAAAAAAGTGACAATAAAGTAAAAAAGAACAAATAATAATGAACGCCTTGTATTTTCTAGTTGTATTTTGAGTGCCTGAACGCCTACAGATCTGAAGAAGAGTTCCAGCCATCAGGCATGTGTAGCAGAAACAAAAATGTGGTTCTTCAAGCTTTGAACAGTGTTCCAGTGCACCCCCGATACACTAGCAGATAACTAGAACTCCAGGAGGCCATGGCAACGGGAGTAATGCACTTTACAATTCATAACATAGACTGGAACGATACTTAATTATATTTGCTAGAACTTAAACATGTTAGATCACTACAACAACTAAACATTTAGATAGAATACTGCCATACTTCCATTAGAAAATATGCTTGTACATCATTCTAAAAAATCGAAGTGCAAAACAAAAAATACAACGGGTGTCTGTAATGCACGAGAGATGATTCCCATCATATACAAACAAGTCCATTAGGTGGTTTGAAGATATCAAATAGAAGCCAGGAACAAAGTCTTGCATACTGTAAGTAAAGATCCCACAGAAATCTCACAAATACTATAAGGTCCTACTGGCTACACCTCCAATATACATCCACAAACACATCCGTGAGACTGCATCAACAAACAGCTCACTAAACCATTTAACACCATATACATGTGTTTGTAAACAATAATGCCACATCCATTCAAAATGGAACTACAAGAGACAGCAAACTAAAATGTACAAATTGTAATGTGCAGATGCACACCCACAAACTATGTGCACATAAAAAATGCCATTGAAGAATGGAAACAGTGACAAAAAGTAAAGCCATGCTGCCCTTAGCAGAATTAGACACATGTCCAAAAAGGCTCCTAATGCTTCAATAGCTGAAAATGATTTGCAAAACATTGCCCAGAAGTCAAGTTTAAGATAACATTCAGTCATCAGTACAAGCAATGTCCCAAATTTAATAGCAATACAAACATTATCTCACATTCAACTAGTATTATGTGAAAAATTAATGCTTCTCCTCTGCAGTTAGGGGTTGAATGTGGACCGGTCCTTTAATTGGAAGGCTCATCCCCTCAATAGTGAGGGTGCAATTACTAGTCTGTTTGCTTGTTGATCTGTCCAAGGCGAGCCTAACAGTAGTGACGAGAGCAACAACAGTATGGACCTTAATACTGCATGCCATATTTACTGTGAGCTCCTACCTCAGTGTGTATTTCTCCATATTTATTCCCATTAGCTTGAGTATTGCATCCCCACACATCTACCGCTGCACCTTCTTCAATTGCTTTGCAAAATGCAGTGAGTATTACTGGGCCTGGTGACATGGATGAAGAATCTTGAGAACAGCGGCAGCTCCTCTGCGATTGTGGAGGAGTATCGCCCCATTGCTTTTGAGCAGTGCAAAGTAAAGGAAATATAAAATCCTAATAACTTTGCGTTGTTATTTTTCTATGCTTCCTTTGTGGGTGGGCAGGTCTGCTCAGCTCTCGGATCAGGGCAGGGGAAGAGTTGGTTGCCCACTCCTAAGTGTGCAATGACTGGTTGGTCAGCCCTCTCTGGCCGCCCAAAACAGTCATGCGCACTTTCCCTGTTCTCCATGAAGTCTTCATTACATCCTGCATGGAGAACATTCCCCCGTTCCCTGGTTGAGCGTCGAACAAGAATACTCAAAACCAATCACAACAATGCATTGCAGTGTTGTTGTAGGTCAGGGGAGCCTGGGTGCCTACCAATCACAACACTGCATTGCAGCGTTGTGATTGGTCAGGGGAGCCTGGCTGTTCTTCCTGGCTTCCTGTCTCACGAGCAGAGCAGGAGCAGAGACGCGGGACCCAGCAGCAAGGTAAGTGTATATATATTTTTTTCTTCAATTGTGCAACCCCCGCTCCACCTCCATCCCTCCACCCCCACTGTGCCCACCCCTACCCCACCACCCGTGAGTCATGATGGCAGCCTCTCTTGAGAAGTGTGGTATAGTCATGAATATATTGGTAGCTCCAATGGGACTCCAACGTATTCATAGTGATTCCTTGCACTATGATGTATTGCCAGTTGATTAATTGCTCTTTGCCATGCAAAGTCTCAGCTGTTGTTGTTGATTTTTCCAGAGGATTGATAGACTTCTGATGATGTCCATGTTGTTGTCTGAAGACCATTTCTTGTCCTATTTTTCTGTCCTCTAAAGAGTACAGCCAGAAAGCACAAGATTATTTGCCATGTCAGACCTACATCATGGCTCTCAAGCTCTCAGCAGATTGAGTATCAGCAGTATTAAGGTTTAATAGAAAAGAGCTATGAAAACCAATACCAAATTATATAGCTAATGTTGGCTGATAAGATTAGTGTTAACATTAGATATTTAGTGTATGGAATACTTGCCCGGTTTGCGAATCTGAAAAATGCACTTCTATTTTTAAGTTCAAATGTATTTATTTTTGTAAGGTTTATGCAGTCAATACAGAAAAACTAAAAACAAATATAAGGTATGTATGGTCTTTAATAGGAATCCACTGCCTTCAAGATGTACTTGTAAGCCCAATGCAATGATATGGGGCTTACAAGTGCTCCAGAAATACACAAACTAAAGGCTTGTTTGAAATCAAAAGAGGTGCCTGGGATGGGCTTGCTACTGTGAAACCTTTCATCTGTTGACAGATGTCACATGTCAGGACAAAGTCCTTGGTCTGTTTGTAAAGACTGGGCCACCAATAGCACTGCTGCAATAGAGAAATTGAAGCAGCTTCCCCGCAACGGTCGAAGGCAGACTCTCAGGTATTAATCCTAGTCTGCGCTCACTGTTTGGTATTGCTCTATCCCCCACTTCTGGAATCTGAGCACATGGTATATTTTGTGTATCTAATTTGTAGGAGCACTTGAGTGTAAAACTTTTTAGCAAGTGTGTGTCATTGTGTGCAGCAATGACAGCCCCCATGATGTCTCTGTCTATTCTCGTACTGGAATGAGTTATCAAAGCAACCACAGTGTTGTAAACTATTGCTTTTGAGCTTCATCAACTAATGAAAACCCTGCAACTTGCACGCCAATATGGGGCGTGGCTTGGACGCCGATCGGGATGGCGGCGTGAGCTTGCAGCTCCGCGCAGGGTCCCGCTATTTCTCCTGAAAACTACACCTGGGGCGACCCCTGATCGGCACAACTGGCCTGCGAGGTGTTGGGGAACCACTGGAGAGCGGCTGAGAACTCTTTGGGGACCGCTAGTCCCACGGAGACCTAGTAAGACGACGCCCGAGGTGTTGCCCGGAGTGCGAAGAAAATGGCGGCGGCGAGGGTCGATAGTCTCTGAACCGAAACTGAGTAGAGTTGGCATCGGCTTGCGGGGTGGCCCGCCTATGCGAGATCGGAGTTGCGGGAACTGCTGGCACGGACCTGAGGAGCGGGGAGATTGGTGACCAACATTGGATTGGTGTACTGGGGGCACGCACTCGTCTCTACTTCCCCCCCCTCCCCCTCCCCCCGGTTCTGGCGACAGTGGGGCGGACGGCGCTAGAACTTTTGATTCTTAGAGTTGCAGGCACAGCGGAGGCACTCTACCACGATCGTTGCTGATGCGCCCGTCCCCTGGGCAGAGGATATCGGGCCCTGGTGAGGTCCGGGCCTGCCCGTGTAACGGCGACAGAGACACCTAAGATGGCGGCTGCGGGAGGAGCGGCCGTCACAGAGCAGGGCCGGGAGGATTCGGCTGCGCTATCCCAGGTCGGCGAGGCCTCTCCGCCGATGATGGACCAGGAGCAGAGACTGAACCGGCGCCTGGATGCTATTCTGGATGCCATCACCTCGACCAAGGAGGCATTGCAGCAGGACATTGCGCAGGTCGCTACGGGGCTGGGGCTCCTGAGAACGGATCATGCCAAGTTGGCGGATATGGTTAAGGACCATGAGCAGCTGCTATTAGACCTGAAACCGGTGGTGGTGACCGCGGAACATAAGATAACGGACATCCTGACCCGGCTGGACACGTTGGAGCGACGAGCGGAGGATGCCGAAAGCCGCAACAGACGGAACAACGTGCGGGTCGTAGGCCTGCCGGAGAGAATTGAAGGGGAGGACGCGGTGGCCTACATGGAGAACTGGTTCCGGACAGTGGTGGCACCGGAGGGTCTCACTTCCTTCTTCACGTTAGAGCGAGCACACAGGGTGCCGGCTCGCCCACCAGCGCTTGGCCGCCCCCCTAGACCGATGGTGGTGAAGCTCCTCCATTATAAAGACCGGGACCTCCTAATCCAGAAAGCTCGGGCCTCGGGTCCGTATGAGGTGGAAAACAGCCGAGTCACGATCTTCCCGGACTATACTCAGGCGGTCCAGAAGAATAGGGGATCCTTCCTGGCGGTGAAAAAGGAGCTGAGGGAGGAGGGCATCCAGTATTCCTTGCTCTTCCCGGCCAAGCTGCGGATAATCCTGGATGGGAACACTCATTTTTTTCAAAATCCGGATGAAGCGTGGTCGTGGTTGGAATCGTATCGAGCTGGCACGGACAGGACTGGCAAAAGTCAGCGAGAGAGGCCTAAACCGCCTCAGGTCCGGAAATCTCAACGGATTCGCTCCCGCAATAAGCTTCAGCGAGCGAAACGGGAGGCCCAAATGGCTGCGGACAAAAAAGGGGCGCTTGCAGCGACGGCGGCCATCACGAGATCACAGCAGGAGAGTGACTTGGCGGCTACGGACTCTGGCGAGGACGGTGGCAGGACTGGAGAGGAATTTTCGGAGGCGGAGAGCTTGAAGGGGCCGGTGGTCACCCCCCAGACGTCTGATGAGATTTTTCATGGCTGACTCTTATATGGGACTTGGGACACTGTCTCTTGTGGGGAGGTATCCTGTTGGCACTAGATGGGTCGCCAGGTAGGGTAAAGCATCAGCATTGCGGGGTGGAAGGCTCGGGGCGCGGGCTCCGCCTGCCCGGGGTCGGCGATAACTCACCCCCTCAGGGCCCTTAAGGCCTTCTGTGGTGGTGACCACAGGTTAGTCGGATGTGTGTTTTGTTTAAGGTTTGGATCAGGGCTGAAACTGGGTTTGTAGGCTCTGTCCTGGGGAGTGGGGTTTGGGGAGTTTTTTCTATGGTTCGTTTAGGGGGGGGCAACAGCTATGGTGTGGGCATTGAATGGCTATACCTGAATTGGATCACTCTACGTTGGTATGGGGACGTTACCTAACTTGAAATGCCTAACATGGAATGTCCGAGGACTGCGAACTATGGTCAAACGCCACAAAGTGCATGCTTATTTGGTGAGGCGGGGGGTTCAGGTTGCCATGTTGCAGGAGACTCATTTAACGAAACAGGAATGCATCGCATTACAGAAGAGATGGAGGGGTCAGGTCTTTGGCACCACTTACTCTGCGTTTGCTAGAGGGGTACTGATATGGGTGCGAGCGGGGATACCGTTCCAGGTGTTGAATCAATTGGTGGATCCTGAGGGCAGATATGTGGCGGTGGAGGGGAGGTTGTATGGTAGGGATGTGGTTTTCAGCTGTGTATACGCTCCAAATGTTGATCAGGCCCGCTTCTTTGATGGTTTATCCGGCTCCTTGTCCTCTTTCTTAGCGGGGCCTGTGATACTGGGGGGGGGCTTCAACTCGATCACAGATGTGGCCTTGGATAGATCTCACCCACCACTGGTCGATTCCCCTGTACGTAAGTTAGCTGCACACAGGAAGGATTGGCAGGAAAGATGGGGACTGCTGGATGTGTGGCCGGAACAACACCGGGGTGGTAGGGATTACTCCTTTTTCTCAGCCCTCCACGCTTTACATGTTAGGATCGACTCGGTCTTGTGCAGCGGGTCCCTAGCCCCATTGGTCTCCCATACGGAGTACCTGGCCAGGACCATCTCGGATCATAATCCTCTGCTGGTGCACGTCCAATGGCAGCGGGCGCGCTCCGCGATTCCAACATGGCGGCTCCGGCCCGACACCCTGGAGGACTCGGTGTTTAGTGACGCGGTCCAACTGGGCATAGATCAGTATTTTGATGAGAATGAGGGGACAGCTACTTGTAGGTCCACTGAATGGGACGCGATGAAAGTGGTGGTGAGAGGAGTATGCATGGGTAGGTTTTCGAATGCTCGAATGTCGGTGTTGAATGCGCTTGCCAGTGCGGAGGAGAAATTGAGGGATCTGGAGCGGCGTAGGCCGGACCGACCGGATTTACAGGTCCGGTTACTGGAAGCCAAAGAGGTGGTGGCTACCGAAACGGAACGGCTACGGAGCTATGACTACAGGCAATATGCCGTTAGAGCGCATGCTGAGAGGGATAAGGTAGGCACGTTACTGGCTAGGCTCGCTAATCCTGAACTCAGAGGCTGCCCGATCTTGAGCATCAAAAATGAACTGGGGGAGACGGTCTTTTCACAAACGGCGATGCTGGAGTGCTTTCGGGCCTACTATGCTGAGTTGTACGAGAGTCAGTTAGGAGTGGAGGCTTGGGAAATCGCGGAATATTTGGAGTCGATGCAGCTTCCGGTGCTTGACGATGACGATGCAAAGGATTTAGGTGGACCTGTCACGCTGGCCGAGATTAGGGCAGCCATTAAACATATGGCGAGGAATAAAACACCCGGGGTGGATGGCCTGCCGATAGAATTTTACCAGAAGTATGTTGATAGCTTGGCACCCAGACTACTGGTGGTGTATGAGGAGGCTCACAGGTTGGGGGGTCTGCCCGGATCAATGAGGGAGGCACTGATAGTACAGTTGCTGAAACCCGGCAGGGAAGCGACTGATGTGAAGTCTTACAGGCCATTGTCCATGTTGACGGTGGACTATAAGATTTTAAGCCGTATCTTAGCCACCAGGTTGGCCCCATATATGACCAGACTGGTGCACAGGGACCAAGCGGGGTTTATCCCCACGAGGAGCACGGCGCTTAATATTCGCCGTCTGATTGGGATATTGGATGGTGCAGCGGACACGGACGATGCCCAGGCGGTGTTATCTGTAGACATTGAGAAAGCTTTTGATAGTTTGGAATGGGTCTATCTGGATGAAGTCCTAGCGAAGTTCGGCATTGGTGAAGGGTTTCGCAGATGGACGAAGGTGTTGTATTCTTCGGCAACGGCGCGAGAACGTCTGGGCACTCTGGTGTCTGCGGCTTATCCAGTTGGTAGGGGGACGAGACAGGGGTGCTCCCTCTCCCCCCTTCTGTTTGCACTGGCGATGGAACCACTGGCGGTGCGTGCCAGGTCGGGAGACATGTACGCAGGGATCGCTAGAGGCGGGCAGTTGCACTACATATCATTGTATGCGGACGATCTGCTACTGTACATGGAGGATACGGAACGGGAACTGGAAGGGGCGATGGAAATGCTGTCTGAGTTTGGTCGGTTGTCGGGCCTCAGGGTTAACTGGACGAAGACTTGTGTCTTTCCGCTTAGGGCGGACGCGCCCTGCCCCGCCCGTGATGTAGGGGTGGTCTGGGAGCCATCTTGCTTTACATATCTGGGAGTCCGTATCTACCACGAGGTCGCGGACTTATTAGAGGGTAATATTGGGCGGTGCATACGGGCGCTGAGAGGTTGCATGTCTTTTTGGGCCTCCCTCCCTCTGTCGGTGTTGGGTAGGGTTGCTCTGCTGAAGATGGTGGCGCTCCCGCGGCTCTTGTACTATTTTCGCTTGCTGCCCATTTGGATTCCTCAGAGGATCTTTAGGGACTTGCGGACGATGGTCATCGACTTCCTTTGGGGGCATGGTCGCCGTAGAGTGGCACTGAACACGTTGCTTCGTCCCAAGCTTGAGGGGGGGATGGCAGTCCCGGACTTTGAGTTGTACTACTTGGCCGCGCAACTTCAGGTTCTCACACAGCATGTGGCTAGGGTGTTTAGAGGGCCGGAACACGACCGAGAGCGGGGGATACAACGCCATGTCCTGGCCTACATAACCATGCAGCAGAAACTGGAGTTGCGAGGCCTCACCATGGAAGAGAGGACGCTCAGGTTATGTTGGCAGAGGAGTCTGAGGAGAGCGAAGGCGTCCCGACCGTATGCCCCGGAGATACCGATAGGTATGCTAACTGCGCTGCCGCATGGGGGCGACTGGTCTCGATTATTGGAGTGGGAGGAGCTGGGACTACAAGTGGTGGGGGATTTGTATATTGATGGGACGCTGGTGCCCTTCCAAACGCTACAAGAACAGTTTGGGCTGCCGGAGGGGAGCTTCCTGTTGCATGCGGCCGTGGTGGCGGCCATGCAAAAGCATTGGAAAGGGGGGCTCATTGAACCGGAAACAACTATGGCTTGCCAGTATGTAGTGATGGCCGCCGGCACCTTTAAAGCGGTGACCTGCCTCCATAATAGGATGTTGCATGAGGGGCTAGAACCGCTCCTGGGCCTGAAAGCGAAATGGGAGGTGAGCATAGGCAAGCCCATTCCGGACACGGTGTGGGGTCATATCATTAAGCGTACATGGAAGGGCACGAGGAACGCACGCTTCCAGCAGGTGCATTTTTATGTGTTGCATAGGGCCTACCTGACCCCGGAGAAGATCAAACTGTATTTTCAGGTACAGGAGGCGCGGTGTCCGAGATGCTTGGCGTTGGAGGCGGATCTGGATCATCTGTTGTGGGGCTGCCCGAAACTGGAGGGTTACTGGGCGGAGGTTGGGGAACTCCTCAATGCAGTGACCGACAGGGAGGTGGAGTTTGACATGGCGGCGTGTTTGTTGCTCTGGTTCCCACACACAAAAAACACTAAGGTGACAAGTAAATTTATTGACCTGGGGCTGATACTGGCGCAGAGGGAGATCACCTGGCACTGGAAGTCCAGGGAGGGGCCGTCTATGAGGAGATGGACGAATGAATTGCTGAGGTGGTCTGAATGCGAGAGTGTGCTCCGTATGAGACAAGCAGTCAAGCTTGACAATGAAAAGAGCCTGGAATCAGCGCGCGCGTGGGAGTTGATAGTGCAGGCTCTGCGTGACTCCCTGGTGGACGATGAGGACTGAATGGATAGGGCATGAGGACACCGTGAGGCTTACGAGTATGGAGGTATTAGTAGATCTGTAGCGGGACCCATACTGGCGTTAGGAACACGGCCCACATCATTAGCGGTTGCTGGGGGGGAGGGAATGGGTGTTGTTTTGGGGTTGTTGAGGGGTGGGTTGGGCACCGGGATCCAGGTTGGGGAGCGGAGGTAATACCGGGCCTGTGACTGTCCTTATGGGTCTGCAGAGTTTGGATAGATGGCGGAGCAGGGGCAGGAGCACGTGGCTCTGTTATGTTAGGGTCCCCACAGGGACTGGGGGGCGGGATCGCACTATCGCCATGAAACCGGGCTGTTGGACTATGCTGGAAGGTGTTGGGGATGGGTTAGGTGTTGGGGGGGTAAAATGCAGATACATGAAGAGATTTTCGACCAATTGTCCGTCAGGGATGCTCACTATGATGTCTTGCTGGCAATCTGGAACATTATGCTGCCCGGCCCCCGGGATACGGGCTGAATGGCTGTGTATACTCTATGTTTACTCGATCCAAGCGGGGGGACACCATGAGTGTGCTGGTTGATTTATTGTATGCAATGGTTTCTAATTCTGCAATAAAAACAAATCTAAAAATAAAAATAAATAAATAAATAAAATAAAAAAACTTGCACGCCAATATGCTGATGACTCAGTGTATGTATAACATGAGTCTGAGGCAGGCAGGCATTCATTTACCTTTGCCTCCTGTTCTCAAAGCAACTTGTGCTTCACTGTGCAGCCTTTCAAATCCCTGAATCCATTCTGACTTCAATAATGAAGCTATTTATTATATGTCTGCACACTGTGTCGAGGTCTTCTGGGAGCAGGAAACCAGATTTCACAGAATCGGTGCCTGCGGTGTGCAGGGAAATGATACCTTCACTCCAAGGGAGCTTCACAGCAATTTATTGAAGGCTGCAGGTGCTCCAGGGTTCTTAAATTCCTTTCAGATTTTAGGACGACACAGCAGCATGGATTGTCAAGTCCTGGGAGCAGCAGTCAGGGTTTGGTGCCTTTTTCTTCTGCAGCAGGGCTTCAGTTTTTGAGCAGCAGGCTTTCTCTTTCCTGGTCTTCTCTTGTCTATTGAATCTGATGTTCGGGTCTCGGGGTGCCATTCAAACGCTGAATTTAGTGGCTTTACAAGGGGAGACAGGTAGTAACCAATGGGAAGCTTACCTTTACAGTGTGTACTGAAGACTTCCTGTTGAAAGCGACACTACCCTAGCCCTGAGAGAAGGTTTTCTCACCATCTCAAGATGGTGAAATTTCAGGAAAGGGGTTCATCTCATCTGTCCAGCACTAAAAGTCATACAGGCTAAGTAGGGACCCTCCTCCTAATCTAACTATGTTTCCAACTTTTTCTCTCACCAGAAGTGGAGCAGGAAAGGGGACTTGGACTCCCCCACTATCTGGGGGTCTTGGGTATGATTTCAAAGATGGCATTGACCTTGAGGCTGCCTGCCCAGGAAGGCCTTCCTGTCCTGGTAAAGGTGTACAGCACCTATGTCCAGAGCAGGCTTTGTCTCTGTCCTCTGAGAGGACTGAAGCATTTCTGGTAGTGTCAGGCTGGCGAAAACAAGTCAAGAACCACACCAGTGCTTGGCAGGTTTTCAGGAGACACTCTAAAAGGGCTTTCTGTGTGAATGTATTAATAAATCCCACAATGGCATCAGTGTTTATCAAGACAAGATGTTTGGTATCAAACAACTTAGAAATCAGTGAAATCACCATTGAGCTAGGAAACTCGTGTTGACCAGTATTCAGCCCATGTACTCTTTAAGGCTTCCATGTGCACTTACAACATATCAGAATGAATTAGACATTGTAGGGGCTTATCTGCTCTTGCTTATATGCCTACAAATAGCATATAGGGGCCTCAGCCTTAGGGCTGAAGGCCTGCAGTTGGGGTAACTTATCTATATCCCATTCAGTGCATGGGAGGCATGGCCCACAGGACTGTGTGCTATGTCGACTCTTCAGATTTTTCTGCACCAAGACACATCGCCTGCAATTGTAGAGTGCATAGCTTTGGTGAGGTGTCCCTGGGTGGGACAATTGGTTCTGCAGCCTAAGAGGACCCTCTTCAGTACCCATGCCCCAGGTACCAGAGGTACCACTGATTAGGGATTTACAGGGGTAACTGAAGTTGTGCCAATTGTGGTACAGTTTTGGGGAAAGAAATCTGACAATGAGGACCTGGCTAGTAGGGACCCAGTGTGCTTACAGTTCAAAATTGCATCAGACACCAGGCAAAAAGTGAGGGCTAACCATGTAAAAAGAAGCACTTTCCAACATGACCTCCCCAAATAAAAGAGGATGAGAATAACCCTCCCCTAGTGAGTATTTGTTGTCTAATAGGAGAAACCTGGGAAGTCCATCTGCAATGGCATATGCAGTCTCAGGTCTTTGTTCCATTTCAAAGTCCATTCCCTGTAGGCATATGGACCACCTGAGCAGTTAGGGATTTTCACCTTTCATTTGTGTTAACCATCTGAGAGGTCAGTGGTCAGTTTGAACAATGAAGTGAGAGTCAAATAGTTATAGTCTCAGCTTCTTCTGGGACAAGAACACAGCAAAGGGTTCCCTCTCAATGGCCCTCTAACACTGTTCCTTGGGGAGTAACCTTCTACTGATGAAAGCCACAAGCTGGTCTTGACCTTGGTCATTTATTTGGAATAGGACCACTCCTATCACATTTTCAGAGTAATCAGTCTACACAATGAATTGCTTGGCATAATCTGGAGCTTTCTGAACAGGTGCGGAGGACATTGTGTCCTTCAGAATGTCAAAAGCCTTTTGTCAGCTCACTATCCAGTACATAGACCCAGTCAAGAGACGAAAGGGCCTGACTTTAGTCTCATTAGTTGGAGCCACCCAGTACAAAATGGTCTGGATCTTGGGTTTTAATGGTTGAACCTGGCTTCAACCTACAAGTGGGCCAAGTATACAACCTTCCCCTGCCCTACCTGGCACTTGCTTGCCCTGAAAGTGAAGCCTGCCTGCACATCCCAGAGTCTCTAAAATGTTCCCAATGTGGATCAGGTGATCCTGCCTGGTGGAGCAAAAGACAGAAATATCATCTAGATAAGCTGCACTATAGGATTCCAACCCAGCATGAACTTTATTCACCAACCTTTTCAGTCCAAAAGGCATCACAGTAAACTGATAATGCCCCTCTGGGGTTGAACATGCTGATCTTTCTTCTACTTCTGGGGTCAGACCTAGCTGCCAGTATCCAGAGGTGAGGTCAAAGGTACTCAAATATTTGGCTGCTCCTAACCTTTCAATTTAATAATCTGCCCTTTGAATTGGGTGTGCATCATGTTTGGTCACTGCATTGAGGCTCCTTTAGTCCACAAGGAACCTCATCTCTATTTTTGACCCCCTGGGTATGAAGCTTGGGGACTAACACCACTGGGCTTACCCAGGGGCTCACAGGTGGCTTTATGACTCCCAATTCCAGTATCTTTCTTACTTCAGCTTTGACACCCTCTTTCACATGATCAGAATGCATGTAGATTTAGTTTTTGACAGGAATGCTTTCACCAATGTCCACACCAGGGGTACACCAGCTAGTATGACCAGAGGTCAGAGAGAAGAGTTCAGAAAACTGATGTAGGACTTGCTTACAGTCAGTCTGCTGCTGGGTAGTGAGGAGGTTTGACAGGACCACTCTTTCTAATGGCCCATCTTTTGGGTTGTTGGCCAGGAGGACAGGGAAAGGTTCACTCTCTGCTTGCTGATGATCCTCATCTGTAAACATTGTCACATCTGCTCTGTCCTAATAGTGTTTAAGGCATATCACATGGATGACCCTCCTGGGGATCATACAAGAGCCAAAGTCCACCAGATAGGTGACCTCCCTTTTTCATTCTAGGATAGGGTAGAACCCCCCACTTATTTTGGAGGACCCTAGGGTCCACAGGCTCCAAAACACATGCCCGTTGCCCTGGTCGGAACTCCACCATAGCAGCTTTTCCATTATGTCATTGCTCCTGAAGCTCTTGTCTGGTCTCAAGGGTTTGGTTTGCTTTCTCCATGTATTCAGCCATCCTGGAGTGGAGGCAAAGTACATAACCCACTATGTCCCATTTAGGTTTAACTTGACCTCTCTCTTACCCCTCCTCTACAAGGCTCAATTGTCCCCTAACAGGATGACCAAACAAAGGTTCAAGTGGGGAGAACCCCATTCCCTTTTGTGACACTTCCCTGTAGGAAAAAAAAAACAGGCATGGCAGTAAGACATCCCATCTCCTTCAGAGTATTTCAAGGAGTCTGCCAATCATTCCTTTCATGGACTTATTGAATCTTTTAACAGGGCCATTACACTGCAAATAGTATGGGGTAGTGAACCTGTAGGCCACTCTGCACTCCTTCCACGTGTGTTTCAGTTAACCAGACAGGACGCTTGTATCTCTATGTGATACCATGTTCTTTGGGAAACCCATTCTGGTAAAGATACCAATGAAAATTAGACACTCTCAATATTTTGTACAATAGTTCTTGTCACATTAAAGTTCAACAAAGTCCCTTGTGCTGGGACTGTCCACTTGTACACAACGTTCTTTGCTCAACATGGCAATTAGATACAGGCACATTTTAAAATTCCCTTGATATTTTGACTGCTTTGTTGGAGTGTGAAATGTGCTTCAAAAAGGGGGCTTCATCAGGACAATCAATTGGAACACCCTGTGCAATGAATAGACATTTATAAACTCTTTGGTGTGCAAGGAATATAATGTCTAATAAAGGAAGAATTCAAGAGAAACTCACATGTCTTCTTGAACATACTCAAAATCATTCATATCTCTGTTTAAGCATCAGAGAGAAAACCTTCAATGCAGGGAAAATGGTGTCTAAATTGAGTTCCTGGAACATGTGAATCAGGTTAAAAATCAGATGAAAATGCCCTCACCATCAGAAATGATTAAGGGAGGAATGTCTTGACAATCAACTACTTGGCCCTAAAAGTTGCATTTAGAGGTGAGTACTGAAATATAGGGAGAATAGTCTCTGAGAGGAGTCCACCAAACCCATGAATCACTGTAGAAATTACAGGAAAATGCACTCACCATCAGAAATGATTGAGGAAAGAATGTGCTTAATAATCGATTAGTTCCATATAAAGGTTGCATTTGCCAGTGAGGGCTGAAATTAATGAAAACTAGATTCAATAAAAAACCATTCCTTAATTTGAAAACATAGGCCTGATTCACAAAAGTAATCTGAGACAAAATCATAACTTTACAACTTTCGGTATTCATAGAAGGCATTTAGAAGTACTAAACTTAAGTTTAACTGAGACAAATTCCTAGTCGTAAAGTTAGGATTTTGTCTCAATTAAATGTAAGTTTGTCTTAACTTTAACTTAAGACAAAAATTTAAGATTAACTGAGACAAAATCCTAACTTTAGTACTCCTAAATACCTTCTGTGAATATCCAAAGTCGTAAAGTTAGGATTTCGTCTCAGAATACTTTTGTGAATCTGGCCCAGAGTGTCTAAAATGAGAACAGTGTCTTCTTCATCGGTCATTTCAAATCAGCATGAATTCTTCAGACCAGCTGTAGTTTCATATATATGTGTCGATGGGCCGTATTTTAATAAGGATAGAGTGGTATCCTCACGCCAACATGCACGCTGAGAAGAGGGAGGAGATTCCTCCTACCAAAATGGCTGATGCAAGTATGCTTTCTAGGCTTCAGTAGGATCTGGATCATCCAAGCAACCACTCCCAGTAATAGGGGAAAGTAAACATACTTGAGATCCAGACTACCTTTACCAACATGTTAAATGATTACAATGTGTCAAGGCACTGAAGACTATAAATTACATTCTAGCTACATCACTCATAGGGCCAATCAATTAAGGAAGCCTCATGAAATTGGAGTATAATAAGAGCTCAATCAAAATCAAAATCTTTCTTCACCTTAGCTGTGCTTCCAAATATCTCTTTCTTCTTTCTTAGGCACAGAGAGCAGCCATTTTGTGAAAAGTATATGGTAGCAATGCCTTTTATTATTTTTTGCACCTGACTACAACCTGCTTCGACTTAAAGGTTATTTGCAAATGTTTAGTGAATAGCATTTGCTATTCATAGTTTAGTCTTCATATTTGAATCACAAATGTAGGTCCCAAAATACCAACAGCCAGATTCATGAAGCTACCATTTTGCGATTAGCAAATAGCGAAAAATAGCGTATCGCTATTTGAGACTCGCAAAATGGCATTCATGATAAAAAGCGCGGAAAAATTGCGATTCGCTATCGATTGCAATTGGCGATTGCGATCTAGCCGCAATCGCGAAATAATCGCAGTTTCGGCAATTTCCCATGCCGAAATTGCGATATCGCAAATAGCGATATCGCAATTAGCGATCTCGCTAACTGCGAGATCGCAAAAACAGGAAGGCGCATTTCGAGCCCACTGATGACATCCAACCAGGAAGTAGGCTCACCACACCCACAAACCGAACACAGAGCCAGGGAGTGGCAGCTGGAAAGTTTGGAGCTCCAAAAGCAAGACCCTGCAGCACCCCAGCCTGAAGGAAAGTTCAGAAAGATGTCCCAGGATGCAGCAGGGAGCAGTGGGCAGGAGAGGAAGAGGAAAATGAAATTTTCCGAAGCTGAATTGGAGTATGTAATTGAGAGGGTGTGCAATGACTATGGGAAGCTGTTTGGTAAAGACTCTCGGAGGGTGCCAGAGCCCGAGAAGCGCAGGATCTGGCAGCGCATCCGTGCCAAGGTCAATTCTGTCGGTGTCACCCAGCGCTCCATCTACGACATCAAAAAGCGCTGGTATGACCTGCGAGGACGTTCCAAGGAGCGGATTGCTTTGCGGCTTGGGGACCAACTGGGCACCGGTGGAGGGGATGCATTAGCCACAGCTAACACCCCATTGGAGAACATGATTGAGGAGACCATAGCGCCAGCAGCCTGCGTGGGGGTCATTCAGCTGGACTCCTCTCGACCCGGCCAACAACAAAGTCAAGGTAAGTGCCATGCAACTGCGACCCAGTCCCCTAACAATGCCCATACGTCCTGAACTAGCACCATGACATCCCCAAATATGCAGAGCAAGCTCACCAAAAAAGCCCCATTGCATTGTGGTACTTGTAGTGTAATCATGAGCCCGCAGTCAGCCCAACAGTGCCAGAGCACTCATTGCTAAGTCTAAATAAAACCCAGAAAGGGAAAGCAAGGCTGCGTGCATGTGTTAAATTTTCCTGTGCAAGACACATCACATTAATCATGCACCCTTTCACATTACAGGTGCAGGTGATCAAGCCAGCACCGATAGTGATGCGCTACACATTGCTTAGAGCCCGGAGGACACTGAGGGTGAGGGACAGTCCTCCCAACAACCTGGCACATCACAGCAACCAGCATTGCAGCCAGCACCACTGACAGCACCAACACCCCGTGCCGACAGGGCCACCCCTGCAGCCACTGCAGTGCAGCCAGCACCAGCTACAGCACCAACACCCCGTGCCAACAGGGCCACCCCTGCATCCACTGCAGTGCAGCCAGCACCAGCTACAGCACCAACACCCCGTGCCGCCACAGCAGTGGTACAGGCTCCACCACCAGCGCCTCGGAGGCAGACGAGGCACACACCAGCTGGCAGGTCACAGACCATCGCACAGAGGCGCCAGCAGCGCCAGGGCCCAGCAGGCACCGGCAGGGCACTAGAAACAGCAGACCCAGGCCTGGTCATTGAACGCCGCATGCTGGCGGTGCATCGCACGCAGGCACACCACATGGCAGCAATGCTTGCACAGATGCAGGCAAATGGACAACATATTGCCCAGATGACAGCAGCTGTGAGACAGAACAACCAGCTGCTTGTCTCACAGCAGGACATGACCCGTCGACGCCACCGCCAACTACTGGCCCGCCTATCGGCCTACACTAGGTCTAATCATGTTGTTGGCCACGCCACATCTCAGCTGGTACGTCGTCACTTGCTATGCAGGCACAAATGGTGCAGTGTTGCCAGGATGTGGCCAGGTCACTCGACCTACTCACTGCAGCTGTGCTTGGCAGACAGGCCACTGGCCAGGAAGAAGCAGAGGGTGGTGACGACGCAAGTGAGGCTGCGTTGACCAATAGCAGTGCCTCCTTACCACCGTTGTCTCCACCTCGCCGCAGCAGCCGGCCAACATCAGGGAGTAGGGCCAACACCGTCCCTGAGAATGCGGAAAGACGACTTGGGGCGTCTCGTCGTCAACATCGCTGAGGACTGTCAAAATATGAGGGAGGCCATGCAGTCGAGTCCTGCAAAGCCCCTACCCCAGCATGGGGAGGTATGGAGGAATACACTCCCCATCAGACAATTTGTTTTTAGAAGGCCTATTTATTGTGATGTAACATTAAAGAAGAAAGGTCAAACTTCATACACACTCATGTCATTATTTCATTCGTCATGCATGGGTGCAGTGTTGTGATAGTGGTATGTGTGCACTAGAAACAGTTTGTAGTGATGTGGTTGCGGCGCCTGTGTCCTTCCGCAGGATCTTCTCCGCGGGCATGACGTACATGTGGAGGTGGCCGGTCGTCCCCTTCAGATTCACTGCCAGAGATGTCGACAGGTATCCGGCGCTTGGTTGCCATGTTATGTAGTATTGCGCAGACAGCCACAATGCGGCAGCACACTGCTGGACTGTAATACATGGCCCCACCTGTCTTGTGCAGTATGCGGAACCTGCTCTTGAGCAGGCCAAATGTCCTTTCTATGCAATTCCTTGTCCGTATGTGTGCAGCATTGTAATGCCGTTGCTGGGGTGTGGCAGGGTTGAAGTAAGGGGTCAGGAGGTATTCACGGAGGGCGTAGCCACTGTCACCTGAATGAGAGGAGCAGATGGTGATTGGCTGTGCTGCGCAGTTACTTCATAGCAATGTGACATTGTTGACAAAGTGCACTTACCAAGTAGGTGTCCTTCACCGAACTCTCCCCTGACCAGTCGTGAGTGGAGGCCGCTGTGCCGGAATATGAAGGAGTCATGGGTACTCCCTGGGTACTGGGCCACAATGTCAGTGATGTATGACTTAGCATTGCAGACCATCTGTATGTTCAGGGAGTGGTAAGACTTTCTATTGCAGAACATATACTCTGTGGCAGCTGGTGGGCAGATGGCGACGTGGGTACAGTCTATGCATCCAAGTACATGGGGAAAATGGGCTACATTGTAGAATTGTAGCTTGGTCAAGTCCAATTCCTGTTGGCTAGTGGGAAATTTGATGTGACGCTGTAGCTGGGTGAGCATGGCGTCAACGAAAGTGTGGAGGCAGTGTGACATGGTGGGCTGGGATATCCCCCCAGCAGCCGCTACTATCCCCTGGAAACTCCCGGAGGCCAGGAGGTGCAGGCTACACAATACCTGCACATGTGTAGGCACCGCATTGGTACGGCTTGTTGGGTGCTGCATCAGGGGGTCAAGGTCCTGTATTAGCTGCATTATCATTTCCCCATTCAGCCTATATTTTGCATATATCTGCTCTCTGCTTTGGCCCAGCAAGGTGACCCGCTGGAGGAAAATTCTGTCCTGGATCCTGCGCCTCCTCTGTGCTGCTTGCTGTAGCCTTCGACGCCTCACCACCATGTACATTCCTGGCATTGTGGCACTCCAAATGCTGTTGCTGAAAGTCCTTATGTGTGATTGGTCAGGCCTGAACCTGTTGCTGATTGGCCAACGGTTTTTCAAATGTAATTTTTTCATGGCTTTTATGGTTACCACCTGCTTTGAGTTCTCCTTAATTTGCGCCGCGCAAACAGCGATTTTTGGGTTTTTCGCTATTAGCGATTTTTTATGAATGCCAATTGCGATTATTTAGCGAATTCACAATTTATTTCTCAGAATCCGTGGTTTGTCGCATTTTCCGATTCGCTAATGATCGGCTACCGGGATTCTGCAATTTTTATTGTGAATTCGCTATTATGTGTTAGCGAATTCGCTATTTTGATGTTGAATGCCGATTAAGTCAATTGCGCCCGCAATTGCATTTTCGCAGCGATTGCGGGCGCAATTTCACTTCATGAATATGGTAGCAAATCTCTACTCATTTCACTTTACAAATGTTCTGGCTTGAAGATTTTCTTGATACTCAATACATTGTCTGTAGCGTTTTAGTGTTCACAAATCAGTTTACCACTGGTTTGTGTGCTGCTAAATGTTAGTACATCGGCTCTTTGTTCTGTCACAAAAATATGGATATTTCTAGATCATTGAAAAGATGATACTCTGAAATGAATTCATAACTTGCTGCAATAATGGCATATTTAAAACCTTTTGCAATAATTGATAGATACATGCTAAGTGTTAGAAATGTGGGTCTCTAGTTGGCAGAGGCAGGTACTTTTTTCCAAATAGGGACCCTTGCTTCTAGTTAGGGTAAGGGGGATACACTTCTAAATTACCCCTTGCTCACCCCCTTGGTAGCTTGGCACGAGCAGACAGGCTTATTCAGAGGCAGTGTGTAAAACATTTGTGAACACATACAGTAATACAGTTAAAACACTACAAATGGGCACCACACCAGTTTTGAAATAAATAAGTAATCTTTATCTAAACCAAACAAAACCAAAATGACAAAAATCCACAAAACGGTAATAAAATATGACTTTCAAATGGTAGAAATAGTTCAGTTCGAAGCAAACTGCAGATGTAACACTTTACACACAAAGTACCTTGGATGTGTCACACACATACACAAAAATGGGCCACAAGGAAGGGTAATGTGTCGGTTCCTAACACTCAGTGAAGGTGATGCGTTGGTTGCTTGATCTGGGAGAGGTGATGTGTTGATTCTTACTGCTGTGCAGGGGAGGTGATGCGTTGGTTCCTTACCGGAGAGGAGATGATGTGTCAATTTCTTACTACGTGTGGAGGTGATATGTTGGTTTCTTACTGCATCCCCCAATGATGTGACAGACTGGGCACCTCGCTGTGATGTGACGATCCGGGGTAATGTGTGGTTACTTCCAGCTGCACAGTAGGGCTTGCGTCGGAATTGGTGCGATGATATCGGACTTCGGAGACCAATGCACTTGATGCGGCGTGCAGTGATTCCTTGGGCTGTGGGCAGACGGTGCGTCGGTTTCTTTGGCGATGTATCGGAAACAGGCATGTATGCATCATGCTTCTCATTGTTGCCTTGCTTTTCCAGCTCTCAACAGCCAGAACAACCTCCAGAGGCCCAGAACATCTACAGGCACCTCTTGGCAGGTCAGAACTCCCAGCAAAGAAGTTCAGGGGAGCTGGGGGTGAAGTCTTTGTTTCCCTGAGACTTCAGAACAGGAGGCAAGCTCTTCTTCTAGCCCTTGGAGATCTTCCTCAAGCAGGGGACACAGCAAACAACAAAGTCCTTTTCCCTTCCTTGGCAGAAAGTAGCCACTGCAAGCCAACCCGAGGCACAGGGGCAGTATTCCTCCTTAGTTTCTAAAGCTCTTCTTCTTGGCAAAGGTTGCTCTTGATTTTCCTGGAGTGATCTAAAAGTCTGGGGTCTGGGCCCCTCTTTTTATACAGCAAAATCCTTTGTTCTCTGGTGGCATAGAAGCCCTGTGCTCAGTCAAAACCAGTTCTGTCCTCTCTGGTGCAGCTTCCTGGCAGGAGGTGGAGATAGCCTTGTGGAAGGCAGAGCAGGCACATTCAGGTGAAAGGAAATCTCCTCCCCTACTCTAAAGGCAGCCCGGGTCTATTCAGCCCATCCCTGACTCATCCACACTGTCTAAAGCCACTGCACCTCCCCAGCCCCTGTAACTCCAAAGCCAGACAGTCAATACACATCCTAGCAGAGGCACACTGGATGGCTAAGCAAAAAAATCCCTACTTTCTAAAAGTGGTATTTTCAAACACAGAATGTAAAAATCACCCTCGCTAAAAGATGCATTTTAACATTCTGAGTTCATGCCTATCAAACTTTATTTTCTCACCTCTTTCCCTGGGGTGATTATGTTTAGAAGATGGTATAAGCATACTCCCCATTCTATACTATGGGAACAGGTAGCCTTGCACTAGTGAAAAATGAAATTTGCAGTAATTCAATATCAAAACATGCCACACACGTCAGGGCATGTCCTACCTTTCACATACATTGCACTGTGCCCACAGGGGTACCTTGGGATACCTTAGGGGTGACTAATATGTAAGGGAAGCTTAGGGCCTGGCAAGTGGGTGCACTTGCCAAGTCGACATGGCAATTCCAGACTGCACACAGGCTCTGCAATGGCAGGCTTGAGTTACTTTTACAGGCTGCTTATGTGGGTGGCACAATCAGGGCTGCCGCCCACTAGCAGCATTTGATTTAAGGAACTGGGCACACACTGTACTAGGGCCTGAGTAGTAAATCAAATTTTCCAATCATGGAATCACAAAGAAAGCATTTTTATTTTGGCACTGAACACCAGTGGCAAATTGCCCAAAGCATCTAGACTAGCAAGACAACGCCCAACACCCAGCAAAAACACAGTAGGCAAAGGCAAAACTATAGGGGAAAACCACGTCAATGGTTCCAGGTCTAACAACAAGGCTTTTATTAGTGTACTTTGAAATAAGATTTTACCTCAGTGCAATGATAGGGACATTTTGGTTCATCAAAACTACAAAAAGATTAAAGAATTTTTCATGGGAAGCAAGGAGTTAAGTATGTTTTATGCGAATCCAATTGTAGGTCATATAATGTTTATCCTAATGCCTTTATTAGAAAATATACAAACGGCACACCAATTTTTTCTAATGGATATACAACTAGAGGCTGATATCAAGATCAAAAGACTGGATGTGCAATCCTTTCAATCACAACAGAAATACTGAGATGTCCATGACTTACACAAGGAAACATTTTCCAATAGAGCCCACCACTTCCCCAATGACAGGCTGTGTTTTACCTATTAGAAAGTTTTACTGGTGTCAGTATGATTTACAAGGAAGTTTATACATGACAAGCCGGAGCCAGCTTGTACTACAAAATAGTACCACCACTCAAATACGAAATCATGTATTTTCTAGTACACAAATACAGAAGTATCAAGATCCTTCATGAGAATATATATGCAGCTAGAGAGAAACTTCCTAATACACTACATGCACTTTCCATCTTACAAATATGGGAAACAACGTTTACCACGCAACCAACACAATGTGGTAGTTTAAAACTCAGTCATTACAATGACCGCATTGTTACCACGCGTGCATTCCAATGCAAGTCATTTCAACTATTTGCTCTAGGGGATGTGCAACACCAGGGAATGTGTTTGATTTTAAATCCAACACCTTCCCTGCTGTTGCGCAAACTGGAGTAGAAATAGTAATTAATAATATTCCTAAGTCCAGTGCGCCACCTAGAGCAAGTTGTTGAAACGACTTGCAATGTAATGACACACATCTCCATTCTTGCCCCAGCCACACCATAAATGGTGGTGAACATTAATCCTAGCTTCTGCTAATCTTTTTTTTTGCTCATGTGTTCCAATACTACCTCAAGTACTACTAGGGCTTTCAGGGTGGATGACAAGTGGGCTTAGCAAAGAACGACTTACTCAGGCAACTCCTCTTCTGCAAACTGGTTGGAAGGGCCATATATTATAATCCCTGAAATAGTGCCACAAGAGCCCTCATTCTATAATGAAGGGTAATCCTCATTCATTCAGTAATAGGAGTTACTGGTCAAATCAGGATTACATGTGATGCAGAAATAAAGAAGAATTACTCCACTCCTGATGATTTCGTACAGACATTTTACTGGTTAAAAGCGGGTCAAATTTCAGACAGGCAAACATTGGGAATTGGGTGTCTGATTCAAAATACTGTGGTATTATTATTTATTTATTATTTATTTGACGTTTTTGTATAGCACGAACAAGACCCTGGCGGGTATGAAAGCGCTTTATAAGGCAAATATAGATGATTGGCATATCCATATAAATATACATATACAGACTTCTGTGACAACAGTATTGGTAATTATTAGAAATGAGCACATTTCTACAAGAGTGTGCAAGAAAAGTTCAAGTAAATTTGGACATGAGAATTGATTTCACTTCTTTTTTGAAAAAGGCAGCGGATGGGTTAAGTCTTGTTTCTGGAGGTAAGGCATTCCAAATCCTGGGAGCCATTTCTGAGAAGGTACGATTGTATGTTTTCTTCTTGGAGAAACTTTGTGGTTTAAGTAGAAGATTGTTAGAGCTCCTGGTAGCTCTATTACCACCCGATAGCACTAGTTTCTCTGCTAGGTACCTTGGGGTTTTGTGATGTAATGCCTTATGTCTACTAAACCTTCGGTTAGTCTTTGAGAACCCTCATAGACAGCCTGATTTAGTCGATGCGGTGTATCTTTTATCCGCCCCGTCAGGCGTCATGGCATATTCATAGGGTAGTCAAATAACGTGCGGTATGCCTGCCTTACCCGAGGCAGGCATACTATAGCTATTCCTATAGCTATTATGGAATTTCTTATACAGTCACCTATAATGTGGGAACACAAACCAATACACTATATTATGGTATGTTCGTGCTCAAAAACTGTTGTCAATTACTACGCTGGGTAAGAATTATGTTTGAAGACAACTTTACTCGGGTAAGAAGTCCTACCTATTATATTCTAACTGAGTTGGTACATTTTTCTAGCAAAGACCACTCCTAGCGACTCTCCACTCCTGTAGAAGCCTCTAAGAACGCCTATTACGGTATTTTTTCTGAAATTTTGCCGCGTGTGTAAATATGCACTTTATTGGAATTGGCACCCAAAGAGCAGCGTAGTAATTGACAACAGTTTTTGAGCATGACCCTGCACTCTTAGCATTCCACTCCTACCCCACCAATAAGCACGAAATGCACAAGTCGCCTCCTCTCTGTGTTTAGAGACTTGAAACCTGTTTTCCCCTGCCCTCCTTCCTTCTCACTATTAATGTATCTACAATTAGGTGCATACCTTTTACTAGTAATTCTAGTCTGTGTTCTTTAAGAAAAGTATTATGCCTACTCACTGCATTGAACATACCATAATATAGTGTATTGTTTTTTGTTCCCACATTATAGGTGACTTTATAAGAAATTCCATAATAGCTATAGGAACCTACACAAGTTGTGTAAGTACCTTCTGTGTACGTATTTTTGTCTTTTTGTCCTGACAAAAGCTCTACAGACCCGGCTGGGCTCATAGAGCTGAAACATGTTGGCGCATCCATATATATATAGATATATGGTAATCTAGTTGCCCGATTACATATATATCGAATTTTTTAACAACAGTGCCAACCTTTTCATTAAAAATCCTTTTTTGTTGACACACTGTTTTTTATATTTTTCCCTTTCCTATTATTTCTGGACACTTCTACCTGGACCAGAGGTAGCCTCGGGTGAGGCAGGCATACCGCACGTTATTTGACTACCCTATGAATATGCCATGATGCCTGACGGGCGGATAAAAGATACACCACATCGACTAAATCAGGCTGTCTATGAGGGTTCTCAAAGACTAACCGAAGGTTTAGTAGACACCAGTGTCCATTCCCTTTTGATTAATTCAGTATCTGACTAAGGGAACTGAATGGACCTTGAATCCTCTTCCCTCCTTTTTGATAGAAGTAATGCCTTATGTGCCATACAGGCAATTTTTTAACGGATTCTAGCCTCAAAAGGTAACAGTTGAGGGCATAAAGGTCAGGGGAGATGTGGCAGTTTCTTTTTGTGCCAGTGATGAGTCTGGAGGCTGTATTGATTGAGGCTCTTAGTGGAGCGGTCGTCGATTTGGGAAGGCCACAGAGAGTGACACTCCCATAATCAACTCTGGGAATTACTAGAGTTCGAACTGCCTGTTTAGAGTTATTTGCAGGTATGAAGGGTTTCAATTTTCCTCGACGTTTATCTGAAAATGTGCTCCTTTAGTTGCAGCCCTAATGTGCTTCAGCATATTTAGCTTATTATCTAGGGTCATTCCTAGGGATTTAGAGGAATTGATAATGGGAGGTTGACCGTCGAGTGCAGTTAGGTGCTTCATCTACTCCACAATGATGGTTGTTTGGTTGGGGGAGCGATTAAGAGGAATTCTGTCTTTAGTGTGTTTCGTTTTAAATGGTTCCTAGCCAGACATGTCTGAGTCTTTTGGAGCATTGAGTTAAGGGCCTCGATGTCTTCAAGAGACTGGACCTGAATGTAGAGTTGTGTGTCGTCGGCATACATGTGATATTGGATATTTTCAGAGTTGAGAAGCCCAGTGAGTGGTTCCATAAACAAATTTAACAGAATTGGGGAGAGGGAAGATCCCTGGGGTACTCCCAAAGTGACTGGGGCGGGGTTAGATAAGGATCGATTGAACTTGAATCTTTGAGATCTGTTTTGGAGGAAGGAGGTAAACCAGTTTAGCACCGTTCCCGATAGTCCCATTCTATGCTTCAAGAGGTCAAAAAGGTTGCCGTGTTTGACTGTGACGAAGGCTGAAGATTAGTCAAGTAAGATTAGCAAGCAAGCCTTGTTTTTGTAATGCATCATATATTATGTGGGTCATGGCAGATTTGGTACTGTGCCCTGAGCGGAAGCCTGATTGGAATTGGTCGAGCAGGTTAAAGTGGTCTATGTGGGTACTAAGCTGCATGTGGACACATTTTTCGAGTAGTTTGACCAGAGTCGAGATGTTGGATATTGGGCGATAGTTGTTGAGGTCTGATGGATCTGCTGATACTTTCTTTAGGATGGGGGATACTTGACCGGCGTTGAGGATGTCTGGGATGGTTCCTTGCAGAAGAGAAGCATTTATAATCCTATTCCAAAGATTCACTAGCAGTGGAATGAAGGTCTTTAAGTGGGATGCTGGGAGAGGGTATGTGAAGTGATTGAAGGGATTCAAAGTAGTGAGCGTATTTAGTATAGTTTCTTCACTATAGAAGGTAAAGGCGGTCTAGGGTGCATTGTTCTTGAGGTCGAGCTTTGTAGGGCAGTAAAGTGGGGTCTCTGGTGTGGTCATTGAGGAGATTGTGTGTGGGTCGGTAAGGGATGAAAGATCTTTAAGTAGATCTGTCTATAGGTTTTCAGTCTTTGTTGTGAAAAAGGAAGAAAGATCCTTGCAATTGGGGGGTGTGTCCGGATTGGTCTGGGGGGAGTGGGAGACACCCTTGGATTGAGCTTTTATTATTTCGAACAGTTTTTTGGGGCGACTCTTAGCTTGGTCTAGCTGCTTGCAAATGAAATCCACTTTTGAGCATCTAATCCTTCTGTAATAGGCATCTCTGGTGCTTCTTAGTAATTTAAGGTGGGTATAGGATGGAGCGGCTCTCCATTGTCTTTCAGTTGCTCTCAATGATCTTATGTCCTCATTTAGTCTACCATCATACCAGGGGTTTGAAATGTTTGTGGTGACTCTTTAATTGTAGGGGAGCTAAGGTGTCAAGTACCCTGTTCTTAGAGTGGAATTAGTGAGTGGTCATATCCTGTACATCTTTTAATCCCTCCGGTGGGGGCATCAGGATGTTACTTGTGGATGCGAGATTGGCAGGATTGATGTTATGTAGGTTCCTCTTCCAGATTTTTGTTCTTCATGGTTGGACAGAGAGCAGTTAATCTCCTTCCATGATATGGAAAGTGATTATGTAATGATCGGACCAATCGCAAGGTAGAATCGATTCCAGCTGGGTAGAGTCTGATTTGGAAATTACTAGATCAAGGATTGAGCCTTTTCTTTGTGTGGGGCTGATACAGATTGGGACAAGTTAAAGTCAGACAGGAAAGCTTTAAAACTATTGAACTCTGGGTTGTCAGGGTCGTTCCAGTAGAGGTTGAAATCCCCCAGGAAGATCTGTGTAGTCTGTTGTCAGATATTTGTGGCTAGAATATCCATCATGTATTCGATGAAGTTAAGGTTGTTACCCGGAGGATGGTAGAAAGAGTGTAGTGAGCATATTGGCTTGTTATTGCTAGTGATGCGTAGGCACAGGTATTCACATGAGGAGAACATTGGGGCGTTGGAGGGGTTCACAGACAGGTTGATCCTATGGATGCAGGCAATACCACCTCCTAGTCTATCGGATCTATCTTGTCTTGTGATGAGATAGTTTGGTGGAACTAGTATGTCTAGGATATGTGTGGATGATTTGTTTAGCCAGGTTACCGTTCAAATTATCAGGTCAGGATCATTAGATATAATGAGGTCAGCTATATCTGCGGCATGACTTGTTGCTGATCTACAGTGTAGTAGGATGCACTTTAACCGGGTCTTGGTCGGGGTGGTGTTCTGATCATGGGAGATGGCCCTCTCTTATGAGGTTGTTCTCAACAATACCTCTGGGAGTGTGTTTTCTAATTCTGGAGGCAGTGGAATGGATGGGTTGGATTATTTTCTGATTGATCTCCGTGTGCGTTAATGTAGAGGGTAGGGAAGGTGGTTCGTAGGAGTGTAGTAAAGAGGTAAGATCATTAGAAGATAGGGTATTCATCACCCTGATCAGACGAGATGTGGTATTGGGGTTAGGTACTGTTTTCCATCTGGGGGACAGCTGAGGTGAGGGCCTAGTGCATGGCCACTGAATGGGTTTCACCCGAGGTTTGGGTTGCTGCTGGATCAGGAAATTAAGGGTTTGGATGTCCTCTTTTAGTTGGTGTAAGGATAGTAATATTTCATCTAGTCTGGGGTCCGATGTAGGAGTTATCATAATAATAACCATGCCTGTGGTTAAGTGAGGAGGTGTTGTAGCTTGTGTGTTGTACCGGGGCGAGATGTGAACTGGTCCAAGGAAAGGTTGCTTCTGATTGTGGTAGTCCCTGGGGTGGAGAGGGGACATGAAGGGGTATTGATGAGTGTTTTAGGGATATCTGATTCGTTATGAGGCATTGAGGCAGAGTGGAGGACAGAAGCACTGGAAAGGATGGGCATAGAGAGGGGACCCATTGGTGTGGGCTGTAGGAGGAGGGATGGAGAAAGTCGTCATGCAGGGAGGGAAAGAGGGTGAGACTGTGTACATGTCAGGAGTGGCTGTGTAATGAGTGATTGGAGTAGACTCTGGATTGGGGTTAATGGGGGAGGTGGGGAGGGGTGATCTATATAAGGAGGTAATAGAGATATGGTTGCGGAGATGGGGACTGGTAGTGGGGGGCGAGGGGACTTGTGGGAAGGCTGGGGATGAGGTGATGTGAGTGTGAGGTGAGGCGAGGTGGATGTAGTGGAAATTGTGAGGGTGCTGGGGGTGAGCAGGGATGATGGAGATGTATGTCATTTAGTAGGGAGTTGGTAAGTCCAGGGGTGGGTGTGTTTGCGCTACAGGATAGTGAGGGAAAATGAGTAGGTGAGCCTCAGGTAGGAAGTCAGTCAGCGGGTTAGAAGAGTGGTCTGTTGGGGAGATAGAGGAGGGTCTTGCAACCTTTGCTTTTATGACCGGAAAGATGTATTCCAGTATGTTAAGGTAATGGTCAGATGCCTGCATGAGGATGATCCCATTATGATAAATGGTGATTGTAGCAGTTGCTTTGTAGAACGGGGAGGTAGTAATAGATAAAGTAAGGCAAACAATTTCCTATGCACACACATTATCAATTCAAAATACAGAGTGCTATGATCATTCATCCGTTCAGTATAATCCTAGAAATTAGTTTCCACTTCTTCTTGAGTGAGCAATTATTTTCTCTTTTTATTGCTCAAGTGATCTTACGCCAGCCGACACGTGTTGCATCAGAGTACAGATTGTTCTGACTCTTCAGGGCTGGAAATAAAACAAAATATACATATCGCTGACATTTTCTGTGTCGCAGCTCAGTAAATTATGCAATTTTACATGGACATGGCAACATTAGAAAGAAAGGTCTTGATGTTGAGACCCAACATTTTGTGCAGCATAAGCACCATAGATTGAAATGTAAGGGTTTGAAGACCAGAAGTCCTATTAATGTACGGAACACGAACCCTCATTTATTAACACCATTGTGTTAAAGAGAACACTTGTTACACTTGTACATTTCACTCGTGTAAGTGACATGCACATGCTCAGAGAAGGTGAAAAAAGTGACCCAAAGTCACGACGCGTCATTGCACATAATGAACTGAAATAATACATATTTGAGCGTACACACCTGCATGTAGAAGGCAAAAAACATTTGAAGTTCGTCAATACAATGTATATTTGAAAATATTGTGCTTATGAAGGTGAAAAAGTCCCAAGATAAACGTAAGCATTTTTATTCTCGACGAAAAAGACCAAAAGGAAAAAAGGAAAATCCCTCCACCTCCATTATTGTGACAGAAACGAAGGATGTTTAGCAATATTTGTGCCAAAACATACTGATAAAGTAAGGCTGTGTGCAGTTTTCTTAGTAGATGCAATTGAGAATAAGGTAAGGGAGGCTTTCCCCCATTGAGCTCTCATTTTAGTGTAGAAGATAATGTTGTTTGTTTCCTGTGTTGTTTGAGAAGTAGGGGTCAGAGATTGGGGTTTCTGGGTGTGATTATAGTAGACTATGTTTGAAGCTTTTGGTCTTTTTTTAGGAGGCTAGGGGTAGGGGTGGGCGAAATTTGTGCAATCGTGTTACACAAATCTCTGCGAAAATGTAAAAAATCTCTACGAACACGCAGAAGTTCCACGAACACACGGAATTGCTTGTTCGCAATTCTTTTTTACTGTTCGCAATCGCTGTTTGCATGCTGCTCGGGGGGAAATATCTCGCATTTGAGAATGCGAACAAGCAAAATATTTTTCGAAGTCGTGGAACGCAGAATTTTGGGCAATTTCGCATTCTCCGCAGGACGCGAAATTGCCCAAATTCCGCAAATTCCGCGAGTGGAACGGAATTTACCACCCAGGCCTAGCTAGGAGGGTGTTTGATGGAGTAGGTCTGTAGGCCCATGGGCTCCATAATATATTTTTGGCTTGTTGTTATATGGAGAGTATGAGGAGTACTATGCCCCTATGTAATTGTGCAGATGTTGGCACCTTATGATAATTCTTCCTATCATTACTCTTAGTGGCTCCCCTAGTGCGAGGCATTCCTGCACTCATATAAAGTCATGCACAATATGTGATACTAGTTAGCAGATGCAGGAGCCATTCCAAGATGGCTGCTTGATTATTTAGTTATAGTTTAGATGAGGGTGTGTAGTCCTATCTCTCTTTCCATGAATCGAGCCCTTCCAGAAATAGCCCTCTGTCCCTTTCCATGAGGATAATTTTGCAATGGCTGGTCCTCAGTTTCTGTTTAGTAAAGTAAGAATCGTGGTCCTCTTTTTGTTTCTGTGAATTACTGAGGATTAAGTAGTCCTTGCTCTCTTTAGGTACTAATGTCGGCCATTTTGAAGGGTGGCATTGCTAGACTTTTAAACGAGGGCACAAAATGGGGGCTTTGCACTGCCCACCAGGCCCCAATCGGAGGTGCTAGCATGCGCAGTTAATGTACAAAATGTGAGGGGGTTGCCCTAAACACCATTGGAATTAGAGAAGAAGAAAACTGGGAGTGTCTCACCCGAGTCGGGTTCAGCGCTCTAGTGTTCAGCGTCGCATGAACTGTCTACAAAGTGTAAATGCCTAGAAATTATTACCTCTTCGTAGGCTCAACTATGCTCTTTCTTTAGTGCCCCTCCTTATGCCAATGAGGAAACCGGAGGAAACAAAGGCTGGAACTGTTTGCCCTTGATAAAATACATAGAGGTTCTACAGGGCCATGTCTGAACTGGGGTGGTGGAGTGAGCTAAAGAATGGCGATGGATTAAACCTAGATCAGTTGACTGGGGGTGATTGTTTGATTTGCTCAAACGCTCCGTCCATCATCCCCTTTGGTATCACTTTGTTCGCCCTAAGTTGGCAGGGTATGCCCAGACGTGGGTCCCTTGCTCTCTCTACCACTGGATTCAAGATAGCCTGGCTGATGAGGATTATGAATTTGAAACCGGTCCCAGGATGCTTGTTTCTGGTCCAGGGAAGACATGACTTGGCAGTTCGTTCTTGACTGTTCCCTTGAGGCACAGGGTCAGACTGATTTGAACATAGCCATGTCTGAACTGGGGTGGTGGAGTGAGCTAAAGAATGGTGATGGATTAAACCCAGATCAGTTGACTGGGGTGAGTGTTTCATTTGCTCAAACGCTCCGTCCATCATCCCCTTTGGTATCGCTGCAGGGATCCTACACATAGGGAACCAAGGATACTCCCAGCTACAGGAGTGTGACACCATGCACCTCTTTCCAGGGTGCTTGTGATAGGGAAGGCAGGGATGGTTACCTGTGTCGATAAATTTCCTGCCACATTAATCCACTTCTGGGGATCTGTGACCTGTGATGTGGCAAAAAACTGTTCAGAGGGCAGGACATCACTGACATTCTTCTGATCTTCACACGAAGCTCTCCCGGGCTTTTTACCTTAGAGCACCGGGTCCTGCAGCAGTGCCAGCAGCGCTGAGGAGCCAGGCGAGAGGCGGGTCGGTAACTCCAGAGCCCCGGATCCTGCGCTGTGCGAGTCATTGTGAGCCTGGACAGAGGGCTTTCTACCTCAGATCACCGGGTCCTATGGCAGTGCCAGTGGCGCTGAGGATCCAGGCGAGAGGCGGGTCGGTAACTCCTGACTCCGGATCCTGCGGCGTGTCGATGCGAGCCTGGACAGGGGGCGGGTCGTTCCGTTCTCGAGTTCTGGCCCATGCAGTAGTCCGGCTGAGCAGCAGAGACCGGCCGAGCAACAGAGTCTCTGGCGATGCGGATCTTGCCCTGTGCAAGTCCCCGGTTCATGTGGTGATGCACACCAGATCAGAAGGCGGGTTGTCCGCTCCTGAGTCCCGGCTCAAGCAGCAGAGCCTCCGATGAAGCAACTCTTGACTGCATGGTGGGTCATCAGTTCTCGAGTCCTGTTTCCTGTGGCAATGCTTCTGGCGCACCGGTGAATCGCGACCGGAGGACGGATCCCCAGCTCTCACAGTGATCTTCAGAGTCCTGATGCAGTGCTATCGTAGCGATCCTCCGAGTCCTGGATCAGGCAGCAATGGGTTCCCGTGGTCCGACTCGGTAAGTTTAAAAACGCTGATTTCGCATCCGACAAAGAAAGCTTCCCTATTGAAGTATACTTTGTTCCTAAGTTCCTATGTTACCGTGATCTGAAGCGGCGGGGCTAGCACAGGCTAAACAGGGATATTAAAGCAAGTTTCGATCTCTAGCCAGGGGAGTTCACTACTTGAGTTCCTCACCAGTCGCCATCTTGCACATCATGAAATTACCAATACCCTGTTGTAAAGAAGCCTAAAGAAAAAGAAACAGTGGCTGAATTTACTAACCTTTCATGCAACACAGCAAGACAACTTACTGTGCTGCGTTGTGTTACAAGTAGAGAGCAAAAATGTGTAAGTGTACTAAGATATAGCATACTCTTCTGCTCTCGCTGTGCAAGTGCATTCAGGGAGGTTTGCACCAATGCAGGCATCCTTGTGCCATGGTGCAAAGGAGGTGCCTGCATTATGGGCAGGATTGTTTTGTGCAGGAAGGGACACCCTCCTGCTGACAAACATCCCTTAGAGGCATATTAATTTTTCTATGTATGCTGCAGAGTGGACAGTGGAGGTATCGAGGAACAATGAAGCTATTTCTCCTTGTTATGCCTGGTGCACAGACATAAAATTCAGGTTTTTCATTTCGACCTACATAAATATCAAGTTTTAAATATCGTAGTGACAGAATATTGACTTCAAGAATATCGGTGACCCGAATATCGGCCTGAAGGTAAGAAATATTGTTTTTGTTAATATCGAAGTTAGCAATATCGATAGCAAAACTATAGATGTTAATAATATCGATGTTTATGTAAGTGTTATGTATTTTAGTATGTATTTTATATGTACGTGTTTCACATGTTTTGTTATGTTTTGTATTTTTTTAAATATATGTATCAAATGTTTAGAAGTTAGTCAATTTTACGCTTTAGTACTGTAGCGGGTTCTGGATTTATAGGGGAATAGGGTGGGAAGTAATTTAATTACACTAAATTAAATCATAACTTTTTAGAAATGATTAATATTTTTAACTAAATTTAGCATTTTAGTTCCGTAGTGGGTTGTGGGTTTATATGGGAATAGGGTGGGAAGTAATTTAATTGTAATTTATTTATTGGGATTGATAATTAATTTATTTTTAATTATTTAATATTTGGGAATTATTTTGTATTAATTGATTAACTGATAATTAAATTATTTGTGTTATTTTTATTGGAGCAGGTTGTGGGTTATAGGGGAATAGGGTGGTAAGTAAAATAATTATAATAAATAAATTAATGATTTACATTTTTTGATATTGATAATTAATGTAATGTTTAGTAATTGTTAATTGTTAATTAATTTGTATTAATTGATTCATTGATAAATATATTAATTGTGTTAATTTATTTTAGGAGCAGGATGTGTTTTTATAGGGGAATAGGGTGGAAAGTAATTTATTATAATTAGCTAGCTCAGAGGTCACTAGAAACGTTCTCGAGTGAACAGGAAGGTATTAACTTTCCTAAATAGACAAGAAGGGATTTGTTTCTGACAACCGCATAAACATGACAACTTTGCTCCCCCAGAATAAGGAGTATATCTCCAGAGTCACGGAAACAATAGATAGCTATTTCACTCAGTCAATCGTGCATGCTTAGTTTCACCAGAAGTGCAGAGAAATAGAGAGACGGGCGTTTTCAATAAAAGTGGTTATTTATTGAGCAGTCGACTTTCTCATGCAAGAGAAGTGAATTGCTACAATTGCAATACTTATCATAAAGTAAAGTGCGTATAGTAAAATGAGTATTATGAAATAATACTATAAAAGCATTTATATGGTTTCTAAGCCATAAGATACTTAAAATGGATAAAATACATAAAACGATAAAATAATGACTAAACGTACTCAACTGGTGTTTGTAAGATACACCTACCCCAGTGTACCTAACCTAAGCCTAGTACAGGGAAGGAGTAGATGAGTTATAGTTTTTGCCAAGAATCTGAATCAAGAATTCTCTGTGGGTCTAATCAGCTCCGTACCTTGGTTATAGAATAAAGGAGGTCTTGTATCTCTCTCTCAGGACTCGGTTTCCCAGCAACCCGCAAGGGTGACCTTAAAACACTAGAGCTGGATTTCTCGGCAGGAGAAAAGACAGCGTCTCTCTCAGTGCGTCAATGGGAGGGTCGGCTTCCTTCGGCACTCGCGTCAGCAGGGCGTCGGGCAAGTAGATAGCCGATCTGCTCCAAACCACTGTGTGTTGCTTAAGGCAGATGCTGGTATATTTATACCTGGAAGGTGCCGAGTTTGATGTAAGGTTGGACATAAGACTTTACTAAGAACTCGCAGTTCTTTCAGGACTCCAGGAGTTCTTAGGACAAATCAATACAGAAGCAGGGGGAATTCCCGGGCTGCTGGAGGCTTGGTTTGTTTAAGAACGCGTTGTGTTTTGTAGGAGTCTATGGGAGTAGCCTTGCCGTATTTGGACTGCATTGGCTATGTCTTAATATGGGTAGAATTCTCTATGCCTATATAATGGTATTATTTGATATAACCACATAAGGGCATGAAATCGGGAATATTTACTAGAGTCCTAGAATCATCTACAACACCCACTCCACGTATAATGTCCATCATTACTAAATACTAAGCAATGTTTAAGCATATCTAAGCATGTGTTTACCATCCCACCCCAAAATACATAAAATGCAATTGAAATGGTATATACACGAAAAATGAGTATTATACTGTACGTTTTCAAGCAGTGGTAACATTCAGATAATGCATATATTGTATATTTTAGAATGTTGACTGAATGAATCACGAAATTTACATTTATGAAATGGCTCTTAATACAGAAGAGAAGGTCGAGACCATTTCATCACATAGTTATACAAGCCTGTACATGTGCTAGAGACTAAGTATAAATATTGTCTCTAGAGTTTCTAAAAAAGAAATCTTGTTCTCTAAGAATAGTTCTACTTTAACCTCTTGGCTGCTAATGACAAGGGTAACTCGCCATGCACTTTTCATTGATTTCAATGGAAATTAGATGAATAGTAAAATATTGCCTTAGCAGCCAAGAGGTTAAGCAGATTATCCTGTGCCAAAAAGGTAAGTATTTTGGGAGCTGGAAAAAAATCAATTTAGCTTTCTGGGGAAAAATTTGTTCCAAAGTTTTTAGGTTCTGTTTACCAAAACTGAAGGCTGAATTCACAGTTCAGGGAACGCTGTGTGCTCGTATTTTCAAAAGTTATTCTCGTTAGAAGAGAACATTAATTCAGATAGGCTGGCAAAAAATTTGTCTACAACAGTAGGTGAAAGTTGGACCAAATCCGAAAAAGTGGCATATGTGAGATGCATTACCATCAGCGTTATCTGGATCAGCAATGTTCACAGAAGGTTGTACCTGTGTGCCGCTTTCATCTCGTACCTCACCGCCACCAATCGTAATGGTGAGGCTTCAACGAATGTTGTCATCAGAATGAGTAGCCGCTGGGGACAACACATTGCATGAGCCGTTACCGAACCAAGCAAAGTATCGACATCCATAGGTACTGCTGATAGAAGTGTGAGACAGACATCTAACACGCATTCTTCTCCGCATAGCAGGCATCTTAGAACAGGTAAGATGCAATCTTGCCAGATTGGTCTGAATGAAAGAAACCAAGTAGTATTCAGATCTCTTAGCCCAGCCAAGCCGAGGACTTTACTAATCCGCTCTCTGTATTGTATTGCTAGGATCGTGTCTTCCATTGTAGCCTGAGTTTTTTCTGTGACTTGACTTGCCATATCGGAGCAGAAGGAACAAAAATGAGATTCCTGCTACGAGTCCCAAGATGAGAGGCAGGCTGCGTAACACAGAGTGCACGAAATTCGGAAAGATGATCAGGACTGCTTCAAAGGGTGCTCACAGTCCCGAAAAAATTGTCTTAAATACATGTGCGATGCCACTGGTATCAGACATGTTTAAGATTTGGCTTAACTTTTCTACGAAATGTACAGGGGAATTTGTTGATAATAATATATGTATCTCTGCTGCTATCCTTGCAACTTGCAGGTCATACGTTTCTCTAGACGAGGTTAAAGGCACAGTTGTTTGTAAAAGAATAGACTTCATTCTGCTTAAAGTATCAATTTGAATATAAGAGATATTCAAAGAAGGCCATATTGCTGCCTCCATGTCTAGCTTATTGTTTGGATACAATACTTGCATACAACAAGTGACCCTGGAAGTAATGCTCACGAGATAGGCCGTTCCTGGCACCATGCCACAACAGCTGTGGTCACTTATTAGAACGTAGCTGCAGTTGGAAAGCTGTCTGAAAAAGGGCTCTATCTGTGTAGCAGGGGTGCCGCGCAGGTGGCATGAAAGGTTATTTGATGAACCTTCGCAGGTAAGTTAATTCTCTGACACAGAAGTGTACTGCTTAGTGAATTTTTACAGTTGTTACCACTAAGGAATACCTCTTTCTTGCCCCCACTCCAACATCTATGTGTGTAAAGTAAATTCCAGGTTGACTGGATGTATCCTTTTCCCAACCTTTCATACAGGTCTGCTGGTGTATACTTTTGGTGATAGGGGGGTATACTTTTGACAATATTGAAACTGAAAAGTTGTTATCGGAATTGTAATGGTGCCCTGTATTATCCATTCAATGACAGGTCTTTCGGAGACTGTCAATGGTAATCTTTCTAGTTTTTCAATGCTCAGCACCGTATAGTCTGCCCCTCTTTGTGCCAAAGAGATTTGTTTATCAGTAAGGTTATAGATAGAAAATAATGACGTTTTGTTTATTAGACGCCATGGCACGTAGCCTGAACGCAGATTTTATAGCGTCCAGCCTAACTGTACAATAGAACGTAATTGGGACTGGCCATGTTGTAACATTAGCATATCCTGTTCTATTATATCAATAGCAGATGATAAAATGCTGTCCAGTGAATAAATTCTGGAGGACAGAGTCGTTAACCCATTTTCCACTACAGACAGTGATTTTTCCAAATTAATACGATCAATTTCTTGTATTTTTTCTGCAGTTTCAATTTGCATTACTTTCCAAGCTTCATTGTAAGCTGCGTATATACCGGCGTATATGAAACATTTTTGACGCTGTTTGCGAGGTCCCAGTATGAAATCTCGCAAGTCAGCACCTTCTTTATGTAAAGTCAAGTGTTGCTTAATTTCAGGTAGTGTGGATTTCTGTAGCCATTCGAGGCATAGTTTTCCTACACTATATGTTGTAATTATCCCTGGATGTTGTCTCTGGGAATATCTTGGGTCTGGCCTATTCTGATGGAACCCCTGTACTTTGTTCAGGAATCTATCTTGACAGTTATTAGTGTCTGTGGACCAGATCAACCATTTGTTCCAATTAGGAAGTGTTCTGTTATGTTTTAAAATATGGGATATGTCTATCTCTACTTCTGTAGTGCTATTACTATCAGGTATGGGTTTTGGTATAGACGGTTTGTTCAAGTCTTTTATCCTGGCTAGGCCAAGAAAGATCGTTTGTTGAATGGTGTCATTCAGGAACATTATTTGTTCTGGGATCATGCATGCTCTGAATAATGATTCTAAACCTTGTACCTGCCATTCTTTTGTACCCCAAACTGTTTTTGTCTCAATGTTGTTTTGCCAAAATTCAAAAACAAACGTAGACATTTTTTCATAAAATTTTTCAGAACAAATCAGTTTAGTATTTGTCAACATGTTTTTCATTCCTGTCTTATTCATAATTTTAAAATAAAATGTTTCTGGATCAGTGACATTAAATCCTGAAAAGTATGGGAATTTTTCATAAAATGTTTTTGAGCTGCCTTTCGGCGGAGTTGGGCAATGCTCCCATTGATTATACATTAAAACATTTCTAGGATTCGATGATTTATGCAAATAATGATGCCCATAAGGATTATAGCAATACATTTCTTCATAATTTGATGAACCTTGTAAATAATCATGTTCTGTATATTTATCTGACATTTCTAAATCTGACATCATATTGTTAATATTTTCAAAGTCCCAATCATCAGAAAAAGTACTAGGTGATACAAAGTCACTTAAAGAAAGCTTGAATTGATGTGGATATTTCAAGAGTTCAACCGGGCCATAGATTTCGTAATCAGTAGTGTCCCACCCTACACCACCAGATATAGGAATGGCTGTGATGTTCACTGATGATAGTTCTCTTTTTTCAATGTGAGATGATCTGTGAGGTTTTAGAACCAAGTTAATGTTCTGACTTGCTGTGTCCATTGTACTATATTTTCCATCAATCATTCTTCCCAAGTTTAAAACCAAAATGAGCCAGAGCAGGAGGAAAAGTACACCTAACACAATCCACAATTTAATCCACGGTGAAATCAGATATGTTTCCTCAAGTTGATGAAAGAGTTCTGTAATTTTGTCTTTGAAAGTTTGCTGGCTTGTCTTCATGTTCATTTGGAGCATATGAAAAGTCATCGAAATTGATGAAGTAGCCAGATGCAGTTCTGTCAATTGTTTGAATGGCATCAGGATTGTTATTAATCTTTGTAGTTGCTTCTTCCTTTTTCATATTAGCATAGTCCGAGGCTACATCATTGTAGACAGGCGCTTCTTGACGAACTGTTGCAATTTGGGTTTCAAGAGGCACAAGTTCAATGGCTTTATTGCATAGTCCTTTTTTCTTCTCTGCAGGTTTATCAAATGTGATTAGTCTCTCAGTTTGAACCTCTTGGATTGTAGCAAGGTTTGGTCGTCTGCTACTTCTTGGGAGTCCACTGGGCCTACTACTTATTATTGGCCACATGGTTGTGGTTTTACCAGGTCTAGTGATACAACTCTGTTTTCCCTTTTACCAGCAAGGGGTGGTAATATGACTGATCTTGTTCCGCTGATAGCTAAGACAGGTACTGCTTTTCTGTAAGAAGGCCCATATTCCTTCTTTACCGCGATCTTTTCTCTGACCAGATCCCCAATCTTTGGAATCCAGACAGGTCCTGCAGGGACAGGAGGTTTTTCTTCAATGGCCGTTGGCTTTAGCTTTGTGTTACTTAGACTTCTTCTCGCTTCATTCAAGTCCTGTAAAACAGCCAAACGATCTTTGATATCAAACGCTTTTTGTTCCACCACTGAAGTTTGACAATCGAGATATTCGATTATCATTCTTGTACCAAATAAAAGTTCATACGGAGTGATTCCACCCAGAGAATTTCTTGGCAGATTATTAAAACTACGTTGGACACTTATTAGATGTTTGATCCACCCCTCACACGAATCTAATAGCCTCGCTGTGATAGATTGCTTTATATCACGATTTTTTCTCTCCACTACCGCATTTCCCTCAGGATGGAATGGACTAGAGTTGGAGCCCAAGCTGGTCATGGCCTCCTTGGAAGCTCGAGAGCTAAACGCAGGACCCTGGTCAGAATGTGGCATGCCAATTGCGTATGTACCGATAAAGACTCGCAAATCTTTTATAACAGTTCTGGCGTCAGCCGAGCGCTGGGGCCACATCCAAATGAATCTCGTCTTAATATTTATGTGATCGCATTTGTCTGGTTGGACGCTTGCGTGTAGCTAGTCTAAGGCTGCCTAATAGAGGTGTCTGTGCTGGTCTTACTGTGCTAGAGTCAGATATCTGGTCTGGTTCATAACTGTGATCTCTATAGCAGTCCTGACAATCCATTTCAAAGTTATAAACTTGCACGCTCATTCCCGGCCACCAGTATCTCGATTGCAATTCTATTAGAGATTTCAGAATCTCTTGGTGCCTCAGACCCATTCCCATGTGTGCTTCTCGTATCAAGAAGACTCTCCGGTTCGTGTTTGGAATTACTCTATCCCCCACTCCAGGCATTTGAGCAAAAGGAAGGGAGTTCGCATCAATTATGCATGTTTTTCTGAGTGGATAATTTAGAGGTATGCTGCATAATTGCCTTCCATAGAGGCTTTTACTGCTAGTAGCGTTTCACCATCTATTTGTTCTTAAGAACGCTTTTTTGTAGCTACAGAAGCCGGGTGACTAGTTGCCACTGTGGCTTTATTCGCCAATGAATTCCCTGCAACGTGAACGCCATCACGTTGAAGACTCTGCGTATGTATCACGTGAATCTTTCGTAGTTCTTTCTGAAAAAGAACTACCTGTTCCCAAAGCTTTTTATGCTTTATTGTGCAACCTCTTTCATCTTTGTAACCATTTTCAATCCAGGTCTGCATGTAATTATTGTAAGATTCGACGCAGTAATGTGAATTGCACACTATTAGTGTGGGGAATTCGCGATCTGCATTTTCAAGCGCCATCTTAAAAACATGTAGTTCAGCTCGCTGAGCTGTACAGTTTCTGAGCGATTCAGTTTTAGTGATTAACGGTCTAAATTTACCTATGCGCCAGCGACCTTTTACAATCACGCACGCAGCACTATATGCTTTTTTATCCACAACGTAGAGTTGTGCAAATCTGTCTGTGTAGATTACACAGGTGTACTGTTCCAGAGGTAGAATTTCCGTTGGCAGAGGACATTCGTATTCGTATTGGAGGAATTCTTGTGTTTTCAAGTTAGGATCAAATTCATAAACTACGTCTGATGCAGCAAGAGAATTAACCCAGTGTATCCATCTCGGATGTAATGCTTTAGCATTCGGAATGCTTGCTCTTGTTACTGCTTCTAGTGCAGGTATCGGTATAACGATTATTCTGTGTTTACCTTGTGCCAGGGCTCTTTGTTTTGCTACAGCATTTTGTACTGCAGTTAGAATTTTTTCAGTGGAACTGAATTTCATTTCAGCTTGTGTGTACAAGTGTGATTTGTGAGCTATTGGTACCGTTTCTCCCTCATTAGAGGTCAGGTATGTTATGTAAATCCGCATCTTCCTGGGATGACTCAGATTACAAGGTTGTGTTCGTTTGCGCGTGTTTGCAGTTTTGTTTTAGTTAACATATCTTTTTGTAATGATCTTAAAATTTCTGTATGTTTCTGAGTCCAATTAATTGATTTGAAATCAGGTATTATTAGTTCGTAGAGCGGTTTAACGTTCTCTGCATAATTTAGAATGTAAATTCTTCCGAAATTCAGGAAATCTAGAATTGATTGTAAGTTTTTCAGCGTTTTTGGGGCTTGGAATACTGCACACTTCTATAAGAAGTTGTCTGCTAGGCTTTTGCCTTCACTTGATAACTCATATACTAAAAATAGGACAGTGAGGTGTGCAATTCGTGACTTTTTAAAGTTAAATTTGTACCTTTCAGATGCGAACCCAAGTATTATGGTGTTCACTCTTTTCAAGTGTGTCTCCAGGTCTGTTAGATAGATATTGTCGACATAGGATAATGCCTCATCATCATACATTTGTAGTAACTCTGTTACTCTGGCTGAAAATAATCCTGGGCTTATCTTGAATCCCTGTGAGAGACGACAAAATTGCTTTTGGCCCCCATAATGGAGAAAGCAGTCAAATACCTGCTTTCTGGTGCTATGTTTTGACAGAAGAAACCATTTAAAATATCTAATGTTGTTTTATAGTTTTTTGCGCACAATGTTATTCATCAGTGCTGCACTGTGTGAATTTTGAACTGCAAATGTTTTGCCACAGGAGTTTAAGTGTCTGTAGTCCAATACTAGACGATATGAATTGTCTGGTTTGGATACAGGAAACAAAGGATTGTTCATTTGTGAGGTGCATGTTTCAATCACCCCCTGGTACTCAAGTTGATCTAAGATCTCCCTGACTTGTTATTTAGCTTCTTGCTTAACAGGATACTGCCTTTGTGCAGTAGGTTGATTTTTTAACTGGATTTTATGGTGGGGAGAATCCTCATCCCATCCTACATGATTTTTATATAATGCAGGGGCTTGGGCTACAGCCCATTTTCTAGCATATGTGTATTTTTTATGAATTGGAATGTAATTTGAGAAGGCAGGCATAATCATTTCTTCGCCATGTGGGCACTCCCTGACAAACTCCGGTGGCCAGTTCTTTTCTGCTAGAAGGATATCATAACCTTTAGATAGGTTCTCCCAGAAGAGACCTCTTATTTTCCTAGTTTTGTCCCCCTCTATACGTAATGTTATTTAATATAGTTTATGAGGCACACTGACTCTGGTGTCTGCAGTTTCCACTTGAATGTATTCATTTGTGTCCACTGTCTCCAGAAGATTCATCAGAATCTTGCGAGCTATGGTCATTTCTGCTGCGCTGTCTAGCATTGTCTGGGCCCATTCTCCGTTCTTGAGTTGTGTCCTCAGAATCCTCGGCATTTTTTACTTTAATACTGGCTACCTTCTTTTTGGGAACCTGTCATTTTTTACTTTGATGAGCACGTTCTTTGTCTTTGGACTTGACGCGCTCTACTTTATGTTCTGACCGTCTTCTTCTTTCCAATTTTTGTGAGGAAGTCTGAAAAGATCGAGAGGGACGTGTATCAATATCTTGATATCTGTCAGGTTTTCTCAAATCTTCCCTATTCCTAAGGTTATATCTTTTTTCAGAGGGCTCCCGTTGTGGAGATCTATCTCTCCGTTGGGGAGACCTTCCTCTGGTCTGAAACTGTTTTTCTCTGGAAGCGGTTTGCTTATTACCCTCCTACTTTTTTTAGGAGTTATTAAGTTATTTTTAATGAAAGTCTTTTCAGGATTTTCTGTTAGTTGTGTTTTTAGTGGTTTACCACCCAAACTGTCTCTACCTAATTCTTCATAGGATTTTTCAATTATTCTGGCAAGTTCAAAAGGTTGTTCTGTTATATCTGTTTCTTTTAATTGTTGGCGGCAGGTTATACCGTCAATTGTCAATTGAACTAATTGCCTATATGCTTTTGTTAATTGTTTTAGTTGAACTAACAGTTCTCTGTCTGACATTTCTTCAATGTCCGGATGTGGTGTATAGCTGGCTAGAACCGGCCATGTGGCTCCTGGTCTACCTAGTGGACTGAGCCTGGTAATGTGATTTTGATGTTTTAGGGCGCCATTAAACCAGAGCTGATGCTCCTGGTAAGTTAGTGGAATTTCAACGTCCTCAAAAGTGACGTATTCCGCTGGTAGTTCCCCTGCTTTGTAGTAGTGGAACTCGTTTGTTACAGCATTTAGTGTTGGAAAATGTATCCATGAATAGAATACCTCTGTCTGCTGACATTCATGTGCCTCTACCACAAATATTACTGTACCACCTCTCGATGATACACCATTTTCTATAAGTTTTATAGTTACACTCTTCCTTACATTTACCGGGATGTTTTTCACATTCAGGTCATTTTCATTAAACCCTGTAACGTCAAAACCCGGTTGATTTGCATTTACTGCAGCTCCACCGGTTTCGTTGTTGTCGCCATTAGTTGACATTGTTTAATGAAAGTTTGCAGAGCAAGTTTCAAGGAAACAAAGATTAAGTGCACAATATTTTGGAACACTGTATCCTTCAACGTTAATTAAACCAAAAACTATTACATAGGAATCTTTTCCTACTACGTTCTGGCAGATATTAACCTTTTTACCCACTCCAGACGTCTATCGGAGTTTTTGTAGGAAAAAAGGGGTCTGTGTGAAAAGCACGACTGAGTTACTCTAGTATCTAGCGTTAAATTATCGCCTTACCAAACATTGGTCGCCATGTAGTGTAGTTCCTATATTCCCAATAGGCTCGGCGCATTGGAATAACATAAACGATAGTGTAGACGTAGGACTGAAATCGACTAGGTCTCTATTGAATATGTTAGACTTAATTATGAATGCCACCTAGCTCAGATGTCACTAGAAACTTTCTCGAGTGAACATGAAGGTATTAACTTTCCTGAATAGACAAGAAGCGATTAGTTTCTGACAACCGCATAAACATGACAACTTTGCTCCCCCAGAAAAAGGAGTATATCTCCAGAGTCGTAGAAACAATAGATAGCTATTTCACCCCAGTCAATCGTGCATGCTTAGTTTCACCAGAAGTGCAGAGAAATAGAGAGACAGGCATTTTCAATAAAAGTGGTTATTTATTGAGCAGTCTACTTTCTCATGCAAGAGAAGTGAATTGCTACAATTGCAATACTTGTCATGAAGTAAAGTGTGTATAGTAAAATTAGTATTATGAAATAATACTGTAAAAGCATTTATATGGTTTCTAAGCCATAAGATACTTAAAATGGATAAAATACATTGAACGATATAATAATGACTAAACGTACTCAACTGGGGTTTCTAAGATACGCCTACCCCAGTGTACCTAACCTAAGCCTAGTAAAGGGAAGGAGTAGATGAGTTATAGTTTTTGCCAAGAATCTGAATCAAGAATTCTCTGTGGGTCTAATCTTTCAGGACTCGATTTCCCAGCAACCTGCAAGGGTGACCGTAAAACACTGGAGCTGGATTTCTCGGCAGGAGAAAATACAGCATCTCTCTCAGTGCGTCAATGGGAGGGTCGGCTTCCTTCTGCACTCGCATCAGCAGGGCGTCGGGCAAGTAGATAGCCGATCTGCTCCAAACCACTGTGTGTTGCTTAAGGCAGATGCTGGTATATTTCTACCTAGAATGTGCCGGGTTTGACGTAAGGTTGGACATAAGACGTCACTAAGAACTTGCAGTTCTTTCAGGACTCCAGGAGTTCTTAGGACAAATCAATACAGAAGAAGGGGGAATGCCCGGGCTGCTGGAGGCTTGGTTTGTTTAAGAACGCGTTGTGCTTTCTAGAAGTCTATGGGTGTAGCCTTGCCGTATTTGGATGGCATTGGCTGTGTCTTAATATGGGTAGGATCCTCTATGCCTATATAATGGTATTATTTGATATAACCACATAAGGGCATGAAATCAGGAATATTTACTAGAGTCCTAGAATCATCTACAACACTGTTGCTGTTTGTGCACAATCCTAGGCACACCATAATACGCCTTGTGGCTTTCCTCAGCCTATGCTTGCCCCTCCCCATGCATGGCACACAATTTCAACCGAATTTGTTGTGGACTTACCCCCTTCATGAGGAAATCGAGTGATCAAAGTCACAGTAGAGAACTTTTGTAAACTCACTTAATTTGCATTCCAGAGGTTTCCAGGTGGCAGCATAATGGCAAGGGAATTTCTGAGTAGTATATTCTGCCTGCATGGGATCCCCTACACTATGTTCTCATATTGGGAGTCTTAGTATTTTTCAAGATCTGGCCTTAATTTGCTCTATCTTGGGTCTCCATCAAGATCTTTCTTCAGATGACCATCCACAATCAAATGGACAGACTGCGAGGGTCAACCAAAGTCTTGAACAGCATCTGAGGTGTTTTCTGCAGTACCACTCCAAACAACTGGGCATAATTCTTACCATTAGCAATGTTATTGTATAACAACTCTGTTCACTCTGTTATCAGGATTCTTTATTCTGTTGTATCCAGAGTTTCTATCCACATTCCCTTCCATCTTCGTCATTGTCCACTCCTCTTCAGCTTGTTGCTGCTGATTCTCTAGAGAGAATTCACTCTGAAATAAAAGTGTTTGCCTGCAGTTTACAAGATTTCAAAACTGCTATGAAAGCTAGAACCAATAGCTTAAGATGGCCAGTTCCAAACTTTAAGGTGGGAGAGAATATTTGCCTGTCTTTCTTGTTCTTGTCCACTTGGAAACTTCCAGCTTGTTTCATTCTTGATTTTTTTATCCCTTACAGTAAACAAACAAATCAATCCCATTGCCGTTATGCTCTGTCTTCCTAATTCTTGGAAGATTGACCCTATTGTTCATGTTTCCCACATGAAGCCTTTTGTACCTGATCCTTTTTGTTGGTGATCTCCTCCACCTCCTGTTAAGATAGATTGAGAACCAGAGTATGAAGTTAGTGATACCTGTGATTTGTGGCATAGAAGATGCTTACAATTCTTCATGCGCTGGAAAGGCTAACATGCTGATGAGTGTTCCTGTGTTCCTGTCTCTTCAGTCCATGCGCCTAGATGTCATCATCAATATTTTATGGCCTTACCTGACAAATGTGAGCCCTCGTGAAGGGCATATACTGTTGTGACAACAGCGTCTCATCCACCAGGATGCCTGAGAAACACAGTACCTTGCATAGTCCTGTGGTTCTTAGGTTTCAGGACATTTCAGATGAAGTCCACGCTGTGGGCTGCGAGTTTCTGTCACCTGGGGCTGCCTTCCCTCATGCTCCTAGCTGCTGCTCCTTGCTCCCACAGCTCCAAAATGGACATCATGTCCCTGACAGTTTTCTGCTACATTTTTAGGCTTCTCCAAACTAATCCTGATCTAGTTTTCATTCCTGCATCTTTCCCTTTTTCAATGATGGTTTCTTCTTTGAGTTGTTTCTTATTTTCTCAAGTCCTTTTTTCTTGACATGTAATGTTTGATGTAATTTCCTTTTACTATTCTTTTACTATATAAAGGCTTCAGTCTGCCTCGTGGGTGAATAACAAAAAAAAAGCCATGTTCCTTTGCTTACTTCCTCACTCCCTCCACTTGCTAATACGGACTCCTCACTCCTGAAGACTCCCACAAATGAATTCCAGGTTCCTGGTTTTCTCCAAACTTTTGAAGTCTTTGTCTAACAATAAGGCTTTTATGCCTTGTACTTTTTCCTCCTGAGAATGTGGCAGGTTCTGAAGGCATTCACCTCCCGCATATTCCAGTGTGTGGTGACAATGTGGTTTTCGGAAATATTGCCAATATATTGGACAGAGAAAGACCCAGACCTGGATTACCAGTAAGCATGCAGACTTGAAAAGTGCTTAACTCTGGTAAGCGATTGACAGATTTCCATTTCCATGGTAAAGGAAGCTGTAGCGCTGCATGAGTATATGTGTCTTCTATATGTGTTTTAAGGCTTATGAAAATACTGTCCAGGCATCAAACCGAAGCATGTTACTGTTCAATGCTTTTCCCACTCAGCCCTGCAATTAGACCATCATTCTGAGGGGCCAGGAATACAGTATCTGAGCTCAAGCTCCTGAAACTAGTGAGCCTTATGTTATAGCTAAGCTGTTTCCTAAGACCTCCTAAGAAAGGGAGATTTAGCTAACAGGGTGGGACTGGCCATAGAGGGGACCAAGTTTTTTTCCGGTGGGCCTGAAGTGTGGGAAAGGGTTTGGATCGGTCCCGGTCATTTTTTTGTTTCTGGGGGCCGGTACGCTGCAATTCTGCAATATCGCCCCCTGTTACAAAAGCGCAGTAGCAACGCCCACCCCTCCCTTGACACCCTCCCACAACCTCCATCCCTCCAACTCCCGCCAGTCTGACGTAATTGCCAGTCAAGCCCAGTTAGCAAGAATCAGAGGTACAGCTTCAGATTTCAGTGATGTTCCCCCATTTTTAGGTCTCGCCTAGCATTGCAGCGCATGCGCTATGCGCTTTGTGAGACATATGGTATATCCTATACTAGGGAAGCTTCGTGTAAGCTCCATCTACTCTCTGCCCATCTTTTTGTTTGGCTTACATCCGAAGTGCTGCCTTCTGATTGTTTTTTAGCTTGTTGGTCCCTCCTCCTAACATCCATGGTGTAATTTGTACTCATCCAAGGCTATTGGCCCCTTTACTCAACACTATTTTTCCTGTGTGCCCCTCCGCCCCCTACTGCAGTTCGTAACTTTTTGCCTCACTCTCACCCCCCCGTTCGTGCCTTGTTAAATGTCCGCACTCCCATTTTTAATGCAATACGTCTCGCGTAAAAGCAAGTCGTATTGCATTGCAAATGCTTGTTTTTAAAGTAGTTCCTGCTTTCTTACATCATCCGGCCGCACTAAGGAGGCCTAGACAGCTAAAGATTGTAGAGTGTCTGTGCAGTAAGCATGCGCAGTCACACGTCGGCTCATAGGTTGAGTCACCACGCTCTCGTAATCTGCCCTGCCCTCTGCAAGCAGCGGAGGTCCTTGTTTGCCCCGCTTCTCTATGATGATCCTGCTGTAGCCTTTCCCCAATAAACCACAGGAGCCAGGAGCAGATTCTAGACACGTCTTTATTTCACAGTGTCTACTCGTAACTAACTCTCTAACTTTCCCTTTCCTGTCTCTATCCCTGCCCCTTCCTGCACTGCCTGCCCTGTCCCTAACGACGGTTAGGCATAGACGATATGACACCTCCCCCGTTTGTACAAGAGTCTTACTGTCTCTCAGATTTCTTCAATGAGGCGTGCTGGTCGCTTGGCATGTCGTCGGGGCGACTGAGCTGTTCCGGTGTCCTGATTCGGTGGCTCGCAGATTCTTCATGCCTTGCTGGACTAAGATGATCTCTGTCACTATTCTCACTTTGGCTCACCGAGTCAGTGGAAGACGGATCTCATCGTGGCTGCTAGAGTTACATTTCTTAAAGTGTGAGATATTGCGGGTTATCCGTTTGTGATCAGCCTCTGCTGTGATCAAGGTCCCTTTCCGGCTGCTAACTCTCAAAGGATGAACGAGATAACGGCTGTCTGCTTTCGTTCTTCGGTCACGCCGAACCATCACCCAATCTCCTTCCTGGATGTCCGTGTGTTTCGCATGTCTACGGTGGTCGGCATAGGTCTTAATTTTCAGTTTCTTGTCATGATCTAGTTTGACCAGTGTGTCGTGATCAATGTTCACAGTTCGAGGTTGTAGTGCACTGTCTAGTGTAGGCAGCCGGGTGCGAGGGATCCTCCCTAGCATCAGGGTGGCTGGGCATTGGTTCGTGGTGTTATGGGGTGTGGTGCGATATGCTCGCAGTACTTTGTTTAAAGCTTGCTGGATGTCTCGGTGGGCCAGTTCTGCTTGCTGAACCGCTTTCTTCAGAGTTCCCATAAAGCATTCCACCATGCCATTTGCTTGAGGCCATAAAGGTGTGATCTTCTTGTGCTTGAAGTTGAGGTGCTTTGCGAATTCAGCGAAATCATGACCATTGAACAGTGGCCCGTTGTCAGACTTGACTCCCGGCGAAATACCCCATGCCACAAAGGTCTCATCAAGAACTGGGATTACAGCTGTCGCCTTGGTGTATGACACTAGGTGCGCAATCGGAAATCGGGAGTATTCGTCCATAAAAATGACGATGTACTGGCCTGATTTCAAGGGCCCGAAGAAGTCAATGGCGATTTGTTGCCAGACTCCATCTGGTAACTCTGACATTTGTAGAGGGGCTGGCGGTTCATCACGGCTCACTAATTGGCATGAGACTCAGTCCTTGAGAGTGGCCTCCACCATCTGAACAAGTGACGGAAACCAGACACGCTCTCGTAAGGCCTTTTTGGTGGCGCTTATTCTTCTGTGGCCCTCATGAGCAAGGTTGATCACTCCTTGCCGTAGTCTTTGTGGGATTACTATCCTCCCCCCTCTTAGCAGCAAACCATCCTCACTGATAGATAGTTCTTCCTGGATGTGCTTGAATGCTACAAGTTCCTGGCCGCTCTGAGCAGAGGTCTGGGATGTGTCTTTCACATGTCTCCATGAATTGTTGAGTATGCGAGTTAGGACCTCTTGGAAGACGGAATCTTGGCTGGACGCTTCACGGATTGGTTCCAGGGGTACTGTAGGCAGACACGCAGTATCGATAACGAAATGGATGTACTCCTCTGCCAACAAGCACTTCTCGCTGGTGTGTGTCTGAGGGTGTCGGGACATGTAGTCTGCTGGGTTTTCCGACTTTCCTGGTTTGTGGATGATTGTGTACACATAGTCCTGGAGCTGTAGTCCCCACCGTTCAATGCGCGGGGGCATCTTGGCTTTAGGATTGCCGAATATGGTGATGAGAGCTTGGTGGTCCGTGATGATGGTGAAGTGTTTGCCATATACGAAGAGGTGGAAATGCTCACAGGCCCATACCACCGCAAGACTCTCCTTTTCAGGTTGGGAGTATGCCTTCGCAGTGTCCATGAGACTGCGACTGGCGTAGGCGATGATGTCGCGTTGATCTGAGTCCTCCTGATATTGCGCTAGGATAGCACCCAGGCCCACCGGACTGGCATCAACAGTAATTTCAGTTTTTCTCTTGGTGTCAAAATAGGTGAGGTTGATGGCAGCGCTGACTTTTTTTTTATTTTGTTGAAGGAGTGCTCACAGGCATCTGTCCATAGAAATTGCTGGCCTTGACGGGTAAGCTCCCTGAGGGGGTAGCTGATGGTAGCGTAATCCCGAATGTAGCGTGCACAGTAGCTTGCCATCCCTAAGAATGATCGAAGGTCACTGACATCTCGTGGTGTTGGGGTGTCTGCAAGAGCAGATACTTTCTCCGGGTCAGGTTTCATGCCATCTTTGGAGAAGATGTGACCATAAAATTTCAGGGTCGATCTGTGGAACTCGCACTTGTCTGAGTTCAGAGTTAAGTTAGTGTTTAATAAAGCGTGGCATACACGGTCCAAAGCGGTGTCATGCTCAGTTTGATGCTTTCCGAATACTAGGAGATCATCGCTATAATTGAAAGCGTTTGGATCCCTTGAATCACTCGCCGGATTGCTTCTTGAAAGATCTCGGCCGCTGAAGATGTGCCGAAGTTTAGGCACTTGTAGCGGAAAAGTCCTTGATGGGTTGTAAAAGTCGTGATGTACCGTGACCTCTCGTGTAGTTCCAATTGATGGTATCCTTTATTGAGATCAAGTTTCGAGAACACAGTGGCTCCATTGAGGCGGGCGATCATGTTGCTAATGTGTGGTCCTGGGAGGCGTTCCCTCTCGGTGGCTGTATTGGGCGCGTGCATGTCCACACACAGGCGCACTTTGTTGTCCTGCCATTTCTTGGGCACCACCACCACTGGTGACACCCACGGGTTGGCCCTGATGTGTGCTCGATAATGTCTGTTTTTAGTAGATCTTGGAGTTCATCATCTACTGCTTGTTGTAGGTGAAAGGGCACCTTCCTGTGGTGTTGCGCCACTGGAGTCACTCGTTCGTCAATGTGTAGTTTTACTTCAAATTGATTGAGTTTTCCCAGCCCCTTAAAGAGGTTTGGAAATTTTGAGACGATGTCTGGGGCATCTTCGGTCATGTAAAGAAGGTTCACGAGTTTCAGTCGTTCAGCCGTCGGCAGAATAAGTAAACAGTCAGCTAGATCCGGGCCTTCAACGACATGAAGGTAGGCAGGAATCTGTCGATCCTTGTAAGACAGAGTTGTGTTGAAACGACCTAGACATGGTAATGGTTTTCTGGACATCCAGGTGTATACTCGGACAGCCGCGGGTTCTAGCTTCGGTCGTGGCTTCATGCTTTGATATTCAAGAGCACAGATGTAATTTAGAGAGGCTCCAGAGTCCAGTACAAATTTTGCAGGATGGTCCCCTATCTTGATGTCTAGTTTCGGGTATCTTTTCAGCCGGTCTGGGTCTGATACCATGCAGATATATTCGTCACTGTCTTGTGACACAAGTGTGGGTAGTGATGACTCACTGGATGTCGATCTTCGTGATCGATATGAACTGGCAGAACGGACGCTCGACTGGGATGAGCTCGAGGAGCGACCTTCTCTCCCTTTTATTGCACGATGGTGGTGGTGCATGTTTGACCGCGACGTGGATGATCTTCGTCCTGACTGTCGAGTTTGGCAGGCTATTTCGAAGTGGTTCTCTCTTCTGCAGCGGTGACATCGCTGACCAATGGCCAGACACTGTCCTGAGTGGGAGTATTCTTGGCCACACCTGTAGCACGTTGGTGCCGTCTTGTTAGACTTGGCGTGTCGCGACTCCTGACGTGATGATGTCCTTCGGGAGGTCGCGATACGTGTAGGTTTGCTTGACTTGAGATGGTCTGTCCGGTGCTTCTTCTCCTTGTGCTCTTGCAGTCTGAAGGCTTGTTCCTTTCTTCCAGTCTTGTTAACTTCCATTTTCTTTGCATGGTCTTCCGCTTAGTCGTTGATTCGTGTCATTTCCTCGATTTCCTCAAGAGTGTAGTGTTTCTTTAGTAAACGCCGACGCAGCGATTCGGACTGGCAGCCTTCAATTATGCGCAGTCGCAGCACGTCTTCAGTGCTAAAAGCGCCGAACTCGCAATGTCGGGCTAGCCGCCTGATGCGCACGATGAAGTCGCACATGTGTTCATCCTTTTCCTGAGAAGCTAGATTAAAGGTGTAATGCTCATAGTCTAGATGCGCTTATGTAGAAACCTCCGATCAAGGGCTCCTTTTACTTCATCATATGAGGTGGCATTGGCGGCAGGCAGTTCTTTGATGATCTGTGCAATGTATTTTCCCACCAAATTTCGCAAAGCTATTAGTTTTTCCTTAGGATCTTGCACCTGAGACCCGGTCATATAGTCCTCGAAGTCTTTAGCCGAGCTCTTCCACTTGGGCCCCATACTATTTCCGGACATCAACTCTAAAGGGTCTGGTGGCCGAAGGTATGGTATTCCTATGAGCACATGAGGAGACGGTGCGAGTGGTGGTGGCATGGCCGGAGCTGCCGCTCCTCCTCCTGGAGCGCCTGTCGTGTCAGGGACAGACATCGTGGCTTGGTCGAGTCACTCAGCGGGCTATTGCTTGATTTATTCTGCAATGTGAGTGTATAAGTGAGTATTGCTTGACTCTGAGAAGTTTATTCAGCAGTTTGAATGTTAAGTTCAATGTTGCCTGACTCCAAAATGGCCGATACCAAAAATCCGATGGGTGCCTATGGCTGGTGCCTGACTCTAAGATGGCCGCCGCTTGGGACATGTTGTTTCCCCTTTTTAGCTCACAGCTCCTCTTATTTTAAGATTGCCACATTTAAATTGGTTCTGGCAGACTTTTCAGCGCTCTGGACTCACCCCCACACACTCGGCTTCAGCTGGCCGGTGCTGGGACATTCTCCGCTGTCCTTGCTGCTTCGCGCTGATTTTCAGCTCAGGCAGGCAGTTCCCATGTGGTTGCCGAGTCAGGTAGACTCAAGGCAACGATCGGGCAGCGCAGCCACTTCCTGGGTTGGTGAGATCGTCGCGCTCCTAGGCAGCATTCAAATGCGGTGTGTGGAGCGTCTTCTTTCCTTTTCGCGCTCTTACACACCGCGCCGACAACAGGCTGCAGGCTCGCTGTTTCCGGCCGTTCACGGACGGCGGGGACTTTAAGGCGTGTGGGGTTTCAGCAGTTATCCCACCCTCATCACCAGTGTTGCCTTCCCCCAATAAACCACAGGAGCCAGGAGCAGATTCTAGAAACGTCTTTATTTCACAGTGTCTACTCGTAACTAACTCTCTAACTTTCCTTTTCCTGTCTATATCCCCGCCCCTTCCTGCACTGCCTGCCCTGTCCCTAACTATGGTCAGGCAGAGACGATATGACACCTGCGTTGCTGCCCCCAATGGACTCCGATACCAGGTCAGAGTCAGCTATGCTCCAAGGGACGGCCGAATGGGAAGGCTGGATGCGAACCTGCCCTTTCTGGTAGCTCCGTCCTTTGCCTACACAACGCTTGTGCTCTCCGCGGCTGCACAGCACGTCCTGTTTGATCCCTGTGGCTTAACTAGAATAAAACCCTCCATAAAAGCAGGCGGTGCACGCTTTGATCGGGATAGCACTCACCAGTCCCCCTGGTGCAACGCACACTGAAAAACAGCCCCCTCAGGGCCAAAACAGGCACCCACACTAGTGCTAAAGCCTCATCAGAGGCCGGCGCTTGTTTTAAAATGAAAACAGCCTGTACAACAACATAAAAGCCAGTAAGTATATGCTGAGCGTTTTGATAGGCTTTTTACGTTCAGCTTGTTCCACTGCGTGCCACTATTTAGTTTCACTTTCAGCCGTTCTTTGATCGCCATTCTTTGAACTCTGCATTTCCATAGCTTGGTGGGCTTCTTTCTGATGTATGTTCGTGTACAAACACATAACTGCATGGCTGCTCGCTTGTCAATTTAACCATTCCCAAAATGAGTTTTTTCCTCTTTAATTGCTGTTTAGTACTGTTATGCTTTGGTTGATTAGTCGTGAACTCGCTCTGTTCACTATGCAGTCTGCTAGCTGGCTTTGTTAAGTTGTGGTCATTCTAAACTCTGAGCATGCTATTGTCAATGACTCCTATATAAGGAATGCTCCTTCCTGAGTCACTTGTACTTGTAGGCTGCAGTAAGCTGTGGCCTCTGTGACGTTTGGATTTTACTGCTGACTTTGCATCTTTCAAAATTCATCTTGTGAATCCCACTTTCTGCCTTCTGACCCTACCTGATTGCTTCTCTGCTCCCTAGAGTTCTGAATCTGGTGTGCTACTTTTCCAGATTATATTTTGACTTTGTGAGTTCAAATAGTGATTAACCCCTTCGATGCTGATGACGGAACGGTTCCGTCATCAGCGTCGGTTGAGCTGTGCTGATGACGGAACCGTTCCGTCATGACTCCGCCCGCGCAAGGCGGAGTCAGCATGGGCGGGGAATTTGCGCAGCACGGATGCGGTTAAATATGTGCTTTTTTCAAATTATACCAACTTTGTTTCCTCCTGGTCAGCCGTTCATTATTCGCACTTAACACCCGAGCGCTTCTCAGGATTCCTGTTCAGACTATGGCTACTTTAGCTTTCAGATATTTGGCTTTGATGTCGCAGGCCACTCTGCCGCAAGGGCAGGGCCGAACTGACTACTGGGCATTTTGGAATTCTGCCGAGCTGGGGGCCGAGTTCACTTCGCTGTGGGCTGATTTCGTTCATGGAGACCTGTGTGTACTTTGAAATAATTAGGGAAAATGAATTTCGATCATTACACGCAGGTCCCCATCAATGAAATCATCTCCCAGCTCAGCAGCATTCCAAAATGCCCGGTAGCCAGTCCGGCCAGGGGCAAGGGTACAAGTCCCACCACTAGTGGCAAGGTGTTGAAGAGTTCTCTTTACAGTTGGGACCAGAAACTGTTCTCCCTGAATGGATGTTTCCTTTCAGTCCATTCCTGGTGGGAAGTTTGTTTCCAGGGATTAGCTGTACAAAAAATCATAGAAGGAGGAAAGGGGTTCTAGCGCCATTACACTGGTAGCGTCTACTTGTAAATAAGAAAAAAAACATTTGCAATGCAATAGGTCTTGTATTTACGATACTTTAAGCCATTAACATTGTAAATAAAAATGCCTTTTATTTGTGTTTTAAAAAACAAAACACAAATAAAAGGCAATGTCATTTACAATGTCAATAGCTCAAACCCGCGTAAATGCGAGACCTATTTGCACAGCAAATACTTGTTTAGCCTTTTCCCACTGAGAGTTTCACTAGTTTTTGGCTGGTGAATTGTACGGGTGGGCGGAATGCCAAACGTTCGGGTGGGGAGTCAAAGTCGGTAATGCGGTGTTATGGCAACCAGCCGCGGTCGGTAGTGGGATGACCTGCAGGTCGACGTGATGTGGGGAGGGGGAGGGGCAGGGCGGGGGGTAGTAATGTATGGATTACGGAGTTTTACAGGTAAGTAAACATATAAATAAATAAAACGAATTTTGTGGCGTGCACTTCATCACCAAATGCGATGCAGTGCACGCAACGAAATTCGTTTTATTTATTTATATGTTTACTTACCAGTAAAACTCAGTAATCCATATATTACTACCCCCCACCCTGCCCCTCCCCCTCCCCACATCACCGCTCTGCAGGTCATCCCACTACCGACTGCGGCTGAGGAAACCATTTGTCATTCATTATCAAGCCAACAGTGGGGCTTCTTCACGAAATGAGAATTCTTCAGGATGCTGACCTTAAAATGTTACCCTTTCTCACTGATTTCCACCACCTAATCACCGCTATAATAGCCAGCTAGTCATCAAATCATAAATACGTCACTTTCACATAAAATCTTATTTTGAAACACTGCTTCTGTTTCTTGCTTGGCGGAGTATGCAATATGGCGACGTTCGCTTACATTAAACCACTTCAGATTTCATAAGAAAGAAAGGCATCCGTTTCCAGTCCTTCACTAGCACTCATAGCAATTCTGTTCAAGATTAGAACACGAACAACAAGGACTGACCTAAATGTGATAGCTTTAATAGTGTATATTTTGGATTATTTTAAGAAAACAAGCCAATTTACTGTTGGCTTTTTTTCGGCTCCCTGCTGCACTCGGAAATTGAAAAGTTATTAAAAAAAAGAAAGATCAGAGCAGTCCTTGCCTATTATAGATACAGTAATTTAAAACACTCTTCTAAGTATAGGTTTATCATCCTGCCGCGATTCCCTATTTTTAATACAACGTGCCTGCCTTGGATGCTCGGGTATGTTTGGGGGAAGAGGATGATTGGAAAAGTTGTTTCTTTCTATGCCAAACCCATCCTTATTCCAGATTGTAAAAATAAAAGTATTACACATCTGTGAAGGAATATAGAACATCAACATTCCAGGAGCCGTCATTGGCAGGACCAGATGTTTGACCAAGAATTCAATTTTGTTTGAAGGAAGGAAAGACAAATCAAATGCATTTCAATGATACAGATATTAAAATATAGGCGTATATTGTATTTAATGTTTTCTTTTTATTGACAGATGACACCCATGTCTGACTTGCATTACACTGCAAGCAGTTGTTGTAAAATATCAACAGTTGTCATATTATGTTCATATGTTAGAGCATTCTTAGAGCACAGGACACAGATGTAGTTTACTTGTATAGCTTAGAAATACTGTTGTTTTTGTTGCCAAATGAAGGACACAGCCGAAGAGCATTAGGACCAGTCATGATTTGTTGAAACCTATCAGCCTGCGTGTATGTAAGGAGGTCAAAATAAAGTTAGATTGATTTACATTGCTATTTATGAAGTGTTGGCTTCTTTTGTTGCGCGGGTTACAAACATGCATATGGCTACCATTAACAAACATCCTTAAGACATGTTATGCTCCTGCAATAGGTAGGGATGTGTTCAGAAGAGTAAGGCAAAATGATGGAGCCCACATGCAGAATGTGGTGATGGTCCCATTGGACTCCTGTATCTCATAATATATTAATTGGCCTTAGACTGAGTGAGGAGGCCCTTCAATGGGTCAGGCCTCCCTGTGCCGTACGGATGCAGGGGCCTGAATTAAAATCCTCGTGTGCGTAAATATAATCACACATGCAAATTCAGAAAAATTTGTCCTTTACAAGTGCTGATGCCATTTTTGCTGCCAGGCCTCTGAAGATGTAAATGTATTTGAGCTTATATAGCGCACAGCTACCCACAAAGGGTTTCCCGGCGCTTGCTTAGGGAACCCGTCCTGGTATTCCCCTGTGAGATAACCCCGGCAGGGTATCCACAAGGTGAAAGCCAGGCATCCCGCCGCGAGGGGCCATTGTGGAGATTAAGCAAGCTATTGCCCAGAGTCACAGAGTGTGAACCCGTGAGTTGAGAAGGCACCGGAGCGAGAATTATCGAGTCAGTGGAATTTTTGAGCCCAATACCCGCCGAGGCGGGGAATTGAACCCTGGTCCTGGGCCGATCTCAGCTTCCGGGTCTGCCGCCTCTAACCCCTGAGCCACACTTCTCCACCTCATGGCAACCAAGACATTGACAGCCAAATCCGACAAAGGTCGGTGAAAAGATGCTATTTAGGGCTGCAGATGAGTGGCATTAAGTAAATTTACACTTCTGTACAGCTACCCATTGTAAATTACCAACTACCAGAAGTCTTATCCGTTAGTGTACGACTTTAAATGAAAGGGAAACACTACTACGCAGCAACGAACCATTGATGGCGTCCTAAATGGCAGAGGGTAGCTGTCCTACTGTTGGAGATGGTCCCTCTTCAGCTAACCTTTATTTTTTACCATGTCAGCTTTGCACTTTGCAAGCTGGTGAGATTTGAAAAAAAGTTATGCAAACTTACGAGACATATTGCAACTTTGCACATCCCTAGCAATCGGTAGACTGACTATCAATTTTGAATATATATGGCCTATGCCTGGTCCTTGACAATATGAAGACAATGGACGGTTCCAGACACTTTCAAATGTGCTGTAGTTGTTCCAATATTAAAGAAACCAAATGACGATCCCCTGGTGTGGAGCAACTTATGCCCCATTTCTTTGCTCCCCTATCTTAGTAATACTGGAGGCTCACGTTACGAACTGCCTCAGCTCATTCATTGAGCACTCCCAGTTTTTGGACCCCCAGCAAGCAGGTTTTAGGCCTGCCCTTTCGACGGAATCTGTAATTTTAGCAGTCTTGGATGAACTCAAGAGAGGAGCTGACAACAACACCACCCAGGCCCTGGTGCTTTTAGACCTGTTGGCGGCCTTCGACAAGGTCGACCATGAACTCCTGATCGACCGTGTCGGCAAGGTGGGCATCCGGGACCTGGCCCTTAAGTGGATTACCTCCGTCCATCATGGACGCTCTCAGGCAGTCCGATTGGATAATTTCACGGCAAGGAATACAAAGCTGACCTGTGGGGTCCCTAAGGGCTCTGCTCTATCGCCCCTATTGTTTAATTTATACATGCAACCCCTGATGGTATCTCTATGTAACAGCCCAGTCAGAACCTTTAACTACGCAGATGACCTCCAGCTGATATTTAAAATAGATCCCTCCAATACATCCATTAGTAACTTCCAATCCACTATGACATCTATCAGTAAATGAATGTACTCTAGCCAACTAAAGCTTAACCCCGATAAAACCGAGCTTGTTCTAACAGGGGGATCCTCCAACCCATGGGACCCCGGTTTTTGGCCTCCTTCTCTGGGTACCCCCCCAACCAGTCAACTCCGTAAAAAGGCTTAAAGTTATCATCTGCAATGACCTGTCCCTGAAGCCTCAAATCAATGCTGTTGTTTCCTCCTGCTTTTGTCATCTTCTTAGAATCTGGAAAATTTGTAGGTTTTTGACCACCGAGGCCCTTACTCTTGTCATCTTGGCACTGGTCACCTGTCGCCTTGATTATGGAATGCTCTTTATGTTGGCATTCCAGCATACCAACTTCATCGCCTACAGCTTCTCCAAAACCAGGCAGCTAGGCTCATTTTTTGCCAACCTAAACATCACCATGTTACTCCCCTGATGAAGAGCCTTCATTGACTTCCGGTGGCAAAACACTGTGTATTCAAGCTGGGCTGTACCATCTTTAAGGCCCTTACTAGCCAAGGCCCTGCCTTTATCTCTTCCAGAATTCAACTTTACGTCCCCTCTCGGAACTCCGTTCCTCTCACCTTCACCTGCTCACAATCCCCACTTTTAAACGAAAAAAATACGGTGGCCTTAGGTTTTCCTTTTTGGCCCCCCGTTTCTGGAACTCCCTTCCTAACAACCTGAGATTTGTATCATGCTACACTCAATTCAGAATTCTTCTTTAAACTCTCCTCTTCTCACAACCATATGATTAACCATCCCACTGCCCTCCACGGCCGCAGTCTTCCTGTCCTCAGCACCATGAAACCGCTTGGTGTAAGTTCGCTCTAGAAATTATTTTAACATAACATAACATAACAATGGACTATGGAGGATACTTCATTCAACGTAAATCTGATCAATGTTAAATTCTCTGAACAACTCGTTAGTTAAAATAACCAAGGGCCCTCATCAAAGTTTGACAGATCAGGACATTGCCACAAGTGTGGCAGAAGTACTGTTCACCATAATACAAGTGCCATTGACTTTAATGCACTAGTAATATGGTAGACAGGACATCTATCACATTTTTGATGGGAAACCCTGTGCACTAATCTCTAAATAAAGCCCAGAGGGCTAGATTTACTAAATTCTAACGCAACGCAGCGCAGCAGCCAAAACGCTGTGCTCGTTGCATGAGAAGTAGAAAGCAGGAGAGTGCCATATCTATAGAAATATGTCTCTCTCCTCAGCTTAGCTCAAAATGTTGCTGCTGAGCACCATGCTCACACCTTTGCGCCATAGTGCAAGGGTGTTTGCATGAGTCTAGCATAGGTTTTGTACTGGAAGATTCCCCTCCTAGTACAAAATACTATGCCTAGACAACTTTTAAAACATTTTCCTACTTTTCTGTTTTCTGTACAGTGCGGCACACATAAAAAGTCGGAAAAGAAAGGAGAAAGGAAAACATTTCTCCTTTTACCGCCTGCTTTCCATCAAAAGGTATGGGTCGTTCCATGAGAACGCCCAAGTACCAAACATGAAACACCTCCTTGACCCCTTGTCCACCCACCATCCTTTCGTGGAACAGGACCACCCGCCATTGGTGCGGGGGACCCGTTGGTGACATTAGGATGTGCCCTCCACACTGGCATCCTGCACTCTTGACATTGCGCCGCTCGCCGCAATGCCAAGAAGGCAATTTGTGCACTTCCATGCACAACGTGGCAGGCACCGTGCAGTGCAAGCCATGTTGTACATGGAACTGCCATAGGTACCCCCCATGTGCACCCCCTACCCCCCAGAATCCCTGGGGGCCCGTTACAGGCCCCCAATGGCGAAAACCACCTGCCTTTCTGTGGCGGCGTTGCTGTCAGAAAAGGCAACACCCCGCCTGCATACTGATATGGATGGCGGTGTCTACCAGACATCGCCACCATATAAACTGCTTTTCAGCCTGGTAGGCAATCGGGCGGATTGCCTGCTGGTGGAAAACCGGAGGACGGTCTTCCAGTCCGCCGGGGACCCCCACCCGCCATGGTAATGTGGCGGGCGGAATTCTTCTGCGGGTTGTGGTTTTTTGCAGGAGGATCGCCACAGCCATATGGGCGGTGGCGATCCGCCTGGTATCTTAATGAGCGCCTAAGTATTGTAAAGAAGTGCTTTTATTTTACCTTTACTTTTAGGCAAATTCCCACACAAAACCAGTTTTGTGCTGGGAAGTAAATAACAAAAAAATAATTGTGCTAGTAAATCTGACCCCATAAGGCACAACATATTCAGGCAAGTGTAAAAGTCAAGTTTAAAAACATAGGACATGTGTTTCAGGAGGCAATTTCCATGACCTCGTTTCCCCATTCCTTCCTCCAGTCATGGGTAGTGTTTACCTCACACATCCCCCTGTCAAGGGGATGTGACAACCTTATTTTGTGCTCCCTCAAGCAAAGACCTTTGTGTAGAAAAAGCAGCTGTCTGTTAATGATGCACATGACGTCAGTGAAACATTGTATCAGAGCACATCAAAGTTGCTAATGCAATCTCTTACATAGAGTGTCATCCATCTATTCTCACTCCACTGAAATGTGTGTGTACAAGAAAGAAGATTGACTTGCAATTGGATTATGGATTATGTTGAAATTGACCAAGTGAACAAAATGGCATTTTTTTAAAGCAGGTATATGCCAGGTGGCAAGCAATTGCTCATATATTTATAGATATCTCTGACAACACATAGTTAAGGGCACTATGTGAGAGGGATGGGAAATAAGGACCACACTGTCTTCAGAGTGCGACACTGCATGCCATGGATTTGGCTTGCATGGGTTTATATTTTCAACATTTTTCTGCATTTTGTCCTCAGTGTGGAATCTTGTAAGTAGCAAGAGAAACACAATGGAAGGTGGACTACCCTTCCTGCACCTCTATACCAGTTTCATATTTTATAAATGTCCCGCACTACAAACCCAGACACCAACCGCCCTGTGGTGTCACTGTTTCCAGATCCAGAAGCAATGCTTAAATGGTGTGCGCAGGAATGTAAGAAATGCCCAGGAATTTGCTCTGAGAATATCCAAAGTTTCTTTATGGATCAAATATAAACGGTTCACAGAAAAACAGGGAATTGCAGCCAACGCGTTTCGTTCTCATGGAGAACTTCATCAGGGCTGAAAAGTAGACAAAATACACAAATAAATATATACATGCGAACGGAAAAGTCAAAATAGAACACATTTGAATTACACATGTAACAAGAATGGAAAAATGAAATAAAACTGCACAGATAACAACATATATACATTACAATATATGACAACAACATGTAATACAAAAATTACAAAAAGAAACACAGCTATAAATATTATCTGTTTGTACATAAACCTCATAGGACAAAAAGATGCTTATTGATATGTCCTAAACAAAGACATGACAGAGACATTTACTCTTACATCAGTTTAAAAAAGGGGAAACAGAACACCAGAAACGAAACAATCAAAAGCAATAACAATTCAAAGAGCAGATTAAATAATCAGTGAAATAGTCAATCCATCTGCAGTAAACCAAACTGGATGTCCCATGGTACAGTCAAGCCAAATATATTGAACATATCTAATAAGAATTATACTAGGAAGCTGCAATTCTAAAGTCTTGAAGTCCAAGGATATGTCTTCAAGTACCCAGATTATGGCTAAGGCCAGAAGATGTATCCAAAATTACAAATCAGAACTATCTAAAAGGAGATATAAAATATATATAAAAACTCACCTTCTCAGGGAAATACCCTTCTTGAAGGAGAGAACAAGTAAGTTCTCATAGATTGCAAGTACAGAAATATCATGTACAACAACCCGGAAATTAATTGAACAGTGGCGAAACCTGAAAGAAGGCAAGAAATATAAAGCTTAACAATCTGCCTCAATATCTAAAAGGTCGTGAAGTGATAGCATGCAAAAGTCCCTCTAACCTGAAAAACAGCAGAATTCCAACTGTAATCACACTCCCGGACTATGTGAGGAGATCTAAAAGAGTGTCTTCCATCAGCAAAGTTGTAATCATTCTACCCAAAGAAAAGAGCATTTGTAAGAAAGCAGTGTAATCATATTTCATAAAAACGATAAACGGATGAAATATATAAAAAAAGGGAGATACATCTGACCTAAGTTCGACGAGATGATCGAATAACTGTCACTGTCCAAGTTACTTTAAAAAAGACATCAGATCACGCTCTAAATTATCAAAAGAAAAAGACTTTGTTTATGTTTCTTTGAATAACATTTTTTAGTATAGTAAAAGGTAACTTAAAAAGTGAACAAGGAAAAGGATTTAGAAACGACAAATCACAATATCCACCTATATAATGGAAAACGATAAATCACAGAATCCACCTGTGTATTATGCCCGAAGAGACGCCTTTCTATTGTAAGGCATCCAAACCAGGAATCCTTATTCGTGTTCAGTAAATCTAAAAGGTCAAGACAAAATAGCCACTGTATCAGAAAGGTATGTAAACAAAATGGGGATCTTCTGCATAAAAAAGCTGTAAACCCGAATAAATTACCTCCTAATAAATATCGCAAGACCAAAATTTCTTCCAGAAGACTCCAGGTAATACCTCTGAAGCCTAGAAAGGGCACTAACCCAATGGCCACGATCAGGCCTTCATAGGGGAAAGGGAGCGCAATTAGGTAAAACTTCCTCTCTCCCTGGCCAAGTCATTCTTGTGGACTTCAAGAAATGCATTATAAACGGAGGATAATTAGATAGAGTCATATTATTCAGCCGGGATGAAATAGTAAAGACACAGCAAAGCATCTCAAAATATCATTGCCTGATTGCAGCGCGGGGACACGCTTTTAGCGTAACCAGGCGCTCTAAAAAAGCCCCTTAATAATAATAATTACAAAAGAAGAAATGTAGCATAATGCTCAGTGATAAGTCACGTAAACCCAGAAACAGAAAATAATAGAGAAACGGTAAAATACTTTATCTACATGTGAGTCAAACATGCTCAGACCAAATACTCTGGCATGTCACATTTACAAGAAATTTAAGGCAACAAATCAAAAAAGCAGTGTGGCCAGAGAGCTTACCCATGCTTACCTGACGGCACCCAGGACAGCGTTCAAATTGCCAAAGGGAATAATCTCCCGCGTTGGACCTCAAATAGAGAGTCAATTTCCAGAATGGGCGTAACGACAATGCGTCACCAAGTCACATTGTGTCAGGAAAGCAGCCACTGTGATTCCACTAAAAAAACTACAAATGTCCATCAACTACAACACAGACTTGAAGCATTGAGGAAGGCCACAACTATGCAAAGCATTTACATCGCGAGCAACTGGAACGCACCCTATCCTTCGAAAGTTCACATACGGTTAACTTCAGTTGGCAACACTGATGCTGATGGTGCGAATACTATAGCAATCAATGGACAAAATTGCTGAGCAGATGTAGGCCCTTCCTCCAACATTCTGCTCCTCCTTAGTTATTGCTGGTGTTTTTATAGTGTATATAGTTTTACCATAGGCTGGGATAGGTTTTAGCTTAGTGATAGGGTAGGTTAGTTTTAGTATTTTTATAGATTTTAATATTTATGTGTTGGGTAAGTTGGTAAGTGGCTGGGAGGTTAATGTTTAGTATGTGTATAATATATATATATTTTTAAAATACAAAAAATGCAAACAAATATATATTTGTTTAGGTTTTAATGTTCAGGTAGTGTCTAGGTATAGTTTATATTTGTGTCACGTGCAAATGTGTATTAAGGGGAGTGGGGGTTAACCTGTGGGTTGTGGTAAATGTATAAAGTAGTATACGTTAAGGTTAGGTTAGTTTTAAGTTAGGACAGCTTAGTTGAGTTAGCATAGGTTAGTGTAGGCATAGTTCAGGTAGAAATAGTGTGTGTAGTTTAGTTATTTTTGGATATTCGTTTTTAATTCTGTTTTAAATAAAATATGTTTTTCACTATCACAACTGCTTGCTCATTAACAGCATGGCAGCTGTCATCCATGCTTTGGTTGGGTAGAGTACATGCTGTGGGATTTCCTGTCAGTATTTCTATGCATGTGTAACCAGGTGAGGCACCAAAGGAGTGAATCCTGTCAAGTGTGCAATGGAGTCACCTGAGAGATCTTCAAACGTTATTTTGCACTGTAGATGGAACTCTTGCTGTGCATGGATACACAGCCCAAAACAGGTGTTAAAGTGATGTTGCATTGGGTGCACAGACAAAATATCGACTCCAAAATATCGACTGGACATAATATCGAGTTTTAAATATAGACTGGACAAAATATCGACTGGACATAATATCGACTACAAAAATATCGTTTTTCAGGTAAGTGAAGTAATATCGACTGTATAAAATATAGATAGCAAAAATATCGAATTTTTAATAATATATAATATTTTATAGTGTATTTTTATGTAATAATATGTGTGAAAAGTGTGTATTAATGTTATAAAATATTTTATTAAATGAATTTTGTTTTTTTAATAATTGCGTAATGTAATTCTGTAGCGGGTTGTGGGTTTATAGGGGAATAGGGTGGGAAGTAATTTAATAATAATTAATTAATTAACATATGTTTGTAAATATTTATAATTAATAATTAATTGATAATTAATTAATAATAATTAGTTAATTAATTAATATAATTTTGTACATATTTTGTATTAGTAATTAATTGGTAATTAATTAATTGTAATTAGTTAATTACATTAATTAGAGTACATTTTAATATATATAATTTTGTGTTATTGTTAAGTAATTAATTGGGAAAAAATAATATTAATTATTAAAATAATTACAGCTAATGTGCTAATATATTTACTTTATTGTTATTGTTAATTAATAATTATTTGGTAATTAAATAATATTGATAAATTTTGGGTAAAGGAGTATTTTTAGGGTTCAGGGTCAGTTTTCAGTTTTTGGGTAAAGCGGCATTTTTAGGGTTCAGGGTCAGTTTTTAGTTTTTGGGTAAAGGGGCATTTTTAGGGTTCAGGGTCAGTTTTCAGTTTTTGGGTAAAGGGGCATTTTTAGGGTTCAGGGTCAGTTTTTAGTTTTTGGGTAAAGGGGCATTTTTAGGGTTCAGGGTCAGTTTTCAGTTTTTGGGTAAAGGGGCATTTTTAGGGTTCAAGGTCAGTTTTCAGTTTTTGGATAAAGGGGCATTTTTAGGGTTCAGGGTCAGTTTTTAGTTTTTGGGTAAAGGGGCATTTTTAGGGTTCAGGGTCAGTTTTCAGTTTTTGGGTAAAGGGGCATTTTTACGGTTCAGGGTCAGTTTTTAGTTTTTGGGTAAAGGGGCATTTTTAGGGTTCAGGGTCAGTTTTCAGTTTTTGGGTAAAGGGGCCTTTTTAGGGTTCAGGGTCAGTTTTCAGTTTTTGGGTAAAGGGGCATTTTTAGGGTTCAGGGTCAGTTTTTAGTTTTTGGGTAAAGGGGTATTTTTAGGGTTCAGGGTCAGTTTTGGGTTTTTGGGTAAAGGGGTATATTTTAGGGTTCAGGGTCAACAAATAAGATTGTAAAAAATTATTTTTATTATTTTCATTTATTATTTAATTATTATAATTTAATTTAAGTATTTTTAAGTATATTTTAGTAATTAAAATGTAATATTAATTTAATTTAACACTGTTTTTAATAAAGTCGATATTTTTTACATCTATATTATTGTTAACGATATTTTGTACTCGATATTTTTGTACTTACCTGTTTGTAGATACAAACTCGATATTTTGACTGTCGATATTTTGTCCACGATATTTTGGCAAGTCGATATTTTGTCCCTCGATATTATTTCAGTGATCCGTTGCATTGTTGTTGTAAGTGATGCTACATGTTTTGTATGGATGATTGAGTCAAACCATTGTGACTAAACTTGGTTTGTTGTATGCTACTCTGATGGCAGCTGCTTACGCACTCTTCCTAGCACCATTTTGTTGCCTCATCACTGCTGTTTGCTGGCCAGTAAAGATGGAGGTATCCCCCACCAGGGCAAAAACATAATTCAGTCAAACTATTGACTGATTGATTATTGTAGCATTTCATGCATGTGACCTTGGGTAACTACTTGCTAGTTTAGAAGAACGTGGGTATCACAGAAACTACTTTGCATGGCCTTTGCTGTTTTACCCCTGAGTTTATGATACACATTTTACTTTAGATAGTAGGTAGCATCTTTAAGGTCAGCACTTCCACTTTGGCCTACTTAGTCAATTCATGAATAGATATACAACAGACTGGTTCTGGTTAGTGAATTTATTGGCAGGTGAACCAATGAGCAAGGAGCGAGTGGCATTCCTTAGGGCAACAACCCCAACATAGTTTGTGAGCCATTGGATATCCAGACAGAGTCCATGAGGGATACATGCCATGGAGCATGTGAAGTAGTGGAGTTTACCAGTGAAGAGGAGGACACAATTGCCAATAGGGAAGATAGGCCGCATAGACAGTCCACACATGTGTGAGATCAGCAGGTGGGAAAGCAAAGGCAGGACAGTACCAGTTGAGGAGTACACTGGCATGGCCATAAGCACAGGTAAATTGGGAAACTGGCCATGTTGCACAGAGAAATGCTACCGGGCAGTTTTTTGTTGGAAAGAAGGAAAATTCACATTTTCATCCTCTGATGTGTGTAGTCGTTTCCATGATTGGGCTTTTGTTGGTGGCGACAGAGGCACACACATGTCAGGGGCTGAAGATGTGGATCCTGTCCCCAACACTGTTAACTAGTAAGCCAGCACAGCGCTAAGCTGGGCATGCTGGTTTGCCAGCACAGTGACAGCGTCTTGGTGTAAGGCACCAATTGTCACTATGTAGAAGCCTTGCTTCCACTCCATTGACTGCTCTATGTTGTGGATCGCCATTCGCCCCCAACTGGTGGACAACCTCACTGGTACCACTTCAGCAGGGCAGTTGTTTTGTGCCTCTGCCTCGTGACAACAGCCAGGGACTGTTCCAAGCCATGGAGTGGAGGGTAGGTACCTGTTATGGCCTCTGAAGTTTCGTTATTGGGACTGGGGCACCTACAGACTGCCTCTAGGGTGTCCACCATGGTCTCCATCCCCATCTGCACCACATCTACCAACTCCTGCTGTACTCCTACCGTACAGCCTTGAAATTCAACTTAGGGGCAGTCGGAGTCCTGGGCTGGAGGTGGGTGGTTGGTGGTATTTATTGGGTGATAGGCAGATCCTCTGGAGTACAGGCGACTCTGTCAGTCCTTCCTGTTCGACCGGAGATGGAGTTGGAATGGAGTAAATGATTTCATGGAGAGTGTCTGGGTCAATGGTTGGCAGGCTGTCATCCTCAACAGGATCCTCATCTAGGACATGCAGCAGATCAAGAGTAGTTGGTACATCCTCTGCAATGAAATGGAGATATATTGTTGTTGATGTATGTAAGATGGTGACATGAGTAATATGGTTTACATTTTGACTTCCAACTCATACCCTGTCAGGTCAACGTTGATGCTTAGGACATCTGTTACTCGTAGGTTTAGAAGCCAATTTGCAGTGTAGTTGCCTTTCAGATGGCAGTAGCTCTGCATTGTTCACACAACCACTGTGTGACAGGTTTGACCTGTCCTGTCATGACACATGTTTCAAAACAATTACAAGGCTCACTGTCCCTGCCCTTCCTGCCCATGTGATATGAGGTACTGTCCATCTCTGCCTTAGTGATTAGCTTTGTTTTTCAAAATACTTATACTGATAGTGTTTTGGCATATTGATACAACTACTGTGCACAATGCAGCTAGTACCCAGGTGCCTTCACTCCCTGTGACCAGTAATCATTCCACAGTTCTTGTGAAGAATATCTGGATTTGCTCATGAATATGTGATGATTCTGTAGTCTGTCTTTCACACAGCACAACATGACACTCTGCTCAGTTGTGCTGTCTTGCATGCACATTATGCTTTCATGTGGCCAAGGGTTTCGATTTCACACATATCCTGCACAACTCTACAGAGCTTTCAATCTTACGACACTGCAGGAATGTGTGAGGGCATGTACTTGCCATAGGTTTCCTATTTGTGTATCCTCATGTGATTTCATAGCACACACAGTTGGCTCATATTTGGCAACTGTGGGCATTGTGTAGCACCTCTGAGGGGATGGCCCTAGTCACACAAGGCGGACTGTTAACACTGACACTCAGGCAATGTCATCAATGACAGAGTACGTCCTCTACAGAATTTCAGACATCTTTTTACTCAGCCCCCCTCACTTGTATGTGTATATACTTCCTCTGCCAAACTTGATTTTGGGTCAGGCACTCAACTTACTGCCACAAACCGATGGTACCCAATTGATAAATTGACTTGTGTGCCTACAACACCAACAATATACTTGGCCATAGCCAATGGATTGACATGGCTGGCTGTTTTTGAGGAATATGAGATGAGCTGTAGCCCACATGGTGGTAGTGCTGGAGTTGGTAACATGTACCTCCCCAGTTAGCCACACACCTTTGGCCCTCCACCTCGGACTCCAACCATCCCTGGCTCCTGCCATTTATGGTGGCGAATTAGTCCATCCTATACCTTGACAGATCCCTGATTACATCATTTGACATATGTGGCATGGTGAGACATTTTACCTTCAGACTCCCTCCTGTCACATGCTACATCATCACCCAGGCCCACATCACACTTAAGATGTGCTTCTACAATGGCCTCTTCTCTGGCATCCCATCCCAGCTGCAACACAAGTGCGAGACTGTCAGACACAGCAGTGCATGTGTCTTGGTCAGGCTAACTTGCAGTACTCATATCCCTTCTCACCTCCTTGCTATGCAATGTCTCACCATTCAGACACAGTGACAGTTCAACATGCTCAGCCAGCACCTACAATGCAATATTCTATCAGGGCTAACCAGGGCCACACACTATTGTTTGTTTCAACACACATGGTCCTCTGGTGTGCATTGCTTGCATTCACCCCCACACCCAGTCTCATTTTGGTAATGACAGGAGATTGGCAGCCCCTGACACAGGGAGCTGACACCTGTATGCTCTCAACCCCACGTCGGGATTACTGTGTGCTATGTAGTTTCAGGCATTTTACTGTACATGTGACTCTTGACATGTTCGTTTGTGTTAATCCTTGGTAGGCGGGAGCGGGATGGCCAATGGGTATCAGGGAGGCGGGGGCCGCAGGGACGCAGCGGCGGGAACAAAGGAGCGACCTTTGACCCTGCTTGCAGGCAGGTCGCTCCTCATGCCACCACACAGCCGCCAGCTGCCTTGCTGCTCCTGCTGCTGCCATCTCCCTGTTGCCGCCGCCTTCTCCCGCTCCTTCATTCCCGCCGCTGCGTCCCTGCGGCCCCGCCCCCTGATACCCATTGGTCACCCCGCTCCAGCCTCCCAGCTGCTCCTCCGTCCCTGTTCACCTCTTTTGGAGGCCGCACACCAAAGGCAAGCCTGGCTGCGCCCGTCCACGCCTGGACCGCGCCCAGCGCCAGAACCCCTGGACCCCGCGAACGCGACAACACCAGACTCCGCTATGACGCCAGCACCCTCTACGCACTCAACACCAGCTGAAACCACACCTGCTTCCAAGCCACACCGAAACGGACTCACTGACCTTTCACCTGCCACACCTGCAGCTTCACCTGCGACAGAACCACCAAACCTCCAAGGACCGGACTCAACCACCTCCGCTGCATGCTCCTCAACACCCTCTACGCACGCAAGCACGCCGTCGAGCTCTGGGATCTGCTTGACACTTCCGTCCCAGAATGGGATCCGCTCGACACCTCCGCCCCAGACGTGGCCTTCCTGACCGAGACCTGGTACCTGGTGGAACAATCCCTCGGCGCCCAACATCGCCATAGTCATCCCGGACGGCTACAAGATCACCCGCAGGGATCGCGCCAACGGAATAGCCATCGTCAACAAGTCCACCCTCAAGGTCGCCACCCATGCAGACGACACCCTCAACACCGCCAAACACCTGCACTTCCGGATCCACACCGACCCCACCACCACCCTCAGAGGAACTCTCATCTACATACCACCCGGACCCCAAGCACAATTCAGCGACTCCATCGCCGACCTCGCCAGCACCCACACACTCGCCTCCACGGACTACATCCTCCTCAGGGGCCTGAGTTTCCACCTCAAGAACATCAACGACGCTAGCTCCGCACCTCTGATCGAAACCTCGCCAATATTGGCCTCAGACAACTCATCACCGCACCCATCCACGGCGCTGGCCACACAACGGACCCCATCTTCTCCACAGGCACCCACGTCGCCTTAGACCACACCACCGAACTCCACTGAACCAACCACCGCTGCATCCATTTCACCTTCAACAAACCAACCACGCACCACGGTTCCCAACAGCTGCCTCGCCGCTGCTGGAGCAAAGTCACCGAAGACCAGCTGATCATAACCCTTGCCCAGAACCCACCCGCCGACCCCACCAACCCAGACGCCGCAGCCCACATGCTCAGACAGTGGATCGATGACTGTGCCAACACACTAGCAATCTTCTTCCAACGCAAAATCGCTGACATCCATGACAGCTTCAACACCATGACTGCCCCAACTACCCCCACTGTGGACACCACCAGCGCCAGCCGCCTGACCTCCTGGACCAACGTCAACGACGACGAGCCATGCAAGGTCATGAACTCCAACCACTCAGGATCTCCGTCAGACCCGTGCTCACACCACGTATTCAACAAAGCTGACGCTTCTATCGCACCCCAACTATGGAAGGTCATCAACATCTCCTTCGAAACAGCGACATTCCCGGAAAGCTGAAAACACGCCGAAATCAACGCCCTCCTAAAAAAGCCCAAGGCGGACCCCAAGGACCTCAAGAACTTCTGGCCCATCTCCCTGCTCCCGTTCCCTGTGAAGGTCATCGAGAAATTCATCAACATGCAACTGGCCCGCCACCTGGAAGACAACAACATGTTGGACCCGTCCCAGTCCGGGTTCAGACAAAACCACAGCACCGAGACAGCCCTCATCGCCACCACAGACGACATCAGGCGCCAACTAGACAAATGCGAAACATCAGCCCTCATCCTCCTGGACCTGTCAGCCGCCTTCGACACGGTCTGCCATTGCACTCTAAAGACACGCCTTCTAGAAGTCGGAATCCAAGAGAAGGCCCTTGACTGAACCACGTCCTTCCTCTGCGGCAGAACCGAGAGCGTCCACCTCCCGCCCTTCCGGTCCAAGGCCACTGACATCATCTTCTCATCCCCCAGGTATCATCCCTCAGCCCGACACTGTTCAACATCTACATGGCCTACCTCACACAAGTGGCCCGACAACACGACCTCAACATCATCTCCTACGCCGACGACACCCAGCTTATCCTCTCCCTCACCAAGGACCCGCACACTGCCATAACCAACCTCCACGAGGGAATGAAGGCAGTCGCTGACAGGATTCAGAACAGCTGTCTGAAGCTGAACTCGGGCAAGACGTAGGTATTCATCCTCTGACCCACCCCCTCAGCCTGGGACGACTCCTGGTGGCCGACCACACTGGGAACAGCACCGACACCCACCAACCATGCATGCAACCTAGGGTTCATCCTCGACTCCTCCCTCTCCATGTCTAAACAGGTCAACGCTGTCTCCTTGTCCTGCTACAACACCCTCTGCATGCTCCGCAGGATCTACAAGTGGATCCCGACTGAAACAAGAAGAAAAGTGACACAGGCCCTCGTCAGCAGATTACTGAACTACAGCAATGCACTCTACGTGGGAATCCCAGCCAGACACCTGCGACGACTACAACGCATCCAAAATAGGCATGGGCGGAAAATCCGTTCCGCTCGCGGATTTTGCGGATTTTCGGGAAATCCGCAATCCGCGAGATTTGCGAATTTCCCGCAAAATCCGCAAATCCGCGAGCAGCGGATTTTGCTCGCACTGCTCGCACTGTTCGCGTGAGTTCGCGCCCCGCGAATAAGTGCAAAATTGCAGAAATACGATCTTAGCAAAACTGAAAGTAACTACTTACCAGGTTCAAAAGTTCAGGCACATCATTAGTAGCCATTTCCTGTAGTGCTTCCTGAGGGGCCCCTCCAGAGTTCAGTTGCCAGTTGAAACTATTATGTGACCCTGCTCTGAACCTCAGAATAGTTACACATATGCCACAAAGGTCCTGAATTACAGCTAAGGGAGACAAGCAGGAGCCAGGCTGGAAGTTAAAATCCATTAATCAGCCCCTAATTCATTATTGTCAGTTGGGGCAGGGCAGGTGTTGTAACTAATTTTGCAACAATGAAAGCACTTAGCAAGTGCAAAAGATCACTAATCAGGGCGCACTAAGGAAGCAGGTGCCAGCTAAAAAAATATTCTGTGACACATTAATCAGCCCCAAATTAATTCAGGTCACTTGAGGCAGGGAAGGTGTGCTTTGCTTTGCCGAAAATAATGTACACTGGACAACCAGAGGGTGTGGTGATGAAACAGAGGGTGGCATGGGTGGGCCAGAGGGTGGCATGAGTAGTCAGAGAGTGACAGTGGTGACAGAGAGTGGCAGTGATGAAGAAGAGTGTCCCAAACAGGCTGGACACGTAGAAACAACAAGTTCGCAAAACTTGCGACCCGACAGGTAAGTTCGCAAATTGCGAAATTGTAAAAACCCTCGCGAACTGGCAGAAACACGGGCGAACACAAAAAAAAAAAATCCGCAAATTCGCGGGAATTCGCGGATTTTGCGGATTGCGAATCCGCAAATCCGCAAAATTCGCGAACGCAAGATCCGCAAAATTCGCTCATGCTTAATCCAAAACTCCTCCGCCCGACTGATCGTCAACATCCCCTGCCACAGCCACATTCCCCACCTGAGAGACCTACACTGGCTTCCCGTCGACAAGAGGATCACCTTCAAGCTCCTCACCCATGCACACAAAGCACTCCACAATACCGGACCAGCCTACCTGAACAGCAGACTCAACTTCTACACCCCGACCTGCCAGCTCCGCTCCGCCAGCCTCGCCCTCGCCGATGTCCCCCGCATCCAACGAACAACCTCTGGCGGCAAATCCTTCTCCTACCACGCCGCCAAGACCTGGAACACCCTCCCTACCCACTTACGGCAGACTCCAAGTTTTGGAGGCAGGGCAGCACAGCAAGTCACTTTGCTGCGCTGTCCTGAATCAAAAGGAAAGGGCAGGAATGTGCAGTATTGATGGTATATCGAGCATTCCTCTCCATTCTGCCTGCAGCAGGACCTAAAGTGGTGCCTAGTGCCAATGCAGGCACCCTTGCACCATGGCGCAAGGGTGTCTGTGTTGTTGGCATATTGTTTTTGTGCAAGAAGGGGCACTTTCCTGCACAAAAGCAATTCTTGGAGGCCTTTTCCGCTTTCTATGTGAGCTGCGGAATGTGGCACTCATAGAAAGAGGAATAGATGAGGAGAAATAAAGTTATTTCTCCTCTTTACACCTCCCTTGGGGAGGCCGACATTTTTTATGCATTTCCACATTTACATATCCTTGTAAATCTGGTAATGTGTCAAAATGCATGGGTGTTGTGTGAGAAAAATAACCACAATGCACTATGAAGGCCTGCTTGATGTAGAGATAAAGCAAGGCAGTGCTTTGCGCTGGCTTCCCTTACTCCATATCTACCAGGCAATGCAATGCCACATAGGAGAGCTTTGTTTCACCTCATAGATAGTATTGGGAGGCCTGTCCCACCACAGTCCTCTTATACATGAGCTACGGTGTATTTTGGTTTGTATTGTGGGACTTGTAGTTCTAGTGAATCATATTATACATTGCACTATGAGTGCCACTATTCAAAGGCGAACCTGAACTGGTGCTGCACTTCACACATAGAAGAGATAAATGTGAGGGCAGCTGGATTGAGCTGTGCCACATGTGAATGTGCAGTGTGACTTACACTTATGTGATGTTTTATGGTACATGAGTCAGATTCCTGCCCTTTGCCCTGTACACTGAACAGTTGAGTTTCCGGACCTAGCTAGCTGCACTGCTCAACATGACCTTTTTTCCCACATTACCACTTTTTGCAACTTACCTTGTAGGTTTTGTTGTTTCTCTTGTGCTACACTGTCTTGTCCCGGGGCTCCTCACACCAGCTCCTCTAGGATGACAGTTCCCCCCCACTCCAAGTCATCTAGTTCCTCCTGTTCACCGGGCTTCCACCTCTGGTCTGCATGGCTGCCTTCAAGTTCTTGGCCAGTTTCCCCTTCGTCCTGCACTTAAAGTTGTGCCAACGTTTCTTGCAGTCGGTCATTGTCCTCTTGGCTTGTCCCACGCTGTTGATCGTGTCCACTATGGACTGCCAAATGGCCTCTTTCTTTTCTAATGGCAATTTTGAGGTGCCAAAGAGCTGATGTTGGTGCTCTGCCACCTCAGTGATTAACATGTAATTCTCCTAATCACTGAAGTTGCCCTTCCTCTTCTCCTGGTTTCTGCCTGGACATCTGGGCTGGTGCTGGGATTGTTGGGGTTGTTGTCTTGGCTACTGCTCTGTTGTTCCATGGCTGCCTTCCGTGAAGTGTGCCAATGTTTTTTCACCCCGACATCATTTTCTTTAGTTTTATTTACTCGTGGATGGTTAGCGTCACTTTGCCTGCTGCTTTACAGCCTTATGCCAGTTTTGCTACTGCATCAGTTTCTGCTACGACATCATGCAGGCGCCAGCATAAAAATATTTTTACACTGCCTCATCCATCCTAAATATGGCGCATCCTTGGTATTTAAAAATGACTCATCGATTCGTAAATCATTTTGAAACATTGCTGATGCAGTGGAGTGATGTGCCAGTTCTGGCAAATGAGGGTCTAAGTGCTTTTGCTGACAGGATAAACTAACAGTCATTCAAATGTCTTACATTGGTTTATTTATCCTTCCAAAACACTTTAATGTGTGCTTATAATACTTTTACATATAAAGAAATGTAGTATATTTGTCTCCTATGGGCAGATTATCCTGTATTAACCCCTTCCATGCAGCCGCGATTCTGTACCTGTGCAGCAGAATCGCGAGTGGACGGGTTTATGACGGCCCCCAGCTGTCACCAGCACACGAGCACCGTAGTGCATGATGGCTGGGGGCCATCATCAGCATGCAAGGGGTTAATTTCAATTTCTTATGTTTATCCCCCTCTCCTGTTATAGAAAGATAATCTTTGGATAGTGAGAGGGTAGTAGATACTTTAACATAACAACGCATTTAATAAACCCAGTAATAGACAAAGGTTTCGGTAAAAACAGATTAATTTTATCAATGATAGAAGTAAATTAGCCCGTTGGCACACACAACTTTCATTTCCAAACAACAGCCTTTAAAAACTAAAAATAATGCCTCACTCCATATGTGATACAACAATATAAGAAACTCCTTTTAGTCCACACTTAACCCGTTGCAAAATAATTTATTCCTGCCAATTACGAAATCAGAATATAGGAGAAAAATGTGTGTGTTTCAGATTCCTCCAGTGAAATCAACACCTGATAATCATTATAAGACTGACTTTGTTGCGAGTGTCACCATTTTAAATCAACTATTCCCTCTCCTACCTAATATAATCTTGTGGCGGAAGCCGTCACTTTTCAAGTTGCAATTAAGGGCAGATTTTCGGCATAAATGAAAAATTTACATCAGATTAAGGTCCATTAAAAACGAAAAAAGATCCCTTGATTCCAATCATTGAGCTGGAGTGCATAACTGGATTCTCCATGACTCCAGAGCATTGGTGATCATTTTCATAGCACTGTCATTTCAGTAGCACTGAAGACAACAAAATGATTACTTATTGTCACATTAAAGTTTATCGTGCACACACACACTTAAGACAATTGCATGTATGAGGTACGTACCCGACAAGGAGTAGTGTGCAGAAGATCTATGTTTTGGAGACTACCTTCAATCATGTGATATATTACGCACAGCTAACTTGTAATGCATCAATTATTTGATGGGTTATTTTTGTACAGTGATTATAGCAAATCTTTTCTGAATAGTCGCCACAGATTTTTCACTTTTTTCTCGTACCACGTTTTGCTGGCATTAGAACTCTGCAGTTTACCCTTCTAAACAGGAGTAAAGTGCCTGCCCTCCCAATTGAAACATGGTTAAATTAACCTGTTATGGTTAAATTAACTTATCCTTGATTGACATACTATACGGTGTAGAAAATGCACCCAGGAACTGGAAGTTACATGATGCCTGTGGATTGTAGCACCTTTTGTGCCATTCACAGAGCCGTATCCAGGAGTATATGTTTTGTGTGGGTACGACCCCATCCAGTGACCTGGAAGTGTTCGGGGGAGGACAGGTGCATGTCAGGTGTGGTAGTGTTTGAAAAAATATTGTAGTCACACATATTTTAAAGCACAAAATTAATTTTAATTTGAGTTGAAAGTGAATGACAAACGATTTAAACTGTGTTAGTCTAAAGTGAAGATATATTAAAGGCATCCATGCAGAGGGATCTCAAGTTCCCTAGTTAGTAAGAGAAGTGGAGAAGTGTGGCTCAATGGTTAGAGCGGCAGACCCTGATGCAGAGTTCTAGCCCGGGACCAGGGTTCAATTCCCCGCCTCGGTGGGTCTTGGGCTCAAAAATTCCACAGACCTGATAATTCTTGCCATGGTGCCTATTCCAATCATGGAGTCTCACTCTGCAACGCTGGGCAATAGCTTGCTTAATCTCCACAACGCTACGGATGCCTGGCCTCCACCTTGGGGGTGCCCAGGAGTGGACGCCTCACAGGGAAAGCCAGGATGGGTTCCACAGCGGTATTCCTACAAGCACCTTGAGACCCTTGCGGGTGAGTAGTGTGATATACAAGTCTCAATTTACATTTACATTTATTTCCAGTGTTGTCCATATAACACAATCGGTCAGTTAAACTGATGACAATTTGAAAGATTTAAAGACAACTTTCCAGGGGCTTTGTGAAGGTTTTCCTGCAACCGACTTTTGTAAAAAATGTTGACTTATGGAAAATCACTAAGTACCTTAGAGCAGTGACAATACTTAAAACGTCATCCAATATAAAAAATATTTTACAGAGTATTTGGAGATTATTTGAGTAAACCAGAGCCAATGACACATTTTGAAATACAACTGATCAGTATCATTGATGAAAACTGGATATAATGAAAGGATAACTTTATAGATAAGGAATTAGTACTTCAAGGAATCCAGGAATAACATTTGTTAAATGCTGTTTTAGAACAATTTTGGACAAATCATGAATGTGCATTGGAAGATCTGAGCTTGATAGGCAACACTATTTAGAACTGTCTCATGTTAGTGCCAGCGACCACCGATACATAGGTCTGTAAAAATCCCACGTTGACCAATCAATCCCAATCCTCAAACAACTTCACATATTTGTACCAATTTTAGTCAGCAAATACCGTTATCATTCCGAAGAAAGGTGTCAAATTAAAGAACTGATGCTAAATGTTTTTAAAATACATATGTGGAAATGTAAGACTTTCTTCGCCAAACATCTGCTTTTTAGTTTCTGACAATACATACACTTTTATATCAAATGCAAGCTTTTCATTATTTTTCCAATGGTGTTGACCAGCACAGCCTAAGTCCTCACCACAACTTCAAATCTTTGAAGTTATGCAAAAAATGCAGGAAAAGCACATATAGAAAATCATGATGGGGTCAATGGAAATATTTAATAGAATAACATGTTTATTAGGTAAAGTGCCTGCTCAATGTTGAAGTGGTGTATTGGCCCTGATAAAAAAAAGTGTTTTGTTACCCATCTAACACGCTCCTTTCATCAACATGGGAAAGGTAAATAGTTGAGTGGACCTGGGAATTTGAGTCTGTGCCCAGATGGATAACCAATGTCCTGCAGTGAAGACATCCGACATGAGCTATCAGAAAGACTTAGCAAGCAGGTGAATCCAGCTCTAAATGCTATGCCTTCAACTGCAGGAATGAAACGTCTATTTTGGCATGGGGCACTGCCATCTTCCCCACAATCTGGCACTTCTTAAATATACATTTGCCATCAGTCATTTTGCTTTTTTAAATACAGTCAATGTTGTCTTGACTCTTACTGTGAAAAGTCAGGCAATCAGTCACTTTCAGACAGTATAAATGCAAGTTTGCACTTACATTATTCTGTTAATGGCATGATTCTACAGGGCTTATGTTTGAACAGCCCTATACTGCAAACAAAGAATACCAAAAAACTGCCATCTGGAAGGTATCGCCTTACCGGAGAGGAGGCATGTCAGACTTAGGCAGAACCCACCCTTTCCAATTCAACATAGATTAGGTGCACACAAGTGTGCATAACAAGACCTTTCTGTCCAGGGTATAGAACATCTCCAAGGATTGTTCTTATCATGCTTCTTGGGCATCCTTACAGCACTTTCAGTTAAAGTAGTACTGATAGGCAAGGGAACTAACAGAATGGAATAAGAGCCCTCGAGACAACCATGCATGGTGCCCCTTAAGTACAATGCTTATAAAATGAAAAGTCACATGGTTGAAATCCTGCAAACCTCATGGGAATGCTGAATTAAATTATTGTACTAATAGGGAAAATGTTAGGTCTCTTTCCCCGTTTGTTTTTTCCAGCCCACACCACTCTACAGATGCATTGTGCACGGAGGAAGTGCATCTGCAGTGTGCACTACAAAAGGAAGAGATTTGACATTTTCCTTATCCAGTCAATAATATCATTTAACAATTCCCCCTTTCTTGCTTCAGTTCCTTAAGTGCCTCACCACTGTCAACGTTCACCTGCCACCACTATTAACTGACATTTTATTCTGCTACTAGCACTTTACAGTTCATAACTATTTTAAATGACAGGCAAGATGGCCCACGGGGATTCAAACTCTCAAACTATCTTCGAAGACTCTTAGTGACTCAAGAAATTCCTCCTTACAGAAAGGGTGGGCATCAACAGACACAAGATTGTCTGCATTAGGGATCTCTGCTCAAATATTGTATGATTATTTTTTTTAAAAGGCACAGACTCTGTCCCCACTTAATTTTGAATTGGTGTCACTTTGTTGGTTTCTCTACATCATCTCCTGTTAATTTGTTTCTCCTTTTTTCTCTCTTATTCTCACTCCTAACTCCTTCCTTAACTTATGTTCCCATTCCTGAGTGTTTCTCGAGTTTTCTTTGATGCCTTTTTCCCTCTCTTGTTTGACTTGCCATCTTTAACTGTACCTCTCACTAATCAGTTGTAAAAGTGCAAATTGAACCCCCAACCTATCACACGTAGCAGATGGTTTTTAGGGTCTCACCTGCTTTCAGATCAATAGAAGAAAGTCCCTCCTAAGGCTGGGTAGGCTAAAGCAAACAAAACACTGATGAATTCCCTCTGGTTGAGCAAAAGATAGTAAAGGCACTTGTGAGAAAGTAGATTATTAATTGGGGTGGATGATAGTTCACCACGAGTAATAATGTCACTATTCTTGTTCAATCCAGTAAAGGTCTAGTAATTTAAATCAGAGCTCAAACCATGGTAGCTATGCCACAGAGCAGACATTCTTAACCTAAAAATATGTATAAAGCACTTAGAAGTACCAAACTTGTCAAATTCACAAACACCATGGAGAACAATTCAATTAACAAAATTACACAATACAACATAAAAATCCCATAAGGGTAACCAGAGGTATGAATTTTTTACATTTTAAATTAAAAGATCTGCCTCTTCGGATGATGCCACCATGCTACAGAATCTCCCTCCCCCCCCCCCCATAGCTCCTTGAGACCTTTGCAGGTGAGTAGTTGCGCTTTATAAACCCCTCATTGACTCATTGATTGAAACCAAAAAGTGTTTCGCACCAACCTTGGTCATCTAGTTGTGCTTGACCATACCTAGGTATGGTTTAAGGCTCATGGCGATGGAGTGTGGGGCAGATACAGAAACCAGGTTTGTCCCTGTCAGAAGTTTTACCTTCTGACTTAATCTCTGAAATGGAAGTCAGAAATCCTTAGCAGGGCAAGGCAGCCGCTGACTGTTGGTGGGAAAGCTCAGAGAGAAAGAAATTCAAAATACGTGGCCAAGAATGGTCCCTTGCCAGCTGGAAACTTTTGCCACCTTCGTCAGGTGAGGCCTTAGACACTTTTTTGTGGCTCAAATTGTTTCAGTGGGATAAGGTTGAAAGCTTTAGCGAACTTTGCAAGTTTGTTCTAGTCTTCCAGAGGGCTTTGGAGCCAAAAACGTTTCTCAGTCCTTCGTTTCAGGATGTTAGGAGGAGTACACTTTGCCACAGCAAGAGTCCCAGGGCCTTAGGAACAGCACTTGGGGGATCCAGACTCACTCCAGCTATGTATTAGGGAAACCAAGCTTTTGGAATGACCTGTTCCCTCCTCAGGAGGTGATAGTCATGATTTGTGACCAGTCTGACTGCAGCCCTTACATATCTACTGCCCTGGCGCTGGTCTGGATAATTAACAGGCAGCGCGGGAAGGCTTATGGTTGTCATTGGCGCATTGGTCTTGCTGCAGTAATGGTACAGAGTGCAAAGACTTAGGGACGATAGCAGCTGTCACTATCAGAGACCATAGGCAGATGACACTGATGGCTATGTTGGTGCAAGAAACTGACACAGACAAGCTTCAGGATTGGGCCTGGAGGCAGTGGGAGGCAATAGTGTGTGTTGAAACTAATTGCATTAGTTGCAGCACCACCATAGTGCACAGTGCAACATGAAGGCCATGGAGTCAGAACAGAAGCTGAGGATGCGTAAGAGCGACACATGTAAAGCCAAAAGCAACCGTAAGTTACACGCAGTCTCCATGTTGCCATGGTGTGCAAAAACAGCCTCTTTGGTGGTCTGTGATAACATTCCACATAAGCGGAGTCAAGCAGGACCTTGCTCTATGCACCCCGTTTCCTTGTGACTCACTCAGCCTCTGCCTCACTCTCTAGTGAGTCTTTTCCTGCCTGAATGATGCTCCTTCCACACTTGGGATACTGGGTGATGTGACACACATTATATAATCCCATGGTCTGGTCACCCTGCAGCCTCCAGCAGAAGCAGGTAATGTGGGACTGAGGGCTAAAAGCAGCTTCGAAAACAATTCTGATACCAGCCCTGCATTGTGCAGAGAAAGTGAACCCATTGAGTGGACCAGTGCTTTACTGTATCCTTCGGAGCTCACCTCCAAGCAGTGGGCAGACCTGAATTAGACCGAGCAAGTGGGCATTGCGAGCAAGTCTCATTTCCAGTAGTGGATATGAGGATATTTATGCCCAAGTCAGTTTTAAAAATCTAAGCCAAAGAGAGGTTATGTCCGGGTTGTAACTCCCATGATGAGGAAGAAACCCACCTTTTTTTCTTCTGTCCTGCATACTACAGACCAAGGAAATATTGGTTGGTCCCCCTTTGCAGGAATTTGGGTTTCAGGAGCCATATAGATGCCTATTGCCTACAGAGTTTTAAGAACTAGTACTCTGCCTCACATAGTTTTTGCTGTGGCGAAATTCATTATGGCTATGTGGCTTATCAGGAAAAAACTGTTAATTGCACAAAACCCTAAACTATGAATCTGTTCTTACAACCATGGACTGTGCTTTTTAAATAATTCATGTATGTTTTTCCCCTGATTATGAAATGTTCCTTTTTTCCTTCATCATCTCTGGAACGACGCGCTAATCATTTTATGTAATGTGTTTTTATAATTGTAAATCCTTTTTAAGTGTTGCTAAAAATGTATATATCATGTATCTTTTATGGTCTTATAGACCGAAATAAAGAATTTTTGGATTGGTTATGTTCAACACTATTCTCAAATACAGATGTATAACTCACTGAATGATCTGCCAATCATTTCCACATTAAATTAAACTGTTTATCTGATGTGTGTCAAGACTACAGTACCGGTTGCTATCAGTCAACATTTTCAAAACTTTACAATTCTCAACTTTCATCTCAGTATTAGTGTAGGTAAAATTGCTTCAAAATATACAAAGAAATGCAAAACAAATCACGTTTTTTTAAACAAACCGGACATAACAGTGGCAATTGCCTGAAAAACGCCAATGATAAAATCCTTTTTACAGGGTTGACTTAATATTTCGGAAATACTTTTTAATTAAATGTGGATATACTGACAAAATAGAACTATGCACAACACAACTGAGTTCTTCACTATGCACTGCTCAGAGAAAAAGATGTCTTATTCAGCTTTTCCAAGAGGAATATTTACATTACTGTGTCTATGCATCGAGAAAAGTTTTAAAACATTAAAGTGCTCCAAAAAATGTATCTACTTAAGCAATCATGCTTGTCCTTTCCAGAGGTAGTCACACAATTTGCAAAATAAGGCAAAGCTGTTTATACCTATCGTGCTGCTTCATTCATCATTCGGAGTGCTGAATATTTAAGTTTAAATCTGATGGAGGATTTCGTGAATCAACTGTACAACTCAAAAAACCTCTCGGTAGCTAAAATAAAGCACACTTATTTACCCTTGTTTGAGGACCGCTCGCTCTCTCCTACTGCAAGGCTTGATTTACTGCTCAGGCCAAACACAAGGCAGGGCTCTCTGCGGGTCAGGGCATCAGGCCTACATTTCAAGCACAGGGCATAGAGCAGCACACATCGTCATGTTGAAGTTTGTCTTCAGATTCAGATGCAATCACTTTCCAACTCTGCCGATGCCCATTAGCCACGTTGTAAGTTGTGCACGTTCTCGATCAGCAGGCACATTCTTGGATCACACTGGGCTGCTTATAGTAAACACTATGGACATGTGCAATTGACGTGGCTAAACATAACCGATATTACTGCATTTAAAATGCTGCAGCGGCCGGCTGTGAGGACTTAAGGTCCCCCCCCCCCCACACACACAGTATTTTAGTTGCTTGCATCAAATAATCTGTGGGTGGCAGGAAGGGGGATGCAACTGGCTGCGACGAGAGATTCACCTTTATTTGAAAGTTGCTAGTCTGTCCCACATCTTACATTGAATAACAGGAAGTCTGTCAATTTAGGGTGGCCACACAGAGATAAAGAGGGGCCCGGCCCTTGTGCTCCCTTCCCCTGGCCATCCACAGGGGTGATCTATAGCATATGGCTTCAAGCCTACCATGTGTAGAAGGACTGCAGCAGCATAACAACCTGTGGTCAAAATAACAATTTTTGACAGGTGGGATACCCTACTTTTTTTGATTTCAAAGATTTTTATTAAGAATTTTTTTTATACAGTACAAAAATAAAGTATTGCAAGGGTACTGACGTTGTGATTTAAATATTAATAAGTCACCCCCAAGTAATCCACAAGGTACAATATCTAATAATTTAATGGAGAACATGTGCAAAATTAGAGTTGGCATTTTCCTCCAGTGACTATATCACAAAAGCTATTTGCACTGGTGGGCTGGAGCTGGAGCACATACAATAGTCAAAGTACAGATGATAAACTTTCATTTGTAGGTTGTGACTGGAAATGGATATCAATAATTTTAAGTACTTTTGTATTGATTAAAAGTCCAGTTTGTTGATGAAGTTAGATGTTTAATAAATATCAGGGTAAAGTAACTTTTGGCAAGCTAACTTTCCCCTGCCTAAATCTCCTGGAGGCTAATTTGTATTAGCCTGCCAAAGGTTGCCCAGACAGTGCTATACCTTAATGAGGTCTAATAACTGCTCTCAGGGAAGAAGAATGGCTCGGGTTTGGTGACAGGATGGACTGGGTGTGAAGCAATGGACTCTTATTAGATTAGGAAGGACAGCTGGGCTGGGCTCAGAAATGTAATTTACTTACCAGGGACGTAGGCGAAGCCTGTTCAGTCATAGTTTTTTTGTTAAGGGGAGACCTGAAGATGGAAAAGCCTTTGTTCCCAAGGCCCACACTAGCCAAACGGGTGCAAACCCCCAGTGGGAGGGAAGCTACCCCAGAACCAATTTTGAATGGACACAGGAAAAGTGACAGCTCTTTCCCTTAATACCCCTGCACACAAGCTCCCTTCAGTCGAACAATACCCGTGCAATTGTGGATTTCCCTTTTAATTGTGCAATAGTGGATAATTTGCAGCAAGTTAAACAGAATGGGCTGCAAATGTGGAGAGGGTTACCCCTTTGAACCTTTCCCTATTGGTCAGGAGGTGTTTTACAGTCATCACCACCCATTGGCTAGTCTATACCATAAAAGAGGCACCTCATCAAACCCTCCTCAGAAGATTTTCTGTACCTGCAGAAGCTCAGAAAAGGGCTGAACCTGCTATCTGAAATCTGAGAGGGACACAAGCCACAGACTGCACCTTCACTTGTCCCCAGGGCAAATACATTGACTCTAAGCGACAGTTGACTGGCCTCCTGTGTGTCTACTGGGGCACAACAAGCTGCTAAGGGCCTTTTTCCTGAAGTGACAAGTTGACCCAAACAATCTGGACTGGGCTGCACCTTGCTGGTGGCCTCAGCTGAAGCAAGTCATGGCCCCTAATTGCTGTCCCTGATGTCCTGGGCGAATTAGAAGGGATGCAGAGGAGTTAGTTTGGGAACCATCAAAAAGCTAGAACTCAGAAAGCTTTGGACTTCCAGGACCTCATCAGCAGGATTTTGCAGAAAAGGTGGTAGATTTCATTACAACTTTGTGGGATACAGTCACAAGCTTGCCTTTCTGGAGGCTTTTGAGCTCAATAAAAAATACTATGGGGCTAATCAATATCTTGTTGGTGCGTATAATGCATTGCATCGGCAATGTAGTATACATACTGCTAAGTTAACGGTTTATCTGGCCGTTTTTTATGCTGTGGACATTAAAGGCTTGTTTTAGATCTCAGGTGAGGGGAATACTCATCATAAACGTGATGGATATCCCCTCTGCTATATTATGATCCCATTATATCCTATGGTGATCATAATATGGGGGACAGGATATACGTCACATTTGTGATGTAGTATTCCCTCCGCCGAGATCTAAATCAGCCCCTTCCTTTCATTTTGGTGGTGACTACTCCAACACCCAATTTCTAACAACTACCATAGCCAAACTTCTCAGATGGCCTGATGGAGTAAGCGCTCTCAGATATTTGCTATATGTCCATTCCCCAAAAGGGATGGGCAAACATATAATCATTCTTTACTGTCCGTCATGACCAGGCAAACTCTGGTGGTCATGGATAGTAAAAAGGTAACAATGCCGCCTTGGAGAGGGGCCAATCTTTTATATTTTTAAAAATAAAATCCTGTTTTGGGTTCCTGCCAATCCATTATAAATGACCACCGTTTTGGCAGTAATTTATAAATGTGGTGGGTGGTCCCTCCCTCAGAGGGGCAGAGGTATTTAGTTCATCCCCATGGTGGATTGACGGCCCATACTCCCATTTATAAATGAGCTCATAAGCCAGAAGGTAAAATCTTTGACCTGGACCAACCTGATTGGTGTATCCATTCCACGTTGCATTGCAGTCTGTCTGAAACCATGAATAGGTCAAAGACAACTGTTTCTATAGACTATCATTCATGCATAATGCCTTTTAGCACTATTTTCATATACGTTTTTAAAAATTCAAATCTATATTTCCTCCGATTGTATTTTATTTATTAAAATTAATTCTATTTTTCAAATTCCTGTTGGATTTTTTTTGCTTGGCGTTTTGAGTTTATTACAGTTTGGGTACTGCATAAATACTTTACACATTGCACTGAGTTAATCCTGTCTGCTCTGTGCCATAGTTACCAGCAAGTTGAGCTTAGATATTTTAGTGACTTGACGGTTCTCCTTGAAAAGTTAGTGTTAGTTAGTTACATTAGTTATTAGACTTCAAGTGGGTAACTGGCCATCCCAAATATGAATCCACCTTCTAAGAGTGGTCATACGAGAATGATCAAGGGCAAGAGTGGCATCCAGATAGTAATATGCATGAAAATTACCACATGATTACATACCCCCATATTACAATATCTACTAATAAACAATATCAACAAATATAAGCAAATATATTGTTATCACGTCTATTAAATACAATCCTAACTCTTCCCTTAGTTCTACAGTACCCAGTGATCAACTATGGCTACTCTGTAATACCATACCTTCTAATGCAAACTGTGGCCACAAAACGTTTTTGAAGGCAGGATATAACTATTTTTTGAAGAATTGCAAGTTGATGATAAGTGCAAGGAAGTGTGAACTAGCTTACAATCCTGCGCAAGGGTATTTGAAACCAGTTTTCTGCTGAGTCCAGAATTCCAACCTCTCTATTGTCCACAGCGTCAATTTTTGTGAAAAACTGTCTGTTGAACAAAACTGCAAAAGAGCACAACTTCATTCACTGCCTCCCTTCTTTGAAATAGTATGATATTTCCAGACGGGGAACTGGAAGCAAAGTCGCAGCGAAAGTGAGGAATTAACAATATTTTTATGTAATTTCACTGAATTAGGGAGACTGTGATGGCTTCTGAAAGTTACTTTTTTATTTTGGATTTTTGACATAAATGGTGGGTACGTGAAGTTCAATGCACCCAGGGATGGTCATATCTGGGCATCCTTCTTCTAAGCCTCAACTGGGTTTTTATATGGAAGCTGGGGGAAAATTTACCACAAAGTGTACTTTTCATTGCATCCCTGAAAGAGTATGATGAATCGTCTTTGAAGTAATTTCTGATTCCACTGTTGGGAAATAGGTGAAATCTATGTGTTACGTGTGGAGATGGGAAACTTAAATAAGAGAGGTAGAATGAAAAGAGATTAGCTTTCAGCCTTTCAATGGTTTATGAGTTACACAACACAGAAACTGATTGTAAGTAATCGACCGGGCAGTCCAGGGAGAGCATTCAAATACTTTTACCTATTCGATTGTAGAGCTTCCATAACAATTTGATCAGGGGAACCCAGAAGAGGCAACCCAAACAGGTGATAATGCCAGGCAGTTATAAATAAAATAGCAATACTGTTGAGAGCCAAGCAACTTGAAAGCACACAGCAATGTTTAATTAACATTTTACAGATGTGTTGATTTGATACCACAAAAAGTAGCAGTTTGAAAAGCGAAGTTACAATTTCAAATTCATATCAATAAATATAACGGACCTCTGCTCAATGACATAATAAATGTTGTTGAGGAAGTCTCTGGAAACAAGGCTTTTTTAGCTGGAAATATATCGGCTAGCAGCTGGCACCATCTTGGATTCAGACCAAGTGCCAATACGCCTACTGGAAATCACTCACTTTACACATTTCATAAATAAATTAAATAGATACATCATCACTAACATTACCATAAGAGTCAATGTTGGTAAAATAACTCAAGAAAAAATTAAAATGTCAACAAATCAGTAACTCTCAACTTGAAAACTCAAGCGGGATCTAGTGCTTGAGTGCCTAGGAAGTGTGTAATGAATTTTGGAAATTTGGATCGAGAAAAAAATTGTCTAGCAGGAAGGGGCTGCAGACAATTTCCAATACACTTCCATGCCTTGCTCTGAATTCTTGCTCTGGGGACTGTGTGGACTGAAAAAATGGAAAGACAAAAAGTTCCAGGCAGGATAAGGTACCATATGGTAGCCAAAGCTCCATGTGTGGAAGTAAGATTGTGCTGGAGATGTCCTTCACGAGAAGTACTTTAATAAGTTTCTCAGAGCAAGCAGGGGGCTTCTATTTTGTGTCTCCCTGATTAGTGATGGTAGCTTACCAGAGGCCTCTCATTGGAATGCTTTTCTCAACTGTAATCTTTCTACTCAGCATTACTTAGGCAATATTAAACAAACCACCACATTTTTTAGGGCTTTTAAGACTTGGCATCACTTAAGCACAGTGTAAGGCAAGAATCGCAGGCTGCATATGCCAATTTAGGGATGTTATTATTCCAGCCTAACCTGTAAATCTCTACCTGTACTGACAAAAAATATCTTCCCTCAACAATTAAAGGGCCATTACAATCGTGCTGCACTTGGAAATGCGCACAAATCAGCAGAAGAACACGCTGTGTTGCGATGTTTGCTTGTAATCTTTACACCAACGAAGAAGACAACAGAACTGTAATAACAGAATAACTCGTTTTTGTGTTGCTAAGATCAAAATGTTAAGAAATCTATATATTGTCTGATATATTAAAGGACTCAGTGAACACTGTATGTCAAGATTTGGCTAGACAAACATTTTTGTCAATTTCCAAAGCACCGAGGTCTGCTGAAAATATAAGAAGAACAACAGCAACTGAAAACAATGTGTACGCACTTGACTGCTAGAAGCAAAATATAAAAGGCTCTCTAAAGGCGGGAGTGTATACCCTGGTGTACCTTAGCTATAACATAAATTTATGAAGAACACCACCTTTGGAAATGTTTGTTTTGTGCGCCCTTCATCTTTCCGTGACAGACACCATGCGTGCAGAAGCCTCTTTTCATATCATCTCCGCTGACAAGGTGGATGGGAAAGATTTATGTGATGTTAGATCAGAAAGCGAGAAACCCGTAGACAGGTTCTGAGCCCTGATGCCTCTGGCTACTGGTTCCAAGGCAGAGTTTATGGAGAAAGCGCGCGGCTGTAATAAGCACATGGGTGTCTGAGTCGCACACAAAGAGCATGTGATGTGACAGGCTGACCCAGTCACTTTCATTAATTGGGATCAAACCACCTTTTTGAGCCTGGACAGGGCAATGCAGATTGGACACTCAGGAACTGCTGTTTTTATTGCGGTTGGTGTTGACTGCATGCGGCTTTCCCTGCTGGCTGCTTATTAGGTGGGGTCCTTCCGAATATATAAATAATTTCTAATATTCGAAGCGAACCAAGGTTAGGAGGCACAGACAGTAGAGGGAGCCAAACGTTGGACAGTTACCCACGACTCGAGTGTAATAAGCAATTAGTGCAATCATTTCTAGAACATAAGCACATACAAATAATAAAAAAATAGTAAAGAAAGTAGCTAGCACCTAATAAAACAGTCTACCTCAACTTTGTATTATTTTAAACTTTTCTGTAGGAATATTCCTAGAGCCCATGGACCACATATCCTTTCCTAAGCTGCCCTCTGTTATTGTAGCCCTTGTATTTGTCCCATTTCCAAGGGCAAGAATTCTAGAAGAGCATCTAGTCTCTCTGGCTTCAAACCAAAATGTGGTTTTTTTATACAGTACTGCTCCTAATAAAAAAGTGCGAGCAGTGTGGGGCAGATTTACAAGGCCTGGTGCATCTCTGCAAATCAGCAGGGATGCTCCAGAAAACTTGCAACACGGAAAACTACACGTGCGCCACCATGGATGTTCCGCATTAACAATGCGGCACGCCATGGCGCATGTGGTAGGCAAATGGGTGTCGTATCTGCCGGTGTAAGGTTTGCGCAGTGCTGGAGTCGTGACGCGGGCGAGACGCAACTCCAGCACTGTTCGAAACGGCCTATCTTTAACATTGTGCGTAACGCCTTATGCCTGCCTAGAGCAGGCGCAAGGCTTTGACACAGCGGCGTCGGAAAAGTCCCTGAGTTAAATCTTGTAGATTTCACTCTGGCACTTTTGCAAGGCTTTCCTGCGACGCAACTCCCACACTGCGACGGTACGCCCACATTATACTTGTCGCAGGTATGATGTGGCGTAGGGGTTTGACGGCGAGACGCATCTCCCTAGATGCGTCACGTTGTAAATCCGTTGCAGCGTGGCGCTTACTTTACTCTACCGCTGCATCACATAAGTGACTCAGCGGCGGCGCAATGAGTCGCACAGGGCTCGTAAATCTGCTCCTCAGTGCTTATTTGCCAATATATTCACAAGAATAATGCATGAGATGTATACAAGTATAAGGCACAATTTCTAGCCGTGCAATAGCGGGAAAAAACATGTATCTCCCCTCGTGCAACTTTTGATTCCCATAAGATACCTCTGCATAGGCTTCAGATACTAAACTACTGAAAGGGTATATACAAGGGCCACCAGCACATACAAAATATGTTTTCTCTTCAGTTCCCTGCATGTAACACATCATTGAGTTAATACTACAGTTATTTATGCATTTATTTTTTTAAATTAAGAGCCTGACAATAAATCACATCACGGTTTGTTTAGAATTCGGCAAAATGGTTGAACTGCCATAGAACGATGGCTCTCCCACTCCACAAAACCTGGGGTTCTGCACCTCTTTGAGAGGTGGGAGATCTACCAAGATTTCCACAGTGAAGCATTGGCTAGCATAACCACTCTTAACTTCTTACTGGTCACTGATCCGCCACGCGGATACCATGATCGAAACGTCATTATGGCCTGCTCTGTTTTAGGTAGGTTTTCTGTTGCATGCGTGGGGCCACAGTGTGACGCATGGCAGTTGCAGGCAGGAACATGTATTGATGACCCATATGTGCCTGGAGCAATCTCTCTTCACATCAAGGCCACTGATTTATTCGTGGTTCAAAAACCACCCCATTTTGGTGGTTGATTTCTCAAATAGAATAATAAATGCCTACCACCCGGTGGCAGTCGTCATTTCTTTTTTAAAAATAAAAATACTCTCACTACATTAACTAAAAATGGAAATATAGTAGTCATAATTGCTATTAAAACAGTTTGCCTTGATGTATAATAACGTCTATATAATGTTGCTGGTAAATAATTTCCTGCAATAATATTTTGTGCTTATTTAGGTTTCATTTTATTTTTATAGATAACACTGCATAATGTACATGCTTTTAGGCACTAGTGAGTGAGGCAATGACTGTGAGACGAGAGCACGTGGTTTACACACAGCTCCCAGACAGCTTCCCATTTTCATGACAAGGAGTCTTGGTTATAGTGACTGTACCTTACCCTGCAGGTCAGATAACACGAGCGAGCTCCATGACAACATGCCATAGACATCTCATCTTCATTCCTTTGGGGCGCTACAATTCAAGCTCAGACTTGAGGGGAGGCAGAGTAAGTGAGCTTTTAGTTTCGGTTTCAAGATCCTATGGCTGGTCAAGCTGTAGGTTTAATCGCAGACTTTTTAATTGAGTTAGATGACTAATTGCTGACATGAAATGTTTATGCATTTCAGTCATTATAGAATCAAATAGGTGGAATAGGTAGAAACTACATAATTATGCAGGGAAACGTGACTCAATAAAAGTACCTGAAAAAGAATACTCAGTCTGAAGCAGCAAACATTTAAGTTTAATACCGATGTGCTTTGATTTATAGACACCTTTGAGGAAATCGATCTTTCCTGTCTGTCCAAGAGCAGTGCCAGAGCCTAAAGTGGAGGACTATGTTGATGAAATGGCTATACTTAAACCAAAAGTGGATTCAGCGGTGTTTAAAGTTTTAAACCTTTTTTAATTTTGAATTTGTACCAATGATAAAATCCGGAAATGTATCCTTTCCAGCACATATCATATAAAAAGACCTGCTGCATATGCTACAAAGCTGTGCAGCAGACATGTCAGCATGCACAGGAGAGATATTGGCATTGACTCTTGATGAAGCAACTAATCGCCAGGCTGCAGTTTCGAAAGAGAAGACAGAAAAACAGGGAAAGAACTAATTTCAATATGAGATTTGAAGCTATGGAAGAACATTCATCCTCACACCATACCTGCCCTGCCTTACAGGCATCCCAGAAAGGATGTAAAGATCCTACCTCTCCATAGGTCCTCTTATTGTCTACTAATTCATATACCTTTAATACTTTGACTAGAATGCAAGCAAACTTGCCTGCTTAATTTCCACAAACCAAACCACTCATTTCTCACCCCTTGCCAGTGCATACATGCACTACTATGTTTTGGAGATAGTAACAATGTTATTAAATAAACTGCATACGTTGACCGATTTACTTCTTAGTTGATTTATTACAAATGAAACACTAAACTAAGTCTAACTAGGAGGATGGTATGACTTTAATGAGTACATTAATTATCTATATAATTCCCGGCAGATATATCTCAGCTAATCACTTATTAGGCCTTAGGTTGTCATTGCAGATAATTCCCTACTCCAGATGATCTCGAGAATTACCCTTTATCACCTTTGTTATGTCTACTTCACTTAAGGCATCTTCTGTGAAGCTTTCAAGACAGGCATAATCATCTCCCTATTGAAGAAACCAACTGCACCCCCTAAAAATCTTGACAACTACTGGTCCAATACTTGTCTACCCTTCTTTGCAACATCAGCAACAAGTAGGTCTACACAACTGCAAAGTCACATCAATGCTAAACATTTCTTGATCGACTATCACTTCTGTTTCAGATTATTTTGAAGAATGGGGACACTTAATTTACAAAACCATAGATCATGCCCTCCTGACAAAAAAGATTAATCCTGCTTCCTGGAACTACTGGGTCTCTCAGCTGCCATCAACATTTTCAACCACTTCACTCTTATCCTTACCCTAAAGTTTGATTGGGATTCCCTGGAAATTCCTTCACTGATTTTCCGGTCTATCCAACTGTCACCAGTTCATTCATATGGGAACTTCCGGGTCTGGGAAGATCGGGATAGTCTTTGGATTTCCCCTTGCCTTGTGCACTGAATGGGGAGCAAAATGTAGTATTAGTTAGACTTGACACCCTTGGGTGGTAGTTCCCTAAACCATTTGCCTTCACCCCTCCTGTTTTCTGAATTCCTTTTTGTTGGCTTTCGGACTCTGTGCACATTCCCACTGCTAACCTGTGCTAAAGTGATTGTGATCTGTCCTTTAAACATGATAGAATTGGCTGAGAAGTCCTTGATCACTGGTACTACAGGTATCCTGGGCCTGTACATTTAATGCTACTAGTGGGCCTACAGTACGCAATGTGACCCTCACTAAAGTAGCCATTTAAAACATGTGTCGGGCATGCCACTGCAGCCTGTAATGCAGGTTTAAAGTGTCATTTTAACCTGCCAGTCACCCCTAGGGTGGGCCCTAAACAGCCCAGAGGACAGTGTTCATTTTATTTAAAAAGTAGGACATTTGTGTATTTAAGTTGTACATGTCCAGCAAGTGAAATACTTCTACATTAGTTTTTCACTGCTGTAAGGCCTATCTCTCCCATTGGATAACTTTGGGTTACCTTATTATATATAATGAGTGATAAATCTGGTTTGGGAGCAGGTAGGAATGTCAAGTCGGATTTTAAGCTACAATTCTGAAAATGTCACTTCGAGAAAGTTTGCATTTTCTTGTCGTAACCATTTGGTACCTGCAGCCTGTGTACTGGGTCACATGACTGGATGTTGTTAGCAGTGGCCTTTGTGTATTCTTCCTAGACACTGATACAAAGGGGAACTAGTTGTTGGCAGGATGGGTCATCCTGCCAGAATGATTGAGGCAGAGTTGTTTCCTGCCTGACTTCATTTAAAAGGGCTGCCTCCAGCTCACATACAAAGGGACATAACACCAGCCTATTGCCACCCTACATTTCAAGCCTAGGTAGGAGAATGATGGAACTTTCCAGAACCAGATTTTGGGCAGTACAGGGAGACCCACCATTTCAAAGTTGGTACCAGGTATAAACATTGAACCTCTTGAACTACTCGTCATATCACTTCTGTGGAAAACTCAGAAGAATGAATGCACTGCTGCACTGGCATCACATAAGTCCCTGCAGGCCCCAAGGGGCAAGGGGGCCCAAGATCCTGGGCCCCCCCACAGCCAAAGTGCTAAGTGGTGGGCTTGGGAGGGAGGCCCCCTCCATGTACTTTGCAGGGGGACCCCGTAAGTTTTGTTATGCTGCTGCCCTGTTGCTGAAAAAACTGCCCTGCTACCCTGAAGCCTATGAAAGGAGCACTGAATCTGGTCTTTGAAACCAAGACCACCAGAGTGACTCCAAAGCTGGCTGGCCTTCTGTTCTAAGCTGCAGGGACAAAACACTCTCCAGGGGCCTCCCTGCACCTGCCCAGCTAACCTGCTGCAACTGTACCTGCCTGGATCTGCAGCTGGACCTGCCTGAGCCCCACTGGCCTCTGCTACAGTTAGTTCCTGATCCCCAAGATGTGCCTCCCCATGTCATGTACTGTACCTTTGGCTGGCATCAGAGTGCAACCACTAGTGACTACCAGCAATGTGAGATCTGCACATCGCACTACAGCAACAACAGTCTGCGATGACTGCCCCCTCAAAAGCTCCAGCTAAGATCATCTGCGAAGCTCAGCCAGATCCTTGAGCTACAGCGCTGACCATGCACAACACTCTCCTAGCTATTCGCAGCCTCCTCTACTACGAATTGGACTCTTCGTTCCGGATATTTGAGAAGGTAACTTTTTCAGCAGGGCTAACCATGTCCCTGTATTCAGCTCATGCTCCTGTGTGGCTGGCTTCAACTTGTGACTTTTTCTCGGTCTAGCACGGCTAGGTGACTGTGCTTTTAGGCGCTATCCTTACCTAAAACTATGAAATTGCATATCCCTGGTTCTACCGATTGGAGGCATATTGTTCAGGTATCATTTTATTAAAATGTACTATATTTTTCTAAATTGATGTTGGATTTTTCTTGTGTTGTGTTTTCACTATATTACTGTTTGTGTGTTGTATACATGCTTTACACATTCCCTCTAAATTAAGCCTGACAGCTTTTCTGCCAGTCTTCCAGAGGGTTTAGCACAGGTTAATGTAGTGACTTTTGTGGTTCTCCCTGAGAAGGATTGTGGTTGTTGCTTGAGAAGTGGTTTACCCCCCTCAACCAATAACCCAATTTCATACACTCTTGACATGTTATTAGCCATTTCACAGTGAGAAACTTGGAATTGAGTGCAAATTAAGAACTATGCTCAAATACAACTTAACTGGTGAGCAATTGGAAGGGCGAGATTTTGATCGATACCTTATCACTATTGATCTAAAACCCCGATCTGGTCGACTGAACCTTTGTTGCCTGTCATTGAGGGAAGAAAGTGCATCTCTTACCAAGTTAGTTCACCCAATAAAGGACTCCGCTCCAAAAGATCACAAACAACTTCTAGCTTTCAAAGATTTAATATAAGGTTAAGATAAGTTGCAAATACAGGCATCTCAGAATGAGATTCACAAGATACACAGGCCCAACTACATACATGTGCTCTCTGAAAGCCCTCAGACGAGCAACAGAAACTACGAGTACAAGTTCTAAGAATAATAAAGCTATCAGCATTGACACATACTGAGATCTCTCCGTCATTTAAGTTGGAGGAAAAACACAGGTTAGGCTGTCCCTACTCTGTTCTAGATGGTATCCCTACTTAACCAGGTCTCAACCTAACAAAAGGTGTCAGCAGTGAATGACCCCCAAAGGAAGTCACCCACTCTCAGTCTCTTGGTGAAAACCTATAGTTCTCCAATCATGACCCCTCTCTGCCTACCCATCCGCTCTCTAAAGGGTCCTCAGGCATCTGCTCTAACTCCACCCAGGGGTGCTGTCCCTAATACAAAATACACAACAACATTTGGGACGCCCCTCGTGAGACGCCCCTCACGTGGTGTAGCTTCTGGCTTTTTCCATGATGAGGCCTCGTGCGTTAGAGTTGACCTTGCTTCTCAGACTCTTCTCCGGCCCGCTGATACCCCTTAAAACATTCCGGAACCCTCCTCCATGTCTGGGCCGTCTCCTGAACAAACCTCTATTCATTCCATTTATAATTGGATCCCCCCTTTCTCTTGCAGACAGACACCTGCAGCCAAGATCCCAATTCTCATAGACTTCCAACAAAAGTTTGCAACATTTCTCGGCCCCGACCAGTACGTGTAAATCAATGTTTAAACATTTCAGGCCTACAGCATTTCTCATAATGATTATAGCATTCAACTTCTTCATTAATTAATAGCATGTTAGTACTCTTATTCTATTATTCGGTAAACACATCTATAAATCATGGCCCATTAACGTTATTACTAAAACATTAGTGCAATCCATGTCGTGAAATGAACCATCTTCCCCCTCCCTTCTAGCTCTGGCCCTGAGGCCTACCACGTTTCTACGTTTAACCGTATGCCATCTCACATTTTAGCAGCTACACGACATGGATTCAGGAATAATCACGTCTAATAAAGTCATATAGTTTCACACATTTCTGCATTAGTTCCACTTCTACTTAAATCTCTACATTAACTACACATTTCAGAATATAGATGTAGGTACTATCAGCACTCATGGCATTTCTCTTCATGACTTGTGCTTACTACGTGTAAGTGTGGTGTACTTATACATTTGGGTCAGTTTGCGCTCTCTCAGTTCCCCCCTTTGATGACCTCTCGGGGTCATCATTAACATTTAAACTGCAGTGATTGCTAGCATAACTCGTTTCTGCGTTTCCAGAGCCCTCAGACTCCTGTACTGACTATCTTGTATGGCAGCCAATCTCTGCAGCTGTTCTCTCTGGGCCCTCTCTGACCTTCTTGCTCTGTACCATTTGAATACCCTCACCAATCCCCACAATACGATCCCACAGATCAATATTATGATGATAGGTTTTAGTATGTACCACACAAAGCTTTTGCCTAAGGTGGTGAGCCAACCCCCTGCTTCACTCATTCCGTGGCCCACCTTTTCCCAGACATTTTCTCTACTCAGGTCTTCGATCTCCTTGTGAATATCAGTTATGTTCCTAATAACTTTCTCAAGGGGCTTCGAATTGTCTGGAATATAAGTGCAACATTCTTGGACCTTCAAAGCCTTACAGACTCCGCCCTCTTTTGCTAATAGGACGTCTAATGCAAGACGGTTCTGGAGAACCATAGCCCTTATCGATTGCATCTCTCCTTCTACCAGCATTAAGGACTGAGCAGTGCTGGCAGACAACCTGTCTACGACTGTTGCCAGTCGTCTAATTTTAACATCATTAAGGATTAGTCCCAAAAGAGGGAACACAGCTCCAAAGACATCTCCAACCATTTCTGCATCTCCTATATCTCTCCTTCCTCTCGATGATGTCTTGCCCTCGATTATCTCTAAGTCTTGGGCATGATATATTTTGGGGAAGATAATTGCCAAGTAACATGATCCATACCAGTTGTCAGGTAGTCTCACGTAGGCATTTCTTCCACATACAAAATATACATTTGGAATCACTTGCATTCCCTTCAGGAAGTCCTTGGTATAGTACTCTAAATTGAAAGCATGTTCACAGCTAACTTCTCCCACGTATACATTTTCATAATACGTTTTGGCTCTATGAAGACATAACTTTCCTCTCTGCGTTCTATCTAAAGCTATTGGACCACTACTACCCTTTCTCTTGTGTGCCTTCTCTTCCTCGGTCCAATCTGTTTTCCATTGTCCTGATTTTTTTCAAAATCTTTTGTCTCCTATTTCGATCATCCACCTGCCCTATGAACTTCTTCTCGACTTCTGACACCTTGCATGTCAGGTTATTTCTACGGGCATGTGAAGTATCTAAGGTAATCCAAGGAATGAAAAACTTTGCCAACCTGTCTTCACTCTTCCAGTAGTCCCATTTGTTCATCTGTTTATAATTTGGGACTTCTGGTAACACTGCATCGTAATTGGAGAAATAGTATTCAAAACTATCTCTCCCATAAAATATACTAAGCAACAAGCTACATGTAATGCCATATGTCAGCGGGAGGTGATGATATCGAACGCCTTCATCTACAGACGCCGGCAACTGCATGCAGACATAGCAGTCCTTAACCTCCATGGCATCCACGTATTCATATAAAAGTTTAGCATAAGCATTTGACCTAAAGTCACCTTGGGACTCATCTACGTGTAACCTGCGGGCTTCTGCAGCTAATAACGCTTTTTCTTGAGTGTTTTCCCCTTTCTCACCAGCAACGGTGGGTGTAAGCGTCTCTACAGATTTCACATCAGTTACCTGCGCCTCTTCCTCACGTCCCTTTACATAAGAAACTGTTACCACTAAAGCTATTAATATTATCACTCCTACTATTAGTGTGCCTACTATACATTTAGCTCTGCGGTTCTGGGTGCCGGCTTCCATTTCGTCAGACAGTATGGCTCTCTCGTAACTCAGCACAAAGTTCCTTTCTTTACGTTCCTTTACAGTCTCTTTTACTCCTGTTGTCTTTAGAACCACACAACTGGAAGCTGACAACCTTCTTCGCAAAGAGTTCTTTAACAGTTCAATACAGACAACCCTAGCCCTTCTCCATCAACTCAAGGGAAAGTCCCTAAGATTCTCTGCTTCCTGGGCGCTAGGTAATCTTCTTTTCTTCACGCTTATTTACAAAGTCTTTTAAGCATCTACTATCAGGCTGTTGCCTGCAGCTTCGACAGCAAAGTTCAATATTTCCAAACGAAGATTGTGCTCTTCATGGTCTGTTATCCTTGTACCAAAATCGGGGAATTGCAATTCTGTGAGAAACATGTGCTTTAACTTGCTGAGGCGGGGAGGTCTGGGGAGCATGAAAGTTAGTGACCCTTCTTGTTCGACTCCGGGTACTAACAGTCGTATTTCCACTGTGACGATGGGCTCAGAACTGGACACCACCACCGCTCGGATCCTCCCTGTCTCCGGTTTCAAAGACATTTGTCGCCAGATATGTCCACTCAGGGGTGGAATATCTTCTGCTAGGCACACGCACTCTTCTTGACCTTCTCAAGTCCGGTGCTTCAGCGCCCTGAGCACCTTCTTCCGGGTCTGAGTCCTCTGATATCGGAGGAAGGGTTCTCTCTGGAGTTGACCTCAGACTAGAGCTCCTTCTTTGCGGCCAATCAGCTTCTCCACGTACCCTTCTACTCCTTCTCCTTCTTGTCGGTTCACGCTCTCTGTCAGACCTGTCAGCGTCTGACTCGTACTCCCAGCTACTTTCTCCTTCAGTAGCGTCGTCTGTTTCGCTGTTGTACTGACCGTCCTCAGCTTGGTCAGACTCGTTCCCTGCTTCCGCTGGCACCTCTACAGCTTGGCTGGCCCCCTCTATGGCTTCTCGGTCCGCAGCTGGACGTCTATCTGAGAGAGGAGCTGTTTCTTCCAGAGGTGCTGGAACCCTCCGCGTATGCGACGCGTGGATCCAGTTGGGCAGGCCTCCCACCTTCACAGCCGTGTTCGTGATCAGGATGATCTGGAAGGGCCCACGCCAACGAACATCCAGGCAGCTTCTTCTCACGTGTTTTTTCACCAGGACCCAGTCCCCAGGAAACAGGTCATGACACGGGCCCTGGCACGATGGAACCTCGGCAGCCTGCACCTGAAGGGACACAGAATGAATGGCGTCAGACAGCCCCTTACAATAGTCCAGGATCATATCGTCTGTGATGTTAATCAGTGCAGCAGTTGGGACAGAAGGCAACCTCATTGCTCTCCCCATCAACACCTCATGGGGAGACAGCCCCGTTCTCCTATCTGGGGTACTACGGAGGCTCATAAGGACCAATGGCAAAGCGTCAGGCCAACTCAAGGATGTTGATGAACACACTTTTGCAATTCTGGCCTTGATGGTGCCATTTATCTGCTCCACAATTCCTGAGGCCTCTGGTCGATAACTGCAATGCAATTTCTGATCTATGTTCAAAGCCGCACAAATCATTTTCACAAGCGAGCTGTTGAAATGCGTTCCCCTATCTGATTCCAAAGAGGCCGGCACCCCGAAGCGCGGGATGAGCTCCCTAAGCAGTAACTTGGCTACTGTGAGGGTGTCGCACCTACGTGTAGGGTATGCCTCAACCCATCTGGAGAATACGCAAACAACCACCAGGATATAACGGAGGCGGTTGCACCTTGGCAGTTCGATAAAATCCAACTGCATGCGGTTGAAGGGACCCCCTGACCTCCCAATGTGGCTCAGTGCAACTGGTGTCTTTTTCCCTACATTCAACTGCTGACAAGTCACACAACGCTGGCACACTGCTTCGGCTGCTACTCTGAACTTAGGGTTGTACCAGGTCTGTCTAAACACTCTCAGCATAGCGTCTCTTCCTAAGTGCACGGGACCATGTATTTGTCTGGCCATTGGGCTCACCATCTCATTGGGCAACACTGCTCTGCCATCTGCTGAGACCCAGAAATGGGCCTCACCCATCACACATCCTGCCTTCTGCCATGTTTCTTTTTCAAAATCAGGAGCATTTTCTTGCATGTTTTTCAGTTCGTCCCAAGTATCAACAGTTTCTAATATCATGGCTAATTCAGTCCTTACATTTATTCCACCCACTTCCACCTCTGTGAAAGAGTACCCTTGTTCCGCGCAATACCGCGCGACTTCGTCGGCATATCTATTGCCTTGTGACACGAAGTCCATATTTCTGGTATGTGCGGTGCACTTCACAACTGCGATACCTGCTGGACATTGCAACGCCTCTAACAACAGGCGCACAAACTCTCCATTGCGAATGGGAGAGCCTGAAGAGGTCATGAAACCTCTTTGAGACCACAACTGCCCGTAATCATGAACTACCCCGTAACCATATTGGCTGTCGGTGTATATGGTGACTCGGATCTGATTGCTTGCCAGGCAGGCACGCGTCAGGGCAATAATCTCGGCTACCTGAGCGGAGTGTACTCCTTCCAGGCATCCAGCTTCCACAACTCCAGTAATTGTACAGACAGCGTAAGCTGCTCTCAACTGCCCAACTTCGTCTCTTACACATGAGCCATCGACAAAGAAAATTTCGTCTGGGTCAGTCAGTGGCTCATCTACGATGTCGGGTCTTGGTTTGGTGCATAGTTCAGTCACATCGAGGCAGTCATGGTCTGTACATTCATCATCATCCTCGATATCGTTTGGGAGTGGCATCAAGGTAGCAGGATTTAAAACAGAGCATCTCCTGAGGGTCACGTTCTCTGCAGCAAGAATAACTTGCTCATAGCGCGTGAGCCTGCTGTTGGTCAGATGCTGTGTTTTGGTCCTGGTCATTAACAATTCAACAGAGTGGGGCACATGCACCTCTAACGGATGCCCCATGACAATATTCTCACACCTCTCAATGCTGACACCTGTTGCGGCAACGGACTTGAGACATCCGGGCAACGCTGCGGCTACTGGATCTAAAGTAGCCGAGAAGTAAGCGACTGGTCTACGGGCATTCCCATGAATTTGGACTAACACAGACAGCGCGCAACCCTCTCTCTCACAACAGTAAAGCAAGAATGGTTTATCGTAATCTGGCATTCCCAAAGCCGGAGCACGACATAGGTCCTCTCTCAGCTGTAGGAACGCCATCAAACAGTCCTTGTCCCATGGTACCGGATCACTCACCTCCTTGTGCGTCAGTTTTTGCAAGGGCTTTGCTTTCAGTGAAAAGTTTGCAATCCACTGTCGGCAATATCCCACCATCCCTAGGAACATCCTGACTTCTCTCTGTGTTTTAGGCGCATTCATCTTCATGATGGCCTCTATCCTGTCTGGTGACACTTTTCGTTTACCTTTCTCAATTCTGTGTCCCAAGTACTGCACTTCTGTCAGGCAGTACTGCAATTTTCCCGGGGACACCTTGTGCCCATTCTCAGCTAGGTGATTTAACAAAGCAATAGAGTCCTCCCTGCAGGCTTCCTCTGTTTCTGACGCCACAAGGAGGTCGTCTATGTACTGGACCAGAACTGACCTCTGGGGCAGCACTAGACTTTCAAGATTTTTCTTCAGAAGCTGGTTGAAGATCGATGGGCTCTCTGTATACCCCTGAGGAATACGACACCATGTTAGGACGCGACCTTCCAGCTTAAATGCGAAAAGAAAATGGCTCTCTTCGTCCAAAGGGATCGAAAAGAAAGCCTGGCAAAGATCAATTACAGTGAACCATTCTGCTTGGAACGGTATCTGAAACAGTATCACTGATGGATTCGGTACCACTGGACAACATGAAACGACTATGTTATTAATCTTTCTGAGGTCCTGCACTATCCGGAATTTCCCATTTGGTTTCTGCAAACCCATAATCGGGGAGTTACATGGGCTACCCACGATTTCCTTCAGTATTCCCTGCTTAATCATGGACTCGATCACGGGTTTTATGCCTGCAATCGTTTCTGGAGTCAATTTATATTGAGGTGTTCTTGGAAACTCAGCATGCGGTTTCACTACAATTTTCACTGGGTCCACCCCTTTCACCAACCCAATCTCTTCCCCAGTGAAATCCCACACTTCTGGAGCTACTGTCTCTCTCAGATCCCAGGGGAGCTCATCTACTGTCAGAGTGGGATACAACTCCACACATATTCTGGAATTTGCGACTTTAAAGTCAGCATCATCGTCATTAGTCAATACCTCCACTCCCTGTGGTGTGCAGCATATGGTGCAATTTAGTTTGCACAAAAGGTCTCTTCCTAGCAGACATACAGGACTAGAATCGCAAACCACAAACTGGTGCTCATCACTGTACTTCCCTATTTTCACCTGCACGGGTTCAGTCAGAGGACTGGTCATTCTCCTGTTAGCGACCCCTACCACTTGTATGGTCTCTCCAGACATGGGCAGGCCTGGAACTGCGGCTGATCTGATCGTGGATCGAGTGGCTCCTGTGTCCACTAGAAATGTCGTGGGGAACCCTGCCACTTCGGCCTCAACATAGGGTCCCCTCTGGTCCACCTCTAAAGCTGCCCCGAGGGTGCAGTCATCCCTTTCCACTCTCTGTCCAGTTAGTGGGTCCACATAATAGCACTCCTCTCCTCCTACAAACAGTGGCATCTGTCTATAGGTCTTACCCATAGTCCCTACTCTGGGTGGCTGCGGGAACTGGGCTCGGGGAGGAGGGCCCCCCCCTTTGAGCACCTTTCCCTGGTATTGTGTTACCCCTCTTGTAGGCGCACTCTGGGTCTCTTCCTCCTCTACCTCTTGGTCTCCTATCTCAACATTATAGGGACACTCGCGTTTCCAATGCCCCACCTCGTTACACTGGTGGCACCTAGTCGTTTTCTTTAAGGCAGCTATATCTATCCTGGGTCTAAAGGTGGAGTTCTCCTCATTGCCCTTGTTCTGACTGTACTGTTTCTTTCCTCCAGTACCTGTTCCTGGTTGCTGTTGCTGCTGTCCCCCCTTCCCTGCTGCCTGCATCTGTACCACCATCAGTTTCTCCTTTAGTTTCTTTGCCTTGGAGTCTATCTCGTCACAGCAGTACCTGGCATATCTCAGTATTTCATCTAGGGGCTTATTTTGCCAACAAATCAAGTGTTGCTGAATCATTAGACTAATATCCGATCTCAGGCCCAAGACGAACTTGGACACAAATTGCCCTATGTCCTTTGGATCCATTACATCCAGACCGCTATACTGTTTAAACGCCTTCAGCAATCTCTCATAGTATTCGTGAACTGTCTCTTTGGGTTCCTGTCTTGTTCGGTCAATTTTGCCCAATCTATGTCTTGCATTGGCACTTTATCTTTCAGCCAAGTCATTACTCTCTCGAATTTTGCCATCACAATCTCAGACGGCCCATTAGTCTTAGCATCTCTCTCTGGCTCTGTGGTGGGCCACTCAGCGCTAACCTTGCATGCGGTCCACAAATCTCCAGGCACTACAATGTCAAACAGCGTGTTCAGATCTATCCACAGGACCTTTGAGATTTTTACGAATCTCTCAACTTGCTTATACCACTCCACTGGGTTTTCCCGCAATTTCGGGAAGGAGGTGGTAAAAGCAGCTAAATCTCCCCTACTCCACGGGACGTGGACATAGGTCCCATTTGCGACTTCACGCAAAGGGTATGCCTCTACTCCCTGCAGTCTTCCTGGTGTCATACCAAGTGTGCTTCTCCTGACGGTCCCTTTCTTGGACCACCTCTCTTCCCACTTATCTAGTGCCCTCCATGTCCTTATTCCAGTGATCAGTTCTCTTATGTGCGTTTTCAATCCGATCGTTCTCCTCTCATCTAGGTCTCGATCTGAGTAATGTAGCCTGTGGTTACCCTGTAATGCTTTGGTCCTTGACAGGTCCACCATATATTTGCCTGCTAGTTCGACTAATTTCTCATGGATTGCTCTCGCCTTTCGAGTTACGTCCTTTGCCATGAACAAAATTTCATCCTGCTCATACATTTCCATTCTTTCTAAGGGCAGGGTACCATCTACCATGTCATCCAGATCTGACCTTAAGCTGGAGACATCGAGTCTCTTGGCTTTTATCTCAGCTTGCAATATCTCTTTCGAGGGAGGTTCACAGGTGTCTCTCCCATCCCAACTCCGGGCCCTACGTTTGGGTTCGGGAGAGTTAAGGAGTGCTCTCCCTTGCTCCCATCTTTCCAGGTCCCATGCTCGGCCATCCGATCTTGGAAGGTGATGGAATACGGGCCTGTTACCCCCTATCTTACTTTGTCCATTCTCTCTCTCTCCTCTCTTTTCACAGTAGGACTCTCTGCTATTCTCCCTTCGGTCTCCATTCTCTCTCGGCCTAGTATCACTCAGTATCTGATACGATCTTTCCTGGTTCCCCATATTCCCTGGACTGCGCTCATGTCCATCATCGCAGGGACTATGGTGCGACCTCTCGCAACTCTCATTCTGTTCTCTGTTGCCGGGCACACAGTGGATACACTTAAAGCTGTCTCTGTACTCCCGAGTTCTCCTGTCTTCTTCACTATGTATTGGGCGAGACACCCCCCCGCTCTCTGGGCCCCCTTTTTCCAGGTCTGATCTACCTCCACTCCGGGCCCAATGGGTGACTCCCCTACTATCCCTCTCCCTTCCGTCCCACTCCGGGCTACTCTCCTCAGCCCCGCAGTGAGTCCGGGCTCTGCTATCTTGACTTTCTCTTCCAGCTTCCGCAGCTATGATGCTCTTGTGAGCCTCAACTGCCTCATCCCACTTCTTCATGTACTCGTTTAACTCCTGAAAGGATTTCCGTCCTGATCCCCTCATATCCTCTGGCCATCTATGGCCCCCCGGATCTCCTGCTGTGTGTACTGGGGTGCTCCACTCTCTTGGTATCGGCAACTGGCTTGGGGAGTTGATCGTATCATTCCTCCTTGCCATCTCTGCTCTTTCTCTGTCCCTCCGTACCCATTCCTCCCCTCTAGCTCTCTCTGGGTCATATATCGATACTATAGGACCTATGGTAACAGGTACCTGTAGTGCATCGGGTAATGCGTAGGATGTGGCACACTCCGTCTCTGGCGCCCTTTGCACCACAAACCTCCCGACTACCTGCTGCACCTGGCTAGGCTGGGACAGTTCTTTCTTTGCAGCGGGATCCCAATCGGAACTGGGAAGCGGCCCATGCTCTCCTGCATTGCCCCCCCCTTTCTCACTATTCTCGACATCTCCCCCTGCTCGGTTATACGGGGGTGGCCTGTCTGTCAATAATCTGTTTATCAAGCTGTCCTCTGTCTCGCTCTCATCATCTTCTTCCAGGGGGCTTTTGTTCCCGGGCATCTCTAACACTGGATACAATTTATTTACTTCCATGTTATGCACTCTCCATCTTTTAGCATCCGCATCCCACTTGGCATCCTGCACTGCCCTTACCGAACGTTTCACCCTTTCTTGTCGTCTGTTCATGTTCTTTTCGTGCGCTGCCCTAATCCACGCATTAAGGGCTTCAAACTGGGTCGGTCTAGGCAGGGGTCTCGTTGAGGTCATAACTGCTTTTAGTCTGTGTAGCACCTCTAATCTGAACGTCCCGTACTTCGGGAACGTCAGTTCCTCATTCCCTTCTGTAATCTTACTCCACTCTGAGATCCACAAAATCGTATGTAGCCCAACATGTACCGCCATGTAACGAGCCGGCGTACCCTCCGGCGGGGCTTCTTCCCCTTCATACGATCCCCGCCGCTCTCTCCTAAACATCGCTCTCAACCATTTAAAACACTTCATGATTATGCGCACAATTTCCAGCTTGAATACTCTGTTTACTTCCTGATGACAATCCACCAATCCTAGCGCGGCTTTGCTAGCTGGCCTATCGCAGCGCGGTCTTTCTCCGGCCAGCCAATCCCAGCGCGGCACTTTCTGACGTCACTAGTCTCCGCTTCGCAGCAGCACCCCTCCTTTCTCAGCTCTCCTCGCGGTCATGCATGCGTCCCATTCATACCTTGAAAAATGACTACTTCCGACCAAGCGGTCACTTCCCTCGACTGTACGTCCACAGCCTGTCTGTAATTGTCAACACAACTGACGAAATGTCTCTCGTCTCTCTGATAGGTTCTTTACACATACAGTAACCTCCGACCAGCGTCCGTTACTCACGCACTCACTCTTACGTTCCCCCTATCTCGGTCTTTCGGGTGATCAATGGTACCTCATGACCCCCCTTCACACTAGTTGACAATTACTCTGGGTGTCCGGCACACCCGAACCACTTAAGCTCTCCTTGAACTTAAGATTTCCACCGGTTGTGCGCGCTCACAACCTGTTCCACAGTCTCTCTACAGGCATTTAACTCCGCCAGACATTACAACATAGATACAACACAAAAACACCGCAATCTAGCACGCATGACCCTTTATACTCACTCTCGACCGATACTGCTGCTTTTTCTGTCTCACGTCATCCGGTCCTTCTTCGGCGGGCGGTTCTTCCGATCATCGATCTCTAGGGGCCTTGGGGTAATCTAACCTGGCCTAGATCACCTTCCTCAAGAAGGCAACCATCCTCTATAGCTACCAACTGGAAGGGCGAGATTTTGATCGATACCTTATCACTATTGATCTAAAACCCCGATCTGGTCGACTGAACCTTTGTTGCCTGTCATTGAGGGAAGAAAGTGCATCTCTTACCAAGTTAGTTCACCCAATAAAGGACTCCGCTCCAAAAGATCACAAACAACTTCTAGCTTTCAAAGATTTATTATAAGGTTAAGATAAGTTGCAAATACAGGCATCTCAGAATGAGATTCACAAGATACACAGGCCCAACTACATACATGTGCTCTCTGAAAGCCCTCAGACGAGCAACAGAAACTACGAGTACAAGTTCTAAGAATAATAAAGCTATCAGCATTGACACATACTGAGATCTCTCCGTCATTTAAGTTGGAGGAAAAACACAGGTTAGGCTGTCCCTACTCTGTTCTAGATGGTATCCCTACTTAACCAGGTCTCAACCTAACAAAAGGTGTCAGCAGTGAATGACCCCCAAAGGAAGTCACCCACTCTCAGTCTCTTGGTGAAAACCTATAGTTCTCCAATCATGACCCCTCTCTGCCTACCCATCCGCTCTCTAAAGGGTCCTCAGGCATCTGCTCTAACTCCACCCAGGGGTGCTGTCCCTAATACAAAATACACAACAACATTTGGGACGCCCCTCGTGAGACGCCCCTCACGTGGTGTAGCTTCTGGCTTTTTCCATGATGAGGCCTCGTGCGTTAGAGTTGACCTTGCTTCTCAGACTCTTCTCCGGCCCGCTGATACCCCTTAAAACATTCCGGAACCCTCCTCCATGTCTGGGCCGTCTCCTGAACAAACCTCTATTCATTCCATTTATAATTGGATCCCCCCTTTCTCTTGCAGACAGACACCTGCAGCCAAGATCCCAATTCTCATAGACTTCCAACAAAAGTTTGCAACATTTCTCGGCCCCGACCAGTACGTGTAAATCAATGTTTAAACATTTCAGGCCTACAGCATTTCTCATAATGATTATAGCATTCAACTTCTTCATTAATTAATAGCATGTTAGTACTCTTATTCTATTATTCGGTAAACACATCTATAAATCATGGCCCATTAACGTTATTACTAAAACATTAGTGCAATCCATGTCGTGAAATGAACCACCTTCCCCCTCCCTTCTAGCTCTGGCCCTGAGGCCTACCACGTTTCTACGTTTAACCGTATGCCATCTCACATTTTAGCAGCTACACGACATGGATTCAGGAATAATCACGTCTAATAAAGTCATATAGTTTCACACATTTCTGCATTAGTTCCACTTCTACTTAAATCTCTACATTAACTACACATTTCAGAATATAGATGTAGGTACTATCAGCACTCATGGCATTTCTCTTCATGACTTGTGCTTACTACGTGTAAGTGTGGTGTACTTATACATTTGGGTCAGTTTGCGCTCTCTCACAATTGCACCTCATTTTTGAGAGTTTTGAAATGGCCCTCTGTGTTCCAAGTAAGCATCAAAATCTCTTTGATACTGATAGCTAAAACTTTCTACGTGGATGCTTACATGAATCAATGGAAAATTTGTAGACAGTTTCCTCACAACAAATTGATTTTCACATTGGCTATTACATAGAGCTTTGCAAATAGACATAAAGGGGCCTATTAGGATAGCGGGCAGACCTGAGTCGCCCGCCATCCTAGCTGGAAGGGGACCCTCCGCATGCCCTGCGGCGGTCCCGCACCCCTGATCATGATGCCACAGCCACAGCGGCGGTCACATCTGGCATTTTAATATTATGGCAGATGCTGCTGGCTGCAGCACCCTCCGCAAAGGTAAAATGCCATGTTGTGCATTTCCATGCACAACGTGGCAGGCACCGCGCGGTGCCTGCCACCTTTTGCATGGACATGTTGGAAGGTATAATAGGTGCCCCCAAAGTGCATCCCTCCAACCCCCATCCCACTGGGGGCCCGCAACGGGCCCCCAAAGCAAGTCCTTACAAGTCTTTCCATCGCGGCATTGCCAACATGGAAAAGCCTTGAAACCCAAGCATCATAATATGGATAGCGGTGTCTGCTAGGTACCGCCACCATATATGAGCCCCAGCTCCGCCTGGCCAGCAATCGTAACGATTGCCAACCGGCGGAAAAGTGGCAGACTGACTTTCCATCCACCGCGAAACTCATCGCCATCGTGATATGGTGGTGGGTAATACACGTTACGATGGCGTGACCGTCACCACCACCTACACGGCAGTGGTGATCGTTATGCCATCATAATCACCCCTAAGTGTATAATAAAATAGCAAGAATCTCAGCACACCTTGAGTGGGGCCACTGGAATTAGGCGGCATGAGAGCGTAAAATTATGCGGCAGGTTTGAGCAAATTATGTGGCAAGAAAAGCCAAATTATGTGGCATAATGCGGCACATTTCATAATAATGTTACTTCATTCATTCATCAGTTTTAAATTTGGTAACATTGTATGGGCATTGGTTGCACCTCATTACTTACAGTTTAACACCCAAATGTAGCAATAAGCAGCAGAATGGTGACCAGTCAAGCTCCGCAAAGCACCTTCCACAACACAGCAACACGAGTTGCCGCATTTTTTGTAACTTTTAAATCGTTTGAGCTAGAACTATTTTTTTGTCAAAATCTGCAGATAATGTGGCAGATGGTGGATTATGTGGCGAATGTTGCAAATCTATATTCTTGCAAAAATCGCCGGACGATCGCATAATTCGAGTGGCCCTGACCATGAGCAGCTGTTATGCTGAGTGTGAAAAAATGGCCGCTATTTTGATTACCAGGCCTTCTTTTCTCCAAAGTTTCAAAAATCTCTGATAATTACCTGGAAATGTAGCAGTAGTACCCATTTAGTACTAGTACTAAAATGCCCCCAATAATTAAGAATGGTATCTTCACCAGCGTATTGCTGCCAAACATATGGGGGTAATATATGGTGGAAACTATGCTTCTGGTTACTATTCCTTAATTATCAGTACTTCATTAAACCATAGCAGAATGGCCGCCAGTAATGGTGTTAACTTAACATCCATTTCCAGAGTATTTACTGGTTCAGTGTGTAATGGATGCCATAACTACTAACAGTTCGGCTCTAGGACCGAAGGGTTTGAGGACCGCCTCTGAGCCCCAAATGAGGCTGTCATTTCAGGTTGAAAAAGGGTTTCCATTTTCCTTGCCTGTATTAGGAACAAATGAGGCATTTTCTCATGCATTCACATCATTGAAATAAATAGTTTCTTCATTTTCCTGGGTTAGTGTGTCATTCCTTCTGCTCTCTAGTAAAGTGTGTGCTACGCACAAAGGCTCTTGTCTGTCCTTTCTGCCTTCCCTAAGACAGGTTCCTGGAGTCCTTGTTAATTCTGAATTAACCTAATTGACACGGTTCAGAGTTTGAGTAAAATGTGATTTAATATTGTAAATCTGAAAGTCCCGACACAATTAAATGTGATGCGCCCTCGTCTTTCGCTTGCTATCTTTTGTCAAGTCCCAGCCCCTGTATTCCTGTTTAGTAAATTTGTTCTGACTGCTTTCATTCATACATACATAACAAAAGGTGTCTGACAGCATCGAGCCCAGCTGTAATGAGAGAAAAATGTAAAAAAGAACAGTCCATGTGGACGTGAGAATGACAGTCCTATTCAAGTGGCTGGTGCGGTTAATTCAGACCATCTGTGCAGTATACAGTAGCGGAAAACACTTGAGAATAAGACCGTAAAACTGCATGAACCGGGAAACCGCCACTGGAGGTTGAGCGGACATGGTTGCAAGTATTGTACTGTAGCATTTTTATAGCGCCTCATAACTCTATGATGGCGACGAGGTTCATTTTCCGACGGGTACCATGCAGCACAGTGGGGCACTTACAGGACTGGACGAGTTTTGTATGTACTATAATCTAATGTGACTAACGTTTTGGTTTAACCCACAGGTAACTATTGTGAGCGGATGCAATATGTAAAGGCAATGGATATGGCTCAGACGTGTGAAAAAGAATTGTGTAATAGGTTAATAATGCCGAGGGCTCGAGTCGGGGCACCACGCGGGTGGACGGCGTCCCCGCACTTATTTTACCAGGGGCCCGATTACTGGAGCAAATGGAGCCACACATTCAGTCTTTGGCCTCTCTGGGACGAGATCGGAGCTCATTCAGAACGCTGCTCTGATGCAATCGCATCTAAGGGGTGAGCGAGGGGAGGCATTGAGTCTGATGGTGCTAGCCACCTTTCGTGACGTCAGTTCCTGTCATGACGTCCGCGCCAACCCACTTCTTTTTTTTTAGGACTTGTGTCCTGCTATTGCCACTTTATCACAATGAATAGCCGTGCTCCTTAACATTAGAAAAAGGGACCGTTACAATTTCGAATGTCGACAAACACTCTGCAGAAGCAGTTTTTACGCGTGTTATTGTCCTTATATTCCTACATTCGTCGAATTACCACAAATACCTTTTGCAGTAAATGTATAACCGATTTGCGCATTTCCCCAAGAAAGCTAAATGAGGCCTGGTGGCGTTTGGTAAACTTTTGTGCACAAATGCCTACAGTTCCATGTACATTTTACACAACAAGCACTGCAGCCATTCAAAGAGAACTTCCGGAAAAGGGTCTTGGAATTTTATCAGCTCTTGGTTTAATTTGCGAAAATATCATACTTTAAATGAAACACTTCTAAAATAATCATATGGGATGAACAAAAATGTTTTAGAGAATGTATAGTTAGGGGAACACATTTGAGGGCAGATTTATCAAAATGGCGTGCAACGCATTGCAGCAAGCTAGCTGTCTGTGCTGCCTAACTGGGGGAGGGCAGGAATGCATCATATTTACTAAGATATGATGCAATCAGGCTCTCTCCCTGCACCGGTGCAATGAGTGCTTCCTAGTGCTAATGCAGGCACCCTTGCGCCATGGTGCAAGCGTACCTGTGTTACAGGCAGGATTATTGTTTGTGCCTGCAGAAAATCAACCCTTAGAGACATTTTCCTCTTTCCATGTCTGTTGCAGAATGCGGTACAAAAGGGGGTGGTGATGGATGGAGCATCTGAATCAATCAAACACTCACACCCAGTCAAAAGATCTGGGTTTAATCCATGACCGTTTTTTAGCCCACTCTGCCACCCCAGTTCAGACATGGCTATATGCAAATCAGTCTGACCCTGTGGCTCATGGGAACAGTCCAGCCCGAACTGCCAAGCCATGTCTTCCCTGGACCGGAAACTAGCTTCCGAGGATCGGTTTCTGGCATTCCAGCCGTCTTCAGCCCGGCTTGCTTGAATCCAGTGGCAAAGTGAGCAAGGGACTCACGTCTGAGCATACCCTGCCACACATATGGCGGCCAAAAGCGGTACAAAAGGGGGTAGTGATGGACGGAGCATCTGAATCAATCAAACACTCACACCCAGTCAAAAGATCTGGGTTTAATCCATCACCGTTCTTTAGCCCACTATGCCACCCCAGTTCATCCCCTTTTGTTTCGCTTTGTTGCAGAATGCAGCATCCTTGAAAGAAATAACAAGGATAAAATAAGATATGCCTCTGTTCGAAGACGTACCATTTCGATGCAATCCCAGGTTTACTATCCTTATTAATCTAGGATTCCCGATGTGTGGATGCAGGGGAGTGTCCATGATCCACCCATGGAACACCTTCCAAGCCCATGGCAGTGAAAGGCAGTTATTTGTGCTACCTTGAGTTACTCTGGATTTATGTCATGCATAGCCACCCAAGGTGGCTTTGCTTGGGTTAGAAAATCCCGTTTGAGCACAGAATATTAAGGGACAAAATATCCAAGTTGTGCAAAGAAGCCCACCAGTATTCTCCAGGAAATCTACAAGTCACAGACTTTCAGGAGTACATAAATTCATAATATATATCATGCAGATTTTCTACTACGAGAACGTTGATGATGACTAATATATAGTGAATTGTGTTTTTTCCAGATTTAGCTCTTTTTTTTCCCCACAGGGAAAATGCTTTACTGTGGTGAACCCATTTATTATAGAATCCTGCTAAACATTGGTATGCTTGTTCGCTAGTAGACCTTTGACAAACACTTTCTCCTGCATTTATCAAAATACATTTGTATCTTTATTTATACTTGCCGTATATTTGTGAATACCCACTAACCAATATGTCTGCAGATGTTTACTACCTTTAGGGGATTGGCCATCCGTAATCCCACTCTTTCCTGTGTCTAACCTTAAATTTACAAATGTAAAATCTGCCCCATCCATCTGGCAGATTTAACACCATCAGAGGGTTGCTTTATGGGCCTACAATTCCATAAATACTCAATATCTGGCTATTTCGGTGGTCGTTAGAAGCTGAGAGCATGGATCACCCATTTCCATTCCTGGTCTCCTCACTCCTATCCACATATAAAACCACTTTTGTGAAACAGGACTTTTGTTGGCTTACGAATCCACTTGGGGGTTGGTGCTTGGCATTAGGACCAAAAGACCATCCACAACCAGCAAGAGGCCAAGGAGGTTTGAAACACAGTTATGTAAGAAATTCTCAGTAGGTGTGATGGCTCGGACTGATTTATGATGGTGGTAGATTGGGATGTGGCAGAACCCTGTGAAGTAGTGATAGTACAGCAGACGCCACTCTATTGGGCAACTTTGAGCACCCGCCACTGATATCATTCAAGATTACTGTGCCTTTGGAGTATTAGCATTGTTTCAAACAACTTTTCTTTTTGAGTTTTGAAACCTCTTTAAGTATAGGAAAATTATGTCTAAAGCACATACTTCAGCTACACTCTATTCTACAGAAGAAAACGTAATTTCTTCATCTCCCCTTGTATACTGTATATATCTATATAATTCATAGGTTCTCTTTGAACCAAAAAAAGACCACGGAGGATCTTGAACCTAAGAAAACAGAGCAGTTTCTGCGCCTGTGCTATTCATTAACGTTGAATCTCCACACCCTTGTCAAGTCACATATTTTGGCTTTTGAAAACTAGGCTCGTCATTCTTCTGCCTTTGGATTGTCTCAGGTGTGAAACAACTAAAGCCACTTTTTAGATCATGCATATTTTTAGAGTCTTTGTTTTTCCGATTTTGTCAGGGTTGGCCGGTGAACATTTTCCGAATACCTTCTGATTTTTATTTTTTATGTGTCAAAAAGGCCTAACAGTAAATAATATCAAGTATTAAGACTTCATTTCCCTTACTACCTTTTGTTTTTGCATTGTCATCTTTGACCAGCTGTCTTTCCTTACTGTTCTGTCTTATATGAAATATAATCAATGTCCATATTCCCTCATGTTGATCTGTTATGTGTTATAACTGATCATTCTATTTGCTTCACCATTTATGTGATTTAGTCACTATTTCTGGCATACGCTTCAATGTTTCTTACGCACTGTGAATTCTTTGTGCTGACATGCTAAATGGCAAAATCTACGAGAATAAATGTATTGCTGAGCACGGTGTGCCATTAGGTATGAAGAGTACTTAGAAAAACCGAAGGGGATGATGGACGGAGCGTTGACAATACAAACACTCACCCCCAGTCAACTGATCTGGGTTTAATCCATCACCGTTCTTTAGCTCACTCCACCACCCCAGTTCAGACATGGCCATATGCAAATCAGTCTGACCCTGTGCCTCATGGGAACAGTCCAGCCCGAACTGCCAAGCCATGTCTTCCCTGGATCGTAATCAAGCTTCCCAGACCAGTTTCAGGCATTCTATTTGCTTCACCATTTATGTGATTTGGTCACTATTTCTGGCATATGCTTCAATGTTTCTTTCGCACTGTGAATTATTTGTGCTGAGATGCTGAATGGCAAAATCTACGAGAATAAATGTATTGCTGAGCACGGTGTGCCATTAGGTATGAATAGTACTTAAACAAACATTCAACAAGCAATGGCATAGCCAATAGGTCTCGCATTTGGGACCTAATTAGTGTTTAGCTATGCAACAGTTGGTGTTGTTGCACCAAGGATATTCTGCTGCATACCTAAATACTTATAGGGTCCAAAAAGCAAGACCTATTGGATATGCCAATGCTTGTTTGTTTTTTGTTGCTGTTTTGTTAAGTTGCCAGATCTACAGCAGCTGGACATGGTTTTTGTTAACAGTTCTTTGCATAAAATGAACTTGTTTTCATAGCTCTGAATGTTGTTTCCATTCTGGTTGTAGGAAGCAGTAATTCCCGAGGGTATGGGGGCTGCCTAGCTGTGTGCATGCGCTGAACTTTACAAATGAGAAAAAGCCTGGTGCAGGCGCAATTTACAAGTGTGGAGTGAGTGAGCCCCAGGCAGCATCACTCACTCACACAGGAGTTCATGCACTACACCTGCATACTCATCATGGTTTAGGGAAACTCAACCCTCTCCATCCCAGGCATCGAACACATATTTATCAAGAAATTCTGAGAAGAGCCTGCCTGCTGCACTGGCAGCTGGTGGTGTGTGTGCCTGGTGAAAGCGAGCAACTGACGGCTGGTGGTGTGTGTGCCCGGTGAAAGCGTGCACCGATGAATGGTAGTGTGTGTGCCTGGTGAAAGCGTGCACTGACGGCTGGTGGTGTGTGTGCCTGGTGGAAGTGTGCATTGACGGTTGGTGGTGTATATGCCTGGCGGAAGCGTGCACTGACGGCAGGTGGTGTGTGTGCCTGCTGAAAGCGTGCACTGACAGCTGGTGGTGTGTGTGCCCGGTGAAAGCGTGCACTGATGGCTGGTGGTGTATGTGTGCCTTGTGAAAGTATGCACTGACCGCTGGTGGTGTGTGCCTGGTGGAAGCATGCACCAACGGCTGGTAGTGTGTGACGGCTGGTATTGTGTGTGCGTGGTGAAAGTGTGCAATGACAGCTGGCGGTGTGTGTGCCTGGCGGAAGTGTGCAATGATGGCTGGTGGTGTGTATGCCTGGTGGAAGCGTGCACTGACGACTGGTGGTGTGTGTGCCTGGGTAAAGTGTGCACTGATGGCTGGTGGTGTGTGTGCCCAGTGAAAGCATGCACTGACGGCTGGTGGTGTGTGCCTGGTGGAAACGTGCACTGACAGCTGGTGGTGTGTATGCCCGGTGGAAGCGTGCACTGATGGCTGGTGGAGTGAATGCCCGGTGAATGCGTGCACTAACGGCTGGTGGAAGCGTGCACTGATGACTGGTGGTGTGTGTGACTGGTGGAAGCGTGCACTGACAGCTGGTGGTGTGTGTGCCTGGTGAAAGCCTGCACTGATGGCTGGTGGTGTGTGTATGCCTGGGGAAAGAGTGCACTGATGGCTGGTGGTGTGGGTGGGTGCCCAGTGAATGCATGCACCGATGGCTGGATGGCTGGTGGTGTGGGTGTGCCAGGTGAAAGCGTGCATTAACAGCTGGTGGTGTGTGATGGCTGGTAGAGTGTGTGCCTGGTGAAAGTGTGCACTGACATCTGGTGGTGTGTGTGCCTGTGGAAGCGTGCACTGATGGCTGATGGTGTGTGCCTGGTGGAAGCATGCACTGACGGCTGGTGGTGTTTGTGCCCGGTGAAAGCCTCCACTAATGGCTGGTAGTGTGTGTGCCCGGTGAAAGCATGCACTGATGGCTGGTGGTGTGTGTGGCTGGTGGAAGCGTGCACTGACTGCTGGTGGTGTGTGTGCCTGGTGGAAGCGTGCACTGATGGCTGGTGGTGTGTGTGCCTGGTGAAAGTGTGCACTGACGGCTGGTGGTATGTGTGCCTGGGGAAAGCGTGCACTGATGGCTGGTGGTGGGTGTATGCCTGGGGAAAGCTTGCACTGATGGCTGGTGATGTGGGTGCCCAGTGAAAACGTGCATCGATGGCTGGTGGTGTGGGTGTGCCAGGTGAAAGCGTGCACTGACAGCTGGTGGTGTGTGCCTGGTAGAAGCATGCACCGACAGCTGGTAGTGTGTGACGGCTGGTAGTGTGTGTGCCTGGTTACAGTGTGCACTGACGGCTGGTGGTGTGTGTGCCTGGTGGAAGCGTGCACTGATGGCTGGTTGTGTGTGCCTGGTGGAAGTGTGCACTGATTGCTGGTGGTGTTTGTGCCCGGTGAAAGCGTGCACTGATGGCTGGTGGTGTGTGTGCCCTGTGAAAGCGTCCACTTGGCTGGTAGTGTGTGTGCCCGGTGAAAGCGTGCACTGACGGCTGGTGGTGTATGCACCTGGTGGAAGCGTGCACTGACGGCTGATGGTGTGTGTGCCTGGTGGAAGCGTGCACTGATGGCTGGTGGTGTGTGTGCCTGGTGGAAGTGTGCACTGACGGCTGGTGGTGTGTGTGTCTGGTGGAAGCATGCACTGACACATGGTGGTGTGTGTGCCTGGTGGAAGTGTGCACTTACGGCTGGTGGTGTGTGTGCCTGGTGGAAGCGTGCACTGACGGGTGGTGGTGTGTGTGCCTGGTGTAAGCGTGCACTGATGGCTGGTGGTGTGTGTGCCTGGTGGAAGCATGCACTGACGGCTGGTGGTGTGCGGACCTGGTGAAAGCGTGCACTGATGACTGATGGTGTGTGTGCCTGGTGGAAGCAGGAGCATTCACAGTGATAGAAGACACAAACGAAACTGGCGAAGAGGGGGGAGAAGTGAGGAGTAGTGCGAACAGAAGAGCATGATTCACAGCTAGAAGACACAAATGAAGCTGACCAGGAGGGTGGGGGAAAAGGAGAGGGATAGTGCAAGCAGAGGAGCCTGATTACAGCAATAAAAACACAGATGGCAGCAGTGGACGCGCACAAGCTCGTGAACGCAAGCTGTACGCAACTAAAAGCCTCTGGTGGCATTTTGAAAAGCCACTTACTAAATGTCTCGAAGAGACCGCGCAAGTGCTGTCTCCGGCGAGACCTAAAAAGGACCAGATAACACCAGAACTCCTATGTAAAATAAGGCAGCAAAAATATAGCAATACAGACATGTACTGTTATATACATGTAGGTTAGGTTGAATAACCAGAGGTTCTCTCTTTGTTCTAAATGGCCTTCCATTGCACAGATTGATCAGTCCGTCATAAAAATATTTAAGGAATAAGGTGAGTAGTGAGATGCCCACCGACCTTATCTCGTTTTGTTTTTTTAAAGCTTGACTATTTCAGAAATATGAAGGCGTGCATGCTTGATTCGCCCTCCGCCCAATTGCGCTTCAATGTAACAGAAGATATAGGAACCTCATTTGGTGTCAATTCAAGCCGCACAGCTGCATCGCTCAATTAACCCAATCAATCAAATGTTTATTTCTTATTCTCCTTTTAATGCATATTTTACTAAATTTCTTTTTTACCGTTTTTCAACATTCTTCAATTAATTTTACTCTTTGCAATATAATGCGACGTAGTTCACATAAACACAAGAGGCATGATTTTCTCCAAATGTCACATTCTTTGTGATCCAAACAGATGTAATGAGTGGTACCCTGGCATAGACAGTTCTGAAGGCTGGCTCTTTTCATGGCCTTTGCCAGGGCAGCTTACACAGATGTTTAGCAAAGGATGCAACATTGAGAGAGTCATAAACTGTTTCAGTTTATACATTCAGCTGCCTTGCCATGACCAGGATTACAATATGTGTGGTAAGCATTTTACCCTTCTTGTCTTGGCCACCATGTGCAACATCACCCTTCTCCCTGAGCATCCCATAGGCATGAAGATGTACATGGATGGCAGCCTCATTCTCTTGCCATTGCAGACGGAGTCCTTGTTCCATCCATGGTGCACCCATAACAGGGCTGCACACTGTGAAATATGACAAGCACATCAGTGTGGAGCTTAAGGTGGTTCTATTTTCACCCTTGACTATCTTTTCCCTCTGGTTTGACTTGCTATTGTCATTCAAAATTGAATTTCTGTCCTTCCCTAAGTTGGTATATTTGTAGATCTTGTCGAAACTGAAGAGTGTAATAGGTTCTTAAGCTCACATCCATCGGTAAGCAAATCTCTCGTAACTCATCCATGGCTGTCAGAATTTATTTTAAATGTAAACATTTTTCCACTCCCTGATGACGAGTTCTGTTGGCTGCAATACTGGGACTGTAGACCATGTCAAAATGACAGATATTTTCCCGGCTTTTATGTTCCTTGCTCCACCCACAGTTCACTTCTCTTACTCTTACTCTGTTCTGGTTAGTTTTCTGGCTGCTGTCTGCTGGTGAAACTAACTGATGCTATTTTTTCAACTTTCATCAAAGGTTAAGAAGTAGTTGGAGCAACATAGCAGCACACCAGTGCTCTTCAAGAAGATAAGTAGGAGCAGAGCCACCTTGTTTCTCTCACCTCCACCACTGAGCACTCAATCAACCAATCAGGGGATTTATAAAGCGCGCTACTCATCCGTGAGGGTCTCGAGGCGCTGGGAGGGAGGGGGGTGCAACTCCGGTTCAATGGAAGAGCCAGGTCTTGAAGTTCTATCTGAAGGTGTGGAGGGTGGGGGAGTGTCTGATGTTCACTGGGGGCTCATTTCAGGCTTTAGCTGAGACAAAGGAGTAAGCTCTTCCTCCTGCTCTGGTTCTGCGGATGTGGGGGGGTCTCTGCGAGGGCGAGGTCTGTGGAGCGAAGGTTTCTCTTGGGTACATGGAAAGAGACTCTCTTTTGAGGCATTTGGGTCCGATGTTGTGGAGGATTTTGTAGGCATGGGTGAGCAATTTGAAGGTAACTCTCTTCTCGACGGGGAGCCAGTGGAGGTTACAAAGGTGTCGGGTCATGTGTTCGTGCCCTGGGGTACCCGAGGACGAGTCTGGTTGCGGCGTTCTGTATGGTCTGAAGCATGTGTAGGAGAGTTCTGTTCATTCCGGCGTAGAGGCCGTTGCCGTAGTCCAATCTTCTGGTTATGAGTGTTGTTTTTTCTGCATTCTGGGGGTATCCATTTTAAGGGCTTCTGGAGGATACGAAGGCAGTTGAAGCTGGTGGAGGAGATGGAATTGATCTGATGGGTCAGGGTGAGGGAGGAGTCGAGGATGATGCTGAGGTTCCGTGCATGGTCTGTCAGGATGGTGGGACTCCCGAGGGTGGAGGGCCACCAGGTGTTGTCCCAGGCGGAGGTGGATGGTTCAAGGATAAGGACCTCCGAGTTGAGCTTCAGGCAGCTGCTTTTCATCCAGGGAGCTACGTCTCTCATTCCTTCCAGGAAACAGTGTCTGGTGTCTTCGGATTTTTTCATAAGGGAGAGGATGAGCTGGGTGTCATCAGCGAAAAATACGATGCTGAGCCTGTGTTGTCTGACAATGGGGACCATGTAGATGTAGATGTTGAAGAGCATGGGGCTGAGCGATGATCCTTGAGGAACTCCGCAGTTCATCTGTGTGGGTTTGGAGGGGAAAGAAGGGAGTCTGATCCTTGGGGTTTTGCCAGAGAGGAAGGATCGGATCCAGGAGAGGGCAGTTTCTCATATCCCAGCGTTGTGGAGTCTGGCTGTAAGGGTGCAATGTGAGACAGTGTCGGAAGCTGCGGAGAGGTCTAGTAGGATAAGGGCTGCGGTGTGCCCCTGATCTAGTAGCCTGCGTATGTCTTCGGTGGCAGTGAGGAGGGCCTTCTCGTGCTGTGAATTTTCTTTGATGAAGGCTGTCAGCTGGGTGTTTACGAGTCTCTCTGTGACTTTGGCCGCGAAGGGCGGATAGTTTTTCAGGTCTTGCAGGTCGGCTGTGGGCTTTTGAGGAGAGGTTTGACCTCAGCCCGCTTCCCTTCGAGGGGAAAATGCCGGATTCGAAGAAGGCGTTACTGGTGCGTCCTAGTTCTGGTGGGATGGCCGGATCGGCCCTTGTGGTAGATGTGCTGTGGGCAGGGGTCCACGGGGGCTCCTGAGTGGGTGTTCTTCATGGTCATGGTGGTGTGTTCGACAGTGGCAAGATTTCAGGTGGTGATGGTCGGCTCTTTGTCGGTTGTGTGGAGCGTGGGGAGGTGTCCTGCATATGTTTGCTGAAGTTGTCATAGAGGGCTTTGATTTTCAGATGGAAGTAGGAGCTGTGCTTGTCGCAGAGTTCCTGGGGCGGTGTGATGTCCGTGGCTTCACTGGGGGGTTTGGTGAATTGCTGTATGACATTAAAGAGTTCTTTAGCGTTCGTTGCGTTGGTGTGGATTTTGTTCCTGATGAAAGTCCGTTTGGTGTCTCTTAACCACTGGTGGTATTCCTTGAGGGCTGGCAGGGCTCAGTAATCTTTAACCACACAGGAGCAGAATGAAGCCTTTCTCCCAACTCCCCTCTCAAGACTCACCCGCAAGGAATTAGATTCTCTCTTGCAGGTAAGTACCAAAGGGGGGAAAGGGAAATGGGATAGAGAAGAGACTCCCCTGTAGTCTTCGTAGTTCTCTGCCTCTTCTTCTTCTTCGTTATTTCTTCTCTTTAAAAAAGGCTGTAAACATATACAATTAATTGTACCTTTAACTGCTTTAATTACATTGTGTATTGTTTATAACATTTACTCTCTTACCAGGAACCTCGTAAGGGCTTGCCCCTCTTCTGTTGTATGTGTGTTTTTTTTATTGCTTATATTTCTTTTCTTTTATTCTTCATGTTCATTAGAAGATTGGTGACTACTCTTTCAGGGAAAGATGACAAGGTAAGTGATCTTCGATAACTGTTACTGCAATTCTTAAAATATATATATATATATCTGCTTTCTTTTACTTACTCATTTTTATTCAAGCCTTCCCCTTATTAATCTTCCTACAATGAATGAATTTATTAAATAAGAGTATAAGGTGGTCGATGGTTTCATGTCCATGAGGTCAGAACACTAGCCTCCAATGTTGTCCATTGCTACTCAAAATTTACGCCTGCTCCTTGTCTACAACTCAGTATATCTCACCAAATCAAAGAATGCCCAACTAGATAGAACCTTGAGCTCTGCCAAGAGTAGACAATTTGTTTTTGCACTTATCAAAATTAAACTTAATGAATTCGCAGCCCTTAACGGAACTGACTAAACATGGACGATGGAAGACGCTGATACCGCTCAGCACTCTTTCATAATAACTGTCAAGATCTAAATTATGTTTCACTGAGAAATGCTTTTGCTAAGACACTACCTTTGTCACATGCGGATTGCTTCGCACTACAGGAAGGCTCGGTACTGAAGTGTTGCGTACTACTCTAAACAACAACCGCTACCCTCTTCATGCATGCGCACTCTTCTTGAGTCTGGGAACATGCGCAGACCTCAGACACTAACCTGCGGTCACTCGAACTCCGGAATTTACCGACGCTGAAGACCCGACGCCTCAGACGAAGGTTTCTGACTATCTAGTCACGACGCTCCTAAGGTAGGACTCACTCCGTGGAAGTTTCTCGGTGAAGTGCGCCGAGAAACGTTAACGTGCCCACCTCACCTGCAAACTTGAAAATGAAGTGGAGAACTAGACCACTAAACAGCGGGTGTGCTGGCGGCCATCTTAGATGTCCAACGTCACCAGCACACTCGCCAACTCCATGCACGATGGGTCCTAATTTTAAAAGCCTGTGAGGAAGGGGTTGAAGTAAGGACCGCAACAGGGCCACAAGGAGAAAACCTACTGTGAGCCCTGACAAGGGCGCTCTGGTAGCTGTTCAGGTCTTCCGTGGTTATCCGTTTTTGCCAGGTTTTCTCGAGGAGTGTGCAGGAGCACCTGGCTGCTTGGAGATCAGTGGTGAACCAAGCTGCTTTTAGGGGGCATTGTTTGCCGGGCCACTATAAGGTATCTCACAGTGAGGTTCAAAAATGTATTCGTATTTATAGAAAGAAGAATAATTCCCCAACCTAAACTGGATGCTACCACTGGTCCGGGAAATGGACATATTACAGGCATTATAGGAAGGTGTTTTGCCATGGACATTCTTCATTGAGTCCCCTGATCACTGAATTCATGAGGAAGATTCGGAACACTTCCCTTTTTTTGCGGAGATTTACTGGGTCAGTTCCAGGTCTCGTTTTAATTTTTTTCAGTATGAACCAGCGAAGATCTTTTTCAGAGTGTCTTTTTTCGAACCAGTGCTGGACAATGGGTGCAGGGGTCTTCAAGTTCCTGATGTTAGACTTGTGTTCTCCTGTCCTAACGCGACATTCGCGTCCGGTTTCCCCCACATATGGGAGATCGCAGGGGCACATGATCGCATATACCACATTGCTAGTTCTGCAGTTAGTCAGGGTCTCATTTCGAGCCACTGAGATGGTACATTCCCGGGTGGTAATGGTGTTGCCAATGATGGCATAAGGGCATGCGTGGCATGTGCCGCATCTATAATTCCCAAAGACAGGTTTCAGGCTTGTGATGGCACTTTGAGTGCCAGTGGGCGTCACATCCATCTTGCCTCGAATAAGATAGTTCTTTAGGTTCCTATTCCTTTTAAAGGCAAAGATCGGTCTTTTTAGAATAGTTATGTTCTTTTCCAGATTCAGTAAGTGCCAGCTGGAATTAATAGCCTGGCGCACTTTGTGATTCAGATTAGAATGACGGGTGATGCAGACTAGTTGGTCAGTGCTTTCTGATGCTTTGGGTAGGAACATATTCTCCCTATTGGTACATCTGGCTCTTTTAAAGGAGTCCTTGACCAATTTAGGGGGATATCCTCAATATATTAGCTTCTCCTTTAGGATGTCAGATTGGGTCAGGAAGTCCTGAAGGTCAGAGCAGTTTCTCCGAATGCGGAGAAACTGGCTATAAGGGGTACTTTCCTTTTGGCAGCGAGGATGGAAGCTAGTGTATTGGAGAATGGTGTTCCGGATGGTCGGTTTAGTGTACAAGGATACCTTAATGGCCTAATCTTGATGTTCTATCCATATGTCTAAGAATTCAATTCCCTCCCTTCCTGACTACATCCCGTATAGCCCCGGGGAATCCCCTTCTATTGTATATGTACTTTCTACTGTCTAATCAGTAAGTGCTCCCTCGTTGGCTAAATGTACAGAGGCCGATTTACAATAACTAGCGCATCCACAGGGATGCGCCAGTTATTGTGCGCCGCAGCTCCACCACCCATGGTCCGCGGCATTTACAATGTGGCGCACCATGTGGCAAAAACGGCGCAGATGCGTCACGCATCTGTGCCGTAAAAGCAGCACATTGCTGGAGCTGCGTCGCAAGCGCAACGCAGCTCCAGCAATGCTCTGGGGGGCCCTATCTCCCCAATGCTGCATCAAGCCTTGCGCCTGCTTCAAGCAGGCACAGGGTTTTGACTCAGCATTGGCCTAAAACTGACTGAGTGAAATCTTGTAGATTTTATTCAGCCACTTTTAGGAGGCGTTCCTGTGCAGGAACGCCCTCCCCTGCGCCAGAACGCCTCCTGATGGCACAGGGCTTTACATCGTGACACATCTCTCAGATGCGTTACGTTGTTAATACCCAGCACCATGGCGCATCTTTTGTGCTGACGCTGTATCACAAAAGTGACGCAACTGCGGCGCAATAGAGGCGCAAGCGGCTTGTAAATCTGCCCCATAGTGCTTTTACTACACTGTAGCTGCGTAAAGGGCCAGAAGATGTGTCTCCAGTGACCATGTGTGCCTGTGCCTGTGTTACAGGCACACATGGTCACTGGAGACACATCTTCTGTCCCTTTACGCAGCTGCAGTGTAGTAAAAGCCCTATACATTTACCCAATGAGGGAGTACTTACTGGATTAGCCAGTAGAAAGTACTCCAGGGCAAATCGCAAAAAAATCCGCGATTTCGCGGGAAAATTCGCGAATTTGCAGATTTTTTTTGCAATTTCGCGGGAAAATCCATGAATTCACGGAACGCGAATTCACAAATTTCGCCCATGCTTAAAAATAAATTCTGGACATCTAACAGAGGTTGTATCTAGGTTGCCTTTCACCTAGGCATCCTTGCTACCCAATGAGTACAATTTTTTAAAGAGGCAGCTTTGTGTGGGAACTTTCCAAAAAGATAACATTTTTAATAGGATTTTTAATAGGATGGAATGGAGCAGAGAACAAGGTGTTTAATGGTGTGTTTTGATGAGCGTTGTAATGCATACTTCTTTTAATAAACAGAGAATTCATAAATGTCCCTTTTACTGGATCTCAGATTTTGAGTCAATATGGTTTAGCACATCTGCACCCAGGGCTGGGAATACTTTTACCACTTGGGACTTGCAAATATCTCCAGATGCATTTCAGTCCATCAAAATTGTGCTCCTTATGTGAGTCACGGTAAGGGCCATTTATTTGCCTGCAGGACATGGGTGTGGGGTTTTGTTCAGGAGTCCTAACTTGAGATACTATTTCAGTGGTCTTTCCTCTGGTTTTAGTTAGAAGTCATTTCTGGCAAGTTCAAGTTTGTGTTTCATGAAGCGATAACTGCAATAAGCCCTTAAAATGTTGCTGTATGCTTCTTTCTCAAGATTCTGAACCTTCTCCTCTTTTTTTTCAGTTTTGAAGGCCCAGGAGAACTCTTCTCACCCGACCTTCAGAAGAAAACATTTGTCCTTATCAATGAAAATAAAATTACTAAAAAGTAAAGGAAAAAAACAAAAAATATCCCTATACTTCTTCTCAAGATTATATATTTTCTCTGCTTTCTCTAGCTTTTAGATTTATGTTTCTTTTTTCTACTTCCCTCCCTATACTTATCGTAGGCTTTGGGATCCCCTTTTCCACGAATCCTACTCTAAGGTGCTAGCCTTTCTGTTTCACACACTATTTGGATTCTCCTTTATGTTATGCATTCCCTCTACTTTTCTCCTTGTGCAACTACAGCAATCTTGCTATATTGTAGACAAAAGGGAAAAAATATGTGGAGCCTGTGGGTTATTGTCACCGATTAATGAATATGAGTCTGTATTAATGCTTTGGGTTATTTGTATGAAGATCCTGTGTGTCCTTTTGTGATCACTCCCCCATGTTTTTACTTTTGTAGTGCCTATCTCCTCTGTTTGTAGTAAGCTTAAACACAAAAACACAAAAAGAATGTCAGGGGCAATAGTAAGAGAAGTAATAGTATGTCTTTCCAGCCAGACACCCATTTGGAAAGCCATAACTCTCCACTGAGCCGTGGTGGGTCCATTACTAGAGAAAGTGGTCTATCTTTACCTGCCTCGTTTCTGAGGCATCCTATCTCGGATTGGTGCATCTGACTTGGTCCCTCTCTATCTTGTGGTCAGTGTCTTTGGTAATGTCCTCCTATTGCGGTGGCCTATTCCTCCTTCATTCCTGGAACACACCACTTGATGTCCATGTCCTCATTTTGAAGCAACCATGCATAAGGGAATTCAGTGTCCTTTGTTTCTCTTGTGCACCCTCTTCCCTGCCCTCTTTCTATGTTGTTGTTTCCATGTCCATTCTCTTGGTCTAATGTTTCTTTATTGTTTACTTTTTCAAGTTGTTACAGGGATGATGAGGCCAACTATCAGTGAGGGACCTCCGCCAAACCATCAGCTATGTATGTTTCACAATTCCGAGAAGTAATTTCCAAGTTTGAGTGACAGCAATTCAAGCTCTACCTTACTGATCAGGTGGAATCTGTCCAAAACTAACCATGAAAGGCAAAAGGAAAAGAATCCTGAACATCAAGCCATGGCAATCTGAATTGTGTTCCAATACAGATGGATATGGCCTGGCCTAGAATGTAAGAATCATGGCAAACAAGAGCTCAACATTATTGGAACGTAATGCATTACAGTGTAATTACCAATGGTTCATATTGCTTAAAGAATTTCCATTCATCACTTTTATATTACCTAAGTGGATTGCAAACTTAGCATGGATTTCTGTTTGAGCGTAGTCACTGCCGCTACATAGAATTCAGGTTTCTTATTATATATGAAGAATTGTTTTGGGGAATCAAGGATTAGCATTAAGTGTATTCTTGTCCTCGAACCTCCCAGTGTCCTTCTCACTAGAATTTATATTCAGTTTGCATATAAATACATATTTGGAAACTAAACTGCCAGTGGTTATCCATTCTGAACAGCATTTAAAACCTCATGATAAGTTCTGAGAAAATTCCAATTTGTGTGGAAGTGGGAGTATGGACAAGATTGGAACTCTGTGTCATATGATAATATGTTTATTTACTACCTATTTTCTTGCTAACTCCCTTGATCCCTTGGGACTCTAGGTACCGGTGACAAGGATTGGTCAGTCAAGGTATAGGTCCTAAAAGGTTAAAATTAATCACTGGTTAAGCGTAGGTTTACCTGTTCAAAGTGTCTATGTGTTTATGGGCCCAGGTGAGTATGGTAAAATCTTAGGCAGGTGAACCCGCGCTCTATCACCACCGGGCGGTGATGTGGGGCGGGGGAGGGGCATGGTGGGGGGGGGGAAGGAAACACTGGAATACGGATGAATGCAGGTATGTTGACAATTGAATCAATAAAACGAATTTCATTGCGCGCGCTGCATCGCATAAAGAAGGATATCTGTCATGTATGTGAAGCAATACTCATCCGCCAAACCCTACATCATGCCCATGGATCAGAATCAACGCACAATATGTTCTTTGCATTTAAAAATCTCTAAGGCTAGTGTTAGGGAAAATGTATACAACTTCAAATTATTCAATATCATACCAAATTCTCGAATATTTACATGCACAGTACATTGTGTTTTCAAGTAAACAGTTAGGGGCCGATTAGGATGGCGGACGGAAATGGGTACTGTCCGCCATGGTGGGGGAAATTTTACTCCCGGCTGCGCCGCGGAGATACCGCGTTTGGGATTAGGATATTCATGTGACGAAACTCCGACCGGGGCGGACGGTTCACAACCAACACCGTCCGCGGCGGTCGGAACACAACCAAGTCCGTCCGCGGCGGACGGAGTTCAATGAACAACCACTGCCGCGGACGGAAATGACCGCGGAAAATAAAACATGTACCGCCATACCTGAGAATACTCCGTGGCCGCAATTAGGATAAATCCGCCCGTACCACGGAACGCACAGCCATCCACGTCCGCGGCGGAAACAATGCCACGAGAACCACAGCATCACCGCGGAAGGCCAACAGGCACAACATCCCTAGCGCCGAACAAATGTCAGAAACTGCACCGCAAGTCCTAAGCAAACATACGAACATTGACAAGCCCCCCCCCCCAACACCAATCACAAGCCACCATGACAAGTCCCAATCATCCAATAATGCACACACGTCAACACGCCCACCTACCACCTGACTCGCAACAACCATTGAGACACGACTACAAAATGACACCCACACACAACCACAATCCTTTGCACCACAGCATTGCTGCCAGCAAGAGGGCAAATCGAGAAACTGCTAACTCACATAAAATCACATAGAAGACACCCACCCACCACCCTACCACACCCACCACACAAACACCCACCACACAAATCCGACACATCACACACCACACACCTGCACCTCCCAACTCACACAACTCACACACTGAGCACCACACACCATGGCACCCAAAAAAAATCCTAAATTCTCAGAGACAGAGTTGAGGGTAATGGTAGACGAAATAATCCGTGTCGAGCCCCACATCTTCGGGGCCCAAGTCCAGCAGACGAGCGTGGCGCAAAAGAACCACATGTGGGACAGGATCGTCACTCGGGTGAATGCGTCGGGGACTGTGCCGAGGACGAAGCATGACATTCAGAGGCGGTGGCATGACCTGAAGACCAGGGTCAAGGGCATCCGAGCGAAAAACGTCACTAGAGCCAATCATACTGGCGGTGGCACACCCCCGGAGCCATTACCCTACACAGATTGGGAGGAGAAGGTGCTGGGGATACTGCACCGAGAGAGCCTAGACGGACTTGACGAAGGAGAAGAGACTGGTGAGTACAAACCAACACCACGATCAGCACGACATGGTCAGGCTCACACAACTGAGAAGAAACATCCCCTACGCCCCAAACCATGCACGTTCGACACCAACTCACTAACATGTCCATGGCTCCCAACAGGCCCCCATGTTCACGGGGAGGGTGGTGGTGGTGGTGGTGGAGGGTGGGGTGTGTGAGAGGCCCAAACTACAACTCCCAACAGGCCCCCATGTTCACGGGGAGGGTGGTGGTGGTGGTGGTGGTGGTGGAGGGTGGGGTGTGTGAGAGGCCCAAACTACAACTCCCAACAGGCCCCCATGTTCACGGGGAGGGTGGTGGTGGTGGTGGTGGTGGTGGAGGGTGGGGTGTGTGAGAGGCCCAAACTACAACTCCCAACAGGCCCCCATGTTCACGGGGAGGGTGGTGGTGGTGGTGGTGGTGGTGGAGGGTGGGGTGTGTGAGAGGCCCAAACTACAACTCCCAACAGGCCCCCATGTTCACGGGGAGGGTGGTGGTGGTGGTGGTGGTGGTGGAGGGTGGGGTGTGTTCGACAGGAAACCGAAATGGCTACAAATCCATATACCCATGTAATGTCCAAATTACTGACCAGCTCGATCTTGTCCCTCAGGTGATCGTCAACTGACTGCGGAAACCAGTACCCGGCCGCCAGCCTCGCCTCTCACATCTACAGGACTCTCTGGTGACGAGGACACAGTCAGCTCCGGGGCGGAGGATGGAGCGGGACCAAGCACGCAGCCAGGGCCATCTGGCTCACAGGGACTCCCTGGACAGACCAACGTCGCATGTGTGACTCCAGCGGCACCTGTCTCTGTGATCTGCACAGTCCCCACCACCACCAGTACCACCAGTACCACCAGTACCACCAGTACCACCACTACCACCAGCACCACGACTCCTGCCGCTGCCACCCAGCAGAACCCACCGCGCAACGCTGGTCCAACGGCCCCACACACAAGCAGGGTGAGTGGGCCACAAACACAGGCAACGGGACAACATCCAATCAGGCGAGCCACACACCGCCGTGCAGAGGAGGAACAGCTACCCCAGCCAGTGGCACAGTCCCTACAAGCTCTTGCCAGGTGCCAGGCGTCATACGACCGGTCCCAGGCAAACGCTGATCGTGCACACCAGGACTCAGTGGACAACACCAACACCCAGCGCCAAATCGCTGGCATCCTTGGCCAGATGTTGCTGATCATGGGGCAGCAGGCAACGATGTGGAGTGAATGGGTTGACCGGAACAACCCCCCCCCCCTCCACCAAGTGTGGTAGCGCCACCGTCACCTCCGCCTCCCCCGCCACCTCCGCCTCCCCCGCCACCTCCGCCTCCGCCGCCACCTCCGCCTCCGCCTCCACCGCCGCCACCACCACCTGAGCCCCTGGCGACGGATGTGGCCCATCAACAACCTGCCCTCCCAGCTGACTCTGTTCCAGGTCAGAGACGGAGGGGCCGTCCGAGTAAGAAAGAGGCTGAGAGCAGTGTTGGAGCGCCAGGCACACGCTCCAAGAGGGGACGACCATGACAATGTCACTGCCTGTGCCAGACATTCACCCAGCTAAGTAGCCTGTCCCACAGACAATCATTCCCACTGGTCTGCTGGTCTACCCTGACACCCCCCAATGTGGCGTCAGCACGGACATTTCATCAGCCAATACCTTCAACTCCAACTCCCTCCACCCCACTGACTTGTAAATATTCACCAGCACAGAAGCACAACCTGTAAATAAATAGCATTAATTCACACAATGATGTTTTGCCTCCATGTTTATTCACATGATTGCCATCAGATACAGACGTAAACAGGTACAGGGATCATAGTCGTACATGATCATGGCGCTGCGGGAGTGACCTAGAGAAAACCAGAGACAGCAAACACACGTCAGTAAAGAGATTCACACACATCACAACACAATGCACAGCTACATTACACAAACGACAACCATCACACAAGCATGGGATGAGAGCACACACATCATGGACACTTCCATGTCCAAAGACATGAAGACACACATGTGCAACCATCACAAACAACACCCAGCTGATTAACCCCATACCCACACAACACCAGCAAACATACATGAGGCATTGTCAACCGCCACTACAGGTAGATACTCACATTCAAGGGAAGTAGCGATCTATGAGCTGGCGCCTCTGGTCCACACCTTCCTCCTCACCACTATCCTCATCAGTGGACATGGGTGGGATGGGAGGCCGAGGCACTCCTTCGTCTTCAGGGTCCAACAGCAGTTCAATGCCATTGCGTACTGCAATGTTGTGGAGCATGCAGCAGGCTATCACGATCTTGCATACTTTTCCTGGTGTGTAAGGCAGGGCCCCTCCGGTCTTATCGAGGCACCGAAACCTGGACTTTAGCAGTCCAAAGGTACGTTCGATGACTCTCCGTGTCCTTCCATGTGCCTCATTGTACCGCATGTCACCCGCCGTCCTCGGATTACGTAGGGGACTGAGGAGCCAGGGCCGGTTTGGGTAAGCCGAGTCGCCTATGTAGGGGGATGACAGAGACAAACATCTGAAATATATATGGTGGGTACCCCATGCAACACAGAGATCACAAGAGTACCCACTGCACACTCACCAACAAGCCACGCTTGACCGGGTCGCAGATTTGCCATGAGTCGTGGGACATTGCTGCTCCGCATGATGTGGGCGTCATGTGCGGATCCAGGAAATCTGGCACACACATGGGAGATGATGTTGTTCGCCAGGCACACCACCTGCACGTTCAGCGAATGAAAGTGTTTGCGATTCCTGAACACTTGTTCGCGTGCCCGTGGTGGAATCAGAGCGATGTGTGTGCCATCAATTGAGCCCACAACGTGAGGCATGTGGCCCAGTGCATAGAAAGCAGCTTTGACAGCTGGCAACTCTTCCGGCCGTGGAAAATGTATGTACTCATCCTTGTAGAGCATCATAGCTGTCAACACATCCCGAAGAACCGTGCTAAACATGGCCTGCGACATCCCCCCGGAAACTGCAACAGTGAACTGAAAAGTGCCAGTAGCGAAGAAATGTAGTACCGCCATGACCTTTGCAGTGGGTGTAATCGACCCAGGATACGTTCTACGTGGCTGCAGATGAGGAGACAATAGTGCCACAAGGTCCATCAACCGACGTCGATCCAGCCTGAATTTCCGAATGATGTCCTCGTCTACCATATCCTCCAGCACAGTGTATGGCCGAAGCACATTTGGAGCCCTCCTGTGTGGGACAGAGATGTAACTTTGGTCAACTTACAAACGACGCATACGTGTAGAACTCCATCACATGTGTACCTTACTGACAAAACTTCTGTCATCACCCTAATGTTTCGTAGACACATCACAGACACTCATGCTACTGCATGCACACAAACGATAAGTGTACACACGCCATGTCATCAAGCACAAATGCCACCACCAATAATGATGTGCATACGGAAATGACATGCATGGTGACACAACGTACAAAACACATACACGGAATGCATGTGTACCACCACCACTGTAGTCACCTCGACACAACAAGAAACTGACAACAGATGCATTAATTGGCCACACAGCCGTGATGTACTGTGTAGTTGTGAAGATGTAACAACGTCTGTAGGGTCACACCCGACGTCAACAAGTAGAAATGCACATCTTTTGCCCATAATGTGCCGACCGATTGCCATTGTATGGACACACATGCTATATTGTATGACATATGACCTTTCCCAATCACGCTCACATCCCTCATGACACAACTGCACACAACACATCACGGTGCAGCGTCTGACAAGATCACATAATTGGCGCCGCCATGGCGGTGCTCAACTTCCGCTACTTCCCAAAGGCCATATGCGGCCAGCGTCCCTCTCCCCATTGGCTGCATGTGCATGGACCGTCACGGGCAGACATCGGCGACCGCACGTGCAAGCCTCAGGCACGGATGCTTCCGTTGCAACAATGTACTATCACTGGCGCCTCCATGGCGGTGCACGTACTCAGCGGGGGAGGTGCAGGCCCATACACCCTGTAGATGTAGTCAATGGACATGCCATTTCATGACCCCCCTTACAGTCACCTTGCATCATCCACCGTACACCGGCCGGAGCGGCCGGGCCTAGGACGACCGCCGTGCCCGGCCATGTTGAACCGCCGTGCCCGGCCATGAACAACCGCCGTGCCCGGCCATGAACAACCGCCGTGCCCGGCCATGTTGAACCGCCGTGCCCGGCCATGAACAACCACCGTGCCCGGCCATGTTGAACCGCCGTGCCCGGCCATGTTGAACCGCCGTGCACGGCCATGAACAACCGCCGTGCCCGGCCATGAACAACCGCCGTGCCCGGCCATGAACAACCGCCGTGCCCGGCCATGAACAACCGCCGTGCCCGGCCATGTTGAACCGCCGTGCCCGGCCATGAACAACCGCCGTGCCCGGCCATGAACAACCGCCGTGCCCGGCCATGAACAACCGCCGTGCCCGGCCATGAACAACCGCCGTGCCCGGCCATGAACAACCGCCGTGCCCGGCCATGAACAACCGCCGTGCCCGGCCATGGCGCTTGTGTTCATGGCCGGGCACGGCGGTCGTCCTAGGCCCGGCCGCTCCGGCCGGTGTACGGTGGATGATGCAAGGTGACTGTAAGGGGGGTCATGAAATGGCATGTCCATTGACTACATCTACAGGGTGTATGGGCCTGCACCTCCCCCGCTGAGTACGTGCACCGCCATGGAGGCGCCAGTGATAGTACATTGTTGCAACGGAAGCATCCGTGCCTGAGGCTTGCACGTGCGGTCGCCGATGTCTGCCCGTGACGGTCCATGCACATGCAGCCAATGGGGAGAGGGACGCTGGCCGCATATGGCCAATCGCAAGTAGCGGAAGGTGTGTACCGCAACTATGGGCCAGTCATTGGCCCATTTCACGATCACGCTTCCAGGGCTGACCAATTGCTGGCGACGTATGCCACTGACACGTGCAGAGGGCCCTATATATGTGTGTTGGCCAAAACGACGCTACCTACCCTGGGGACCAGTGCTGCCTGTGACCATCACCTCGACCTACTGCTGCTGCTGAGCTGACCACCGACTGCTGCCTGTGACCATCACCTCGACCTACTGCTGCTGCTGAGCTGACCACCGACTGCTGCCTGTGACCATCACCTCGACCTACTGCTGCTGCTGAGCTGACCACCGACTGCTGCTCTAGTGCCATACTCCGTGATCTTGCCATGTCGAGAGGCAATGAGATCCGGTCTCGACCCTTCACCGCCGCGGAGCTTGATGTCCTCGTGGACGGTGTACTCCGCAACTATGGACGCCTCTACGGCGCACCAGGACGGGTGGTAAGTGCAGTGTGGGACATGTTGGTGTGCATGAGGGGGCTAAATGATCTTGCCAATTTCTATCTTAGCTGTGTAGTGTGGGCTACACATATGTTCCCGATTGTGCATGGCTGCTGACAGTTACGTCTTGCCCCTATGTGTGTCACAGGCCACCTGTCCACTGACTAAAACCCTTTTCTCTTTCATCATGGTAGGTCAAGCTGCACCTTCGCAAGGACCTGTGGAGGGGCATAGCACGGGAAGTACGGGCATTGGGGGTGTGCAACAGACGACATACACACTGCCACAAACGCTGGGACGACATTTCCAGGCTGAGCAAGAATGTAGCTGAAGTAACACTGGGCCTGATTCCAAGGACGCCCCGTCTGGCCCGACGCTCCATGACCCCTCTCATGCACCGTATAATTGCAGTGACGCATCCTGAACTGGCCGAACGTCTGAGTGCCGATCAACAGCAAACTAGCGGTGAGCATACTGTCTGTGTAGGAAACTTGTGAGTGCTATGCATGTATTGGTGCCCAGACACACTATTGAGTTCCGTGTTGCGTACGTATGCCTGTGCTGCCATTTTGGTCCCATTGGGTGGTACTCATTTGACAGCCAGGTCCGCCATGTTGACACGCCACTTGCTTAGTACTTGAGTGTTAATGCACATCCCCTAGTGGTCCATGGCCCCATTCCAGGAAATGTGAGGATGACTGGTAGGGGTGGGCCATGTGCAGGATGTTGGCTCCTAAACCTTTGTCTGCTATGTAATTTGGCTATCCTGTTCCATCTGTACGTCAGTCTGCCCATGACTCACACATCTTTTCTGTGCATTTCAGCTTTGACAGAGGACACTCTGCCACAGACGGTGGAGAGTAGCCGAGGAAATGAGTCCGGCTCAGACATCGCACACACGCAGACTGACACGGAGGAGGCCAGCGCCGGAGAGGGGGACAGGACCGTCCCTGAGGACTCGCATGTGGAGACACCATCGTCCTCCTCGTCGGACACTCTTGGTGAGCCTGCACTGTTGTCACAGACTGGGAGTGGGCACTCATCACCTTCTGTCTGAAGACAGCACACAGGGCCCACACTTCCACCAACTGCACCATGTACTGTTCGTGGCCGGAGGAGTAGGGGGAGCAGAGTGGCGTTCGGTGCAGGCACCGCTGCCCCTGCCACGGTGAGCCAAAATGCACTGTGTGCTGAGGCAGTTGATCTGCTGCGACAGCTGTGTGTGGGGCAGACCAATATGACGAATGCATTCCAGGAGCATGATAGGAAGTTGGGGCAGGTGGTGGCATTCATGGAAGGGATGCATGGCGATCTTTCAGGTCTACGCAGGACAGTGCAGTCATTGGCAAGCAGTGTGTCGTCTGCAATAGTTCAGTCGAATGAACAGGGTCCTACTTCTGTTTCCCCATCTACACCGCTGGATGTCTCAGGGGGTAGTGATTATTGTGTGCAAGACTCAAATAAAGGTTATTGCACTAGAAGCAGCGTCAGACAGCACGTCAGGGCACGCAGGGCACAGACCACATCCCCTAGATCACCTACATCTGTTCACGTGCACGACGTCAGATGCACTGGAGTACACACACAGGATCCACAAGTGTTGTTGGAGGACATGCCTTCAGGAGCTACACAGGCATTCAACACAAAAGGTACTCCCAAGGCATGGGATACTCACATGTCCATGGACTGTTCCTTGGACAAGGCCAGTCAGAAGACTAAGGCACCTACTAAGTGCAGGGAGACTCCCAAGAGCAGGCCCACAGCAGAGGTAAGGGACACTCCCAAGGACAGTGAGAAGACTAAGGCACCTACTAAGAGCAGGGAGACTCCCAAGAGCAGGCCCACAGCGGTCGATAGGAACACTCCCAAGGACAGTGAGAAGACTAAGGCACCTACTAAGTGCAGGGAGACTCCCAAGAGCAGGCCCACAGCAGAGGTAAGGGACACTCCCAAGGACAGTGAGAAGACTAAGGCACCTACTAAGAGCAGGGAGACTCCCAAGAGCAGGCCCACAGCGGTCGATAGGAAAACTCCCAAGGACAGTGAGAAGACTAAGGCACCTACTAAGTGCAGGGAGACTCCCAAGAGCAGGCCCACAGCAGAGGTAAGGGACACTCCCAAGGGCATGGACACACACAGAGAGCAGGTGTCTACTGGAGACAGGTGCACCACAGACGACAAGTCTGCTGGCAGGAACAGGGCGGCGAGCAGGGCACAGGCTACATCCAGAGACAACACTCCACCTAAGGATAAGGCACCTCCTACGGACAAGGCATCTAGCATGGACATTGGTGCAATCAAGGACAGGCATACTCCACCCCTGGCTGCACTGAGGCTGATGTTTACTACTGGACGCCAAACTAATGTCTCCGCGGCGGAGTCCCCCCATACCTCCACTCCCATCCAGGCCAGTCAGAAGCAGAGGTGGGTGTCCCCTGTTGTAGCATCCCCCATTACACATCATTCCGAGTCCAGGCGGCAGGCACAGAGCAAACGACAAGCAGGCTCCAGCACGTCCCCAGAAACCAGGTCCCCGGCAGCAGTTGCTCCACCTATGCTGGGTGGTGATTCTTTGGAGTCCCCGCCACTTGGCAGTCCAGTCCTGTCCAGGGTGCACTCACACCTCCATAAGAAACGCAGACACACACCATTGACACCTGCCACACCCGATTTGGCTCTAGATGACCTATCACCAGCTCCCAGGGCCACCCTGCCTCCTGGCCCATACAGCCCTGTGGCTCATCATTTCAGTTGTCCCAGTGGCGCTGGTGCAGTTGACTCTCATGTATCAGATGGTGGCACAGTGTCAGTTGTGCCCTCTCCTGTTGCACGTCCTGGCAGTGTATCTGGGTCTATGGCTCACGTGTCAGTTAGGAGATCTGTGGCTGTGTTGCACACTCCTGTTTCTGGTGCTGCCAGTGTGTCTGGGTCAGTGGCTCACGTGTCAGTGACTACATCTGTGGCTGTGTCTCACACTCCTGTTGCTGGTGCTGCCAGTGTGTCTGGGTCCGTGGCCCATGTGTGTGTGACTCGGGCTGTGGCTGTGGCTCACACTCCTGTTGCTGGTGCTGCCAGTGTGTCTGGGTCCGTGGCCCATGTGTGTGTGACTCGGGCTGTGGCTCACACTCCTGTTGCTGGTGCTGCCAGTGTGTCTGGGTCCGTGGCCCATGTGTGTGTGACTCGGGCTGTGACTGTGTCTCACACTCCTGTTGCTGGTGCTGCCAGTGTGTCCGAGGCAGGTGGTTCACGCAGTCCCCCTGAGTCTGTGATGTGAGGTGCTGTACACTTCACTGAAATGTTACTTCACATGGTGTGTCCATTGGGAACTGCGTGGCACTCTTGTGGTTCCTGTGACGGGTTGGTAGGGACACGTAGTTGTGCAGCCTCTGATGTACCTGCTGTGTACTGCACTGTGCCCTGTTGATGCTCTGATACTGCATACTGCCCTCTCGTTACCTGCTATGATGTACCTGCTGTGTACTGCACTGTGCCCTGTTGATGCTCTGATACTGCATACTGCCCTCTCGTTACCTGCTATGATGTACCTGCTGTGTACTGCACTGTGCCCTGTTGATGCTCTGATACTGCATACTGCCCTCTCGTTACCTGCTATGATGTACCTGCTGTGTACTGCACTGTGCCCTGTTGATGCTCTGATACTGCATACTGCCCTCTCGTTACCTGCTATGATGTACCTGCTGTGTACTGCACTGTGCCCTGTTGATGCTCTGATACTGCATACTGCCCTCTCGTTACCTGCTATGATGTACCTGCTGTGTACTGCACTGTGCCCTGTTGATGCTCTGATACTGCATACTGCCCTCTCGTTACCTGCTATGATGTACCTGCTGTGTACTGCACTGTGCCCTGTTGATGCTCTGATACTGCATACTGCCCTCTCGTTACCTGCTATGATGTACCTGCTGTGTACTGCACTGTGCCCTGTTGATGCTCTGATACTGCATACTGCCCTCTCGTTACCTGCTATGATGTACCTGCTGTGTACTGCACTGTGCCCTGTTGATGCTCTGATACTGCATACTGCCCTCTCGTTACCTGCTATGATGTACCTGCTGTGTACTGCACTGTGCCCTGTTGATGCTCTGATACTGCATACTGCCCTCTCGTTACCTGCTATGATGTACCTGCTGTGTACTGCACTGTGCCCTGTTGATGCTCTGATACTGCATACTGCCCTCTCGTTACCTGCTATGATGTACCTGCTGTGTACTGCACTGTGCCCTGTTGATGCTCTGATACTGCATACTGCCCCTCTCATGTGCTGCCTCTGATGGACCTGTTCTGTGCAATGGACTGTTGATTCTCTGTGCCCCTCTCATGTGCTGCCTCTGATGGACCTGTTCTGTGCAATGGACTGTTCATGCACTTGGCCCCTCTCATGTGCTGCCTCTGATGGACCTGTTCTGTGCAATGGACTGTTGATTCTCTGTGCCCCTCTCATGTGCTGCCTCTGATGGACCTGTTCTGTGCAATGGACTGTTCATGCACTTGGCCCCTCTCATGTGCTGCCTCTGATGGACCTGTTCTGTGCAATGGACTGTTGATTCTCTGTGCCCCTCTCATGTGCTGCCTCTGATGGACCTGTTCTGTGCAATGGACTGTTCATGCACTTGGCCCCTCTCATGTGCTGCCTCTGATGGACCTGTTCTGTGCAATGGACTGTTGATTCTCTGTGCCCCTCTCATGTGCTGCCTCTGATGGACCTGTTCTGTGCAATGGACTGTTCATGCACTTGGCCCCTCTCATGTGCTGCCTCTGATGGACCTGTTCTTTGCAATGCCCTGTTGATGCTCTGATACTGCATAGTGCCCTCTCGTTACCTGCTATGATGTACCTGCTGTGTACTGCACTGTGCCCTGTTGATGCTCTGATACTGCATACTGCCCTCTCGTTACCTGCTATGATGTACCTGCTGTGTACTGCACTGTGCCCTGTTGATGCTCTGATACTGCATACTGCCCCTCTCATGTGCTGCCTCTGATGGACCTGTTCTGTGCAATGGACTGTTGATTCTCTGTGCCCCTCTCATGTGCTGCCTCTGATGGACCTGTTCTGTGCAATGGACTGTTCATGCACTTGGCCCCTCTCATGTGCTGCCTCTGATGGACCTGTTCTTTGCAATGCCCTGTTGATGCTCTGATACTGCATAGTGCCCTCTCGTTACCTGCTATGATGTACCTGCTGTGTACTGCACTGTGCCCTGTTGATGCTCTGATACTGCATACTGCCCTCTCGTTACCTGCTATGATGTACCTGCTGTGTACTGCACTGTGCCCTGTTGATGCTCTGATACTGCATACTGCCCTCTCGTTACCTGCTATGATGTGCCTGCTGTGTACTGCACTGTGCCCTGTTGATGCTCTGATACTGCATACTGCCCTCTCGTTACCTGCTATGATGTACCTGCTGTGTACTGCACTGTGCCCTGTTGATGCTCTGATACTGCATACTGCCCTCTCGTTACCTGCTATGATGTACCTGCTGTGTACTGCACTGTGCCCTGTTGATGCTCTGATACTGCATACTGCCCTCCCGTTACCTGCTATGATGTGCCTGCTCTGGTGCCCACTTTGCCCATGCTCACGCATACACTGTGATTGAACCCCTATTTTGTGAAATAAAGGTGGTCTATCAAATCTCGTGGTTTTTCGTTGTCATTCCTGCTTGCGTACTACAATTGTGTATTCGTATTTGCTTCTCATCAGTGGTTACGGTGACATGACACTCCCCCTCCCTACGTCACGTCCCTTGCTGGTATTCACCTCCAGACAGCCAATGGTTTGTGCCTTACCTGCGTCGTCCATAGTAGGCCATGACTAGGACGTGGTGGATCGCGAAGAGCATCGGGAAGGCGTGTAGCGCAGGGTCCATGGTGGTGGTCAGCTTGCGGTGGGTATCTCGGCTATGTCACCTGTGTTCGCTGTGGGGATTCCGACGTGTTCAGACAGGTTGTTTTTCCGCTGCGGTTTTATGTGTGTTTTCCGCCATCTTGATTGGGGGGACGGTCTTCGTCGTCAGTACGTACGGCGGTGCGTCCGGATCTGTTACGTCCGCCGCGTGGTCGTGTGTAGTTGGCCGGCGGAGCGTGCTTTTCCGTCGCGGACGGAAATTTGACAAGTTTTCCTATCCTGATATGGCGGACGGAGTATCCGCGGCAGGCGGACACGGAAAAGGCTTTTTCCACCTACTCACGGGCCGCGGTGGCTCTTCCGTCCGCCATCCTAATCGACCCCTTAGTGTTCTTTCATACAACATTAACCTCTCACACAGCTGCTCTTTCACATGCTCAAAAATATTCAGATAAAATTGCATAGTGTATATTCGTCTCTTCTTCATCCTTGGACCTCTTTCGTGGTATTGAACTTTTTGTTTGATTGTAATTGGTACCAATGACATAAAAACAAAATGAAACTTGTAAATCAAAATTAAAGTGTTCAAATGAAAACAGGCTTTTTTTGATGGTGCAAGTATGCTCTTTCCACTAGGAACATCCTTTTCCTGGAAACAATCCTGCACAACTCGGACATTGCATGTCTTTTTACAGTCTTGTTAAAGGCAATTGAATTGTTTAGTGCATGCCATAGTGCCATTATTATAAGTATTCAATTGCTGTTGCTTTTTCAAATGTACTATAAGAATAAATATCTGAGAATCTTTGTTACTGTAAGCGCTATGAAAAAAAGTGTTATAATGGCTGTAGTCTATCATCTGGAAATTCTAACTGCATAAGTAATGACTTCCCCTGTTAGTTCACAGTAATTTTCTTTTTTGCTCATTTCTAAGCATGCCCTGGAAGGTATTTCTACTTAATTTTGTTTAGAAATTTGAAAAGCAAGTGAACTTGAGGTATGATTATAGACTTTATTTAAGGGTTTGATTTTGGTTTCTCTCTGTTCTCATATCAAAGATAAAATTGAAGTGGTGGTGTCATGTTAGTTATTCAGGTAATGAGATTTTATATTAAAAAGAATAAATTAAACTTATACTGTAAAGCCATTGGCAGGAGGGCCACGAGCATCCGCTCCATCGCTCAGAAAGGACGTTATACATTAATGCTGGAAACATCAAGAGCTATCAGCACAGAAATTCAAAGTTCAAAGGATGTCAAGTGCTTCAAAAGCAGAGTCTTATCTCTATGTTGTTTATATTTATAAAAAATATTACCTGGCATGTTTTACATATCAGTTTTATGGTAAAAATAGTAAATGAAGGATAAATACAAGTTTAATTTAAAAAATATGTATTGAAATACACACTGGGGTGTTGAGTAAACCAAAGCACCGTTTTCCACAACAGAGTTAGCTGAGAAATTAACTTTAGCACAGAAAAATAGCACTGAGGTAGTAACAAAATGTGTACAACGTTCATATTTAATTTATTTGAGACTTTTGGGCTGCCACTGCATCTAAACGTAGACGTATTTATTTTAGAGGTACACGCTCAGCATTGCTATCATGATAATGTACTGGTTATCTGGGACATTTTGACCACCACTAATTGCACGTGGTTGGTTTCTCGGGGCCTTATTTATGAAGGCCTTGTGCCACCGGTGCGTCACTTTTTCCAATTTTAAAAGTGACGCACCGGTGGCGCAAGGCCTTCATAAATAAGGCCCTCAGGGCCTTATTTATGAAGGCCTTGCGCCACCGGGTGCGTCACTTTTTCCCATGTTAAAAGTGACGCACCGGCGGCGCAAGGCCTTCATAAATAAGGCCCTCAGTGTTTTGATCTGTATCACTTGCTTTCTGGCTAAGATTGGTTGATGACCCACTGAATTGTCTTCAACCATTGTATGAATCGAAAGGATTTTTTATCAATACCTCTAAGGTTCACTTTCATGTCTCTGTATGATCAGTGACTTTGATGAGAGTAGATTCATTCACTTCACCTGTTTTATTTTTGAAAAATCAAGTATGAGTTCCGCAAATATGTAGTTGATGTGTAAAAAAAATACATGAAATGTAGATGTAAATGTGCAGGCTCCCCCGCCAAACTTGTGGTTATCCTACCCCATTTGGAGGGGGAAGAAGCTCTAAATTGGACAGTGGTGGTTGCCACCAGCAAAGTCTTATCCAGTAGTCCCTCTCTCGCAGGACAATCCGATCACGTTGGAGTAGCCCAACCCTATTTAGGTAGGGTTGAACATCACTAAATTTCCCTGCTGAGTCTAACATGGTTGGCGGGAAATACCCAGCCAATAGAATCTAACAATGGTCTTGACACACAAGGCGTAAACTTTGTTTATTTAGGGATATTGAATTTTGTACTGCACAAACAAATTACCGCTTTGGTAGCTTGAATGTGAAATACAGAATTGAATGGAAAGGGAGCTAAAAAGCATGGCACCTGTGCAGCATTCAGCCTGCTTTCAGTGCATTCATGGCACTGATAGATGTTTGAGGCAGAGAAATCCCTGTCAGGCAGTCAGAACCTCTCAATATGGTGGGCGGTCCTCCACCAAATAGGAAGAACCAAAGGTGTCAGCCTATCTAAATGGCAGCTTGAATCTTTCTTGACTTATACGGCCATGAAAGACCCTATAGAAAGCAGAGCTATTGTCAAAACTGTTTGACTCACTATAAATCTTTGTCACTTAAATGTCTAAAAGCATTTGTTTCACGAATTTGTGATCAATTGGGGATGTGTGTGTTTAAAGAAAGAATTAGGACGAGAGGTCCTGAAAACAACCACAATTCCCCCCGCCAACTCCCCTTCTCCAGTTTTGCAACAGAATCTGGAGCATAGTGTCTCCCACACCACACATCCCTTTATCTTGTTTTCTTCAGTTTTTTTCCAGATTCAAAGGGAACCTTCCTACCTGAGATAAACAATTCTTACTAAAAGACTGGCCTAAAAAACTAATTTGCTTATTCCACCACAATGTATCTGCCCCCAAATGTCTTTTTTCACACCTTTATCTATTTTATTATACTTGCTTTGTGTTTTTCTATTCAGCCGCTTTTCTATCGTCATAGAAATGTCCTTATTTTCTGCCAGTAGCTACTATGTTGCCAATAGTGAATGAACTGGTGAACAAATACCAATTGTATGGCACTTGTGTCCCAATCACAAACATATTTCCTGCTGCTGTATCACAAATGGATTATAGCCTACTCCACATTGTAGGAAATTGGGTTGTTGGTTGACTGGGGTGTGAGGCCTGGTCAAGCAAAAGCCACAATCCTTGTCAAGGCCAGGCACAATCAAATCCCATATTGACATGTGCTTGCTCAACCCCCTGGAAGCTTGCGGAAGCAGAGCAGTGAGGCCAGAACAGTAATAAAGTGAGAACACCATACAAAAAGTATCCCACAGCAGATTAGGAAATTATACATTTATTTAATAAATAAAACAAGATAAAAATGACAAAAGTCCAATCAGTTGAACTGAAGGTATGCAATGATAAAGGTTTTAGTGAAAACAGCACCAAAAAGCACAAGACATCAACAGTGGATAACCAGTCATGCCAGATGGAAAAAAGTAACAAGTTCAGGCCGACCGCAATGGAGCGTGGACTAGATACAGGGACCCAGTTATGCCAGCGGAACAAATTAACTTAAATCCTAGTTTGCGAAGCGTTGCGAGGATCCACGTCAAAGATGTGTCACACAGATTAATCGATTTGTCGGTTTCAAGGTGCTGCAAGGCTGAGATGTGAGGTCCTGTGTCATCGTTGAGGATCCCTTCAACAAGGGCTTGTGATGCAAAGAGTAGAGTCAAGGATACATTGCACAGTGGTTTCTGGGGAGCTAAGAGGCTGTGATGTAGAGTCTGACGTCATTCTTGAGGCTTACGTTAATGAGGGATGAGAGGGCCTGCAGCGGGATGCGTTACACAGTGATGGTTCTGAAGAGGCTGCAGAGGCTATGGGCCCAATCCACACAGCAGCGGTGATGCTTCAGTTTCGGTCAGGGTAGCGCAGCTGAGGAGATGCATCAGTCTGCTGGATCCACAGATGTTGGTATAGCCCCTTAAACCCACTTCCTAGTGTCCAAGTCTAGAGTGGCACAACTCAGCAGCATAGATTCATGGATTGCAGAGTGCAGGTGCTGGGGTTGAGGTTATTAGAGCCTTCTGTCCCTGAGGCTCAAGTTGAGAGGCCAGCCAACTAGCCCTTGGAGTCACAGTGGTAGTCCTGGGTTCAAAAGATGCAGATCCATTCCTTTTCACCCCAGAAAGAGGCCAGCAGGCCAGCACAGCATGACAGCAGTCCTTCAGTGCAGCAGTCCAGTAGAGTGCAGTCCTTCTTCTGGCAGAGTACAAGTCCAGAAGTGTACTGGAGATTTGGTGTCTAAGGTCCAGTATTTATACCCAGTTGGGAATTTGAAGTGGGGAGAAACTTCTAGGGGCAGGCCTTTGAAGTTTACAGGTGCCCTGTTTTCCTGGGCCTGGCTCAAGACTAACTACTGGGGATATGCAGCCCACAGCCTATTCACGTGTAAGTATGGCTGGGCCCAGTTCCTCCCTCCCATCCTGCTAGTGATGCCCATCTAGGCACACCTAAGCTTCCTATTGCAAGTGGCTGTCTAGGAGGAATACACAATGCCCAGCTGTCAAATGCACACAGTCATGCGAACTGAAAACAGGCCGCAGGCATCCAATGGCAAAGGCAGGAAAATGTCAACTTTCTAAAAGTTGCATTTAAAAATTTGTAATTTAAAATCCAACTTCACCACAAGTTAGGATTTTTCATTACAATTCCAAAGACACCAAAAAGTCCTGAGACATGTCCAAAGTGCTATTTAAGGGGGTTGCACAATCAGTGTTGCACGCCCTTTAGTAGCACTTAATTTACAGGCCATGGGCACAGGTAGTGCCATCTTACTAGGAACCTACATGTGAATTAAGCATGAAAGTTGGGTATAAACCAATTCTACCATGCTTTCAGGATAGAGTGCAAGGACTAAAGCACTGGTTAGCAGTGGTAAAGTGTGCAGATTCCTTAAGCCAGCAAAAACGAAGTCAGCATTCAGGGCGGTGAAAGGCAACATTTTAGGTGTGTTAGCCACGTCAAGGATGCCAGGTCTAACACACATCTATTATGGTGGACGTGATATCTACCAGGCATTGGGACGGTATCTAGTTCCCCAAACTCTTGCTGATCACGTAAACATGGATGGTGTCCATTCTTCCCAGAACATGGATTATACTATCTGCAATCCTCCAGATGTGTGCTATGCGGCAATAACTCAACGTTTACTCTTCACTGACACATTGTCTGCACTCCACTCATATACTTATTGATGGTTTGGTGCCTCAGCGATTATTTCTCAGCATACTAAACTCATTTTAGTCAGTCTTTCCTCTGTCCACTTTGTACCAATATATCTAATCAAATCTGTATAATCCTCAAGATACATTTTTGGATAGTTTGTTTCTCAGTGACCCTTCACTGTGGTCCTACTCATAGATATACTAATCACAATATGGCAATGTACTTTTTCATCTTTCTCAATTTATGTTCACTTCCTCTTCTCTTTATATGAACATCTTTCAAGTAAATACGGTTTTATTTGTTCTTTTACTTCTATGTGGTGATATACATCATGATGTTCCATTCATCATGAAAGTGTTGCATAAGAAACATTTTCAAAGGAGCTTATGACAAAAGGTAGCACACTTTCCTTTGCCAGTAGTTTAGTTGCACTGAGAATAGCTTTACTTGATCATTAATAATCGTAAGTACAGAAAACTGTTAAGAGCACTTGCGCTGTCTGTCATGTGAGTATCCCAATGACTAAAATTCAGAAATCTGAAGAACAATGATGTTGCAGAGATTTGCATTTGTTTTAGGCTTGAAATGGGATGTGGTATTATAATATCTAGACCGTTTGCTCTTTCTGTTTAGCTACACTTGCTAAGAGAGCAGTCTGCCAAGCTGTTCAGCAAACTATTTTTCAAAGGAGATTGTTTGTAGTCATGGGCAAAATGTTTAGTATGTTGGCAAACTTTTGTGTTATTAAATGTCAGAGCATATTGGGGACTAAGGGGGCAGAGACAAGCAGAGGGTACTGGGACACAGCCATGGCGATTTGGTTTGTTTGCCATTTATGTCCAGGGGTACTTTCTACTTTGGCTCGGCAAATAGGCCCCTGGCTAAGTACAAACCCTTCAGCACATGAATCTTAGTGATAGCGATGAAGTTGCAGTCACAGAGTGAGTGTGGAGGTATAATAGGGTCAATGTAACAACTCAACAGGCACCCTACAGCATAATAAAGTGGGTGTCCAGCCTTGTGCTTGAATTTGTAAAAAGAGATGTATTTTAATACAGTATAAAACTCAATACTAATAATGGTTTATCATAGACCCAAAGACTTATGACACTTACATAGTTATAGTTTTGCAACACAAGAAGTAGCGTAACATTACCCAATAATAATGAGAATGGTCTGAATGGTGATTTCATGAATCATTTAACTCAACACAGTAGACTTTTATATTTTGTGTCATCAATTCTGTAAGAAATGGGGGTCACTATTTGGCAGAGGTTTGAACCTTGTCCAAGCCGGTACCCTTATTCTAGTCAGGGTAAGGGAGTCAAACAGCTAAGATAGCCCCTGCTCACCCCCTTGGTAGCTTGGCTCAAGCAGTCAGGCTTATTTCAGAGGCAATGTGTAAAGTATTTGCACAAACACATACAGTAACACAGTAATACACTACAAGTGGACACCACACCAAATAACTAATATGTATCTGAACAAAACATGACCAAAACGACAAACATTCAACATACACAGGTATAGATATCACTTTTAAAAGGGTAAAAACAGTTCAGTTTATAGAAATGTATGGATATGTCACTTTTAGCACAAAGTACCTGGGATGCATCAAAGGCAAAAACAGGCACAGGAGAGGTGAGGCACCGCAACAGCAAAGCGATGCTTCGGTTCCTTACTCCCCGGGGAGGTGATACGTTGGGTCTGTACTGCCAGGGGAGTTGATGCTTCAGTTCCTTACTGCAGCTCAGGGGAAGCAATGCACCAGTTCCTCACTGTCAGGGGAGGTGATGCGTTGCTTCTTTTTTGTGATAGGAGGGGATGCGTCAATATCAGGACCTGAGGCCTAAGTTCTGTACTGTGGGGCAAAGTCAATGAGAAACTTGATGCCCAGGGACAGTGAGTCAAAAATCTAGATGCGCTGTGTTGATGCAAAGCAGGTGATGCATCGATCTCTTCAGCCGCATGGCAGGGATTGAGCAGGAGTCGTGACGTTCATCACGGACGTCAGTGATGCGGTGCTCGGGACTCGGGTTGTGGTGATCTTTCTTTCACATGGCAGGCGCTGCATCAATTCTTCGGCCACACAGAGGCAGTGCATTGGTTTTTCGACCTCATGGCGGTGCTGCATCGGAAAAACGAACGCTGCGAGTTGATGCATGGTTTTTCTTGGATCTTGGTAGCCAAGCCACCTCCAAGGGACCAGGAACTGGAGTTGCTACCCCCTGGCAGGCCAGAACTCCCAGCTGATGAGTTCAGGGACTGTAGATTACGTCTTTGATGGCCCTCGGACTTCTTAACTGGAGGCAAGCACACATAAGCCCTTGGAGAACCTTGGCAGCAGGATACAGAAAGCAAAGTCCAGTCCTTTCATTGCCCTAGTCAGAAGCAGCAAGCAGCAGAATAGCACAACAAAGCAATCAACAGTGTCAATCCCTTCTACAGCATCCAGCTCTTCTCCTTGGAGGAATTTCCTTCAGTCAAGAAGTGTTCTGAAGTTAGGGTGTCCCAGCTCCAGTACTTATACCAGTTACTGCCTTTGAAGTAGGCAAACTTCAAAGAAAAGTCTCTGTAGTGCACAAGAACCTGCTTTTCCCTGACCTGGCTAGAGACATACTTCAGGAAGACCTTGATCTTTACTCTTATATCACATTCGCCTTTATTTTCAATATAATGTAGCTAATAGTTTTTGTTACTTTAGGGCTACTGCATTTATTCTTTTTGCATTGTTTCTGCTCCTTATTGTCTCCTCTCATAGCTTCTCTTTTATCATCCCCTCCAGATCTAGAGAAGCCAAAACTCACTAAGCCACAAAGTCCAAGATCTTTGTTAGGTGAATGCAGCTTTTCAATAATCCTTTGAGTACACACCATCTACAATTTATGTTCCTCTCTGTCTCCTTGCTTTCCTTTTTTTTTTTTTTTTTTTTTATATTTAAAATTTTTTATTTTCTTCAAAAATCACGGTTACATTTACAACACGCATTATTCAATTAGACATTCGCAAATACTGACATATTTCATTTCATAAGCCTACCTAACCTCCTCCCCTCTCTACCTTATTGGTCTATTTTTCCAATTCTCAATTGGGTCCCAAATCCTCTTGCCCAGAGATCTTCCTTTTTTCCCTTTCCTGTCATATATTGCTTTCTCCATATTATATGTAGCCAATAGTCTAGCAATCCACATTTGAAACGTTGGTGGTGCTTTATCAAGCCATAATGTTGCAACACATATACGATATACCGCGGCTACCATAAACATAAACTCGATGGGAATAACATCTTCCCCTGTCTCCACCCCCAGCAACAATAATTCATCTGTCAGCTTTACTTTATATCCTAATGAAACGTCAATAAATTTTTCAATATCATTTTTTAAAGAGTACAATTGCGGGCATTTTGAGAATACATGAATTATATCTGCATCCTTATCATCACACCTAGAACACGTAATTCCTGTTGTACCTCCCCATTGTGCAATCCTTGCCGGCGTATAATACAATGAGTACAAAGTTTTATAGTGCTGTGACTGTAAGGTTGTAGAGCATAAAGTGGTTCGACCCAAATCAAGCGATAGTTGAAAGCCCTCTGGTTTTAAGCCAATTTTTCCCTCCCACTTCCTCGCATATTTATCCCTGTCGTCACTTTTATACTTTCCCAATTCTGCATATAGACACCGAATTGTGCAATGCTCACTGTTCTCTATATAATCCATTAAGCAGCATGAACCGAAACCCAAAGATCCACCTTGTTTATTTGCAAGGTAACTTCTAACCTGAAGATATTTAAAGAAACTATTATTCCCTACCCTAAAAATGTTTTGTATCTCCTGAAACTGCATGATTCTGCCCGGTTGATCCAATAAATCCCCAATTCTCTTGATCCCTTTATCCTCCCACCCCTTCATTACTGTATCTCCAAATATCTCCCCCGGGAGAGATCTATTATTATACAGCCGTGTGTACCTGTTGTATCTTCCTATCCCTATTTTCTTTGAAATCGTCCTCCAGATATTATATGCGGCTTTGAGAGTTTTGAATCTTGTGTGCTTGAAGTAGGTGAAATCAACTGTATTCAAGAATCCATTTACTGCCCCATCCCCTAACAACACTGTGTAAACATTAAAAAACCCTTGTGTCCTACCTCCTTGTTCAAAGTTACCACCACCTATTAATCCCTGAAAGTACTGTAAAGCTACCGCCCAGTAATAAAATCTAAAATCAGGCGCCCCCCACCCACCTCTTTCTCTTGATACTGTAAGATGTCTATATGCTCTTCTGGTTTTGCCCTGTGCCCAAATAAATGCATTCACCATAGCTTCTATCTTATTGAACCAACTATGATCAAAATATAGCGGGATTGCCCTGAATAAGTATAAAAATTTGGGGAATGTTATCATTTTGTCTCCTTGCTTTCCTTTGTTGCTTTACATTTTCTCTTTCCTTTTTCACTCGCTGTCACATTTTCTCTTTCTCTGCCTTTGCTTGTTTCCCCCTTCTTGTCTGTCGATCTTTTTTCAATATCTCTTTCTTGCTCTCTCTTCCCCCTCTCCTCATTCTTTCTCGCTCTATCCATTTCTTATTCTCCCTCTAGTAATAACAGCACCCATGCCTGACCAACCAGCTAACACAATTTCTTTCTTGCATTTTTGGCCCTGTCATATAGTGTGATCCGGCTGTCAAAATAGATTTCATCATCGCGTATGTAGTCTTAAATCCTATTCGAATTTCATTTTATGTGTCACACATGAACTTGATATGCTGTTAAAGCACATTTTATTGTACTCATCTTCCCCGTTGGTTCCTTAAAGAAGAACAAGCATTAGCATAGACAATAGGCCTCGCCTTTGGGACCTTATAAGTGTTTAGTTATCCAGTACAATATCCTTGGTGCAACAACATCAAGTGTTGCAAGGCTAAACACTTATAAGGTCCCAAAGGCGAGATCTATTCGCCATGCCAATGCTTGTTTTTTTTTTAGATATCAGCACGCCATACAGTGAAACATGCAGAGAACTACAGCATTCCCTGTACTCAGGTTGCTCTTTTGTTTCCAATTTTTTCCTTTTTAAGTTCTACTGGCATTGCACTCCGTTGTTTGTAAATAGAATTGTAGACACCAGCATGCCTTGTTATGAGACACAGTGAACCACCGCTACACCTATGTGCTTCCCCAAGGGCTGTTCAATATTTACACAACAGACACACTCAGAAAAACGTGATCACCTAATACTTTGGCAAATGTACCCCCTCACTGTACATAATTCACCTAACAGCACATCTCAAACGTCCCACGTCACGTGCATGGCGCTAAGTCGGTTGTGGTTTTAAGCCTAGGGAAGAATTTGTTACTTTTACTTGTAGATTTTGTACTCTAAATACCAGCTTGTGATGCAGAGCATGCTTAAAACTACAGGCTGAAAAGCCAAAAACTGGATGGAAGTCACATTAATGCGCAAGCGAAACAGGTGGCAACTGAGTAGTGGTGGCTCTCGTACACCATCTCCCACTGGGCAATGTGTTCCACCTGTTCTCGCTCCCTGTTCCATAGTTTCACACTAGATTTAGGTTCATGCATAAAAGAGGATGTGGAGGGAGGGGGAGAGGGCTAAAGCCTCCAGCCAAAAGCAGTGGCATTCTGGTACATGTAGTTCTGCCTTTAACATTGAAAGTGTTGACGCTCTAACTCCAGCATGACAAGTGTTGCTGGTTAAAGTGTTATGTATAAATATAGCAACCATGTACCATTCACCCAGTGCCGCATACCCAGTAGTCACAAATGGCACAATACCATCTCACAGTCCTTCTGTTTTCAACACAGAGTCCCTCACTGAGAACACCTCAAGGGTTTTACCTCTCAGTATCTATCCCCTGTGTAACATGCTCTGCCCATGATGTTGTACAACTAAGCGCGCTAGGCCAGGTCTCACAACTCAGGACATATCAATAAGTGGAAATAAAAGATAATTACATGAAAGAAAGAAAGAAAATGTCAAGGTTCATACAAACTACTACTCTATCACTGGGAGGTCACCAACCCCGGACATCTGCCCATGGCTGAGACTCCTGGTCACTGCCTTGTCTCTGGCTCCAAGGGGCTAGCGGCACCGACGGGAGTTGTACTAAAGTCCAGAAGAGACACTCACCTGGGCTCCATTTCCAAGGTAAAGGGAGTATGAGGGAGGTAGAAGAGGGACTCCTGCCCTTTCACTCGCTCCCCAGCACTTACTGTGTGGGCCTGCAGGAACGTGACTAAGCTTGAGAGAGAGAGAAGAGAGAAAAGAGAGATATCTTGCTGAGCGCCCCTCCCTCCCCGGCACTCAGAGAGAATGAATGGGACTAAATGAGGAAGAGAGAGTGTGGCAAGTGGGGGGAGTGCTGGCCGAGAGCAGGGACGTGCAGCATTTCCCTTGCGGGAGCGAGCATGATAATTGCTACCATATGGCGCCACTCGCTCCTGCAAGGGAATTGCCAAACGTGCACGTGTTGCCATTCTAAGCAATGCAACGCATGCACATTTTTTAGGGGAAAAACAGAATCAATTACATGAGGTCCCCTCCTAATCAACACATGCGCGCTGCGTAGGCGAGACCTAAAATTACCACTGGGTTTGACCCCATCTATTGTACATCACCTTTTCAGAGGTGTATCTCTTCACATGAAGATATGGGTTGTAGATTGGACAGTTCACACTCTGTGGTGTGACTGGAGCAGTGTAGATTGCACTGTGTAGCAGGTGAATGTACATGGTGAATATATTTCTAGACCACGCACGGTGACAAAAGTGGTTGAGCCTCATGTATGCTCTTCACTGAAGACTTCCGGGTTGAGCTAAAAGGGTGGTGTTGTTGTTGCCCTTACTTCCTGAATGGCTGCGTCAGTATCTGACGTTTTTCCTGCCACAGAGCCATCTCTTACTAGCAAACAGCTACCATATTGTTTTACCGTTGCGCTCACACCCTGCTAATAATTTCAAAGTAAAGTCGTAATTTATTAGGGAGATTATTTCAAATGTGTTAGTTATCCCATTTCCGAAGGTTGAAACTAGCTTTGACACGACGCGTTTTTCTGCCACGCACCTTTCACCAGGTAAAGCATTAATTTAGTTTGTCTGGGAAAATACTGCATGTTCTGAAATGTACAGCTCCGAATATGAAAAAACATTTGAGTCTCAAAATAAGGAAGTCATTCCCGACTCGGTAATTACCCCACACTGAGTTATCTGTGTTTACAAGTTAAGGTATTAACACAGATACATTTCGGTGAACTCGTTATGAGTGCCTACGTGTTCACATGCTCCGTTGTGTAGTAGATAATAAATACTCAGCATTGTTGAATTGCACATCATTAGGATGGGTAAAAATGTGTGGAGATGAACATATCAGTTAGCAAAATGCTGTATCTGTAAACAAATAATCCGATTCATGAATTCCGATTGGGGTTGAGACTTCCTAGGCGTCCAAATGCTTCAAAAAAGTATGAAGTTATAATGTTTTTCAAAAGCAGGTACCTTTTTCTGGGGAAGAAGTCTTTTTTTAATGTCATTTCCATTTTTAAAGCGTGGGTCTGTTCTGTAAGCAGCTACAGAAGGGATACTGCACTTGCCTTATTTGATCTTTAATTTATCATAGTGCTAGCAGTTTTCTTGACAGGTGATGGCGCTTTCATCTAATGGCTACCCAGCAAGGGTGTGGTGTAACAAAGCGTATGTGCCACCGACTGGAGATGGAATTCAAAAGACAACATCCATTTTGAATGGCTTTATTATGTCGCCGCAATTATTAAGCAGAGAGATCAATGGAAAGTGTGATCCATTGCAGCTGAAATATTTCTTTTTTCTTCACCTCAAACGTGTTCCACAGCACATTTCTATTTTGATGGTCTTCAAAGTGCCAGTACAGATATTGTTCTCACATAGGGAAGAAATGTGTAATTTCTTTCCTCGTCTGGAAGTCTTGGACTGTGCCCTTTTAATGTTGCGAGTTAAATGGCAAAATCTGAATCCAAATTTTCCAGTCTCTAAATCTGAAGACAAAATAAGTATGATTTGAAAGTAAAGAGGTAGTTGAATGACATGGACAAGTTATTAGATAATTAACCCTTGCTGAGACAAAGCTACTATTTTAACAATATTTCTTAAATGTTGCGACTGCAGCATTTTGACACAGTGAGTCTAATTCACACAAAAAACGTAACTAGGCATTTTCCAGGTGAGCTGACGGTGGGGAAAGGTTTCGCAGCTGATGGAGGCCAGTTTTGTTGCTGGGGACAAGCCAACCGCACTTCCTACCTACAGCGCATTGCCGCTTTAGAAATAAATATTGCAAAAAAAAATATTGTTAAAGGATGCTTAAAAAACATTTTTTTTGCATTCAGGGGGTTCCTGTTTCCCAAAGAGTGGCCTCAAGCAATGCCCAAAAGTTGGGATGAGGAAGCAGCTGTTACTTGGCTCATGGGGTGCAGTACATATCATAAGTGTTGGAAATTGGGTTACTGGTTGAGGGAGGTGAAATCTTACTCAAGCAGCAACTACAATTTATGATAAAGTCACAAGCAAACCCCAAATTAACCTGTGCTCAACCCCCTGGTAGCTTGGCACAAGAACAGTCAGGCTGAATTAGAGGCAATTAGTAAAGTATTTATGCAACACTTCAAACAGTAAAAACACTAAACAAGGAAAATCTCACACCAATTTAGAAAATAAAGTCAATTTAATAGATTATTTAAAATTAAAACAACAAGCATCCAATCAGTATAGTTGGAGAAAGTGTCAAGGGAAAATAGTGCCAAGGACCACAAAGCACCAACTATGGTTACCTGGTCATGCAGGACTAGGTCAAAGTCACAAGTTCAGGCTGACCACGATAGAATGTGGATGGGATACAGGGACCAAGTTAGGTCTTCCTGAACAGAGTACCTTTTAATCCTGGTTTGCGGGTTTTGCAAGATCCAGAGTAGAGGATGAGTTACGCAGTGGGGGTTCAGCGAAGCTGCGGGCTGCAATGCGGAGTCCTGCAATGTCGTCCGGTGTGAAGCTGGGAGTACATACTGGCTGAGCTGCAGAAATTCAGAATTCCCCAAGAATATATAAAATCGATACAAATACTATATCACCTCCCAACTGCCAGGGTGAGCACCGAACCAGACATATCAAGCCCCTCCAAATACAAAGAGGCACAAGACAAGGCTGTCCCCTCTCACCTATGTTGTTCTCTTTAACACTAGAAGCATTGGCTCACAAGATACAATCAGAATCATCTGAATGGGACATTATGCTTAATTATGCATATCCTGCCATATCACTTTATGCTGATGATATTATACTTTATGTTAGAAACCTACAGGTTAATACAATCAACGCAGCACAGACTTTTGCACAATTCGAATCTATTGCAGGACTGGCCATAAACTGTGAAAAATCCTATGCATTCTCTTTTGGCAATGACGTAGGCGCACAGACCATCCCATTCGGAAACAGGAACATAGCCATAGCACACACCACCTTTAGATATTTGGGAATACAGTTATAGAGGGACCCACAAGACATTATTGGAGGAAACTTCCAGAAGGCAATAAACTCATTCAGAGCACAAATCGCATTCTGGTAGTCTCTACCCCTTTCAGTTGCAGGAAGACTTGCAATATCAAAAATGGTAATGCTACTGTGTTTATAATATTTCTTCACGAACCTGCAAGTAGTGTTCCCCAAAAATATTTTCAAAACCCTGAACACATTATTAATTAGCTTAATATGGGGCACAGGCCATCGACGATTGAGCTTAACAAAGCTACAACTCCCATCAAACGCAGGAGGAATAGGAGCGTTAGACTTTCATGCATACTGCCTTGCCACACAATTACAATGGCTCTCATCCTGGGAAGCAGGTTGAAATTTTAATGAAATAGCATATACAGCACAAATGCTTGCGCAAGGTAGATTGCACAGTTTGTTATGCCCAATCCCACCCCTCTGCCCCTGTACCAAATGTTGCCAAGAATTGAAATAGATTACTGGAAACTGGCATTAGAGGACATAGCAGACACCCCAGCATACGCCCCAGACATACCATTATTAGGCATCCCCACCAATACCGGAATGTTAACCAATCAGCAGCTGGAACCCTGGACACAGGCCGGGCTGAACACAGTCAACAGCCTCTTTGGAGAGGGACTACTCTTAATACATATCAATTTCGCTAATGAACGAGAAGTCCCAGAAACACTGTCCTTAACACATGCAAGCCTAGTAGCTTATATTAAGAGAAAATGGGCTCCTCAAGGAACGGAACCCACAACAAATCACCTAGTTCATTTAATGTACCTTATGGGAACAGGTAGCCACCTGTTTCACCAAGGGTTGCATGCACATCAACAATCGCCACTAGCTGGACAAACGCCGTGAGGGCAACGGCCAGATCGCGAACTTACCTGCTCTGCATCTTGGGAGGCCAGCTCTTTTACAGCGCTGTGTGGTCAGCGGCGGCTGTCTCTCCCACGCCAGACCGGGACTGGGCGACAGCGGGAAGACCACAGATCCCAGCTGCCCCGGGGCAGGCGCACCACCAGTGACGCGAGTGCTGCGCGCGGAGGCGCTACAAAGCACCGGCTCCATCGAGAGAGCCTTGGGGGCCGGAACTAGCTGGACAAACGCCGTGAGGGCAACGGCCAGATCGCGAACTTACCTGCTCTGCATCTTGGGAGGCCAGCTCTTTTACAGCGCCGTGTGGGCAGCGGCGGCTGTCTCTCCCACGCCAGACCGGGACTGGGCGACAGCGAGAAGACCACAGATCCCAGCTGCCCCGGGGCCCGGCGCACCACCAGTGACGCGAGTGCTGCGCCCGGAGGCGCTACAAAGCACCGGCTTCACCTCCCGCCCACGCGGGACGCGCGCGGGACAAACCCGGGAGAAGGCCGGGACAAGGGCGGGTCGGTCTTTGTCAGTCATCGGCAGGAAGAGGCTGGGCGGGGCCACCCCCTTTGACTGCGGCCATACCATGGGTAAGCGAAAAAACACTACTTCTACTGATGCTGGGGGTAAAAACCCGAAAGTGCCCAGACACTCTGAAAACATTATTTCCTACCTGACATCTGCTGTGGGGGCCCTATCTAAAGAAATAGAAACTGCACAACAGGAACTGGGACTACAAGTGACTGTTCCACCATCCATAGAAACTAACTCATACCAAGGTCCCCCTTTGGAACCAGTAATAACTATAACAAAACCATCGTTAACATCTGGCCAAATTGAATCACAAGCTAGTGGTACACCAACAAACTTACCCACCCCACCCACTGTGCCATCTAACCCAGCCATTCAAAATAAACTGACATCTCGAAAGAGGAAGAAAGGAGAGGGGGTTCTCACCAATAATTTCATCACTGAGGATATATTTAAAGAACATCTTGAAGCCCTCTTTGAGGAACGGATTGAACCCCTCCTAGTGGGGATTGCTAAGGACATTGTTGATACCATGAACACATGCTTGGAATGGTTATTAAAAAAAAGCGTACTTATAGATAACCTAGTTAAGACTCTTGAGACACCTGCTCCTTTACAACTACCGACTCCCATGGGCCCGAGGGGTGGTACCCAACCTACCCCCAAACCTCTGCTGCCCATCCCTACGAATAGACCTATGACCCTACAGGGAACAGAGAGGAGTTCGGGTGAAAAGATCTGTCAAGTAGCCACTACACAACCTCCATCTGTCGTATCAAGCAATGTAGTAGGGAAAAAATCTGTTGTATACTCTAAAGCACACCTACATCTCCCCCCGCTGTTGTACCTTTTGTAGTGGTTTTTGTAGGGGTCCCACCACTACCTGAGGGGGAAGTAGAATCCACCAACAATCTAATTGGGAAAGCAAAAGACTGGTGTATAAACCATAGCTGTGGGAGCACAAATATTTCTAACAGTGTCATCTTTGCAAGAAGGGTGGGATGGGTCGGGCGTCGACGAAAATCTGTACGGGGTGACTGTGTGGTGGTAAACTTTGAGAACATACACTGTGTAGATAAACTCCTTTGGGACGGATCAATGATTCTTGAGGATGACATTATTAGACCAGTCCCATTAAGTTTTTTCTACCCACCCCACAAAGGCAATCTCCCATTAAGCACACAGTCCCATTCACTTCCTAAGCCCGGTAGGGGTGGTACCCCATGGCAAACGATACCCCTCAGTCGTCAACCAGAAAGACATGTTACTATAAGCCCTCATTCCAACTTGGTACTGGCAAATAGTTTTACTCCCCTGGCGGGCTCAGACGTCAATGACTGACAACCAACATCCACTCAGACACCGCCTTTAGTTTCACTAGGGAAGTCGGAACTTATTCCATGCCAGTTCCATAGCTGGAACGTGGCGGGCACTAGAGCCAAAAGACTAGATCCCACATGGATAGACTTTATAGCCAGTAACCATGTAATTGCCCTCCAAGAAACATGGGATACCTCACCAAATTTCTGGATGGATGGCTTCACAAGCTTTACTATACCAGCAATACCAAGCAGTGCAGGAAGAGCTAAGGGTGGGCTAGTTCTCCTTTTTTCGCTTAATTTGGCAGGGACGTTTAAAAAACTAGAGTCTGGTTCCCCAAACATTTTAATTATAGAGTGGACTATCTCACCAGGGCGGGTCCTAGTGGTTACAAATTTTTATAACTCTTGGGCTAGACAAACAGGCACAGCCCATGTGGATCACCTGGAAAATGTCCTTAACGACTACAGTCATAAATCACGCACTAATTTCGATCTTATAATTTTAGGTGATTTTAACATTCAAAAATGTGTTTTATAATGTAACTTAGGTAACCTGGAGGGTCAGACTGATAACAGCAATCTGCATTTCGCTCACACCAAAGCGGGGGAGGCGCTTGAATTTTTTCTTGCTAGCCTCAATATGTTTGAACCCCTCAGCACTGGTAGTGACGAATCATTGCCCACTTACAAAGGGTCAGAAAGTGGGTCCGTGATAGACTTCATTTTTGTTTCCCAGGGTTTAACCTCTAAGATGGAAAAATATGAGGTAATTGCCTCCCCACATAGTGACCACAACCCAGTTTCTGCTAAGATTCACTGGAGTGACTTATGGAGCAAATACCTGGGTCTTCCTAGGGCTTGCACATTGACGGTGCCCAGTGACCAGGGCAGACGGCTTAAGTGGGGTAAGGTGGTTCAGGAAACCTTTATGGCTTCCCTGTGTCCAAAGATAGAGGAACCCATGTGTATTTGTCTAGACCAAAATGCCACTTATAGCGAGATTATTTTAGCTTTTAACTTCATTTGCTCACAAACAGCTAAAGAACTCACAGTTCCCCAATCCCGTTTGCCACCCAAGCCTCATAAATGGTTTGACAGTAATTGCTCTAGAGCCCATAGCGACCTGAAAAATGCACTCAAAACAAAGCCGAGGGATAAAACTTTAATCTCCAAATTAAGACGGGAGTATAAGCTGGTTATCAAAAATAGGAAAAATACAATTAAAAACAATGCATGGAATGATTTACTTGATGTGGATGTATTACGTAATAGTAAGAGATTCTGGGACATTATAAATAACCAATTCTTCTCTGGAGAGATTAACACAATCTCCGACTGCATTATCAGTGATGAGAAATGGGTTGACCATTTTAAAAATACATATGGCGGTAATGACTCTGTGGATGGAAATGATATGGGGCCAACCAGGGGGCTAGCGGCAGTAGAATTCAATGAGGAGGAGGTCTACAAAGCTATAATGGACTCCACAAAGAATAAGGCTCCGGGCCCAGATGGAGTCCCAGTAGACTTTTTTAGATACGCCCCAACCACCTGGTCTAAAGTCCTCACAAATGTCTTTAGGGCAACAAATGATGGATGTTTTCCAGAAACTTGGAATACATCTGTCATAGTGCCCATTTTTAAAAAAGGAGATAGGGAGACTCCGGGATGCTACCGCCCAATTTCTTTAATAGACTCTGCCTTTAAGATTCTGGGCAGAGTACTATTGACTAAATTGAGAACAAACCTGGAGCTTTGTGGGGGCCTCGCAGAGATTCAATACGGCTTTAGGGAGAAACGGGGAACCTTAGAGCAATGCTCAAATTTACATCTCCTAATATCCAAGTATACAGTAGCAGGGGAGGGTTCACTATATTTAGCCTTTATGGACCTCTCCTCGGCCTTTGACTTGGTCAATAGGGCCAAGCTCTGGGCTATACTCCGTGAGCTTGGAATTGAGGATTCCTTGGTGGCCCTCATAGCAAGTTTGCACCAGGGACTCTCTGCGAAGGTCCGGGTAACCAGGGAAGGGCGATGCTCAGACAGCTTCAGGTCAAATAAAGGTGTTCGCCAAGGCTGCATCTTGGCCCCGCTTTTATTTACCATTTATATTAATGATCTAGGGAAGTCTTTGTTAGCAGGCAACGCAGATGTCCCGCGGGTAGGTGGGAAGCAGATTCCGGCTCTCCTATATGCGGAAGATGCCGTTCTCATCGCCCGCACGGGCATTGGTCTACAGACCCTCCTGGAGCTTTTTGGTTCCTTTATGGCTAAATTAGACTTAAAAATCAATGTAACCAAATCACATACAATGATTGTGGGTCCGCAGAAAAATAAATCAGACACAAAAACCTTTACTTGTAAAGGCGAGGTTCTCTCCAGGGTCCCTGTCTTTCCATACTTAGGGGTCCTGTTTGATGAGAAAGGCTCTTGGGTTCCGCAAATTAAGGCCAAGAATATTTCTTTAGCCCGGTCCACAGCAGCCCTGATGGATTTCACTAAAAGACTAGGGGCTAAACCAATGGAGGCTGTGTTAAAAGTCTATAAAAGTAAATGCATTTCCATGGCTTCATATGGTGCAGCTTTATGGGGTTATGCTAACCTGGACAGTATGCAGAGAGTAGAAAATAAGCTTATTAGAAGAATCCTATTGGTTCCAAATTCTACACCTACCTTCTCCATACATGAAGAAGTTGGCCTACCCTATTTTATAGATGGACTGAAATTGGCCCCTTTACTTTTTTGGGCCAACACCTGCTTAAATACGGAATTGTCTCTAAACCACATAATTCTTAAAGATGTGATTGCAAGGGAGGGGGCAATGAAAATATCATGGTTGAAATACATAAAGTCATCATTCACTGCCATCGGGAGACCAGACCTATATACAACACCGTCAATAATTAGGAAAATGGACATTGCATGGATCAAGAAGGAATTCCAGGGGAGGACACGTTTAGAGAGAGAGGAGTCTGAAGTTAACAAACCACTAGTAAGAGCGCACTTGGTTTTGTCCTCTTCCCCCTCGATGGAACCATACCTGCAATTTGTTTCTAAACCAGTGCACAGATTTCTATTAACCAGATTTAGAATGAATCTGATCCACTATTCACTAGGCAGTTTCCCTACGTGGGGTAAACCGGAGCATGCACCACCCTGTGAGTGTGACCAGTTTTCCAATCAGGACACTCTCCATTTTCTGTTTTTCTGTGCGTTTTATAATACGGAGAGGACAAAATATCTAATACCCCTCCTGAAAACTCTTGGCTTCATACAAGTGAGACCAGCCTTGCTTTATCTTCAAAGATTACCGGATGCACACGTCACTTTTTGTGTTGCAAGTTTTCTAACAGCCGCATACAGAGGAAGAAACAAAAGAATCCCTAGAACTGTACCGTTTTAAACTAAATACCAGTATATCAATTTTAACCCCTTTTTATATATTATGATGATTAATCAAGTGATTTTTTTTACGGACGCTGTGTGAAATACATGTATTGTGGGCATTTTTAAAATGTTTTTAAATGTATGTATTTTTCTTGCCTTTTATGATTTTAACAAAAATCGAATAAAGTGTATTTTGACTGACTGACTGAACAATTGCCACTAAATTCAGTACGCAATAAATGGGATTGAGATATAAATAGACAACTATTGGACAAGGAGTGGAATAATGTACTAGAATACCCAAAACGGGTATCCCGCAACATGTATTTTAAATGTATCCAATATATGATAACCCAAAAGGCATATTTACCACCACATAAAATACATTCCATATGTCCAAATGCCACATCCTCATGTCCCAGATGTGTTGAACAAGACGCAGACCTTGTTCACATAATATGGACCTGTAATAAACTGCGAGGGCACTGGTAAGGGATAGCCACTGTATTAGGAGAAGTAGTGGGTGATAGAGGATTGCAAACAGTTGAAGCTTGTATTTTAGGACTATATAGACGTCGAAAAGGTCAAGAGGTACAAGCTAGGTTTTCAGACTTGGTCCCAGTACTAGCCAAGCGTGGCATAACTGAGAGATGGAAATCACCAGCAGCCCCTACATTACACGACTGCAAGGAGGAAGTGGAACAATGGCGACTAGCGGAAAGCGTAGCCATTCGGTGAGAAGAAAGTAGAGGACTACGGAAAAATGTTATAGCCATGTTTTGGGACATTATACTGATGGCCTTTAAAGCAAATGATGCCCTTGATCCTGGACATTAATACACTTCATAGATAATAGATGCGATCCCAGAACGTAGTGATTCTCCAAAGTACAGATGCCAGAGTATCCCCTAGAAATCCACCCAGTACTCTACAGCAAGAATCAGCAAATGGCACCGAATGTATCAGCAGCAATCTTAATAATGTATCCCCTTTCCATGGTGTCATATCTTTCCTCTTTCCATTCCCATGGAGCCGTCAGCAGGGAGGGAGGGGGGATAGTTTGAAATGTTGGATTGTTATATGATTGTTTTTTTTACATTGTAAACCTATTATTCTACCAGCAGGGCTTACACTAACTGTCAGTACGAGAAGTGTCTGGACATGCACGAAAAACATTTATTTAGAACCAAAGCAGTATACAATGGATACATTGTTATGTAATAATCATTATGTGTCGCTTGGATGTTCACCTGTATATTCCTACTGTATAACTGTAATAATGGCTAAAAAGCAGCAAATGGATAAAATATGTAAAATACAAAAAACAACAACAACTTGAGAGTCCCTGATTTGGGAACTGTTTCATCCATCTGGATGAGGTCTGTATAGGCGTTCAGAGTGATGTATTTTTTGGTAAACAAACTTTATTTGACATTTGGAAAACATGACACAGTAGAACAGCTATACTTGCTCTATTAACAATCAAACATAAGGATTTTCTTATTATGAATATACATTTCAGTATTACTGTGCTGGTGTCCAAATGTCCGTATTTCACCCCCACCAGCTTCTGAATCGATGTTTGCTATACACATGTTAATAAATGGTTCAATGAGTAAATTAACCCCCATCAGATATTAACTCCCACTCCCTGTAGCACCCCCACCACCCAGGCATGTCTTGTGACATTAAATATCTGCATCTTTCTCCGGGTCACCCCCAGAAACCTCCACCCAGCTCCCCTGTCTTCCAATTTCTGGATAAGGCTTCTGTGGGGGCCTACTTCCCATCTTCCTTTCCCCCACGCATGAACCACCATACTTGTATACAACCAACTGCCGACAATTATTCTCGCTCTCCCTCTTCTGAGATGTCATTGAGCTATTTTAACTGTATTGTTAAAGCTTCCCACACTCTGGCTGCTTCTAACGCCTTCTCACTCCCAGTATGCTGAGCATTTCGTAGGTGAATCATCCCCTCGCAACCTGCCCATCGTTCAAACTCCTTTCTCCATCTGCTTATGGTTGGACCTTCCCTTGCTTTCTAATGGCTCATAACATCTCTCTTCGCTAATACTAAACCTAGGTCTTGAAATTTGCTGGTGACTTTGTTCTAAGAATTATGTGGGAAAATGTGCAATAAATAGTATCCTGCTGCCATAGTTAGGTCTTTCTTGGTAATTTCGGTTAAGATTTCCATCACCTCCCTCCAGTAATTCTCTATTTCCGGGCAACTCCAGAACATATGCAGAAACTCCACCCGTACTTCACCGCAAAGGGGACACACTGCAGTGTCTGTGTTGAAGTACTTATTGATGCACCCTGGGGTAAGGTACGCCCTATGGAATACGTAAAAATTAACCTGCTGGAGTTGGGTGGGTCCCCTAGAGGACGTGGACTGGAGAGATGCACTTATGGCCCCTAAGACCTTGACGACCTCCTCCAAGTTGTGTCTAGTCCAACTCTATTACCTCCATAAAGCTTACTTCACTCCTGCACGCCCCTTTATAGCACCCATATGTGGCCCTCTCTGGCCTCAACGCGATGCAATCGCACCCCTGCAGACTTCTACCACATGATTTGGCAATGCCCTGCCCTTGCACCATTTTGGATGGGGGTGGAACTGGAACTTACACAGACCCTGGGGTGGACGGTTCCCCATGACCCACTACGCTTGGTCCTGGGTGTGTTTGTTGGTCTCGAATGTTCTCGGACTGATAAGTGCTTTCTAAAAACAGCAGTGGCAGTAGCGAAGCGCGATATAGCGGCACACTGGTCTCACGCCAAACCACCTACTATCCGGGAGTGGAGTTGGGAAGTGGACTGGTGTGGAAGATATGGGGCAAATGGTTCAATCTACTGCCCTAAGGGGTGTGTGTGTGTCTTGTACAGGAATAACCATATGCAAGTGTTTTATTAATCCCAAAGAGTGCCTTACAAATCTCTGTTATCTCTCTTTCAAATGTATTTTATCCAATAATGTGCTTGATCTTGCTACCAATGTTTTTTGTGATTTGATCTTTAGAACCAATAAACTTGATTATCAAAAAAATTAACCCGCTGGAATTGAGCGTTTCTAGTGACTTCACTGACTCTTTCTGTTAGCTCTCCCCATGTTTTTTCCTCCATGGGTTCTCCCAAATTCTCTTCCATTTCTGTTGGAGCTCATTAAGTGGGAGGATTGTTGCAAGGCTCAACCTTCTATACAAACAGGTGACCGCCTTAAAAGTCCCAGCTGCCGACACCACGTACTAGCACCCATCATCTAACTCAGGTTCAGTTAGACCAGCCCCCTAATGTTTATGCATTTTTGCAGTTAAAGCCGCATGAAGCGGGAAGTTGCCCCCTGGTATCCCATTTTGGTCACTAAAGTCCTCGAATGGTAGTAGCATGCCATCCTGGTATTATTGCCCTACAGTCAGCACTCCAGCTTCCTCCCATGCCCCTAGTCGCCTCCAATCTGCTCTGTGAGGCAATGCCAGACAGTATTTTATTGGAATCTCCGGTGCATAAGGGCATCTCAACTTAGCTCTCAATCAATCAATCAGGGGTTTGTGAAGCACGCTACTCACCCGTGAGGTTCTCAAGGTGCTGGGGGCAAACTTTCTGTCACATTCACAACTTTATTGTCTACATGCATTCAAGGCAGAATGTAATCCTTTTTGCTACTTTTTTTCAATTTTTGGGAAAGTCAATGGGGCAGACTTTGCAGGTGTCTCAAACCTTTTCCGTTACGAGAGCTACTTTTGATAAAACAATTATCCCTAGCTACTAATAGCATTAGTGTTGTCATAGCGATCACATCAGACAAGACCACGTTAGTTAGTGGCTGCCCCATGCAAAATTATTCCCAGTGCTCAGGCACGATTGGCAGCAGTAATTAAAAAAAGGCTTTGGCAATCTGGAATGCCCTTATGTGGGTATACAGAACGACAAAATATTAAATGACATCAAGGTACTAACAGTAGTAATGAACCTCCCCAAACCAGTTGATATATCATTCAATTATCAGCTTCAAAAATATTTTGGAAATTTAACAATCTGCTTATCTGTTCTGAAAAGGCACATATTTTTGTTTCGAATGCACATTCTTCAGTTTTGGTATACATTCATTAATTCAGTCAAGCAAAAGCTTCACGTTTAATAGGCTGGATTGGATGCAGAACAGCTACTTCTAGGTAGCTAAAGATGTGAGGAACAGCACACATTTACAAGCATTGGTGCATTGAGATCAGACTTACTCGCTGTGCTGCAAATCTGTTTACAAGGGTTGGCACAAGATGTTTAGTCCTTTTGGGTGTACCAATCCGGGTTTCTGCGACCTTCTGACCCAGTATTTGTAGATCACATGTGCCTCTGCAGACACTTCTCTCTCTGATACAGGCATCCTCATCACTATCCTAGATAGGAGGTCTGGAGCAGGGCATCCATCTCCCTGCTGAGCTGTTCCCCGAAGTTGGCTGGCCACTCATTTTGTTAGCCATTGCAGTTGAGCTGCAATGTATTAGTATTCAAAATCTGGCACCGCAAGTCCCCCTTCTGCCTTGGGTCTCATTAAGGTCGTCAGTGCTACTCTTCGCCTTCAAGCTCCCCACAAAAATTCCATCACCATAGTCCGGAGTTGTTTAAAACTATCCGCAGGGGCTCATATTGGTAGGACTCCAAGGACATAGAGGAGTTTTGGGAGGGTACCATCTTTAATAAGGACGTCCTGCCTTCCCAGCAACAAGGGAAGGGTTCCCCAAAATTCGAAATTAGCTTTCCTTCCTCGTATAAGCTTTCCCACATTGCCCTCCAGAAGATCTATTCTATCATGATATATTTGTACCCCTAGGTATGTGATACATCTCTCTTCCCATTCGATCCCCTCCACTGCCTGTGGTTCTCTCATTCCTGCATGGTAAAGAACAAGCTTGAATTTCTCCAATTCACCTTGAGGCCTGCTACCTTTTCCAGTACAAAGAGCTGTGCTTTAGCTCCCCCTAGCTCTGCATCGGTATTCCTCAGGAACAGAATTAAGTCTTCAGCATACAAGAATATATAATGAATATGCCCCTCTACTTCCAGCCGCTGTACCATTGTCCAGTCCTGGCTTTAGCGGCCAGTGGTTCCATGGCTATCGCGATCAGAAGAGGTGATAATGGGCATCCTTGTTGTGTTCCTCTCTCTACCCTTTACCCATCGGTGATGATCTTCCCTGTTCTAACCTGAGCTGAGGAGTCTCTATATAATAGGACCATTCATGCCTCCAATTCATGGCCTAACCCAAAAGCCCACATCACTCTGAAGAAATATGGCCACTCAAGGCTATTGAACGCCTTTCCAATATCTATTGTCAAAATGGTTGCTTCCTCTTTGCAGTAGGAGTCAGATCCCAGCATTCTTAATAATCTCCTCACATTCATTGTGTAAAGCGTGCCGTATGAACCCAGCCGGGTCCATATGTATGAGATTCATCATTTGCGGTAAGAGTTGTGTGGCCAGTATCCTGCTCAAGATCTTATAGTCAAGGTTGAACATTGACAGAGGCCCATATGCTGTCTTGTCATGCACCTGCTTCCCTGGCTTTAACAATGGGACAATCAAAGCCTCCCTAGTGGTCCCCGGCAGCTTCCCCTCATGTTTAGCCTGGTTATAGAGCCCTACTAGTCGAGGGCCCAGCAGGTAGATGTATGTAGCATGAAATTCAATGGGAACACGTCTGTGCCAGGTGTCTTTTTCCTGGCCGTAGCCTTAACAGCTCCCCGTAATTAGCGCAGCTCTACCTCCTTCCCCGAAACCTCTGCCTCTTCCACACAGAGTGTTTGCAAGTTAACATTTTCTACATATTCGTCTAGTTTTGCAGCTGTAGGGAAAGTTTTACACTGATATAGTTCAGAATAGAAGTCACAGAAATGCTGATTGATATCCTGCTGTCGGCATCGGGTCCCCCCGCTGGGCCCTCAGCTCCAGAATAACTGACCCTCTCTTAGCGGTATTTGCCAGACAGGCCAGCAGAGCCCCAGGCTTATCTCTCTCCGCATGAGCCCTTGTCATATAGTTCTTGTAATCAAAACAGCGCAGTCTCTTTACGTGTCCTGCCACCTCCTCTCTGGTCTCTATAATTTCCCTCTGGTTTTCTGAATTCTCAGACCTATCACGTTCAGCCTGTCTCAACCTCTGCTCTGCATTCATTGTATCCCTCAGAAGGATCGTCCATACTCCTACCGCCTCAGAAATACAGCAACCCCTCATCACCACTTTAAACACCTCTCATTCCATTATGATATTGGAGGCTGTACCTGCATTCTCTGCAAGGTATTGTTCTATGGTGAGGCGGATCTCGGCCTGGTATACCTGAACCTTCAACGCCTTTGGTTTAAGTTTAAGGCACCATGTAGGGATATTTGTAGTAACCCTGGTTCAGCTGAGGCAGACCAGCATAGGACTGTGGTCCGACACTGTACATGCCAGGTATTCACTACTCAGCATCTGTCTGTGTATCTCAGGAGTACATAAAACATTATCTAGCCTTACGTGGAGGTCGTGCATAGGGTAGAAAAACGAATAGTCTCTTTACCTGGGGTGGGGCGCCCTCAAAGTTTCTATTAATCCTGTGAGCAGGTGAATCATGGAGGGGGGGTTGGACCTGTCAAATCCTACATCCTCAATGTTATTGTATTCCCCCCACCCCAAGAGAACCATCCCAGTCAGTACATGTGCTAGTGGCCTAGAAAGAATGAGGCTTGTTCTGGATTTGGAGCATATATACTCCCAATCGTTATGTCCTTTCCATCCAACTTACCCGGTACTACTACATGCCTCCCATTCAGGACTACAAATTCCCAGGTGCATTGAAAGGGGATCCATGCTCTCACCCAAATTAGTACCCCTTTTGCAAATGTGGAGTAATTAGTGAAAAAGTAATTGTACTCGCCACCTGCATTTCAAGGCAGCACCCTCCTTCGCGTTTATATGTGTTTCTTGTAATAACGTAACTTGCACTCCTCTGTGCACTAGGAGTGTGTGTCTTTTATGCTGCTTTGTCATGGAATGCATCCCCCGTACATTCCAGGAGATGCACTTATAATCTATGTTGGGTTCCATTGAAGAGCTGTAATACTAGTTCCAGTAAAATGCTTATCCCAGACACGTCTGGTGCCCATGGAACAACCCCAACATAACTGAATTACCCAACTCCCCTTCCTCAAGACAGGTAGAAGTGACCCCCCTCCCATCTATGCTCTGCTAACTATATTGAATATGTGGCTGTGGTTGCTGTCACCCAGCTTCGGAAACCCCTCCTCCAGGATTTCCCCTCGTAGAAGAAACGTGGGTTCCCCTTAGCTCCTCATGTTTTTGCCTCTGAAAATACTTGCAGCAGCCCTCTTTCGTCCTACATTGCTTGCAATGTACATTTCAAAAGGATATCAAAGTACCGGAGACCTGCAACTCTCAGATCAGCCTAGCTCATCCCCGGTGTCGGGTGTCATGACAGGCATCTCATTCTCCGATTCTTGCGCCGCACTCAGTATTGGGGAACTTTCCGACCTGCCATCTTCTCTTTCGCTCCTTGTCGACCTAGGGATGGACCCCGGTTGGCTAAGCTCCACCACTGCCTTGAGGACCTTGTTCCTTTCGACTTGAGCTTCTGTCAGGGTCAGTGCTCTCGGTTAACCCCTACTCGTTCCACTATCTCCTGCAGTCGATCTCAGCGAAGTGCCTCTCGACCTTCGTCCTGGAATAGTGTCCAGCCAGTCCCAGACCTCCTGTGGCCTCATAAAGAACTGCACCCCTTTAGGCCCAACAACATGCAACTTAGCGGGAAAAGCATGGTATATGGGAGCTGCATTTGTCGTAGTTTTCTTTTTACAGCCAGGAACGTGGACCTTTGCCTCTGCAGCTCCCTGGTAAAGTCCAGGAACACCAATATCTTGCTATTTCTGATTTGTAAATTCTTCATTAGTGGAGCCTGTTTGAGAATATGATCTCTGTCTTGGAAATGAATCAGTCGAGCAATGATATGCCTCAGTCATGCTCCTGGTCCGGGAAGTCTGTCCGGCACCCTATGCGCCCTCTCAATTGCAAAGAACTGCATAAGTCCTTCTGGTGTCACTTCTTTCTTGATTCAGTCCTCCAGGTATTGTACCATATCATCACCTTCCTCCTTCTCAGGTACCCCAACTATACGCAAATTATTGTAGCGATGTCTCCCTTCGCTATCTTCGGCACTCATCTCCAGGATTTTAACTTTCGCCCCCACCTCCGTGAGAAATTTCTTTTGTTCTGTGATCTCTGAAGGTATGTCCGCAAGCACTCTCTCCGTGCCGGTGACCCATTCTGACAGTCAGCGGTGGTCATCGCTCAGGAGACCGAGATCGGTGCCTATAGAATCTATGTTGGTTTCAATTGCTTCCCAGGATGTCGTAATAGCTTCTATTATGTCTGTCAGCGTAAGCTTTGAAGTTGCTGCATCCTTCTCCAAATCTTGAATATCATCTTTATCCATTGGGATGCCACCTCTCCCCGCCATCGCGGTGCTTTGTCCTTTTTTCCTAGCCACCTATTCCATGTCGGTCATCCACTTAGGTGCTCCGCACACAGATGACCTTGTTATATATGCGAGACACCTTCTGCGTGCTACCCCACCTAGGGCAAGCTCCTTGTGGACTCAGCGACACCACATGTCTATGGGCTGTGCAGGCAGCTAGACTTATGATCCATATCCGCAGGTTTCCTTCACCCACCTATTTACTACTGAAGCTCGCAATTAAGTCTCCACCTGATCTTGTAGTTGCTCGCTCACAGAGATGCGTTGCATCTTCTCTTCAAGAATCACGGCTAGGTATGGGGCCCTTCACATTCTTTTGTACATAAAGGAGCTCCCTCGGTTGGCATCCATCTCCTCCGCACTCGTTCTCTCAAATGCCCAACAGGCCTGCAAGTTTATTTACAAGTCCTTTTCCCCTCACTGGGAGGACCTCTTTCTGTGGATTGTGGTGTGCACTGAAAGGCTCCCAGCAGCCAGCAACAGCTCAAGACTCATATCGCGGGCCTTTTTAGGGAGTGTCCTTTTTAGGGAGTGTCGGTCCTATAACCAGCACACTCTTCTTTCTTGCCTTGCCTTTTCGAGCACAAAACCGCAGGCTGCCACTGTCAGGTGTGGCACCTCTGAAACACTCCCTTGTGTGCTCTCACTGCAGCAAAACTGCTGCCACCTCCTTCAGGCCATAGTGTAGGCAGGCAAATTTCAAAACAGTGCTATCTCTGCTCCAGAGGTCATCCTCCACCACTCAGACCACTTTGCGGCTAGTTCTCCTAAGCGCCACTTCCCCAGTGGTCTGATCTCCTTCTCATGGGCCCACGTGTGCAACCCACAAGGCCTACTTCCTTCTTTCTTCTCTAAGTCAGCTACCTGCTGTAAGCCTGGCCAGACTCTGCCTCCCGTATTCCTCTACCCGGTACCTGTACGGAGCCCCAGTCCGTGAGGGAGAGGACAGCTGGGTGTGCCGCACATCCCCTTCCTGTTGCACTCGGGCACTCATCACTGCAGCCTAGTCCTCACACTTCACTCCTCGCCCAGTCACAGTGCAGTAAGGTCAATTTCAACGCAGGGGTGCCGTCAGCCTCCTCACTCACCGCCGTTCTGCCCCATCCCCCGCTCCTCTTCTCTCTCTGTGCAGGCTAGTAGTGGACAGCCTCAGGATCACAGCACAGGTGCCAGCTTGTGCTCTGCCCCTCGAGCTTGTCTCGCTCTCGTTTTCGCTTTTTCCCCGCTGTGTGCCCCAAGTTGTCATGCCATTTCGCAGCTGCTGCTTCCCTAAGTGGACAGCTGACGATTTCTCTGCTTTCCTGAGAGCCAGGGGCTCAGGATAGTGCCAGAAACAGGAGTCAGGGGCAGGAGCTCCGAAGCCTACGCCCTTCTACATCTGCGCCAAGCCATGCCCCCGTCCAGAGTGATGTATATTGCGCCATCTCATGCACTTGCACTCCACAAGATCTGGGTGATACATAACTAGCTCTAATCAATGGTCCAGGCTTCGAGATTTAACGTGCCTCTCTGTGGTAGACCAGGGTGAGGCTCAGACTGCAGCACTCCAGCTATTGGATTCAATCTTCCTGCTCTCCTATTGTCTCCTTTTGTATGTGTTGCAACAGCTCAGTGCATTCTTGTCGACTTTGACCACGGTGAGTTTGTAAGTGTTTGACTTGGTGGCCTTCCTGGAGTGCAGATTGAGTTCCTATGCGAGGGTGATGTTGGGAAAACAGGGGACAGGCCTGCATTGCTCTGACAGGGTGGAAAGATCCAGTTTGACTCGGGCTTCCTCCATAGTACAAATGCTACTGTTTATTTGTCCCACACAAAAATGAATTGATGGGAATGCCCTCATCTGTACTTGACCCTTTTTTCTGCAGGAATATGGTAACTTCTAGAAAGCAGTGGTGGCAGCGGAACATGATGGGGGACATTTCTCGATATATCCTCACCTTCATATGTGTTGTTGTTGTTGTTGTGTTTGTATTTATATAGCGCACTTCTACCCTGAGGTCTCGTAGCGCTGTATTCATACCGCTGTGGAACCCTTCCTGGCTTTCCTGTGAGATGTCCACTCCTGGGCGCCCCCAAGGTGAAGCCAGGCATCCAAGCGCTGCTGGGGCCGTTGTGGAGATTAAGCAAGCTATTGCCCAGAGTCACAGAGTGGGACCCATGATTAGACTAGGCACTGAGGCGAGAATTATCAGGTCCAGGGAGATTGAGTCCAAGAGCCGCAGAGGCGGTAATTGAACCCTGGTCCCGGGCCTGACCTCTGCATCAGGGTCTGCTGCTCTAACCATTGAGCCATGCTTCTCCACAAATAGAATAAGATCTTGGTTATGTGTAGCCCCTCCATCTGTTTTTAGTAATGAAAATAGGTCAATATGTTTTGAGGCATTCCAGGTAAGATGGCCAGGTGTCCCGCTCTATGTGTTTGTTCTAGTGCAATGTCTGTGTCTTCCATGATAGGGAGGATCTGCTTGAAGATGTGGGTGACAAATACTTCCAAATCCCCATCTCCGAGTTAATTTTAATATTGGAGAGGTATCACCTGTTCACCGTCAACTGTGTGTGAAGGTTGTGATTGTTCTCCTGTAGATCCAGTAGAGCATGTCTGTGGTTGTCTAGTTCCTCTTTCTTAGCATCATTACTGTCTTCTAACTCTGTCAATTGTTGGACGATATCAGTAACATCACATTTCATATTTTTAAGTTCTGCTGTCACCTCCTCTGTCAGGGTGGCAAAGTCTTACAGTAGTGTGCTGAATAGCCCCCCCCCATGAAGAAAGCATGTAAGAAGGACATTGGGGCACTCTGGATCTGTGCTTTGCGTTGCGGCCTCCAGTGATGGGTCATCTCTCATCAGCAAGTCACTGTGGAAAACAGTTTTTCTGTCTGATTCTTTGGATAGCATGCGTCTCAATGTGTTGTCCTTTTATCCTCTGTATACCGCCATGAGTCCCCTAGTGGCTGCAGCAATCAGTAGGGTGGGTGGCAAGATTGAGAGTGTGCTCCATCCATGGGTACCTCAGGGTAAGTCACTGGTTTGCTTTAGTACCCCTGAGATTCATGGCAGACTGCTGGCACTATGTAGCATGCCTTGGGTTCCATGTATTCTTCCCTATATACATGGGTGCACTTTCCCCACTAAGTTTACTGACCTGTGTCCTTTGTTGGAGAACTGTTGTTACTCATCTCCCCGCCCAGGTGTGGACCCAGCTCCCCTTTCTAAGGGCAGTGCCCTCAGTGCCTCCCCGAGGGTCAGCAGTGTAGGTCTCCACAGCTGGCTCCCACATCTGCTAGTGTAGGGATTTACAGAGATTGCAGCATCTTTCGGTGCCCATGGGTGCATCCCCTGCTAGCAACAGCCTCACCGGCAGCCCACTCCAGGAGACTGTTTAGATGGGAGGAAGCAAGTAAGTGGATGCAGCGATCTTAGTGGGCCTGTATGGGCTAGCAGAGCCTGATGCAGTGCACCTGCTCCAGGCAGGCTTTTGCTCAGCCTGAGGTGCGGCTCCGCTGAATGTTACCAGGCCCACCAATGGCCCACCAATGCTGCTGTGGAGAGCAGTTTCTGCCTACAGGGGTGCAGGAGCCCTTTGTGTCTCTCCCCCGTTGTGTCACTGCACCTATGGCAGAGCTAGGTCTCTAATGTTCTGCTCAGCGACCGCCATTTTTTTTGGAGGCAGGTTACGGCACTGGTGTCATTCAGGAACCCCAAATTATTCGGCTTTTGGCAGCTGGCCCCAGTTTAATGCCAGTCTCCTGCTACTTGCGACACTTCCCAGCCAGCAGCCAGTTGACAGTGTTATGGGTCATGGATGGTGGCTGGGACCACTGGCTGACAGGCCTGGGCTACAGTGCAAAGCAGTGGAGAACCTTCTCAGCTGCCATCTTGAACACGCCTTCCCATGGAGGTGGACATACTGCCTATGTTCCTCTACTTATGTACCTCACATGATTTCCTCTTAGTCTCCGAAGGAAGCATTGGATGGTCCCCTTAAAATGTGCTTACATGATGTGACAGGCTTTGGAGTAAGTAAAAAATGGAGTGTAAGTGAAAAAAGCTTCCAAGAATGTAAAAGGCAGTCAAAAATTGATCAACAAGTGGAATGGTCAGAAAATCACCTAAGCATATTTAAAAAGTAAGTCAAGTGATTTTAATTGTCAAGAACATAAATAATGGTGTCAGGAATATTATATAGTCCTATATTAGTAAGGGAATAGTTGTGTTGTTTAAACTTTTTAAACTTTTAAAATATGAGAGAAAGCTATGTAATATACTGTTAGAAATGGGGTTCTCTAGTTGGCAGAGGTAGGTACCTTTGTCCAAATAGGGACCCTTGCTTCTAGTCAGCATAAGGGGGATACACTTCTAAAATAACCCCTGCTCACCCTCTTGGTTGCTTGGCACGAGGAGACAGGCTTATCTCAGAGGCAGTGTGTAAAGCATTTGTAAACACATGGAGTAATACAAATATGACTTTCAAATTGTAGAAATAGTTCAGTTCAAAGCAAATTGCAGATCAGATGCAACACTTTCAGACAAAGGCCCACATGCATCAAGCATATTTGAAGTCGCAAACGGTGCGATTCCTTAAAATCGGCCGTTTGCGATTCCAAAAATGCTTTTTTGGATGCATCAAGCAATTTTAGAAATCACAACATTTTTGCGATTTCTAGAATTGCGATTGCTTTTAAGAAATCGCAAATTTGCGATTTCTTAAAAGCAATGCATGATTACTTTTGAAATTGCGAATTCGCAATTAGAGGGATAAATTTACCGAGTAGTTGAACTACTCGGTAAATTTGCAAAAACTGTAACTAACACAGAAAACGCATTTTAAAAGCATTCATGTTACGGACACACATGTCCTTAGGACATGTGTGTGTGCAACATGATGCGAAAAATACATTTCAGGGGTGCAGGGGGGGTTCATTTGAACCCCCCTCACCACCCTTGAAATGCAATCAGGATTTGCGATTTTGAAATTGCGAATTCGCAATTCCGATTCATTCCTATGGACCTTTTGGCCCATAGGAATGAATGGGAATTGCGAATTCGCAATTTGAAAATCGCATTTTTTATGCGATTCGGTAGAAATAGCGATTTCTACCGAATTGCATAAAAATCTAAAAAATAATCATGCATAGGCTTTTGCGATTTCTAAATTGCGAATCTCTATTTATCGCAATTTAGAAATCGCAAAAGCCGAGATTGATGCATGTGGGCCAAAGTACCTTGGATGAGTCGTGCACACAAACAACAAGGGCCACAGAGAAGGTGATGCGTTGGTCCCTTGCACTTAGGGAAGGTGATGCTTCGGTTTCTTGCTCCAGGGGAGGTGATTTGTCAGTTCCTTACTGCTGCGCAAGGTAGGTGATGCGTCGGTTTCTTACCGGAGAGGAGGTAATGTGTTGGTTTCTTACTGTGTGGGGAGGATGATGCGTCGGTTTCTTTGCTGTGTCCCCAACGATGCAACAGACTTGTCGGCTCAATGCAATGCGACGATCCGGGATGATGCGTGGGTTCGTGCAGCTGCACAGCAGGGACTGCATTGGAATTGGTGCACTTTGGAAGTCGGTGCACTCGATGGGGCGTGCGGCAATTTCTCGAGCTGCGACGATGTCTTAGGCGATATATCGGAAACAGGTAAGAATGCATCAAGCTTCTCATTGTTGCATTGCTTTTCCAAACAACCTCCAGATGCCCAGAACAGCTACAGGCACCTCTTGGAAGGTCAGAACTCACAGCAAGGAAGTTCAGGGGAGCTGGGGGTGAAGTCTTTGTGTCCCTGAGACTTCAGAATGGGAGGTAAGCTCAGTTTCAAGTACTTGTAGATCTTCTTAAAGCAGGAGACAGAGCAAACCCAACGTCCTTTTCCCTTTGCTAGGCAGAATGTAGCCACTGCAGGCCAACCCCAGAGAGCAACCAGCAGAGGGGAAGTATTCCTCCTCAGTTTCTCCAGCTCTTCTCCTTGGCAAAGGGTCTGCTTGATTTTCCAGAAGTGATCTTTGAAGTCTTTTCTATCCCTGAGACTTCCAACAGGAGGCACTCTCTACCACAAGCCCTTAGAGAAGCCTCTAACAGCAGGAGGATGAAAGCACAGTCCAGTCCTTTCCCTACCCAAGACAGAAGCACACAGCACAGGGGCAGTACTCCTCCTCCAGCTTTCTCGGTCCTTCCTCCTGGCAGATTCCTTTGTTCAGCAGTGGTCTAAAAGTCTGGAGTCTAGGCCCCTCTTTTTATACATTAAATCTCTTTCTTCTCTCTTGGCCCAGGGCTCTGAGCCCAGTCCAAACCTGTTCTGGGGGTATTTTGCAAGTGCACAACAACCTCCATTGTCAGTGTGAGCCCTGGCTCCAGACACACCACAAGGGGGTGGAGCATCATTGTGGAAGTCAGCCCTATTCAGGTGCGGGTGCTCCTCCTCCAACCACTCCAAATGCAGAACAGGCCTATTTAGCCTTGCGCTGACTCATCCAGACTCTCAGGAATACTCCACATCCCCAGCCCCTGTCACTCCAAAGCCAGACGGTCAATACACATCCTAGCAGAGGCAAACTGCACGGCTAAGCAAGAAAATACCTACCTTCTAAAAGTGGTATTTTCTAACACGATTGTAAAAATCACCCTCACTAAACGATGCATTTTAACATTCAGAGTTCAGACATACTACATTTTATTTTCCTACCTTGTTCCCAGGGGTAGTTATGCTTATAAAATGTTATAAGCAAACTCCCTGTTTCATCCTATGGGAACAAATAATAATAATAATAATAATGTGATTTATAGAGCGCGAACAGCTACCTCACAAGGAGGTGTCCCGGCGCTGTAGGAATGTAGCACAGAGGTCCAGGGGCAGGAGGGGGAGACCTATCGAGGCTGGGAAAAGAGCCACGTTTTTAGCAGCTTCTTAGCAGCTTCTTACAAGCCTTAATAGCCTTACAATAGTGAAAAAAACAAAAAACAAATTCACTATCAGGACATGCCACACACATCAGAGCATGTCCTATCTTTCACATACACTGCACCCTGCTCACAGGGGTACCTTGGGCCTACCTTAGGGGTGACTAACATGTGGGAAAAGGGAAGGTTAGGGCCTGACAAGTGGGTGCACTTGCAAGGTCGACATGCCAGTACTAGACTGCACACAGGCTCTGCAATGGCAGGCCTGAGTTACATTTGCAGGCTGCTTATGTGGGTGGCACAACCAGTGCTGCCGGCCCACTAGCAGCATTTGAATTACAGGCCCTGGGCACACACAGTGCACTGTACTTTGGACTGACTGGTAAATCAAATAGCCAATCATGGAATCACCAATCCATAAACACAATTTACAGGGAGATCATATGCACTTTAGCACCGATCAGCAGTGTTCCTGGCCCAGTGCATCATGGGAACAGGGCAGACCAAACTACCAAGCCAATTCTTCACCGGAAAGGAGACAAGCTTCCTGGGACCGGTTTCCGGACCATCAGGATTCAAGCAAGCCGGGGCGAAGACGGCAGAAATGCCAGAAACCGGTCCCCGGAACCTTGTTTCCTTCCCAGTATAAGAATTGGCTTGGTAGTTTGGTCTGCCCTGTTCTCATGATGCACTGGGCCAGGGTCAGACTAATTTGCATATAGCCAAGTTCTGAGCTGGGATGGTGCAGTGAGCTAAAAAACGGTGATGGATCAAGCCCTGATCTTTGGACTGGGTAAGAGTGGTCTGCTTAATTCAGACACTCTGTTCATCACCACCCCCTTTTCTGAATCATTTTTGTTCACCATAAGCGTGGAAGGGTATACTCAGATGTGAGTCCCTTGCTCATTGCACCATCAGGATTCAAGCAAGTCTGGCCGAAGACGGCTGAAATGCCAGAAACTGGTCCCCCGAAGCTTGTTTCCTTCCCAGTATAAGAATTGGCTTGGTAGTTTGGTCTGCCCTGTTCCCATTATGCACTGGGCTAGGGTCAGACTAATTTGCATATAGCCAAGTTCTGAGCTGGGATGGTGCAGTGAGCTAAAAAACGGTGATGGATCAAGCCCTGATCTTTGGACTGGGTAAGAGTGGTCTGCTTAATTCAGACACTCTGTTCATCACCACCCCCTTTTCTGATTCATTTTTGTCCACCATAAGCATGGAAGGGTATACTCAGATGTGAGTCCCTTGCTCATTGCACCATCAGGATTCAAGCAAGCCGGGCCGAAGACGGCTGAAATGCCAGAAACCGGTCCCCGGAAGCTTGTTTCCTTCCCAGTATAAGAATTGGATTGGTAGTTTGGTCTGCCCTGTTCCCATGATGCACTGGGCCAGGGTCACACTAATTTGCATATAGCCAAGTTCTGAGCTGGGATGGTGCAGTGAGCTAAAAAACGGTGATGGATCAAGCCCTGATCTTTGGACTGGGTAAGAGTGGTCTGCTTAATTCAGACACTCTGTTCATCACCACCCCCTTTTCTGAATCATTTTTGTCCACCATAAGCATGGAAGGGTAAACTCAGATGTGAGTCCCTTGCTCATTGCACCATCAGGATTCAAGCAAGCCGGGCCGAAGACTAAGTGTGAGCGGGAAATCCGTTACGCTCGCGGATTTTGCGGATTTTGGGGAAATCCGCAATCCGCGAATTTTGCGGATTTCCCGCAAAATCCGCAAAAAAAATCCGCGAACGTAACGGGTTCAAAAGTTGAACCCCCACTCATGCAACTATTTTACAATGGCGCCAGCAAGCTGCCAGTGCCGTTGTAAAATAGTTACAAAGTTAGCTTGCACAGGAACCAGTAGATAAAACGAAGCAGGTGCTGCTTTATTTTATCTAAGTGCTTCCTGTGCAAGCTAACTTTGTAACTATTTTACAACGGCGCTGGCAGCTTGCTGGCGCCATTGTAAAATAGTTGCATGGCTGGGCACAGGTCTGCAGCTCACTCAAGGGACCCCTGCGCCCTTCGGGGCGATTGCATAGTAACACACACATGGTCGCTCGAACTAGTTGATGCTCAAATTCAGTGACTCATTCATTAGCCCAAAAACAATCGTGAGCGTCGTCGAGGCTGGACAGGTGTGCCTTCTTCCCAAATCTACCGTGGAAAATCAGCTGTGATGCTGGATAGGCTTTGCATCCCTGACTTTCACAAGCGCAATACCCGTGCTGTTCCTGTGACCAGGAGCTTCTTTCTCTTCATCTGCTGAACTGATCTTTCTCTGACCTTTTATTCACACAAGAGGCATATACCCTACTGGGCACATTGTGTTCGCACGGGTTTCTGCAAGTTCGCACGCGTTTTGTACAATTTCGCAATTTGCGAAATTGTACAAAACCCTCGCGAACTTGCAGAAACCCGTGCGAACATAAAAAAAAAAAAATCCACAAATTCGCGAGAATTCGCGGATTTTGCGGATTGCGAGTTCGCAAATCCGCAAAATTCACGAACGCGAGATTCACAAAATTCGCCCATACTTACCGAAGACTGCTGAAATGCCAGAAACCGGTCCCCGGAAGCTTGTTTCCTTCCCAGTATAAGAATTGGCTTGGTAGTTTGGTCTGCCCTGTTCCCATGATGCACTGGGCCAGGGTCAGACTAATTTGCATATAGCCAAGTTCTGAGCTGGGATGGTGCAGTGAGCTAAAAAACGGTGATGTATCAAGCCCTGATCTTTGGACTGGGTAAGAGTGGTCTGCTTAATTCAGACACTCTGTTCATCATCACCCCCTTTTCTGAATCATTTTTGTCCACCATAAGCGTGGAAGGGTATACTCAGATGTGAGTCCCTTGCTCATTGCACCATCAGGATTCAAGCAAGCCGGGCCGAAAACGGCTGAAATGCCAGACACCGGTCCCCGGAAGCTTGTTTCCTTCCCAGTATAAGAATTGGCTTGGTAGATTGGTCTGCCCTGTTCCCATGATGCACTGGGCCAGGGTCAGACTAATTTGCATATAGCCAAGTTCTGAGCTGGGATGGTGCAGTGAGCTAAAAAACGGTGATGGATCAAGCCCTGATCTTTGGACTGGGTAAGAGTGGTCTGCTTAATTCAGACACTCTGTTCATCATCACCCCCTTTTCTGAATCATTTTTGTCCACCATAAGCGTGGAAGGGTATACTCAGATGTGAGTCCCTTGCTCATTGCTCCATCAGGATTCAAGCAAGCCGGGCCGAAGATGGCTGAAATGCCAGAAACCGGTCCCTGGAAGCTTGTTTCCTTCCCAGTATAAGAATTGGCTTGGTAGTTTGGTCTGCCCTGTTCCCATGATGCACTGGGCCAGGGTCTGACTAATTTGCATATAGCCAAGTTCTGAGCTGGGATGGTGCAGTGAGCTAAAAAACGGTGATGGATCAAGCCCTGATCTTTGGACTGGGTAAGAGTGGTCTGCTTAATTCAGACACTCTGTTCATCACCACCCCCTTTTCTGAACCATTAGGATGGCAGGCGGGCTTTGCCCTCCCGCCATCCTATCGGAAATATGGACCGCCTGCCCTAAGGGCGGGGGTCCCGCACGCACCATTAGGATGTGCCCGCCACTGTGGCGGGCACATCCTGTATTTTTAGTATTGTGGCGGGCGGAGTTCTGTGCTCCGCCTGCCACAATACTAAAAATGCTTTGCAGCATTTACATAATCAAAGCGGCAGGCACCGCGCAGTGCCTACCGCTTTGAATATGTAAATGCAGGGGGGTACCACAGGTACCCCCCGTGTGCCACCCCCCTTTGGCCTTCACTCTGGGGGCCCACAGGGGGCCCCCAGAGTGAACACCGCATGCCTTTCCGTGGCGGCATTGAGAAATGCCCATTGTAATATTGCGGCCGGTGTCTGACAGACACCGCCTGCATGTTACTCGTTTTCCGCCCCGGCCGCAAGGCGACCGGGGCGGAAAAGTGGCGGGCGGTGTTTTGCTCCGCCGTGGTCTCCCCACCATTCTAATATGGCGGGGGGGAATACAGGGAAGGATGGCGGGGGCAATCCGGCCGCCTGGCGGGGGAAATCCGGCCGCCTGGCGGGGGCAATCCGCCCGCCATCCTAATTGAGCCCTATGTTATCAATCAAAAAAGAGAATCTACAGCAGCTCGTAGTCCACAGTCTCCAATCAAGAAGTCTTTATTTCAAGAGTTTCTGCTGTATGGAGATACCCTAGCTCAAAATGAGATGCTCACTGCACGCCTCAGTAAAGATTCTCTGGCCCACATGCATCAAGCACTTTTGCATTCGCAAACGGTGCGATTCCTTAAAATCGGCCGTTTGCGAATGCAAAGGTGCTTTTTGGGATGCATGAAGCAATTTTAGAATTCGTAACATGTTTGCGAGTTCTAAAATTGCGGGTGCTTTTAAGAAGTCGCAGATGTGCGATTTCTTAAAAGCAATGCATCATTAAATTCAAAACGGTAAATTCGCAATTAGGGTGCCAAATTTACCGAGTGGTTGAACCACTCGGTAAATTTGGGAAAAGTGTTTAAAATGCTTAAAATGCTTTTTTTTTTCAACATTCATGTTTCACACACACATGTCCTTAGGACATGTGTGTGTGAAACATGATGCGAAAAATACATTTCAGGGGTGCATGGGGGGGTCCTTTGGACCCCCCCCCTGCATCCATGAAATTTTCAAAGTGCCACTCGCAATTCCCATTGACTCCTATGGGCCTTTTGGCCCATAGGAATCAATGGGAATTGCGAGAATTAACTTAAGAATTCGGTATTCATTTGGGATTCGGTAAAAATTGCGATTTTTACCGAATCACAAATGAATACCGAAAATAATGATGCATAGCATTTTGCACTTCTTAATTTGTGATTCCTTATTTTTCGCAAATTAGGAAGTGCAAAATGTCACAATGATGCATGTGGGCCTCTGTTCCTTGATTTGTTGATGTGTTTTGCACTGGAACAGAATCATCTTTCTGGTACAGACGAGACTGAAAGCCAGACAGAGCGTAACACATTATTGTGTACTACTGCAATCAAAGCATCCTTCAACATTTATCCTCACGTTTTGCCAACTTCTTCCCAGATCCACTTTTATTATTTTCTTCCCACAGCAGCATTTGATCTTACTTTTTCGCTAATAATATAAAATAATGAGGCAATCACGCAGAATTGAATAAATTACAGATTGGGTAGAAGAAACGTAGCTGGCAGCATTCATTGCCCCATGCAGAGTTACAACGACTCATAACTTAGGGCCTGCCAAAAGCTGTTTGTCCCTCATGCACATTAGTACAAGCAACACTGCCACTTAGCATCTGTCTTGCCTTGTATCACTGCCTCCTTTCTGTGTTAGAAACAAACTCATAGAGGTACCAGCTGTGACCTTACAGGGGAGTCTGAGAAACTTTACCTCCTCGCCAGCTCTGGGGGAAAACCACTCTTCACCTCGCCTTATAAAATCCTTTATAGATCTTAGCATCTTCATCATGTTCTGAGACCAAAGGTTCTGCAAAGGAAGGTGTTCAGATTTCATGTTCATTTTAGGAATGAATATGTCGGCCTGTTGCCACATGAAGCATTTCAGCAACTTGCTGTTTTATCACGCAAGTACGACAGGACAAATGTAAGCCTGCAAGACAGCGGAATTCCCCAGCATGCGCTGTGATGTAGACAAGGGGTTCAGTCTAGTTGCAACCAAGATGAAACAAGCTGTGTCAATATTTGTTTGCTGGAGAGCATGCCAGCTATGGGGCTCCCTTACAGATGTTCAGGCGTGCTACTTTGCATATTAAATGTAAGCTTCAGCCCTGACAAACATCTACCGGCTAATAAGCAGCGATAAGGTTTGCTTTGAGGCGACATGCAGCAATTGTGCGATTCTCGTTAAGAATGTATGAAAGATGGTGCTCTCGAAATCCCCAAGCGCTCCCCATCGGCCTTTGTGGAGTAACTATTTACATTATGTACTGTCACAAGGCGTCAAATACACTGATATATATCCTATAGAAGGCATTGACAAAATATCCTCAACGTATGGTCTCCTGCTATTTAAAAATGGTTGAACAATACAGCTTTAAGACCATAAATGTGTCACTTTTTATTCCAGCTCTTATTGTAGTCCCACAGGAGGCCCCACTTGCACTGAGAGGTCATGCATACATTTGCATAATGAATAGTGATGCCTCAATGATTTGCAATAGTTTGAGCGAATGTGTGACAGATATCTTTATTCTGTGTAGTCGTTTGCTAAATCCTTACCAGTCTTCGCTGTTAATATTATCTTGCAAATGTACACCTGGTTGTGTCTTCATGATGTACCAAGTCTGTAGGTTCCATTTTGATAGACAAAGGAATGCTTGTGCACTGGATTTTTTTGAGTTTTAAGAAATGTTTCTCTTTGTACTAGCTGTACGATGAAAAATCTTCGTAATTCAATGTATGTCACTCAATTAGCCGTCTACAAAAGGGTGTGCTTCGGCGGGTACTTCTGTAATACTTGAAATAAATAATTTGCAAAGCCGAACTTTTGGTCTTTTTGTGTAATATTTGGAAAACACCCAGATATTGAACCACATTCAGAGTACTGAAGGAATACCAATTCAGCAGTAAATTGAGGCTGTGCCCGATTTGGGATTACAATTTGTAATGCCATGTTTATCAACTCAAATATTTCACCAGGGGTATCTGTATGTGTGGGGAAGAAAGAGTACACATGCACACTTTTATAGCTCAGAACCGGACAAAAACATTACTGTCACAATCATAGAAGGGAGAGTGCAAGTGAATTGTTGTTCCTAACCAATGAGGGGCTTATTCATGAAAAGTTTTGGAGTGTGTCTGGAAACAGATGCAACTCCAGCAATGTGTCATTTCACATTGGGTAATGCCCATGTGAAAAGGCCTGCGTCACCCATTACGCCTGCTTCAAGCAGGCATAAGGATTTGACATAGTGAGGAAGTAGAAGTGCTGCAGTGAAATCTCATAGATTTCACTGCAACACTTCTACAAGCCTTTTCTTCCCCGGTGCGCCCACCTTGCATACATTATACCTGTCGCATGTATAATGTAAATATGGTGCAGTGTGGCACAGTTTTCACGCTGCCGTAGCGTCACAAAGAGTGATGCTATCGTGGCTTAAGGACCTCATAAATAAGGCCCTGACTATGGCAGAAGCCTCAGGATACCGAGTCAAGCAGATCACAGGTGATAGTTTTTTCTGAGATGCAATAAAAGTGACAGGTGTACTCAGACAGCACACCTAGCTCTCATATGACAGAGCTGTGACTCCTTTCTATTGGACAGAACTGCCATCACTAAGATTTTAGAAATGTTAAGGACAGCTGATGTATCTACTAGATTATGAAGAAGTTATGCCCACAGCGAAGAACATGGCTGTTTCCTGGTGCACAGATAATACAGGCGTGCTTCACAGACAGCATATGTATTCATAAGGTAGCATCTATATTAGAGGCATGCACCACTGACAGCAGATCATTTCCTTAGGTGAAGCATATGCTGCAAGAGTTCAACTCAGACCCCGGGCTATTGACCAGCTTGCATTGATGTTATTGGAAAGCTCTTCAGACCAATTAATCAAGCAATCAGGGGTTTGTGAAGCACAACTACTCACCGCAAGGGTCTCAATGTACTGGGGGGGGGAGGGGGCTGCTCCACAGGGTGCTATGGTCATCTGAAGAGCCAAGTCTTGAGGTCTCTCCTGAACTGGATTAGTGTCGGGCTTTGTCGGAGGTGGAGGGAGAGGTCTTTCCAGGTCTTGACTGCAAGGTAGGAGAAGGACCTTCCCCTGGTTCTAGTCTTTTAGATGCGTGGCATGGTGGCTAGAGAGAGGTCAGATGTTCGGAGGTTTGTCTTGGGTATGTGGAATGAGACCAGACACCTCAACATCTCACACAAACACACTATCCTTTAGATTGTACAGTATCAGGTCTCCAAAAGAAAATCTTTCTTCGGGGAAAAGATGGTACACATGAGGCTTGAGTAGCAGATCTGTCACTCAGCGTAGACAGACAATCAATCTGTGTAGTCCGCAGAGCTGAACTATTGTTCCGGTTGCCCAGATAGCAGAAGCCTGAACCTTAGACAACTGAGAAACCCTTGTTCTCAAACACCACGGATGTCATTGATGTCGAGAGATGACACAGTCGTACACTTCATTAAGCAGAGCTGCCGTCCTTACTCCATGTATTTCACAGAAAGATGCAAGTGGCTACCTGAAACTGTGTGAATACTGTTGTGTTAAATACCATGTCTGTATCAGTATGGTAGTCATGCATGAGGATTGCCTTTAAAAAAATGTAGACGTTGTTGCTGTATTGTAAATTAATTTGTCATATGTAGCTTACCCTACTGCAGAATTCTGCTCTACAGCTTGCTAGAGCAGGATGAAGGGAAGAGGCACAGCAGCATATTGTCTCAGCCATTAATATGAGACTAACAGGGTCTATATCCTCCTTTGCTGGAAATTATGATGGATGGATATCAGAATAACAGGGTTCTCCTCTCTGAAAATCCACATGAAATACTGCAATGAGTGCCATGTGGCTCAGGTTCCCTCCACCTGGCCCATAATGGGATCTTTGTCTATCAGGAAACGACAAGGAAAGCAGTCAAGATTAGACACTACTTTTATGGAAGTATATTGAGCTTGTAGTTGAAAGCAAGGTTATAGTGTAACAGAACTGCTATCTGCTAAGATGTCCAGGGGATGGGAGAAAGTCACAAACTTCAAAGGTGGATCGACCCAGAGGTAGAAAAGTGTTAGCTACTATACTTCATTAATCATTAATTCCGTGCTAATGAACCCATCTCAAATTCATGTTGAACAACATGATTTTCTGCAACCAGAGAACTAACACAGCCTCTTGATCAAAACTAAATGTAGAACAAATACAACAATGCCGCTTCATTTTAAATTTATTAAATATGTTCTCCATTAAGAGGTCCCGCTGTCCTATACACAGAGCCAAAGCATCACCGGTTGATGCTCAATTTAAAAAATCAGTCATTTTCAAATGAAAAATATGCACATTATAACTAAAATAAAACTCAGATAAATAAAAAATATGTAAGCATTCTGAAAACAAAGAGTGAATATCACATTTAACCCTGAGAAAAGCTGATTGAGTTCCAAAGGGAAAGATCATGGGATTTAGTGCAAGTTAGGTGACGCATTGGTAAACTAAGTAACTCTGCATTATCTTCTTTTGATTTGTCAATGATCGAACATGAAATGTCAAGCTTTATCTAGGCCTGGGCAGTGAACTCTGCTCCGTTCACAGAGTTTGCGGAGTTTACTGCACTCCGCAGAGCAGGAGGAGTGCCAAAAAATTCAGAGAAGTGGATCAGAGTTTTTTCCTCGCTCAAGTTCACCAATGTTAATTTGGCGAGTGCGAGCGAGGAACATCCAGCGCTAGACCACCTCCCAGCAAGATTTCTCAATGCCGATGGTCGGGGATGGTTGCAACTGCTCAAGTTGAGTAACCATCCATTTGGATTGTGGAAGCTGCCACTTGAGTAGAAAATCTACTCGAGCAACGGAAAGAAGCAGGGCCCTATTGCATTGCGCAAGGTGCAATTTGCACTGATTTTCCAGTGCGGGGCAAAAACATGGTGCTAAAAATCTACGCGAACTGGGTGACCTAACGCACTCCGTTGCCCGCTGAACTCTGTGTAGCACATGCGGAACCCCGCAAACTCTGTCCAGGCCTAGATTTCTCTTTGTATACTGTTAGGCCCCCATGCAAGTCGTTGCTTTAAATGTTTAGGCCTTTAATCAATATTTCAAAGGTCGGCTTCGGAAAGCTATTCAAATAGTTCAATCCAGTTGTAATTCATGGGCCAGATTTTTTCCTTACTTGCAAAGGTAAAATTAAGGAATGACTTGTACAATAGAGGTTTTGATGTGAAATGTATATGCTTTACAGAAGCACTTTAGCAGGCGTCAACTTCCTAATTAGATGGAGAAACAAGTCTTGGATTGCTAGGGAGGGCCTAGCCTGGTAGTTTTGTCTGGAATGTTCCTATTGGTGCAGGTTCAAGACTGATTTGCAAATGGCTAGGTCCCAACAGAGGTGGCATGGTGGGCAAAAGAACTATGAGCTTGAATGCCATGCAGAGTGCTTGCCAGTGGTTTGACGTATTGCAAATTTTCCTCCCTTCACCTTTTAAGTGCCTGGCACAAAAAAATGAACAGTTTGAAATGGGATTCCTGGTTTTCTGAGGTGTGCAGTAAGGCCAGGCAGGAACCACCACTCCAGTCCGGGTAAGCTAGATCCACACTAAAAGATAACCTGTGCTCCTCATTTAGTAGCTTGGCACAGAGCAATCAGGATTATCTAAAGAGGCAATGTTTACATTATTTGTGCAACACACACAGTAACACAATGAATATACCACAAAAAGACTCTACTCAGGTTTATAAAAATAAATTATTATATAATAAACAGAACAAGACCAAAATTAAAAAAATCCAAGGTATAGAAGTCGAGATATTGAATTTTAAAACAATAACTACAGTAAGGTGCTTAAAAGCAAGTAGCACTAAAAAGGTTACTTTAGGTCGTACTAGACCAAGGGTACTCCAAAGTTCAGGCAGTCCGCGATGGAGGAAGGCTTGCTACGGGACTCAGACAAGTCCTGCTAACAAAGTCCCATGGATGGAGTAAGCATTAACATTGTAGACTCGAAGCGAGGAGTTGAGGGGGCACCATGGCATCTTCGATCCTGTGGATGGAGGAGAAACAACAGCGCTGATCCGCATAGTCAATGTAAGCTTTGGAGTCAAACACCTTTATGAGACAGGTGCTACGTTGAGTTAAAGCCACACTGTCCGTCGATGTCAAGCTAAGCAGTCCGTTGAGCCGATGCCATCGATCAACTCATGCATCGGCGTTGAAGGGCAATGCGCTGGTTCCGACCTACGCAAAGTAGTCACTGCATCCATTTTGAGGCAGAAACAGTTGCAGAACCGCTTCGGAGACCCAGGGCTGGATTGGCACCTCAGGCAAGGGAGGATTCACAGATGGATAAGTCCAGAAGCTGCAGCAGAGTTGAAGGAAGTCTTTGAAGCCCTGGGACTCCATGAACAGTAAGCAAGCCAAAAAGTCCTTGGAGATAACTTTAGAGTGAAGGCAGAGTCAGAGAGCAGCAGGCAGCAGGGCAACAAACAAGAAGGAAGACCTTTCAGATCAGCAGTCCTGTTGAGTCCTTTAAGCAGCACAGCAGTCCTTCTGGCAGAGTTTCAGTTGCAAGTCCAATATTATCTGATTTTAAGGGGTCAGAGACCCAGTACTTATACCCAAAAGTGCCTTTGATGTGAAGGGTGACTTCAAAGCAGCTCTCTGAAGTGTACAATGATCCCTTTCACCCCGTCCATTCTGGTAAGCTATCTGTGGGGGGTAATCAGTCCTTTTTGTGTGGACAGGACAACGCATATTCAACTGTAGTGGTAGCCCCTGCTTTCCATCAGGTCCAGCCAAGGCCATCAGAATGCAGAAGTATGTAGATGGGTGTTCAGACATGCCTATTCTTCCTGTGCTGTGACTGCCTAGTGGGAATGCACAAAGTGTAGCTGTCACGCACCCCAGACATGTTTTGGAGACAGTCTTCCAGGCACACAGAGCAGTAAGTGCAGAGAAATGTCCACTTTCTAAAAGTGGCATATCTAAAACCGTAATGTTAAATCCAACTTCACCCATAAGGAGGATTTATAATCACCATTAGCTAGCCTATGACAGGAAGAGGCCTCACAGTAGTGAAAAACAAAATAGGCTGTTTGTCACTACCAGAACATGTAAAGCATTAAGGTACATGCCCTACGTTTAACATACTTAGCACCCTGCCCTTAGGGTTATTTATGGCCTACCTTAGGGGTGCCTTATAAGGAATAGAAGGGGAGTTTAAGGCTCTGCAAGTCATTTAAAATACTGAGTTAAAGTGGCAGCAAACTGCACACTTAGGTAATGCAATGGCAGGCCTGAGACAGGTTTGAAAGGCTACTTCTGTGGGTGGCACAATCAGTGCTTCAGCCCACTGCTAGCATTTGAAGTACAGGCCCTGGTTATATGTTATACCACTTTACCATGGACTTATCAGTAAATCAAATATGCCGTTCAGGTATACACCAATATCAACATGGTTAAGGGAGAAGCACATGCACTTTAGCACTGGTTTGCAGCGGTAAAGTGCCCAGACTCCTAAGGCCAATAAAAATAAGCAGCAGAAACAGGAGGTAAAAGACCTAAATGTTTAGGGAAAGACCACCCTAAGGATGGCAGGTCTAACACTTGTTGAGAATGTCTTTATAATGGTAATCCTGCACCGTAAATCCACAAAAAGCTAATACCTGCGCCGAAATCCCCAAGGCATTAAACATGTGTTCGAAAAAGGTTACTATTCTCTTGCACAACCATGGTAGGTCTAAGACTTGTGCATTTTGGAGGCACTGAGGGCCTGGGAATGGAGTGAAGAGTAGGACAAGCTTGGAAAACAGGGCTTGCTGGGGAGATTATACACCTTACAAGGTAGGGGGTGGTGTCAGCTATGGGAGCGAGGCAGAAAACGAGGAGCTAGGAACGTCTATGGGGATAACTGTCAGTGCGCCAGCTGCCTCTCACTGCAGTTGCAAAATAGTTTTCTGGTGCAATGAAGGACCGCTGAAGCTTGTCCTAATTTCTCAGCAAGTAAAAAAAAAAAAAACTTTAAAAAATACTGCGCAAATTTGAGATGAAAGACTTTACAACTTCACACACAGTGGCTTTAACGGAGGCCCTAATCAAGGAATCTAATGCATCTAATGCAGCACCATATTTACAATTACATCCTAATCACATGAAAATATTTCTTACAACAATATCTCACGTCTGTGGTCATTTCGTTTAGAAACCATCATGGTCTGATTACTCATATTGGTATCACAAAGCCTCACCTGGCAATTTTTCTGGTAATATCTGTTTTAAACGTCACCACTCAGGAGTGGAATAAGATGTAAAGTAGGTTTTAGGGTGTTCTCTTTCTTCCCCTATGACATGATCTCAAATTATCGTCAATCAACATATTACTAAACACCAGTCTAATGAGTATCATTTAGGAAATAAGAAAACACGATTTCGATGCAGCTATCTATTTTAGTACCACATTTCACTATGGGTGGTTGTGGAGGGGTAGGGAGAAGAGAGAGCGAGGTAACAAAAAAGAGGCATGAAAATATAGGTTTGACATGTCCCTTGGGAAACTTAATAGAAAAAAGAAAGATGCATGAAATGTTATTTCATCACTTGAGAGCTTAATGGTAAATTCAACTAGAAATATTCTTAATGCAACACCTGGCACGGCCCATGGGAGAATGCGATCCGGTGTGCTCAGAACAGAGATTCCTATGGAGCTGAGCCTCTCCTGCATGCTATGGGCATATGAGCTATACTTTTGCTGCCAGTCCTTTTGTCCTGCTGATTCTCAAGAGCTTGGATAAATTAGTCTGAATGTGATCACCTGTGTTTAGCAGTATCATCACAACAACAACAAACATATATACAGTAGCCACTGAACATAAAGAATAATGTGTCTTTTGTTTTAGAAAATTTACCTTTTTTCATTTCAAACTATATATTAATTTTGGGATGGGGCACCAACAAGGCTTTAAAACATTTTAATAAAGGCAAGCCTTCACAAGCTAAGAAACCAGACTCATTCACATCAATAGTGTACTGATCATTGTGTTGGCATCTATCAATATATCTGAGATTAAACAGTACTTGTTATAAAACCAGTGATTTAATGGCGCAACAAAATGACCCAATCATTTGACAATATGGACTCTAAATAAACATATGACTAGGTGACACATGTCACTCTTACATAATCACCTGAAAGTCTGCAGAAGCATTATTTGGTGGATATGAATACGATTGTAGATAATAGTGCCTGTGAGGTGGCTGGAGGGGGTTAGGGAGTTCAAATGTCCTACAACCAAAATTGCTTGCCATGGATACCATTTTCTGCAAAAGCATTTGTTGGTAAAACAAAAAAAAACGTATTTTCTTCTTCATTGTGTTACCCTCCTGTACCAGTGACTTAGTTATTTAGTCAATAATGTTAAGAAATAATTAGTCAAATAATTAGTGTTTTTTGTGGAATTGTATAACATTATTTAAGCGCCAACTGAATACAGCCCAAAGTCCAACTTGGAACTCACAAGTCAGTGTTTTCTTAAAAGTTATTAGTTCTACCACTAAGATTAAAAAAATAGAGATTGACCTTCATTGGAAATAGGTCACGACTTTGTTATCTTTTGGATCTATATTCATCAGTGCAGTGCCAACACATTTTTCAAAGTAGATTTTTTAAATAATTTTGTTTTCTTTTAAGACAGCACCATCACATAGATTAAAAGTCACATTAAATACATATTCGTTCAACACCCCGTCACAGTCACATTTCCTCCTTTTAGATATGACACTAAGCTTCTACAGTTACATAACTCTCCAGGGAGGGTAGTGTCCAGTGATGGGTAGTCAGTACTCTCATTACCTCGCCCATGATACCCAAATCCTTGTGTGTTTCTTCAGACATACCCGGACCTCCAACACCGGTTTTCCTGCACACAACATAGGTCAATTTCTGCCCTCCACGCACTCAAGACTGGCGCTGTCCCTATAGTCAATGAATAGGCCCATTCATCATCATCCTCCTCCTCTGCCCCTCTGTGGAGTTCGACAGCGTCTCCCACAACACCCTCATGAACAGACTCTACAACATAGGCATACAGCAAGACACCCTCAAGTGGATTGCCTCCTTCACAGGACGCACACAGAGCATCCAACTGCCTTCCTTTTCCTTCGCACCCAAAGACATCATAAGTGGCGTTCCACAAGGATCATCCCTCAGCGGCACTCTATTCAACATTTACATGACCCTTCTCGCACATGTTGTCAGACCCCATGGACTCATCAAAATATCCTATGCAGATGTCATTCAACTGATTCTCTGGTTCACCGAAGACTCCGCCTACGCAAAAAACAAATTCTGGAATGCCATGACCAGCTTAGCCAAATGGATAAGAGACTACTGCTTCCAAATCAACTCTGACAAAACGGAAGTACTGATCTTTGGAAAGAACACCTCTGCATTGGACCACTGCTGGCGGCCTGCAAAACTTGGACCCACACTGACCGACCATGCACGCAACCTCGGCATCATCCTCGACAGCCAACTGACCATGAAACAAAAGTCAATGCTGTCACCTCCTCATGCTTACACACACTTTGCATGCCCCTCAGAATCTTCAGATGGATCCCAATCAACACCAGAAAGACTGTCACTCTTGCCCTCATCACCAGCCGCCTCGCTTATTGCAATGCCATCTACACCGGCATCTCCACCCAGCTCCCCAAAAGACTCCAGGCCATACAGAACGCTGCAGCCAGACTTATCCTGCACTTCTCCAAATGAGTTCTCATCACCCTCCACCTGTGAGACCTCCACTGGCTTCCCACCCAGTAGAGATGCCAGTTCAAAATCCTAATGCACGTCTACAAATCCCTCCACGACCTCAGACCCGCCTACATTAACCATCTGCTGAACATCCACCAACCCTCCAGACACCTGCACTCTACTTCACTCATCCTTGCACAAACAACTCGCATCCACCTCAGTCGCAGCAGTGCCTGCTTCTTCTCCTACATTCCTGCAGAAACCTGTAATGAACTGCCCCCCCAGCTCCGTACAGCCTCCTTGCTGGCAAATTTCAGAAAGAGACTCAAGACCTGGCACTTCAACCGAGACACATCACCCAGATACTCATGAGGGTGACAGTGCTGCGCTTTACAAATACTGTTTGGTTTGACTGATCCTTCACCAGTTGAAGAAAGGTCATTTTGGGAGGTAGGCCTACTAGGAGACCTACACTGCGTCCAAGAAATTTTGACTAACTGCACTGCCCAACACTGTCTATAAAAAAATTCCCCATTGCATCACTGCCCATTGAATCGCTGCAGCAATGTAAGTGAGGGTCAGGGGTCCTGTAAATGTCCCACAAGCAATATGTGGTCAGGTAAATTCGGAGTAGGTATTTAAACTGCATGAGGTGGAATTGTACAATCAGTGCCACCTCGATTGGTCTCATCAGAGTCAGCACCTATTCAGTGTCATCCAGATTTTCTCTCATTGTTCTTTCGGGTGACTGCAGTGCAAAAAGACTTAAATATTACAGATAACTGGCTCCTGAGGGAAAAGGGCCCACCATAAGTCTCGCTTCAATGGGGCTGTATCCTGGAAGCTCGTGACCATGATTAGGTAGTTCTCCAGGCTAGCCTTAGTTGCAAGTTACAATAGAATTGTGTGTGTACCAGTACAAATTCGTCTTTGTATGATGTGAAATCCATACCTCACACCACATGTGCCAGGGATGTGATACCTAAGGCATCCCTACATCAGAACCCCTCCAAGAATGCAACCTCTGCAGAAGAATGCCCTGCCATAAAGGTGTCTTACACAGTGAGGGGAGTCAGCAAATATTCTCCCATGTGCCAGTGGTCAAATCAATAGGCTAGGTCATCTTCATAAATCTGCTCATTCAGTACAAAGAGATGAGAGGCTCTATAATATGAGAGTAGGTCAACCATCACCTATTGTAAATGAACTTGACACCTGTTGCTACACTCTCCCCAAATAAATGAGTTGAGAGGTGATTGGAAAGCTGTTATGGTCACTTTAGAGACAGTATGAGTAGGTTTGCATCACATACATTAATTTAGGGATGACCATTATTTTCACCAAGGCCCAATATTGACAGCGGCGGCGAGTACTTTTCAGGAGGTTGCTCCACGTAGCCATGAGCAGAGATGCACGATTGTCCATTTTCGTCTCTGCCACTTTGGCCTGGATGTGGACCGCCAGGTTTTGGAAGCCAGTGGTCGTAATTATCAGCCCCGCCATTTGAGCCCATTCAATGTTGCAATCTGGGAGTCCTGTGGTGAACAGCCTCATTTTCACCCAGTTAATACTGGGTTCAGAGTAGCATCCAAATGTCTCAAGGGTAGTCATAGCTACCAGTCCAGATGTATAGGGGGATCATCCAAGTAGAGGGATACTTGGTTATCACAAGCGTCTGACCACTTGAAGCCATATAATCATGAATCAGGGTCTCAACTGCAAGGGCGAATAGAAGAGGCGACAGAAGGTGTCCCTGGTGCATCCCTTATTTCAATGCAAATGGCATAGATATGGCGCGCCCAATTCTGACTCTTGCAAGTTGCTCAGTATATAAGAGTAGAACAAAGGACAGAAACCGAGTGCCAAAGTGGTGAAGCAAACTCAAATAGAAAGGCACACGATGCACAGTCAAAAGCCTTCTCAAAATTTACAAGCATCAACATACAGGGGCAGCTGTAGAAAGTTGACGTTTGCCAATGCATTGTGTAGGTGGCTGATTTTGTGACGAGGCAATCTGCTTGGCATAAGGCCACTTTCATCTCCGTGTACACAGTCATGGATGACAATCCGGAGGCATGTCACCGAGATTTTTGCATGTTTTTTAGTTTCACAATTTATTAATGATATGGGCCTGTATGATGAGTGCATAGATTGCGGGGGGGGTCGCATTGTGGATTGGTATTATCACTGATTCCTCTAAGTCATGTGGAAGATGTCTTATTTCTTGCAGTTTTGTAAGTACATTTATTAGGGCTGACCAAAAAACCTCAATTGACAACAAAATAATTCTGTGCGGAGGCCATTAGGGCCCGTACACCTCCCCCTACTGATGTGAGAAATGGCCATCACTATCTGATGGTGGATCATTCAGAGTATGGCAATATTCAGCTAAGATTTGTGGTAGCTAGTGGTCAGAGAGATACACATTCATTTATTCCATGGGTTGACCGGGGTTTGTTAATATATAGAGGCACAGTACTCGTGAATGTGTTCGCTATCTCACTAGGCTTTGTGTGTGAGGCATCCCATTTGTCTTCAATTTTATGTTGCGTGTCTTGCTTATTGGGTGTTTGTCTCAGCCAGTGCAACAGCTTGCCCGTCTTATTGCCATGTTCATACGGGCAACTTTGGGAGACATGCCAATGCTTTTCTTCTGTTGAAGATTCTTGAGGGCCAGGCTTGCATTCTTGAGCTTGTGAAGCACTGCAGCTTTGTCTCACTCTGCATATTCTCATTCCTTAAATTGCACTTAGGGCCTCCCACTCTTTCACCTGGGGCTCCTGAGTCTGCCGGCTGTTGATTGGTGTTCAGGGGAGGCTTTACCCCAAGGGATAGTGAAGGAAGGCCAGGACTGTTGCAGATCCTCAAAGAGACACCTCCAGCATGTTGGATTTCAAGTCACACCCCTCAGTGCCAACACATTTTGGCAGCTTCTGGAACAGTAGAGAAGGTCGTCAAGGAGACATTCTCGGACTGGAATGCCTTAATATTTGCTTTCTTACACAAGGGAGAGGGAGCACATTAACTCTCTTACCAGCACAGTTCACCCCATTGCATTTTGGTAAAACGGTTACTTCAAAGTTGATGTAGTTTGTCACCAAAGTTGGTGCAGGTAGTACTGCTATCTCTAGACATGTGTTTCTGGGTTTAGTCCTTCATCAGTAGAGATAAGAAGTAGTAAGGAGCAGAGAAAAGTCATCTGGGATTGCTCAAATGCTGCCCAAGTAATCACAGGTCACAGAACCACTCAACAGGCAGAGATGTGCATCCCAGGTGAGCTTGTCAGTCTGTTATTTCTAGACACATGTTTCTGGGTTTAGCCCTTAATCAGTAGAGAGAAGAAGTAGTAGAGAGCAGAGAACATTCATCTGGAGTTGCTGAAATGCTGCCCAAGTCTTCACAGCTCACAGTACCACGCTACATTCACACAGGTTTATCCCAGGTGATCTCATCAGCTAGTTAGTTCAAGTTAGCCTTTTTGCTTTCTTGGCTGTGCAAGTGATAAGTACAGAAAACAGATTATCCTACTTAGATGGAACATTCTTTAGAATGTTATTGTGTTCTCTGGGGACATTTGTGTATTTAGCACATTTGACTTCGTGTAGACAGGTATATTTTCTAAACATTAGCAGTGTTCTCATCGGAAGCAGAATATCCAGAATTTTCCAAACAATATCTGATCATTTGTATATTTGTGCCCACATACGGTAAGTGGGGGCACAAAGCACTAGAAATACTTGTACCACATAGAAACTGAGTTACCACAAGAGGTAGAAATATGATCTAACACATTTGTCTACCTTTTTTAATGTATGCCTATCTTGATCAGAGATCAAAGCTGAGGTAAGCATCAGATTGTGAAAAAAGCTTTTATTGTAATGAACAAAGCATTTAGAAAATTCATTTTTTGATCATAATCTTAAATAACTATTTATAGTCCACTCCTCAAAATATTCAGATACATGGCTACCTAAAGCTACTTTTTAAAATAATATAGTGACCTAGGTACATTAAACCACACCTGTCAATCATTAACTTCTGGTGAGACAAGTGAGTATTAGTTTATGATTATTGACCTTAAAGTAGTAATATATGTTTCAAAAGCAGTCTCATCCTTGCCAGGTTGGTAAAATTAAAAAGAACAATTGATGGACAGAATGGAGAACAATGTCATACATTCACCCCAGTACAGAGATCTGGGCCTAAATCCATTGTTTTTTTGCTCACCATGGCATTTTAGTTTGGACCCAGTCATATCAAATCAGTCTTGAGCCTGTGCCCCAATGGGAACAGTCCAGTCCGAACTGCCAGGCCAGATCCTCCCTGGACTGAAAACAAGCATCCTAGGACTGGTTTTGGGTTTCACCTCACATCAGCCACAATAGCTTGACTCCAGTGGCATGGAGAGCACAGGACCCATGTCTGGGCATACCCGTCCCACTCGGGGTGACAAATGCAAAAAGAACAATTGATTGACATGATGCAAAACATTGTCATACATTCATCCCAGTACAGAGATCTGGGCCTAAATATATCGTTTTTGTACTCACTATGCCATTCCAGGTTGGAGGCAGCCATATGCAAATCAGTGTTGACCCTGCGCCCAATGGGAACAGTCCAGCTCAAACTGCCAGGCCAGGTCCTCCCTGGGCTGGAAACAAGGCCAGTTTCAGGGTTTCAACCCTCATCAGCCAGGATTGCTTGACTCCAGTAGCATGGAGAGCATGGGACCAACATCTGGGCATATCCATCTCACTCAGGGTTACAAATACAAAAAGAACAAATTGTTGGGCAGAATGCTTAACAATGTCCTACATTCACCCCAGTACAGAGATCTGAACCTAAATCCATTGTTTTTTTTGCTCACTATGCCATTCCAGTTTGAACCCAGCCATATGCAAATCAGTCTTGAGCGTGTACCCCATGGGAACAGTCCAGCCCAAACTGCCAAGCCAGGTCCTCCCTGGACTGGAAACAAGCATCCTAAGACCGGTTTCGGGCTCTCAGCCCTCATCAGCCAGGATAGGTTGATTCCAGTGGCATGGAGAGCACGGGGCACACGTCTGAGCATATCCGTCCCACTCGGGGTGACAAATACAAAAACAACAGTTGATGGATAGAATGCAGAACAATGTCATACATTCACCTCAGTACAGAGATCTGGGCCCAAATCCATCGTTTTTTTGCTCACCATGCCATTCCAGTTTGTACCCAGCCATATGAAAATCAGTCTTGACCTGCCCCCAATGTGAACAGTCCAGCCCAAACTGCCAGGCCATGTCCTCCCTGGCTGGAAAATAGCATTCTATGACTGGTTTTGGGGTTTTACAACTCATCAGCCAGGATAGCTTGACTCCAGTGGCATGGAAATCACGGGACCCAGTTCTGGGCATACCCGTAAAACTCGGGGTGACAAATGCAAAAAGAAGAATTGATGGACAGAATTCAGAACAATGTCATACATTCACCCCAGTACAGAAATCTGGGCTTAAATCCATCATTTTTGTGCTCACCATACCATTCCAGTTTGGACCCAGCCACATGCAAATCAGTCTTGACCCTGCGCCCAATGGGAAAAGTCCCACCCGAACTGCCAGGCCAGGTCCTCCTTGGACTGGAAACAAGCATCCTAGGCCCGGTCTCTGGGTTTTACCCCGCATCAGCTAGGGTAGCTTGACTCCAGTTGCATGGAGAGCACTGGATCCGCGTCTGGGCATACCCATCCCACTCGGGGTGACAAATGCAAAAAGAACAATTAGTGGACAGAATGCATATCAATGTTATACATTCTCCCCAGTACAGAGATCTGGAACTCGATCCAGCAATTTTTTTCTCACTATGCCATTCCAGTTTAGACCCATCCGCATGCAAATCAGTCTTGAGCCTGTGCCAAATGGGAACAGTCCAGCCCGAGCTGCCAGGCCAGGTCCTCCCTGGACTGGAAACAAGCATTCTAGAACCAGTTTTGGGCTTTCTCCCCTCATCAGCCAGAATAGCTTGACTCCAGTGGTATGGAGAGCACGGGACCCACGTCTGGGCATACCCGTCCCTCTCGGGGTGAGAAATACAAAAAGAATAATTGATGGACAGAATGCAGAATAATGTCATACATTCAGCCCAGTACAGAGATCTGGGCCTAGATCTATTTTTCTTTTTTTCACCATGCCATTCAAGTTTGGACCCAGCCATATGCAAATCAGTCTTGACCCTGCACCCAATTGGAACAGTCTAGACCAAACTGCTAGGCCAGATCCTCTGTGGACTGGAAACAAGTATCCTAGGACAGGTTTCAGGGGTTCACCCCTCATCAGCCAGGATATCTTGACTCCAGTGGCATGGAGAGAACCGGACCTACGTCTGGGCATACCCGTCCTTCTTGGGGTGACAAATGCAAGAAGAACAATTGATAGACAGAATGCAGAACAATGTCATACATTCACCCCAGTACAGAGATCTGGGCTTCAATCCATAGTTTTTGTGCTCACCATGGCATTCCAGTTTGGACTGAGCCAAATACAAATCTGTCTTGACCCTGCGTCAAATGGGAACAGTCCACCCCGAACTGCCAGGCCAGGTCCTCCTTGGACTGTAAACAAGCATCCTAGGACCGGCTTTGTAGTTTCACCCCTCATCAGCCAGGATAGCTTGACTCCGGTGGCATGGAGAGCACGGGACCCACGTCTGGGCATACCTGTCCCTCTCGGGGTGACAAAAGGCAAAAAGAACAATTGATGGACAGAATGCAGAGCAATGTCAAGCATTCACCCCAGTACAGAGAACTAGGCCATCACCTGCCATCACCTCTGTACCAGTTGTGCCCCAGCTCCTCCTCCTACTTGACGGAAAAAGCAACGGTCCCACCTTTGCCTACAGCATTAGCACCAGTGCTGCCAGAAGCAGATAGTCGGTTACAATTACAAAATAGTCCCTGATAGGGGAGATTCACACAGAACAATGAATGGTGGCATGAAATCGATCTGCAGATCTAGGACAGTAGACAGGCAACTACTCACGGCCTCCCAGAAGGTCTGAATCTTCGGGCACTGCAGAAACATGTGCAAATCATCTTCGTTTGGGCTTCTGCACTTAGGACACATCACCACTCCAACTGAGCCAAATTTTGAAAGTTTGTGTGGAGTCCAGCAGGCCCTATGCACTGTAAAAAAGTGATTCTTCCTTAAATATATGGGCTTTACTGTTTTATAAAGCATAGACATTGCTGCTTGCCATTGGTCTTCGGTCGCAATCTCCTGCAAGCAGCTTCCCCACAAGCTCTCTGGTAGTGTAAAACACCTGTCCTCCATCTCGAACATAAACCAATATCATAGCACAATTTCTTTATTTTAAATATGATTAGAAAAAAGCTGCTCCTCCAGTTCATTAGAGGTGCCTATTAAGTCACCCGATACCACATACCAACTTTCAATCTGGAGGAATTTAAATCTATAAAAGCTAGGGCCCCACTCCTCCTCACACTGACCCCACGAAATTAGTTGTCCTTCCGTAAATAACTGCTTCCATCTCAAAAGACCATCTCCTTTAAGGGTCGAGCCAATACATTCTTAGTCCAAGGTGAGGACCCTGGTGAATCCCATATCAAAGCCTGCTGGCTAAAATATGGAATTTTTAAAGCCCTTCTGATTCTGTACCATGTTTCCGCCATGTCCTTTAAAACCTTTAATTTGACCTTCTTAATGTATTTCAGATCAGCAAATTTATACAGAAACCCACTTTCAGCGGTTTTCTGCTTCTTCAGAATCTCTTTAAACATTCTACCTATTTCTGTGTCCATAGGGGTACCCAGTAACATCCTACCATTTTTTAACAAAAAAGCCCATGAGTAAAGCTGCAGGTCAGTCAGCGCTAAACCCCTTTTCACGAGCCACCTCCTTAGCTTCTTCCAGGAGAGACGTGGCGCTTTTGATGCCCAAATAAAGGAACTAATTTCACCTTGCAGTCTTGTGAACCACTCCTTTCTAAAGGTCAGGGGGATTCATTCAAATAAAAATGTTAGCTTTGGGAGAAACATTATTTTCACCAAATTTACAGGGCCAAATAACATAAGCAGTAAGTGCATTCCACCCTGCAAACTAGCAGTAATCTTCTTTTTAATCCTGTCAAAATTAGCCTTAGTAAAATCAGCTATACTTTGGGTAATCCTCACTCCAAGATACCTCATTTCTTTTTTGCAGACACTACCCTCAGTACACATATTCCAAGCCATAACTTCTGTTTTCTGCTTATTGATATCATAGCCTGAAATACTTCCAAACTCATTAGTTATGTCTAGCAGACAAGTCATGGTTTGTTGTAATTTAGGAGTATAAATTATGATATTGTCCGCATAGAGGCCAATCTTCTTGCTCCAGCCTTCAACCTCAAAGGGCACAATACCCTCTGTACTCCTTATATTCCGAGCTAATGGCTCGATGTATAGGTCAAACAAAAGTGGAGACAGAGGACACCCTTGTCTAGTACCCCACATGATCTGAACTGGCTGGGTCAACACCCCATTAACTAACACTCTGGCTGTGGGTACCAAATATATGGGTGTTTAGCCAACATCTGCAAATATACCCAGTTAACACGATCAAATGCCTTGGTGGCATCTAAATAAATAACCGCCAGGGGAAGATCATATGACGTGGCCATGTCTATAGAACCAATAAGGGAGAACGTCAGCTCTTGCAAAGCTCTACCCTTAATAAAACCCTTTTGGTCCTCATGGACCAACTCTGACATAACACTATTCATCCTCCCCGCTATAATTTTAGCAAATAGCTTATAGTCAGCATTCAATAAAGAAATAGGTCTGTAAGAATCCACACTTTTTAATGACTTCCCTGGCTTGGGAATCAGAGTTATATTGGCCTTGTTCCAGGAAGACGGCAAAGGAACATCCAACAAAAAAGCATCTCATTAAATAACTCCCTCAAAATAGTTGTTAAAACCCCGACCATAGTCTTATAAACCTCAACTGAGAGGCCATCTGGCCCTGGCGCCTTACCCTTTTTACCCCCTCTGAGAACTTCCTCAATCTCCTCATTGGATATCTCTTTATTCAGAGTATCCTTTAGATCATCTGATAAAGGGTCTGTATATTCTATCCATTTTAACATGTCCTGTTCTTTAATAACCAAATCTTCTTTATAGACCTTCCCAAAATGACTATGAAATGCTGAAACAATTCCCTTGCTATCACTAAGCACCCTACCCATCTCTTCACTTTTTATTTCTTGAAACAAATTTCTGGCCTGTTTGCTCTTTACCTTCCAGGCTAGTAATTTAATACAACCCTCACCATATTCAAAATCTGCTAGCTGGTTAACTTCTCACCTTTCCTTCACTCTATGGCTCAAAACTCAGAATATATTTGCCTTAAAGTCAGATAGCTCCTCCATCTCTTTTTCACTAGCCACCCTACTTCCTGCCTCCGCTAAACCTGCCTACAACTTTCTAATCTGTTCTCCCAAAGCCGACACCCTACTGTGGTATATTCACCTTTTCCTTGCTGCCAAAGTTCCTAGTATACCTCCTAAGTAAGCCTTATATGCATCCCAAACAATCCCAATCTTAGCTGTACCCTGATTTCTTTCAAAAAATATCTTTGTTTACACCTTTAAGACCTCCACTGTCTCCTCATCTAATAGTATCATACGATCCAACCTTCAAACTGTACCTATTGTACCTTCACCTACTGTCAACTGGAGTAGAATAGCTGAGTGGTCTGATAGATGCACGCCAATATGTTCGACCTCCAAAACTGAATCCTTCACTGTCCGGTCCACCAAAATATAATCTATCCTTGACTTATGCTTATACTTTTTATTACAGAATGTGAAACCTAACTGCAGACCAACCTTGCACCTCCATATATCATACAAACCCCACTATTTCTTCAGCAGTCTAACTCTATTCGACATCTTGGGGTTCACTGTCACTCCAATATTCCCAGACCTATTTAGTTTGTAATCCAAAACTGTATTAAAGTCACCTGCCATGATGATCTGACCAGAAAAACTCAAATGATCTTTAACCAATTCATTCAATGGACCAGTATCGTCCTGGTTTGGACCGTAGTACCCTACAAAAATAAAAAACCTCCCCAAAACTTTTTAACTTAACTATGAGCCACCTCCCTGCAAAACTTGAAGCCTTATCCTCTATTGAAATATTTAAACCTTTCTTAACTAATAATGCAACCCCTTTAGCTACTATTGTCTGCCTGGTATAAACTGCATGAGCAACCCATCTCTGTGCTGCGAAAATCTTCCTACTCTCTTCCACAGTTAAATGTGTCTCCTATAGTATAATAATTTGTGCTGGAGAGTCCTTCAAATACTCCATTATCCTATCTCTCCTTCTCTTCACAAGGAGACCATTTACATTCCATGATAAAACTTTCAACTTGTTTAATCTCACCCTACTCATCTTCTAAAAAGAACCCACACCACATGCATTCCAACAATAGCAATAAGACATCAGAGGCATGTTTCCTTCACTTTCCCCCTATTACCACCTCCCCAAAAAACCCACAACCCATCCCTCCTCCCCTGGAAAACACTAACCAACTACCCATAGCAAAAAGCCCTATGAGTGACCCCTCGGCGTGCAGTGAAAAAACCTTAACACCCTAGTGTGGTACAAATAATGAATGCACAAAACACCATTAACACCTCATAGCGTTGATTAATCTATTGAGCAGCTTCATACTTCATGGATTCACAGATTGATGTTGTTCAAGGAACCTATCCACATCCTCTACAAAGCGAAAAGAGTGCATTTTGTTATTCACAATTACTTTCAAAAGAGCTGGAAATTACAATTGCACCGATGCACCGAGTTTCCTTAACAGCTCAATCCTTTTCCCTAATTCCCATTGCCTGTTGGAAGTTGCTGTTGACAAGTCTGATCTTACTTCAACCTGAACCCCGTCCACCTCCAAGACTTTCTTCTTTAAAGCCTTCACTAAAATATTCTCTTTCACAGAATAAGTGAGAAAATTTACCAAATTTCTCCTAGGTTTAACACGATTTGAATTCAGCCTGAATGGATACCTGTGGATTCTCTGAATATCCTAGACATTTCTTCCTCTGTCTCCTCCAATTGTAACTCATTCTTCAATAAATGAACCACAGCATTTTTTTAACATCTCCTCCCTCTTTACCCTCAGGCGGTTTTAGAATTTTGAAATTATTCCTTCTCTGATAATTCTCTAATCCTTCTACTCTTTCCTCATGCTCCCTTTCCTTGATCTTGAACCCTTCAATTTCCTTCCTGTTAACCATCATCTCCTCTCTAAGATCTCTAACTTCAACTTCTAATGCTAATGTTCGTTTACTCAGGTCATCCATCTTTTTCTCCAACACCTCACAGGTGGCCCTTACACTTTCCTGATTTATTTATTATTTATTTATTTATTTATTGAAGTTTTGTATAGCGCTGGCTTCACCTAAAGGGTATCAGAGCGCTTAACATTGTAGGTCTGAATAGCCACAAGAATAACAGAACAAGTGTATCAAAACTAGCAATCAATGAAAATATACAGAGATAACAAAATGAATAAGCATGGGCGGATTTCGCGGATCCACGATCTGTGAATTTGCGGATTTGCGGATTCGCGTCTCCGCAAAATCCGCGAATTTGCGGATTCGCGGATTTTGCGGCTTTTTTAATGGGGTCTTCTGTGCGAGTAGTGCCTCTTGTGTGTGTATAAATGATCACAGACCGATCAGAGCAGCAGATGAAGAGAAAGAAGCTCCTGGTCACAAGAACAACACGAGGATTGCGCTCGTGAAAGTCAAGGATACAAAGGCCTCTATCCAGCATCACAGCTGATTTTCGACGGTAGATTTGGGAAGAAGGCACACCTGCCCAGCCTCGATGACGCTCACAATTATTTTTGGGCTGATGAATGAGTCACTGAATTTGAGCTTCAACTAGTTCCAGCGACCATGTGTGTGTTACTATGCAATCGCCCCGAAGGGTGCAGGGGTCCCTTGAGTGAGCTGTCCATCATAGTGGGTAAATGGCGGGAAGACGGTGCACACCGCAAGTGTGTGAGCGGGGCCAAACAGGCGGGGCTTCCATGCGAGTTCACATGTCTCTTGTGTGTATAAAAGGTTAGAGACCGATCAGAGCAGCAGATCAAGAGAAAGAAGCTCCTGGTCACAGGAACAGCACAAGGATTGCACTCGTAAAAGTCAAGGATGCAAAGGCCTCAATCGAGCATCACAGCTGATTTTCGACGGTAGATTTGGGAAGAAGGCACACCTGCCCTGCCTCGACGACGCTCACGATTGTTTTTGGGCTGATGAATGAGTCACTGAATTTGAGCTTCAACTAGTTCCAGCGAACATGTGTGTGTTACTATGAAATCGCACCAATGTGCGCAGGGGTCCCTTGAGTGAGCTGCAGCTGTCCATCATCCTATAACTATTTTAGGATGGCGCCGGCAAGCTGCCAGCGCCATCCTAAAATAGTTACTAAATTAGCTTCATCAGGAAGCACTAATAGATAAAATAAAGCAGGTGCTCGAGCACCTGCTTTATTTTATGTATTAGTAAGTCAAGGATGGGGGTTGAGTAGTCCTTGAGCCAAGATTCTTTTTTTTTTGGTTTCCTCATATACCGTTATGGACTTCTTGAAGGGAACTTAGGCAACTCAATCCAAATAGGTCAATCCTACCCGGCCCTGATGTTAAACCACCAAGTTCGGAAGGAGCCGATCCCTCAAGTTGCCACTGCCTTCCCAATCCACTCCTTTTCTCGCCGTTTTTGGCACCCTGCGTTACTAGGGAGATATAGGAACCAATAGGGCCCAAGATAAATCTTAGGAAGACCAAATTACCTTTACCTGTCTTGCCATGTCACTATAGGCTTCCAAATGTTATCAAAACTTGTGGGATCGCAAGCCATATCTGATGGTAAGAATGATATGTTTAAGGCTGTTTGAAAAAGACGGAGGTATTGGATCCTTCCAAGCTCTGCATATTTCAGAGCCTTGTATTGAGATCATTGATGTTATAGGCGGCTCCCAGCCCAAAAAGAACAGTATTGGTTGTTATTACCATTGATGACTGGAGAACCTCCCCCAGAAAGCCCTGTACCCGATCCCAATAATTTCTTATATCTGGGCAAACAGCCAGCATGTGTGCGTCATCAGCGGCCAGGAATCTACATCTTGGGCAATGGTATTCTACGTTAGAAAATTTCATACGTTTTTTTTGGGTTATGTATACCCTATACATAGTATATAGATGGTTCCGCTTTAATGTGGCTGGCTTCACCACAGCCTGCAAGATAGTAAATGAATTAATCCATATATCCAGCGAGACCTCACTTTCTGATATCGGTACATTATTCCAAAGCTTTTGTATCTCAGATTCAGTGATGTGTACCAGTACGAAATTTGGTTTTTCCACCTGTTGTTCCTGAATACTAAGTCGAATTTTGGATTGGGTTTATTGAGATTCCAGGGCTTAGTTAACCACCATCTTGACAGCTGATGATATTTAAACCTTGTAAGTGCTCCGCCAGTAAGACCAGATATTGCCTCCCAGCTGAGAAGCTGCAAATCTACCTGGAGGTCTCCCCAATACTTAATCCCCATGGCCCTAAGGGGACTGGAAAGTTGGTCTTTGAGACAGGCCGGTGTTCCTAGGGATTCCCAGATTTGGGCCTGCACTGCATAATAGGGAATATCAAGCTTCTGCCTCAGAAAAACCCAATTTCTAATAGCTGTCACCAAGATCTTTAGTCTTATTTTTTATTTTTTATTTTGGGTCTCCAAACTTAAATAGGAAGTGTGAATGGCCCTGTGGTACATCCCGCAGCAGTGCTTGGAATAATAAACCTAAAGATGTTGCCTCGATCTCGTCCGCCAGAGCTTTAAAGTTTTTTAAGTGGAAAGCGTGGCAGTACACCAGTAAGTCAGGGAAGGCCAAACCACCTGTTTTTAAAGTTCTCCTGTGCTTCTTCCACGATACCCTTGGCGATTTTGAAATCCAGACAAAGGAACCAAGTTTCCCTTGCAACTTTTTAATAGATGGAGTATGAAAAGATAAGGGGATGGAATTAAATAAGAAAGTTAGTTTAGGAAGGATGATCATCTTGATTAAATTAACCCTCCCAAAGATGTTTAAAGGGAGTGATGACCATCTTTGCAGTGGGGCACAGACATCCTTAGATACCTTATCCAGGTTGATTTTGGTGATGTCTTCAATTTTTTGGGCCAACAGGACCCCCAGGTACCTCATTTTTGACTTTGCTTCCACTGTGCTAACCTCTTGGTTCCACTCCATAATTTCGGTTTTGTCCTTATTAATGGAGTAACCGGAGACCTCCCCGAATTCTTCAGCTAAGGCTTTCATTCTGGGCAGGGCGACCCCTGGGTTTGAGGTAAACATAAGAAGGTTGTCTGCATATAAAGCAATTTTCAATTCGAGGTCAGAAATCATCAAAGGTTTAAATGCTAAATCAGATCTAAGTAAACAAACAAAAGGCTCTATGTACAAATCAAACAACAAAGGTGACAGTGGACAGCCCTGTCTAGTCCCACGAGCTATTGGTACCCAGTTGGTTAAGATGCCGTTGATTAATATATTTGCCCGTGGAGAACGGTAAAGAGACCTGGTTGCAGTTATGAAGTTATTTGGAAATCCAAAGGCAAGCAGAACCCTCCATAAGTATAGCCAGTACACGTGATTGAACGCCTTGGCAGCATCAACTGCTGCCAAGGTCAAAGGAAGCTTTTTGCTGACAGCGACATCTATCGCTGCGATAGCCTGAAATGTCAATTCATTTAGTTGTCTATCGGGGATAAAGCCCCTTTGATCATGATGGACAATTGTCTTGACTATTCTGGCAAGTCTGGCTGCCAACACCCCAGCGAAAACCTTATAGTCTGTGTTTAACAGCGAGACTGGCCTATAGGATTCTATCTTTAAGGGATCCTTATTTGGTTTCAAGATTAAGGTTACCATGGACTCTGCCCATGAATCAGGTGCATTCTCCCCCCCTGTAAAGATTGTATTACACAGGGTTGTAAGGGCAGGCACTATTTGGTCTATAACTATCCTATAGATTTCTACGGGGAAACCATCGGGCCCAGCTGCCTTCCCATTCGTCATTTTCTTCAGCTGGGCTCTTACCTCCCCCTCATTTATATCAGAGGAAAGATAGCTATAATTCTCATCGGACAGACAGGGAAGCTGTATCTTGCTCAACCAGTTTTCTAATAGCTGGGGGGATTGATTTGTTTTGGCAGTATATAATGTTTTGAAAAAAGATTCAGCCTCCTCCCTGATTTGCTCATCATTGTTTGTAACTATGCCCGAGCTTCCCCGGGTTAATCTAATAATCTGATTTTTATTTCTGTCCATCCGAGATTTCCAGGCTAGAAGGCGGCCACATTTCTCCCCATATGAAAAATTTTGGAGTTTGCTGGTGTCCCATATTCTTTTGAGGACCTTATCCAGGCCCGCTTGATAGTCTGCCCTCAGGCCGTCTAGCTCTTTTTGTAAGAGGGATTTCATGCTGGATTGATTGGCTGAGGGTACTTGAGCCAAGTTTCTATCAGGAAGGCGATGTCGATATCTTCACTAAGGATGGTTTCAGATATTTCAGTCGCGTGTCTAACAGCTGAGCGGCAGTTTATGAGCATGCATGCCAGGAGATTAGAGTTAGGGTTGGGGGGAGAGCACGGCGGAATGATGGTGAGTTAGGGGGGTCTAGGAGATTCAGGGGTTGAGTGGGTTCTGCTAATCCCCATAATAACAGGGATGTTAGATTGAGGGAAGGTAGGGTCCTTGCGAGAGGGCTTATTATGGTAGGGGATACAGATGGCAGCTATGTTGGATACGGGATGAGAGTGGATTCTGCTGATCCCTATAATGACAGGGATGTCTGATTGAGGGAAGGAAGGATCCTGAAGGGTGGGCTTGTTGTGTTAAGAGTCACAGATGTCAGCAAGGTCATTGGTGGAGTAGTCATTTAAGGTGCGAACAGGCCTGTGTGAGCAGTTGAGAAGGGGGGTGGATTTCCATCGTTTGGGATATAGGTATTTGCTAGGTCTGTAGAATTAAGAGGCCCATGAGGGGGTTTTATGTTTATGGGACTTGAGGTTTTTAAAATCTTTCCTAAGACTGATCAATGCAGTAGTCAGGGCAGAGATATTGCGTTCAATTTTACAAAGAGTCTGAGTTAAAAAAGAGAGGCGGGAAGAGGTAAAGGCAGAGTGAGGGAAGGGGGTATGGTTATAATTAGCTTGGGTGGTAGGATTGGGGTCACAGGATTGTGAGTGGACAGGGGGGATGGAGTAGGGGTGAGAGAAGGGGAAGGGGTGGGGTGAGAGATGTCTGTGGAAGGCGGAATGGAGGACGGCGGGGTTGAAGGGCGGGGGTGTGGGATAGGGGAGAAACTGGGCTTGAGGAGGAGGGGGTCTGTCGAGGGGGAGTGGAGGATGGAGAGTGGGGAGAGATAGAAAGAGGGTTTGGGTCAGGCGTGGGATTTTGTGTGGAAGGAGAAGGGGAAGAGGGGGTGTAGTAGCTATGGGGAGTGTGTGAGAAGGTGTATGTTGGAATGGAGGAAGGGCTGAGATGGGGATCTCTGTTGGGGGTAGCGGTGGGGTAGTGGGGAGAGTGAGAGGTCGTGTGTGTTGTGATGGAGGAAGGGTTGAGGTGGGGGTAAGGTTGAAGCTATGAGCGGCGTTAGGGGGAAGAAGGAAGGCTGGGATATGAAAAGGGGTTAGGGAGAGACAAGCATTAGAGGCTAGGGTGATATGATGTGTGGTGTCTGATTTAGGAGTGAAACGGGGGTTGAGGGCAGGAGAGTGTGGTAGCATGGTGCGCGTGGCAAGGGGAATATCATTGAGGTTAGGAGTCATCGTAGGTGAGGTGTTGGTGTTGGAGAGTCAAGGGAGAGCCTAGGGGGGTCTTGGGGCTGTGCCGGTGTGGGGAGAGGAGTTGGTATGGACATCAGGTGGGAGAGGGTGTTGAAATGATGTTCAAAGATAGTGAGGTGATATTCGGAGGCTTGTATCAAGATGTTACCTGTTTTGAAAATGTAAATGTCAATTTCACCAGGGAAAAGAGGAGAAGGGGTTGTGGAAAGTTTAAACCCATAAGGAATTTTGCAAGATTTAGATATAGGGAGGTGGTGTAGGAAGGTGCTTTTCCACTTGGAGGGGCGTTTGTGGTAGAAGATATAATTAGTACTAATGGGGGAAGTGAGGCTGTAGAAATTGTCAGCAATAATGGTTTCAGGGTGCTGGATAAGTAGTTTGTGTTTGAGCTTTTTTTTGGAAGTTTTGGTAAGCTTGGGGGGATAAGGAATGGTCCAGGAGTTGGGGCCGTGTTTGGTTAGGGAGGGGTGTTTAGAGGGGAGAGAGGAAATGAGGAGAGAAGAAGGAGCATAATTGAGGGCGAACATGATAGGTCAAATTAGTAGGAAGAGTAATCGAAGTAAAGAGGGGTGAAGTGGTGTAGTGAGAGGATATTGCAAGGAGTGTGGCGGGTGGGGAGGGAGATAGGTGAGGGAGGGGATTAGGTCTGAGTCTGGAAGGGTTAGTTGATGTGGAGTAATATGGGGACTGCAATAAAGAAAAGGAGAGATAATTACAACGGGGGTTAGCATAAAAGGAAAGTATGAGTGTTATGAAGTAAGAAAATTGGGCGAGTTAGGGTGCATGTGGGTGTGATGGGAGAGGTCAGAAGGGGACGATTTTGAGGAAAGTATAAATAGAAGGCTTAGATGTGGGAGCAGTGAAGTTAGAGTAACTTCAGTGTTATGAAGTAAGAAAATTGGGTGGGTTAGGGTGCATGTGGGTGTGGTGGGAGAGGTCAGAAGGGCGCGATTTTGAGGAAAGTATAAATAGGAGGCTTAGATGTGGGAGCAGTGAAGTTAGAGTATAGAAGCTAGTAAAAACATTCAAGCAAACAGAACAAAACAGGATAGGAATATACAAAGCGTATACATAGAAAATTTAATAGCGTTTGGGAGGAAATCATAAACAATAATTGCGGCATATATTAGGTTAGAGGGGTTGAGGCCTAGTGGTGAGAGCAGTAAGTATATAATATGAACAAAGTGAAAGCAGCTCAAATTAAACATTCAAGTAAAAAATATTTAGGCAACATAAACGAGACATTACAAAATTATACAAGTGCATAAAGTCAGAAATAACTGGCAATTAGGAGGTAATTTAAATATCAGTCGTAGCGTATTTTTGTTTAAAAAGTTCAAGCCTAAAAAGGGAGAGCAGTAGGGCTAAAATCTGGTAGTAAAAGGGGTGGCCTTCAGGCATCAAAAAGGATAGGTGATTTGAAATGCAAGAAGCTCTAATTGACCTAAAAATGAGAATAGCCTATTTTTAAATCAAGCGCTAATTTAAAAAATGGCAGTAGGTAGATGTCCTAAGGATAGCCGTAGTAGCAAGTTAAAACTAAAAAGTAGAGCAATGCCGGTCACCAAATCGGAAACTTTTGTTGTTGTTGTTTTTTTTGTGTGGAGGAGGAACAAAATGGGCACCAGCCTTAGGGACGAAAAACAAAATGGGGGCGAGTCAAGTAACAAAAACAACCAACAAATATACAAAGTCCAATAACCTCATAGATGGGACGATTGGGAGTATGTCTCCATTGGTGATTTGCGAGGCTAAAAGGCTTGAGGGAAAGTCGGGCAAAGCGATGTCAGGACACCGGGTAAGCGGTTGGCAAGTCAGTTTCAGAGCAACTCACCGCTCTCCTTCCCACGTTGTGAGCCAGCAACATGGTTAACTCGTCAGATGATGTCCATTCTTCTCTGACTGTCTACCAAAAGTTGTATGCCTTTGTTTAGACCAATCGACCCGCAAAAGCCTTCTTTGGCCTGAGTAATGAGAAAACAAAACACAAAAGCGCCGGTCGCAAGCAGCAGCCGGTGCTTTGCTGCACGCACTCACCGGTAATTGCCTCAGGCAGTGTTCCAGGCAGTGCTCCTGTGCACCACCCACAGATACTTGCGTGGACACTCAGCCCACATTCCCGTGTCCAGGTTCCCTGTGGGGCCGATCAGCAGGATCAAAGGCCGCCTGCCTCCACCGCCCTCGGCGGGAACCGAGAATGGGCCGGGTGGAGCTGGTTTTAATTGGGGTCCGTCACGACATCAGGCACAACCTGCACCGGAGTGAAAGCTGGAGCCTTCGGTTCCAGGGGACAGCCTCAAGCCTTACGGAGTGTTCCAGAGGCGGATTCCCGACCAGGTCCAGACAGGAGGGCTTCGGTCATCTGTAAGCTGAGGTATTGGGAGTGAATTGGAGGAGCTAGCGGGAATGAGAGGCTCCTGGTTTTAGTGATCTCCGTTCCGGGCATCAACTCCTGACAATGCTTCAAACCGATTTGGGCTAAAATGTGCGGACCAGCCAACCAGATCTGTATCTGTATCTATACCTGCAACCCCACCGAAGTTTGAAGAAGGAAAACATGGTGGATCACTAGTGGCGGATGTTCTCAGAGGTGTGTGGTTATTTTTGCAGGTTTTTTTGGGAGAGTGGAGCGTGAGGATGTAGCGAAACTTGAGTAGGGGAAAAAAGTGAGGAAAGAGATTTTTTTGTGAGAATCCGATCGGGAAAAAATCTACCTGGTTGTGGCTTGGGCTGGTCAGCGTTGTATGGCGGTAAGGGTTCCCGGGGTGAACGTAATCCAGCAAAGCTGGAGGAGGAGCCAGCCAGTCCAGCGGGCCCACCGTGGTGGAGAACGGCTGTGGAAGTAGGCAAAGGATGCCGCGCAGCTGCTTGGATTCTCTTCCAGTGGGGTGGGTGAGGAGGAGGAAGGCAGGGAGATTTGGGTGAGAGAAATCCTGACAGGGGTGCAAAGAAGCAGGATCCATCGGCCAGGAGCTTAAAGGTACGGCCCCCTCTTCCTCTTCACCCGGCACAGAAGCAGGGGTATGGAGTCAGAAAGGAGGCTGAGTCTGCTGACAGAGTGCTGACAAAGGTAGGGTGTCAGTTTTGGGGGATGTTAGGAACGCTAGTAAGTCTGGTGTTGGAGGTGTAGAGGGGGTGTGTCCAAGGGGGCTCTCTAGGTACACCTTGAGAAGCGCAGTGAGGGTGTGCACAGATCTGGAGGGTCACCTGATTTGGCTAATAAGCGCCAGGACAAAAAGAAGGAGGTAAAGGAAGTGAAGGTTAGGGGCAGGCGCTCTGCAAAAGAACATTAAAGTGCATAACACGTTGGCAAGAGGGACCTCTTTAGAGCACAAAATAAAGGTGACACCATCCCTCAGGTCTTTTTTCAAAGTACTTCCAAAAACTTTGATATTGAGGGAAAACCCACACCCAGGGCAGAGGAAGCCTGTCAGAATAAGGAAGTAAAACACCAACAAGAGAGTGATTTGTTAGGAGCTGCTTAGGGGTTTCTTAACAGTTTTTAACAGTTTCAGCCGATCTATAAAGTATTGACTCGAGCCAGTCCCGATCAATTTTTGAAAGCATAACAGACCTATTTTTTTTTAAGGTTTTTAGTGTCAGCTATATGTTGGTCTGTACTTTTATATAGGTTCTCATTTATGTTTTTAGCTCAATATCATTATCTGTCATCTTTAGAGAATTCATTGGCATGTTGGTATTTATATAGGAGTCAAGTGTAATCATTTTTAAATATTATTAATATATATATCTTTTGTAATTTTCATGGTGCGTTTATGGTCCATATTGACCGAGTAAAGAAATACTGAATGACTAGCTACTCCTTCCTAATTAGGCATTACATCTCAAAAGTGTTTTAAGGAATTCCCAATGCTAGCCTATGAGAGGAGTAGACCTCCCTTTAGTGAAAAACAAATGGAGCTGTTTGATACTACCAGGACATGTAAAGCTTAAAAGTACATGTCCTACTTTTTAAGTACACAGTACCCTACCCTTAGTGCTACCTGGAGCCTACCTTAGGGGTGACCTATGTGTATAGAAGAGGGGTGTTTAAGGCTCGGTAAGTTGTTTTTAATGCTAAGTCGAAATGGCAGTAAACTTCACACACAGGTACTGCAATGGCAGACCCGAGACAAGTCTGGAAATCTACGTGTATGGGGGGCACAACCAGTGCAGCAGGCCCACTAGTATATTTTCAAAGAACATGGAATCCCAAAGAATCTGAAAGGAACCTTGGGTGTGAGTATTTATGCAGGATAAGTGGTCCCTTACAACAATAGGTGAAACAAATCAACACAGTGATATAATAAAAGCTGTGTTCTAGAATTCCTGATGGAAGAATAAAGACTTTGTTTACATCATACAAACAAAAGAAGAGAGAAAGTGGGATAGTGTTTTTTTTCTGGATAAAATCAAGTAATTTTACATCTTTTTCAACATCACCTTTCACACTCACAAAACCACCCAAAAAACACACTCCGCTCTAATCAGGCGTTGCAGCACACCAGGGAGGCACTCTGCCTCTATGGTGGGAACCCAATGATGAAGCATGTCACCAACCAGGTTGGTGAGTGAGGTTTCTTCTATAAAACAAGAGTGACTCCTCTTGCTGGCTCTTCAATATTTTGGCCCTACTCTTCTGTTGTTTATTTAGAATCCGTAAGCCAACATGCATGGTAAGCAATGGTAACCCAATGGTTTGATAAAATGGCATGAGAGGAGTTGAATGTACCAAGGTCAAGGGTGCCACACAATGTGCATAATGACCGGCTGAATGGAGATTGGAGACCAGTGAAGCGGGGAAAATTGTGCTGGTGTCCAAAGACTCCCTGCAGAGGAAGAGTAAATGGAACAAATAGGTTAAGTAACCGGGAGCAAGCCGCAAAGGAGTACAGGGTGAGACAAGAGAGGGAGACACAGTGCACTCTACTAGGGACTGACTAGTAAATAAAATTAGCCAATTATGGAAACACCAAACCATATATAAAATTTACAGGGGGAGCATATGCACTTTAGCTCTGATCAGCAGGGGTAAAGAGCCCAGAGTCATAAAACCAACAAAAACAGGTCAGAAACAGAAGTTCACAAATCAAAAGATCTGGAGATAAACCCGCTGGAAAAGCCAGGTGTAACTTGGCCCCTGGATTATTCCCTGATAAAGAGTCTTAAAGTCAGACATATATAAAGGGAGGTAAACTGCTTGTGGCCAATTTGACTGTTACAATCAGCACCACACCAAGGCCCTGTCTTTTATCCCAATTGATGCAGCCTTGCCAGGAACATGTCATAGGAGACCTTATTGAATGCTGCGGACAAGTTCATTAGTACCAAGGCAGAAGGCTCAACCTGGTCCAACAGCATGCTGCAAAGGTCACACACCACAGCCCACAAGGTTGTTTCTGTGCTGTGCATGGGTCAGAAACCAGATTGGACTGAATCTAACATTTGGCCATTTGCCAATTTTTCTGACACAAGTTGATCAACTTGTCTTTTGAGAATCTTAACAACAAAAGGTAGTAAAGAAATTGGACTAAAGTTAGAGAGTATTGCAGGATGTGCACTAGGATTGTTTTCGTTGAGGTACTATTAGTGCCCTATTCCGGAAATCAGGACCCAGTCCAGTAGACAAAGAGTTATTGCACACTTCCAGAAATTGGGGTCCCAGCACATCCTCTGCTGCATTCCACTGCAGAGGAGGTAGGGGGTCCAATTAAGACCTAATTTAAGTGATCTAGAAATAAAGTGCAAGCCATTCCGGGACAACAGAGGCCTCTAGTCGGGAGGGATATCCTGAATATAATTATCTGTTTTATTAGGCACCTCATTATGCTACTGTCTGCCCAGATTTCTCATTAAAGCCTTACAAATTCCGTCTAAAGCTAGAGGATCAGAGGAGGGGAGAAGTAAAATAATCCAGGATGACCAAAATCTTAGTCTCAAAGAAATCAGTCAACTTGTTTGCCAATGTCATCAATTTTGTTTGATGCACATTTTAGTGACAAAAACCTGAAAGGATGTGTTTCCTTGAACTCTGAGGAATGTTCTTCTTTGTTGAACACATCCCTGTTTCTGATGGGCCAAAGTCCACTGGTACCCATAAATTCTGAAAGATGAACCACTCTTGATTGTGCACCAGTGATTTTCGATTTTTGTATAGTGACAAAACACTCTGCAAATTGAAGACAAAGGTTTGGCACCCTCAGGCAGCCTGCAAGCTTAATGACCTGACACTGAAAGTTGGTGGCTTATGAATGACATGTCTTTCTAAGTTAATGACCCAGAGAAGCATTTTTCCCATTGTTGGGAAAAAAGAGAGGTCATCTGTATTGAGTGGTGGGGAGCAGTCCGCCCCTCTCATACCATGCCCTTCGCAACTCCAATTGCTTCTCAGTCTCAGACATAGCAGGCCCAAAATCCATGTCCATTTGTGGGAGAATTGAGTGGTGTGGCTCACCTCCCTGTTGTAGCAGTGGGGGCCACGCATTGTTCATATATATGACTATAGATTTGGGACCCACGCAGCCAGCAGGGCTGCTAACTGCCCCACCAAAACTTGCAATGAATACTGTTTGTGCCACCTCCCAGACCAGGTGCTAGGGAAGTAGCGTTCTGTGTAGAGGTAATTTTTCAGAAGCTTTGTGCCTGCAGATTCAGAGCCCTCACTATGCGTGCCACAGAATTGGATCTTTTCAACTCAAGATGCCAGTGGCAGTGAGTTTGTTCATTTCCAGATATTTTCCAAACTCTATATGCAATTACTGACACTGAGAACAATACTGGTAAACTGGCTCTGCGCCATTACTGCACTCTCCAATATGGCCTCAAAATGCACAAAACTTCAAGTCAATCCGTATAAAGGACATACTACAGGAAGAGGACCTAGAACATTGCTAACAAATACAAAATCAGGGTGAAAACACTGAGACCACAGTGGACCTTATGACTGCATTGACTAAACTAAGGGAGACATAGATGGTATGATCACTGAGTTCAGGACAGACCTCCTAGCATTGAGAAATGAAATGACATCACAATCTCTGGATGATCTGGACTACTCTACAAAACTTGAAAAATAAGATTGACCACCACAGCATAAATTTTGCCAAGCACTTAAATGAGCAGGACAATTTTGATGTTTACATTGCTGAGCTGGAAAGATAATGCAACAATCGGTAGAACAAATTGGATTGTTGGGAAAATATGCCCAGGAGCAGCAGGAGGCCCTGTTAATGCCCCTTTAGTTGCTTTTTCTCCACCATTTTTATGGCGGGCTCACCACCATGAAATGGACGGTGGACAGGCAACTTGAAATATTCTCAGTGATGCTGCAGTGGCACCACCTGCATATTGCTGCCCCTGTCAGCATCGCCTCCACTGCACTGGATCATTGATCCTGGCGGAGCTGGTGGGCTAGTGGCGGTCCACCCACCACACTCAAAATACTGCGGGCGGACCTGCAGTTAGGTTGTGATCCTACCACCGCCATGAGAAGGGCATTCCTATGGACCGCCTTACTCGTAATCAGGCCCTGAGTCATCCTATCACAGTTTTGTCCCCATTTTGTGTTTCTTCGAAAAGATGTTTGTATTCCATCAGCTGTTCATGTCCAGTCAGTATTTGTAATAGTACGCTTTGTCACCTAAGACAACACAGTTTGGTTTCAGCTACAAGAACTGATTTGTCAGCTGCTCCTGAGACGGTTATTGTATATGGAATTACTTTTCCTCCTTGTTATACTCCATGTTTCGAAATCTTGTTCCTTTGTACCTAATATCGATTATTTTGGTCTCCTGTGTCTTGAGACAAACAGTTTCATTAAGTAAACAACAGCATAAAGTTGTTTTTCTTCAAATAGCCTGAACATTTACTGTTCATTTCAGATCTTTGCTCTTCAATCTGAGTTTCTTTGATTTAAATGTAGATAGATCTGCAGTTCTCTCTTGGACTTCAGCAGTCCAATGTCAGCTACTCCATACTCTTGATATCACCTTATCATTCTGAAGTGCAGGTTTATATTTTGCGCATGTGTCCCTTGCTGGCTTTAGTGACCATCCACAGCAAACATTTTAGGTAATTGAATTCACGCTGTTATTATTTGCACAGATTTGCGGAAGGGAATGGTTAGGGCATGTGGCCCTGCCACTCTCACAGACACACACATACAACACATACATATATGCAAAACACACACACACACAAATGCACACATTTCGCTATATGAACACAATCCAACCTCTCCACTTGAACAACCTACTACGTCACTGCACTCTCCCATATCTTCTGCTCCCTACGTTCCTTCTCCATGTTACATTCTATCCTCATGGCTTTATGACAGTGGAATCTGGCAGACTTTCTTCCTCACCATCTACCACATAGAACCCTCTCCAGGGCATGTTGTTTCCTCTGTTTCCCACTAAATCACTAATCCACAAACGTACAAAATTTCCAAGTAATGAAGAACCACTTTCAAATTAACAAAAAAGACAGAGCTCGTGTCCTAACCCATGCTTGTCTTTCCCAGGCTTTTGCAAAGTAGTATGTATCCTGGTTGTGGGCAGAAGAACACTGTAGTCTTTCTAATGCCATAAGGCTGGTATTATATATATTGTGAGGGATGTTCATTCTAACATTGCAATATAAAATTTTCACTTAAAATACTCATAGAATTCAGAAAAAATTTACAGGAGTGAAGCAAGGCACTTAATAAATGAAATGTTTCTTAAGAGGTTATCTTTTGGCCACCAGCCCTGAGGTACTCTTTCTGAGTGTATCTGGTTTCTGAGAAGCTTTCCTTTTAGGCAGCAGTCACTAGTAGTGAACCACTTCAATAAACCAGCGACATTATTATTAAAATACTATGTAAGTCACCATGGACTAAGGTACAGTAAGTCCATCCTGACCTCCAGGAGTCCAGACACACCTGTAGACGACGAGAAGAGATGGAGGTACAACAATACCCCAGAAATCCACTCAACCTTCAAAATCACCATCAACACACACCACCTCCTCCTCAAAACCACAAAGAAAATGGCCCTTCAAGACAGAATCAACGTAAACGCACATAACAGCTTATATCCCTTCGCTATCGTCAAGGAGTTTGCAAGGCCTAACAGCGAGACCACAAACGTCCCCTCCTTCCAAGACCTCTGCAACAAACTTACCACATCTATGACAGCAACAACACCCAAGACCCTTCGACTATGACCATGAAGAGCATCCACTCTGGAGCCCACTTGTACCCTTGCCCATATCACATCTTCCGTAGAGCTGCCACCTCTATCACCCCTGAGCTTCGCTGCACCTTCAATTGCTTCATTGAGACTGCCACTTTCCCTGACAATTGGAAACACGGCATAGATCAAACCTCTGCTAAGTAAGCCATCCACCAACCGGACAGATCTCAAGAACTTCAGACCCACCTCCCTGCTCCCTTTCTAAGTCAAGGCCATCGAGAAGGGCATAAACACCCAACTCTCCGAGTTCATTGAAGGGAACCACAACCTGGACATCTCACAATCTGGCTTCGGAAGCAAACACAGCACCGAAACCGCAATCCTTGCCGCCACCGATGACATCCGCTCCCTCCTTGACCAATGCAAAACCGCAGCCCTCATTCTACTTGACCTCTCGGTCGCCTTCGGTTTGCCTCCTAATGCACCCTAATCCTGAGACTCCACAATGCCGGCATTTGGAATCAGGTTCTGGACTGGATCCACTCATTCCTTACCAGTCGAACAGAGCGAGTCAGACTACCTCTGTTCCTCTCATAACCTGCAGAGATCCGCTGCAAAGTGCCCCAGGGCTCCACCTGAGCCCAACCCTCTTCAAAAATCCTCATGACCCCCCCTCACTGCCATCGTCAGGGACCATGGACTCAACGTAATCTCCTTCGCCGACGGCATCCAACTGATCCTTTCCCTCACCAATGAAACCACAGCCACCAGAATCAACTTCCACAGTGGGATGAAGGCCGTTGCCACCTGGATGAAATATAGCTGCCTCAGGCAACACACTCTATGCAGGTGTCACGCAGAAACTCCTCAGGAAAATACAGAACGTTCAAAATGCTGCAGCCAGACTCGTCCTCAACATCCCCCTCCACATCCACATCAACAAGCACCTTCAAGAATTCCACTGGCTCCAAGTCAACAAAAGAATCACCTTTAAGCTTCTCACACATGCCTACAAAAGCTCTCCACAACGCAGGATCAGCATGTCTAAACCACTGCCTGTCAGATACCTTTGCTCCGCCCAACTGGCCCTGGCCACTGCCCAGTGGCGTAACAAAACATGAGGGGGCCCCCCTGCAAACTACATGGAGGGGGCCCCCCTCCCATTCTCCGTGCCAGTCTAGAGCTCTCAGGCCAGCGACCCGCCATACTGCAGGGGATGCGGGGCGATTGTTATGCCACTGTCACCAATACAGCCGTTATAAGTAACACTTACCTTGCATCCTTCTCCTCTCTGCCTTGCACCCTTCTCCCCCTCCACCTTGCACCCTTCTCCCCTGCCGCCTTGCACCCTTCTCTACCCTGCATCCTTCTCCCCTCTGCCTTTCCCCCTTTTTCTCCTCTGCCTTGCACCCATCTCCCCTTTGCCTTGTACCCTTCTCCCCTTTGCCTTGCACCCTTCTCCTCTCTGCCTTGCACCCTTCTCACCTCTGCCTTGCACCCTTCTCACCTCTGCCTTGCACCCTTCTCACCTCTGCCTTGCACCCTTCTCCCCCTCTGCCTTGCACCCTTCTCTACCTTGCACCCTTCTCCTCTCTTCCTTGCACCCTTCTCCCCTCTGCCTTTCACCCTTCTCCCATCTGCCATGCACCCTTCTCCCCCTCCGCCTTGCACCCTTCTCTACCTTGCACCCTTCTCCTCTCTGCCTTGCACCCTTCTCCCCTCTGCCTTGCACCCTTCTCCCCTCTGCCTTGCACCCTTCTCCCCTCTGCCTTGCACCCTTCTCCCCTCTGCCTTGCACCCTTCTCCCCTCTGCCTTGCACCCTTCTCCCCTCCACCTTGCACCCTTCTCCCCTCTGCCTTGCACCCTTCTCCCCTCTGCCTTGCACCCTTCTCCCCTCCGCCCTGCACCCTTCTCCACTCTGCCTTACACCCTTCTCCCCTCTACCTTGCACCCTTCTCCCCCTCCGCCTTGCACCCTTCTCTACCTTCCACCCTTCTCCTCTCTTCCTTGCACCCTTCTCCTCTTTGCCTTGCACCCTTCTCCTCTTTGCCTTACACCCTTCTCTTCTCTGCCTTGCACACTTCTCCCCTCTGCCTTGCACCCTTCTCCCCTCTGCCTTTCACCCTTCTCCCCTCTGCCTTTCACCCTTATCCCATCTGCCATGCACCCTTTTCCCCCTCTGCCTTGCACCCTTCTCTACCTTGCACCCTTCTCCTCTCTCCCTTGCACCCTTCTCCCCTCTGCCTTGCACCCTTCTCCCCTCTGCCTTGCACCCTTCTCTACCTTGCACCCTTCTCCTCTCTCCCTTGCACCCTTCTCCCCTCTGCCTTGCACACTTCTCCCCTCTGCCTTGCACCCTTCTCCCCTCTGCCTTTCACCCTTCTCCCCTCTGCCTTTCACCCTTATCCCATCTGCCATGCACCCTTTTCCCCCTCTGCCTTGCACCCTTCTCTACCTTGCACCCTTCTCCTCTCTCCCTTGCACCCTTCTCCCCTCTGCCTTGCACCCTTCTCCCCTCTGCCTTGCACCCTTCTCCCCTTCACCTTGCACCCTTCTCCCCTCCGCCTTGCACCCTTCTCCCCTCCACCTTGCACCCTTCTCCTATCTGCCTTGCACCCTTCTCCCCTCCGCCTTGCACCATTCTCCTCTCTACCTTGCACCCTTCTCTACCTTGCACCCTTCTCCTCTCTTCCTTGCACCCTTCTCCTCTTTGCCTTGCACCCTTCTCCTCTTTGCCTTGCACCCTTCTCTTCTCTGCCTTGCACCCTTCTCCTCTTTGCCTTGCACCCTTCTCCTCTTTGCCTTGCACCCTTCTCTGCCTTGCACCCTTCTCCTCTTTGCCTTGCACCCTTCTCCTATCTGCCTTGCACCCTTCTCCCCTCCACCTTGCACCCTTCTCCCCTCCGCCTTGCACCCTTCTCCTCTCTACCTAGCACCCTTCTCCCCCTCCGCCTTGCACCCTTCTCTACCTTGCACCCTTCTCCTCTCTTCCTTGCACCCTTCTCTTCTTTGCCTTGCACCCTTCTCCTCTTTGCCTTGCACCCTTCTCTTCTCTGCCTTGCACCCTTCTCCTCTTTGCCTTGCACCCTTCTCCCCTCTGCCTTGCACCCTTCTCCCCTCTGCCTTGCACCCTTCTCCTCTCTGCCTTGCACCCTTCTCCCCTCTGCCTTGCACCCTTCTCCCCTCTGCCTTGCACCCTTCTCTACCATGCATCCTTCTCCCCCTCTGCCATGCGCCCTTCTCCCCCTCTGCCTTGCACCCTTCTCAGCCCCCCATTTCCCTCTCCCTGCGGACGCCCATGGTGTGTACTAACAAGCGTGCTTACCTGAGGGCACCATTTTGATGCCTCATCCCTTCTCATGTGAGCTTTGCCCTGGAGAATACTCTCTCTGGGGGCTCCCACTCCCACCCTTGTCAGGGTCCCGAGCACTGCTCTGTGCTGTCTCTTGCTCTTGCTCTCTGAGGCCCCCACCCCATCCTTGTCCCTGTCTCTTCTCTTCTCTTGTGGGGTGGGCCCCCCACCCTCTCTTCTCTTCTATTGTGGGGTGGACCCCCCACCCCATCCTTGTCCCTGTCTCTTCTGTTCTCTTGTGGGTGGGCCCCCCACCCCATCCTTGTCCCTGTCTCTTCTGTTCTCTTGTGGGTGGGCCCCCCACCCCATCCTTGTCCCTGTCTCTTCTCGGATGGGGGCCTGTCCCTGTCTCTTCTCTTCTCTTGTGGGGTGGGGCCCCCACCCCATCCTTGTCCCTGTCTCTTCCCTTCTCTTGTGGGTGGGCCCCCCGCCCCATCCTTGTCCCTGTCTCTTCTCGGATAGGGGCCTGTCCCTGTCTCTTCTCTTCTCTTCTCTTGTGGGGTGGGGCCCCCACCCCATCCTCGTCCCTGTCTCTTCTCTTCTCTTGTGGGGTGGGCCCCCCACCCCATCCTTGTCCCTGTCTCTTCTCGGATGGGGGCCTGTCCCTGTCTCTTCTCTTCTCTTGTGGGGTGGGCCCCCCACCCCATCCTTGTCCCTGTCTCTTCTCTTCTCTTCTCTTGTGGGGTGGGGCCCCCTTGTCCCTGTCTCTTCTCTTCTCCTGTGGGGTGGGCCCCCCACCCCATCCTTGTCCCTGTCTCTTCTCTTGTGGGGTGGGGCCCCCTTGTCCCTGTCTCTTCTCTTCTCCTGTGGGGTGGGCCCCCCCACCCCATCCTTGTCCCTGTCTCTTCTCTTTTCTTGTGGGGTGCGCTTTGTTTAGAGCGGGGGCCGGGCTCTGTGCTGCTCTCTTCTCCTGTGGGGTGGGCCCCCCACCCCATCCTTGTCCCTGTCTCTTCTCTTCTCTTGTGGGGTGGGGCCCCCTTGTCCCTGTCTCTTCTCTACTCCTGTGGGGTGGGCCCCCCACCCCATCCTTGTCCCTGTCTCTTCTCTTTTCTTGTGGGGTGCGCTTTGTTTAGAGTGGTGGCCGGGCTCTGTGCTGCCTCAGAGGAGCAGTGGAGACTGCTGTCTCTGGTGCCCCCATCCTCTTTCCGGGACTGCCTCTGACTGAAGTGAAACAATGTATATTGATACTTTGTTTCGCTTCAGTCAGAGGGAGGGGGCGAGTGGCTCCGAGCAGGCTGCACCTGCTTCAGATGCAGAGGGAGAGAGGCTTGCTTCAGCGCAGACCTCTCTCACAGCTCTCAGAAGAGCTGAGGGGGCCCCTTCATTAACTGTAGAGAGTGAGGCCCCCCCGCAGTGCGGGGCCTGCAGGGGCGTTTGTTACGCCCCTGCCACTGCCCCAAAGATCAACAAGACCAAAACCGGAGGAAGATCCTTCTCCCACCTCGCCCCAAGACCTGGAACACCCTGCCTATCTACCTAAAGCAATCCCCGTCGCTGACCCAATTCAGGAAGATTTCAAGACCTGGCTCTTCGACTGAACCCCTGTGCCCAAACGGATCAGCAGCCCCCTTCCCTTTGGCGCCTTGAGACCCTCATGGGTGAGTAGCCTTGCAATACAAGCCCCTGATTGATTGATTGATTGATTGATTGATTGATTGATTGATTGAAGTGAAGGAAACTTTAGAGAGGCTTAGTCAGCACGAGAAAGGAACCATGGAGTGGAAACAAAACAAAAGTTTAACACTTATAGCTACACAATGTATAAAGATGTTCAATTGAGTAAATGTAACCTGAGAATCTGTAAGTATTCCATTTTCGGGAAAGAATCGACCAAATTCACCAAGTCACTCTACCAATTTAAAAATACAGCAGACATTTTCTTTCTTTGAAACATTGTGAACCAAAACACACAATTACCACAAAGGGTAACAATGCACTGAACTCCTGGAAATTAAAAATGAAGTTGTTAAAAATCAAGGCATCCGTATACCATAACTCAATACAAAACACGTGTAGTGCCTAGATCGTAATCAGATGTAAATGATACAGCATAATAGTTGCAAGAGTGCATAAATCAGAGAAGAGTCCAAGTTTGGTTCCAAAAGACACAAATGAGTAAGGGAGAAAAGCGAGTATGCAAGAATGATAACACTGAAAGGTTAAGACGGTGAGAAATCAGGTCAGAAATGCGTTCTCAATGCTTCATTACAATGATAAAAGGCGGAGAATACAAAATCAACAACAGGACAGCACGTTTAAAGAGAAGGAAAAATGTGGACTATGTACCTCTAATGACATCTTCTACCTGCGAATGGTTCCAGCAGGTGCAAGACCGAGCGTCTGCTCTAGATTAAGATAAGTAGGATGTTCCCTCTGTATTTAACTTGCAAACAACATGGAAACAATCTTTAAATGCCCCCTTCTGTATTTATTTTCTGTAATTACACAGCCTAAAATGCCAAGTAGCTTTCCAGTACAGTTTAGATTTACATTGTGTACTTGTTTATAACAAGAACAACTACTAAAATTAAGCATTCAGCTACAAAAAACACCGACTTCTCCACCCAGCATTTAGACGTGCAACAAATGGCTGTTTTCTGCTTTTTTGAGTTCATATAAATAGTAGAAAATTCCTATAATTAAACATGATGAGTCCTTCTCTGCCATTAAAAGTAGGACTTGTTTGTTGGGCTAACATTCTTGTAAACACAAGTCTTAATGTTAGAGCATCAAATGGCAATTTCTTGGTCTTTGTTTAGGAAAGCAAGACTCCTCGTTGTATAGTCTGAGTCTCAGACAGAGAGGCGAGGGGAAAGGGTCTGCCTCCATGGCACACAGTCGTGAGCATCGTAGCGATACAAAGTGCAAAAGGGAGAAGATAATACATATTAAGTAACACACAGAGGAATACTTTTTTATCACATCAGGTGTCATCAGCAGTGTAATAAAAACACGAGCTGGTTATAGAAAAAATATGTTTATCCAAATTGGTTGTATTTCCAGGTTGTGTAAATAGTCAATGACTTTAAATGCTTTGACTTAAAAGACCATGAGGCATCCATATTTTCATCTTGGTTAATTAAGTTCACATTTCCTTTTTTTCTAGGAGCCTGGCTCCTGCCTCTGCTGCATAATTGTGCTTGTTCAGTGGTGCTCAGCATCTCTTCTAGTGACTAAGGGTCGGGGCGCTGTAATGCTTCTACTAAGGACTCCCATGCTCTGGCTATGTCTAGTGATATTTGCCTTCTCCTGGCCATACCCAGCCCATTTTATCAGTTCTTTTCCCCAAAGCGTCTCCGTCTGGCCCCTGGGGCCTTCCAGTTCCTTGCTATTTCCCTTTTCCCTAAACCAAGGCTAGATCCTGTAACTTGCTCGTGGTCTCAGTGTTAGCTGTGTGTGGGAACCAATCTAAGAGACAGTACCCAGGTATGCATTGACCCTCTCGTTTGCTAACCTCAGCCAGGACCCCCGCAATAGTCTCCAATTAATCCATCAATTTTGGGCGTCCCAGAGCTTCTGGAAAAATTCAACTCCAACCACCCCACATTAGGGGCATTTTGCGTCATCTTCCACAAAATACCTATTAATAGGGTGAGGAACGATCTATGGAACACATAAAAATTACTGAGACTAAATCACGCATTCCTTGATACTTTAGGAATGTGAAATACAAGTGCCTCCCAATCCATCTCTGTGATGGAGATTCCCAGCTCCTCCTTCCAGCGGCCTCACAAATTCTCTAGCAATAGCAGCATACCAATACACAGTTGCCGATAGAGGTGACCACATATCGAGCGCCCACAGCCTGAGGTGGTTGAGACAGGCTTATCCTCCACTGTCTGCAGACCACCACTGTGACTGCACTATGCAACAGGAAGTGACCACAAGGGAGATAATAGAAATAGTAGTAGCAGCTCAGTTTCGAATAGGGCCCCAACTGGTTTCGCACCCACCGCCACCCAATATGCCAGTTCCCACCAATCACCCTCACGTGGAAGCTCCATCAGAAACTCTAGAGAAATGTGGAAGGAGTAGGGAGGGCATTCACACCCTTGTCTTCTGCAGGGTCCTGGTCCAGCAGTGGCGAAATACCTGAAACTCCATGGAGTCTCCAGCACCAAGTTTTTTGAAGTGCAGCAGTACTCATGATAATTTGCAAAGGTCCAGGACATAAGGGGAAGTTCTTACTTGAGGCACACACCAACTACCGCTCCCCAATAAACAAACAACAAACACCCCAACTCCAACAGCCCAGGACAAGCAGGGCAACCCCCCATCCAAGCATTCGGCCAACAGGCATGCATACATGGGTGTACCCACAGAAACCTCACAGGGAGTGCATCAGTGATTGTCTCGTCATCTCCCAACTGGACCCCATCCAACTAGGTGTAGTAAGCATAATGTAAATCCCAGGTGCATTGCACCGCCTTCACTACACAGAATCACACTGTATCTACCATCCCTATCCCGCAGTCAATCCCAAATCCACACATCCCACCAACAGTGTCATATGCGTTCAATTGCTGTGCCAGGTGTGATCCGGTGCAGCTCAACCTCTGAGTTTTCCGCCAATCTGGTGCCTTTCATGTGATCAGAGTGGCTGGGTGATGGTTGCAGGCTCACTCCACTCCTGCTAATTGCAGCAAATACCTTGACTGCTCTCTGCTGCACTTGTTGAACTTCTGTCCCTGAGGGAGTCCTTCCGCTGTGCTTCCTCACTTTTTTGCAGTTATGTGTGCATTGATGGGCCCCCCTGGAGTCTGCCTGCGAGTGAGCTTGGCCCCAATCGCACACCTCCTTACGGGGTTCTGAATAACTGCACCCTCTCTTTTGTCACAACTCTTAGAAGGGTCGTAATCATCATAGCATAGGGCAAGCCCAACTTACAAAGCTGGTGCTTGACTTCCATAAATGTGGTACATTGCTTTTGGACCGC